>NC_064562.1:106524274-107756149 GCF_937001465.1 Orcinus orca | reverse complement strand
CTCAGAACCATGCCTGGCAAAGAAAAAAAAAAAGCTTTTGGTTTCACTTTACAGTTAACCTTGTTAAGTGCTTTATTCATCAAAATTAGTGTAGGTGAAAAGTAAGTCCACCCTTTCACTACTGATTTTACTATTTTTCCCTCTGATTGTCTCAGCATACATTTTTATGAGCAAACATTTTATTAAGTGCTGAGAGTATTTCTATAGATGACCAACTTCTTAATAATATGAGTTATGTAGCAAAAGATGGTAAGCATAGCTATCATTGCCTCATGGCGTTTTAGAGTTGGAAGAAGTTCTGAAGTTCACCTTGTCCAACTTTTCACTTAATGCAGAATTTCTTTTTATTACATCCGTTGCAGGGAAAAAAATGCATAGCCTCTGCTTGAATATATGTGGAGTAAGGAGTTGAGAGCTTCCTAAAGCCGATCATCCCATTTCTTAATATCTTTTATACTTAGAAAGGTCTTCCTTATGATCTACTTTCTTGAGTTATAATTACTAGTGCTATTCCTGCCCTCTGGAGACTAAATAACTGTAATTCTGCTCCCATCTGATGACCGTTTAAATATGTCATCATATTTAAAAGGGGGCAAGATTGATATGCCCTCTTTTCCTGCCACCTTAACATTTATCTTTACCACAAGAAACACCTCAAGTTTCTTCAGTGTGATGTTAGTTTCTGGACGTCCTTACTCTCCTCTAGAGCTATAGCAGCTTATAAATCATTTAAGTGTGCATTTTACATTAGCTTGTCATCATTTTATTTAAATTTGGGAAAAGTAGAGAGGATAGATATTTATTTTTACTGAAATGTTAAATTGTACACTTAAAACGAATGAGATTGGGATATGAGTACATGAAGGCCAGATTTTGCCACTCTTTAGTTAGTGTGCATAGTCCAAAAGAGCTTAGTTATGTAGTACGGGGGCTTAAATTGAGTTAGAGTTGCAATCAAATTCTTTTCTAAAATATTTAAAACATCCCAATATCAGTTAAACATTAAGAAAACATTACTTAAACATTTTTGCCCTCATTGTTAGTTATAACTCGGCCTTATTCAGTTAAGAGTCAAGAACTGTGGACTGAGGTTTTCTTGTGATTTTGCCTAGAGGTAGAAACCATGCTGACACTTTCTTATACATTTTTCTGAAACTAAATGAAAAGCTAAAAAAAATGAAATTTCCACCTCCCCTCAGTACCTTGGCTGAAAATTTAGGTCATTTGGGACAGTGTATGAATTATTTTAGGGCACCATTTAATATGGTATTTCTGCTGTATGTTGAACTTGCCTAACCTAGACACCAGAGTCTGAGTCCAGAAATCCTGTTTCATTGCATCTGTGCTGGTTGACTGATGTTGCAGGGGATGTGAATTTAGAGTTTAGGCCCCAGTAATCATCATCTGAGTAAGCACAATGGAAAATTGCTTTAAAGAGTCATGTAACAAAAGGTGTAACCAACTTCTGATTTTCAATGCTTGAATTCTCTTGAATGTCGTTTCATTCTTTCCTGAAATACAGGATGAGGCATGACACTACCCAATCACAGTCTCATTGTTGGGTACTTTCTATGTAACATATGCTTTGTTTTTGTTTTTCTCAAAAGGCGTTTAAACAGAAATCACCTTCAGCTGTTTCCTGAGTTGCTGTTTCTTGGGACTTCGAAGCTATACAGACTGTAAGTAGACAGAAATAGTTATTGTTGCTTTGGGTAGTACCTCGCGTTTTATTAAATGTATTTTGGATCTGTTTCCTTATGCTTTCCTGGAATCTATTCATCTATTCATCCGTAGATTAATGGATTAAAAGTTTGCCTTTCTTTCTTTTCTTCTTTTCGCTCTCTTTTCTTTTTTGTTTTTTTGGAAATTTATGATTGGTTTTCCAGTAGTTCCAGTTCTTTTATTTGGTTAGCATTTACTGATTCGTGTATATGTTATTGTAATTGTATTATTCTTTTTTGGTCCTGATGGGGAGATTTACCAGACTTCTTTATGGAAACTTTTGATTAAGTTCTGAAGGGGAAGATTGCCACTGCACTTCCTCTTCAGAGGAAGTTGGCAGTGTTTTCTTGTCAAGTTGAGGTTTTTAATGTCAGCTTTTTTGATATTGTTTCTGTATTCACATAGTGTTTATTAGTCTGGAAATATTATTATAAGGTATTTAAAGAGGACTGTAAATTTCCTCTTAAATGTTCCTTTTAAAGCGAGAATTCCAAACTCTGCAATATGAACGACTGTAAGGGTTTCATATCAAATACGTCATTGACTGTTAACAGAAGTACTTTGGAAGGAGCGTAATGTGAGTTTTAGGCAGAATCGGTTTTTCTTCCCTGGAATGCTTGTTCACTGACCTAATGTGCATAGTGAAAATATACTTTTGAAAGCTTTTAAAATTAGATTTTCAGCCACATGAATGATTTTGTACAGATGGGAGATAAGTTACAAAGTGTTGGAAAAAATAATAACAATGATTATTGATGTTTGAGGATGTTGTGAAAAATCGTTGGGATATATAGAATAAATTGCTCAGCCTGGCTCCCACCTGGATGGTGGGGAAAGTCCCATATGGTCATGCTTGTGGGGTAAGTGAAGGGATTGCTTTTTCTGAACTGGACTTTGTAGCCACGGCTTCGTGGTAGCCTACTAGTTCAATATTGTTGTTATGAATTCCAGAAGTAGGAAGGCCCTCTTCCCACAGCCCTCCCCCGACATTGTATCTCAGTTAGGCTCTGTGTTAGGTCCTCCTGACACCTTAGCTGACTATAGAGAGAATTTTCTCAGCAGGTGAAGGTGGAGCCAGCTACATACCAGGTCTTCTCTCTAGAGTTTGACTTTCCTGATTCTGTTTGTCTAAGGATAGCCAAAGTCACCTAGCAGTATTTCTCCTCTGCGTTGTGTTCCCTGCTGGTTAATTGACCCAATTTAAGTAAATTTAAAAGAATCAAATAAAGAAACCTTGAGACCGCCTTTTTAACAAGAATTCTCTAAGGACTATTTTTACCAAGGAAACTAGATGTAGGCTGTTATGAAAATTATATGTATGAATATAAATTGATACTTGTATTTAATTATTTGTGCTTAGTTTGCAAGAAGGGCTACAGAGATGGTTTTAATAGATTCTACTTTCTGCTTTAACTTTTTTGATTGAGGGGATTTTGTAGAATTGATTTCAAAGCTAGTATACATTGAGTGCTATTAAATTACTACTTTGCTCACAATGTGCATATAAAAACAATCCACGTTGTCTAGAAAATTTTCTGTCTCCTATGTAGCTGTGAAAATATAATTTAAATGGAATGACTGTTATAGCTAGAATTAAAATTATTAAGCTGAAGAGAGGAAAATATAGGAAGTAACTTTAACAC
Organism: Orcinus orca; assembly: GCF_937001465.1. NCBI lineage: Eukaryota > Metazoa > Chordata > Mammalia > Artiodactyla > Delphinidae > Orcinus > Orcinus orca. Next base: position 107,752,784 of record NC_064562.1, on the reverse strand, counting down.
TGTCTCTGAGAAACTAGAATATTTGATTTTTACTCTGGAAGTACTTGGATTAATTTTCTTAGAGGGATTCAGGTGGTATAATATAGTGCAGAATCACTTACCAGCAAATTATATTCTGTTCAATATTTTGCCCCCTTTTACAATGTCATATAATGGACCAAGGGATTTTCCATTATGTTTTGTTATGATTTTATAACTTTATGAAGCTGCTGTATGAAAGAAGATGACTCGGAATCCTTGTGTGAGTTAAAGAAACAGAACCCATAAAACTATAAGGCAACATTTTCTAGTTAATTAAAAGCATGTTAACAAGTGGGGCCATAGGCAGCTAGAAAATGTGTTCAGAGTCATGTTGTGCCTGTTTGGCTCAAAGGATTTCCCCTGGGGAGTAATGGAAGATAAAATTTTGTTTCTGATGTGGGACTAGTTGCAAGAGGGACTTGAAAGCTTTGATTTCCTGAAGTTAGAGCTTGATGGCTTAGTGTTCAGTACTGATTGTGACTTGACACCTGACATAGACACTGGATACACATGGAAACATAGAGGTGTAATTTTTTTCTGCATCAGGAAAAAGGAATCTTCTTTTGAGTTGAGGCACTGTTCTCTCACCTGAATTAGATCTAGTGGATTGTTAGCAATGATCTTTCTCTTAAGAGGAAAGTTATAAGCTACATGTAACCAGTTTTTTATGATGGTGATCACTAACTGATTAAACAACCACCATTAAGAGTATTTAATAAATAAAGGAACAAAAGCTTGTGAAGCTAGCTGCCTGTCTAGTTTAATTTCCAAGAGGAAGGATGCAAGTTCAAATATTCTTCATATGATACAGGTGCCTAGTAGCTAACTGGAAACAACTGTTCTAACAGATGGAAAAATATGCACAAATCTACATACAAAAATGTCCTTTAAAATGTTCATTTAAAAATGAACTTTTCTTTCACAAGAAGGATAAGTGACCAAACAAAAGATACAGAATTTTGGACAAACAACAGGACAATATGTTGTGACAGGGAAAAGTCGACTGGTAGCTGTATTTGCATATCAAATGATCTACAGTTGCCCTACTGTATAATTCAGTAGAGCCATACACATCTAGAATTCATGAAAGAAACAAATTTAGATTTATTTTCTCTTTATAAATTGATGCATAATGCTAATTCGTACCTCTGGTTCTTTTCCTAACTTATTTTATCTTTTACCCTTACTTAATACTATTGTTTCCTGATACATAATCAATGAAAAAGTTTACTTGTTTTACTATATAGTTCATACACTGATGTTTGACTTTTATCATTGTTTGCTTAGATTAAATCTAAGCAAACTGGACATTATACAGATTTTCTTTGTGCCTCTGTAATGAATAATCGCCATTTGACTCTTGGCTGAAAATGAGATGCCAGGTGAAGAAGCACACATGCTTTTTAAAAAAAACTCTAAATGCAGTATAAAAGAAAAAGAGGGTACACTGTATATGAATTATGATTCGACACGGTTGGTTGCTGCTAGCGGCCAAATATGCTTTTCCTTTGCTGTCTGCTCCAATTTCTCTTTGGACGGGTTGAGAGAGCACTCCATGTTCAGGTCAAGATGTTTGCTCAGAAATAGTAGTACAGTTGCAGCTGTGTTTGTTGGAGCAGGAGACTAGTTTAAATAGCATTACCATTTATCCAGTCCATTAACAGAACTCTGTAAAATAATACCAACTCTGCATAAACTACAGGACAGTGTAATAAAATTACAAGCGCTTGTTGACAGATGGAAAGTGTAAGTAAAGAAAAAAGAAAAGTAAAGGGCCATAGGTTGGAGGTTAAGAGACAGCACATAGTTTTCTTAGCTTATGTAGATACTCTGTCCTCCCCCTTTGCTCCTCCTCCAAAACTGAGGTTGCACTTTTATTATCAGTTTAAGAGTGCAGAACATGATTTTCAGAACAATTAGGAGCTGGTTAACGGACAGAAATTTCAGTGACTTTTGAAATGGTTGATTATGATTGAAATTTATGAGTAGCTTATACAGATGTTCCTGAAAAACATAACCTTAAAGGTGACTTACCAGCTAGAGTTTGCAGCCACTCATCTGGGCTCATTAGAGAGGAATTTCATTGCTAGTACTGTGGTTAAGCATTCCGTTACAAATATTTGTTTTGTGGTTTTCAGTTTATTTCTTTGAGTATTATATATTTACCCAGACTTCTAACATAAGCTTAAGTAGCCAAACCACGTTGCAGAAACTCATTTTTCACTTGTATCTACTGAAACAAAGCAAAACTAACAAACAAAAACAAATACATAGGTCCCAGTGATTCATTTTTTTACTTCTTTAAATAAAAAGTCTTTATTTCTGGTTAACAAGTGGTGTTTCCCTAGAGACCTTTGGAGCCACTAAATTATCTAACATTATAAGTAGTATTTTTAAAGCCAAGGACTCTTTTTATGGCCTAGTGACTCCTTACCTGAGACAAATAAATTTTGAGCGCTTAATTCAATTGGTCAGATCACAATTCCTTTGCTGTTGGATAGGATCTCAGATTCTCCAGATACTCTTTGATAATAATTATTGGGAATATTTAAGAGGAAAACTTAATTTCTATTATGGTAAAAATTGATTTGTTAAACATAACAAATATACAGTGAAGCTGTCCTTATTTCCGTTTCTCATAGAAGGAGCCTTAGCTTTTGATTTTGCTTTTTAATAGTTACAAGGGTAACACATGCTTATATTAAAAAGGTTTAGGGGACTTCCCTGGCAGTCCAGTGGTTAAGCCTCTGCACTTCCACTGCAGGGGACTCAGGTTCGATCCCTGGTTGGTGAACTAAGATCCCACATGCCTCGTGGCCAAGAAAAAAAAAAAAAGGTTTAGACAGTTCAGAAAAAGAGAAAAGTAAGTGGGGATAGAAATTAATCATGATCTCACCATTCAGATATAACCGCTAGTATACTTGACAATTATTAGTAGATTAGTTTTCTTTTTCTTTTAATTATGCTATAAATGCTGGTATACATGCATTACAAAAACATTTTTTTTAGTATCCCCAGGGTTTAGTATAAGGCTTGACCTTTAGAAAGCTCTCAGTGTTTGATGTATTGAATTAAATCTCCATTGGGCTCAGGGTTTGTAACTTGAATGAGCAAATAGTAACACTGGGAAGGTAGTATGAATAATGGGGAACCAAATTAAATTTAAAGGGTACCTTGGCTAATTAAACGTTTGTCCCCTTAGGTTTTCTAAACATTGAAGGGTATCGGTAGACACTGAAAAATCAAAATGATCCATTTTCCACCTAAGCAAAATATACCTTAATACTGCACTTATATAAAACTAACCTCCCCCCTCCCCCAGTTCTCTGATGCCAATTAAGTGTCAGGATTCTTGGATTCAAGGATAAAAGCAGAAGAGAGCCGTGGTGCCTGTGTCAGAATTCCTCTTGAATTAATTTCTGCCAGCTCTGATTAAAGTGTGGGCTCCTTAGAGGTGTCAGGTGTGTAGTTTCCTGCTTCATTTTACTCTTGGTCTGTTTGGCCCCTGCCACAGTAAATCCGACAGTGGTAGTGCAGGAATTGCAGGTTATAGTTGCCAAGGTTGCTGTGGTCCCACCAGATCGACATCATTAATCATCCAGGGAGCTGCCATGATAGCTGCCGCTGATCTCTGTTGCCAAGACTGCTAGAGAGCTTCAGGTGCGGAGAAGAAAAGTTGTTCGGAGGTGGTTTGTCTGTGTCATCATTTGATGCAAGCATACACTATTTGTATTGTTAATACTGATACCTTGCTAAGGGGAACAGATTGACTCTTTATCTTTGAAAACAAAGACTTCATATGAGAGATAACACTTAGGAAGGTGTTAACTGTCAGTGATTAAAACCTCAAGTCCCTTATTATTTATTAAGTAACTTATTAATTACTTATTATTACTGAGCCCAAGGGACTCTGATCTTGCCACTTAAAAAACAGATATATGAGGAGTATTTCATTGACAGAGATTACTGTTATATAACCGAAGGTTTGTTTTTAAATAGGTAGACAAAACACTTCATAGACTGATATCTGGACACACTTCAGAGTAGCCATTACCACTTGCCACGAAAAAAAATTAGGCAAGCCATTGAATAGGACTTTTGTTTATAAATCAACATGCAATCGTATGATTTAGAAGTTATAAAAGCAGTGAAGGTTAAGACTGTATTTGAGATTTTTGCCTGGCCTCCTGTGGGTAGTTTTTACTTTAAAGGGATCACTAATAAAAGACTTGTTACTGGAGAACGTCAGAAATCGGCAAGTTTCTACTACTGCCAAGCCACCAACTAGACTTTTTGAGTGTGAAATCCACAGCATAGTTCCTGGCAGAGGAAAGTCAAGTGCAGAAAGGTCTTTCCCACTCAAGTGTACTAGTTTAAATAGTTGCTTTCCCAAATGTAAATGTTTCTATTTCCACCAGCAAATACTCATGGTTAGCCAACTTGAATTTGGCGAATCCTGTGATAGGTGCAGGGGAGAAAAACTGGCATGGTGTGTGGCCCTCTGTAATGTGGGACATTTGTTGACCTCAACCATTGCTAACATCTGACCTGTAATATGTAAATTAAAGCCTACAATGTTCATGGAGACTGTGTTTTTTTTGAAAGATGAATTTAAGTATATGGTTCTCATGTCAAAAAGATATTATTCAATACACATCATCAGGGAATATTTTAAAATTTGACTATAAATCATAAAATTGCCACTGCCATCTCAAGATTACAACTTGGGGACTGAAGTTTATATAAATATTAATTCTAGGAACAAGTGTCCATAGTGTGTTAGTTCTAATGAACTAATTTTAATGTGTTTACATTATGTTTTAAGACACTGAAATCAATTTATTTTATGAGAGGTTGCATAAAATACTAGTGTTTAAATGCCTACTCAGGTATTAGTAGCTTTGCTATCTTTGTCAATCAATGGATACCTCTGGAGATAAGGTTCCTTATCTGTAAAATGGGGATGATATTTACCTCCTGGGAATATTTCAATTCACAAGATAAATTCTGTATTCAAAAGAACATTGTCAACTTTCCAGTATGATAGAAATGATGCTTGTAGGATTATCATCCTCTCATTGCAAAATAGCATGAAATAATAGTCACAGATTTCCTTGCAAGTTGCCCACAGTCAGCAAATCTCCCAGTTCTCTTTCACGTCTCTCTTACATTTATTCTCAGTGTAATAACACATACATAAGCATAACCACATTAATTTTTTAACACTGCAAATTAGCATAAAATGTGCATTTGCATCATTCCAATTCTCCTTACTTGGCAACACAAGTTACATTAAGGCCAGAATGTTTTTAATGAGCTCTCTTACCCACTCCCAGTTGATGATTCATATAATTTTAAAACTCTTATATAAAATGAATCAGGGATAGAAAAAGAGGCTGTGATTCAGGAACTATTTATGTTAGTCCACATATTAAATTGTCGTTTTAATGATGTGTTGTCTTGAATAACAAAATGAAGGAAAAATATGAATTAGTTAGAAAATGCTGAGTTAACTCCTTAAGGTATAGGTAAACTATATTGAAAGTTATTCAGAAGATTTACGTTGTGTTGCTAAAGAACATTTTTATTACTAAGATTTCAGTTTTAGAAACAATATAAAAGAATTAGTTCATTGAACTTATAATATACAAATATGATTTGATCTGTGGAAGATCCTGCCACCTTTACATAAGCTGCATGTGTGATTTTCAGTGCATTTTTAGACTAAACATCTTGTCAAAATGCAGTTCAAATTGCAAACTGTTTAGCACTTTGGATTTAAACAATGATTGATAATGAAATAGCTTTGAGCCTGAAGTTATTTTTATTTTGTCTGTTTTTATCATAACTCCAGTACTTTTTGTATGTACATAAGCTTTGCAGTCAGATGAATGTGTATATGTCTTCTTCATTACCTGTTACCCACAACCAAGTTACTTGCTATCAAGGAATTATTTATAGAGGGTTAACCTTAAAACATTTGATAAATTGTGATATAAGAAACTTAGGGCAAGAGTTTAAGAAAGCCTAAGCTCTAGAGAAGGAAGCAATGAAGAGTAAAAAGTCCAGTCTTTGGCAATACCCATGGTCTAGGGTACAACATGGCTGTGTGAAATGTTATTAAGAGAACATCTGTGCCTCTTGAAATGTCCCCCAAATGAATGTGAACAGCTAAGTATGGCAACTTGATTTAAGTGTTTTATAAAAAAGATGTAAAGAAAAGAGAAATAAATAAGTCTGGAAACAGAATGGAAAAAGATAGCTTTGCCCCCTCATGATAGGTTTCTTCTACTAGTGAAAGATTAAAGCTTGAAGTATGTGAATAGCTGAGAATAGCACAGAGAAAGGTTGATTGCTTCCCCTCCAACAGTTCCAACTGATTGAAAAAAGCCTAAAGTTTTGTTTGTTCTATGTCTTAAACCATCAGAATTCTCTTTTAGGACCAGAGGAATGCTCTGGAGGAAAAGAATCCAAGGATAAAAAGTCATTGCAAGCCAACAATTGTTCCTAATCCTCACAAAATGCTGGAGAAATTAAATTTATTCTTTATTGCTCAAAGTGTTACCTAGGTCACTGGGCGATGGGAAAATTGCACTGGAAGTAGAGTAGGCGCAAGCTTTGTTTTGTGTCTAGATGCTTAACCTTAGACACGACAAGGCATCTTAGAGTGTGGTGGGAACTTGGTTCAGAGCATTAACACCAAGACTTTTATTACCCAGGATTTATAATAGGCTGTGCTGTCAGGAGATGAAAATGTTGTGTTTACATTGCAGTGTTAAATGATCATTTAATTAACACCTAAGGAAAAAAAAAGTTGTGAAATTCTTAGCAGCTTTTACTGTTGGTTTCCTGGGAGGTTTTAATATCCGAGTTTCATTGAGATTTCTTTTTGTTAGTAGAGACACAAAAGACATTGTACACTTTTTAAGGAAGACAAACAGTTTAACCTTGACCCTTTTTTTCCTAAAATATTAATTTAAATTACATTTTAAATCTGGTGTGCTTATTTAAAAGGTTTCTAGATTCGTATCTCAAAAGTATGTCTTAATTAAACACTATTTCTATGTAAACATCTGGCATTTAAATGTTATTTAATTTACATTCTAAACTTTCTGCTGTAAAACATTTGAAATTGCCAATTAATTTACCTTAGGTGTAATATATTTACAGTATTAACTATATGAATTTTACATCTTTTAAACTACCACTATAGTTACATTGTTTTAAGAATAAGGGTCAAAATAGGTAAACATTGTCAAATGATTCTAGGGGCGGGGGTGGGGGGTTGAGGTACATTGTTATTATATTATCATCATCATTATGTAATTAGAGATCATTATTCTCATATGATGCAAGAAGTTTATACATAGACAATAGGAAGAATGATGCCATTAATATGAAAATTCAGATTTACTTCATTAATTGCTAAAAGATTTGATGCTATCAAATGCCTTCACTTATTCCTGATCTTTTATAAAAACAATTACCTAAGATAGAGTGGTCTTGAGACAAATTGATAATATTTGGAAAATATAATATGTACTGCCAAGGGTAGCCGCATACTCAGTAACACTGTCTTTTTCTAAAAGAATTATTAAAAAATTTATATCTGTTACTCTTCTCATTTTATCTAGGTATGCAACTTCGTATTTTAATATATGAAATATTAAAAAATATTTGTTGTTACTTGCTGTTAAAGTAAAATCTTTCTTAATTTTTCTAGAAATGATTATACCATTATAGTGTAGTTTTTGTAAGTACACTATTTTTATTCATATTGCAACTAAACCTGTTTATTCCCATTTTTTTTTAAGTTTAGATTCAAATGCCTCAGGATAAAACCTGCTTTCTGTATTATTCATGGTAAAAGAGTGCAAGGAGGCTTGAATGTTATTAAAATCTCTTAATAGAACACTACCAAATGTAAAATAGATAGCTAGTGGGAAACAGCCACATAGCACAGGGAGATCAGCTAGGTGCTTTGTGTCCACCTATAGGGGTGGGATAGGGAGGGTGGGAGGGAGACACAAGAGGGAGGAGATATGGGAACATATGTATATGTATAGCTGATTCACTTTGTTATACAGCAGAAACTAGCACACCATTGTAAAGCAATTATACTCCAATTAAGATGTTAAAAAAAAAATCTCTTGCCCTGCTTTGAACCAAGAATTATATTCTCATTCACAAAATACTACTCAGCATTACATAGCCACTTTGTACAACGTTATATGCTCTCCTTACTTCTATCAAGTTTCAGCATTTCTCTAAAACTTTTCTCTTTTTTTCTTAACCCACATGATTTTTTTTCTTCCCAAAGCTGTTTCTCCATCCAGAGTCTAGTAGCAAAACCCCCAAGTAGGAATATTGCTTTAAATGTTATCTCCTTTACACACATACCCACATTTTGATTGAGGTAGTTATAAGACACAAAATGCTCAAAAGTTAAAAGATATGAAAGAGAGAGAGGAGTGACGATATCTGGTTACTTAACATACTGGATAACTAGTATATTCTAAATGATGTAGTTCTTTATACCAATTGAAATTCCAAGCCAACTAGGTGCTGTGTGCAGGTGTGTATGTGTGTGTGTGTGTGTGTGTGTGTGTGTGTGTGTACACGCGCACGTGCATGTGTGTGTGTATAGTTGGAGATGGGGATACTGAGAGCTAGGGAAACAAATATTTTGTGAATGTTCAAAAATGTTTGAAGAATAAATAGGTAGGGAAATTATAGGAAATTTCATTTAACAAATAAATTTGTTGCTTTTACACTAAGAAAGCAACGATATGCTCTTATATGAGAAAAAGTCAGTGTTAAAATTTTATGCATTAATTATTTGGAATCTCTAAGTAGAAACCAAGGGGAAAGATTTCAGGATTTATTTTAGATAAAGTCTCCAGGTTTGCCTCTTAAAAATAGTAATAACTATTCTAAATACAAACAATTACACTGTAACAAATATGTTTGATAGTTATTCTATTAAAACCACTGCTTATAAGAGATTGGGAGATATAATATCTAGAAATACTCTAGTCCACTCTGCGGGGATTAGGTAGTTAAAATTAACTTCCCTTTTGCGTAAAACTCTTTTGCCTGACTTTGAATCCCCACGACAATCTAGTTCTGCTTTAGACTTTAACTTTCTCATGGCTGTCACAGCATATATGCTATGTTCCAGGCGAGCACATTTTCCTGTTACTGATTGGAAATTCCCAGCACATTTCTGGACTCCTTCCTTGCTTCCAATTTGGAGTAGCCTAGTCTGCCATCCTCATGTAAGCCTCACCTCCTCTATCAAACCTTTCTCAACTGCTTTCATTACCTCCAAATGATCATTAATTATAATGTAGTGGTTCTGAGTACAGACTGTTGACTCAGACTGCCAAAATTTGAATCACTTAATGGGTAAACTTGGGAATGTCACTCAATTTCCTGCCCTGTGCCCCAGTTTTCCTTCTTGTAAAACGAGGATGATAGTTAGAACTTACCTCATGGAGGTGTTGTGTAGAATAAATTATTCACTAAATGAACAAAGCTTAGTATGATGCTTGACAATAGTAAGTGCTAAGTATTTTTTGTTTTTTATTATATAGGCTACCATGATTATTATCTGTCTCATACAATGTGCTGTTAGGTATTATTTTCTATTCAAAACATGTGTTAACTTTGCCAAGACTCCTGTCTTACATTTGTCTTTGTTTTACATACAGCATCTAGCCTAGTGCAGGCTGATTAATAAATACTTTCCAACTGAATGCTTGATGGAACTCCGCCTGAAAAAGACACTAACAATAGTTTGAATTTGGAATGAAATATATGTCACGTGGATCAGAATTCAAAAGACATACTAGTTGTATTCCTAACTCTGCTGGTCACTAGCTGCAGATGCTAAGTAAAGGTACTTGATTTGAGGACCAGTTTCTTGGCTTATAAAAGTATTTGGTAGTTCATATAAGAGAGGGACAAGAATTCAGCATAACGCCTCCTGGTCTTTAGGGAATGTGCAAACGTAACTGAGGGAAGAAGAGGAAATAAAAATATATCAAAGATTTGCTCTAGCTCTTTTTCAAAAATGTATAGGGAACTCTTCACGGGACTTGCAAGAACTATAATGGTGGAATTATTCATGGTGATAAACCAGGAATAAGATGATGAGATTGTGAATGAATGATTTTGTTCTCTTTCCTATTCGCAGTTTAAAAAATAAAAGCAGTTTCTGTATGAGATAAATATAACCTGCTTACATTTTGCATGGCTTTGCTATTAAATGTAAATTGTTTGAAGACTTAGGTTAAAAAAAAAAACAATTGAAGGAGATTTGGGAGATTTGATGGTTATGAAGTATTAAGTGGTTATCCTGATACTTGATAATCCCTCAATATGAGATAAGTGGTGTGTAATTGAAGTAATTTCAATAATCACCTGCCTCTCAAACATCACTAATGGTAGCATGAAGAAATGAGTTAAAAATCAAACAAGGCAAATCAAGGGAGAATAATGGTTGACGCAGGTGTTTATGTTCATACTTGTGTTATCTTTTGATTTTAACAGGTTTGTGAGCAGGGGCCTTCATTTTCTGTAATTCACCCTACTAAATGGACTGTGCACCCTGGACAATTAATTTTCCTGACTTTTTGAGGATAATAGAATGTATAGAACCCAAATACTCTGAAGGCAACTGAAATCTGTAGTCTGTTTCTAAAAGACAGGCTCGCTCTCAGAGTTGGTGTGGTTTTCTTTCCCTCTCTTTAAGGAGAATGAATTCCGCACATAATGAGTAGTTTCAAGAAAAGTTGTTAATCAGGTAGTCCAAGTGGCCACCCTGGATTCTTTTATCACAGAGGAACTGATGGAATGAGAAGGCAACATAGTTACATTTGATAAAAGGAAATACCTTTTTTCCTATCCCCACCCACCATGTAATCCTCTGGAATTTAGTTGACTCGGGAAATTACTGCAGCGTGAGAAATTACTGCAGCAAATAGCCTGTTTGGAAAAGCTAAGTTGGACAAACAAGAATAACACTTGTAGCTACAGTAATTACATTAAAAATCACAAAGTGTATTACTCAGAGTATTTCAGGGCAAGAGTTTTCACCTGAGGGGGTCTTGAAATAATTTTTCTTCTATTCTTGTTAATCTTATAGCAAAGAATTACACAATGGGCAGTACCACTGTTATCAACATTTTTTTTGTTCTTTTCTGAGTTATCAGATATCATTCTGTTGCCTAAGATGGGACACTACATCAAAATCAGATGAAGAACTTGACCTCAATATGACACAGGGGCAAAAAAGAATCATACTTATAAAGGAATGTTATTAAAATGGACAAATGTTATTCTTTTAACTCCCATTCAAAAACCATATGCTAATTTAAAGAGAGAAGAATGATATAAATCAACAATAATACAGTCCAGATATTGCTTTATTTTCTAAATTAAGTGACCAAGTTGAATAACACTATTAAAGTATAGGTAAACACGTTTTGCTAGAGGTTTAGCTATTTCCAAATAAATGTTATATTCACATCATCAGTGTCATGTGTACTTACAAGGTGTACTTACTTTCGTTGTATTTTTATAAGATGATTCAGATTTAGATTTTTATTTTAGGTATAGGTCTTCTCCCCAGTTCTCAAGCATATGTTATTTTAGTGCCTTGTATTTGTTGCTATGCTGATTATTTTATGTGTATTATATTTCAAAGCAGTGATTCCTAAAATGTGCTCTCCAATGATCCAAGAGCAAAGTATTCTGTGGTCAGATGTTTTGGGAAATAATGAAAGTCGTATCCCCTGTGGTGACTGCAGTGGACACTTGTGTGTTAATCTCCAAGGCCTCTTGCAATGAAGAAATCTGTTTAACTTAAAAAATTTGTTTCTCAAAGTTATTTGACTATACAGGCCCCCCTTTTCCCTGCTTCCCCCACTGATACCAGTTAATCCAAATAGCAAGAGCAGCCTTTAGCTGTTCCAAAAAATAACTACTTTTCATTCATTCTCATTGAGAGTTTTTAAAAATAAAAACTTTTAGTCATGGATTGTTGAAATTTAATATTATTTTTCTTGTACCAACATGGTCAGGTAAACAACTCTTTACAGTGCATTGGTCTAATAAATCTGTTCTTTTCAGCCCACCTTTGAAAGTAAACTTGGTATTCGTTTGTTAACTCTAGGGATGGAGAAACTTAGATCCTTGGGTAAGAATTTTGATATCTTAGCACTGGTATTTGCTTGTGTGTGTGTGTGTGTGTGTGTGTGTGTGTCATATATAAAACCATTTGTTATATGTATACACACACACACACGCACACACGTATAAGCAGATACCAGTGCTAAGGTATTGAAATTCTTATGCAAGGATCTAAATTTCTCTATCACACACACAGCGCCACTGAACTCTGTTTTAATGACTGAGAACATTTTATCACTTAACTCTTTCTCTTTTCCCTGATTTTGTCATTGTAACACCTGAAGCCCGCTGTGCACAGCATTCTTTAGCAACACAGGGAAGTCTGCATCCTCTCAGCTGGGTGTGAAGCTGCAGGAGTCTTTCTCACTCCACAGAGTGTTGAAGCTAAAAGTATTTTATATACAATTTGTAGTTGGTTAAGGGACTTTGAAATCAACATAGAGTTTCATATGTTCAGTATTTTCGACCAAAACCCATGTCTCCAAGGACTAAAGGACAAAATAATTTAGATTAGATTAGGTTAAAGACAGGAAAGAAAGAAAAAAGAAAAAAAATTAATAGTATTGAAATCTCCTAAGACAGTTTTGTACCTCATAGGTACCTCTCAACAGGATACTTATACTGGTCATTACAGAAAATTGTTGTCCTTTCTGTTAGTTCACCTAGCATGTTGCTTGAATGCCAATTCTTATTTATATTAAATAGGGAAAAGATATCAAAGAAAACACCGGGTTATGGCTAAAACATAACTACTTCAGAGCCTGATGAAATGGGTTTAATCGAAATAATCACTTCAAATTATTCAGCATTTACAAGCACATTCTTCAGATTTTATTATAAGCATAAAAATAATCCATTGCGTCATAGTTTGGGTTCCTTCTGTGTGAGGGAACCGAGTACCCCAACCCTGTCTTCCCACTTCACTGTTTTTCTTTTATGCTCCATCGCCATCTATCATATTGTGTGTTTTACTTATCTGGTTGTCTTTCCCTCCCAATTAAAATGCAAGTTTCATGAAGGCAGAGCACAGTAGTAGGTGCGCAAGAAATAACAGTTGAATGAATGAATACAGGTTTTGCAGCAGACTGCCAGGATTTGAAGTCTAGCTTCCAAACTTCCTAACTCTGTGACTTGGATGTTACTTAACCTCTCCACCTCAACATCCTCTTCCTTAGGTGGAAATAATTAGAGCATCAATGTCACCGAGTCACTGAGAGGATTAAAATATGTAACCTATCTGCCAGAGTTTAATTGATGTTAAATATTTTTCACAGAAACAACTCTTGAATGGGTTAAGGGCAAATAACCAAACATTTACCATTATCTATTAAAATTATTTGTTATTGCTTTTTGATTTTTGACTGAGTCTGCCCTTCCCCCCAAGCCCCTCTGTACTAGAATGAGAAGCCTAACTGTTCAGAGACACATCACAAGCTGCTTGTTCTTTCCTTCTTTCTTCTCATCTGTTTCATGAGTTCTCCGTTTTCATGGCGTTCTCTACCTTCGCAGTCCTGCTTCTGGAATGTTGAAAGTCCCGCCTGGCTTTGCTACTAACCAGGCACTGCTTTACTTCCTGTCTACAGAGACTGCTGCCATTCAGAGGGTGCCACCACCCGCCTGGGGACAGGGGCCCTTCCTTTGTGTGGCTGTGCAATACCAAACAGTAGATACCTGCCAATATGCAGGTGTTTTTACTGACTTTTTACCATGATTAATCCATACACCTCTAGCCTAGGGAGTTAAAGATATTTGACTAAGTCTAGTATATTATAGAAATAGTTTAATTTTTATATTATCCTTATTAGTTTGTTAACAAAATCCTCTCTGTAGGTTGTACACCCCTCCAGGGTTTGGGCACTTTCATCTCTATCACCATAGAGCAGTTTTCACAGATAGTGGACATGTAAATATTTGTAAGCTGAAATAAAAGTGCAGGCAGTACAAGATCCACAGTCATCTTGCATGCCAAATGAGCTACCAAAAGCATCTGACGTTTTAAATTTTTAGTATCTTTGCATTTATTCTCCCTTGATAGTGTTTAAATTTAAAAAGAGTAGCAATTAGTAAACTTGTTCAATCAACATATCTTATGTCAATGTAAGATATGCACTTAAACATAGGTGGCTTTTTGTACCAGTTTCCTCACTGTGATATTGAGTGTCTAGAAAAGGCAATTCTACAGCATCTTTGATAGCATTTATAAATTCTTTCCTAATATTTTACACATTTGTGTGTGTGTGTGTGTGTGTGTGTGATTTTGTGTAATTTGCAAATAAAGCAATAGTGCTACCGAATTAACTACAAAATTGAAATTGCTAAAATAATAGGAAGCAATTGAGGCGGCTAGTTTCATCTCATCATTTTGTATCCTTGCTTGGGTTGCTAAGGCACAGCTCACACATTTAGTGTGCTTCCACAATTCTTTGCCATTCTAGAGCAAGTACTTCTGACATTTTGATTAGGCTTTTGTGTTTGGTCACTGTATTAAATTGAGCAATTTATTCCTTTCCACTTAAATTGTCTTCCCTGTACAAGGGATGGAGAGGAATTCACAGCGCCTGCACATAAAAGGCCATTATCTTATCTTAGCAAATCCAGCCCTATAGAGACAGTGCATCATGACAGCTCAGCTGGGAAGCTGGGAAGGGAAGTGTACCAAGGAGGGTGAGATACTGAGTGTGAGTCATTGATGAAGCCTATGACTGGGGTGGTGGTGAGTCCATCAGCAGCAGCAAAGGTTAGCATCCCTCTGCCGATCTTGGCCTGATAGACCGTTTAGCAGACAGACTGAAGTTTGCACCCAGGGAGTGTGCTCTGCCTATAGTCTTGATTTAGTTGTAGCTTGTACAAACAACTCAGGAGACCATATTACACTGTTATTCTTCTTGCCCCAAATCAAAGCACCTTTTTTTCTTTTTTTATTTACACGGGATAAACACACTGATATTTCGTGTGTATGGCCAGAGGCAGGCTGTAGAACAAGTCTGTAGAAACTTCGGTGCTTTACTCTAATACAGCCTTCATTCCACAAAGAAATATTTTCTGATTGAAGGAAGTGGTGGTGATGAGGGTGGAAATGTTGAGGTCAGCTGTGTCACTCTCATGGATTCAGCACATGACCCAGGACCTCTTCTCAGAGGTTTATTCGTATTAATAGTTACTCACTGGATCTTCAGCAATATGAAGGGGATCCAAATTACAGATGGGAAAACTGAGACCCAAAGAGATCATGTAATTTGCCCAAGTGGCAGGCTGGCATTTGATTACAGTGCAGTGCTCGTTACCACATGTTTTGACTGGACGGGGGTCAAGAGTTTCCTTTAATTAGGTAAAAATGCTACAAAAGCCATGATCCTTATAATCTATTTAAAATCTTCACGGTGTTTGATGCATTGTTAACTCTTCATAGGTGCTTATAGAGAGCTTGTTCTCCTCTGTCTTCTACTCGTCCCATCACAGATCCAAACCTGAAGCTTCGTGTCACCTTGACTCATTTCCTCTTCCTTTATCCAGACTCTCAAGTTCTGTTGATTCTAGCTCCTGACAACCACACCCATCCATCCTCTCCTTTCCCTGTCTTTTTACTTCCTAACTAGGGTCCCCTGCTCCAGGATTTCTTCATCCAGAGGTATCTTCTTTTTTTTTTTTTTTTTTGCGGTACGCGGTCCTCTCACTGTTGTGGCCTCTCCCGTTGCGGAGCACAGGCTCCAGACGCGCAGGCTCAGCGGCCATGGCTCACGGGCCCAGGTGCTCCGCGGCATGTGGGATCTTCCCGGACCGGGGCACGAACCTGTGACCCCTGCATCGGCAGGCGGACTCTCAACCACTGCGCCACCAGGGAAGCCCCCAGAGGTATCTTCTTAAAGTACAGCTTGGATTAGGTCCTTTCCCCAGTCAAAATCATTTAGTCTATAAGCATAGCAGTTTAGATTTAGCAAAACATTGTCCCATGACAGTCACAGGAACTCAGATAAATACATATCATTGCTTCAATTGTACAGATGAAATAACTGTAGCCTACAGTGGTTAACTGAATTACTAGCCCACTGTAATAAGGCTGGTAAATAATAGAACAGTTACTTTTCTCTAAACCTTTACTAACACCAGGGTCTGTAGTCTAAACTCCTACCTTGGCTTTCAGGTTTCCTCAGTGGTCCCAATTTATCATTCTTGTTTCCTGATGTTCTCTTATTATACCATGTACTTGAAGAGCTATACATGTTAAGTCAGCTACTGTTGAGCCTGTGGACTTTTGCCTCTGGTATTTCCTCTGCCTTCTTCATCAGGCAAGCTTCTATTCACCCTCCGAGATCCAGATCATGCCTCTTCCACAGTGAAGGCCTCCTTGATTTCACCCAGGAAAAGGTGACCCCATTAACTCAATGCCTCAGGCAAACAGTACTCTCCATTTAGAGGTCACAGCAGGCTCACACAGATTATCCCTCTTCCTTCTCCTTTACTACCTGACAGAATACTGCTCACCCCCTTTTTTGATAACAGTATGCCTTATGTCTCAAGAGGCTGTTACAGCAGAGGTCATACGTTAGTTATCTCAGTCACCTTAGGTCCTGGCCCAAAGTTGGGACTACTTTGTTGACTAAACGAGCTTACATGAAGACTTTGATAATGAATTCAAATGAATTCTTCTCTGAGGCTTTTTTTGGAGCGCTTAATCTGAGCCTGCTCCCTTTGCAGCCCTGCCTCATAGTTTTTCTTAGGCCTCTGTTAGTTTTATGTAACAGTTTCCTTTTATCATAGTTAATTTTTTCTTCTCTCTCTCCTTCTAGAATCCAAGCTTCTGGTGGCAGGTTCTAAGTCTTTTTCACTTATATGCCTTCCAAAGCACTTACCATATCACTGAGCATGTAGTAGGGGCTTGATAAATGCTTATTAAATACATTTAGTAAGGACTTTACATTCTTTTCCTCCAAGTCACATTTCTATCGTTGAAACAGAAAACTTGTGTCTGAAAAAAAAATTTTTTTTAATCAGTAATATTGTATATGATTTTTAAACAGTTCATATTTGACAGAACCAGAGCATGTTTATGCAGATTGCTAAATTAGTGTCCAGACAAAAAGCCCTGCAGTTGTTGTATTCCATCGTGTTTATTACGGGAACGTTATGTTGTTAATTTATTTTAGAATTTAAAAAATGGCAAGTGAGTCAGCATGCTATGGTAGAGAGAGCCAAGATTTTGTGGGATGGAGTTCAAACTCTAGTTTTAGCAGTGTGCTGGGTGGGAAACAGTCTCTGACCTGGTTTCCTTACCTGTTAGGTGAAGATAATATACTACATATGTTACTGGGTCGCTGTGAAGATTTAGTTTGTGGTGTCAGCAAAGTGCTTGCACTTAATAAATTCTCCATAAATATCACTAGTTATTAGAAACACTGACACTTCACTGAATTCACGTACTCTACACATGTGCTTGAAAATGAGAACATTTCACTTTATTTTCTGAAATGCTCTCTACCCAGGATAATATTTCAGGTCAGCCAGCTTATTGTGGTTGCTTTTGGAAAAGCTCTTCCATTTTAAAGTCTTGTTGAATTCCTCAGTAAGATGTAAAATAGGTGGTTGTGGTTGGTGGATTAGTTATATGGGTTCAGTTGCAAATGAATGACACCTGTCTGAATCTGGCTTCAATAATAAGGAAAATTATGATCACGCAGAGCAAGAAACGTAGAGGTAGCGTTTCATTTGTTTCTCTCTCTTCACTTTTCCATCCTCGAGGGCAGCTTATCCTAAGGCTTTGCTCCTGGTCTCAAAATGGCCATCGTTTAGGCCTTCATGTTGGAATCCCACTGGTTCATATTGCAGTGGGAGAAAGAGGAAGAAAGAAGCGAGAGAGAAAAAGAAGAAAAGGAAAGACAGAGAGACGGGAGGCGATATTGCCCAGTGGATTCTGAATCCCTTCTTTCAATCCACTGAAACAATTTAGGTAAAATGTACAACTTTAGAACAAAGGTTGCCAAAGAAATGGCAGGTAGTGATTGATTTAGACTAGTTAAGGTATCTCTCTGGACTTTTGGATGGATGGGTAAGTGAATCAGATTAGGATTCTATCAGGAAAGAGGAAGGGGCGCTGATTGGTGTGAGGAAATAATCAACAGTGTCTGCTACAGTTAAGAACTTAAAATTTTTCAATTGTTCATTTGATTTTACTGTAGGAATTTAGAAAAGTTGCTATTATAGCAACTTTTAGTTTCGGCGCATAAAACTGAACCTCTTAGATTTGTTGATTTATTTGTGCTTCATTTTCACATGTAGGGATAATAAAACTTACCTTTCAGGTTTTTGAGATGATTAAAAATGAAGTGTGTGTAAGGCCCAGCACATGATACGGACTTGCTTTAAGTAGTTGCACTTGTATTTTCTTGGTCAGAATTTCTTTATTTCATCTTTGTCTCATCTGTATTCCAGTTTTCCATTCCAAATATTTAGATTATGAATCCTCACGGGTGCCTGATTGTCACTTCTAAGTTTATACACCCAAGAAGAAAACTCATCAAGTTCTTTCTTTAACAAAACAGTTGACCTTTTATAAACTGTGTAATCATGCAATCTCCTGTGATCCTCACAGCAGCCTGCGATGTAGATATCATTTATGCTATTTTGCAGATCTTTTTACTCGCCTCCTCCTCGAAAATGTGAGTTTCCCGAGGACAGAGACTCAGTCTGTTTTCTCCATGGTGGTATCCTCAGCATCCAAAGTAGCACATCACGATGGCAGACTGGTAGATGCTCAATCAGTGTTTGTTGAAGGAAAGGAGAGAGTGAGGCAGGGAGGAGTTCAATGTGAGCTACTGAGAGTAAAGGACTCTCTCAGTTCACGACTTTGCACTGAAGATATGAATCCCCATTCTTTGTGGGTCTGAGACCTGTACACCCACCCCTCACTCTTTAGCTTCATCCTGCTTTCTTCACCCTCCTTTTTTCTCTCTGTGCTCAGCTGCATGAGCACATGCAGTTCCCAAGATAATCCATGCTTTTCACTTCCATAAGGCCTTCGCGTATACAGATTCCCAGGCCAGTGGCTCTACCTACTCAACCCCCTGCTGCCTTCCTATACCCGGTCATTGTCCCATAATATCCCTAGTTTACTCTAGAGCCTTCATTTTCCAGTTCAAACACGACTTCCTCTGGAAAAGCCTTCCTTGCTCCTTCAGATTAACTCACCTTCTCTTTACACATCCCCATACTATAAGGATCTACTTTTAAATTTTTTTAAATTTATTTTATTTATTTATTTTTGGCTGTGTTGGGTCTTCACTGCTGCGTGTGGGCTTTCTCTAGTTGTGGCGAGCGGGGGCTACTCTTCATTGCGGTGCGTGGGCTTCTCATTGAGGTGGCTTCTCTTGTTGCGGAACACGGGCTTTAGGCACGCGGGCTTCAGTAGTTGTGGCACGTGGGCTCAGTAGTTGTGGCTCGCGGGCTCTAGAGCACAGGCTCAGTAGCTGTGGCGCACAGGCTTAGTTGCTCCGTGGCATGTGGGATCTTCCCAGACCAAGGCTCGAACCTGTGTCCCCTGCATTGGCAGGTGGATTCTTAACCACTGTACCGCCAGGAAAGCCCCAGGATATAGTTTTTAAATGCTTGTGTATTTGTATGGCTATTTTTATGAATGCTTTCTTCACTAGAGCTTCTGAAAACAGCATGGGTTTTTACTCATTATTGGTTCCCTAAAGCCTGACGAGTATCTGACATATCCTAGGTGCTCAATAAACATGTGTTAAGTGAATGTCACCAAACTTTGTCTTGTCAGCCTATTTTCATGTGTTACTCATAAATTATATTTATAGTTTGCAGAAGAAAGGTTAGTGTTTTGTATTAGTCCCTCTTTTTTTTTTTTTTGCGATACACGGGCTTCTCACTGTTGTGGCCTCTCCCGTTGCGGAGCACAGGCTCCGGACGCGCAGGCTCAGCAGCCATGGTTCACGGGCCCAGCCCCTCCGCGGCATGTGGGATCTTCCCGGACCGGGGCACGAACCCGTGTCCCCTGCATCGGCAGGCGGACTCAACCACTGCGCCACCAGGGAAGCCCCCTAGTCCTTCATTTTTTTTCATGTATCTTTTCTCACAATAACCTAAATACTGGAAAATTGTAAAGTCTTCAGGATCAGCCACTGCTTCCCTGCCTCAAATCTGTATCTTTATTTCCTTCTCTTATTTTAGGGCCCAGCTTAGAATTTACCTTCACTGGGCTTCACTTCACTCAAGGCTAGATGATGTGTCCCTTGTCTGGGTGACCTGATCACCCCTCCCCCCCATTAATGTAGTTATCATGTATCTGTTCTTCTCATCTGTCTCTCTTTTAAGCTAAAAAGTAGACTGAATCTAGTCTAAGATATTTGCCCTTCGCTCAGCACAATACCTGGCATGGTGCACACCAGAGATATTTTCCCCAATGACTGAATGCATGTCCTGCACTTGTATGATATTCCCCAGGTATGACAATCATTCCTAGAAAAAACATTCAGTAAACCATTATAATTTAATTCAGTGTCTTCAGTGTGGCATATGCATCCTTCAAAGATTGCTTACAATAATCTACTTTTCAGTGGTCTTAAAAATTGCAGTGCATGTTGGATGCTGCATACAAGTGCCTGGCTGGGGAGGAGAATGGGAAAGGAAATCCAGCTTGGCCTTTGCTTATTAGGCTATTTCTGCCACTGAGAGGCTCCCTTTAAAATTTTTTCACAGAGATGCTGTGTGTGATAGAATGGCCCTAGATATAGGAAGAAAATGTCAGAATTTTCTATTTAAATTTCTATTTAAATTTTTCTCTCAGCTTTGAAAACTCTCTACTTTTGTCTATGTTTAGAATTCTCCATGGTATAGTGGTACTGTAATATTAATTTATAAATCCGTGAATAAATTATAAATGGTGGGCACATATGCTCAAAAAACTGTACTAATGTTGATACACGATGAAAACAGTCATGGAGAACTTTGATTTAACATATAATTCCAACGTCATGGGAGTTTCCAAGTTGATTTACAGCTTCTTATTGATGTCATTTTCAGATATGTTAAGAAAGGTGTGTTAGGGTAATGACATCCTGGACAACCCGGGTACCACAGCACGTGTGTACATGTGAATTTTATGTCTGCCTGTTGTGCTTGTGCTTGTGCTGAAGAAGAGAATGGATGAACTGTGGCTAAGGTTGTCTGTAGCCTTTGTTCAGATCCATCCCAATGCCTTCCTTTTTGGGAAAGCATATACCCTCATTTCAAGATTCTTGAGCCAGTTCCCCTTGCAGATGAGCAGTATATGATGAGCCTTGTTTCCCCATTATTGGCTTACTCTTAATCTTTAGGTATAAAGCAAATATTTCATTTCTTCTCTGCCTCTGGGTTATGATACTAATGAATGAATGGTAGGTTTCTGATCACAAAATAGACAAATATGCTTGGATTCAGAATATCTTAACTGAAATCATGGCCCAGCCACTTTCCAAATGTGTGATTTGGACAAGTAATTAACCTCTCTGAGCTTCTGGTCTTTTTCTGTAAGATGAAAATAATAATTAATTCACAGATTTGTTGAAAGAAGTAAATAAGCATATGTGAAAGTGGCTGGCATAGTATGAAATAGACAGTTTACAGAATTTTTGAGTTTTGAGCATGCTAACCGCAGAATCCTTTTTCATATTTATTAGCAGCACTAAAATCACAGTTTCTTGCCTGTGAGGTCTGATGTGATGGTTGCTTTAAGATAAAAGTTTGCTCCTTCTCTGTATTAAACTAGTTAAAATGTGACTGTATGGTTAGATAATTGGCTTACGGATTAATCTGTTTTCTGAGGAAATGACAATCTCCTAGCCTTTACTTTTTTTTTTTTTGTCTACTCTAAGCAGCCATACTACAGGGCTGAGTAATGAGACAGTGATGGAGCTTCCATCAGTGCCCTGAATACTGTTGAGTCATATAGGTGCTACAGGGCTCTAGAGGAGTAAAAGTCACTTCTCACTGCAGTATCTAAAGGCAACACAAAAAATCCATGTTAAGTGGATTTCTCTAATCTCCAAAACCATAAGAGAGGGAAAAATAAAAGCATCCATACAGAGAGAATAACATTATTTGAAATGGTTAAAAAGTATGTTAATTGACAAAGAAAAATGTCATATGTTTGTGGTATTGGATTAAGGAGAAATAGTCAAGAAATGTAAACTGAGACCATTTTAAAGGCTTGGAAATGCTAGGCTAAGGACTTCATTCAGATTTTATTTGGCAGGCAGGGGTCATCTGATCAAGGTAATTCTCTGGGAAGATAATGACTGTAAATTGAAGTGAAGAAAGACTTGAAGCCTGGAGATCAGTCACAGAAATAATGCCATGGTCCAGAGTCCTAAATTCAGGGTGATACTGTTAGGAAAAGAGGAGGACGATATTTGCGGTGAAATTGCATAGGTGTTGTGCAGCATGATGGGTTTAGGTAGAGAACAGGATTTTTAAATTGTAAGCAAAGCCTATATAAACAACAAAGAAAGCCAATTCTGAAAGCGTTTTGATTAATTAAGGTACTAATGATTATCAAGTGAAGTTCTTGATCTATAGTAGTGTGAAATAGGATCCTGCAAGGAAAAGCACTACTTTTATTTCAGGGTTTGGAATCACTTCTTTTTTCCTGACACATATGCCCAGGTTCCCTTTTTCTGTTGTTTGAAGAAGTAGAGGCTTAGCTGTATTGATGTGACCTTCAGTTTTCGTATTAGAATAGAAGGATGTATACTCCCATGCTGGAAAGGACCTTAGAAACTTAGGTGAAGAACTAGGTGCCAGAGATGTTATGTGACCTGCCCAACGTTGCCCAGCCTGTGGAGGAGCCTTCACTGTGGCTCAGGGAACCAGGCTCCTCACGTACAGATCCTCCTAAGACCCTGCTGCCCAGTCTATACCTGCTCCAGGAACCCAGGTCCTTTTTCCTTCTTTTTATTACCATTTCACACTGTTTGCTTTTGTGGTTATTTAAAGGCACTTCCCTGAAATTCATAGAATATACATGATGTTTATTATTATTACTGTCTTTAGAAAGTACCCACATGTTAAGGGTGCTATGCTAGGCTCTGTTTAAAGCCAGATAGACATACAAAGGCCTTAGCTCCCACTGTGTCTCATATTTCATACACTGGGGTTTATATCCCAGTGTATGAGTAAATGTTTAAGTAGCAGTTTTCTCCTAAATTCTCCATTCTTACTTAGATGGTTTTTTGCTTTGTTTTGTTTTTAATTCTGGCTAATAGTTTTGGTTCTAAGGAAGATGGAAAGGAAATTCACATGCTGCTTTTCTTTTGCAAGAATCTATAGGTGTATTTTTAATTTATACATGTTAACGTTCTTTCTAGAAGAGCTATTAGTTTATATACCTTACATTAGTTTACAGATGAAAAAGCTGAAAATTGGCTAGACTCGCTTATAAAAGGTAAAGCCATGATTGGAATTCATATCTTCTTAGGTCCATAAAATAGGCCTATTGAGAAGTGACATCCTAATATTGACATTGGCAAACTGAAAGACACTCAGAGAAAAACGCTAAGGATGTTAAAAGGCCTGAATGGAATATCATATGAGAATCAGTTGAAGAAACTTGAGAGGTTTAGAAGAAAGAGATAGCTAATCTGGGTGCTACTTAATCAGACTTTCTAAAACATCTGAGGTATTATCCTCTCAAAGAAGTTTTAAACACTAGATAGCTCAAAGGAACCAGAGTAATTTGGCAATGGAACTGTTTGCCTCAAAAGTCTTTGCAGAGGGCTTGGGGCCAGATATTTGGTACTAACCCATAGTTGGAAGATTGCACAAGAATGTGTCTTAAATGTTTCTAATTTTTCTGTCGCTGAATTCCATTTAAAAGTGAATCTGATACAAAATGACATATATATTGTTAACCGTAATTTCTCTGAATCAAGGATGATAAGGCGTCCCCTACTCTGGGAAGCTCCCTGAGGGCCCTCTCTGAAACACTGTGTATGCAGTAATCTTAATTTGAAAATCCCTTCGGTAAATAATTTCCAATTTCCATTTCAATGGAAAGATGTTAATTTAACTTCAATTTAGAGCAAGGTCAGTTTGTGCATCTGACTCCTGATTTGTACATGAGTGTTGGGGAAGATTCTCACGCAGGTTTGTACTTGGGCCAAAGACATACCAGTATCTTCATAGCCAGAAGATCCAACTCAATTAATTGATTGCCAATTAAATCCAGTCCTCCCCCAAGCCCTCTTGAAAGGTATTTGAGCTGCCTGAGAAGCTATTTAACCCAATGAAATGAAGTAGAACAAAAAAAATCTTATATTATTTTCAGGATTTTAAGGAGGTATCTTCAGACATTTTTTTCTGAACACAGTGATCTTTTTCTTCTAAAAATCTATGCGCAATTGAGAAAGCATAATTATAAGTAAATCTGCTTAAATTTATAGGCTTGATTTTTTCTTAACAGACCACTTTTAGAAACAAAGAATGGAGAATAAGGAAGGACAGATATTATTAAATAGTAGAGTTACATGCTCAGATTATTATGTTCTTTGATACAGAAAGCTCTTGTGTAAACTACGTTTTCATTTTATTTATATGATGATCTGTGTCATACTTGAAATCTATTTCATCCAAGAAAATGTCTAGGAAACAGTAGTATGTTCAAACAAGTTTTCTACTGATTGTTGTCCACTGACCTTTTGCATACTGTAGACATGCTAGAAATACTAGCAAAGCAAACAACTGTTCATTAATTACCTCTTGTTATCTTTATGAGAGCAGACTGGTAAAACAATTCATATTCTCTCGCTTTGAATGCAGATATATTAGTTAACTTATTGCTTATTTTATTACTCCACCTACTTATAATAATATCAAATGTTAAAAAAAGATGTGGAGAGTGGAATTTTGTGTGGAACAAAGAGAATAAAACCAAAAATAAACGAGTGACCCAAGCTGGAAACAAGTTAAAAAATGTAATTTTTCAGTTACACAGAAGTTACCATGGCATTACCTTTCCTTTTGTGTCTGCTGGTGATTTAATTTAGTAGTTTTAGAAAAAAAGTGTCTATTGCTGTGTTTAAAAATTCTAGTTACAACATTGGTAAAGAAATTTCCAAGTACAAGGGGTATTTGTAGAGGACTCATGAAACTGACAAGTGATTGACATGTAAACAACCTCACTGTGCCCTTATATTCCATTCTGTGATGCTAGACTATAGATACTAAGTAAGCCTCAGGAAGTTACCACCATCCAATTTTTATTAAATGCTTGGCTTCATGGATGTAAACAATATTGTTCATTAGCTGCCTAAATAAGCCGCTTTCTTTGGAGCTGCTGTACCATCCTTCCTCAGTGTGGTGGGATAGATGCAACAGTGAACAAACGGAAACTTTCCTTTTGCTACGTGAACAAATGGAAACTTTCCTTTAGTATGTTTAACTGAATTTAAACTCTGGAAAGGAAAGCAAAGTGCAGATTTCATCAAACAGATCGAAACCATGTAAATGTGAATGAAAGGGACAGCATTTCCAACTTGAAATTTTCTGTTTATGACTTACCAGAGTCTGAGTGAAATTGCGCTTTTCTTCTCTGATAATGCAAAGGTGACAGCTCAGCATGTACACACAGCATTATGTTATGTGCAATCAGAAGCTCTTGTAATTGTCCTTGAAAGCAGTCTACTGTTAATATATCTTGATTTTCAGAGTGTCATTTTTTTCTCTCTTGGACCAAGACTTGCTTTTCCTGCTTCTTTACATGTAGTTTTCTTAATTCATATGCATTTCTTACTGTACTTCTTAGGTCTCATTTCTTTCTAAAAAGTCTTTATTACAGCCTGCTTTTATAAAATATTTTGAAATAGGTAATAAAAATAGATGAGTGCTGCTATAAGTTATGATCTTTTAAATCATAACCACATTTTTTTTCTAGTAAATTCAAAAGTAAAGGATTGATCTGAAGGAAAACTTTGTTTTCCTGATTTTTAAAGTTTGAAAGAAATTCTTCTGTTTCTTACCATTTTGTATTTCTAAAATGTTCAAATGATTGCCTCAGAGTTTGGAGACAAAATATTCGTAATTTTTTTTCCTCTTAAACTTGAATGCTAAGAACTTGGAAGTTTTAAATGAGCTATTTGCCAGCAGATGACAATTCATTCCAGATAAAAGAGAAAAGAAGTATAGTATGATCTGTGTTTGCTAACCAACAAAATCTGGAAAATCGCATTTTTGAGATTCCTCAGGCAAAATTGTCAATCTAATAAATGTCAATAGGACTAACTGAAATAGGGTAGGGTGAATATTGTAGAATTTTAAGGTTGCTAGAGATTTAGTGTGTATTCTTGTTGCTAATTTTAAAAGTCGCGTAGGGTTTTTGCAAACAAAAATTATATACCTCTGTAAATCTTGGCATTTTCATTTCTTTGCCAGACTGAAGGAAAAGTGGGACGTAAAAAAAAAAAAAAGGAAAAGGAGGTCAACATGAATTGACTCCAAGTCAACTGTAATCTATATCCTGTCTTCCTAATATATTTCATAACAAAAACGTTTTATGTCAGTATATTCCAAACGTTTGTAAGTTATTTAGAACTTGGAACATGTTTCCCATAGAAACAATGTTGTAAATATTGGTTCAGTTCCCAGGCCAGTACATATAGCCTATTTAATCCATATGTATCTAAGATACAGTACCAATGTTTGCCTGAGTTCTGGGTCCTAAAAGCGTACGTGCAGGAAAGAGTGCATTGATGAGTATTTTCTCTCAATTTTCCGGAAAGAAAATGGTCCCATAGGAATTTTCCAAAGGAACTATTTTTGATACTTGTTCCTTTTGCTCTGCTTATTCGTGTCCCAGAGGCCTCCTATGAACTTACAGTCAAGGCAGGGACCACAGGTTGTTATCTCACCTGACCTTGAAAAGGAAAGCAATCATCTTTAACATATTCACTGTAGGTAATGGCATTTTGACCCTTTTATTGTTCTGGACTTTTTGAGAAGGCTCATTAACCTCAACTTTCTAAATAACCAAATTTTAAGAAAAATAACAAGATAAAGTTAAAAAAATATGAAGTATGAAAAAAGACAATTAGGGTTTGACAGAAACATCTTGATGTGTTGCTAGATA
Source organism: Orcinus orca (assembly GCF_937001465.1). NCBI lineage: Eukaryota > Metazoa > Chordata > Mammalia > Artiodactyla > Delphinidae > Orcinus > Orcinus orca. Next base: position 107,725,462 of record NC_064562.1, on the reverse strand, counting down.
TTTAAAGTCTTTAGGGCTTAGTTGTGATTTTTAATTGCTTTCCACTTTGTCCCCCTTCAAATGTCTCATTTCTATCAAAACTTTGTAGTTTTTTTTTTTTTTTTTTCCTGCGGTACGTGGGCCTCTCACTGTTGTGGCCTCTCCCGTTGCGGAGCACAGGCTCCGGACGCACAGGCTCAGCGGCCATGGCTCACGGGCCCAGCCACTTCGCGGCATGTGGGATCTTCCCGGACCGGGGCACGAACCCGTGTCCCCTGCATTGGCAGGCGGACTCTCAACCACCGCACCACCAGGGAAGCCCAAAACTTTGTAATTTTTTACAGTAACCCTCAGAGCCTTTGTTGAGGTGAGGCAGTGTCATGGGGAGGTTGATAATGAATTCTTAGTGTGCAAATAGGGGATTGTAATTTATTGCATTATTTTTCAATTATGTAAACTTGCTATTATTCATAGTTGTAATTTTACATTTATTTCATTGGCTTTGTGGACTGTGCTTTCCCCACTGTCCTACATTCTAAGTGAGTAGGGATTTTATTGCTTTTTTGTTTTCTTTGCTCTGTACTAATTCCCACTCTTGCCACTCGATTTGAAATGTTCTCAGACAGACCTCCTGGGGCAAGCAGGTTAAAGACAACCCACCCAACGGCTGAATCATAAGAGCCATTCAAGAGATGTAGGTGTTTCTTAAGAGATATAAACCTCTGCATTGCTCTGAATAATAAGAACATGCACACTTAAAAAACTATTCTTTCTAATGCATTTACATACCAACAAGGGTAAAAACAAATTTTATTACCAAAATATTATTTGAGATAATATTTTTAGTGAGGAGTAAATGTTTTATTTTCTGTGTTTAGTTCAAAGGATGACATGCTTTTTAGACATTATACACTTCATTTGGCCGTTTTGTCTATTTCATTAAATTGAAAATGAATTCCAGTTTTCTTAAGTAACTATTGAATATATGCTGATTTTCATGACTTCTTTTTATCCAGAAAAAAAATATATAAAAATAAAATAAAATCTATTAAAAAACATAGATTTCCAATGTGCTTGTAGGTCTTCAGTTTTGTTTATAAAAACAGACAAAAATTATATACCTGTGTAAATCTTGGCTTTTTCATTCCTTTGCTTTTTTTTTTTTTTTAAGATTTGTTATGTGATTTTCAAAAATGTGGACTTTTCAGGCCCAACAGGGGGAGCCAATTCCATATTCTATTGAGGTTGCTTGGCATTACTGCTGTAATTTGTTATCTATTTGTCAAAGCCAAAAAAATACTTTCTTTGTCTCACCTTGGCCATTTACAGGGCCCCATAACAGGTAATCATTAAAAAATGATGCAGTGTTTTATACTAATTATCTTTTAGTCTGTAATACTAAATTTATTAATCTATTATGGTCATGCCTAGAAAAGTCTGAAATAAAGCTCATTATTTTCAAGTGTATATTTTTAGTCAAGGTAAAGGTAATCTTATAATCTTTTCACAATAAAAATCAACATGGAAAATATAGAACATTTTAATGCTCATAAAAATCATTTAGATATAGTATATTACGATTAAGTTAATAAAGATGGAAAATATATTTTCTGCTTTTTAAACTAATCAAATTTATAAAATAATTAAAATCATATGACTCTATTATACGGATTTTTTTAAAACCGCATACCTTGCTTTCCTTAAAATAAAGATTTTTGACTAAGTTCAGGGTCTACCACAATGAATCATTTAGGGTGGTATTGAATTTTCATAATTGTTTCGTTCTGTGTTCTATTCTCAAGGAAGAAAGTGGAATGGTTTTACTTATTTATATTGCTGTAGGCTATACTTTGTCATAAGACATTCTCAAAGATTAGAAAACTTTTCAGTCTGATATTTACATCTATCTTGACAAAAGGCATGGAATTATATTGTGCAAGGACATTGTTTTCACAGTTTAGAATACATATTATTTCATAAGATTCTCTGCAATAATTTTATTTTGAAATCTTCATTCATTAGCTAGCTACAAATATATATATATACATGTATCTCCTAGGTTATAATATATGATGAATGTATTTGGGTTGTCTCACATTTAGGCACCTGCAAGAAAACACACACACACAACACACAAATATACATCCTTTGTGTTCTCAATTATAACAAAACTTTGGTCTTCATTTTCCTATATATTCAGTGACTAACATAGTGATGGATGTATATTATGTACTAAATAACTAATTAATGATTAATTGCTTATCTTAAATTTCAGGAGAGATAAATCTCCAGCTTATTGATTGATTTTAGCAAAAGAGAAAATTTACATATATTTTTCTTCTGTGAAACTCTTCTTTTATTTTTTCTTTGAACTTAGCTTCTGTGATACCTAGCGCTTCATTGGAATATCGATATGCTAGTAGGAGCCTAAAATGTAATAGCATTTAGTGAATTTGCAGTTTAAACAAAAATTGGACCTGCTATATATAATTTTCTAATTAAAGATTAATCTCAGTCTTTGTATTCCCTAACATACAGTACAGTGTTTTCAACAGGGTAGATACTTTGTATCTTTGTAAAAGATACATGGTGGGGACTTTGTAAAAATGTGGCTAAATGAATGAATGAATGAGGGGGTGAATTCTTACTGGCTATAAGACCTTGAAGAGTGTATATATCTGCTTTCTCATGTATAAAATTACATGCTTACTGCCCTGTTTTTTCACAAGGTTGTTGAGAGAATCAGATGAGGTATGGAAGAACCTTAAAAATTATAAACATTTTATAATTATGAACTTATGAATAATGATTAACACTACACTTTTATAATTTATAATATTGACTATCTGGGATATATCCTTATTATAATCTTAAGAAAGTTTCAATATAAGAATGTCTCTTATTTTGCAGTGTTGCAGTGAATCATGCTTATAGGAATGGCCAAGTAGATTCATGTTTGTCAAAATGAGATTCCTGTTATATCCAATTACCCTTTTGTTCTTCATGCCTCAGAATGTCATTTTGCCCCAATAGCAAGACATTAATGGGGCATGCTAACTCTATTGTGCCTGCTACTTACGTAACATTAGTTCCAGACTCCCTGCTTTTAATTGAAGTGCTACGTAGTTAAATTCTCATGTCATGAATTCTAATTCCCTAGTAGAGCTAAGGAAGAGGATTCTATTGAAACATTTCCCAAATAACATTTTTTTAATTGATGAGAGTATTTTGATTAATGAGATATTAGTAGGGGTGACGTATTTTCATTTGTAAATAAGTGCTGAGATTTAAAAAATTGTTAAAGAAGCCTATTTTAGAATACTCCTATCCCTCTTGAGAAAAGTTGTCTTGACAACAGTACCATTTATAATTAGAAGTGATGAATATTTTATTTCTCAAAGGAAAATTCTCCCTCAGTATGCATGACAGTGATTGGGCTAAATGTTCATCAGGCTCAATGATTTCTAGTGCAAAAAAATACACTGGATATCAACTTTTGGGCTCAACAATACTAAAGCTTTACAGTTCAGCTTAAGGAGAAGTTTTTCATATGCATATTTATATTAGTATTCTGTGAGGTAAGAAAAGGAGATATTATTGACCTTAAGAAGATTTCATGTCTAATAAGTGGCAAAATTAGAACTAAAGAAATGTGGAATAGTTTTTTTCTTTTCATCGTTTTGCTAAAGGGTGCGGAAGCACATGGCACATTTCAGAATTGTGCTTTTACTCAGGTTGTAATCTATTTTTTTATACCCTAGAATTCGTATCTTTTCAATTTGAAATATTTTATTCTGAAGTTCATGAATGAAGACTTAGCTCAAATGAAAATATCCAATACAAATGTCAGTCTTTTTATTGAGTGTTCAAGATTGAAGTAAATGACTATTCGCATTAAAAGACATGATTCAAATTTCATTTTGTGCATTCATTTGTTGTATCAGTCATCAGACATTTATCCAGTGCCTACTACATGCTAGGCAATGTGGAATGTTCAAGTTCAGTAGAACACAGTCCCTGTTGGAGGGATGGAAGGGCACATCTATACAAAGCAGTGGCCAACCTTCAGAGTATTGAAATCAAAACTGCTGCGTGATGTCATGCATACCATGTTCACTTCCAGAAGGGGCCCATTTTGTGGAGGGAGGTTAAGTTGGGGGTACAACATCCACTAAGGGAAATGACTTGTGTAATCCAGTGTGATGAGAGAGCAAGAGAGAAGAATAAGTGATGCGGTATAAGGTGGAATGTTAAATGGGGCCTGACTCTAGAAGGCCTTGAGTTTTGAAAGCAAACATTTATCATCCAATAATGTCTATTACCGTGAATTCAATGGCTTATTGAATTACACAACTGTTCGTATCTGACTGCATGTGATCGGAGTTTGCATGATATAAATTTACATCCTGTCATGATCTATATGACTATGTTAAAAATCCATTCACTTTTGGAAGTCTTATAACTACAATTAAAGTTTAACGTGAGGCATATTTTATCATTAATTCAAATATTATACTTGCGAAAAATTCAGTGGATATATCCTCATGATGAATTTTAAATGGAGGTAGTGTTATATGGAATACTTTAATTTTATATTGTGTAAGACTTACTTTTAATACAGTTTCACTCTTTGGCTTGTATTCATAAGAATGCAGAATTTCATTCAAAGACATTCAGTGGCCTGATTTGCAAGATATAGCCTTATCTTATCAGCACCCTTGGAAGGCAGACATTTTGCTTATTCCAAGGCATTGAAACAAGGCTTGAACCAAAATGTACTGGCTCTTTATATTTACATTTCACTTATTTTTCACAGAAAAGAAATTTCTTTATTAGCCCTCATTTCTCATTAGAGCACATTTTATCTTGGAGAAGCTCTGACGTCATAAATTCAATATTTAATTACAACTGTGATGATATTTTTATTTCAGACGTAGTGCATGCAAGGCAGCACATTTCATAGAAATGAAAGAAATTATATGAGATGCCTCCTCCTCTATTTCCTCCTATGTACCAAGCTGTATTAGGTGTTGAAAATGCCAAGTTGTATAACCGTGAACAAGGTGCCCACTGGGAGCCTAGCGTCCACTGAAAGGACAAACATGCAAAGAGCAGTGGAACAGCATCAATACTGAGCTAGAGCTATCATTGCAGTCTGTGGAGGCATATGTGTGATTCATTCTTTCTGTCTTTCTGGAGGTCTTATAGAAAAGTATTTTGAGTGTGGCTCTAAAAAGAAAATTACATGTTCCTGGAGCTGAAAGAGCATTCCAGCTAGATGCAATGGCAGGAATAAAGACACAGACCTATGAAAGAGAATGAGAGTTAAGTTGAGGGGAAGCCGTAGGAGATGAATATGGAAAGGCTGGTTTGAGTTCCCTTAAATGAGGTGCTACAGAGTTTGGATCTCATCTAGTTGTTTGGGGCAAACACTGAAATTGTTTAAGTAGAGTTGTGACATATTGAAATCTGTATGTTAGAAAAATCATTACAATTAGGAGTGCGGGTTTGAGGGACTAGGGGCATATTTTTATTTATTTTCCCCTGCAGAGTTTTAGCTATGAAAGCAGAGGAAGTACCTTGTTCAGTCATGTGTCACACACAGTTCTAACTGCAGTGTATTCCTTACTACTACTCAATACGTGTTTCTTCACTGAATGAATGTCACTATTATTCCCCCTACCCTTAATTAAAAAGCCCAGCTAGATATTTACCAAAAAAAAAAAAAAAAAGAAAGTGAAAGAGAACTAAAAATTGAATTAAGGCAATGAAAATGGATAATATAAATGTATTTGGGGAACATTTCAAAGGTACTTGTTTGTGAAGGAAGAAGAGGAATTGTGGCAGACTATATTACATTGCCCACTGAGAAACACCTCCCAGTACTCATGGTCTTCTATAGCCCCTTTGGTTGAGTACGGGTTTGGCCTTGTGACTGGCATTGGTTAATGAGACATTAGTGAGATGCAAGCAGAGGTTTGATAAATGTTGGCACATTGGGGATTGTCCTCTTGGAATGCTTGCAGTTAGAGTGCACCTTCTTAGAACAGCTACCATGCCATGAGGAAGCCCAAGAAGTGATGTAGAAAGGTCCATGTGGAGTGAAACTGAGACCCCAGCCAACAGTCCCATCTTTGCTCCCAGCCAATCCCAACTGTCAGGGCATTTTGCAGCTTCTAGCCCTCTCAGCGCCCTGGCTTTATTTACCATATGAAGGATGAAAACTGCCTGCTTAAACCACAGCATTTTGAGATAATCATTGATTGTCCTCTTAAGTGACTAAGTTTGAGGGTGCTTTGTTACATAGCAGTGTATAACTCAAATGGGAATCAAGAATAACTTTCATATATCTGGGCTGAATTAGTTGGTGGATTGTGATACCTTCATTTAGCTAAGATCAGAAATGCAAGCGGAGTAGCCCCTTGCGAGCACACTAGACTGAACTCCTGAAAAGAGGATTAAATATTTTTTTTACTGCATTTTAGCTCATAAAAGCTACTCAAAACTGTTTGCTGAATGCAATATTGAAAGAAAGTCATACTTAGGATATCGATGTGACATTTGATCAATGTTAGATAGAGAACTTTCCAAATAGCTTTCTTTTTTATTGTTGCTTTTGGTTATCATAGAACCCTGTGACCTAACATTCTGAATGGTAATAGGAGGTGGAAACACACACACACACACACACACACACACACAAACACACACATCAAAAAGGAAGGCACAATATTCTTTCAACTGGAACAGCTTAGATCAAAACACATGGGAAATAAATTTAAGGTCTACAACATATGTTAAAAAAACTGAAGTCGGGCTTCTCTGGTGGCTCAGTGGTTAAGAATCCTCCTGCCAATGCAGGGGACACAGGTTCAAGCCCTGGTCTGGGAAGATCCCACATGCCGTGGAGCAGCTAAGCCCGTGCGCCACAACTACTGAGCCTGTGCTCTAGAGCCTGCGAGCCACAACTACTGAGCTCGCTTGCTACAACTACTGAAGCCCGTGCACCTAGAGCCTGTGCTCCGCAAAAAGAGAAGCCCCCGCAATAAGAAGCCTGTGCACCGCAAGGAAGAGTATCCCCTGCTCTCTGCAACTAGAGAAAGCCCGAGCACAGCAACAAAGACCCAACACAGCCAGAAATAAATAAAATTTAAAAAAGAAACTGAAGTTAATGAAAAAATTTCAGTAACATAGGATAAGCCAGACTTATCTGTTGTATTACATTTAATCTAATATATGAAGAATACCTTGCATGGTAAACCTCTAATTATACACAAGTTTGTATACTTGGGTTTGAAAGTTTGGGGTTCCATCTGAATGAGAGGCAAATGATGTGTTTAGGGATTGGTTACTACTTCCTGATGAAAATGTACAGTTTAGAAATCCTAAATGAGCTGTGAGGTCTAATAGGATTGCTTGAGTGTGTAGATTTTCAAAGCTGTGATTTCCTTCTACAGAGTTTTGCATAATTCTTATACCTTCATTGCTATCAAAATTTCATTTGGCCAAGAAATAAGCCCTAGAATTTTGGTTATCCTGGAAGAAAAGAAAAATGGTGGAATCAGTTAAATCAGTGGAAGATGATGACAATAATTTTTTTTTGTTTTGCTTCTGAAGCTTAAAGCAGCAGGGGGCAGTAGAACATTTGAGTATGGAACAGAGGGAAAGGAGGACTGGTCAGTGGAGAAGGACATTGGTGTCTCTCAGGAAGTGTTATTTTTTATTTTTAAAAATTTTATACCCAAGACTCTTTTTAATCATTACTCATATTTCCTGTTCTCACCATCCTGCAAGATGGGGATGAATAGTCAGATATAGTCCAACATTAATAGTAAATGAAACCACTACTTTAGAAAAAAATAACTTTTGCTCCTTTCTCAACTAAATCAGTCAACAGAATTTGCTTCTATGTACAATATGTAATACCAATTTGTGTTTTAATTCCCTTTTCCTCTTGTGTATAACTTTTAAAAGTCCTAATAAGTAAAGGGACTCAAATTAGGAAGCATGAGAATTATAAACCAGATGATGAATTGTGTTTAATTTTTCAGTAGTTATGCAGCGTTCTTTTTGCTGGAGTTTGAGGTCTTTATCCCACTATACTTTCTCATGCTTCTTGTATTCTAGCAAGTCAAGCAAACCAGTCTTTATTCCTAGAGAAATTCTTTGCTCTCCTGCCTCTGTTCCTTTGCTCATACTGAACTTTTTACTTAGGTTTCCTGTATATTCATGACTCCAGCTTACAATCAATCTTCAAAACTTATTTTAGATTCCAGATTATTGGTGACCACTTCCAGTATTTCCCAACCAAAATAGCTGCACCCTCCATGCATGTTCTCAGCGGTATTCATGCACTAATAGTACGTGGTTTTCTACCTTATTAAAAAAAATCATCATTGGCATAAAATTTGTGTTTTCCTCATGAGATCAACTCTTTGAGTGCAAAAATTTCGCTCTCTGACATACACACAGCACCTACAATAGTTTCTTACTCTTGTTACACATTTGAGCAGTATTTGTTCAGTCAATAAATGCACTTATCCTTGTTAAATCTTACCTATACTGCATTCAGGCATTCAGGAGGTAGGGGTGAAAAGACAGGAAACTAACATTTATTAAGTGCTTAAATGTGTGCCAGGGACTCTAATTTTGTCAGTGTCAGTTCTCACTCTTTAAGGTGGGTAATATGTGCATGCAGATGTGAACATGAGCTCACAGGCTGTGACTTGCCCAAGCTCACATAGATGGTGTGAGACAGAAGTGGGATTTGAGACGCTGCTCATCTCCCCACACAACCCTCAAAGCCCACGGTGTTTTTACCACACAGCAAATACTTATTTAGTATCTACTATCTGCCACATACTGCTTTATGGACTATTGATTCTACATTGAATAAAATACTATCCCTGTCTCTGAAAGGCTCACATTCCAGCAGGGGAGAGATTAAAGTTATTATTATGATTCTGAGTGATAAGTGCTTGAAACATGTCCTATGGGCCTGCGGGGAGGGGACCATTAGCTGCCTAGAAAAAGTTGCACCTCGTGGAAAGTTGCAGATCAGATTTGAGAGGTGACGGGGCCTTGGAGGATTAGCAATTCACCAGGTGGAGAAGATAGGCTCCTCGGGCAGAGGAAGGAGTGTAAGGTCAAGAAACAGGAAGGCAGAATCCAAATATGTCACTTCATTGGGAGGGAGTGGACTTCGAACTTTGTGTAAGAGGCCAGAAGAGAATGGAGGATGCTGTCATCTCATTGTAGGGCCTCTGTAGCCCTCCAAGGTACCAAGAGGTAACCTGATGTGTTAAACCACAAGAATGCAGAGGTTTATAGACTAGATATGATAGAGTAGATAGAGGTTTATAGACTAGATATGATAGAGTAGATAGAGGTTTATGGGTTAGATAGGAAAGCAGTGGTTTTACTGAATCTATAAGGTCAGATAGGAAATATATGAGAAGCAGCAGCATGGTAAAGCAACATGGACTTTGAAGTCAAATATAAGAAGCTTGTAGTCCCAGCTCTGACACTTTTTAGCTATGTGATATTGACCTGACTTCTTTGAGCTTTGGTCATTGCCTCTGTAAAATGGGGATATTAACTCCCTCAAAGACTAGTGGTGCAGATTAGAGAACGGATACAGCACCTAATAGACAGTAGTGGTATTTAGTAAACACAAGCTTGTCTATAGGCTTCACTTCTCTGCATATGGGTATACTTATAAAAATGTTGATAAAGCACAGTTTCTAAGACTATGTATTTTTATATATTGTATGAAGTAGATTCAGGATTCTAATTATATACATAAAGGCACGCATACATAAGTACATAAATACAAACATGTATTTATGTAATATAGAGAAATCCTGATGCTATGAGGGCATGCTTTCCATTTTCTTGCATTTACTAGCATGAAATAAAAATGATTTTGTCATTCGTCATTGAGTCTTATTTTGGGGAGTTTTGAGAATAAGTCTAATTTTGTGCCATTCCTATGACATTTTAGGCTCCTAACATCATTATTAATTCAGAATTATAAGTTATATGCTTCTTCTGGTTTATAAACCAGTTTCCTTGATTTTCAAGTATGGGCAGTTAACGATAGTGCTGTACTTTTTTTTTTTTTTTTTTTTTCCGGTACACCGGCCTCTCACTGCTGCGGCCTCTCCCGTTGCAGAGCACAGGCTCCGGACGCGCAGGCCCAGAGGCCGTGGCTCACGGGCCCAGCCGCTCCGCGGCACGCGGGATCCTCCCAGACCGGGGCACAAACCCGCGTCCCCTGCATCGGCAGGCGGACTCCCAACCACTGTGCCACTAGGGAAGCCCTAGTGCTCTACTTTTAATGGAAATTATGTTTGCCAGAAGTCCTATTCTAGGTATTTTTAAGTTAAAAGAGTAAGTATTCTATTTACAATAAAGTTACTTTCAAGTATTTCAGAAACAACAATGAAAAGTTTTTCAGTAAGAACAGCAAGCAAAGTATGAAGGACGTCAAGTTGAATTCCCTGGGCTAGAAACTTCTTGACCCATTCACATCCCTACTTTCAGTCTTTGAATAAGGCACTGAACCCTCTTTTTGTCTATTAATTAATCTTTTAATTTTTTTCTTGATCCCCTCTGGTTTACTTTTCACCAGTCATTTCCATTTCTCCTATATTTTTAGCTTATTGCTTTCTATTAGCTCTTTTCCTCTGCCTTTAAATATGGTCAAGATTCTGATGTCCTTAGCAAAAAAAGGAAGCAACAAATAAATCTCCTCTTGTTCAGTGTTTCTCTACTTGTTAAAATTCTATCGCTTTCCTCTAAACAGCTAGACATCTTGGTATAGTTATCTATTTGCTACCTAATTTGTCATTAATTCCTCAATCCACTGTGATAACCTCTACCCTTTGCCACACCTCTAAAGCTCCTTTTACTAAAATTGTTAATCCTCTGAATCTCCTCTTCCCAAATCCAGTGATCCAGTCTTAATCTTCATCTGCTACATTGGACAGAATTTAGCACCATCCTCTCTCTTCACGCATGAACATTTCCTCAAATATCTTTCCCATTCTTTTTTTGTTCTTATTCTATACATGTTTCCTGGACAAGCTCACCAATTTCCAGTTTTAAACTGTACCACCAACTAACATCCCTAAGATCTAGATCTTCATCCCAGAACTTCAGATTCACACAAGAAAATATTTGCTGCCCATATAAACTTGGGTGAAAAACTAGTAACTCAGACTTACCCCGCACAAAAATGTCTCTTTCTCTCTCTATGCTGATCTCCTCCTCCTTCACCCCAGTCAAGAATGTGTTCCGTTCCCTCTGTTTTCTTTTGCAGTCCCCAGCACCATCCTTCCCTGAGTCACCTAGGACACAAACCTGGTGTCAGACTCAGATGTTCCTCTCATCTCACATCCCGTAAACCTTAATCCCTGACGATTTTGACTCCTAAGTATTTCTTGAATCTTTCTCTTCCTTTCCTATCCTGTTTACTATTACCCTAGATTATTACATTAGTCTAAAATGGTCTTGCTGGCTGGAGACCTGCTTCTTCCCATCAATGAACTTGCCCCAGTTACTGCAGGGTACTCTGTCCCAAACCTAAGTCTCCCCATGTAATTATACTGAAATCTCTTTAATGCTACTGGGACCCCTTCTCTAACTTAATTTCAAATAGCTTTCATTTATAAATCCTCAAAAGAAGGGAATGTGTTTATTATTATCTGTATTCTCAAGAACCTATCACGGGAAAGGTAGTCCATAAATCCCTATGAACTGAACTCAATATTTTATACTAAAATAATTTTAATTAAAAAAATAATGTATAGGAAAATTGGGAAATTAGAAAACATTTTTTAAGTTTAAACTCTACATCCCGTTTTAATACCATGTTGTTATAACAAGATATCCCTCAGATATTTATGTTTTCAGGTAAATATAACATTAACTTTTTAAAAATGTGATGAAATAATTTTGAATATCTTTATATGGTATTAAGATGGCAGTGTTATAAAATAAAAATGAGGTAGGACTTGGTGCATTGTAGATGGGCATTCTGATTGTATTTTAAATATAAGTTAATATGGAAACCAATTTATAAAATTAAAACATTTTTACTAAATTTTTCTCCAACTTATATTACATGCTGTTACTGGCAGTGAATAGTACTGGTTTGACTGGAAGGTATTCTTTGTTGTGTTTTACTATTATAATTGAAATGGACTATTTTTTGTGGAATATTTAGTAAATTATACAGAATATTGAGGCTTGATTGCTTGCAAAATTAATGTAATCTTATTTGAAATACACTTTGTTAAGCCACTATAAATGTGTATCCAGTAAGTTATTCAATGAATTAGTATTCAGATGAAAACATATTGAGTTTCTTAGGGCTTTTAATATCAGTTCTATTTCTGTAAGCATTTTAGCTTTCCAGTACAAGGAATGCAATTTGAATTGTTTACTGCTGTAAGCCACTGGTTATTTTCAGGCATAATGGAATAATGGTGTTTAACCGCAATGTGGTATTTTCTAAAAGCACGTGAAATATTTCACGAATAAGATTAGCTAAAGAATTTAGTCTCATTTTATAACCATGACAGTTTAGGTGTGCAACACGAGAAGTTTGTATTTTCAGAACAGTTTTTCAGCGTGTTATTTTAAAGAAAATGAAACTCTTTCTTATAGGATCAGATATTGGGTTTCCACTAACTGTGTTAAATATCTGGTTTTAAGTTACGGTATGGAAAATTTAGGTTACTCACTTATTTAGGCATTTTAATGTGAACCAAGAAGAGTTTAATAATTATAATTGAAAACTGTCATACAGATAGGATGGTGGGATGGCAAATTTATTCTTTAGCGGAATACTAAGAATTTTATTATTTCATCTCTGTCGGAGCGTCCTGGGGGCTTTTGTTTCTTGCCATCCTCACGCCTTTCCCTTCTGCCCTCACCACACACAGTTTGCTATGTGGGCAGCCGGGTCAGAAGGTTGGAGGGGGATGGGAGAGGAGGGGGGCCGTTCTGGGGTGGCTGGACCAGAGGCAAGACTGGGACCTTCTCTTCTCTGAGGCAACAGGACTTCTGCAGCAAAAAGAAAACGAAGGTCCAGGGGAGCAAAGTTTGATGTTTCCTATCATGATTGGATTTTAGACATGGCATCTTTGGCTCCATTTAAATTCTTGAAGTCTGTCAAATAAATGTCTTTGTTGTTGTGAAGATCTTTTAAGAATACAGAGAAAGAAACAAAGAACTTGTATAAAAAACATTCTTAAAACTCCTAGAAACATCTCCTAGGAAAGAATGTTACAGTTCTAGTAACTAAGAACTAACTAAGATCTAAGTCATTTTGGTGGCTTATTGGATTGATACTATTTCATGAAAATTAAATAACTGTCATTGTGGTAAAACATTGGAATGAATTTATAAGGAATTGTTTATTTTATAATACCAGGTAAGCATTTCTTTTCATGATTAAATCATATTATGAGTACCGCATCGAACAAAAGGTCAATTGCCTTTTCCTTGTCTCGTATAGACTTCATAAATTTACATTGAAAGTTATATAAATTTTGTGGATATGTTATATATTTTGAAAAACAGAAATGTGTATATCTCAGAGAAATACAAATTGTTTTAGATTTTCATTTTAAATTAACATTCTCCAAACATTTTTATGAGTGATTAGATTTATAGAATGTTATAGAAATTATATGCTATAGTTTTAGATAAAATTAAAATACATATTGAAGGAAAAAAATTCCAAAATATTATTTAGAGTAGAACTTATAATTAATATGTTCATCTCTCTTCAAATGACAAATTTACAAAGTTTTTTTTTGTTTTAATAATTAACTGTCATTCTAATAATTTTCATGGGACTCTGAAATTGATTATAAATTGACTATAATTTTTGATGTTTAATTTTCAGTAGAGGGGTTGTTATTATTTAGCTATTAAAAATGTATTGGGTCGGGACTTCCCTGGTGGCGCAGTGGTTGAGAGTCCACCTGCCGATGCAGGGGACACGGGTTCGTGCCCCGGTCCGGGAGGATCCCACGTGCCGCGGAGCGGCTAGGCCTGTGAGCCATGGCCCCTGAGCCTGCACGTCCGGAGCCTGTGCTCCGCAACGGGAGGGGCCACGGCAGTGAGAGGCCCGCGTACCGCAAAAATAAAATAAAATAAAATAAAATGTATTGGGTCAATGCTAACCTTTAATCTAAGCTTTCTTGTCTTCTAAGAATGTTCTTTCACATAGAAAATTGACAGAAAAGGAGAGAACTCTAACCCTAACAAAGAATAATACCAAAGGTTTTGGATTGCCATAGCAAACTGTGTGGCTTTTCGGTAGGAGGGTTTTCACTCAATACTATTAGCCAAGTGATTCCATGGCAATATTACATTCTAGCAGTGATTGTATCTGTCAGACCCCAAACATGGTAACCATTGGTATTTTAGCTAATAGTTTATTGTTTGTGTGTTTGCTCGCCTTTATCAAATTCTTAGCTGAGAGATTTCTGTTTTCATCTCACTTACAGTAAAAACAGACTGTGCTGAGTCTGAATGTAAAAAAAAAAAGCCAACATTTTTGCCTGAGGAATTTTTTAAAATCATATCTGCTAGGTGAACTTGTGGTAACCAATTACTGATAATCCCTGGCAATCATTATGAGAAATAGCATTTAAAAAAATAAAAGAAGAAAAAAATGTAATGATGCCACTGCATGAAAAAGAACATTCTGGAGTTACAGAAAATAGTCCAGTCAATGATAATCGTATGTTATTCAGTACAGGTTACTCAATTGTCATTTAACAGCTTGGAGCTTTATATATATGTATCTCTCTCTCTCTCTCTCTCTCTCTCTCTCTCTCTCTATATATATATATATATATATATATATATATCTCTACAGTTGCTCCTTCAAAGAAATGAGATTTAATTTACATACTCATGCTCATGTGCAAACACACACACAAACTTGGTTAATAAAGTTCACATCTTTCTTATTTCAAGTTATTATAAATTTATTTTGTAGCCTGAAATACTTTTATGCTTTTATTGTTAAACATATGTCTTTGACAATCTCTGTGTGATTGTGTTAGAATTTGACATAATTAAGAGCTTCTTCAGTTCTATGATTGGTATAGGTGCTTCTAGACCTAGTTGTAAGATACTGTTTGTAAACCGCACTGCTTTAATCACATTCTCCTCTAGTTTCTTGGCACAATATTTGGCTTTTTGTAGAAAGTAGCCTTCTTATTGCTTTCTGCCTCCTATTTTTTTCTTTTTAAGTTTATCCACATCACTGCTTAAGTATCTTAGAGTCCATGTTTTTACAGCTATTTTTAGTGTCACAAAAATAAATATTTTATG
Source organism: Orcinus orca (assembly GCF_937001465.1). Classification (NCBI taxonomy): domain Eukaryota; kingdom Metazoa; phylum Chordata; class Mammalia; order Artiodactyla; family Delphinidae; genus Orcinus; species Orcinus orca. Next base: position 107,710,123 of record NC_064562.1, on the reverse strand, counting down.
TATTATGACTGCAAGTAGAATGTTGTTCTTGGTTTGTAGATCTTAGTTAGGTTGTTTCTCAGTCCTGGGGCAGTTAAAGCTGAAAATTAGATGATAAGCATATTTCTGCCAACCCCAGGTCAGATTACATTCTGATGGGCAGGATGACATAGTGGAAAATATCCACCTCCCACGTCAGAAAAGCCTGGATTTATATTCCAGCTCTCTATTTATCGGCTGTGTTATCTTGGACAACTTTCTCAGTCTTTCATCCTTAATACAGAAGTAACAATATGTGCCTCTGAGGATTAAATGAATGTTAAGATGTGCTAAGGATTAGAAACACTACATAATGACAAAGTACAAACAACCTTCCTTCCCACAAATATTTTACAGTTTTAGAGGTTAGTACATATACATGCACATTTATTTTAAAAATTGTATATTAAATACATGTATATGTAGATATGTATATGAGTTTCTACTTTTTGCCAGGCTCTGTTCTAGATTCTTGAGATACGTGATTTAACAAAACAAAGGCCCCAGTCCTTGTGCAGCGTAATAATTTAGAAAGTGAATATTGCAAACTTTCTTTCAGTGTCACTAATGTTTATTTTAAACCAGTCCAGCGATTTGGGCAATGTGTTTTCTTGGTTCTCACTATATTCATATTTCCATGAAATAATGGAGAGAAGAAAATTTCTCATGTGAGAAGAGGTCTTATGAATTGATTCGAAAAGACAAAGGATATATGGGAAAGTGAGTAAATGATATTAGTAGGTAATTCACAAAAGAAGAAATGCAGATGGCTAATAAATTCATGGAAAGCTGCTCAAACTCCCCAGTAACATGGGAAATGCAAATAAAAGGATATCTGGTATTTTGTTCACAAAAGTGGCAAAAGGGAGAAATATTGATATTATCCAGTGTTGGTATGTGAAGGTATGGGGAAAACAAGCAAATTTCTACAAAGGGATATGAATTGTAATTTTTTTTTTGAAAAGCGATCTGTATTACCTAATAAAATAAAAACGAATGTGATCATTTACCCCTGATTCAGCTGTTACCCCTGATTCAGCTGTTTCACTTTTAGTAATCTATCTTGGAGAAGTAAAGGTACAAATATGTAAAACTGTTTTCAACACTGTACTACATTACTATGTGTAAAAACAAAAAGCTAAGAAAAAAATCAAGTCTCTCAATAAAGGGACATTTCAACACAAATATACTAATGTTTGAAATATGTCTTCAAAACTATTCATCAGTGTTTGTGAGAACAAAAATCTGGAAAAAATCATGAATTTTCATTAATAATGGAGTAGTTCAATGAAGTGTGGTGAACCCAAAGTATGCAGCATTATGTAGATATTCAAAACGATGAATAGGAGCTATCAGCATTGACCTCGGTGGGTGTCTATGATATATTATTAAGTGAGAAAAGCAAGAGGCTTGTAATGAACTTATGATCACATTTTTGTTTTAATACTTCTATATACATGGTTATTTCAAATTTGAAGATGTTTTGTGAACATAGAGAAAGATAGGGAAGAATGTATATGAAACTTACCTCTGTGAGGGTTGTTGATGGGAGATGGAAAGTCACAGCACTTGACTTTCTTCTCTCTGATTGTTTGACTTGTTACAATTATCATGTATAATGTTGTAATAAAGAAACAAAATAGAAAAATTAGAATTTCAAGCTATTAGAAATGGTCTATTTAGGGTTTAATTGGTATATCCCTTATCAGTGTGGAGGTTAGTTACAGAATCTACTGCAATGCTTTGCATTATAGTAGGTGTTTAGTAAATATTTCAATAATTCATTAAGTAAAGTGTACTGAGGACTTTTAACACCTACCTATATGTATGTGTGTCTCCCTCTTTCTCTCTCTACATATGTATATACAATATTTACTTATTATTTATGATACATTTATACATAAAAATACGTTTGAGAGCTCTTGCATAGAAGGTACTTTTGTCTTGAAATGACCTTCCTGCTTAGCGTGGACTTCTGTTTTTTTGGTAGTGGGAATGAACCAAGCATAGATAGTAACAGAGCCCATAAAAAGTCATCTCCCTCTAGCTTCCTCCCAGTCTTCAAAAATGTGAGCTGGGCAAGGCATAATGAACTTTATGCATTCATTCACTCAGTTATTCCAAGGTTTATTGCTTGTTAAGCCTTATGGGGGAAACAACGATTTATTCATGGGTCTTTTGCCTATAAGGAGTTTACCGTTCTGCAGGTTGTAAACATGTCATCAATTCCATGTCACTTGATTTTTTTCTTTTCAGCATAGATTATGGTTTTATTACTTATTATCAACTTTTACCCCAAAATCAAAACCCCTCTGTTCCTAACCCTTAAATATATACTTAGTGTAAGGAGGTGAAGCAAGGGTGTGATTTTACAGAAGGACCAATGAAGGTGGGTTTTTTTTTTTTTTTTTTTTGCGGTACGCGGGCCTCTCACTGTTGTGGCCTCTCCCGTTGCGGAGCACAGGCTCCGGATGCGCAGGCTCAGCGGCATGGCTCACGGGCCTAGCCGCTCTGCGGCACGTGGGATCTTCCCAGACCGGGGCACGAACCTGCGTCCCCTGCATCGGCAGGCGGACTCTCAACAACTGCGCCACCAGGGAAGCCCTGAAGGTGTTTTTTTACATATGTTTATGAATGATGTTTCTATGTATAAAAAAACAGTAAGCTATAGAGGACAGTTTAGACATACTATAAAAATGGCTACCATGGGCATTATACTTGCTGGACCAAACATTCTAGTTTAACTAGGCTCAGTTACACTTACCTACTAAAAAAACTTCCATCTAATAAAACTTCCATTCTTTAAGCCCAGAATTCTAAGCAGAAAAAAGTGTTCTAGTAGATACTTTTATTCCTAGGATTCTCGTTGTGAAAACATTGACTTTTATTATAGTCATGTTTTCATGTGTTTATCTTTAATATATTATTTAATATATAATCAAATATATATATCTTTAACAAAATATACACATATATATTATTACATAACATAAAATATTTATTTAATATAACAATAAGATATATTATTTTTATACGTTTACATGTGTATCTTGTTATATATTCTAGTAAATCTACTAGAACTACTATGCATATTTTTTACCTATTGGTATCCATGCATTTTTAATTCTTGTGAATATTTTTGGGTAGCATTATTACACTCTGAGCCTCAGTTTCTACATCTGTAAGGTGATATCAGTAATGCACTTCTGAATTTGTTGTGGAAAATAATACTTATCAAGTACATGTAGCCTCCAACCAGACCCCTGTTCCTGTTAGTAACTGGTGCTTTAGCATTCAGTTACCACATACCAATATTGTTTGTAATGAATTACTACTGCAAAGAGTAAACCATGACACTGGCTGTGGGAATGTATTTTTCAGAATCATTCTTTTCCTTCTCATTAGAAGATAAAAGAACAAATGGTGAGACAGTCCTAAAAAATGTACTTCTCCATGTTGTGACTGATTCTCAACAAAAGGAAAAAGACGTTTACATAAAGGATTTCTGTTGGATTTCTAACTATAGAGAAGAAGCATTTTCTGAAATGCCGATATGTTATAATTTAATGATGTGTTCTTTGGGGAGATGGTCCACTTTTTGCACATTCATCATGGCTCTAAAAGTGAGTAAGGATGAAAAGCATGTAGTGCTTGCCTTGTTCTTACATCAGAAGAATTTTTTCTTTTGTCCATTTTATGCTTGTTTCCAAAGGCTTAAAATGAAAGCTTTGTTTCTGCAATAATGGCTTAGTGTAGGCTTACATTGTTGATCCCCTCAGTAGATGCAATGTAATCCACTTTGGTAATGTGAATTTTTAAACAATCATTCGCCTTTGCCATTAACCCTTCTCTACTAATGATAATACTCTACAAAAACTACAAAGGAACCCGGGCCCAGCTTAACATTAGACTTGGAGCGCACTTAGCTGAATTTGCATTTCTTATTTTAGTAGCAGTGAATTGCTGAGCATATGTTGAACTTCATCAATACCAAATGTAGAATAGGTGATTGTGAAACTAATGTTCAAGTGCAAGCATTCAAATACAAACACGGGAAACTAGAAGAAAATAATGATGAAATGAAGCAAAAGGGCTTTCCAGTCCAAAATTCCCCTTGAAGGGGCTTCGGCCGCTGTTGCTTTTTGCAATATTTTTTAACTTGACCTGTTGCTTTGCTTAGTTCATTGTAGTGCAAATGTCTCGAATAAAGCTGTACATGAGTCATTTTTTTTTTTTTCTCCTCAGTTCAGGCTACTTGGATAATAGCACACTTTGAACACAAGCATGGGAACCTATTGAATGTTTCCTGCATAAAGCTTAGAGCTTGGCTCAGCAGCTTGACATGTTTCTTTAGGAGAGAGAAATGGCAAATTAGCTAAAAGTAATTTTATTCCATGACATATTTCCAAACTAACTTTGAGAACACATTTCCACTTAGTGTTTGGATTCCACTTTGGGGACTTTGAAAAGGTTTCCTGCACTTGGTTAAGTAAAATAGTTGGTGGACGGCTAAATTAAGATGTTCTTCAGGGATTTGTAGATATTTAAAGTTTTACCTAAAGGAGAGAGGACTTTACTGCAATTCGTATTGAAGCTGCAGTACTGTATGCCTTCAGGGCTGTGGATTTAATAAACAAAAGATCTGTCAGTGAGCTTGGTGCACGGTAGGGGGTAGATGTAATTATATACTTTAAAGGGGAAAAGACTGTTATTATTTTACGTTTATTGAGTGCCAACATTTTGCAATGTGCTGAACCTAATATAGAATTAGACACAGTCCTTGCCCAATGGACTATCTATTTAAATTAGACACAATCTAAATATTTCTCTTAAGTAGTTCCTGTGTTTTCAAATTTGTTACACAGTCCATTGTACCAGTGCAGAAATATAACTGTACTTGCAATTGTTATTTAAAACTATGAAGGCTGTCAAAGACAGGTGGTAAAATGAGATGTGATTCTTAGACTATAAAATCGCACGTTTTTTTCAGGTCTTTTCCTTTAACAATCATTATTAGATCTAACTTGAAATGGGAAGCAGGAGAGAGGTATTACATCTAGAAAAGGAGGGATGTATCCTTTTGATTTTTACTTTGGAAAAAAAATGCTGTTTAAGGGTAATAACGCCACTGATTTACGTAACTAAGTTTGGAGTTACATTTATTTGTGTGCTTTTTATATTTATTTTAAATTTAATTAATAATTAATTTTTTGTGTGTGATTTTTAGCTAATTGCAGTCTGAAATTCCATGACAGCCAGCATCACACTGTCTAGCCCAGGGCTTTGCAAGTATTAGCCACTCACTAAAAATTGTTGAAGGGATGAATAAAATGGGTTTGCAAATGGAATTGCATGTAAGCCATCATTTTCTCATGACTCTCTTTTCTGATTTTAGAGACTGAGGAGTCGGTGCTGTACTGGCTTTGGGCCAGGCACTAAAAAAAAAAACCAAAGCAAACAAACAACAACAACAACAAAATCTGAAATAATTTTCTGCAAATCTCTTTAAAGAGCCCTGGTTTGGAATGACTTCCTCTGATAAAGATGTTTCTTGTCTCTCAGCAAGGCTCAGGCATGACGATCCAGCAGATCGTCCAGGGCTGTGAGAGTCCTCAGGGCTGTTGCGATCCCCACCAGTGATCAAAGGACCCTTTCACACCGGATGTCTGGTTTCAAGGGAGGTAGTTACCATATACAGCGGTCGGCTTATTGATCTGTTGTGTGGACACACACAGTTTCTCTTAACTCTATTGTGAGTCAGGCTGGTATTAGGAAAAATGTACAGGTAAACATAGAGAAGAATATATAAGTTGGCCTGTTTATGTATTTATCCTGTATATTATGACTGTTTCACACCAACTGCTGCATTCCCAGCTCCAGCACCTTCACTCAGCTCCCTCCTGAGTTCGCATAGTACACATCAATTCTCAATTGCGAGATGTATCTATTCTCTCAGTGAGCAGAAATGAGGGTCCTTGATATCACAGTGGGATCATCTGGCCCTGGGTTTGCATCTCTGGCCTGCCATTTACTCTCCGTATAATCTAAATCAAGTCAACTTTTCTAAGCTCTGGGCTCTTTAGATGTAAAATGGGGGTAATAATGGCACTGAGCTCTTAGAATTTGGCTGAAAATTAGTCTAAGCTATGTACTTTGAGCGTACTACTTTGTTATTATTAATACTATTACCATTATTATGGATAATAATCTATTTACCATATAGTGTCATTGTCAAGTACACATATCAAAAAGTCAGTTGCACATATACACATTATTTTAATTTAAAATACAAACTATTGATATTTCAAGGCAATTTTATAAGCAGTTATCATTCTGATCTGCCAGCAGTGTAAATGTAAAGCTTAGGAAGTAAGGAGTTGGCCCAGTTTGGACTGCAGCATCCACCCTGCCCGCTTCCTCGTGCTCACTCACCTGTTCCTTACGCTTGTTATGACTCTGTCTCTTCTGCCTGTTCTTCCTGTTCTAGTTCATTCCTGCCCTTCTGAGCCAGATGAACCCTAATGATTTTCCACTTAAGCCTTGACTTCTTACCCCTCAGCAATGGTCTTACTTTCTACTTTGGTGAGCATCTGACTTAATTTCCTGAAACATTTTTTCCGTTTTCCTCAAAATTTCTTGTTTTCCTCTCGACCTTTCTCCTCCCCTCCTGTTTCAGAACACAAAGAGTTTCTATAACATTTGAGATCAGTGACTGCATCTTACCCTCCATCTTCTGTCAGTTGCTCCTCCAATCTTTGCATAGTCTCCATCTTTTTTCTCCTTTTTGCTGTTTTCTCTCTTTTGCCCTCAAGATTCCCTTGATCTACTTGTCTTCCATTCACTCAACACACACTCGCTCTCCTCCCTGCTTCCTGTCTGAGACTGTGTTCTGAAAATTCACTTGTTGTGTGTTCTTATCACTAAATCTGATGGTCTCTTTAATCACTTACCTTTCTTCTCTCTCCCTGCTCCCTTTTCCTCATCCCTGTTTTTGAAAGCTAATGAAAGCATTTTCTCCTTCTGTTTGAGCTTCTTATCACTCCCCACCCTTCCACTAACATGTAGGCCTTATGTTAGATATTACATTCTGTACATGATGTATAGATCTGTATATTCCACTTCAGCCTATATCTCATAGGCCTTTTATCTCTGACTGCTGGCTAGACACTCCCAGGCAACTCCAATCAACCAGCTAAAAACCCAACTTATCACCTTTTCTCTAAACTAGCCTCTCCTTGTGTTTGTCCTCTTTCTGTTAATGATCCCCCAATTCTCCTTAGATGCCCAGGCTACGAATCACTGAGACATTTGATAACCAATCACTTGCCAGAATTCTGCTGATTTTTCCTCCATCTCTGTCCTTCAGACCTGCCACATCCCTTGCCTTCTCTGTGCCTGGCTTTTACTACCTCTTACCTCTTCTAGTAGCAGGAAATTCCTCCCTGGCCATACCATTTCTAGCCTTTGTAGAAAATGAGAAGCCACAAAATCCAAATGCCTTCAGCAGTCATTCAAGGTATTGGCTCTCAATGACTGGCTTCTGATCCAGTGGCCAAGAGACCTTAACACATAGAGATTTTTTCCTCACTCTAGGGCCCAATTAGGCTGCAAGAGATGAGATACTTTTCTGAGAGAATCCACCAAAAATACTGTTTAACACTTGTCCATTTGCTGGGTTGGAATCATGAGGGAAGAGTCACAAAGCATGAAGTACCCAGGAGCATCCTCCTCTGTACAGGCCAATCAGATTCCAGCTTTATGTTTTCTGCTTTCTTCTCCCCCCAAACCTCTCCTTCACAGCTTAGCCCTTTATGATTACAGGGCCCTCTGTGCCTTTCATATTGTTCGTCACATTTTTTTCTGTTTGTTTAAGCCAACCATTTCCTCACAGTCTAGGTTTATGTCTCACTTCCATGAAACTCCTCTGAAATGAAATCTTGAGGTGTTTATTTCAGTAGTGATGCTATTTCTTTAAGAGTGATCATGCATTATTCTCTTTAATCATTGTATTTCATGCCTTATGCCCGAAAATAAGCTCTAGGAAAATAAAGTCAATGTCCAAGACCCATTTTAATTCCCCATAGTGTTTAGCTTGGGGCTTCCTTATAGTCTTTGATGATGAACTTTCAGGACTACACACACTAATGTTATTGAACACTCTGAGCACTTTATTACCCCTCATCAGTATGATGTCACCTTCTAACCACTTTTCTTTGGAACACTGTGTTAGACAGATCTTCTACATCACTGCATTAGGTAAATAAGTACCATTTAAAATATGCTTCAGAGCTTGAAGAGTACTTTCATAGAAACATGTCACTAGATCCTCATAAAAATTCTGTGATATAAGTACTTTTATTATCTCCATTTTGCAGATAAAAGGACTAAATATCTTTGTGTTTGAGAGTAGTACTCTCCACGTGAAAGACTGTGGAGATCAGAGCGGGAATCTCTTGCACAGGCAAAGATACTAATAATTTAATTTTCTCTGTAGAAGATTTCAGCTGAAAAATATATTGTGACCTTGGATTTCTAGAGTATTTACTCATATCAAGACTCTGATGTCTTGCTTTCCAGGCAAGAGTAACCTAACCTTTTCAGTCAAATGTAGTTGAAGAGAGTAGCGTAGATGGAGAAGAGAATGGATTCTGTCTTTGAATGAAGACATTAACATTTAAAGGATTAGAAACAATTTTCAGAATAAATGTTTATATGTACACACATTCATGTTTAAAATTAACATAAAGTAAGAGCTTTAGCTGTATACACTGAATAAACAAGATTAAAAACATTTTTTGTACATTATGGCAAATACGCAACAGAGATACATCTAAGTCTTAGTTTTTATTCTGAATTTTTCTGCAACAGAAGCAGAAGAGGGAAATAATCCAGTATATATGTAGATACCAGAGTTAGCCAAACTGGAACTTGCCCTTAATATTCCATGGAAAAGGAATATTCCAATTCCATTAGCTCTAGAACCCTGCCGGTTCTAGAAAAAATACCTGGTTGGGCAGAGTCAAAATTGTCCTAGGAAAAGCAGGTAGACAGAAACTGCTATAAGCTAAATTCAGTTATCGTGTCACTTGAAGAATTACCATAAACAGTGTGTTGTCGATGTTTCCTCTTTAATTCTTCCCATGTGTCTTGTACATTATATTGTATATAGCGTGTATTCAATTTGTATCTACTGAATCGTTTACTATATACCTTAAACAATATATTTAATTTGTAAGTTCATACCATGACCCTTAGGCACTTTGGACAACTTTGGGTTAATGATAACTAAATTTTGAAAGAGAGGGGAAGAAATAATAAGATGAGCAGTAGTGAGAAAAAAACGGAAAGCAAGTCAGAAGCACAAGGGTAGCAAAATAGAGATTGCTAAAAATATCTAAGGTTGGCCAGTCATCACGGCACAAGCAAAGCAACCTGAGGCCAAACCATGTGGCATTTGAGACCCCTGGAGTAGAAGACCAGGACACCACCTAGGCATGACAGTGCTGGTTTTGCCATCTTCATGTTCCCAGTGGATCGCAGCAATTTGGATGAACTAGAATACTGTGTTGGTGAAATGCTGCTTACCCTGATCAGGCATTCCCTGCTTTTCTTCCAGTGGTGTTAAAGCAGAGGCAGTGATTATGAAGATATTCTTTTTAAAAGCTCCTTTAAAATAGTGAAAGACATAAAAAGGGCAAAAAAAAAAAAAGTCCTCAATAAGCTCTGAAAATAGAATCAAGTAATGAAAACCCATTGGAAGGAAAGCAGGCAGTCCACCTCTGTCTCTGTGTCTGTCTCTCTCTCTCTAGTGTTTCTTTCTCCTCTCTCTCTCCTCCTTTCCTTCTCCTCTTCCTAAGCTCTTTTTCCCTCCTACTTCCCTCACTCCTCTGCCCCTTTCTTCCCTTTCTTCCCCTCTTCCTCCACCTTATCTTTCACCAAATCCAAAGAGAAGCAGTAGTAGAAGATGGCTTTTAACTGCTCTCTGGTTTATCTCCCTTCTGTTTAGAGGAATGGCTTAAACTCTGTAAAAGTATTTCAGAACAATGTTGTGGTAAAAAAGAATCTTACAAGACATCTTTAGTCTGCTTTCCAACTCTGATCCAATTAACTGTGGTCAATGGCACACGGTCATGAAGTCCAAACCCACCCCTATATGTTGGAGAAGGTAGGGGTAAGGTGAGACATTAAAAAAAAGGAGAAGAAGGGGAAGGAAAAGAAGAAAAAAGAGAAGGAAACATCAATTTTGGCTCAGCAAATATCCTGAAAAGTATCTGCTACACCAGTCATTCTTCCAAATTAGTACGTCAAATTGCCAAAACAGAGCTTACCTACATTATTTGCCTTTATGTATATATAACCAAATATTTTGTCCACAGCTTGATCAGGGTTTGTTATTACCCCTAGGTAGAAGAACATTTACTGTTGTAATTTTGCTAGAAAGGGTGCCATTCATTCTTCCTAATTCCTATATCAGATTACTAAAATGGAGTATATCTGCATTGTTTAAAGCCTTGCCTTTACATAATATTTACAGGTATTTTGCCCTCAGTTTCATCAGCGTTTGTTTTAAGAAATAGACCTAAGTAGAACATTTGCAGTTTTTGTAATTTTGACAAAAGGGAACACCATTCCTTCCTTATGCTAATTGGTATCTCTCATTTAATTGTCAAAACAAAAAATTCCTTTTTGAATTAAAAACTAGAAAAAAATTAGCTGCTGATGAACTGGGTTTCTTTAAAATATTTGACCATAATTTTATACATGTTATGTTATCAATAAATATTTGCTTCATGATGAAATAAATAAAGGAATGAGAGAATTCATCTTATTTAGCTTTTGCTTTGGCTACCAGGAATTTAGTGCTCAGTTTTGTGTTTAATGGCTGTAGCTTTTCTTAGTTAAGTGTTCCTGCTATATTCTTGCTCACCCTCATTTACTATTTTAATGTTCTTTTATGATTTTACTCTGTGCCCTTCAAAAATCTGTTTTGGAAGTAGCTGGCATATAAATAGCATAAAAAAATAAACTGCATATTCTGACATTTACAGTTGTAAGGATAATTCCATGTTAAGGATGATTCAGTCTGCAAGTAAAGTTATTGGATATATGTCTAAATATATTTTAGAATCATTTTGATCATCACAAAACTTTTCTAAGATGCTAATGTTTCTTGTTTTGTTGTTTTTCTTCCCATCAAAACATTTCTCTCTCTACCCAAAAATGCACAATGACTCAGTTTGGCTAATTTTATCAAACTGATGTGTTGAAGGGCATTTGACTCTCTTGAGTCCTCTCATAGGCCCTAATTTTCTTAATTGTACCAATCCCACTATGGATTTCTCTCCCCCAGAAAGCATAGCTGCCCATCTTGCTTATTTACATTCGTAAACTTTTGTTCTCTCTGGATTTCTTTGCATTTGCATGCTTTTTCTTTGCTTTTCTTTTTTTTTTTTTTCTTTTTTTTTTCTGTTTGCTTTTCAACCGTTCCACTTGTCTTGTCTTTCAAAACCTGACTTAGGTATAACCTCTTTTGGTAAGATTTACTTAATGAACTCCAAGTGACTCTTTTTCCATGTCTCCTTGGGATTATCTACTCAGTTTTTACTCTGTTAATTTGCCCTTATTTGTATGACATGTTGAAAGTGTTCTGAAGCCCTTTTTAAAGTACAAGAATGAGTTCTGGCTCTCCACTTAGAAAATTTGCTAATTGTTTCTCAGACTGTATCTTCTTTCCCTTTTTTATATTATCCCTGAACCACATAGTTCAATGTTCTATGGGATGAAGGAATGTTCATTAAATGATGTTGGCTCTTAGTCGCTCAGGTTAAAACACACAATATTGATGATGTTTGTCTTAACAAACATTTTATCAGTAGTTAAGATGATAATCATTTCCAGGAAATTTAAATTTAAACTTAGAGAAGTGCAGCACAGTTTTTGACATAGTTGTACATTCATCCATTTCAAACAGGTTCCTAAGCTAGTTTCTTTGTTTCTCCCCCTTTATTCACATTCTTTCCAGACTGATGGAGGCATATGGCTTTAATTATCAAGTATATGCTAAGGACATGCAGAGCTACAGCTTTTTCCTGACTTTCATAATGAAGCTAGTTCCTAAACAGCAACATTTGCCAGATTATTTTATTGTATTATGACATTAAACATGGACCAGCAGAAATCTAGCTAATTGGGAATGATACCTTTTCCTTTAACTGCTTATTTATTTTCCAGGAAACTAATTTAGTTTGGTTATAAAATGAAACCTCATAACTCAGTATAAATGATTTTGGTCATATAATATCAATAGCTAGGTTGAGTAAATTCCTGTAAGTAAATAAACAACACTTTTGAAAAAATTTATTTAAAAAATGAGTAAATGTAGCTTTAGTGCTGTTATTTACAACATTTAAGACTGGAAGGAACATTTAATACTTGTTTTTCTTCTGTCTTTTAATGATTTGGCAAGCATTATTTGTAATTAGTGAGTTAATTGTTTATAGTCAAAGACTGTTGCTAAGGTGCTTTAAGATTAAAAGCAGTTTATTTCATTTCACTGGAAAATAGGCAAAACTCCTTATGCTTAGGTGTTATAATGATAACGTTTTCTACGCATCTATAGTTTTTCATTATCACCTCTGACCAGGGAGAAAAATTATATTAAATATAATTCTACCTTGCTAGAGAAATTACATACTAAGGTAAAATATTTCATTGCATTTGCATTGAGCTTAGGAGAGGCACAAAGCTTTGTAGTATCCAAGACTTCTGCAGCCCCCCAAACTCAATTATTGCCCCCTTGTGGGTGACATTACCCCCATTGAGTGTGCATGCCCTATATTATCTTTATGTAAAACCATCTATAAAACTTTTTTATTTAACCTCATCCAGACTTTACCTGAATTCTAAAGTTTGTTTATGTCACTTCTACTGACGCTTTTTTTTTTAAATTCACAAATATTCCAGAGTTAGAATAGAGGTAATATCATTTGTGTGTGTGTCTGTATGTGTACATACAAACACACGTTGAGAAGCTCTCCTGTACCCAGAGTTGCCAAGTTCAATTAAAGATGTATTTTGTGCAGGGCTTCCCTTCCCTGGTGGCGCAGTGGTTGAGAGTCCGCCTGCTGAGGCAGGGGACACGGGTTCGTACCCCAGTCTGGGAAGATCCCACATGCCGCGGAGCAGCTGGGCCCGTGAGCCATGGCCGCTGAGCCTGCGCGTCCGGAGCCTGTGCTCCGCGACGGGAGAGGCCACAACAGTGAGAGGCCTGAGTACCGCAAAAAAAAAAAAAAGATGTATTTTGTGCAAAATTTTATAATGGTTATTGAAATTAATCTTAAGAAACTGCCAGTCCTCTTCCTGATTTTACCTGTCCCCAATTATATTCCATTTATTTTATTTTATAGTGCTATCAAAATATTGGTACCTTAAAAAGATTGTGTGAGAAATTTGTTAGGTTTTTAATTTTTTTTAATTCTTGTTTGATAATACAAGAAGCAAAAAATGCTTAGCTTTTATATAAAATACAATAGAATCAGCAATGATTAGGAAATTTGTATACAAAAAAATAGATGTTCTGAATTCTCAGAATCAGAGTATCTATTGGATATTTTCAAATAAAAAGAAAAAGCAACTTGGTATTCAACTAGTATGACATGGGCGCCTCTATATTAGACTTAGGATGTTGCCGATGAGAATGGTTGTACCTAGTGCATCACTATCATACAGCAACCCTGGATAACCATTGATGGTATATTCACATCTGGTATCTAGTTACATTTATAAGTACATAATCACAAGCAAAAGCAGTCAGCCATTTTAATATAATCTTCAGTTTATCAAAAGCTTACCAGTACCAGACATGTTCTAAGCATGATAGAGAAAATGGAGTAAAACATGACCCCCTTCCCTCAAAAACTTACCCATTACAGTGCAACTGACACACGCAGTCACCGAAGTGAAGCTCATTTTGAGACAAAGAGAATCAGGAAAAATATCTTGGCAAAAGTGATTATTTTAAAATAGTTTTGCAAGAAAGATCAGGAGTTGACAGGAGAAAAACCATAGCATATATCTCAGCTGAAAATTGCTAACTTAACATTCAATTTGTATAACTAATGGTTCCATCAGAGGATTCTGAATTTTTTTATTCATTTCCTAAAAGACACTTGCTACTTTGTTTAAAAAAGTGTTGCTTCAGTGTGCTAGATTTTATGCCAATACATCACATATATTAGTTCATTTAATCTTCCCAACCACCCTGTGAGGTTTTATTATCCGAATTTTACACATGAGGAAACTGAGGCTCCTAGAGATTTAATTGACTTGCTACATTTTTCAGGATTCAAACCCAGGCAGTCTCATTCACTGGATACAACTCATACAAAGAAGAAGAGTGAACAGGACCAAAAAGATGAATTCGACATAGACCTTTTCCTCAAGGATTTTCAGTGAATTCAAGGAAGATGACATTTGGTGGATAAAGCAGAAGTGATTTAGTGCCTAGGGAAGGATTATGTACTTTCTCTTAACTCAGAGCTTGTGCCAATTAGAACAGGAACAACTAAGTTAAGGTCAGATATCTCTCCTAAACAATTTTAAATTTAGTTTTATTTTATTCTTTAATGCTGCCCTTCCAAAGTACCTTTTGAGATAGAAGGGTGAGAAGAAGGAATTAAGCCACGAAATATCAAAAGTGGTTTATGAAAAAAAAAAAAGTGGTTTATGTTCTCTTGTTCCCGCAATATCCAGACAATAACAGCCTCCATTCTCTTCAGATTAATCACTACGGCAAACAAGGAAGAAAGAAAGAGCCAGTATCAAAGGGCCTAGGAGACTTCTCTGTTTCTGATCCTAGTAGAATTAATATGACCAGTTAGAATGAGCACACAAGAGACTAATCTCACAGGGTCCTGGGATTCCTTTCTCTCCAGGTGTTGACAGAAATGGGAGAGTCTGGATTGGTAGGTTTACATTTACCAAAAAGTCTGCAAAAGACATAGGTGTTCTAAAACAGCTCATACAGGAAAAAAAAAAGTACATGGGTTCATTTATATGCACATTTTTTTCAATAGCAAATACTATAGTACTACATGATCCATGGTTGGTTGGTTGAATCTTCTGATATGGAGGAACCATGGATACAGTGGGCCAGCTATAAGTTATACTTGGATTTTCAACTGTGTAAAGAATCAGGGCCCCTGACCAATGTGTTGTTCAAGGGTCCACTATATATGCAAATGTAGGAAATTTAACCATTTTGGTAGATGATTACAAAATATAATTTTGATTTTATTTCGTATATGTTTTGAAAGGTGCAGATGAAATCCATTAAAATGGTGTCCAGCCTTCGGAAAGGCCACATAGAATCTAGAAGTTTTCTGTATTTCTGTGTAGACAGCTAAAAGTTTATCTAGAGAGGTTTAAATATGGGAACATAGGACTTGAAAAGAATTGTGGGTAAAGGGAAGAATTTATAAAGAAGCTGGCTTTTGAGGTGGCCCCCTTAAGATGGATAGAATTTAGACATGTGAAGATGGGGGGATGGGGTGGGTAGGGCTTCAAGCAGAAGTTAAAGATGGAACAAAAGCATAGAGTTAGGAGAAGAATGAATGTGTATGAAGTACTGGTTTATGTTGACTATTTTGACTTGACTAGTGTATATTAACTTAGAATCATAAAACAAAATCACTGGTATTAAGAATGGACTATTTTGTTGAGATAATTTAATGAAATTCCTTGAATATCAAGTTAAAGGATTTATGCATTATTATATGGCAAATGGGAAACACTGAAAGTTTTTAACTGGGAAAGTAACATGTTTAGTTAGTTATTTAGGAAGATATACCTGGTAGTAATGTGTGAAATGGATCAAAGAGGTAAAATCTGGGAGAACCATTTTAGGTTATTATAATAGTTCAGGTGAGAGTCCTAGTTTAGGCCAGTGGCAGTGAAAATAGAGAAGAAGGAATGGAACCAGAAAGTGAAATGGATAAAGGCCCATGGAGGTGGCTGCTAATTTTGGGTGGGGAAAGGGAGAGAGAGTTCAGTCACTGGTGATGACCATGAGGTTTGATTCTCAGTATCCAGGAAGATTCAGTTTCCATTAATGGAAATAAGAGAAGCATATTTAGGATGCGAAATGTTAAGTTCAGTTTTTAATCTGAAGCCGTTAAAAATGCTTTAGCATTCATTTCTGGATATCTAAGAGTGGTTCTGAAACAAACAAAAAAGAGTTGTGCTGAAAATGCAGAGAGAGGCCAAGGCTGAAGGTACACCCACAGTAGGTATATTCATATAGAGGAAATATTACTATCAAGCCATTAATTTGCATGAAAGTTCCAGTTGAATGACTAATGAGAACAAGCTTAAGGTTTGTTTTCAGGGACTACCTACATTTGGAGAATAAAAAAAAAACAGGGAAATCCATAGCAAGAAGGAAAAAAGAGAGGATCCAGGAACAGTGTGTTCCAGAAAACAGAGTTAGGGAGGGTAAACACTGGAAAAATACCATTGAATTTGGTGACAATTAACCAATCATACCTAATCAAATTACATATACACTGTGTTCTATTTTTAGCAATTAGAGATGTTAGATTTTTAGGAGTCTGGAGTCAAAGAAATCAAAATGAGGGACTATGAAATAATCAAAGCATTTATTGTATATCTATTATGTACCAGGTTGAATATATGAATAAGTGATCCTGCCTTAATTATGTTTGAAATATTTATTCTGTATAATATGTATAATGGCATTATATTAATCAAGTTCCCAACAGTCATGAGATGGAAGATTGAAATGTTTAATTAGGCAGCGATAAGAAACAGCAGGGAACAGTGACATACTTAGGGACTAGCAACAGCCAAAACCCAAAGGACTAGAGGGCTCGGCTCAAAGGACTGAGAGAGAACAGTGTTACCAAAACCCAGGGAGAGTCAGTGCTGTAGGAGAGGCAGCACTACTGTCAGAATGGAACCTAGGCAAAGACACAGCCAAGACCTAGCAGTACCTCCCATTGGATGTACCAAACAGGAAAAGAAATGATTTGGGAGCTTGAGTGATTCTTCTCAAGAGTCAGACCTATAGTGCACAAATTAGGAGAATGGAGCTGAGGGAAGAGGACAGAAAGTATCACCAGCGTGCATAGTCAGTGCCCATACTCTTTATTTTAATAACAGAAGTTGAATCAGTATAAAGATAAAATGACATGGTTTATTGTTTAATGAATGTGTGAAATGTGACAATACTATATCATGGATTACCTTTTTGATGTCGTGTATAAAAGGATATTGTAGTGGTTATTGAGATTTTCTTTTGAAACAGAGTGAGTAAAGAAATAAATATGAGTTTACATATTAGTGCATTTGCTGTGCCCCATCCCGCCAAAATGTTCTCAGGTTGGAGCACAAGGAAGAAAAACTGCGAGTTAAAACAAAATTCAGGAGCCCAAGAATCAGCGTTGGCTCACCAAATTTCAGGTTAGAAGAAGAGTACAGATTATTTGTGGCTAAGTATACCAGAGAGGGACCTCAAAACTGCTTAAAAACTTCTAGTCTCAAGGCAAAATTGATTTGGACCTGTAGACTGAGATAAATCAGCAGATGGGAAAATCAAAAAATATTATTGTCTCAGGACTACTTGGTAGTAGTAGTAGTAGTATGGTAACAAAATTAGTAATAACTATCATTTATGGAGGGCTCACAACATACCAGCCATGATGCTAGACACTGTATAATTTAGTTATGTAATTTTCGATCCAGTTGTCTATCCAATCTGGAAAAGAAATTATATCATTTCCCCCCATTTCATAGATTAGGAATCTGAGGCTCCGAATAGTTAAGTAACTTCTCCACAACCATACAGTTAATAAATGGATGTTGATAAGGCTGCCGTGCTTCGTCTTTGTATATTGTGTTCTCCCATGTTCTCCCAGATGTGCTGTACCTCCTTCCACCTCTTGCAGTCCAGGGAGCTATCAGCTTCCTCTTTTCCCTGTTGACTTATTTCACTTTTAGTGTCAAATCCTACTTGTCAACTTAACACCCCTACAGTTACTGATCCATTGTAGTTGGTCATGCTGTAACTGATATGCTAGATTGTGTTTATAATCTTGAGAAACTGTGTTGCCTATGATTAGATTTTGGCATTCATTAATTAATCCCAGTATTGATTCATCCCCTAGTATGCGCTAAGGACTGAAGCTCTGGGCACATTAGATACAGGATGTCCCAAGCAGAAAATTTCTTGCTGTTATGTAGAGGGGTCAGACAGTAAAAAGTAAACAAATATAAAACAATGTCAGGGTGTGGTATGTGCTATTAAGAAAAAGAAAACAGGGAAGAAGACAGACTCATTGGAGATGCTGTTTTAGACGGATCGATGCTTTTCTAGGCAGGCAATCACCTTCTCAAGAAGTAATATTTGAGAAGAGAAAGTGTGACTGTCAGGGGAAAGAACGTTTGAGTGAGGGTGAACAGAAAATGCAAAGGCCTTACTTAATGTAGGGTTTGCTTACTTTCTCTGCTCATCCTTCAAGATAGGGCCAGAACTGTTCTGCTACGTAGACGTCATGCCCCTAATAACTGACAGATGGAGAAAGAGATAGAAGACTGAGGTTAGCTAACAGCATGTCCTTTGTGATATATCTACGATGGAGATTATCATGTCAAAGGTCCATCCAGTTATAATGCAAGTGCATAGGGTGATAGTGTATAACATCTCATCCCATGGTGACATTTAGGCATGTCAAAGTTTGCACTTAGCTCAGGCACGTTCACCAGCATAATGCACTTTTTTTAATTGTCTCTTTAGCCCCCAGTTCCCTGTGCCAACGAGCTGAAATTCATTTCTCCTTTAAAATATGAAGATGTGGACTTATCTGTAGCAGTTATAAGCACAGTTGAAGAACAGTTTTCACAGAGTTGGAAAAGGGCTACCTGCATCTCATTAACCTTTCAACTACTTGCTGCCCCTCCCCACAAATTACTGCAGTTATTTGATCAACATCCATACCATCAGAGATGTTGCTATCATATAGGACTTCCATGTTATTTTCTTCTTAAAAAATTTAGTGCTTTATAAATATTTGTTTGTGGTTGGCTCCTGGTAAAGCAGTTTAGAATTATGCACAATTTTTTTCAGGGGTCTAATTGCTTCCCTAATTCTCTCATAAGAGTTTCGAAGTGTTTTATTACAGTTCTTTCAATAAGCTGCTACAATAGGATGTATAGGTATTATTATCACTTTTAAACAAAGGGCAGGTTAGCTAGCAAAGCTTTTAAGTAATAGCTACTAGATCAACTGGGTAGTTGTGGAGTCAGGACTGAAACTTAGACAACTTGACATTAATTTCAGTTATTTCTCTAGAGCTTAATGTTAAAAGATGATAATGATACCTCACCTAAACAAGTCAGAATTGGACTGCTGTACAAGTATTTTTAGGCTAATCTATACATGAGTGGATAAGAAGCGAAGAGGCTGATCTCCTCAGGCAACAAGTGGCTTCCATATTCTTTTCTCAACTGATCAAACTTTGATCTTTTCCTCTTTGCTTCTCCTGGGTTAAAAAGAACTAAAAACTGTAAAAGTACCAGTCAACTATATTTTAAAAGAAAAAAATGATGCCACTTAATATGCCAGGTTTTTCAGTGGATCAAAAACTTTAAGTTCAGAGTAATTTCTTGAAAGCTTGCTTAATAAATAGTTGTTAATCCAAGGGAAATACAAGAAAACCTTCCAAATGCCACTCGTTTGAAAAGGGTTACTCATTTTGGATAAATAATTAGGTAATTTTTCAAGGATATCACTCACAAGTAAGGATTATTTGTATTTAAATGATTCATCTTTTGTCTCTTATAAATTAAAAAAATTTTCTCATTCACATTGTCACAGCTTGACAGGGTTGCTCCTAAGAATTTTTCTTCCTTTCTGTTAAACTTACAGAGGATGAAAGTATTTTTAAGTATCTATTGCTCAAGAGGGGCAGGTGCTATCCAGCCTTCTATGGTCCATTTTACTCCCATCAATACATTGTTGGTCCCAGTGACTCCCTTTCTGATGGCAAAAATTACTTGCATATTATCAGAGTGAATTAAGGTGGTGCTGCAATCTGTCCCTAAAAGATTCAGAACATGATCCTTTGATGGCAGCTTTGGGGCAAGATAGTCCCAGCATCACATTTAGTCAGAAATATGGAGGGTATATGTTAATGTGATTTACATATCTCACTCCTGTGGAGTCTTGTGGTAAATAATAGAATTGGGCAAGGAGCCCTGCATCAAGGCAAATTCACATTATTTCCTGACACACACAGTGAAGCTTATTTTGGGATAATGGCTACATATGTTCAGGAAGATTGGGCTCATGAGCCCACTGTCTGAACATTTTCCAGAAAAAAAAAAAAGAATGTATTATTAGAAGACATCGGGGAGGGGGTCCTCTGTTATTTATATAATCCCTTTCTATGAAAACAAATAACCAATAATCTTTTGTTCCCTTGATCAATAAATGGACTATTGTGGTTAATTGAATATTTTGACAAAGTGACATACATTATATATTCCATATGGATTGCAAATGTTTATAATACTGAAAAAAATAATAACCAACTCTTTAACATGATAATGCAACTGAACCTGATTTACTTTTTTTTTTATTTTGGTAGGGGAAGGTGTTTTCTGACAAGGCAGTTAAGGATTTTTTTCTCAGAAGTCTACTTGCTTACTTATTCAAGAAATATTTGTTAAAAGCCATTGTATGCTAGAAAGAATCTTAGTACCAGGGCTGTAAATAATAATTGAACACACTCCCTGCTTTCTAGTGGCTCAGAATTTAAAATTTAATATCGAGACAGGCACACAAACAAGGATTTCAGGAGGAAAAGGGGGATGGATGTTCCTAATTATCCTTGGACTGTTTGAAGGAATCTTCAGAGAAAAGGTTGTTTAAAAGGAGTCTTAGCAAGTGAATTTATATGCATTTTTCATATGGACTCTGGGGCAAAGGACATTCTAAGAAGGAGCCACAACAAGTACATAATTAAAGAGGCATGAAATGTCATTATCCTTTTTCGGTACCGTAAGGGATTAGGTGTGGCTGGAGCACAGATTGTTTTGAAGGCAGTGACGTGATCTAAACCACTAGTCTAATGACAGACCAGGGCACTATCCTAAAATGGCTTGTATGCGCCGCCAGGGTCTTGGGTTTTTATCCTGAAGGGTCCTAAGTCATTGGAAAACTTAGCAGTCAGTGTAAAAATACCTAATTGAGATTCAGAAATACCATTCTGGTTCTTACCACAATGTATATCATCGTTATGTGTCTTTCTAGGGCCCCAATATCTTTCTAGGATCCTGTTTATGTATCCTTCTAGGGCCCCAGTGATTGCTAACACATTGTCAAATGAATCTAAGCTCATTAGAATTATACCTGTTTTCTGAATACCCTCCAATCTTGCCTCCTCCAAAAACTTTTCTTCTTTATCCTCTCTCTCTTAATCTAAGTTTGTCCCTTTCTTGCTACTTTCTTTCTTTCATAGTCCTCCAATCCTGAGAGAATGGGAGGAAAGAATAACCACAAAACCCAAAATCCCTTGACACATTCAGTTGTGTCTCATAGTTATTTATTCATCTGTTATTATCTCTCTTAAGCCAAGGGAGTATCTGTGTCTTGTTCATTAAATATTTACTGAAAAATTTCCAGTGCTGCTTCTCTTCTGGGTGCTTAGGGTATAATAATGAACAGAAGAACAAAAAAATGCCCAAACTCATAGAACATACTTTCTGGCCAGAGAAGATAGAAAATAAGCAATACATAATTAATAAGTAAGTTGTATAATATATTAGAATTTAAGTTCTATGGAAAGAAAGAAAGGATAAGGAGGATTGGAATGGTTGTTTTCAATTTCAAATAGAGTGGCTGGATACCCCTACTTAGAAGGTGAGATAAGGACAGACACTTCAAGGTGTAGAGGGAGGTTGCTGTATAGATACCTGAGGGTGAACAAAGAAGCCAGCCAGTGCAGAGGCCTTATGGAGGGTCACCCATAGGACCCCAGGTGGTGAAGGTCTTGCACCTTGAAGATGTGTTCGCAGAGTATTGAAATAAAGAGCAAGGAAGACATTGCCCTTCTCAGAGGCATAGAGTTTAGCAAAGGGAAAGTAAAGGAATTGCTTTCCCCTTGGACGCCCATAGAGAATGTGTCCTCTGTTGGGTACAAAAGAATTGGATGAGACATTATACCGAGTCTGTGTTTGAACCTCAACAATTTCCATTCCCTCACGCTGACAGTAAACTAGCTGCTAGAGCTGCTTACACAGCTCCACCTCTTGTTTTGTTTACTGTAACTTTCAGTGTTTCATAACCACAATTTCATGTGCATTTTATTCAACTTGTTTTCAAATAGAGGGAAAGAAACTTTCCTTGAGGCATTTGTCATTCCTTATTCCACACGAACCTGGAGCAGTGGTGCAGGAGTGAGGGGATAAATCCATCTGCAAGTTAATCTAGTGGAACACCACTGAGCACGCTCATTTGACAGAAGTAATTAGAGCAAGGGAACGTGCTCAGGCCTTCCCTTTACCGTAAACACCGTGCCCTTTTAAAATTGTGTGAGTTGGAAAAATAACAACATCAACAAAAAATTCACTCCAGTCAGTAATTAACTCTTTATTGACAGATACATTTCTAAGAGATTAATTACTATTCAGTAATTATAGTGCATGCCCACACTAAGGATTTGAAATAGTTGTAGCTTCCTTTGGTGTAAAGTAGATTCTCTAATGTCTGCCTTTACTCCGAATTTTTAAATCTTCTTTGAAGGTACTGATTTTAGATTGTATTTTGCCTAATATTTGTCAAATAGGTTGTTGTAAATTTTTTGTGTAAAATTGCATTTTTGTCCAGATGGTTTACTTCATAGAGCT
Source organism: Orcinus orca (assembly GCF_937001465.1). Classification (NCBI taxonomy): domain Eukaryota; kingdom Metazoa; phylum Chordata; class Mammalia; order Artiodactyla; family Delphinidae; genus Orcinus; species Orcinus orca. Next base: position 107,687,182 of record NC_064562.1, on the reverse strand, counting down.
TGTTTTTGGGAGTCGTAATCAAAGATAAATTTATTAGTAATTATATTAGGTTAGAAAGGCCATAGAACATATTTTGTGTTCAATGGGTTGAATTCAGTTGCTAGATTTCTTTGTATAAATGGACAGATTGGAACATGAGTTTTAGAAATGTGTACAATTTGTGATTACTAATGATTAATCACATTTAGGAAATTAGTATTTTCCCTTAAGTTTTCATCCCACGATGCTTTTAAATTATATGAACATCTGCTTAACACTGTGTGCCAAAGTCTATGGTTAATAATGTAGATTGCATAAGCACCTTTTTCTGATTAGTAGAAATGTATTAAAAACAATGGAAATTAAGGTAAATTTTACAGTATTTCAAAATCCACAACGCATGCTAACACAACAAAATGAAGAGTTACAGTGCTGTTTACTTCAGTGTTGATATCAGGAATAATCAAGACCCATCACACATGTTAACAGGGATGTACCACATCATTTTCCCTTCAGAGATTCTTTGTATGGCTTTAGAATTAAGGGGGTGTGGAGTTTGACCTATGCTATATCTAAATCTGAGCTATATTTCATAACAAAGTTTTACCAAGACTAGAACACTTAGCACAAGCCTAATAAACCTAGGACCAGAATCTAAATTTAAATACGCTGCTTTAAAATGAAACCATTGATTTAATTTATCTATTTGTTTCTTTTTGAACCTTTATTGAGTAGTAGTCACTGTTCCAGGTGCTGGATATACAGGCACTATCAACCACATGCCCGTCTAGCTATAGAAAGAGTGACTAATGATTAGAAGCTTAAATGTTTCTGTTAGGATACCAATCAACCCTCTATTTCTGATAACGATCTTGACCTTCAGAACCATAAAGCTTTTTCTACAATTTTTCATGGCCATTCATTCGGTAATCTTCTTTTGTTCGTTTAGAACCTCGTCTGTGTAAAATATCTTTTTAAAAACACAGTCAAAACCACAAAGATAGAAACATACGGTCTTTTTGCCATCATAGCTTACAGTCTAGCAGGCAGAGTAGACAGACACACAGGGACACCCCTCTGATCAAGGTGACGGTGATATAAGTGCTATAGAGAGAAAATAAACAACCTGCTATGGGATTGGAGGGACAGAAAATTCATTCTCATTGGGATGATCTGGGAAGAATTCTTAGAGAAATTTTCTTAAATATTATCCACCTTTTCCTTGTCTTCAATATTTTGATAATATTCTCCTTCCCACACTCCTACATTGCAATATTACTAGTAAAAAATTTGACTTTACCTGGGCATATGAGGGCTTAAATGAATAGAATAATCATCTGTTTCAGGCAGAGTGGATCCATTTCCTCTTTCTTTTCCTTTTCCTGCCAAACTCCCTGCACATGGTTTGTATCCTTCCCTTGTCTCCCTCCTTGACACCCTGGGGGTTTTAATTCCATTCATTCTAGTGACCCATTTTCTGAATGGTCGCCCTTGACCTCCATCTAACCAAAGAGAAGAATGTTTAATCTTACTAATCCTGGTTAACCTGTGGGGTAGGAAGCACTACTGATAACCCCTAGCTACCTAAAATCCTTTTCTCTCTTAGGACAGTATCTTTCATATATCTTTTCTTTTCTTTAAACACAAGAGCTATTTTTCTTCTCTGCTATAATACATTTTTGGAAGGCAAGGAAACATGGTTAATTTTACTTCCTGTAATGCCTACCTTGCCAAGAATATAATAGATGCTCTATAAATACATGCAGATTCTTTTGGGGAGGATTTATATTGGTGGTACCCACCATTAGTTATTGCTTGTGGAATGCGTGATGGATGTAGATATTATTTCACTAATCTTTGTAAGAATTAACAATATCTTTTAAATCAAATTAAATTTGATTTTAAATCCGTAGTCCACAAGGCGGGTGGGAACTTAAATCTCAGTCATGAATGGCATCCTTCAGGATCCTATAAGAATTGAGGGTATTAGGTACTACCCAGCAAATAATGACAGAACCTCTCTCTTTAGTTCATCTTGGTCAGTGCTGATATATTTTCTTCCAAAATCTCCATGGGTCCTTGAAAACCTGTGACTCTTTGGCTCTGTGCCTTAATTAGGCACAGGAATTTTCGCCAACGCTGAGATCTTGAGTGCCCTGGGCCAGCATCCTTTTACATACTTGGACCTTTTCCCTGCAGAGGTCCTGCTACTCCCTATGGGTGCTTTAAGGACCTTTGGCCCTTTCCTCATCTGGAATAAATTCTTCTTCCTATGTGGCTGCTCTTTATCCTGTTTCTCCTAGCTTGGTGGAACCAGCTTCCTGGAAAAAGACAAACCTAGTAGCAAGAAGTCTGCAAATTTTGCATTTGCTCCTGTAACTGAGGTTTCTCAACCTCAACACTATTGACATTTTGAACCAGATAATTCTTTGCTGTGAGTGGCTGTTCCGATTACTGTAGGAGGTTTAGCATCGCTGGCCTCTACCAAACAGATGCCAGAAGCATCTCCCACTTGTGACAGTCAAAAACATCTCCACACACTGCCAAATATCCCTTGGGGAGACAAAATCACCTTTGATTATGAGTCACTGTTATAATTCAAACTTACTGAGATATGAAAAACTCTATATAAATTATACAGTCACAAATATATAGTCAGGAGATATTAATTCTCCTTTAGAAAGAATGAGAAAATTAGTTGGATTAGTAGCCAAGTGGGGGATGATAATGAAAAAGGAAGGGGAATGGCACTTATGTGTCAGCAAGATGTTATTCACATTTTATGAACACTAAGAAACTGTATCTCAGGACTGCTTATTTATCAGGCAGAAGAGGCAGGTTTCAAGCCCACATCCATCCAACCTCAGATTTCAAGTACTTTTCATGATACCATATACTAATCCAGCTATGCTGTTTACTTTGCCAAATATTTTAGTGCATACTTAAGAAGACTGCATTCTTCGCTTTACTTTGTAATGTGCCATTTTGTATTGGGCACTAGATTACAGGTATAAACATAGTTCACCAAAAAATGAGTCAAAATGTGAAATGCCCATCAGCTCATTCAAATTTGAGTAGCAGACGTATCTAGAGTTCTTAAAGGTTATGACTTTTGTAGACTGTCTGCAGAAGAAACATCATGATTAACTCAAAGCCCATGCTGTTTACTATTTTGCTAGACTCTGGTTCTTTTAGGACAAGTAAGGCAACTAAATAGAATGTGAGAGAATTGAGTGAGCAAAGGTGGGAGTGGAGAACTTCTAAAGAGGAAGAAGCGCATATAAAGATGAAGCAGTGTTTAACTGCAAGTTTGTAATAAGGTAGATGCAGCAAATGCAAAGTATGAATGAAGGGGAATGAATCTGTAGATAGTTGGGTATTTGTGGTGAGGTCTTTTTATGCTCCTCTGAATTTATTCTTTAAGCCATTAGGGAGCCATTGAAGAATTTCAAGCAGTAGCATTTCATGAACAGAGCTGTGTTTCGGGGAAAAAAAACACTATTGCTGTTATAATATGAACATTGGATTTGAGTGGGGAAAAGTCTCTGAAAGAAAAGAGTTAAGATGCTGTTGGTAAAAAGAATAAAATACCTGGGAATAAACCTACCTAAGGAGGTAAAAGACCTGTACTTAGAAATTTATAAGTCACTGATGAAAGAAATCAAAGATGACACAAACCGATGAAGAGATACACCGTGTTCTTGAATTGGAAGAATCAATATTGTGAAAATGACTATACTACCCAAAGCAATGTACAGATTCAGTGCAATCCCTATCAAACTACCAATGGCATTTTTTACAGAACTAGAACAAAAAATCTTAAAATTTGTATGGAGACACAAAAGACCCGGCATAGCCAAAGCAGTCTTGAGGGGAAAAAACAGAGCTGGAGTAATCAGACTTCCTGACTTCAGACTATACTACAAAGCTACAATATGGTACTGGCACAAAAACAGAAATATAGATCAATGGAACAGGATAAAAAGCTCAGAGATAAAGCCACGCACCTATGGTCAACTAATCTATGACAAAGGAGGCAAGGATATACAGTGGAGAAAAGACAGTCTCTTCAATAAGTGGTGCTGGGAAAACTGGACAGCTACAGTGTAAAAGAATGAAATTAGAACACTCCCTAACACCATACACAAAAATAAACCCCAAACGGATTAAAGACCTAAATGTAAGACCGGACACTATAAAACTCTTAGAAGAAAACATAGGAAGAACACTCTTTGACATAAATCACAGCAAGATCTTTTTTGACCCACCTCCTAAAGTAATGGAAATAAAAACAAAAGTAAACAAATGGGACCTAATGAAACTTAAAAGCTTTTGCACAGCAAAGGAGACTATAAACAAGATGAAAAGACAACCCTCAGATGGGAGAAAATATTTGCAAATGAATCAACAGAAAATGGATTAATCTCCAAAGTATATAAACAGCTCATGCAGCTCAATATTAAAAAAAACAAACAACCCAATCAAAAAATGGACAGAAGATCTAAATAGACATTTCTCCAAAGAAGACATACAGATGGCCAAGAAGCACGTGAAAAGCTGCTCAACATCACTAATTATTAGAGAAATGCAAATCAAAACAACAATGAGGTATCACCTCACACCGGTTAGAATGTGCATCATCAGAAAATATACGAACAACAAATGCTGGAGAGGGTGGGAAGAAAAGGGAACCCACTTGCACTGTTGATGGGAATGTAAATCGATACAGCCACTATGGAGAACAGAATGGAAGTTCCTTAAAAAACTGAAAATTGAATTACCATATGACCCAGCAATCCCACTACTGGGCATATACCCAGAGAAAACCATAATTCAGAAAGAGTCATGCACCACAATGTTCATTGCAGCACTATTTACAATAGCCAGGTCATGGAAGCATTTAGCTCATCGACAGACGAATGGATAAAGAAGATGTGGTACATATATACAATGGAATATTACGCAGCCATAAAAAGGAACGAAATTGGGTCATTTGTAGAGATGTGGATGGACCTAGAGACTGTCATACAAAGTGAAGTAAGTCAGAAGGAGAAAAATAAATATCGTATATTAATGCATATATGTGGAATCTAGAAAAATGGTACAGATGAACCAGTTTGCAAGGCAGAAATAGAGTCACAGATGCAGAGAACAAACATATGGACACCAAGGGGGGAAAGTAGGGGGAGAGGGGGGCAGTGGTGGTGGTGGGATGAATTGGGAGATTGGGATTGACATGTATACACTAATATGTATAAAATAGGTAACTAGTAAGAACTGCTGTATTAAAAAATAATAAAATTAAAAGAAAAAAAAGATGCTGTTGGTATAATCCAATCAATAAAATTGAGGTCCTGCCCTAAAATAGTGCCAGTGGTGACTTTTATTTATTCATCTACATTTAAAATTTTTTTTCTAATTCACAACTTCTCAAACTTTAATGTGCATCCAAATCATCTGGTAAATGTAGATTCTCATGCATTAGGTTTAGATGAAGCCTAAGATTCTACATTCGTTATAAGCTTCCAGATGGTGCCAGTGCTTCTAGTTCATAGGCAGTGTTGTGGGTAGTGAGGTTCTAAATAACATCCTCTCTGCTGGATACTGGAAGAATAAAGTAATGGCAGGTAGTGTTGAGCATGCGGTCCCAGGTGACTGCAATATAGGTGGCTCAACTTTGTTATTAGGAGTCGGTTTGCCTTCCCCTCCAGCTTTGACCTTACTATGTTGGGTTCACTTTCTGGCTTCCCGTAGTATCCTTCTGCAGCTCTGGGAGCTCATCCTCCCAGGTTCAAGTTTGGTAGAAATAAATTACTCACCTATTTGCCAGCAGCCCCAGTGAAAAGTTTCATGGTATTGCATTGGCTCCAGTTAAGTCGTATGTCTACTTCTGAAGAAATCACTGGGTCAGGAGGATTGTGATGTTCCAATTAGCCTGGCCTGAGTTTGTCCATTCCTGGAATCAGTAGTAGAGTCAACTCCATCTGAAGTGCTTGGACTGATAATGGGGAAAGTGTGTCATTCCCAAGGAGAAATCAGGATACTGAACTGAAAAGGTGATTAGATTTCTCCTATATATGGTGAGTGAATGTATACCAGGGGTTTCCAAATGTTCTTGATTTTTTAGGAATTTTTTCCTGGAGCTCGAGTCCAAAAGAAATACCTAACAATTTATTTGGTAGTTAGGTCGTAATAATAAGGATTTATATTCTAACAGCTTACTAGAGTTATGTTTATTAAGTAGTTAAGTCCAAATAACTTAATAAGATTTTTGTCCTAACCATTAAGTAGCTGCTTGATAAAATATTGCGTATAATTAAAAGAAAAATGATATTTTTGTTTCATTCTTAAGTGACCTCAATCCCTTTCTAAGGGGATGTGTGCATCTGTTGGGCTCCACACAATTTCTTTTTTTTTTTTTTAACATCTTTATTGGAGTATAACTGCTTTACAATGGTGTGTTAGTTTCTGCTTTATAACAAAGTGAATCAGATATACATATACATATATCCCCATATTTCCTCCCTCTTGCGTCTCCCTCTCACCCTCCCTATCCCACCCCTCTAGGTGGTCACAAAGCACCGAGCTGATCTCCCTGTGCTATATCCACACAATTTCTTGACTTCAGGTTACGACTGGATACTGCCCCCTCATTTCCTGTTCTACAATGATTTTTGTGCAATAAATCCCTTTTTTTCTAATAGCAGGTCCTAAATCTCTGCTTTACAAATAGATGATGTCATCTAAAGGAATGTATTATGAACACATATTTCTTGGAACTGTGAACTATCTTAAGCTAATTTTTGGTGTGATTGCCAAAGATGTTAAGCATCACTGTGTTACTCTAGAAATAAAATATAATAACAACCCCTGTGAATTCCCCAAGTTGCCTTGGTGCACAGTTTGGGAACCATGGTCTTAGAAATTTTATATTTGAATTTCCTATTAGACATCTGTGTAGAGATGGAGAATCAAATGTTGACTGTTTGGGTTGAGTTTAGGTAAGAAGTCTGGACTGGTGGACACTCTCAGCATAGAGATCCGATTCCTTCTGCATTTTGACCCAAAGAGCTCTAAGATGGTGCTGCACATCTCTCCCTTCTCCTCAAGAGTAAAATGACATATGTCTACTCAGCTACCACACAGCTTCACGGTACATTATGTTATTCTTTGATCTTATGAGTCCTGAATCTAATTGATGTCTTCCATGGAGTAGCTCATCTCAGTATTTGCATTTTATCTTACATTTGTATTTAAAATAAACTGCACCATTAATGATGCTTTTGTCTTCTAAGCTCTGGATTGTTCACATATTGGCTTAAATAACTGGAGGTGGGCAGCATGTATTTTTTATTCAGGTTGTAAACCCTCTGAAGTTTTTGACTTTGTTCCTTTAAACTTAATCATGTGTAACGTGGCTTAATTAATAAGGAATGAGCAGAGCATGCTTTTGATCTTGAACTGATTTTTTTTCCTTAGAGTAGTTGATAGAGTATTTTCTCATTGATTAGGCTTTTCTCCTAGCTTGTTTGTTGTTTTAATGGTGTAGAGTCTATATCTTACAAACTGACTTTCTATTTTTTTAATTTTTTTTTTACTGGAGTATAATTGCTTTACCATGTTGTGTTAGTTTCTGCTGTACAACGAAGTGAATCAGTTATATGTATACATATATCCCCTCCCTCTTGGACCTCCCTCCCACCTCCCCCCACCCGCATCCCGCCCATCCAGGTCATCACAGAGCACCAAGCTGAGCTGATTTTTTAAATAACTTAAATGTAATCTGGAGCAGTAGGTTTCCCAAAGTATATGCAAGTTTATTTTGCTAGAGTCAGTAATCTTTGTATGTCCCTAGTTCATGTATGAGATATAATGGGTCATCATTCTATTGTCATTACATCACTGCAGCTCATCTTATGACATTACTCTCTTTCTCATGAAACTGTCACTCCTACTGATTGTGTAGAATAACTTCTATTTCAATCTCATCCCATAGTCCAGAAAATAAAATGTATTTAAAATATCAGGTACACCACTATTATGTGAATATTTAATTTTTTTAACTAAAAAGCAAAAGCTACTAACAGGTATTCAGTTTCTACAGAAATACTGTGTTAAGTTTTTTCTCTTTGAATATCCAAATAATTTTGACTTTTATTTATAAAAACAACATAATGTTAGACTACTTATTTTTTTTTCTCTGTTAGATTCTACTTTTACTTTTTATTTTTCCTTTACTTTTACATTTTTTTAATTGAAGTGTAGTTGATTTACAATGTTGTATAGGTTCTCCTTTTAATATCTTTTCATACTGCAAATGAAATACTTGAAAAGTATTAGCACAGCATTGTAATTGTTTATTTATAGCAGTAGACTCTGAAACACAACATCCTTGTACATGTTTATTTTTTGAGGTTTGGTGTAGTTTGTTTCTTAAATGGCATAAACATTGCTTTGCTATGACATTCATTTTTGACTCCAGGATATTTTAGGAAAAGTGTTAGTAGTGAGCATCTGCAAGTCCTTATCACATCACATAAAGAAGAGTGCTTGGATGAGGTGTTGGAACAGTACTTCTGCCTAGGCATCTGAGTTTGTTTGTGATCCTGAATATCAACAGAGTTCCCTAAATGATAATGCAGTTTGTGTTGTGAGGATTGTCTTCCCAGTGGGGGCCCTTAATAGCTTTTCTTAGTTCTTGTCTCAGTACTTATTTATTCATGATTGACATGTGACAGTCACATTCCTGGGTTTCATTTGTGTTTTTTTTTATCATGCAGATATTCAAATGTCTTTTACAGAAGGAGAATGAGAGTGCATCTGTTGCTTGTTGAATAGACTCTTGCTCTAGGCTTGCAAAATGTCAGTGCCGTATGTCTCAATGTATGTGATTTTTCTTTCGTACAGTCATTTTTCTCTTAGTATTCCAATGACTGTTTGAACAACTGTGTGATAGCAGTACTTAACCTGTCACTTACTGAACTTGAAATCATCACCATAGCTCACTGCATAACTCTACTCTCGGTCGGGCCATCCTGTCACTCCTGCTGATTGTGCAGAATAGAAGCCACTTCTCGCCTTTTATTTTTTCTTATATGTTATGCTCATATTTTGACTGGCATTTTGTATATCTCTGGTATTTGTTATTAGGAGTTAAGATATTTCCTGACCCAGATTAATATCAATACAAGCTAAAAAGTTGAACACTTTGTTAATGCATATTAAATATTAATCACCAGGGCTAGAGATTTCAGTCTTATAAGCATGTCAGACTGGGTAAACATTACTTAATATTTTGGCTGTTGGAAGGGAAAAATTATTTTGGATCTTCAAATTTACTAAGTCTCAAAGCATGTTAATTTCAGAGCAGACTATCCGAGTTTTGCCTTTTAAGAAATATCTGATTAGATAAATAAATTTACAGTAATACAGAAAAAATATTATGTCGTAAATACCTTTATGAAATTTGCTGTTGTATAATCAGGAGATGCCATTTGAATGTAGAAGTGGAGCAGGGAGAAGCATCAGATGAGTTCTCTCACATCTTGCCTTTGTTCTAAATTAGAGCCTGTTTTTGACTAGAGGTGTTATAGAAGGAAAAATAGGTTTTTATTGACTCAGATTTGAGGTGTGTAACAGGTGTAAATTTATATGCCTTCTGACAGAGAATTAACACCTGGCCAAGGTAAAACTTTAGGCCTTCGTGAAAATTAAAGTTTTAACTTTATAGAAAAAGCCTCTTTGTTTTAAAACATGATGAAATTGTGGAATTAATGCGTAACTCAGTTGTTTTATTTTGAACTTAAAGACGATACTTTCAAAAGGCATCTTAAAAAACCAAGTATAATGACAATACAATTAAGCTTGTGATATAATAAGGCTTTTAATATATATAGACATATTGTAATTTGTTTCACAAATTGCGTAAACCACAAAGGCAGGAGCCAATGCAAATAACGCATAACATTTAACAATAACAAAAAGCATTTTTACTGAGAGCAGGCACGTACATCATTTACTACGCTGTATACAAAATATTTTACAACCCTTTATTATTGACATTTTTTCTTGCGCTTGGAGAGCAGCACAGGTAAGGTCATCAGAACCTTATGGATCCTGAATGCAGCTGCAAATAGTGTCCCTTAAAAGAGAGTGCAGCTGGTTTCCCAGTCTTTTTTGTGCCAGACAAGGAAGTGACTTTCCTTAGAGAAGAGGATTACAGTCATATCCTCAAACAAGGAAACTAGAGCCAGATTTCTTTTTAGAACTTGCAGTGGGGATTCTGAAGAAACATTGCACTGAATTTTAGTTTATTCTGAACTTGAGTTACTAAAATTTTGGTAACTCTGCACATTCAACTTTGGAAGTAGATGGGACCACAGAATAATGTGTACTTTTCGTAACTTAAAAATAATCCTGTTCCTTGCATAGGATTAAATGGTTCTAAAACCAGAAGAAACTGCAAAGAAAAATGAGCACTACATTAGCAGTTACTCAAATATCCTCTCAAATGTTTCTTTAATTTTGTAATGAATTTTTGCATTTGTCTTCAAATTAAATACCAGGAAAGCATTATTTTCTCATTTTTCTATATTGTATAAAAGCATTTAATGCTAAATTAAGATGGCAAGGTAGTGTTTTACCTTCCCTTTCTGGAAAAAAAATCAAATATTTATTAACTGCTTTCTATTGTTGTCTTTCTCTTTAGAAAGTAATTTGTGGTCAGTGGAGCCCAGCAGGGAAGCTCCTTTTCCTCCAGATGGCTGTGACATTTGAGAAAACCTTGGAGGATTAAAGGCACTCCAGTGAGCACTCAAAGTCCTGACACAACTTGACAGTCCTAATCTGGGTCCCGAACTGATTGGATGACCAAGGGCACAAAATTCTCATCCAACTGTGCAATCACCGTGCACATTTTTAAGGGCACTAAAATTATTCCAAAGTTTTGATGACTGTTTTAAACAAAAATATATAAACCTTTTCTTCCTGGCCTACACTTGGAAAGGCTCATGGAGGTGCCTTGTATAGCTTAAAAAAAAACCTGGGGATATTTTTGCGTGAATGAGCACAGCATGCTATAAATGTCTTTACTCTTTATTAAGTAGGGTTTGCAAACAATCTAAATGGTTAAATGGTAGAGGAAACTATAGAAATTGATCTCGGTGAGCAGCCTACCAAATCTAATTATATATTGTCACCATCTGCTGAAATATGATAACAGAATTAATACAATTACTGTCAGAATTTCAAAGGAAAAAAACTTTTGAAAAAAATCGCACGTGTAGCGTTTGTGTGTGTGTGTGTGTGAGAGAGAGAGAGAGAGAGAGAGAGAGAGAGAGAGAGAAAGATAGAGAATAGCAAGAGCAAGAAAGAATAGCATCTTGTATGTTCTTTTTTACTTTCCTCATTTTATCAATTATTGTTTAAAATAATCGGAACGACTTTTTCCTAATTTTTGAGTTGATTAACTCAAATCAGGTTATCAGGTTTTGGTAAGGTGATTTTATAGTTTGGAATTTTAATTATATCCATGGCAGCTTCCAAAATTACCATGGCAACAGGTGTGCAATTATCAGCATTGCACATAGCTTCAATGTGTAACGCATTTTTTCTGGCTGAATGAATATTAAATCATACTGCCTAACACCTTCTCTGCTAGTAAACAGATAAAGCTGCGGCCATGGCCTGTAAATCGATCCTGCTTCTATAGATTTCTTTTACTACAAAGCCATTGAATGGGGTAATTTGTGCCTTTCAGGGTTTTCTGAATTTGTTAGAGCTTGACAGAAAGCTAGTTTCATTTCATTTAACGAAAAAAAAAGTGACGTGTTTAATTACTACTCACATTTTCTTTCATAGAATTCTCTCCAAAAAGAATACACTGCTATAGTTTTTGGTTGCAAGGTGCATGTTCATGACAGATGACATTTTTTTTTAAAAATTCATTTTCTTAAGACACCTTGTGTTTTAAGTGCCGCTGTTCCTAACAAATTCAGGTGGTCTTTGTATGAAGCACATATGAAATGAAACCTTTGAATTAAAACATAAATATCATCCTCTAATACAAATCAACTCTAAGAAGACAATATAATGCATGATATTTAGTGAAGTCTCAATTTTACATTGTTTCTAATATTCTAGGTGATCCTTTCAGACTGACTCCCACCTGTAAATGGGCAAGAGAGTGAATAATTATCTATCAAATATTATCTTTTTTATATCTCTGATTGTTATAAAACCCAAAATCTTCCTTAAATATCTCATGAAAGAGATAACAATTTATTTTTATTATTATTACTATTATTATTTTTTGATCATCCATTATCATTTAATTTATAGACCCAATATACATATTTGACTGATGGAAGTGAGACTTTTTAGGAACTAGCGTTATAAGGAATCTATCTTTGTTTAAAATACACAGATTAGGTCATGCTGTAAATAATATTGTTAAATGGGAATCCAGCTAAATGATTACAAAGTTATATGGATCTTTTCAATATTCATTCTTTGTTTTAATGGACATTTTATTCTGGATTGACATTCGGTAACTTGAGATCATTAAATGAAACAAACATGAGTTAATCTGTGTTAGAACAAAAGCTAGCCTGAGAAGATATATTTAAAACTTCTAGACACTTGGATTTCCCAGACAGATGATTCTCCAAAAGATTAGAGAAAGGCTATATATGTCTACTCTATTTCTCCCTCTCCATCCCCAGCCAAATATCCCACAATACATATCATTTAAGTATCATCAATTTTAATTTGTGTGTTTTCATTTCATACTAAAGTTGAGGTTACCAGTGGTATAAGATCAGATCTCCTACTTATGTGTTGGTGCATCGTAAAATATAGCCTAACAGGCTGTATTCATAATATGAACTGAAACTAAGAAAAAGGTGAATCCTTTATTCACACAAATAGGTTAACATTCCCGAAGTAGTGTCCATGGCATTGAAAACTGTTACAAGAACGTGGAGAATATACTGGTTTTCTCTAGATTGGTTTCTCCACTATTTCTCTCTTTATTATTTACTCTAGCTCATATTTAAGCTGTGTTAATTTTTTTTTTTAAAGAAAGGGTAAACACACACACGCTCAGTGTATTTCTGTAGACTCCCCTTCAATGGATCTCTGCCTGTGTTAGCCATTGTTTCAGTTGCTTGTGGCTGCTCGATTGTGCAAGGTTGCCTGGAAACGCTCCTTCTTCAGTGCAAAGCTCTCCAGCTACTTTCCATACCTCCCAGTCCAGGGCTTAAAGATTCAGGAAATCCAGCCACTGGTGTTTCTTTTCAAAATCTCCTTAGTAAAATAATCATCTTGTAAATGTAGAAAATAGGAAAACTTCACAGCCTATGGGGCATGCATGTTTAAAACAAAACAAAAAAATTTTAAAATTGCTACAAGTTAAAACAAATTGAAAATTTTCTTCTAAGTGAACTTGATATAAAGTTTTGTTAAACCAGTATTTTGTAATGTGTAATATTATTTGGAAATATTTAAAATTAACATCTACCACAGTTTCTCAGTCTACAAATTTGGTTCTTTTCCCATCAAGTTTGCATCGTATTCCCATGACCCCTTTAAATTGGAAAACTTTGAAAGTCAGACACCTTGATTTGGAATTTTTATGCTTTTATTGCATTTTAAAATAAGTAACGTTATTAGGTAGCAGGTTGTGATCATTATTTGCTTTTTTCCTTGGTTTGAGTTAACCTTGAGAGGTTTTTTGGAATATAAAATTGGTGTAATGTTTAATAATACTGATTCAACTGGTCTTACTTGAGTTTGCTATTAAGTCATTTTCTCTTTAAAGTATAACTCAGTCACTTTAGCTGCAAATTAAGAATTGAAAATATCTTTGATATAATTTTTCCACCATTAGCAGAAATTCCTAATTTTGAAGTGTCAAGGGGGAGTATTATATCATCATGCATGAGTTAAATATATGCCACTCCATAATATCCATATACCATTACGATTTAGATTCTTTTTAAAAGTAGCACCAGGTGGGTTTTGGTCCTTTTGTTTTAAGTAGGAAGAATTATTGGTTTGTGATATAGGACAAGAAAGTAAATATGTGCTCTTTGGTGTTTGAAAGGTATACAGTCATCAGATGTGTCTCACCTACATTTAAAGTTTGTTAGACTTTGCTCTCCTAACAGTTTTCTTTTTTCCCAGTTTAGTTTCAAACTCAGATTCTAATTGTATGATATAAATATTGCCAACAACTCCCTATTGGTAGATTACGTAGGTTAAATTGGTTACTAAATATTAAAACTTCTCTATCATATCATGTATTCAAATTTCTTTGAATACTTTTCTCTATCTTTTTAATTTAAATAATTGTTTCTACTGATGCCTGAACTGTAGTTGCTGCAGAAATTCATTTTAAGGTTACTCATAATGTTAATTAGTTTTAAATGCCTATATGACCCTTGGTTGTTTTACTGATTTAGATTCACTCATTATGTTGTTAAGAAGTTATGAAGTTAAGAATTTAAATCATTGGTCAAGAAAATCAAATACATTCCTTCCCATCCTCTTTCCTTCTGTCTCATAAGCCAAAGTGTCTCTTAGGATAAAGTGTTGGATCTGCTTGTCAATTGCTAATGAAATTGTTTAGTTATGTTATGTTATATCTCAGATACCACAAAGTGATGAGATTGGTTTGATTTACATAGAGTACTGGGAGCAAGGCAGAAGAATGAAGCAGAGGCATATTGCTACCTGTTTAAGCATGTATCCACTCTATCATTAATGCAGAACACTTAGTTGTGGGCCACAGTTTGCTGCAGTGACTTAGAAGTCTGGTGTTCTCATTGCCATCAGGGCGGGAGTCTGATTTTCATGTGAATTTAAATTGTTAAGGCAGGTAGAATATCAAAACAAGCTTATCATGGTGATTCTGAAATAATTATCAAGGAAAAGATGAGAGAAAGCGTTCAAGTATTTACTCTGTGTGAGACAATCTGTCTCCAAGGTGCTTTACATATCTTACCTCTCTCCATCCTGGGAAAGACCCTATGACTTGCATAGTTTTATTCCCATTTTACAAATTGAGAAACTCAAGCTTTTTGAGGTTAATTAAAATCTGATTTCTTCCAGTCATTTTTAATTCCGGCAGATATACTTTCCTACTACACCTCTAACTTCCTCACTAATGTGGGAACAGATGATATCTCTGGTGGCATAAAAAGTAATCACCTTAAGGATAGAGAAGCATAACTGCCAGGGATTTGGGTTGTTCACATCAATAGTGTACTAAAGAATAATGTATTCACTATGTGAAAAACAGCCATCACCACAAGTAGAGCACCATTAAAGTTTCTGTAAAATTGGGCCATGCATTTTGAGCTTTTGACAGAAATAGATAAGGATTAATAGGTATTCTGATATTTCCATAGAAACCAGGAAAAATACTCTGGACCTTTGAGGACCATTATGTGCCAAGCCCACAGTAAGAGATGTAAAAATAAGTTAAGAAATGGTCTCTGCCCCCATGGAACTCCTACCCATGAAAATCACAACTATAGAAAGTCATTATAATCAACTGTGGTGATTGTGAAGGCATAGTATAATGTGCTATGGGCAAATGGAAGGTGTCGCTGAGGAGTGACATTCAGGGTCTGGAAGGACGTGTTCATGGAGGAGGGAGGAAGGGAGGGAGATTTCATGCTGGCGCAGAGGTGAGGATGGCTTGGTGAGCAGCTCCACGTGACCCATAAAGAATGTGTTTTGGGCTTGCCTGGTGGCGCAGTGGTTGAGAGTCCGCCTGCCGATGCAGGGGACACGGGTTCGTGCCCCGGTCCGGGAAGATCCCACATGCCGCGGAGCGGCAGGACCCGTGAGCCATGGCCGCTGAGCCTGCGCATCCGGAGCCTGTGCTCCACGACGGGAGAGGCCACAACAGTGAGAGGCCCACGTACCGCAAAAAAAAAAAAAAAAAAAAAAAGAATGTGTTTTGTTGAGTCAGGAGAAGCTTCTGGTTAAGTCCATGGAGCCAGTATCACAAAGTCCCTTAAATGACATGCTAAGGAATTTACATGCCACCTTATTGGGTA
Organism: Orcinus orca; assembly: GCF_937001465.1. Classification (NCBI taxonomy): domain Eukaryota; kingdom Metazoa; phylum Chordata; class Mammalia; order Artiodactyla; family Delphinidae; genus Orcinus; species Orcinus orca. The sequence continues at coordinate 107,671,136 of NC_064562.1, read as the reverse complement.
AAGAGGAGATCTATAAATCATTTATTAATTATAGGCAAAAATGTGCAGATTCATACGTTGGAAAGATTGCATTTGTGGTACTCAAGAGGATATGGTAAAGGAAAAGGGATTACAGTAACATCAGTAAGGATATTACGTTCAGTCTAAAGATCTTAGGCTCTAGGGAACCAATGCTCAGGGCTTGAACCAAGAATATGAATAAGACCAAAGAAGAGAGACTCAGAAACCTTGAATCAATGTCATTTAAGTATTTAAAACTCATCTCCATGCCTTGCTTTTAATTCTTTTGGATATGTACCTAAGAATGGAATTGATGGATCATATGGTAACTCTGCGTTTAACACTTTGACAAAAATCCAAACTCATTAGCTTTCATAATGAGGAAATGAGAGAGGACTTTCTGGCACTAATAAAATACACACGTTTCTCTCAAAAAAAAAAAAAAATCTTGGGAACCCTGTATTTACTACATAAGGCATTCAGCTTTTATTTTATTTTATTTTGTTTTTTAATGAATGAATGTGCATTGGTGGAGACAGTAAGGAAAAGTCAGCTGTGACATGCCTGGCAGTTAGCTATCCTCATGTGTAACAGACCTACAAAGACTTCAAGCAGGAAGTAGGTTTAACATGGTAGGATGGAGATGGCTTGATAGAATGAGTAAGTGAAATGGGATGGCTCTTCCCAAGAGTGGGACTGCGCTTTAGAGAGGATGTGAAGATGAGGTAATCTGTGAGAGAAGAGAGTATTCAGTGAGCGACATAGTGGAGGAAAGGTGTGATACTTAGGCATGAAAAGGAATGAAAGATTCTTCATTTTCTCCTCTAGCTCTGGTCCTCAGACAGTGCTCTGCTCATTCCCTATCTTCACTTAAGTGAAGCTCCACTGAAAGGAAAATTGTATTAACTCCTCGCTTTCTCTCTGCATTAAGGTCTTCTACTAAAAAGAAAAACAACAGATATTAATTAAATAGCTGTTATTGTAGTCCTCCTCCATTGAGCTGAACAGAGGACCCATCACACATTAGTGAGAGTATTAGATGTGTCTGAAAGTGGGAGAGAAGACATTTCACATTTGGGCTCTATCTTCCCCCTTGGAACTTCTAAACGGTTTCATCACCTCATTTCATCCCAGACAAATGCAGGAGGGCTTTAATAGCCAGGAGAGGAGAGCAGGAGAGCCTCAGGACTCCAAATTATGGATATAAGCCTTCCTTTTGACAAGTTATTTTTTGAAAAGGAAAGAGAGAGGAAAGAAGAGAAAGAAAGAAAGAATGAAGGAAACAAAAAAGGAATAATTGATTGGCATAAAATTTCTTTTTTTAGTTAATGTACCCTCAATGAAAGTAGATCCCAGAATTTTGAATGTTCTATGACCTTCGGTAGCTTGTTTAAACTCTCAGTACCTCAGGGCCCTCTTTTTTATAACATAGGGATAATGATTTTATCCCTATGTTGTGAAATAGGCTTTTTCTACTCAGTGTGAAGTGTTCAGTGTGAAAATACTTTGTAAATTTTAATGTTCTTAGAAAACGGGTTTTCTTTATACAGTGAATCCTTAAGGGCAATAACTTATACTTCTTTGTCATCTACTTTATAAGAAACATAGTGTCTCAAAGTAGTAGAAGAAGTCAACGAAGTGGTAAAAATTGTGTAAATTAGATAAAAGTATATGTGATAAGTTAAAGTCAGGATTTGTAGAATAGATAAGTTAGATTTTTTCATACAATTTACTAAGAACTGTGCCTGGTACATACTATGCCCTTAGAAGCAATCATAGTTGTAAGGGATGATGTCTTTTTTTTTTTTTTTTAATAGGTACCATTTATTGAGTGCTTACTAGGTCTTAGTCACTGTTGTAAACAGATTACATGTATGAATTCTCATTTTTACCGTCACCCTGTGAGCTATTATCCCCATTTTATAAACAAAGAAATTGAGGGATAGAGAGTTTAAGAAACTTGCCCAACATTAAACAGCTGTTACTTATTATGTAAAAATGAATCTATATTCTCATTTTGTATCAACCAAAGATCTGAATAATTGCTAACCAGAGCTGATTAACAAATGACGATCAACATGTTCAATATTTGACATTTTATTTACTTTAGGAGGCTGTTCTTAATTTTTACAGATTATTATTTATTTTAACCTATGATAGAATCATTAATATAAAGCTTTCTTAGGTGAGTAGTTTTCAAACTGTGCCCCAAGGATCCCCAGGAATTTCATGAAGAACATCACATCCTTTTCATTCATATTCACTCCAGGTATATCTGTTTTATATATTAGGTTTCATTATTAGAGCCCTCCCCTTCCTTCTTTCCTTCCTTCCTTTATCCCTCCATTTTTTCCTCCCACCCTCCTTCTTTTTATCCATCCATTTATCCATCCATCCATCCATCCCTCCCTCCCTCCCTCCCTCCATTTATCTATCTATACAAACATCCAATTAACCAACCGACCAACCAACCAATCAATATGTATCACAGAGAGTGAATTTAAAACACAATTTTAATTTCACATATTAAATATTTTAGAAAAATATTATTTATATATTATATGTTATCCTTTTTATTAGAATCAAAGATGTTCTCTCTTAAGAGGGAGAGATGGAAGTTGTGTCCAGCTTTGAGGAGTTATGTAGACCTTGGCTATGGGAATGCAGATGCAGTTTCCTGTATAGGAAATGATTATTTCCCTTTTTAATTTTTTATGAACTTCAAGCCAAGAAGGGTGAAGTTTTTACAAACATCCGGCCTTGATGGTTTGATTGACATGATCTGAGCTCACGCTAATCTATCTGAATTGACATGTGGTAGTAGGCCATTGTTCAGAATGGAAAAACAGATTGTTTCTGGAAAGGAAAATAAAATCAATTAACGATATTTTTCCCCTTAAATATTTAAAGTATGTAGTATTAAAAACAATAAAACTCCAATTGGAGAACAGGGCATTTAAAATTTTAGATTTCAGGATCTTTCTAGAGCTTGTGCAAATCACTTCATTAATGTCAGCAATATTATTAAATCCAAATTTATGAGCAAATATGTTAGCTACTAAGTATCAGTGCATTAAAAACTTTGGTCTTTCCTGATTAAATGTATAGCACATTAAAATGCAATACTTAATTTTAAAGTAGATCATATGTACCTTTAAAGATTGGACAGCAGAAAAACATTTTTGATTATGAAATGTTAGATTATCTCTAAATCTTTTTTCTTAATAAGTGTATTCAGAAACTTTAAAGTGATTTTCAATCTTGACTCAAAATACACCATTGTGATTTTTTTGTGTTTTCTTTTTTGTCTCTTTTCCTTTCCAGTTCTGCCATACTACATTAAGAAAGAAATATTGACTAAAAGCCTGGTTTCTCCTGATTAAAAATGCTTTCCCAGGGGCAGCCTAATTAAAATATGCTTCCCCCTCTGTCTCTCCCTGTCTTCTCTCCCATACTAGAGGACAGCTTCCCTGAGGTAGGTGAGAGAGCCTGGAACTACACTCAGAGAGATTATAAAGCCAGAAATAGAATCTTCATTTCTTTTGAAGATTTAAACCATCTTATTAAAGTTGGTTCTATTCACCTGACTTAAAACTTGTGTTGGGGCCTGAAGTTCAGGCTTGGCGGGCAGGTGAAGGCAGAGGGGAGAGTAACAAGGACACTTACAAAATCTCAAGGGGACGAAATAAGGGTATTGAGTGCTTGAGAGATGGCGAGCTGATTGGATACTTTTACTGGATTCTGAGGATTTGGGGGTACAAAGAGGAAGAGCTAGTTTTTCATGGTTTAATTTTCTCAGCAGATTTACAGATTGTCCTAATTTTGATGTGGCTTATATACATTTCAGTTAAATTAATTTTTATATTCTGAGAATGCTATGTTTTAAATCTTTGTATTATTTTGTTTTGTAAACTTTTGTATATTTTTTAAGTCCCCAGCAATGCATACATTCTCTTAAAAATAGGTACTTTTATATCTAAAACTATCTCTCGAATACATATGCACAAACATATTTTTCCTGAAACTTAATCCTGAAGGTTTGGCTTTTCTGCTTAATTTTTATAAATTAATTTATTTTAACCACACACTTCTGTTACAGAACTTAAATATTAAAATGTTTCCTTTAAAAATTCATTGTCCAAGAGGAATGAAAATATTCAAAAGAGAGGTTTTAATGTTTACAGATTGCTTTCGGACTTGGTCTGTAGGTTAAGTACACCTTCAAATACTGAAAAAATAATAGTACTTATGGTTGATTAAACCCTGATAATAAAATCAATAAAATAAAAATAAATACTAGAACTAGATTCTGCTTCAGATGTCTAATTAAAAATATGTTAAGTGAGTAAATTACAATGAGTCGCAAGAAAAAACAGAGTGAATAATCATGACATTAAAACAAGAGAATAGAAATATTTGGTATTAATGTCATTTTCTTAATTTGAAGCATGTGTATGATCTTTAACATATACAGCAAAAAATAAAAATACAATTAAGCCATATTGAATGCCATTTTGAAAACAAAAGAAAACAAAGATATATTCCATTAATCTGCAGTAATAATTTAAACGATAGTACTTTGTCTTCCTTACTATAATTATTTCTGTAGACAAGAAGAATAACTTGGAGAGAATTTGCATTTACTTTTGCTTAATTTTGTTTCTGTCCTTGGGTTTCACTTCTGTCCCATGGTAATATGTAAAAGTAGGACCACCTGTTTTCCACTGGGCTTTCAGTTTGGGTAAATAGAGCACAGAAGTATATTCCTAATCAGAGTTCTTCTGGAAATCTGAGGTAAGTTAATGAGAAGAATAATAATAATATAAAGCTGAAGTCAATAAAATGAAAGGTCTTCCAGAAAGGCTGCACCCCTCAAAAGAAAAAAAAAAGAAATCTATGAACAGACACAAACTTCCTGTGCCGACTTAAAAGCTTTATGAATAAGGAAATCAGCTCACTTCCATAAGGATCCAGGAAGGGAATACTTAAACGTAAATCCTGATAGATAGAATCTAGGTAGCATGTATTTTCCTACAACAAATTATAAGAGAACAGATTATTATAGAGTAATGTTTTTAAGAAGTTGGAAATATTTCTGTCTTTGGAAAGATTGCTGTGAATTGGAGAAGGCAGAGGAAAAACTGTTTTTGCTTGAAAATTTGCAAAAGTATTTTGAGTTTGTATTTCCCCATTTATATTTTAAGTTAGCAATAGGGAAAAAGATCAGATTTGTGTATGTGTCAAAAAAAATCAGACCAGAAAGGCCATCTTCCATCGATTTTTCAACTTGAAAGGGACAGGGAAGGGAAAGTTGGTCTTTGCTCTCCTCCATCGGAGTGTTATGCCAGTCAGTTTGTACGCAAATGATTTATTCTGAAAAGCAGTCTTTACACTTAGAGAAATTCCAGAATGGAGTATTAGTGCCCCATGGAGTGTTTGCAAGTGCAGTAATGCATCAGGGAAGCCAGCTTCGTGTATCCTGCCTGCCTGCACTTACGCAAGCTTAAGTGTTCATTTTCAATAATGATTCAAATAATTGGAACATAAAGGGGCTGCATTTCAGGATAGCTGGACTACTCACCCACTAGCTTTCCACTACAAAGAGGAAAAGAAAGCTTAACTGTCTAGTTTATGATGTTAGCAGATAATTAAGAATAAGAAAATCTAAAATTCAGACAGTATCCATCTTATTAAAATTTGACTTCGTTTCCATTTTTCTTTAAGTGCAAAAATTTTATGCTTAATATCATAACTGCCACTTTATGTAATTATATTAAAATCCTTTCATGTAAGGCATTTTCCTATTCTGAAGGTTATTTTGAGAAAAGCTAGAACTTCATTTTCTCTCACTCATATGTAAATTAGCCAGTGTAAGCAAATAGCTTCTATGAGAACCCAGGTGTTTTCAGTGATTTAATAATTAATTACAGACTATGAATTTTATAACCCAAATACTCTAAAGTTTTAAAATAAACTTTCAGGCAGTGAATTGAGGTACTACGAGGTCATGATATCAAACTGTTAATTGCAGTATATTGTGACATTCCTCCAGGTTTACATGCTAACTTTAGAGAATTTCTGAGAGGTGTTCTCAATATTGCACTTAATTTAACTCATCAATATAGCATGTTTCATTTACATATATATATATATATATAATTTTATATGTTCTCTACTAAATAAAATTGTCCTCCTTAGCATTATATTTCACATTCTCCACAATCTACTCCAAGTGAAGGCCTAGTCCTAGTGAAGTTTCCAACTTGAATTCTCACTGCTTCATACCCCTCAGTTGACTAAACTTCTTGTTATTCTGAGTGGTGATTCTCAAATTATTTAACAACAGGTTCAGCATAGTTACCAACTATTCAGAACATACATTTGTACATCCTATAAGTGTTTAACTGCTGGATATCAGCTCTAATTTTTTCTCATATATGTTCTGTAATTTCTGACATCCCTATTTCAGTTAAGAATGATTCATGTAACACAGCATACAACTGCTGAGTCTTCAACTGTTGGTATTTATATAAGAAAAGTCTAGAGGTAGGCAGTTCAGGGGTAGTATAAATCCTCAGCAGTGACTAAGGAACCCAGGCTCTTTCTGCCTCTCTGCTGCACCATCTTTAGTATGTTGGCTTTCGTCCTTATGATTATCACCTCATATGCATAATGTGGCTGCTGTACCTCCAACTTTTCATCCATATTCCAGCAAGGAAAATCGTTAAGTGTAAAGGAGCAATAGTTAAAGGGCTGTGCCAGTTCATGGTGTTTTGTTTTGTTTTGTTTTGTTTTGTTTTGTTTTTTTAAGTAAAGTAGAAACCCTACCCAGTAGTCCTTGACTCACATTTCATCAGACAACACTGTGTCGTGGCTACCTCTTCCTGGAAGATGGCTAAGGAGGAGGAAATGCAAGTGAGGATTGGGTCATTGAATGAGCACTCTACCACAATGCCTTTTGCTCACATTTATCCCTCCACTTGGAATGCTCTTTCTGTCATCTCTCCTGTGCCTTTCATCCGCAGCTTTTGTCCCATTTCAGACTGAGGGCCTATCAGCTGTTGATTATATTTTCCTGTGGAATATCACATTTTAACCTTTATAATACAAGGCAAAATACCTGTAACTAGCTATGTGCAGCTGTGTCTTAATCTTGAGGTTGAAGACTGTATCACTGAGTTTTAAGTGTCAAAAAATTATTTAAACTAGTTTATTCCATAATTCATTGATTCATTTAACATGGAAGTCCAGGGATTTGCTGGCTTCAGGCATGTCTGGATACAAAGGCTGAAATGATGTGCGTATTGTTATCCTCTGTATCTAGTCTCACTCGCAGACTTGTCCATCTTCCCTCCCTTCCCCTCTCTCCTCTTCTGTTCTCCTTCCCTCTCCTGTCTTTCTCTCATTCTTTATTCTACTTTCCTCTGTTTTGCTCCATTCTGAACTAGGTTCACAACACATTGTGTAAAAGATAGCTATTTGTGGCTCTTCCTTGATTTTTCATTATGACAGAGTCAGGGAGCCTCTCCTGCTCCCACATGCACTTATCAAATGTTTCTGGAAGAAATGTGATTAGCCTTGTTTGGCCACATTTCTACCCTTTAACCCATAGCTGCAGCGGAGAATAGAATGTTAAGATCGGTTAAGTCTAGGTCATGTGACCATTCTGGTGGCCCAGGGGTGGAGAGGACTATAATTGACGGTCCTACCACAGCCATATGTGAAGTTGGGGGAAAATGCTGTGCAAGCAAAATAATATCTGTTAATTTTCCTATCATTTTCCACTCCATGTATATGCGCCTGACAAAGTAAATAGGAGCTCAGTAAGTATTTGAAGAAGAGAATGGAAAAATAGGATAAGAGAAGAACTGAGCTGACCTGTACGCAAGAGGAGAAAACCAGGTAGCGTTTCACAAGCTGTATTTAGATCATGCAATGCCATTTTACATTTTGAATTCAGATGAATTCCTAGTAGATAAGTCATTCAAATTTTTTTAAAAACAAGAAATTTTAACCCAAAATCACATCCAAAAATATGTTATCTTACCAATTGCTCTTTCAGCAGATATTTATTGAGTGCCTACTCTATGCTAAGGCACAAAGTGGAAAGTGTTTTATTCTTTTGGTGAAGGTAATTGAGATGTTTTTCCTCTATACTTAATGAAAATGTTAATCTGATAGAGAAAATAACAGGTGATGACATAGGTAGCAAGTAAAATATATTCAGGGAACCATTTACTTCCTTAAAGCTTCTTATAAAATGGTATAGTGGTGTATTCAACTCTAGTTTATGGAAATAAGAAACTTAAGGAAATGAATTCAGATATTTAGCCCTATTTATTTTAAACCAAACAAAGAGGCATTTGATACATTTTTAGGACTCTCAAAAAACATCCTAAACATAAGCATAAAACTCCAAATAAAATAAGTTTATATTTACACATTTTATTTCTCTGTTACTTGATTCAGAGTTGTTCTGGGGTGAAAGATTGTAGCATTTATTTCTCCTGATTTTTTTCTATTTGCCTCGAATAACTCAGTTCATTAAAGACTTCTGAGAAGTTCATTGCCATTGCCCCCTATCTTTTGCCATCAGTGTTTGGGATGAGGAAAGGATGAACTTGAAGCATGGTTGCCTCTTTGTCACTGCTGCACCTAGTCATTATCTCTCCAGAAAGCAGGCTGAATCTGTCAGGCAAAGCTTCCTAAGGCTGGATCCTTTCAGCCCATTCTTACAGGGGTAATAAGGCTTGGAAATTATTTCAGTGGGCCTGCCCTGGAACAGCATTCCTCTTGGTTTTCTTTTGAAGACTGATTGGTTTACAAAGAAAGACTGAAAGTGCTACTCTTTTTTCTCACTTTTTCTCTTTTTTTCCATTCTTGAAAGCTTGATAGTTGTATGCAATAAGAAGTCTTACTTGATAGATTTTGTGTCCATGCTTTATGTAGTTCTCTAAACCTGATTCTTGGAGCTGAGGAACTTTTAATGGGACTCTAGCTAAGCTGAAATCACTTATATAATCCAGCTCTGCAGGGCAGTTCTTCTGATTTTTGAAATGGCATGATGAGATAGAAAAAGATAGAGGGGGCAACGGGTGGTGTGAAGGGAGAGATGCAAGAGAATTTCTAAAACTAGTCTTTTAACAGACTAAGATTAAAGTTCTCAGTAGCTTTCTGGAAAGAGAAATTTCTAAACACAATTTTTGGCTTTTTTAAAGTTAATTGAAAATAATTATATGTGTTTGTGGTAAACCACAGCAATCTCTCTGTAGTGTCGTGCTCAAAATATGCCACTAGAACAAGTTAATGAGGATGTTTCACAGCAATTCTAGTCAAGTAAAAATCAATTCAAATAAATTCAACATAAAATTTAAACACCTACTCTGTACCCAGAGTCTTTTTGGGGATCTGGAAAACTCCTTTTAAGTAATTCTTATAATTGATGCATTTGATCTAGTGATAGGAATATAAAAAAGTGAAAAATGCTCATGATAAAATTTGACAGGGGCTTTGAGAGCAGTAAATATGAAGAATTAACGGAACCTTTACTTTTGACATCATATCCTCTAAGGAAGTACTTTATATCCTGACTCCAGTTTTAGGAGGTCCCCTGTGAACCTATAGGTTGGCAGAAATGACTTTTTTCCTTCTATAATGGAGTGGATATTTACACATCACACTCAGATATACAAAACCGGTGTTCTATTTTATTTGTCAATAAATACATCCTGCCCACAATGATGGAGAGAGAAAGTAACTTTGCTAAACAAAGTTATTTTAGCCATCTTTGGTTTATATTGGTCTCTTTCAGATGAATTCAATTGCAATTGACTAAATCCTCAATTTGAAGTTCCTATTCCATGTCAGGAAGGTGTCTTCTCTCAATGAGTCCACACTCCTTCTGTATTCTTCCCAAAATGGCGCTGAGAGAAGGGCTAAATCCCCATGTCCCATAATAAGAGAACAAGATGCTTCTGATCTGTGTGCTGTCTTTGTTGTCATTGATTTCCTCTGGGGTCAGAGGTATTGTCTGGTATTGTCTAGATACAATGCCTTGTATTGTCCCCAAATATCTTGTGTTCTTGTCCACCAAGGGCCAGCCATTTGGGGTTGTTAATGCTTATATAGGCTGTGAAAGGAGGTTCTGTTGCTATTGGGTTTTGAGAGCCCCGTAGTTTATAGCAAGGGTTGGCAAACTATGGCAGGCAGACAAAATCCAGCTGCCTGAGGGCCAAATCCAGCCACGCCAATCCATTTATGCATTGTCTATGTCTGTTTTAGTTCTACAACAGCGTAGGTTAGTAGCTTCTACAAAGACTGCATGGCCCACAAAGCCTAAAACATTTACTAACTGGCCCTTTGCAGAAAAAGTTTGCCTAGAGAAAGGTCAGCATCATGCCAGTAGGAGATGCTCTCTTTGTCTCTCCCTCTCAGTCTACAACTAATAAAACATCCGTATCTCAACCAAGCCTCCTCTGTTCAATACACCAGAATGCTGGAGAGATCCTCGCATCTGTACATCTGAAGGTGGGTAGACTGGAACACTGAGAGGAGGCAGAACTGAGGGAACAGCTGAGATGGTGCCTATGGTTCTGACCCTCCAGCCCTGGTTGACCTGCAACCCCACAGAATCCAGTAGTAGCAGGGGAGCCAGTGCACACGATTCTGACTTCCCAGCCTCAGCAGCATCAATGGCATAAAGGAACTAGACATCAGTGATGGCGGGGCCTGTGACCCCAGTTCCTCCAGCTGCAGCAACATCCATAACACTGGTCCCCCTGCCTGGGGCAACAACACCCACAAACCCAGCAACCACGAAGCACCTGCAATCCTGATGCTCCCCACGTCCTACCCCACCTGCTGTTGTGGTGGAGGCACCCAGTGGGCCCAGCATCAATGCCAGTGACGGTGGTGACATTGGCAGTAGGCAACAGCAAGGCACTTGTGACCCTAAAGGCATGAGTAGTGACAAGGCAGGCACTGTCAACATGTCTGTAAGAGGTAGTAGAGGGTGGAAAATGCTGATTCTCAAATATACCAGAGGCTGCTCAGAAACTTGTGCTATAGTGCCACCTACTGAAAAACAAAAGAAGGGCCTCAAATTAACCACCTGTTGAATAGTTAGAATCAAAGTAAAAGAAGCTTTACCTAAATAAGAAAGTTGTTTGCTACTTGAAATATGCCGGCAGAGGACCAACTCATCGAGCTTCATGAAAAACCACAATAACATGGTATCACAAAGTGATAAGGACAATTCTCCAGGAACCAAACTCATTTAAAGTCATGGAATATTGCAGTCTGATAGAGAATTCAAACCAGCTGTCATGAAGAAACTCAACAAGCTACAAGAAAACAAAGAGGAAGTTCAGTGAGTGCAGGAATAAAATTGATGAACAGAAGTAATATTCTACCAAAAAGTTTGGAACTCTAAGAAAGAACAAAACAGAAGTTTGGAGCTGAAGAGTTCAATAAATGAGATGAAGAATGCATTAGAAAGCATTGTAAATAGAGCAGATCATATGGAAGAGAGAATTAATGAGCTCGAAGATAGAAATATGGAAATGATTCAGGTAGAAGAGGAGAGAGAACTGAGTTTTTTTTTTTTAATGAAGAAATTTTATGAGAACTATGTGACTCCCTTAAGAAAGGCAACATAAGGATAACGGGTATCCCAGCATGAGAAGAGAGTGAGAAGGAAGCAGAGAGTTTGTTTAAAGAAATAACAGCTGAGAACTTCCCAAACCTGAGGAAGGAACTGGATTATACAAGTCCATGAAGCTAAGAGAGCACCTAATTACCTCAGTGCAAAAAGACCTTCTCCAAGACACATAATATTAAAATTGTCAAAAGTCAATGACAAAGAAAGAATTTTAAAGGCAAACAGGAAATAAAAACAGTGACCTATCAAGGAGCCCCCATTAAGCTATCAGCATATTTTTCAACAAAAACTCTACGGGCCAAGAGAGGGTGGAATGACATACTCAAAATACTGAAAGATAAAAGCTATCAGCCAAGAAAGCTCTACCCAGCAAAGTTATCCTTCAGGTACTAAGAAAAAATAAGGCCTTTCCCAGAAAAACAAAATGAAAAGCCAGCCTACCAAATCAGTGAAGATATTTGCAAGTCATATATCCAATAAGGGGTTAATATACAAAAAATATAAAGAACTCATACAACTCAACAATGACAAAGCAAACAACTCAATTGAAAAATTGGCTTGGGACTTGAATAGACATTTTCCAAAGAAGGCATCAGATGGCCAGTGTGGCACGTGGAAGGATGTTCAACATCAGTAATTATTGGGGAAATGCAAATCAAAATGACAATGAGATATCTATCACCTCATGCCCTTTATAATGACTATTATCAAAAAGGCAAGAAGAAGTGTTGGAGAAAGTGTGGAAAAAAAGAGAACACTTATACACTGCTGGTGGTAATGGACATTGGTGTAACCATTATAGAAAACAGTATGGCAATTTCTCAAAAAGAAATTAAGAATAGAACTGCCATATGATCCAGATATTCCACTTCTGGGTATTTATTTGAAAAATATGAAATCACTAATTCAAAAAGATACGTGCACCTCTATGTTTATGTTCTTTCCAACATTATTTACAATAGCCAAGATATGGAAACAACCTAAATGTGCATCTACAGAAGAATAGATAAAGAAGATGTGGTATATGTATATATACATATACACACAATGGAATACTACTCAGTCATAAAAAAGATAAATCCTGCCATTTGTGACAACATGGATGGATCTTGTGGGTATTAAGTGAAATGACTCAGATGAGAAAGACAAATACCATATGTTTACTCATGTGGACTATAAAATAAAACAAACAACACAAAACAAAAACAAACACATAGATACAGAGAAAAGATTAGTGGTTACCAAAGGAGAAAGAGGCTTGAGGGGGAGGGTGATATCGGTGAAGGAGGTCCACTATACGGTGACAGATGGAAATTAAACCTTTGGTGGTGAGCACACTGCAGGGTATACAGAAGTTGAAATATAATGTTGTACACATGAAACGTGGAATGTTATAAACCAAACTTACCTCAATTTAAAAAAAGTGCCAACCCCTGATTTCTAGAATTTTGGGGTTGACCACTTCTTTGCCTGTCCTTCTTCTTGACATGTTTCATCTTTTCCAGGCACAAAGGAATGATTGGGTTTCATGCACAGCAAACCCAGACCAGGGAGCTATGTCAGATGCATCTGTGTAGAGACCTCCCTGTCCCTCTCCCTCTCCTGCTTCACTGCTTTTGTATCACGCTGGATGTAAAAAGGAAGCAAAGCACCAGTCCAATCTCAGCCTGTCCCTATTGCTCATCATAACTGGGGATATTGGAAGTGACTGTATTTTAAGATTCCACTCTCTTGGCTGAAGAACTTTGGTATTTTCTTACAGACTCATGTATCATTTTCAACTTAGTCATGTCCCTTCCAAATCTCTGTTCTTCTTCTTTCCAAGAAAGGCTTTCTACTTTGTATTGGCTGGGGCCGGGAGGGAGAGGACTTTCCTTACATGAATGATTCTCAGAGTACTGTGTACTAGCAATACCACATCATATGACAAATTGCTAGGAATGAAAATTCTCCAGCCCCGACCCCAACCTGAATCAGAACATCTAGGGGAGGGACCCGGCAAGCTGTGTTTTAGCAAGCCCTCCCGGTGATTGTGATGTTTGCCAGAGTTTGAGAACCACGGCCTTATATCATAACTGCAACTAAAACTAGATGATCTGTGTTGACCAGGTTTCATTCTTGGTATGTGACAGAGAGCTTTCAAAATGTAGAAAACTCCTTTCTCTTTCCACAAAAATAGGCTGGAGTAGACTCAAAAATTCTGTTTTGAAAATTAAAACAGATTCCTTTTTCTCCTTGCATTTCTAGTCTAATAATTCTCATTATTCCTGAGGTACGCAATGACTCTAATTAAATAAGGTTACACACATGGGAAGAATAAGCATCTTATTAGGGTACAGTTTTCCTGAATACTTCTCTTCTATGCATTCATGACACAAATTTATCTATATGATAGTGTACATACCTGGGACCAGCAACATGATTTGCTGAGTCCGGAGTTTTAACTCTAGGCTCTGAGTGTGATGATGTCTCCAAGATTGAAATCTTCAGCTTACCCAGAGAATTTCATTTAGACCTGCCATGGGCATTTCAGACTTGGCAGGAGTGAGAGGTCATTCCTTTTCTTTCCCCTCAAACTACCCTCCATTTCCTGAATTCTCAGCCTTGGTGAATAGCTCTGGGACAGTGACTACGAGCATTTGTTTTATTAGTGTTGTGACCTTGGACAACCGACCTTTCTACATTTTCCTGTAACATGGAGGAAGTCCCAATTCCCACGGGTAAATTTTGGAGATTTGGTGAAAACATATGCCTGATAAATGGTATTTATTATCCTAAACTCGCCACCTCCTTAATATCCTCTTAGTGACCAAGTCACTAGGCAGCACTTCCATAAATACCTTTCAAGTAATATTGCTTTCCTTTCAACAAATCACTACCGCTAGCAAAGACCATCTTCAGTTATTTTGGGGATGACATGGTTTCTTGTTTGTTCTTCCCACCTCTCTTTGGCTCACCTCTTGGAGCTGCCACTTATGGTTTTGCAGGGTCTAGAACACACAAGGCACCCATCTGAGGGGGACCATTCCAAGGTCAGTGAGACCTCCCTTTCACACATACTCATACTCACCCACATACACACTATCACATAGCCACACGCACACCACACACACTGACGTAGACATTCAAACACACACACATACACACATGAACTCAGATCACCTGCCACACACACCCACTCACACTCATTCACATTCACACGCACATTTGTATACTTATTATGAAAAAAGAGCAAAGCATTTTTTTTCAGCAGAATATACATTTCTGTGACTGTATTGAGAAAGTAACACTTTTCTGTAATCCACATGGAGGTGTCATAAGGGAATCTCTGCTGTCCTCTCTCATATTTTCTTCAAGAGCTTCCAGAATGATTCTGTAAGATGCCCCCAACCCCTTCAGGTTCCCTGGACCGTCTCCCACGGCACTTTAGGCCTTCTCAGACATGCATCGTTGTTTATTGTCCTGACACTCACCTGAGATTGCAAAATCCTGTGAGACTCTCATTGGTACCCAACCTTGTACCTGACCAAAAGGAGATGTGTAGTAAATTATTTTTTCATTTTTCATCCACCAATGGGCAGTGAATGTTGTTTGGGGGCCACTTTCCGTATATATGGATTCAGTCACAGAAATATTGTAAGGGTTTCTTAACTTGCCCGTCTTTTTCTTAAATTGCCTGGTGATTACATATTTACTTATTTTAATTATGAGGAAGAACTTGATAAAACATAGCTAACCACTTCTTAGGTTTCATTAATAACTATCCTGTGTCATACATTTTTAGCAAAAACAGAAATTCCAGTTCTCAATCACTGTTCTCATCACTCTGTCCCTTTGAGTGGGCTAAAGCGTTCTGGCTGTCTTGTTCTTAAGCCACATTTAGAGTCTTTTAATATCTAACACCCTTGGGGAACTGTTTATATGTACCACCCACTATGCCAGATACTTTTGAAGCCTAATTTCATTTAGTCTTCAAACCAGTTCTGGGGATGAGGTGATTCTTATTCCCATTCTACACACAGGGGAAATACATTTTGAGAGGAATTTCCTTGATGTCAAAGGGCGCATAAAGGGCAGAACTTGGCCTCAAACTCGGGTTTATCTGCTTTCAGAGTATGTGATTTTTATAATGATTACTGGACATTCTTTTTAGACCTCATTAACTTTTGTAAAAATTAGAGTGGAAAAGGAACCCAAAGAGGAAAGGGTGAAATACAGTTTAATATAACCATTTTTTAGACTCCTAAAGGAATTATTTTTATTACCTATAAAATATACAAATATATTTGTATTTATATATGAATTCTCTAACTTGCAAAGTTAACATTGTTCTATTTGTAAGTGTAAACGGTCTTTGCTAATTTTTATATTTTACTCTGTCCTATAGCATGGATCCTGCTAAGTTTTGACTTTCACACTGGGGAAAAATACTTTCCACTTTTATGATCCTTGCTGGTATATTTGCTCTCTCAATTTTACACATCTGCAAATACTGGATAGGATAAAACAAACCATAGACAAGGAGACATTTAAGGCCATTCACAGATTCAAGCATTATAATACCAAAATTGAAGGCAAGCATATTGATGTTGAGTAATATTTATCTCTAGAGTTTGAAAAGATCTATTAGATTATATCTCTTTTATTATGAAACACCATTTTGTTTTAAATGTGTCTACAATGGGATAAATATTTTATAAACCTAAAAGAGAGGACAAGTGGCCTTTAAAGAAACCACCAGAGATGGATGGATGTATTGTAGGAGTGTGTTTACATATACAAATATTATTTTCCCCCATTTCCTACTCAGTTCCTTGTAAGTAATAGGTGTTGGATGCTAAATGTCATTATATTTATATGTTAAGCAGCATTTCTAATCTCAAGTCAGTTCTTTCAACTAACACATCTGTCTTTGACCTCTCTCCCTGTGGCATTTTAGAGTTGCTAGGGAATTTATAATCAAAATTAGTTTGACAGGGCTTCCCTGGAGGCGCAGTGGTTGAGAGTCCACCTGACAATGCAGGGGACACGGGTTCGTGCCCTGGTCTGGGAAGATCCCACATACCGCGGAGCGGCTGGGCCCATGAGCCATGGCCGCTGAACCTGCGCGTTCAGAGCCTGTGCTCCGCAATGGGAGAGGCCACAACAGTGAGAGGGCTGCATACCGAAAAAAAAATAAATAAAAAAAAATTAGTTTGACAGCTTTCTGAAAGATAGAAACAAATGTTCCTTGCTGGAAGAAAAACATCAACTTATTCTGCCTTTATTATCACACTCAAGAAAACTTTATTATCACACTCAAGAATCTTTTTGCCATGGAGTTTAACTCTGTTGACTTCTATTGGATCAGCTCTCCTGGATTTCAGTTTACCAATATGTGTAACATGAACCCCCATGTTTGAAATGCCTAACTCATTAATGTATGCAGTGTTTCATAAATAGTCTGTTCCATTTCTTTGAAGGAAAGTTTTAAAGTGCTTGCCTTTTCAAATATAAGTTTAATAATAACCAGTATTAAAGTCTTGGTGTCATTCATTCTAAAATCTTGTCTATCCTTTAAAATAGCTAATGTGTATGTATGTGTAATACACATGGGTATATGTGTGTGAGTATAATAAAGTTAGCTCTGACAGAATTCCTTAGGGCTTCCTTTAACGGTAATTCACTCATTTGACAAATATGTATTGAATTCTTTCGATGTGCTAGGTTTGATTCTAAGAGCCACAGATATGCAACTAACGCATTCAGTTCCTCCAGGGGCTCAAAATCTACTGGGAGAAACAAGCATTTGAATAGCAATTTATAAAACCGTATAGTAAATGTTTCTCTGGAGTAACACATAGAAGATGCACAGCCCATTCCAGGAAAGGTTATGAGATAAGGAATGATCTGCTAGAACCATCTGGGGCAAGAGGGTTTTTGGCAAGGGAAACAGTGAGCAGCAAGTAGAAGAAAGAAGTATTAGCAAAACCTGGCAGAGTTTGACTCCTAGGAACTGCTCCCCTCTATGAGAAACAGTAGATACGGTGGTTAAGCTTGTGCACCCAGAGGCAAGCTGCCTCAGTCTGGATCTTGGCTCTGACACTTATGGAATGTGAGTTGTTAGCATCACTTCTGTGTGTCTCAGCTTCCGCATTTTAAAAGTGGGTTTTAAAATGTGTACCTTGTGAAGGTACAGTGGGGATTCTATATAGTGATATAGACAGGGTGCTTAGAATAATGGGCAGCAAGTACTTTGAAAGTACTTCTATTGGTTTGTTAGGGCTGAGTATCAGAGTACCACAAACTGAGTGGATTAAACAAGAGAAATTTATTACCTCACAGTTCTGGAGACCAGAAGTCCGAGACCAAGGTGCCTGCAGAGTTGGTTCTTTCTGGGTACTGTGAGAGAAGGATCTGTTCTTGGCCTCTCTCCTTGGCTTACAGATGGCCAGTTTTCTCCCTGAATCTCTTCGTGTATTGTCTTCCCTCTATGCATGTCTATGTGTCCAAATTTCCCCTTTGTACAAGGACACTAGTCATGTTGGATTAGGGCCCACCCTAATGACCTCATCTTAACTAATTACATCTATGACAACCCTATTTCCAAATAAGGTCACATTCTGAAGTCCTGAGCGTTAGACTTCAACAAATGAATTGGAGTAGGGCACAATTCAACTCATAACAGTGCCCAGTTTTTAAAAAGTGCTCATGTTTTCTTGCAAAAAAGGTAAAGGTTTGGACAAGACAGGTGAGAAGAAGGAGGAAATTTGAATGGAAGCAGCTGCCCCTTTGGAAGGTAACAGTCATTGCCCAGCACTGCAAAGGTCTGTTCTGGCATATTTTTGATACTTATGAGAAAAATGCCAAAGTCCATGTTTTCATTCTGTGCTAGTTAATGTTTTCACTTCTTAAATTGAAGCTAAAGTTCTACTTTTGGTTGCCTCTTACTGAAAATCATAGTTATATATTTCTGAGCTATGATAGAACTTAGAGATCAACAATTCCAGCCATCTCACTTGGAGAGGAGAGGTACAGGAAAGCGGCTAAAGAAGCCTTTATTACCACCCTCATGGCCCTGACTATCTTCCCCTCTGGCCACTAAGCCCCTTGAGGTAAGAGGACATCAGTGACACATACCTTACTTGTGCCTCACAGGCACTCAGTTGCCTTCAGCAACATTTACTTTCCTAACTTGCTTATAATCTGTGTGAAGAGAAAAATTGCTTACAGAAGAAATGGGCAAAATTGTGCTTTAATCTGTTGCTTTCAATTTTACCCTAACTACTCATTGTAATTGGACTTTTTATCTGCGTTGCCATTTCTCTGTTCTTTAGCACTGAAGTAGCCTCTTCTTAAGCAGTTCAGTCCTTTTTCTTACCTAAGAGTCAGTCATTTCCTGCTGCCCCTCCAGCTGATAAATGGAGTCTTTTGCTAACTGAGGACTCCTCTTCCATCCCTATGGCTCCCTTCCTGCCCTGCCTTCCACTGTTTCATTCTTTACTCTTTCCCCCTCTCTCCTCTCTCTTCCTTCCCTTTCTTCCCCTCCCCCTTGTCCTTTGCATCTCCATCCCTTATTTTCCTGTTCCTTCTACAGACAGTAAATAGGAAACATAACTTCAATTGTTACTGAATCTTCATATATTAGTACCTTGGAAGATACTGTTTATGGTTTCCTAGCTGTGACAGTATAAACTCAGAGTTTATGTTTACTCCCTACATTGATGACTTTTCTGCCAACTCTAAATATCCTAAGTGTCAGTAAGCCACGGAGTTGAAATCTGCTAACATTTCAGACATCAATATGGTGTTGTCAAATGTGAGATTTAGCATTTTTTTCTATTGCTCTTTTTTTTTTCTTACAGCGTCATTGATGTTCTAGTTAGGGAGAATGGAGTGATGAAACATGGAGAAACAGTCATTACAGGGCTAATGTGTATAAGTGGGTATTAAACAATTAGATAAAATTAGTGTGATTTCTAAAAATTTTAGCTTGGGCAGCTGGCATTTTTTTTTAACATCTTTATTAGAGTATAATTGCTTTACAATGGTGTGTTACTTTCTGCTTTATAACAAAGTGAATCAGTTATACATATACATATGTTCCCATAATCTCTTCCCTCTTGTGTCTCCCTCCCTCCCACCCTCCCTATCCCACCCCTCTAGGTGGTCACAAACCACTGAGCTGATCTCCCTGTGCTATGCGGCTGTTTCCCACTCGCTATCTATTTTACGTTTGGTAGTGTATATATGTCCATGCCACTCTCTCACTTTGTCACAGCTTACCCTCCCCCCTCCCCATATCCTCAAGTCCATTCTCTAGTAGGTCTGTGTCTTTATTCCCATCTTACCCCTAGGTTCTTCATGACCTTTCTTTTTTTTTTTCCCCTTAGATTCCATATATATGTGTTAGCATGCGGTATTTGTTTTTCTCTTTCTGACTTACTTCACTTTGTATAACAGACTCTAGGTCCATCCACCTCACTACAAATAACTCAATTTCGTTTCTTTTTATGGCTGAGTAATATTCCATTGTATATATGTGCCACATCTTCTTTATCCATTCATCTGGTGATGGACACTTAGGTTGTTTCCATGTCCTGGCTATTGTAAATAGAGCTGCAGTGAACATTTTGGTACATGACTCTTTCTGAATTATTGTTTTCTCAGGGTATATGCCCAGTAGTGGGATTGCTGGGTCATATGGTAGTTCTATTTTTAGGTTTTTAAGGAACCTCCATACTGCTCTCCATAGTGGTTGTATCAATTTACATTCCCACCAACAGTGCAAGAATGTTCCCTTTTCTCCACACCCTCTCCAGCATTTACTGTTTCTAGATTTTTTGATCATGGCCATTCCGACCGGTGTGAGATGATATCTCATTGTAGTTTTGATTTGCATTTCTCTAATGATTAATGATGTTGAGCATCCTTTCATGTGTTTGCTGGCAATCTGTATGTCTTCTTTGGAGAAATGTCTATTTAGGTCTTCTGCCCATTTTTGCATTGGGTTGTTTGTTTTTTTGATATTGAGCTGCATGAGCTGCTTGTAAATTTTAGAGATTAATCCTTTGTCAGTTGCTTCATTTGAAAATATTTTCCCCCATTCTGAGAGTTGTCTTTTCATCTTGTTTATGGTTTCCTTTGCTGTGTAAAAGCTTTTACGTTTCATTAGGTCCCATTTGTTTACTTTTGTTTTTATTTCCATTTCAGAAAGGATCTTGCTGTGATTTATGTCATAGAGTGTACTGCCTGTGTTTTCATCTTAAGAGTTTTACAGTGTCTGGCCTTACATTTAGGTCTTTAAACCATTTTGAGTTTATTTTTGTGTATGGTGTTAGGGAGTGTTCTAATTTCATTCTTTTACATGTAGCTGTCCAGTTTTCCCAGCATCACTCATTGAAGATGCTGTCTTTCCTCCATTGTATATTCTTGCCTCCTTTATCAAATGTAAGGTGACCATATGTGTGTGGGTTTATCT
The DNA here is from genome assembly GCF_937001465.1 of Orcinus orca. Taxonomy (NCBI): domain Eukaryota; kingdom Metazoa; phylum Chordata; class Mammalia; order Artiodactyla; family Delphinidae; genus Orcinus; species Orcinus orca. Next base: position 107,650,017 of record NC_064562.1, on the reverse strand, counting down.
CTGGGCTTTCTATCCTGTTCCATTGATCTATATTTCTGTTGTGCCACTACCATACTGGCTTGATTACTTCAGCTTTGTAGTATAGTCTGAAGTCCAGGAGCCTGATTCCTCCAGCTCCGTTTTTCTTTCGCAAGATTGCTTTGGCTATTCGGGGTCTTTTGTGTTTCAGTACAAATTGTAAAATTTTTTGTTCTAGTTCTTTGAAAAATGTGATTGGTAATTTGATATGGATTGCACTGAATCTGTAGATTGCTTTGGGTAGGATAATCATTTTCACAATGTTGATTCTTCCAATCCAAGAACATGGTATATCTCTCCATGTGTTTGTATTATCTTTAATTTCTTTCATCAGTGTCTTATAGTTTTCTGCATACAGGTCTTTTGTCCCCTTAGGTAGGTTTATTCCTAGTTATTTTTAGTTGCAATGGTAAATGGGAGTGTTTCCTTAATTTCTCTTTTGGATTTTTCATCATTAGTATATAGGAATGCAAGAGACTTCTGTGCATTAATTTTGTGTCCTGCTACTTTACCAAATTCATTGATTAGCTCTAGTTTTCTGGTAGCATGTTTAGGATTCTGTATGTATAGTATCATGTCATCTGAAAACAGTGACAGCTTTCCTTCTTTTCCCATTTGTATTCCTTTTATTTCTTTTTCTTCTCTGATTGCTGTGGCTAAAACCTCCAAAACTATGTTGAATAATAGTGGTAAGAGTGGACAACCTTGTCTCGTTCCTGATCTTAGTGAAAATGGTTTCAGTTTTTCACCATTGAGGACGATGTTGGCTGTGGGTTTGTCATATATGGCCTTTTTTATGATGAGGTAAGTTCCCTCTATGCCTACTTTCTGGAGGGTTTTTATCATAAATGGGTGTTGAATTTTGTCAAAAGCTTTTTCTGCATCTGTTGAGATTATCATATGGTTTTTCTCCTCCAGTTTGTTAATATGCTTATGCTGTATCACATTTATTGATTTGTGTATGTTGAAGAATCCTTGCATTCCTGGGATTAAACCCCACTTGGTCATGGTGTGTGATCCATTTAATGTGCTGTTAGATTCTGTTTGCTTGTATTTTGTTGAGGATTTTTGCATCTATGTTAATCAGTGGTATTGACCTGTAGTTTTCTTTTTCTGTGACATCTTTTTCTAGTTTTGGTATCCAGGTGATGGTGGCCTTGTAGAATGAGTTTGGGAGTGTTCCTCCCTGTGCTATATTTTGGAAGAGTTTGAGAAGGATAGGTGTTAGCTCTTCTCTAAATGTTTGCTGGAATTTGCCTGTGAAGCCATCTGATCCTGGGCTTTTGTTTGTTGGAAGATTTTTAATCACAGTCTCAATATCAGTGCTTGTGATTGGTCTGTTTAAATTTTCTATTTCTTTCTGGTTCAGTCTCGGAAGGTTATGCTTCTGTAAAAATTTGTCCATTTCTTCCAGGTTGTCCATTTTATTGGCATATAGTTGCTTGTAGTAATCTCTCATGATCCTTTCTATTCCTGCAGTGTCAGTTGTTACTTCTTTTGAATTTCTAATTCTGTTGATTTGAGTCTTCTCCCTTTTTTCTTGATGAGTGTGGCTAATGGTTTTTCAATTTTGTTTATCTTCTCAAAGAACAAGCTTTTAGTTTCATTGATATTTGCTGTTGTTTTCATTTCTTTTTCATTTATTTCTGATCCGATCTTTATGATTTCTTTCCTTCTGCCAGCTTTGGGTTTTATTTTTTGTTCTTCTTTCTCTAATTGATTTAGGTGTAAGGTTAGGTTGTGTATTTGAGATGTTTCTTGTTTCTTGAGGTAGTATTGTATTGCTATATACTTCCCTCTTAGAACTGCTTTTGCTGCATCCCATAGGCTTTGGGTCATGGTGTGTTCATTGTCATTTGTTTCTAGGTATTTTTTGATTCCCTCTTTGAATTCTTCAGTGATCTCTTGGTTATTTAGTAGCATATTGTTTACCCTCCATGTGTTTGTATTTTTTACAGTTTTTTTCCTGTAATTGATATCTAACCTCATAGCATCTTCTTAAACATTTCTTGTATTTTCTCCATTCTATTTCCAAGATTTTAGATCATCTTTACTATCATTACTTTGAACTCTTTTTCAGATAGACTGCCTATTTCCTCTTCATTTGTTTGGTCTGTTGGGTTTTTACCTTGCTCCTTCATCTGCTGTGTATTTCTCTGTCTTCTCACTTTGCTTAACTTACTGTGTTTTGGGTCTCCTTTTCACAAGCTTCAGGTTCGTAGTTCCTGTTATTTTTGGTGTCTGACCCCAGTGGGTAAGGTTGATTCAGTGGGTTTTGTAGGCTTCCTGGTGGAGGGGACTGGTGCCTGTGTTCTGGTGGATGAGGCTGGATCTTGTCTTTCTGGTGGACAGGACCGTGTTCGGTGGTGTGTTTTGGGGTGTCTGTGACCTTATTATGATTTTAGGCATCCTTTCTGCTAGTGGGTGGGGTTGTGTTCCTGTCTGGCTAGTTGTTTGGCATGGGGTTTCCAGCAGTGGAGGCTGCTGGTCCTTGAGTGGAGCTGGGTCTTAGTGTTGAGTCGGAGATCTCTGGGAGAGCTCTCGCCAGTTGATATTATGTGGGGCCAGGAGGTCTCTGGGGGTCCAGTGTCCTGAACTCAGCTCTCCCACCTCAGAAGCTCAGGCCTGACACCTGGCCAGATCACCACGATTCTGTCAGTCACACGGCATTTCCTCGCAAACCGCAAGGGAAGATCCTTGAGGACAAGGCATATCCTTGTTTCTCTAGTGCCTATTACAATGCCCAGTCCACTGTAGAAACTCAGTGTGTAATCAGGAAGAACAAATCTGACTCCATACTGGATCAGTTTCTTTTACTTTAACCTTTGTATTCGATTGCTTCTGCTTAACCATACTAGCTCAGGAGGCATGAAACCGAGGAAGACCCTGTCAGAAGTGGCATTTTTATGTTGCTTATCATGTTTTTTCCATTCAGATTTTAGGTGGATTAATAGTAGAACACACATCCAGGCATTGTATAATTGTTGAAGCAAGAGTAGCATCATCAGTTCTTTAGAAGAGATTTGTTCTTCAAGTTCTGGTGCCTCACATTGTATGTGATGGTAGAGAACGTCCAAAGATTGATGAACAATTAAACTAGGCAGATTCTATGACAATCAACGTGTACAACAGCTTTGCCTAAAATTTTTTAACAGTTTTCTTTTTCCTGGTATATAGAGACCTGAAAATATATTTATACTTTAAAAATATTTTAATATGTTGATTTAGTTTATTTTTCATATTCTTAATGACCTGGTCATTACAATAACATCTGCATATTAACCCTGAAAAGGGTCTAATTTTAGAGTTTCATTTTATACTTTGTAGATTTCTGAGGAAGAAATATGAAATTGACAAGGATTAAAAGGTCAGATATGTTGTTGTTTTTGTATTCTGTATCACTGTTTCCAACTTCAAGGTCTCAGGGTCCCTATAAACTGTTAGAACTTATTGAGGACCACAAAGAGCTTATGATCACGTGGAATATATATTTATATATATATACACACACACATACATATAATATAAATTAATATGGAAAATGTTAAGAGGTTTATTTTGTAAATTTTTAAAAAATAATAAAACCATTATGTATTAACATAAATAACATTTATTTATAAAAGAACGTATTTTTCAAAACAAAAAATAGTGAGAAGAACATCATTGTTTTCAATTTTTGTAAATCTCTTTAGTGCCTGGCTTGTTAGAAAACACCTGGATTCTTCTATCTACTTCTGTATTCAAACTGTTGTGATATCAGACAACAGGTAGCCTTGCGGAAACTCCACTGTACACTCATGAAAGATTGAGAATGAAAAAGCCAAGAATTCTTAGTATTTTTATGACAATAGTTTTGACCTCAAGAGACCCACTGAGAAGTATCTCAGTGACCTCCAGAGGTCCCTGGAATGCTCTTTGAGAACGACTATTCTACAAATTTTTAATGTGAGATAATTTTGTTGTAGGAAGTGTGACTCCAAAATTTGGAATTTTTGTGTATCATTCAATTTTCAAAATTTTCATTTGATTTTTAACATTGAAAATCTCTTTCTTGTGCATCAGGTTTTTCTACTGCCTATGTTTATGACAGTTAAAAACATGAGTGAGATGCTCTCCAAATAATTTTCTTCCCTTTTAGCCAATTTAAGAGACCTTATATGTTTACAAATTTTTATTCTTCACTTGACCATAAGCTCCATAAGGGGAGGGAGTATTCAATACTGTGTCTGATGTACTTGCTTGCTCAAAAAATATACATTAAATACCTGAATAAAGAAAAAAAGATAGGAAGGAACAAAAGGACATATTAACAAACCTTGAATAAAATGCCAAGTCTTTGCTTGAGGTAATTAGTTCTTCAAATGTCTAGATCATTCCCAAATGGAAAAAAAAAAGTGATCAAAATTTAATATACAGTGAGTATATGAATACTTTATAGTTTCTCAGATAAAATATGAAGAAGTCCGCTGAAAGTGAGTTTGTCTATTCAGAAATTTTAAATGGAGTGAAGAAAACCTCTAACAATGTACAAGTGTTATGTACTTGCCTAAAAGGATGGAAATATTTACTGCTATATGTATTAAGCAAGAGGTATTTGTAGTATTATAAACTAATCATGAGCCCTATTCTCCTATCAGGCAGAGTTGTAATAAGGGATCCATAAAAAGAGATCCATAAAAGAACTCTCATGCCACTTGGAATCAGATCACCTGGACTTTGGTGCTGATTGCACATAGCAATCTGATCATAAACTGCTTATTCAGCCTCTCTGAACTTACATGTCCTCCCACAGAAGAATGATCTAACAGTGGGAACACTTTAAATGTAACAGCTGCTTGTGAGGTACTGAGTTCCTCACTACCGAGGGTTTTAAGTCCAAGAAGGAAGACCAGATCTCCAACACATTGCTGACAGCATGTAGGGATCCATGCAAGCTTGATTGCTTCAATGTCTGTAGACAGCATTTCTCCCCTATGAGAACAATAGCCAAGGTATCTGTATTCTGCATCAGAGAATAAATGAATTGGGAGCAGAAACCAATCCATGGCCACCAAGGCCCTTGAGGTGAACCTTAGATTGAGAGCAAAGGAAAAGAGTGTGTCAGACAAATGAAATCAGTGTGTGATTTTCATGTTTTTTTGAGTTTTATAGAATGAGGTGACACTAAAGGCTGTGCTTGTGTGTGTGAGACAAGGAGTATATGGGAAATCTCTGTACTTTCTGTCCAGTTTTGCTGTGAACCTAAAACTGTTCTAAAGTCTATTAAAAGAAAAAAAGAAAAGCTCTCCACCAGACAAAATCAGAGAAAAAACTCCAAAGCCAGATGTCTTCACTGGCAAATTCTACCAACTTTTATTGGAGAAATAATGTCAAGTCTACATAGACCTTTCCAGAAAATAGTAAAGGAGAGACTTTTTCCTGAAACATCATATGATAATAAAATCAGATAATTCCATTAAAAAAAACTGCATTCCAATATCACTCATGAACATATATGCAAAATTCCTTTTCAAAAAATTTAATTAATATAGTGATAAATAAAAAAGTAATACATTATGACCAAGTGGGTTTTATCCCAGGAATACAAGGTTGCTTTAAATTTTGAAAAATCAGTCATTGCAATTTGACATATTAACAAATTTTTTGAAAAGAGAAAACAACAACATTTAGCACTCATTCATGATGAAAACTCTTGGCAAACTAGAAATAGAAGGGAACATCTACAAACTGATAAAGGGCATCATTGAAAAACCGTATAGTTAACATCCTCCAAGTATGGTAAAATACTTTTCCTCTCAGTTCAGAAGCAAAGCAAGTATGTCCACTCTGACCAATCCTACTTGACATTGTATAGAATATCCTAGCCAGTCCAAGAAGTCTAAAGAAAAATTATACAGCTTCATAAGGAAGAAGCGGAACTCTCTAACATCACGGTATTTTGTAGAACATCTTGAGGATTCATCAAAAAACCCACCCATGCAAATATTCAGTGTAGCTTTTGAAATAATAGTCAAACAGCAGAAAAGAGCTCATTGTTTATCAGCTATTACTGTGGTTTAACAAACATAGTGGTATCCATACACAATGGAATACTACTACTCAGCAATAAAAAAAGACTGAGCTATTGGTACCTGTAACAACTCTCAAAAGCCTTATGCCAAGTGAAAGAAGCTAGACCTAAAAGACTCTACGCTGCGATATAATTTATATGATATTCTAGGAGAGGCAAAATTATAGTAAATAGAAATAGAACAGTGGTTGCCAGTGGTCAAGGGCCCAGGGAGGGATTGACAACAAAGAGTCATGAAGGAACTTTTTGGAGTGACGGAATAATTCTGTATCATGATGGGTTCAATGGTTACAGGACTGCATACATTTGTTAAAACTGTTTGAATTGTATATTTAAAATCAATTTTATTTCTCATAAATTACACTTCTGTAAAGCTGACTTAAAATAAGACATAAGACTCTATCTTCAGATAGCTCTTAATAGTTATACTGACAGAGTGTCACCAAGGATATTTTTCAGTAATTGGTTCAGAGTTGTGGGCTGATAAGTGGATGAAAGCAAACCCCCAAAAAAGAGCTTAATAGTATTTTAGAAAGCAACCATTGGAAGATAATGCTGGAATATAGCCACATAAGGAGATCAGTAAATCCTAGCCAAAAGTTCAAATCTTCCATTATTTAATGAACTTGGACCAAGCTGCGGCACTTGTTAGTAATTATAATGGTGGTGGCAAATTTCATATGTATATGCTTTACAGTTTTGAAAGCAACTTAGAATCCATTGCTGTATTACCTGAAAGATCTTAAGCCTGAGACATGTTCTGGCCATGAGAGCAAGAAAATATGTTCATGGGTATAAATAGGCATCACCAAAAATTAGAATGCTGTTCAGAATGCAAAATAACTTCCCAAGTCTTTACAGCCATTCTGCTCATCTGTCTGCCTCTGCTGTTCTTACTTTCTGAGGATCTCATTTTGGACATCCCACATTCCAACTCTCTGAGATAGGATTTGATTTGACTGAGTCATTTTCCAAGATGGTGGATGCCCACCGAGAAGACTTTTTTGTATCAGATCAATTCATTGCCCAGGGTAAGGGGTTGTTTTGAGGACAGCAGTTAGCCCTGGTCTGGATGGGTATGATGAAATCATGTGGCACCAGCACAATTACGGCACTATACCCATGGCAATTTTTATCAGAAGTACTTGTGGCCTGACTGGTATTTTAAAATATAAAACCTCTTTAGTATATCATTTCATCAGATCCCTATGACAGTCATTTTAAACTCTTCATTTTACAGATGAGTCTTTTCAGTTCCTTGTCCAGTGAGCAGCTCTTAGTAGGCACTCAGTAAATATTCGTTGAAGGATGTTGTGAAGAAATTAATAAATGGATTGATGCAGAGATGAATAAATCAGTGATGTTCATAGAAGTTATATATCTTGGCCAAGGGCACAGGGCCTGGCACACATTAAAGGAAAGCAGTAGAATACAGTGCGCAATTAATTTTGCAGGCTTTGCACTCAGATCTGGACCTTAACCTGCTTAGCCTCAACTTTTTCATGTGTGAAATCAAGGTAACGATTGCACTTACCTTTTCCGGGTCTTAAGAAGCATCAAGTAGGAAAATGTTTGCAGACGCGACAGCACATGCCAGGCACTTAGGAACTACCAATTAAAATTCAGGATCTCTGATCATAATTTCTTTGATTCTTGTCATTCCATCATCCTTGTGAAATAAAGGTTCTTTTTGTAGAATAAAGGAACAAAAGGAACACAGTTTTCATCTTAGTAGAAATAAATCCGTGTCGTTTCTTTATCTTCCTTCTGCAAGTTCTGCTTATTACTGTGTATCTTTTTGCGTGTCCTTTTGTGAGTTTTTGGTCCCAATTAGATAACATATCTTCTCAAATTTAGTAGAATCTAATTTATCTGGAAACTACTCTTCACTTAATTTCAGCTCTTTATAACATGGCCAAAATCGAGGAATTTAAAAAAAAAAAACAGGAGCTAACCATAGAGTACTTTGACCTTCCTCCAAATAAATGCCATAATATGTATGAAGTATGTATAAGTGTATAAAAGCTCACACATTTGACTCATAGGAGAATAATTTGAAATGTACTCACAGCTCATTGACTCTTTTTGAATATAATTCTCTTAAGGTGAATTTTCGGATTTTCCCACCCAGAGCTGATTGAATCTAGCCAATTAAAAGAAGGCAAGAAAACTGACAACAGTAGGAATTAATTTTTCACAGGTTGTACTCTTCATTAATCTCAGTAATACAAGGTATATGGCTTCATCTGAGATGTAAATATCATTTATGCTAAACCTATTTCTTTGATAAAGAGTTGTGTTTGTGTTAAGAAACATGTATCTTTACAAAACATCCCAAACATAAATAACTCAGAAAGCATTTCTTCATTAAGCAACATTTGAAGTTTTACAAACTGAATTAAACTTACTGAAATATGGATATTGATGAGCCTGCAATAGAAAAAAACTAGAAGTAGAGTGTGCAAACCTCATTTTTCCATTTTTAAACATAATATCAAAAATCTGTTCTTGAGTTCTCAGACACTGATTTAGCGAGAACTATTTATATGTATCAGACAATCATCTCTCTCCTTAACAGATATTGGAATAGTTTGATACCAGGCATAATCTGGAAATGTAAAAATATAAATGTTTAAGAGGATAATCTGGGACTTATCACCAACAAGGACCAAAATAACAGTGAGATATCAGACTGTGCAAATGATATGTCGTGACATCTCTTGTATGTAGACAGATTTAAGTCCTTTGTTCCAATTGGAGGTACTGAAAAGTAGCATGTTCTGAACATTGAAGCCCATTTAGATAAACCCACAGGGTACGTGGTGGGCTTTTGTTATAGTTTTAGCTTCCCAGCCTCTTGTATGCTTTTCCTTTGGGGGAAAGAAGTGTCTTAGTGGAGGTAGGGTGTGCCTTTTTTGGTAGTCATCAGCGTTTTCTCCTTATTTCCAGCTCTCTGCCCTACAGGATAGAATTTCCTGGCTGCCTTCCTGTAGGATGGGTCCATTTCTACTTCTGGCCAGTCAGGTGTGAGCAACAGTGAGGGGGTCTTCTGAGTCAGATCATCTCATTGCTGGTGTGAGACTCGCTGGAGCCAGTCTTAAACTTTAATTTTTTTGTTTGTTTGTTTCAAGGCCCCTTTACAGTCTTAGAAATTTTTGAGGCTTGTAAAAGATTTGGTTTATGTTGATTATATAGCTATACATTATCTATGTGTTATTTTTATACCTATATATCTATATTTACTACATTAGAACTTGAAACAGAAATTTTTAAAACGTGTATTAAATCAGTTAAAATAGCAAAACAAACCCATTACATATTGTCACAGTATATATTATGTGTACAGATAGTGTATATAATATACACAGTATATATATGTCTATATATAGTACATATAGTATATATATATACACACTAAAAAGTGGAAAGAGTAGCATTGTTTTACGTTTTTGCAAATCTTATTTTTCTGTCTCAAAAGAAGACAGCCTAGATGCTCATATCAGCTTCTGTATTCAACCTGTTGAAATATCGCAGTATCATGTAGCCTCTGGAAAATTCCACTGTATGTTAATTAGTAAGAAAATAAGAGTGCAAAAGGAAAATGCTAGGCACAGCAGACAAAGAGAAGGCAGATGAAATGTGGCAGCATGAGAAGGAATCCATGTGCCATTGCTGGTTCTGAGATTTAGGGCCCCATCTGCAAGGTCCAGAGAGAGCCCTCTAGGAGCCAAGGATGACCCCCAGCTGACACAGCAAGGAAGTGAAACCTCAGTCCTAGCACCACATGTAAGTGAATTCTGCCAGCAACCTGAATAAGCCTGCAAGTGCATTCTCCCTTCGTGCCAACAGAATGGAATTCAGCTCTGCTGACACCTTGATTTTGACCCTGAGAGACTTGCAGTTCACTGGACTTGAAAGCTTCTGTTGTTTTAAGTCACCATCGCCCCGCAAATCAAAGAATGTAATTCGTCATAATAACAAACTAAAAAAAGAAAGACCATATGTTCATCTCTATACTCATAGAAAAAGCACTTGACAAAATCTAAAATCCTTTCCGGATAAAATTCTTCATGAAACTAAGAAGTAACGGGAATTTCCTCAAGCTGATACAGGGAACCTATGAAAAATCCGTGTAGAGCATCATACTTCCTGCCCAAAGACTGAATACAAATATTTCTCAGATATGATACCAAAAGCACAGTCCTAAAAGACCAAATTGAAACATTGGACTTTATTAAAATGTAAAACTTCTGGTCTTTGAATGGCACTGTTAGAGAATGAAAAGACAAGCCACAAACTAGGAGAACATATTTGCAAATCTTATATCTGATAATAAAATTGTATCCAGAATGTATGAAGAATTCACAAAACTCAAAACTAAGAAAACAAATTACCCAATAAAAGGCAATTTAAAATACATTTAGGTCATAGACAGAAAAAACAGGCTGAAAAGAGAGAAGTGAATTCCTAGACAGAGGAGCAGCATTAAAAATATTATGGAGACATACCTATGGTCACCTAATTTATGACAAAGGAGGCAAGAATATACAATGGAGAAAAGACAGCCTCTTCAATAAGTGGTGCTGGGAAAACTCGACAGCTACATGTAAAAGAATGAAATTAGAACACTCCCTAACCCCATACACAAATATAAACTCGAAATGGATTAAAGACCGAAATGTAAGACCTGAGACTATAAAACTCTTAGAGAAAAACATAGGCGGAACACTCTTTGACATAAATCACAGCAGGATCTTTTTTGACCCACCTCCTAGAGTAATGGAAATAAAAACAAAAATAAACAAATGGGACCTAATGAAACTTAAAAGTTTTTGCACAGCGAAGGAATCCATAAACAAGATGAAATGACAACCCTCAGAATGGGAGAAGATATTTGCAAATGAAGCAACTGACAAGGGATTAATCTCCAAAATATACAAACAGCTCATGCAGCTCAATATCAAAAAAACAAATAACCTAATCAAAAAATGGAAAGAAGACCCATTTAGACCCATAAAGTCTTTTTTTTAGGCAGAAGACCTAAATAGACATTTGTCCAAAGAAGACATACGGATGACCAAGAGGCACATGAAAAGATGCTCAACATCACTAATTATTAGAGAAATGCAAATCAAGACTGCAATGAGGTATCACCTCACACCAGTCAGAATGGCCATCATCAAGCAATAAATGCTGGAGAGGGTGTGAAGAAAAGGGAACCCTCTTACGCTGTTGGTGGGATTATAAATGATACAGCCACTATGGAGAACAATATGGAGGTTCCTTAAAAAGCTAAATATAGGGGGCTTCCCTGGTGGCTCAGTGGTTGAGAGTCCGCCTGCCGATGCAGGGGACACGGGTTCGTGCCCCGGTCCGGGAAGATCCCACATGCTGTGGAGCAGCTAGGCCCGTGAGCCATGGCCACTGAGCCTGCGCGTCCGGAGCCTGTGCTCCGCAACAGGAGAGGCCACAACAGTGAGAGGCCCGCGTACCGCAAAAATAAAAAAAATATATAAAAGCTAAAAATAGAACTACCATATGACCCAGCAATCCCACTCCTGGGAATATACCCAGAGAAAACCATAATTCAAAAAGATACATGCACCCCGGTGTTCATTGCAGCACTATTTACAATAGCCAGGACATGGAAGTAACCTAAATGTCCATCAACAGAAGAATGGATAAAGAAGATGTGGTACATATATACAATGGAATATTACTCAGCCATAAAAAGGAACAAAATTGCTCAATTTGCAGAGATGTGGATGGACCTAGAAACTATCATACAGAGTGAAGTAAGTCAAAAAGAGAAAAACAAATATCTTATCAATATAATATTGCTTATATGTGGAATCTAGAAAAATGATACAGATGTACTTATTTGCAAAGCAGAAATAGAGACACAGACGTAGAGAACGGACATATGGATACCAGGTGGGGGGGATGGGATGAATTGGGAGATTGGGATTGACATATATATACTACTATGTATAAAATAGATAACTAATGAGAACCTACTGTATAGCACAGGGAGCTCTACTCAGTGCTCTGTGTGACCTAAATGGGAAAGAAATCCAAAAAAGAGAGGAGATATGTATATGTATAGCTGATTCACTTTGCTGTACAGCAGAAACTAACACAACATTGTAAGGCAACTATACTCCAATAAAAATTAATAAAGAATTTTTAAAAATATTGTGGAGATCTGAACAAAATGAGTTTTAAGTAATGTTCATTTATTATAGCTTGAGCTTTAACATATCTTTTCTTGTTCTCCTTATCTTTAAAGTTTATGTGTACATGTATGTGTGTGGTGGGTAGCTATTATTACTTATCTTTAAAGAATATGATAATCAAATGAGATCATTTCTGTGAGTGTAATTTGTAACTGTAAATTGCCATAAGAGGGGTTATTACCATCAGTAGTATATTTTAATTATTATTATGGGGTATTGTCAATATATTATTATAATTATTATTATTAAAGATGAGTTGCTATATATCATCAAAAGGAAACAAAAAATAGGCAGATAACATCTTAATATTATTATGAAAATCATTTTGAACTTGCAGATTCCCAGGAATCCCTGGACTCCACTTGATAATCATCATTCTATGACTCCTTTTCTCAGACATGGCGACTAGATCAAGTGACTGTCTTCATTTGGGTGAATACAGCATGTAGCAGTGTCCTCAGCTGATGAACAATGGGGATTGTAAAGAATGTGAGAAATAAAGTGGTTTTTCTTTTAGCCACTGAGATTTTGAGGTTTTGTTGCTATAGCACAATATAGCTCATCCTAATTATTACACTTTTCCAAACTGAAGTGGAAAGGTCCAGATACTCACTTTGTTGAAACTCTAGCAACCAGAGGAGTGAGCACAAACCTTATTTGCAGCCTATTCAATATTCCTATCTGGTATTTTGAGTCTAGAACAGATGTTAAGGAAGAGGTACAGATAAGAGTTTATTCCAGTGAGAAGCTGGCAGAGACCAGTAGCAGCAAAACCGCTGGTACCTGCAGCCTTGTTCACTCCTCATTGTTCAGCTATTGACAGACAAATGGGTGTCTGACTTTGTTTGACAGAACTGAATATCTTCTTCCCTGCTTATGAACTTGGTTCTCCAGTCTTCCGGTAACTTTCCTCCCTGCTTAAATTACCCAGAGCTCTATTCTTTGCCTATAAGAACACCGTCTAGCTTTGCACAGTCAGGTAAGTGAGGTTTTGCTCTTTAGGGGTGTCTCCAAACTTCTTTGATCATATTCCACATCAGGAAAAAATGTGAGCCTATAACCCCAATATATCTCCCTGCCAGAAACTTAGATCTCTTTTATAGACCAGGTAAATCTTGCTTGATCAGAATTCATTATTCCAAAATTTAACCTCACTATTCTAATTAAATACAAAGTCAACTGTCTTATTGAAATGCAAAATTTTCTAGGTAAGTAATATTTGAAGAGGAAAGCAGCAATTCATTGAATAATTGGCCCTATTGATCTTATATTCACCAATAAGCATCTTTAAATATAAAATACTAACGTGGTATTGGAAAATACTATCACAGAGTTTTCCAGGCTGATGGTTTGCCGTGGACTATAGGAAAAATCATATAAAGATAGTATTAGGGTGCAAGCTGTACAGGCTTTGATATCTTCTAACAGAGGGGTTCCAGGGCACGGATTGACTTCCTAAAACCACCTAGCAGGTTGAATTGAAAAGTATTTTGAAAAATACATCACAGGGCTTCCCTGGTGGCGCAGTGGTTGAGAGTCCGCCTGCCGATGCAGGGGACACGGGTTCGTGCCCCAGCCCGGAAAGATCCCACATGCCGCAGAGCGGCTGGGCCTGTGAGCCATGGCCGCTGAGCCTGCGCGTCCTGAGCCTGTGCTTCGCAACGGGAGAGGCCACAGCGGTGAGAGGCCCGTATACCGCAAAAAAAAAAAAAAAAAAAAAACCATCACAAACTTACTATGGCACTGCAGACCTACTTCTGCATTGAAGAATGAACTAGTGTAGGTTTTTGTCCTATTCTCCATCTAGAAGTTGTGCCCCTTGAATTGACATTTTAAAATTAAAATTTATTAAAATGAAGCATAATTAAAACAACTTTGAAAATATCAGCTTATTTTCAAACTCATAATTCTTGAACATTTTGAAAAAGATCTTTTATGCTTTTAGAAATTGCTGAGTTAATTAGACTATTCCTAAAACACCTTAAAACTGTGCTTTTGTTTTTGCTATTTCATTGAAAATTACTGAAACTCATTACTTAAGTATATGCTTACAACAGTACCTGATTGCTTTCAAGCTAATTTTCAAGTGAATTGAAACAAAACCCCACATTCCCAGAATACATAATCTTCCATAATTTTGTTTCCAGAATTGTAATTTTACAGTACCCACAAATAATCCATTTAAGGATGGAAAATACACTGTGCCTCAGGGAGTATCCAGACAAGTTGCTTTTATCACAAATATCTGTTTGGTTCTAAAGGCCAAAAAGCTTTTTTGTAAAAACTATTAGTTTGAGTTGTTGGTGCAATTTTTTTTTCTATATAAATTAAACCACAGAACTTGTTATAAAAGCGCGCATGTGATTCTCCAGGCTTCTCTTGTTGGTGATGATCTGGTAGTTCTCTAAAGTGCGTCAGCCAGAATGCACATAACCCATCTCAGAAGCATCATAGTATTCCTGATGCGTGAAATGACTCTTTTGAACAATAGGCAAAGTGTGACAGATGGAGATGTAACAGGCAGGAAAATACACATGATCAGAGGCCACTAAGAGAACTGCTAGTAATTTCATTGCACCAAGTGTTTGTTTAACTGTGGAAAAAACCTTATTTGGCATAGAAAGTACATTCTTTAGAGAAGCTGACCGCATTGTTCAGCAGATATATCGCTTTTATGGCTGATGCATTAGACTGAAGCTGGAATTTTTATGAAACAATTCATTTATTGAAACTATATTGTTGAAAAATCTCAATACTTTAAAGTACATGGTTAAAAATATGTTTCAACGTGACATCTGATTTATCAACTGCATAGTACTGATGACAGAATATTTGAATCAATGATTAGTGAGTTGGTTATCTTTTTGAATTGTGGGTTTTGCTAACTCCTAAACTGACTCCTGTTGTCAGGAGAGGTTTCTGGGTGTGTTTTTTTGTTTTGTTTTGTTTTTGGTTTTGGTTTTTTTTGCGGTACGCGGGCCTCTCACTGTTCTGGCCTCTCCCGTTGCGGAGCACAGGCTCCGGACACACAGGCTCAGCGGCCACGGCTCACGGGCCCAGCCGCTCCGCGGCATGTGGGATCTTCCCGGACCGGGGCACGAACCTACGTATCCTGCATCGGCAGGCTGACTCTCAACCACTGCGCCACCAGGGAAGCCCATGGATGTGGTTATTTTAAAAGGTAGACTCAGTAAAGATTTCTTGGCATCTTTGTACTCCTTTTCTTTCTATTTGAAGACAACTTAATTCTACTTATAAAAATATTTTCGAAACAGGTTATCATTGACAGCCCTAGCGTGCTGACCCCTACAGGAAGAAATAGGGTACTGAATTAAGATAGGAAGGCAAGATCTGTAAGGCAGCGGTCCCCAACCTTTTTGGTGCCAGGGACTGGTTTCATGGAAGACAGTTTTTCCATGGCCAGGGGTGGTGGTGGGGGGATGGTTCAGGCGGTAATGTGAGCGATGGGGAGCGGCAGATGACGCTTCGCTTGCCCACCACTCACCTCTTGCTGTGCGGCCCGGTTCCTAACAGGCAACCCCCGGGGGTTGGGGACCCCTGTTATAATGGATACCAGCTATCACCAATCAGTCCAATGGTGATTATAAACCTGTGTTCTTCAGGTGCAATTGACAGTATGCCAATTGTCAGCATGAGAGATGTTTATATCTAATATTTAAGAAACATACATAAGTGATTCCTTGTTCATACTATTTGAATTTCTTCTGATTTCTTCCATTTTGAGAGTCTACTGAGGAGATAGAAGCCTGATTAGATTTCTTGCCTTCTGGTCCCCTCAGTATCCTGACCCTTGGGAATGAGTTCTGAGTGAGAAACATTAAGCAGATATATGGGTATAGTCATCTTCTGGCAAGCAGAGTGTTGGCATTACAGTAAGTCCCTTACATATGAACGAGTTCCGTTCTGAGAGTGCATTCGTAAGTCCAGTTTTGTTCGTAAGTACAACGAAGTTAGCCTAGGTGCCCGACTAACAATTGGCTATATAGTATTGTATTATAATAGGTTTATAATACTTTTTGCACAAACAATACATAAAAACAAACAAACACAAAAAATAAAGAAAACTTTTTTTAAAAATTTAATTAATTAATTAATTTTTGGCTGTGTTGGGTCTTCGTTTCTGTGCGAGGGCTTTCTCTAGTTGCGGCGAGTGGGGGCCACTCTTCGTCGTAGTGCGCGGGCCTCTCACTGTCGCGGCCTCTCTTGTTGCAGAGCACAAGCTCCAGACGCACAGGCTCAGTAGTGTGGCTCACGGGCCTAGTTGCTCCGTGGCATGTGGGACCTTCCCAGACCTGGGCTCGAACCCATGTCCCCTGCATTGGCAGGCAGATTCTCAACCACTGCTCCACCAGGGAAGCCCAACATTTTTAATCTTACAGCACAGTACCTTGAAAAGTACAGTAGTACAGGACAACAGCTGGCGTACAGGGCTGGCATCGAGTGAACAGGCAAGAAGAGTTACTGACTGGAGGAGGGAGAGGAGGTGGGAGATGGTGAAGGTTCATATGTAGGGGACTTACTGTATTACCTGCAGTTAGCAAGTGTCTTCCCATAGGTTATTTTTCTGCTCTGGTATCTTGAAAATCTTTAAAACCTTGACTATTTGATTTTTAATTACATCTGTACCTTTTTGGTTGATTGAGAGAAGCCCCCTGAATCTACTCCAGGTAACTGGCATGTGTGCATGTGTCCCCAGGAATGTGAAGTAAATGACTGGGCCATTTGAGTTACGAGGTTTCCAGACACTACAGTTTAGGCTTGAGTGCTTTCATTGTGCTGCTCCTCCTTTAATACTTTTCTTTCTGCAAGAGGTTTCTTCGTAAGAGGATGAAGCTGTCATCATTTTTTATGCTTTGACGGCTTATGCTCATTACTGACGATTCATGGCTTGCCAAGATGAACCAGTGTTAGCTGTTTGCCTTGCAAGCCCCGTGCATTAACATTGGTTGGCTGTACTGGTGATCACAGGGACTGAGGGCAGCACTCTTTCTTGGGACAGCCAGCAGGAGCGAATCAATCACATCCTGTTGTGCTTGCATCTGTATGCAGCTTGCCTTTGCACAGCATGACTTAGTGAAAAATGGTCGGTCGTCGTGGTATTATTTTATTATAACTATGATGATTTTTTTTGGTTGCATTAGCATCAGCCTCAACTGCACAATAAAATAATTCTTGGCAACTGCATAGAAAGTGTGAGACCTGCCATCATTTGACTCCTTCCGATGGTTTAAAGTCAGGCAGGTGTAAAGGGTTTTCAATAAAAATAAATTTGAAAATACGTAACTATTGAGGGAAATAAAACGTTGACTATTTTTACAGGATAAACCCCATTTTAAGAAAACATCTTATTTTATTTTTTTAAGTATGTCTCTCCGTCTTCCCTTAGAAATAGCGCAACTTTATTTAAAAATTTCCCTAAAGAAATTTGAAATTCTAAAAACTCCCTGTTTAGAGTCTTTGTTGGGTTACTATTTCAAAATAACAAGGTTTTACCCCCATGGCTATGTTATGTAGCATTACATCTCTCCAAGCAACCTACTAATCTTGTCTATTAGATGGGAATTTTTTAAAGAACTGTGTTCGCTTTTAAACAGAAAACTACTGTCCATATCCTGCTATTCTTCAAATTGTAGGAGCACATGGAGAGAGAGATCCAAATCCTACTAAAGTACTTTAGTTTCCATCTTTTTCATGCTCTAGAAATGGAATCCATTAGAAGCCAACAAAGCCCATGTGTATTGCTGTCCCTCCTGTCAGCACACTGCATTTTGATAATTCAGCCAGAAGGCATTTTTATAAAAACAGCCTTCAAGATCTATTCTTGAAAAGGCATTTGTATACTCATTATGCAATTCTGTCATTTGTCAATAGGGAGTTCTGTAAATAAAGCACTGAGGTCTAAACTGTAGTAGCTGATGGTAATAATCTTGGACAGAGCAATTTCTTTTTCTTTATATATCTTAATAGTTCACAGCCGGTCTTGAAATAATGATCTTAAGGCTTCGTTACTGTTGGTAGCAGCTGGATATTTGTACAGTAAAACCATAATGGCTCAGAGACTTTCTGGTAAAAACTGTTGTTTATTATTTCCATAACCACCTGTCTAACTGTCCCGAACATTTTTTACTCTAAGATAAACAATATGGAAATCTATTTACCTTAAATTTATAACCATGCTGTCATTTACATTACATAATTACAATTTCTCTATATTCTGTAAACATTAAACATTTATGAGTGGGTATTTTGCTAGATAACATAATTAGAATGTAATTCCTGAGCTGAGACTTGAAGTACGAATAGAAATTTGTTGGCCCATCCCAGCATAAGGAGACACACACATACACACACACACACACACACACACACACACAGATTTGGAGGATGGGCAGAACATGGGGAAATGCAACATATCAATATTTCAGATGGGCTATTTTGGCAGGTGCCTGTAGTGGGCAGTGTTTCTGAAGGTAAAGATACGTAAGCAGGGACCTGACAAAGGGCCTGGACCAAAAAATTTTAGATTTTGTTTTGCAGGGATTAGGGGCCTTTGGGGGATTTTTTTCAGGAGATAAGTGATGTGATCCAAATTTGCCTATTAGGCAGAGCATTACAGTAACAATATAAAGTTGAGCCATTATTTTATTCTGTTGCTTGGCTGGTTTAAATAACCATAGCCTCATTGGTCAGATTGCACATAAAAATGCATATGTTCCCTTTGTAAATAGCTGCATGCTAGCTCTTGGCATAGAGCATTACATTTTAAAAATTTTAACCAGTTGACTCCTCTCATACAGACCAAACTTTGTTGAAAATATGGAAGTTAAACCCTGGTCTTATACCTTCCTTAAAACCCAATTATAAAAACTTTTTAGAAGAAAGCTAGTCACAGCAAAACCCCATACATTTTAAAGCAATTTATTTTATGATGCTGGAATTTTCAAAACAGACTAGACAAGAATTGTTTTGATTTTTTAATATTATCCATCATGATATAATTAATTAACATAAGTAAAATAATATTTTTGAAAGATGAATCCTAGCAATGAACTATCTGTAGTAAATATTTAAAAGTACTCCCAAACTGCATTTTATTATTCTTATCCACCTGCACACCTTTTAAATAATCTGGCCTAGAGCATATAATAATAAAAACAAAAGTGGATCATGACTTTGTTTTGTCTTTAGATCCCTGACCTTGAATATAGTAGGTATTTAATAAATGTCTATTTTATGTATATATTAACAAATACCATGTAGGTCTAATTATGTGCAAGATACTGTTCCCAGCAGTTTTAAAGTTGTTAACTAATTTAATTAAAAAATAAATTAATGGATGACTAAAAATTAAGAAGATATCAAAGCTCAAATATTTTTCCCCATTCTTGAGAGATTGAGCACTCTTATTGCCATGCTGTGTATGGACTCCTCACCTAGTTATAAAAGTGGGCAAAGTGTTTTACATTTGGTTCTTTTCACATGCATATCATGTGATCTTCATAACAATCCTGGGCCTGATGTTATTACCAGAGAGGTAAATATAAAAGAAGCAGAGATAAGAGAAGGAACTTTTTCTTCTGAAACCTAATCTTTTTATCTTTCTTATTTTAAATTTTTATTGTGGTAAGAGCACAACATAAGATCTACCAATTTTTAATTATCCAATACTGTATTGTTAATAATAGATGCAATGTTGTACAGCAGATCTCAAGAACTTAACTCTTGCTGAACTGAAATTTTATGCCTGTTGATTAGTAACTCCCCATGTCCTCCTCCTCCTAGCCCCTGGCAAACACCATTCCACTCTTTGATTCTATGAATTTGACTATTTTAGGTACCTCATATAAGTGGAATCATGTAGTATTCATCTTTCTGTAGCTGATGTATTTCACTTAGCATAATGTCTTCAGGGTTCATCCATGTTGCTACAAAAGTCAGGATTTCCTTCTTTTTAAGGCTTAATAATATTACATTTTATATATTATATTATATTATATTCCATTATATATATATATATATATATATATATATCACATTTTCTTTATCCATTCACCTGTCAATTGACACTCAGGTTGTTTCTACATCTTGGCTATTATGAATAATGCTAAAGTGAACTTGGGAGGGCTAATGGTCCTTTGAGATCCTGATTTCAGTTCTTTTGAATAAATACCCAGAGTGAAATTGATTGCTGGATCATAAAGTAGTTCTGTTTCTAATATTTTGAGGAACGTCTCTAATGTTTTCCATAGCAACTGCACCATTTTGTATTCTCAGCAACAGTGTACAAGGGTTCTGATTTCTCCACATCCTCCCCAAAACTTATCTTTGTTTTTTGATAATAGCCATCCTGACAGGTGTAATGTGATATGTCAATGTGGTTTTGATTTGCATTTAACTTGCTGATTAGTGATGATGATCATTTTTTCATATACTTGTTTGCCTTTTGTATGTCTTTTGTTTGAGAAATGTCTGTTCGATTCCTTAGCCCATTGGATTATAGTTATTTTAATAGGGTTTTTAGTGGTTTTGCTATTGATTTGTAGGAGTTCTTCATGTATTTGGGGATTAACCTCTTGTCACATATATGGTTTGCAAATGTTTTCTCCCATTCCATAAGTTGCCTTTTCATTATGATGATTGTTTCCTTTGCTGGGTAGAAGCTTTTTAGTTTGATGTAGTCCCACTTTAGTTGTTGTTGTTGTTCTTGTTGCCTGTGTTTTTGGTGTCACATTCATAAAATTGTTGCCAAAACCAGTGTCACGAAGCCTTTCTCCTATGTTTTCTTCTAGGAGTTTTATGGTTTCAGGTCTTATGTTCAAAAATCCATTTTGAATTGATTTTATATATGGTATAAGATAGAAGTTCAATTTTATTCTTTTGCATGTGAATATCTAGTTTTCCCAACACCATTTGTTGACGAGACTATCCTTTATTGATTTTGTATTTTTAGCACGATTGACTATACACATAATAGTTTTATTTCTGGGCTATCTGTTCTATTGGTCTATATGTCTTTCTTTTTGCCAGTACAATACTGTTTTGATTACTGTAGCTTTGTAATATATTTTGAAGTCAGGAGTTGTGATATCTCCTGCTTTGTTTTTCTTTCTCAAGATTATTTGGCTATTCATCGTCTTTTGTGGTTCCATATGAATTATTGAATTTTTTTCATTTCTATAAAATTGCTATTAGGATTTTGATAAGGATTACATTGAACCTGTAGATTACTTTGGGTATGAACATTTTAATAATATTAAATCTTCTGATAACACAAACATGAGTTATCTTCCCATCTGTTTTTGTCTTCTTTATTCCTTTTACATTTCTTCTATCCAGGGGAAAGACAGGGCCAGAAGAAGACCAGTTTAGGCCCTATAAAGGTGCTCTTTATCAGACTGCTTCCAAAATAGATTTTGCTTTTTTCTCCTCTCTGTATTCTACACATCCTATAAGGCTGATTTTAATATCATATATCTGGCCAAATTACCCCTTGTTATCTCTCTCTTCTAAACCCTTTATATATATTTCTGTTGTTTGTTTTCCATATTACTAGTCATTTAATTATACTTCAATCCCTGTTAAGACTTAAAAGGCCTAGAGTTAAACTTTGGATTGATTTATTCATTAAATGATCAATTAATTTCTTTTTTCAAATCATATTTTCTGAACACTTTTTGTATGCTGGTGAGTGACCCCAGGAATAGAGAATCTATTAGGTAAGACCCCACTGTGTAGTAATAAATATTTAAGTGCTGTATGCAAGGATCTACTTCACTAACTTTGGCCAAATCACGCCAATAATCTAAGGCTCTTTGTCTTCATTTTCTACTGATAAAATGAGGATAATAATATTTGTCCTCCTACCTAGAAACAGAGTTGGGATGGTAATTAAATAGGGTAACAGATAATAAAAAGCACTTCCTAAATCCAAAAGCACTGTGTTGAACAAATGATTTAGTAGCTCACTGCTTCTCAAAGTGTTTTGTTTACTAAATAGTTTGTTCTTTTGTAAGAATCTGAAAACCACTTCTCTATAGTTTCTCCTAGAGAATATACCTTTGTTTTCATGGAGTCAAATGAACATATCTTCCTTTTTCCTCTACAATTTTGTAAGATAGCTATCATGACTTTTCTTAATTTTCTTCGTGAAGATGAATATTTCAAGTGTGCATATCTTTTAAAATTTTTATATGAAACAGTTTTAAATCTCTTGCCATTGCCATGCTCCTCTATATACCGCCAAGTGTTTTTTTTTAATTAGTAGATTTTAATTTTTCAGAGTAATTTTAGGGGTTTAAGACATTGAGTAGAAAATTCAGAGAGTTTCCATATATACACTCTCCTCCCTTACACAGTTTTAAGTTTGATTTTTCTATCCTATGCGGTTGTCAAAATTGGACACATTATTCCAGATGTGATCAAGAACTTCAGTTTACATGGAGTCTAGGGAGGGAGAGGACTCAAATGTGGCACCCAAATTTCTGACTTGTATAATTGAATGGGTGATGCAATCATTACTCATATAGATCTCTGGGGAAAAAAGAGCAGAGTTGAGACGGTACAGGATGATTTCAGTTTTTGACATATTATGTTGGGGGCATCTCTAAAATACCCATGTAGACATTTCCATGAGACACCTGGGTTGAGATGATGGAGCTCTGGGGGAAAAGCTGTTGTGAAAAGGGACAGCATGAAACTAGCTTACACCCCTGAATGAATGTGGTGAAGAGAGAGAAAAAAGAGGAGCTAGTAGACGACCTAGGAAAGACTGAAAGAACAATTGAGGAGGTGAATGTTTCAAGAAAAACCAGAATTTTGTTGCTTTTGTTGTTTTCTTGCAGAGAAGTCACATGAGTTAAAGGGTTTTTGCGTTTGGTTTGGCTGTGTTGGCTTCAGTAGATTCAGCTGAGCTTTCACAGCTCAGTCAAAAGTGGGTTCAAGAGTTACAGGAGGGCTTCCCTGGTGGCGCAGTGGTTGAGAGTCTGCCTGCCGATGCAAGGGACACGGGTTCGTGCCCCAGTCCGGGAAGATCCCACATTCTGAGGAGCGGCTAGGCCTATGAGCCATGGCTGCTGAGCCTGTGCGACCGGAGCCTGTGCTCAGCAACGGGAGAGGCCACAACAGTGAGAGGCCCGCGTACCGCAAAAAAAAAAAAAAAAAAAAAAAAGTTACAGGACATATACTACAAAGCTATAGGAATCAAGAGAGTATGGTACTGGCACAAAAATAGAGATATAAATCAATGGAACAGGATAGAAAGCCCAGAGATAAACCCATGCACATGTGGTCACCTTAACTTTGATAAAGGAAGCAAGAATATACAATGGAGAAAAGACAGCCTCTTTAATAAGTGGTGCTGGGAAAACTGGAGAGCTACATGTAAAATAATGAAATTAGAACACTCTCTAACACCATACACAAAAATAAACTCAAATTGGATTAAAGATCTAAAGGTAAGGCCAGACACTATAAAACTTAGAGGAAAACGTAGGCCCAACACTCTATGACATAAATCACAGCAAGTTCCTTTTTCTCCTTTTCCAAGATGGAAATAAAAACAAAAATAAACAAATGGGACCTAATGAAACTTAAAAGCTTTTGCACAGCAAAGGAAACCATAAACAAGACAAAAAGACAACCCTCAGAATGGGAGAAAATATTTGCCAACGAAGCACTGATAAAGGATTAATCTCCAAAATTTACAAGCAGCTCATGCAACTCAATATCAAAAAAACAAACACCCCAATCCAAAAATGGGCAGAACACCTGAATAGACATTTCTCCAACGAAGAGGTACAGATTGCCAACAAACATGAAAAGATGCTTAACGTCACTAATCATTAGAGAAATGCAAATCAAAACTACAATGAGGTATCACCTTACACTGGTCAGAATGGCCATCATCAAAAAATCTACAGAGAGACCTTCAAGATGGTGGAAGAGTAAGACGTGAAGGTCAACTTCCTCCCCACAAATACATCAGAAATACATCTACATGTGGAACAACTCCTACAGAACACCTACTGAACACTGGCAGAAGACCTCAGACTTCCAAAAGGCAAAAAAAAAGTCCCCACGTACCTGGGTAGGGCAAAAGAAAAAAGAAGAAACAGACGCAAAAGAATAGGGACAGGACCTGCACCTTGGGGAGGGAGCTGTGAAAGCGGAAAAGTTTCCACACACTAGGAAGCCCCTTTGTGGGCAGAGATTAGGGGTGGTGAGGGGGAAGCTTCGGAGCCACGGAGGAGAGCACAGCAACAGGGGTGCAGAGGGCAAAGCGGAGAGATTTCTGCACAGGGGATCGGTGCTGACCAGCACTCACCAGCCTGAGAGACTTGTGTGCTCACTCACTGGGGCCGGTGGGGGCTGGGAGCTGAGGCTCGGGCTTCGGAGTTCAGATCCCAAGGAGAGGACTGGTGTTGGCTGCGTGAACACAGCCTGAAGGGGGCTTGTGCGCCACAGCTAGCCAGGAGGTAAAAAGTCTGGACCTGCCTAAGAGGCAAGAGACAAATGTTTCGGGGTGTGCCAGGAGAGGGGATTCAGAGCACCACCTAAACAAGCTCCAGAGATGTGCGCGAGCTGCGTCTATCAGCGTAGACACCAGAGACGGGCATGAGATGCTAAGGCTGCTGCTGCAGCCACCAAGAATCCTGTGTGCGAGCACAGGTCACTATCCACAGCTCCCCTACTGGGAGCCTGTGCAGCCCGCCACTGCCAGGGTCCCGTGATCCAGGGACAAATTACCCTGGAGAACACATGGTGCACCTCAGCCTGTTGCAATGTTACACTTGCCTCTGTTGCCAGAGGCTCGCCCCGCATTCCATACCCCTCCCTCCCCCTGGCCTGAGTGAGCCAGAGCCCCCTAATCAACTGCTACTTTAACGCCATCCTGTCTGAGTGAAGAAGAGATATCCTCAGGAGACCTACACACAGAGACGGGGTCAAATCCAAAGCTGAACCCCAGGAGCTGTGCGAACAAAGAAGAGAAAGGGAAATTTCTCCCAGCAGCCTCAGGAGCAGTGGATTAAATCTCCACAATCAACGTCATGTACCCTGCATCTCTGGAATACCTGAATAGACAATGAATCGTCCCAAAATTGAGGTGGTGGACATTGGGAGCAATGATTATATATATTTTTTTCCTTTTTCTGAGTGTGTAGGTGTATGCTTCTTTGTGTGATCTTCTCCATAAAGCTTTGCTTTTATCATTTGTGCTAGGGTTCTGTCTGTCCGTTTTTTTTTTTGTTTGTTTTTGTTGGGGTTTTTTTAGTACAGTTTTTAACTCTTGTTATCATTGGTAGATATGTTTTTTGGTTTGGTTCCTCTCTTCTTTTTATTTTCTTCGATTTTTTACTACTTTTTAATTTTTTTATTTTTAATAATTATTTTTTATTTTAATAAGTTTATTTTATTTTACTCTTTTCTTTCTTTTTTCTTTTTTGTCCCTTTTCTTCTGAGCCGTTTGGCTGATAGGGTCTTAGTGCTCCACTTGGGTGTCTGGCCTCTGCCTCTGAGGTGGGAGAGCCACCTTCAGGACATTGGTCCACCAGAGACCTCCCGGCTCCGCATAACATCAAATGGCAAAAGCACTCCCAGAGATCTCCATCTCAACACTAAGACCCAGCTCCACTAAACGACCAGCAAGGTACAGTGCTGGACACCCTATGCCAAACAACTAGCAAGGCAGGAACACAACCCCACCCATTAGTAGAGAGGTTGCCTAAAATCATAATAAGGTCACAGACACCCCAAAACACACCACTGGATGTGCTCCTGCCCACCAGAAAGATCCAGCCTCCTCCACCAGAACACAGGCACTAGTCCCCTCCACCAGGAAGCGTACACAACCCACTGTACCAACCGTAGCCACTGGGGACAGACACCAAAAACAATGGGAACTATGAACCTGCAACCTGCAAAAAGGAGACCCCAAACACAGTAAGTTAAGGAAAATGAAAAGACAGAGAAACACACAGCAGATGAAGGAGCAAGATAAAAACCCACGAGACCAAACAAATGAAGAGAAAATAGGAAGTCTACCTGAAAAAGAATTAAGAGTAGTCATAGTAAAGATGATCCAAAATCCTAGAAATAAAATGGAGAAAATACAAGAAATGTTTAACAAGGACCAAGAAGAACTAAAGAGCAAACAACAATGATGAACAATTTAATGATGAACATTAAATTGATGAACATTAAATTCCATTTAATTCCAATTTTAAATGGAATTAAAAATTCTCTAGAAGGAATCAATAGCAGAATAACTGAGGCAGAAGAACAGATAAGTGACCTCCTGGAAGATAAAATAGTGGAAATAACTACCTCAGAGCAGAATAAAGAAAAGAGAATGAAAAGAATTGAGGACAGTCTCAGAGACTTCTCAGACAGCATTAAATACACCAACATTCGAATTATAGGGGTCCCAGAAGAAGAAAAGAAAAGGAAAGGGACTGAGAAAATATTTGAAGAGATTATAGTTGAAAACTTCCCTAATGTGGGAAAGGAAATACTCAAGCAAGTCCAGAAAGTACAGAGCGTCCCATACAGGATAAATCCAAGGAGAAACACATCAAGACACATATAAGTCAAACTATCAAATATTAAATACAAAGAAAAAATACTAAAAGCAGCAAGGGAAAAGCAACAAATAACATACAAGGGCATCCCCATAAGGTTAACAGCTGATCTTTCAGCAGAAACTCTGCAAGCCAGAAGGGAGTGGCAGGACATATTTAAAGTGATGAAAGGGAAAAACCTACACCCAAGATTACTCTACCCAGCAAGGATCTCATTCAGATTCGATGGAGAAATTAAAACCTTTACAGACAAGCAAAAGTTAAGAGAATTCAGCACCACCAAATCAGCTTTACAACAAATACTAAAGGAACTTCTCCAAGCAGGAAACACAAGAGACCTACAATAACAAACCCAAAACAATTAAGAAAATGGTAATAGGAACATACATATCAATAATTACCTTAAATCTAAATGGATTAAATGCTCCAACCAAAAGACACAGACTGGCTAAATGGATAAAAAAAAAAAAGACCCATATATATGCTGTCTACAAGAGACCTACGTCAGACCTAGGGACACATGCAGACTGAAAGTGAGGGGATGGAAAAGGATATTCCATTCAAATGGAAATCAAAAGAAAGCTGGAGTAGCAATTCTCATATCAGACAAAATAGACTTTAAAATAAAGACTATTACAAGAGAAAAAGAAGGACACCTCATGATGATCAAGGGATCAATCTAAGAAGAAGATATAGCAATTGTAAATATTTATGCACCCAACATAGGAGCACCTCAATACATAAGGCAAATGCTAACAGCCATAAAAAGGGAAATCAACATTAACACAATCATAGTAGGGGACTTTAACACCCCAATTTCACCAATGGACAGATCATCCAAAATGAAAATAAATAAGGAAACACAAGCTTTCATTGATACATAAAAGAAGATGGAATTAATTGATATTTAAAGCACATTCCATCCAAAAACAACAGAATACACTTTCTTCTCAATAGCTCATGGAACATTCTCCAGGGTAGATCATATCTTGGGTCACAAATCGAGCCCTGGTAAATTTAAGAAAATTGAAATCATATCAAGTATCTTTTTTGACCACAATGCCTAGACTAGATATCAATTACAGGAAAATATCTGTAAAACATACAAACACATGGAGGCTAAACAATTCCCTACTAAATAACCAAGAGATCACTGAAGAAATCAAAGAGGAAATCAAAAAATACCTAGAAACAAATGACAATGAAAGCCCTACAACCCAAAACCTATAGAATGCAGCAAAAGCAGTTCTACGAGAGAAGGGTATAGCAATACAATCCTACCTCAAGAAACAAGAAAACAGCTCAAATAAACAGCCTAACCTTACACCAAAAGCAATTAGAGAAAGAAGAACAGAAAACCCCCAAAATTAGCAGAAGGAAAGAAATCATAAAGATCAGATCAGAAATAAATGAAAAAGAAATGAAGGAAGCAATAGCAAAGATCAAATAAATCAAAAGCTGGTTCTTTGTGAAGATAAACAAAATTAATAAACCATTAGCCAGACTCATCAAGAAAAAAAGGGAGACGACTCAAATCAATAGAATTAGAAATGAGAAAGTAGAAGTAAGAACTGACACTGCAGAAATACAAAGGATCATGAGAGATTGCTACAAGCAACTACATGCCAATAAAATGGACAAACTGGAAGAAATGAACAAATTATTAGAAATGCACAACCTTCCGAGACTGAACCAGGAAGAAATAGAAAGTATGAACAGATCAATCACAAGCACTGAAATTGAAACTGTGATTAAACATCTTCCAACAAACAAAAGCCCAGGACCATATGGCTTCACACACGAATTATATCAAACATTTAGAGAAGAGCTAACACCTATCCTTCTCAAACTCTTCCAAAATATAGCAGAGGGAGGAATACTCCCAAACTCATTCTACGAGGCCACCGTCACTCTGATTAACAAAACCAGACAAAGATGTCACAAAGAAAGAAAACTCCAGGCCAATATCACTGATGAATATAGATGCAAAAATCCTCAACAAAATACTAGCAAACAGAATCCAACAGCACATTAAAAGGATCATACACCATGATCAAGTGGGGTTTATTCCAGGAATGCAAGGATTCTTCAATCTAAGCAAATCGATCAATGTGATACACCATATTAACAAATTGAAGGAGAAAAACTATATGATCATCTTAATAGATGCAGAAAAAGCTTTTGACAAAATTCAACACCCATTTATGATAAAAACCCTCCAGAAAATAGGCATAGAGGGGATTACCTCAACAGAATAAAGGCCATATATGACAAACCCACAGCCAACATCGTCCTCAATGATGAAAAACTGAAACCATTTCCACTAAGATCAGGAAAGAGACAAGGTTGCTCACTCTTACCACTGTTATTCAACATAGTTTTCGAAGTTTTAGCCACAGCAGTCAGAGAAGTAAAAGAGATAAAAATAATCCAAACTGGAAAAGAAGAAGTAAAGCTGTCATTGTTTGCAGATGACATGATAGTATACATAGAGAATCCTAAAGATGCTACCAGAAAACTACTGGAGCTAATCAGTGAATTTGGTAAAGTAGCAGGATACAAAATTAATGCATAGAAATCTCTTGCATTCCTATACACTAATGATGAAAAATCTGAAAGAGAAATTAAGGAAACACTCCCATTCAGCATTGCAAAAAAAGAATAAAATACCTAGGAATAAACCTACCTAAGGAGACAAAAGGCCTGTATGCAGAAAACTATAAGACACTGATGAAAGAAATTAAAGATGATACAAACAGATGGAGAGATCTACCATGATCTTGGATTGGAAGAATCAATATTGTGAAAATGAATATACTACCCAGAGCAATTTCCAGATTCAATGCAATCCCTAGCAAACTACCAATGGCATTTTTCACAGAACTAGAACAAAAAATTTCACAATTTGTATGGAAATACAAAAGACTCTGAAGAGCCGAAGCAGTCTTGAGAAAGAAAAGCAGAACTGGAGGAATCAGGCTCCCTGACTTCAGACTATACTACAAAGCTACAAAGCTATAGTAATCAAGACAGTATGGTACTGGCACAGAAACAGAAATATAGATCAATGGAACAGGATAGAAAGGCCAGAGATAAACCCACGCGCATATGGTCACCTTATTTTTGATAAAGGAGACAAGAATATACAATGGAGAAAAGACAGCATCTTCAAAAAGTTGTGCTGGGAAAACTAGACAACTACATATAAAAGAATTAAATTAGAACACTCCCTAACACCATACACAAAAATAAACTAAAAATGAATTAAAGACCTAAATGTACGGCCAGACACTATAAAACACTTAGAGGAAAACATAGGCAGAACCCTCTATGATATAAATCACAGCAAGATCCATTTTGACCCACCTCCTAGAGAAATGGAAATAAAAACAATAATAAACAAATGGGACCTAATGAAACTTCAAAGCTTTTGCGCAGCAAAGGAAACCATAAACAAGATGAAAAGACAACCCTTAGAATGGGAGAAAATATTTGCAAACGAAGCAACTGACAAAGGATTTATCTCCAAAATTTACAAGCAGCTCATGCAGCTCAGTATCAAAAAAAGAAAAAACCCAATCCAAAAATGGGCAGAAGATCTAAAGCGACATTCCTCCAAAGAAGATATATAGGTTGCCAACAAACACATGAAAGAATGCTCAACATCACTAATCATTAGACAAATGCAAATCATAACTACAATGAGGTATCACCTCACACCAGTCAGAATGGCCATCATCAAAAAATCTAGAAACAATAAATGCTGGAGAGGGTGTGGAGAAAAGGGAACCCTCTTGCACTGTTGGTGGGAATGTAAATTGATACAGCCACTATGAAGAACAGTATGGACGTTCCTTAAAACACTACAAATAGGGCTTCCCTGGTGGCGCAGTGGTTGAGAGTCCACCTGCCGATTCAGGGGACACAGGTTCGTGCCCCGGTCCGGGAAGATTCCACATGCCGCAGAGCGGCTGGGCCCGTGAGCCATGGCCGCTGAGCCTGCGCGTCCGGAGCCTGTGCTCTGCAACGGGAGAGGCCATAACAGTGAGAGGCCCGTGTACCACAAAAAAAAAAAAAAAAAAAAAAAAAAAAACTACAAATAGAACTACCATATGACCCAGCAATCCCACTACTGGGATATACCCTGAGAAAACCATAATTCAAAAAAGTCATGAACAACAATGTTCATTGCAGCTGTATTTACAATAGCCAGAACATGGAATCAATCTAAGTGTTCATCAACAGAAGAATGGATAAAGAAGACGTGGCACATATATACAATGGAATATTACTCAGCCATAAAAATAAATGAAATTGAGTTATTTGTAGTGAGGTGGATGGACCTAGAGTCTGTCATACAGAGTGAAGTAAGTCAGAAAGAGATGCTGTATGCTAACACATATATATGGAATCTGAAAAAAAAAAATGGTCTGAAGAACCTAAGGGCAGGACAGGAGTAAAGACGCAGGCGTAGAGAATGGACTTGACATGGGGAGGGGGAAGGGTAAGCTGGGACAAAGTGAGAGAGTGTCATGGACTTATGTACAGTACCAAATGTAAAATAGATAGCCAGTGGGAAGCAGCCGCATAGCACAGAGAGATCAGCTCAGTGCTTTGTGACCACCTAGAGGGATGGGATAGAGAGGGTGAGAGGGAGACGCGAGAGGGTGTAGATATGGGGATATATGTGTATGTATGGCTTATTCACTTTGTTATAAAGCAGAAAGCAACACACCATTGTAAAGCAATTATACTCCAATAAAGTTGTTTAAAAATGTATTAAATAACTGAGATAAACAGTTATTAAACATAAATGTAGTACAGTTGTATTAATATAAAAAATCATATAACATTAAAGAAATCTACAAATAATAAATGCTGGAGAGTGTTTGGAGCAAAGGGAACCCTCTTGCAGTATTGGTGGGAATGTAAATTGGTACAGCCACTATGGAGAAGAGTATGGAGGTTCCTTAAAAAACTAAAAATAGAACCACCATACGACCCAGCAATCCTGCTACTGTGCATAAACCCTGAGAAAACCATAATTCAAAGAGTCATGTACCACAATGTTCATTGCAGCACTATTTACAGTAGCCAGGACATGGAAGCAACATAAGTGTCCATCGACAGATGAATGGATAAAGAAGATGTGGCACATATATACAATGGCATATTACTCAGCCATATAAAGAAACAGAATTGAGTTTTTTGTAGTGAGGGGATGGACCTAGAGTCTGTCATACAAGAGTGAAGTATGTCAGAAAGAAAAAAAACAAATACCGTATGCTAACGCATATATGGAATCTTAAAAAATATATAAATGGTTCTGAAGAATCTAGGGGCAGGAGAAGAATAAAAACGCAGACGTAGAGAATGGACTTGAGCACACAAGGAGGGGGAGGGGTAAGCTTGGATGAAGTAGGAGAGTGGCATGGACATATATACACTACCAAATGTAAAATAGATAGCTAGTGGGAAGCAGCTGCATAGCACAGGGAGATCAGCTTGGTGCTTTGTGACCACCTAGAGGGGTGGGATAGGGAGGATGGGAGGGAGGTGCAAGAGGGAGGGGATATGGGGATATATGTATACGTATAGCTGATTCACTTTGTTATATAGCAGAAACTAACATAAGATTGTAAAGCAATTATACC
Organism: Orcinus orca; assembly: GCF_937001465.1. NCBI lineage: Eukaryota > Metazoa > Chordata > Mammalia > Artiodactyla > Delphinidae > Orcinus > Orcinus orca. The sequence goes on along the minus strand of NC_064562.1, from coordinate 107,617,442 downwards.
CCAATAAAGATGTTAAAAAAAAAAAGAGTTATGGGACATAAAGAAGGAGAGGCAGATGGTATGTACAAATGGTTCCATAATTTGGAGTTTGAAAAGGAGAACAGAGAGTTCAGTATTTGAAAATACCATGGAGAATCAAGGAGGTAGAAGTAGCATTATGGCCAGAATTTTTGGAGGTGCTTTGTGTACTTTAAGTTGGGCCATCTTTTATCATCTGTTCCGCGGGGGACTTTATTATGTTGTTGCCATACAATATTCTCTGATTTTGTTTTATCCAAGCATGTACTGTTTCTTTGTTTTTCAGTTCCTAATATAAATAACATGCTATTCATTTGTATATTGATTTTAGATTTCAGTTTTGCTGTTTATACATATATTCCATTCTGTTAGTCTGTGGATTCCTTTGTCAATTATCAGTTATTATTTCCAGAAATCCTGAAACCAAGTATATTTCATTATATTCAGTATAACATCTGGGATATATTTCAATTCTATTTATATTTAGCTCAATCAGTAATATCCATCCTTTGGCTAATGTTATTATAAATTGATTTAGCTATATTTTAAATTAATTGAAAATTTTACCCATGGTAAATACATAAGATTATCATTGAATCAAAATATATACTATTAAATTAAAGATTAATTTTGGGATAACACAAATATACTTTCTGGCATATGTACAATCTTGTAAAAAATAATAAGCAGCTTAATGTTAAGCTGACTAGCATGAAAAATATTCAGCATGGTAAAAAATTAAAAGAAATGTGTTCTCTATATCCAGTGTTTCATTAATGGGGAAGTTAAACTTTATTCTTTTTCTACTGTGGCTGAATTTTAAAAGTACAGAAGTCAGTAGCAGAATATAAGTTTTCAATACTATACTATTTGGTTTAAGAAAAATATTCTCTTCAAATTATAGAGTAATATTAATCTTTTAATATTATAATGAGGGTGCCCACACCATAGTCTTTAAATCTGAAGCCTGATAGGACAGTCTGAGTTTAAATCCTGGTTTTGCCATTTAAGAACTGAGTGACCCTAGGCAAATTACTAAACTCTCTGACCCTCAATTTTTGCATCTATAAAAGGGGTTAATAGTGGTATGTACATCACAGGAAGTTGTGAGTTTTGATTAGATTAATGTATGTAAAATGATCAGAACAGTAATTGAACATATTAAGTGTCCTGCAATTGTTTGCTAGCATCATAATTCATTTGCATCTATACACAGCTCTTTTCAGTGTGCATGCAATTATATGAATATCACTGGGAATGACATTTTATCCTTACATAGTACTATTCTCATGATAGGTAGCTCAGACTTAGGTGTAGATGATAGAACTGTTCTACCAAATGAAATAGTTAAATTGATGATAGAGTTAAGGGTAGATTAGATCCTATTTAAAACCTATATGAAATGTGTCTCACACAGTATGTTGACAGTTACCATTACTTGAATTTAATCTTCTCCCTACTCTTCTTTCTGGGGACTCAGTTAATCAGTGTTCCTTGAGTATCTAATATGTATCAAATATTATACTATGATTTTTAAAAATAATTAGTTAATTAATTTATTCTTCCCTGCGTTGGGTCTTTGTTGCTGGGCTCAGGCTTTCTCTTAGTTGCGGCGAGCTGGGGCTACTCTTCGTTGCGGTGCACGGACATCTCATTGCGTTGGCTTCTCTTGTTATGGAGCATGGGCTCTAGGCACACGGCCTTCAGTAGTTGTGGCACACGGGCTCAGTAGTTGTGGCTCATGGGCTCTAGAGCGCAGGCTCAGTAGTTGTGGCACATGGACTTAGTTGCTCCGCGGCACGTGGGGTCTTCCCGGACCGGGGATCGAACCCATGTCCTCTGCATTGGCAGGCAGATTCTTAACCACTGCGCCACCAGGGAAGTCCCTATACTGTGATTTTAATGCTTAAGACAGGTGCAGTTATTGCCTTGAGGCAGCTTATACACTGGAGGGCAAGAGTTACATCAAACAAATAAGTATTGGTACTACAAAGAAAAAGTTATAGTAATATTATACTAAAAGAGGGCATCTCTCCTGGTGCTGGGTGCAAAAGCCACCCTAACTGAAGTGCTATAATAACCTGAGATCAAAGAATGAAAACTTTAGCTACCTGAGGAGGAAAAGTACCAAGTAGAAAGCATGGGGTATGGGAGTTTACATGACATGTGTACTGACTAGAGAAATACAGGTGTGATGTATTCTCTTTCAGGGGACTGAAAGAGAAGCCAGAACTCCTAGAACTAAGAGTTCCTGTTAAAGATAGTGACTTGGGGCTTCCCTGATGGCACAGTGGTTGAGAGTCTGCCTGCCGATGCAGGGGACACGGGTTCGTTCCCCGGTCTGGGAAGATCCCACATGCTGCGGAGCGGCTGGGCCCGTGAGCCATGGACGCTGAGCCTGTGCATCCGGAGCCTGTGCTCTGCAACGGGAGAGGCCACAGCAGTGAGAGGCCCACGTACCGCAAAAAAAAATAGTGACTTGGCCGACCCCCGAGGAGTCCCAGGCCATCAAAGCTCTTCAGAAAGACCTCGAACAATTTGCCAAGCTCCTAAAGCAGAAGAGGATCCCCCTGGGATACACCCAGGCCGATGTGGGGCTCACCCTGGGGGTTCTCTTTGGGAAGGTGTTCGGCCAAGCAACCATCTGCCGTTTTGAGGCTTTGCAGCTCAGTTTCAAGAACATGTGTAAGCTGCAGACCCTGCTGCAGAAGTGGGTGGAGGAAGCTGACAACAACAAGAATCTGCAGGGGATGTGCAAGGCAGAGACCGTCATGCAGGCCCGGAAGAGAAAGCAGACCAGTATTGAGAACCGAGTGAGAGGCGACCTGGAGAGCATGTTCCTGCAGTGCCCAAAGCCCATCCTGCAGCAGATTAGCCACATGGCTCAGCAGCTCGGGCTTGAGAAGGATGTGGTCCGAGTGTGATTCTGCAACCGTCGCCAGAAGGGCAAACGATCAAGCAGTGACTTTTCGCAGCGAGAGGATTTTGAGGCTGCTGGATCTCCTTTCTCAGGGGGACCAGTAACCTTTCCTCTGGTGCCAGGGCCCCATTTTGGTACCCCAGGCTATGGGGGTCCTCATTTCACTACGCTGTACTCCTCGGTCCCATTTCCTGAGGCTGAGGCCTTTCCCTCGGTGTCTGTCACCACTCTGGGGCTCCCCCATGCATTCCAACGGAGGTGTCAGCCCTTCCCAGGAATGGGGACAGAGGAAGGGGGACAGCTAGGGAGAAAACCCTGGGATTCATACCAGGGCTTTGGGATTAGGTTCTTCATTCACTTAGAAAGGAATTGGGAGCACACAGGGTGTGGGGGCAGGGAGTTTGGGGGAACTGGTTGGAGGGAAGGTGAAGTTCAGTGATGCTCTTGATTTTAATCCCTGCATCACTCATCACTTTGTTCTTAAATAAAGAAGCCTGGGACCTAGAAAAAAAGAAAAAAGATAGTGACTTGATGGACCCTAAGTCTTTTTGTTTGTGTTTTTGTTTCCTTACTAGCATGAATGTGAAATTACTAAGGTTATATTTTTAATGAAGGGGTTCACTTTAATGTTCTGTACCTTTGAACTGTATGCATTTGATTTAATAAGCATACCTATAAATCCTATAAATCTTATTTTGATGATGACTCTGACTACTATGGGAAGATTAATTGAATGGAAGATGTGGAGAGAGCAGATAGGAGGCAATTTAGTAATGCAGGAGAGAGATTATTGCATCTCGGCCTGGAAGGATGGCTCTTGGAATGAAGAAAAGTGGATAATTTTAGAATCTTTAGAAGAGACAATTTGTAAAACTTGGCAGTTGATGGATAGGAAAAGAGATGAGTGTACTATGGTTCCCATATTTCTGGTTTGAGTGTATGAGGTGTGGAATATAGGACGAGGTACAGGTTTGGAAATGGGGAAGTTTATAAGTTTAGCATTAAAGTAGTATTTTTTTCTTTTCGAATTAGGTCTGGACTACTGTGGAGCAAATGCAATGTTGAGATGAGTATATGGTCTGGAGTGCAGAAGAAAGCTCTCAATTGCAATATAAATCTACAAGTCATAGACATAGAGATGGAAATTGAAGCTATGGAAGTAAATCATGTTATAATGGAGGAAAGAATATAGAATAACAAAGAGGAGCACCTTGGAGCAACTAGAGCCTGGAAAAAAGCCAGCATTTAATGATCAGTTAAAGAAGGAGGAACTACTTATGAAAGGAAGCTAGAGAAAAAAATGGGAATGTGGTACATTAGATATCTAGGAAAGAGAGTTTTGAAAAAGGAGGGAATGGGCCCACAGGGTAGAATAATGTTAGGTTAAATAAAATGAGAGCTAAGAGTGTTTCATTAGGTTTAGTAAAGTGGATATTGAGGCCAAAACAATTGTAGTGAGAACACATTAGGTACAGTAGTGAGAGTGGAAGAAATATTAGAATAAGCAGGAAGTGAGGAAATAAAGGGTAAATGTCTTGTTGGATATTTGAGTTTGGAAAAAAAGAGCAAATGTGATTGTCCAGAAGAGGAAATGGAATTGAGAGAGCATTTATTTGTTTTTGTTTTTGTTGTAAGAAGGGAAGTAAGATTTGCCCACTTAGGGCAGGAGTCAGTATGGAGAGAATGACTAAAGATGGGGAAGAAAGTTTGTAATAGACATCTCCAGGGTCCTGGGAAGCTAAGAGGGATGCAGAACACAGAAAGAAAGGAAAAGGTGCCATGCAGAAGCAGGTTGGTTCATACATTCAGATGTTGGACATCAAGGGAGTTTCTGTTTAACACCTCTCCATTTCCTTGGTGAATAGAAGGCAGTAGCTTCCATAAAGTGTGAGGAAGGCCAGTAGAGTGGGGACCAGGGGTTGGAGAACAGTTGAGATTTTCAGAACAGGAGCATGAGAGAATGAGAGCTGACCAAACACGTGGATTGCCATGTGCTGGTAAATTCTTCTCAAAGGTGGTGACCATATATTTTATATGGATGTTAGCCAACTCTGAGATTGTTCCATGAGCACTCAGCAACTAAGATGCATGTACAGAGAAGATGGGCAGTTGGATTCATTCAGGGTTGGGGATTTTAGGGCAGGTGCAATAAAAGCCCCAAAACACAAGTGAGCTTAGGTTATTGGTGAGGATATGGCTGCAAAGATGAACCACTGAATCCAAGCTGGATGGGCTTCATCTTTGTCATCATTATCTTCATCCATTATCATCTTCTGAATAAGGATGGAATTGAAGTCAGAAATGCCTGAAAAAAAGGAAGAAAGTAGACAGAGTGGTTGGTAACGGATGAAGCATTCTCCCATCTCATCATGCCTCTATCACCACAAAGACACTGTGTTGAAAGAACATCGTCTCTCCATCCAATTCTTGGGAAGAACTCTAGTTAATCGTGGTGGTCAGAGCTAGACATTTGTTGGAACAAGTTTTGCTGGCAAGCCAGAACTTTGTACCTCAAAAGCCAGAGCCAATCTGGCTGATTCCTTTGTGACCGCCCGCTTTCTGGCTTTCTCCTCCATTTGCTTGCCCTCCTGTTGGGTGAACGCTCTCACACATCATGTTTCTGGGGGAAGGGCAGAGCTGAAGGGGAAAGCACGTCAGCTAGGAAGACCTTCTCTCTGCCTGCTGACTCTAACCCATTCCAACCAGCAGACCTGCGCCCTCATCCATGCGGCTGGAGGTGTGGGTTCCCTTCACAGCCAGCTCTGTGATATCTCTGCAGGCGTACCTGGGGGTGCTGTTCCAAGATCTAGATTAGAGTGGAAGGCAAAAGATCCCTTTTAGCCTCACGCCTAAGCTTTGTTCTCCCATCTGGTATAATGGAGAGGTTATGAATGGAGTTTTGTTGTCTGCATTTGATCTCTAACAGTGGGTCTTTGACCAGGTTATTTAAGCTCCCGATTTTTCATCTAAAAGTGGAACAATAATAATACCCATCTCACAGGTTGGTAATGAAGACCGAACAAGTTAATGCATGTAAAGCACTTATCTAATACTTAATATCATACTTAATAAATATCATAAAGTATCATACTTAATAAATATTAGTTTTTAAAAATGAATTATTACGTTACCAGTGGGCTCTTAATGTTATTTTAGAAGTTGATTAGTTTTGGGTTTTTTTTTTTTTGGTATTAAAACAACACAAGTTTATTACCTTTCAGTGTTGGAGGTCAGGGGTCTGGTATGGTTCTCAATGGACTGAGATCAAGTTGTTGGCAGGGTATGTTCCTTTTGGAGGCTCTTGGGGAGAATCCATTCCCACACCTTTTCCAGTTTCTAGAAGCCACCTGCATTCCTTGGCTTGTGGCCCCTTTCTGGCTTCAAAGCCAGAAAGGTAGCATCTTCCAGTCTCTCTCTGACTCTGACTCTCCTGCTTTCTTCTTGTGGTTACATTGGGCCCACCAGGATAATCTCCCCATCTCAAGATTCTTAATTTAGTTCTTTTGCAAAGCCCATTTTGCCACTTAAGGTGACATTCTATAGAATGTGGACATCTTTGGAGGGCCAATATTCTGACTACCACTGGAGGCTACTGCAAAAATCCAGGCAAGAGATGATGGTGAACTGAGTCAGAGTGACAGCAGTGAAGATGGTGAGAAGTGGTGTTGTTCTGGATATATTTTGAGGGTAGAGCCAACAGGATATTCTGAGATTGGACGTGGATCTTTCTTTTCCAGTGGAGGGGGACTTCCAGTCTACCTCTGTGTTGGGCCTGGACCTTGGTGAGGATGTGGGTTTCTCTGGCATGAGGACCAAGGAGTCACGGGTCCATTACTGGAAGCTATGTGGCCCGCTAGGGCCTGGTGCCTGTTGCATGGCCTGCACTTGCTCAGTTGAATGGGTATGAAGTTGGTCTTATAACCTGCCATTAGCTCAAGTGCAGGGGCCCTCCAGGGCACAGTCTCCCCCCACTCCCCACTATCCAGGTTCTGCTGGGCCTGTCCTACCCCTATTTCTAACTTTTGGCCTGTTCCCCGGGAAGGTCACACTTGCTCCCAGGTCTGTCACACGTCATTTATTTATGTGTTTGTTTATGTGTGAAACCAAGTTCCCCTAAAACCGAGTTCCCTTACTGAGTTTATGATTAATCTCTCTATCCAAAACTTTATTCCCTTGCTTGTCTCCTCTGACCTCAATCCCTTTCTTGTCCCCTCTGGCCTCAATCCTATGCTAACTGAACACTTATCAACCAGAGTCGGCTATTGTTGATAACATCAATGTATTAAAATTGCTACATCATCATTACATTGTACTACATCATCATTAACTTACAAACTCAGGTGTTTCTCCAGGGCAAGATGAGCCCACAGATCCCCAAGCCATGGACTACCTGGACAGAGAATTATAAAAAGGAGACATCCTGATTCCTGAAACCATGATTAAGAAATGTCACGAGGCAATGATTAATTCTAGTTCCTTTGTTCTTCCCCCTTAAAACATTCCTAACTCAAAGACCAAGATGAAGTGTATCTAAGACTTGTCTCCCACTCCTTTGCTTGATGCCCTGCAAATAAATCCTTACTTTGCCGCAAATGCCTGCTGTCAGAGTTCGGCTTTCTGCACCACAGGCACATGACTTCTTGCTCGGTTACATGTGTATCTCTCTGTCCAGAATGTGCTTAGATTTATTTTAACTTAAAAAATTTTTTATTTTATAATGTTTTACTCTTTTCTCATTTGATTGGTGATCTTAGAGTATGTACCTCATTTTTACTCTGGAGAGAAAGAGGGAGAAGTGGGAAGCTGGGGAACACTGAGTCCTGAACGACAGAGAAACAGCAGAGCTCCTGGAGGTAACTGAGAGGATAAAAGGGAGAAACAGGAAGATGGGCCTTGAAGGACGGGTACCATAAATAAATAAAATGCTTAGACTCACATGGCTGGGAAGATGTGGAACCTAAAATTCAAATCAGAGACTCATAAGGCTCCCAAGGCTTAAATCTGCCCCCAACACTATTACCAAGTTGTTTGCACTGCACCTAAGAAAACTGAGTAACAGTTATTGCTTAAGTCAGAAGTGAAAACTAGAGTTAAATTATCTGTGTAAAACTTGAATTATTTGTTGTATATGTAATGTATCACAATATAACTAGCTATATTTGTTAGTTGGAGTAAGAGCAAAGATATGGGGCTTCCCTGGTGGCGCAGTGGTTGAGAGTCCGCTTGCCGATGCAGGGGACGCGGGTTCGTGCCCTGGTCTGGGAAGATCCCACGTGCTGCAGAGCGGCTGGGCCCGTGAGCCATGGCCGCTGAGCCTGCGCGTCCGGAGCCTGTGCTCCACAACAGGAGAGGCCACAACAGTGAGAGGCCCGTGTACCGCAAAAAATAAATAAATAAATAAATAAAATAAAGACCAAAGATATGAAAACAATACTAATTCTGTTTCTCATTTAAAAACTCATACTGAAATATTTCATATTTATTCATTGGTTTTTATTGTTGTTATATAGTATGTTTTTAGTTATTGGTATTCAGTTTATACACTGAGTATGTACTACATAGCTAATAAAGAAATAAAAGTAAGTTAGCATTATTGTTATACTGAGGAAAAAACTGTTTACAATTAATAATGTGGTTGTTAGTTTTAGCAAATTCATTTCCCACCTGATTACTTTCACCTCAAACTTCCATACTTTCTACTCTACAACTTCATCTTGAGCATCCATTCAGCACATGCTGGTTTATCCATTACTGGGTTAATATACCTCAAGTGCAATTAGGATTCTGGGACTGAGAGGTTGAAGGTTTACTCAGGCTTTGCCGATCGTCAATAAATACCATTTCTCATCACAGTTCCTCAGTTCCTTTAGGTAAAATAAGGACAGTAGCACTGATCCATTTTCACAGTCTTGATAAAAAAAAATTAAACGCCTGCATGAAAAGATGTTAGTATGTTTTTTAAATAAAGATTTAAATGTGGAAAAATTGTAAGAGAACATAAAGTGGTGAAGGATTTGACTTAGAGGTCCTTTTTTTTAGTTTTAAAACAACAAAATATTGAGATACTGAAAAAGGTAATACAAGTAGAAGTACTCTGTAAGCTGTAGTCTATAAATGTAAGATGATATTGATATTACAAAACCATTCATATAAAATTCCCAAATTTCTTAAGAGATGTACCTGTGTTATTTTAATTATAATAATGTATTTAATAATTGTTCACACTAAATTCCATTTAATTCTAAAATATGTTTTTGTACACATATACATTTTTTAGATAGGTGAACTTGTTAAATTGAAGGCTAGCTATATTTTATCTTTGGGAGTTAAACAATATACACCTGGAAAACTGGGGAAACCACAGTAATTTAAAATATTGCTATTCTGTGCCATTTTTGCTTAAGTTGACTCAGGAAATACAAGTAAGTGCCACTTAATGAAAAATATGTATAAATGGTTAAGTATATTAATGTAGATATGCAATAATGCTCCTATTTTGACTTAACATGAATCTTTGCTTTGTATCATATATTAAAATACCATTGGCAAACCACTCAACAATTCCCAGGAGTGTCCACTGGAGACAGTGTTCCAAGAGGCCATTGAGCTTTGCGTTTTTGAACCTTTGCTGTTGGGGCATTGGTTTCTGGATTGCTCCTCTGTTAACATGATGAGCTAATTGGCCTAGCAGGACTCCCTTTAGAATAGCGGCTTCTGCTTAGTTCATCAGGAGTACAATTTGTTGTTTCATTTCCTCTTTTAGTCCCACTGGGGAAATTGAATTGTGAAAAGACTGCCTACTGGGAACATTCAGTACTCTTGACTGAATAAGTAACTTTATTTATCTATTTATTTCTTTGGTACTGTCTTAATTAGCAAAGAAAGAAGGACTTTATTAGGTAAGAGAGTGCTGTGGTTTTGATACAGATAGGTGCTGTTAGCAAAGCGTTTGATTCACAGAGCCTTCTCAAAGTCAGGGTGTTTTGTAGGTACAAAGCTTATATGAAATTTTAATTTGCAGTGCTAGAGCTGTTTGCCATTTTGGTAAGTGTTAGTCATCCAATGCAGAAGTTGAAGACAAGTCAATGATGTTCTTTAAAAAAAAAAAAAAACACAGTTGTGAAGTTTAGAAGATTTATTCTTTGGACCACACAAACTTTAGTTTTTCTCCAATAAATATTGTTGGTCCATAACAGTGTCCAAATGTGGGCTTGAACAGTGTATCCTTAAGTTTGAAAACCTTCACAATTTGTCAGTTGCATCATTATTTAATGCTGTATCCACTCTCAGGCAAAAACAGAGTTTATGAGACCTAAACATCATGATGAACAAAGTCAGATAATATATTTTACATCTTTTTCTTTTAGAATTGAGGACTAGTTTCTACTGTACCTTATCAAACTCTTAAGTGTAATAAGGAAATTTCCTAAGATGTGATTTAAATATCCTCTAAATTAAAACCTCAGATGTTTTCTAGAACACCAGTTTAATAACTGCTTATCCTGAGAGTAGAGGCAGAATAATGTAATGATTAGAGATACTCTGGCTCTAGAACAAGACAGCCTTGATCCCAGTCACTGCTCTGTCGCTCACTAGCTTTGTGACCCTGGGCAAACAACTGAATTCCCTGAATCGCATAAGGTTAACTTAATAGGGATAGGGAGAGTTAATACAAGGCAAGCTCTTCGAAGAGCTCTTGGCAGACTGCCTACCACATAAGAATTGCTCAGTGGGTGTTAGCAGTTATTTTATATATTTCTTGATAATCCAGCACAAACCTGGTGCCAGTCATGTGTGCAATAAAGAATTCATAAATGCATTATTTAATGAGTGAATGGACAAGAGGAAGTGTTGTCCATAAAACTTAGAATCATTATAAATCCGTCTCTGCCCTATACTTTTAAACAAAACAGCACATTTCTCTGTAGTTATAAAATTACAGCCAAATGTGGGAGAGGTTCAGAAGAACTTAAAATCTATATTTAGATAATAGATCCTTATTATCCCTAAGCCATTACTATATATATAGTCTCTCAAAATTTTGAACATTAATTTGTAACATTCTATGAGTCTGGATGACTAGAAATAGAATTTAAAAATTCATCTTAATAAAATACTGTGAAAAACTTGCAAAGATTTTTAAAAAATATGCCTTATAACCCTTAAGAAGAAGAGCTTGTTTGTATACGGTTCCCTGATGTCTGAATTGAACAGATAAGGGGAGGGGACTGGGGGAGTCACTTCATGGACTGAGTTCCTCATGTTCTTTGCCAGATATGATGAATATTCAAAAATGAAACAAAAATAAGTCATTGTTCCTACTCCTAAGGAAGGTGTAATTAATCTACTTGTGTAGATAGTTGTAACACATGATAAATCAAATTACATATATTTGTATATATACTATTATTTTATATACATAAGATATAATAGGTAGTATATATATATTATACACACATACATATATACGTATAAATTCAAGTACTTAGTAATAAAGTAATTATTACTAATAAAGTAATTATTACTTTATTACTAATAAAGTAATACAGTATCATTGCTCTAAATAAAGTATTATTACTCCAAGTCTGTGTCCTAGGAGTTTAAGAAAATAAGGAAGTTTCCTTCCACTACTAAGAATGTTCTGCTTCCCTTTGAAACAGATTTATGGGGAACTGCTGAAGTAAGGGAATCATCTTAATCATTTTTTAGAACTCTTAGAAAGTTCTGGTCTAGGAAAAAGGTGAAAATATAAAATTTTCATTATGGGAGTTAGTTATTTTGTACTATACTAAGAAATATGAGTAAGATAGAGACATCATTGTTAATGATGTATGTACTTTTATTTTGCAATCACAGTAATTTATGGTAGTGTTGGAGGGTTTTTCTCCCCCATGATTGTTCCCATGTGTGGGAATGCAAAGCAGCGTGCCTGGCATATTATTTTCATTGTACTTGTCTATCTGTCTGTTTGGGCTTTCTTCACTCTTTTTTAATTAATCTGTGATTATCAACAAGAAAACATTGAGACTACTGTTACTAAATTCAGCACAAATGGAAGATGGTATTGATGTACTAAGTAATACGTGGTGGCCGTAATCAAACTTTCCATGTGGTTTCCATTTGGAAAACAACAATTTAGCAAGTTAATTCCTGCCTTTAGTTGATTCTTAAAAATTGGTCTCCATTTGGGCTCTCTGTTATAAAGGAATATGTTATTGTTTACTCTCTCCAGTGCATGAATAGTAAAATAATTCAGAAAGTACGTTTTCATATGATAGAAGTGTGATTATCTTGGCAAATATTACAACAACAATAATATTCAGATACTTCATTTTCTGTTCTTGGTGCTCTTGCAGCTAGTTGGGCCATGTGACTAGATCTGGACAATAGCATGTGATGTGTGTCGCTTCTGGATTGACTCAGCCCTTGTGTGATAGTGTAGTCTTTCTTCACTTGCCATAAGGAAATGAGTCTTTTCAATAAATAGTCCTAGGTTAACTGGATTTACAAAGAAAAACAACTGCATCTTATCTCAGATATACACAAACATTAATTTCAGGTAATTGAAGATTGAAATAGGAAATTCCCAACAATAATATTTCTTGAAAATGTCATAGAATATTCTCAAAATCTTTGGTTAGGCACATTTTAAAAAAATGAGACACATAAAGCACAAACCTTAAATGAAAAGAATGAGAATTTGAACTCTATTAAAATTTTAAAAACCTTTATCAGAGACACCACTTCATAAATAAGAATAGAGGAGTATTTGTAATATATGTAGATGTAACTACAAAAGGATTCTTATACAAATTATAATTATATTTTAAACTTCTATAAATCAATAAGAAAGAGCAGATAGCCCAAGAAAACAAATGAAAGAGAGTCAGACAAATATCGTATTATTATCTCTTATATGCGGAATCTAAAAAAAAAATAATAATACAAATGAACTTACTTACAAAACAGAAACAGACTCACAGACTTACAGAACGACTTTATGGTTACCAGGGGGGAAGGGTGGAGGGAGGGATAGATTGGGAGGCTGGGATTGACATGTACACACTGCTATATTTTAAATAGGTAACCAACAAGGACCTACTGTATAGCACAGGGACCTCTGCTCAAAATTCTTTAATAACCTAAATGGGAAAAAGAATATATACATGTATATGTATAACTGAATCACTTTGCTGTACACCTGAAACTAACACAACATTGTTAATCAACTATACTTCAATAGAAAATAAAAATTTAAAAAAAGAAAGGGAGACAAAAGTCTTGGACAGGCGCTTCAAAATGAGAATATGCAAATGGACAATAAACACATTAAAAGATGTTCAACATCATTATTTATTAGGACAATGCTAATTAAAGCCACAGTAAGACACCATTACTTACCCATTAATACAACCATTAGAAACAAAAACCAAAAAACTGATAACACCGAGGGCTGACAAGGACTGTAGACCTACTGAAACTCTCAAAAATTGCCATTTGGGGTGTAAATTGGCATAACCTGTTTAGAAAACTGTTTTGTAATATCCTCTAAAACAGAACTTACTCATTCCTTATGGTACAACAATTACTTACTCATTCCTTATGGTCTAACGATTCCACTTCTAGGTAGATGCTCAACAGAAATATGTAGATTTGTGCTTTAAAAGATGTGTTCCAGAATATTCATAACAGCAGTATTATTAAAACCTCCAGTGGAAACAACCTAAATTTTCATCAACAATGGGACATAAAAAATAAATTGGAGAATATTCAAACTTTGGGTATGAATACAGTATGTGATGAAAATAAACTATGGCTACATACAACAACATAGACTCTTACAAACATAATGTTGAGAAAAAAATGCCAGGTGAATAAGGTCCAGACTGCATGATTTCTTGTCCATAAATCTTATTTATAAATAAGTCTAAAAATAGACAAAACTAATCTGCTATAGTAAGAATCAGAATTGTGCTTTCCTTTAGGGAACTAAATGAGAATTCTGAGTCATGGGGAAGGGATTTACTGGTAGTGTTTTGTTTCCTTGCTGTTCTTACATGGGTGTGTTTATTTTGTTAAACTTCATCAAGCTGTGTTCTTAGGACTTGTGCACTTTTAGTTATATATGTTATATTGCTAAAAAATTCAACACTGAATCTGTAAGCAACTTATTACAAAAAGGTTACATTGATAATTACACTAGGAACATCTCCTCTCCTTTCAAATCAGCCAAATCTTATTACTTTTAAAGTCAGACTTTTGTGCGGTCTAACTTTGGTCCACATGTGCACTGCTCATATTCCCAGGATGCCGCTGTCTCTAACCATATAGGATTGCTGCCCTGAGATTTTCAAAGGGATGCAACGTATTACAAAAATGCTAGCAGCTCGTTTTGTGATGAGAAAGGATTTTTAAGCACAGACTGTTAGACTGTCTTCCAGATACTGAAATTTAATTCCCCAGTGCCTGCTCTTCCCCTTTAATAGTTATTTTAGGTTAGAGTTTTGTCTTTAGGGAAAACAAATGAAGGGACCGGTATGGAAAAAAATCAATGGACATACATACTTAAATATGGTAACAAAATCACCAGTAGTGTAATCTGGGTCAAAATATGTTTTTCAAGTTGTGAATAACAAAACTGGACTAAAAACTATCTAGAAATGTCTGCCTCTTGTTATTTCTTTTCAGTTTTAACCAAATAATGTCTACCCTTTCACTGGCCCTGCCATCCCCTCAACTATTCTAATTCAGCATTCCTAGTTGGCAGGCAGTAGTGGAGAACTTGACTTCACAGTCTCAACAGCTTAGTCCCAAACAAGCCAGCAAAACATTAGGACTCTCAGTTGGCAGAAGCATGAAAGTATCTTCAGAAGGCCAAGTGATGTCGCGTGAAACTTCTGTTTGTCCACCTTATTTGAGCAAAGCTCAATGAGCATGATTTCAGCAGAATATGAGGTGCCCCTTATTCTCAAGCTTTTGACTGAGTTCTGTATATGGACATAGCTGGGAAAAACTAAATATTTCTTTGCAAAGTTCAAGCTCCTCCATATCCAATGGAAAATTAGCATAGTGGAGAAGAGCCAAACACCAAAGATTATATCTACTGCACTGTGAAAGGCCTGTTCTGTGGTCAGAAGCAAAAGCAAAACAAAGCACTTTGATTGGCAGTGCTTATGATGGACAAGTCTTTTCAGACAGATGCTGAGATGGGGCTACAGATAAAGAAAAGCAGAGGAAATCTGAGAATGGTGGTGATCAGCAATTGTTCCTTATCTCCACCTGCATCAAAACAGTCTGTGATGTTAGCGTTTTTTTTAAAACTCATTTGTTCAACAAAGGCTTGTTAAACAGCTTTTCAATCTCAGTGATTAGCTTGGGATGCAGTATTCATATGACATGGCACCTAGCTCAAGGGGCTTACAGACAAATTATAGGAGAAATAAGTTGGATAGAAACAAGTTACTACACTATAATGTAATAAAAAGAAATATACAAAAATAGAGTAAATCCACCAGGAGAATGTAATCCCCAACTCCAAGCTCATGCATGACAGAAACCCTTTTCAGGCCTCAATTTTGTATTACTTCCTCTGTTTGAACTTAAGGACTTTTACACATCCAGTTTTTTATTCTAGGGCAGAATGTGTGAGACCAGCTCCCTTCTCTACTGTTTATGCTCATATCGTAGCTTAAGCATCACTTTGCCCCAAAGCTGACCCTGATTCCCTTTTCCCCTACAGGGTAAAATTTCAGTTTGCTGACCCTGCTCTGTGATCAGCCAACCTCCCTTTTGTTCATGATATTGCACTTGACTTTTACCATCTTTCTACTCCTACCAGATTATAAATTCCTTTAGGAGCAAGGCCATTCCTATTTCATTCAGTATGGAAACCCAGCTTCTGACTCTGGAACTTAATTTATACTCATTGAGTCAATAGTAAGTGAGCCTTAGTCTGAGAAGCCTAGGGGACATGATGATGCAATTTACCTGGTAGAACCACAGAAACATGGGGAAGAAACAGCTTGTGTCACTGTAGCTCATGGCATTGTTCTAAGTGACAGTTTTCTTATATAGTTTTTTGTGTCTTACACAATACCTAATGAAGAAAGAATATTATCCACTTTTAAACTTTGAGCTCCTGGGGCTTCTTAAATTTGGTCTGTGTCGCATTGGAAAAATCAGATGAAATGTGTTGACCCTCTTCCATTCCCACCTTTCAAATGCACCTGTGCTCATACATGTTTGTATATAATTCCTAGGATCCCATGGGTCTGATTCTCTAGAATCTTGGTGCATTACATCATCTCAGCGTCTTACCAGGAAGTAAGAATGCTTATACCCATTTTATAGTCCAAGAAACTTAAGCGCAGCATGGTAGAATAAATTATTTTAGGTCATTTACCTATTAGTCTGTGGTAGGTCTTGCATATGAACCCAGATGGATCTTACTCCAAAAACCATGGCCTTTACACGACACCTGACTTCAAAGCATCTGGCACATGGTAGGTCCTTTCAGGGGAAAGGACAAAGATGGGAAAATGCCAATGTAGGGTTGTTTGAGCCACTGTAGGGTTGTTTGAGCCGCTGTGTTTTAAGCTGTTTGGTTTTTGTATATAGTGTTGAGACAAAGAATTAGAAAGTTCTTTAATATGTGGACTTGTAAATTTGTGCAAGAAAGTTGGGAAGGTAGGGCAGAGCCAAAGAGGAGAGCATGAGAGGGCAGAGCTACCCTACTTCAAAATGAGAGTTATGAAAAGCCGTCATTAGTGATCTCTCATTTTATATTATTTTGGATGTGAGCTTGGGAAGATAATATTTTCAGAGTTATTTTGACTCAGGTTCAATTATTTTTCTTATGGTAAAATATTTGTATACACAAATGTATGTATTTATATATGCATATATATTCATTTATATTTAACTCTTCAAAGGTGATCATTATTCAACTTAGATTCCTTGGTTAATAAAAATTAATAAATGCACATTTTATGTTTAAAAAAGTTTATGCAAAACAAATTTACTCACTTTGAGTCTTCTATTGTACGTTAGATTTTTTCTACGGCTGAATAAAACACAATTAATATAGGATTAGTTTATGCTCTTAGCCCATTAGATGTAATTTAATATAAATTAATCATTTTATATAGAGAAAAAATTTTAACAGTATTTCCCTGCATATTATTGTTATTATTAGCCTCAGCTTGTTTCAGAGCTATTAATTTAATATGAAAGAAAATCCAAATTAATTTTTTCCCATGCTATGATGAAATCTTTTACATTTATGCTGTAAACTATAAGAGTAAATAAACAAATACTTTTTGGCTTGCAAGAATCATTTTATTTCACAGACGAGATCTGGTAAGTTGCTTTATTACAAATGATTTTTTTTTTAAATAAGTGCTTTTTTAGAGACAGAATTCACATAATGGAAAATTCATGCTTTTAATGCATACAATTCAGTGTTTTTTGGTTTATTCTTAGAGTTGTGCAGTCATCACCACTGTCTAACTTTAGAACAGTTTTATCACCCCAGAAAGAAACCTTGGACCCATTACCACTCAATCCCCATTCTTGCTTCCCTAACCTTAGTTGTGTTTGCCCCTAGCAACTGCTAATCTACTTTCTGCATATGAATTTGCGTGTTCTGGACATTTCATATAAATGGAATCATACAAAGTGTGGCTTTTTGTGTCTGCCTTCTTTCACTGAGCATGATGTTCAATGTTTAGCCATGTTGTAGCATGTATCAGTACTTATTCCTTTTTGTGTCCAAATAATATTCCATTATATGGACTTACCACATTTTATTTATTTTTTAGTTAATGGGCATTTGAATTGTTTCCAGTTTTTAGCTATTTTTTAATAACCTTGCTATGAAGATTTATGAACAAATTTTATGTGGAGCTATGTTTTCAATTCTCTTGGTTGTATACTCAAGAGTGAAATTGCTGGGTCATATGGTAACTCTATGTTTAGCTTTTAAATTGGGTTATTTGTCTTTTAATTGCTGAGTTGTAAGAGTTCTTTATATACTCTTGCTACAAGCTCCTTATTAGATATTTGATTAGCAAATGTGTTCTCCCATTCCATAAGTTGCCTTTTCACATTTTTTTTTTTTTTTTTTTTTTTTGCATTACGCGGGCCTCTCACTGTTGTGGCCTCTCCCGCCGCGAAGCACAGGCTCCGGACGCGCAGGCTCAGCGGCCATGGCTCACGGGCCCAGCCGCTCCGCGGCACGTGGGATCCTCCCAGACCGGGGCACGAACCCGCGCCCCCTGCATCGGCAGGCGGACTCTCAACCACTGCGCCACCAGGGAAGCCCCCCTTTTCACATTTTTGAAGGTGTCTTTTGAAGCATGACACATTTTTAATACTGTCGAAGTCCAGTTTGTTTATCTTTTGTCAATTGTGCTTTTGGTGTCATATCTAAAGCACACTGCCTAATGCAAGGTCACAAAGATTTACTTCTGTCTTTTATTCTAGGATTTCTTTAGTTTTAGGTCTTACATTCAGGTCTGACTTCATTTGAGCTAATTTTTTTTATGTATATGGTGTGAGGTAGAGGTGCAGTTTCATTCTCTTGCATGTGGATATTCAGTTGTCCTGGCAACATTGGTTGAAAAGACTATAGGTTTTAATTGTCTTGAGAGCTTGTTGAAAACCAATTGACAATGAATGTAAGGGCTTATTTCTATACAATTATTTATGCTCCTCTGATCTATGTCTATGCCTATGTCGATAACACACAGTGATTACTGTAGTTTGGTAGTAAGTTTTGAAAGTGTGAGTCCTCCAATTTTGTTCTTTATTTTAAAGATTTTTTTTTTATAATTCTGCGTCCCTTGGATTTATGTATGAGTTTTAGTAGCAGCTTATCGATTGCTGCAAAACAAACAAACAAACAAAAAAATCCAGCTAGTATTTCAATAGCAATTGTTTTGAAACTATAGATCAATTTGGAGAGTATCTTCCAATCCATGAACATGGGATATTTTTCTCATTTATTTATTTCCTTCTAAGTGCTGCTTTAGTTGCATCAAATAAGTTTTCTTTACTGTGTTGTTATTTCATTTCCATTCACCCTAAAATATTTTGTAATTCCCCTTAGTATTTTTCCTTTGAGCCATTGCTATTTAGGAGTATGTTGTTTAATTAACACATATTTGGGAATTTCCCAAATTTTCTTTTGTTATTGATTTCTAATCTCATTCTTTTTTGGTAAGAGAACATACTTATGTATGATTTCAATGCTTTTAAATGTACTGAGACGTGTTTTAAGGAGTAACATATAGTCTATCCTGGAGAATGTTCCAGGTGCATATAAAATGAATGTGTACTCTACTATACAGCTAGGTGGAATATTCCATACATGTCTGTAATATCTAGTCAGTTTATAGTGTTGTTGAGTCTTTATTTCTTTACTGATCTTCTGTTTAAGTTTTCTATCCATAATTGAAAATTAGGTATTGAAGTCTTCAACTATTATTTATGAATTGTCTTTCTGCCTTCAATTTTGTCTGTTTCTTTTTTTCCCATGTATTTTGGACCGCTTTGATTTTATCTCACTTGGAGTTTGTTGGAGCTTCTTGTGTGTGTATCATGTTTTCATAAAATTTTGGAATTATCAGCCATTATTTCTTTAAATATTCTTTCTGCCCCCTCTTTTTCTCTCCTCTACCTATTGTAATCCCTTAATGGAGATTTTAGTACATTAGTGGTATTCCACAGGTTGCAGAGACTGATTAATTTTGACTAGATGTTTTTGTCTTTGAACAACTAACATATTTATGGCATCTGAAGAATCTCTTCTTGATGACCTAGATGAGACGTAACATTCTATTTAAGTATTCTCATATTTTGTGTAATTATGATAATAAAGATAAAATAAAGTTTGGATACTTTCAGGGAAGGAATGTCTACAAGTATGCTGTGAGAGAATGAGATATCTCATTTGAGCACATGAAAAGTCTGTAAATATTTAAAGTGCTAGGAAGTGCAACTGACTGGAAGAAGTATTTGATTCTAGGAGTGTTTCAGCTATTATAATAGTAGCAGGTATCATTTTTTGATCACTTACTAAGCTTTAGTCTTTTTCAAATATTACCACATTTAATAATTTACATAATATAATTATAGAAGCTTTAAGAATAGGTTAAAATCTCTAAAGCAATTTAAGCCTATTTATCTGAAAGTCCCAAGTTAACTTTATTATAGTTACAGCTGTCACTACCTCTTGGTGGAGAGCAGGGTCAATGCACTCTTCCCATGAAGTATGGAAATTTTGAACCTCTGTAGTTCATATGTAGAATGATTCTTTATTTCCATTTTACAGATGAGCAAACTGAAACTCAAAGAGATTAACCATTTTACTCAACACTATCTTTTGTTATATTTGTATATATCAAAGATAGTTGAAATTAAGTTCAAGAAGGGTTGATTATACTTTGTCACCAGTGGTCTTACTTATTCAATTCTTTTTTTCCATTATAGAAACATAGTAGACACTCAATTAATGAAGATATAGTATTAAAATCAGTCAACGTTTTATTCTATCCAGGACCTGTTGTTTAGGCATGTGTTCTCTGAGTTCTCACTTTATATTTCTAAATCATTAGAAAAAGAAAGAAACATGATGGTTTATGTATTAAAAATGTAAGTCTTGAATGTATTGTTGTCATTTCTCTGTATTAGTCTGCCAAGGCTACCATAACAGAATACCACAGCCTGGGGTGGCTGAAAAAACACAAACTTACTTTCTCACTGTTCTGGAGGCTGGAAGTCCAGGATAAAGATGTCAGCAGCGGTTGGTTTCTTATAAGGTCTCTCTCCTTGACTTGCAGACAGCCACCTTCTCACTGTATCCTCATATAACCTTTCCTCTATGCATCCATGGGGGGCAGGGGAGAGAGAGAGAGAGACATCTCTCTCATGGAAGACACTTCTCATAAAAAACCAGTCCTATAGGATTAGGGCCACACCCTATGACTTCATTTAACTTCAGTTACTTCCTTAAAGGCCTTATCACCAAATATAGTCAAATGAGAGTTAGAGCTTCAACATATGAATGGAGGGGTGCACAATTCAGTGTATAATACTCTCTCTTACATAATGATTCTAGATAACTGAGGAAAATGTTTTTTGAAAATATCTACAAATGGAGAAAAAAATCATATCACCTCCCTTCCCCATTTAACTTTTAAAGTTAAAATTAATATTAAAGTGTTATTTGTTTTAATAATGCTTATTCTGGCATGTGTTTTAAAAGACTATAAATCCCGTTAATTGAGTTGAACGCAAGCATTAAAGCAACTGAGAAATTTTAGAATGAGCAAATTATTCTGAAAACAATTAGAAAAATATGATTTCCGCTCAGTATGTTTTCCATTCAGCTCTTCCTTTGGTTTACATAAGGCTTGTTTGGAAAACTTTCTTTGTTCAGTTAAACAAGTTAAGTCTGATCTTAAATGTATCTGACTTGCCTTCAATGTTCTTGCAGCCACAGAAGCTTCCTCCTGCCTGTCATTAAGCTTTTATAGAATCTTTTCTTCACTCAAGTGTGATAAGTTTGAATATAGCTACATGAGCAAGTGGAAACCGAATGAAGCCTTGGATTCAAATCTGGGCTTTCCTTTATACTGATCAGTGAGACCTTGAACAAATTACTTCATCTCGTCCTTCAGTGCCTTGGCTTTGGAATCATGATAGTAATATCCACCACATGTGGTGAATGTGGAGATTAAAAAAAGATGACATTTATGAGAGCCTGTTGCATTGCTGGACTCATCCTCATTCCCTTCATACCTACTCACTATGTTCTTATTTGTTGATCTATTTATATCTTTGTCCTCCTGCTTTGGAGCTAGGCTCCCGCTTCCTCTTCTAACTTATTTCCCACCACTCTCATCCTTATTAATAACATGAGAGCTGTCTTCTTTCCTGCCCAGCTCACTCCCACTTCAAGACTGTATGTGCTTTTCCTTCTATCTGGACTCTTGTTGCTCCAGATTTTTACAGAGCAGCCTTCTTATCCCTTTGGCCTGCACAAAAACTACCTCTTCTAGTGGCCTCAGATTCACTTGTTCTAAGAACACATGGACTTCCCTGGTGGCGCAGTGGTTAAGAATCCACCTGCCAATGCAGGGGGCCCGGGTTCGAGCCCTGGTCCGAGAAGATCCCACATGCCACGGACCAACTAAGCCCGTGCGCCACAACTACTGAACCTGCTCTCTAGAGCCCGTGAGCCACAGCTACTGATCCCGTGAGCCACAACTACTGAAGCCTGTGTGCCTAGAGCCCGTGTTCCACAAGAGAAGCCACAACGAGAAGCCCGTGCACCACAATGAAGAGTAGCCCCCACTCACCGCAGCTAGAGAAAGCCCACACACAGCAATGAAGACCCAATGCAGCCAAAAAAAAAAAAAAAAAAAACCAATAAAAATTTTAAAAAAAAGAACACATACCTTCCTTCAACCTCCAGCCCTAGACATATTAACTCTTTATCCTTCACCTTGTTAAGTTTCCAGCACTTTTCACTATATGAAATGATCTTAAGTGTTTGCTGGCTGTCTTCTACACTAGAATATATGACTGGGAGGGACAGAGACATTTTCTGTCTTAACTCAATATTCTGAGCATATGAGGGTTTGACAATAAATATCTATTGAATTATATACGAATAGAAGAATCTACACATTAAAACTAAGTAAATAACAATTTAAACATCTTTTATCTGACTTAGCAGCATATTTTATCCCTTGGGTTGTTATTAGATGTAATTCTCTGAAGTCACACATGGTAGATAAAGTGGTCCAAAAAAGTTCCAAGTGATGATGGAAACTGAGACAAGGAATCAAGATGTATTGTTGTAAATTTACAATGTATGTAAAACACACATGGTTAGTTAAGACTTGTTATCTGCCACCTTATGGATATATTCGTGTAACAAAATATTTTTCTCTGTTATGTTTTGCTGAAAATTTGATAATGCAGCATATTGGTGTCATTTTCATTCCAAAAGTCTAGTTATAGGTTCAGGGTAACAATTAGATCTGCCATGGGATATATTGAATATTTAGTTTCCTTTCGATACAAGAGTCAGATGATCCTTTGACAAGCAGTAGTGAAAGCTTGAGGGTGATTTCACTGACTCAAACCTGATATTATCTGTTGCACAAACGAAGACATCAAAGACTTTTTAAATACCAGTGAAATTTCTGGGAGAAGTAACTGCATATTAGCCTTAAGAACGACTCCTCTAACTTGTCACATACTGAAATTTGTGTTTAATTGTTAATTTATTCACTATTAAAAATTAGCAATTAAATATTAATTGAGAAGTCACTTTCTCTTGTTTCTGGCTCTCTCTCCTCTCTCTCTCTCTCTCTCTCACACACACACACACACACACACACACACACACACACACACACACACATACACATACACACACAGGAATTACATCAAATTAAAAGGGAGAAAACAAGTGTGAGAGAACTGTGGTGGGAACTTTCTGCTTCCCAGGACACTAACTATACCCATTAATGCCCCCCAAAATTAAAAAAAATACTAATTCATGATGTTTCTTCATTAAAAGAATATCAGATTACTTTCTGTTTCCATTAAATGCATACAAGGGTACTATGTCTATTTTCACAGTTCAGTAGCTTCCCAGTAGATGGCACCATTGAGACTCAGTGTTGCTCCATCTTGATAAGGAAGTGTCATGAAACACTTGCAATTTCAAAGCATCTGTAAATAGTGAGATATAGTAACACTTGCAGTTGCCTTAGAAAACAAATACTCCTACAATATCTAGAAAATAAGTCAACTGTTGAAACCAATAAATGTCACAAGAACTCCCACCGTGTATATATAACTTTTCGTATCTAATGATCTTTGTAATTTTAAATTTAAACTATTGAAATTATTTTTTATAAAGAATGTGAATACAAACACAGACACATATGCATATTTAATCTCTCTCTCCTCTTATAAATTCTGAAACCTTTCACGAGGATTTCTGTTAACCCCTCACATTCTTGCCCATTTTCTGCACATACTATAGCCATGAGTGGGGCAAGAATATGAGGGTCACTAAAGGTAACACTTTATATCTAGACAGCTGGACTCCTACCTGTGTGCATTATCTAGGCTAAAGGAGACTTCTAGATGTACAAATCTATGAATCTCTAACAGCTACAAGTATTTATATTTGGTTTTCCATGCTCTCAATTCCCAGAGTAATATCCAATCTAACTTTGCTAGTAACTAAAAAGCAATTCCCACGTTTGTGTCTTAAAGATTTATGTGCAAGTTGCCTATGTAAAATTGGGAACACATTTTTCTCTAGGAACGGTATTTTTTTTTTTAATTTTTATTTATTTATTTATTTATTTATTTATGTCTGTGTTGGGTCTTTGTCTCTGTATGTGGGCTTTCTGTAGTTGTGGCAAGCACGGGCCACTCTTCATCGCGGTGCACGGGCCTCTCACTATCGCAGCCTCTGTTGTTGCAGAGCACAGGCTCCAGACACGCAGGCTCAGTAATTATGGCTCACGGGCCCAGATGCTCCGCGGCATGTGGGATCTTCCCAGACCAGGGCTCAAACCCGTGTCCCCTGCATTGGCAGGCAGATTCTCAACCACTGCGCCACCAGGGAAGCCCTAGGAATGGTATTTTAATTATTGTTAGGTTGTCTGGGTAATCCATAATGACATTTTAATCTGTGATCTGGTAAATTCTCTGTGACTTTGAGATGATAGAGCATAGTGGTTAAAGAAAAGGACTGGTGTCAAATAAACATCAGTGGATTTCAGTACCTTCCCAGTTAGTTATTAACTCACTATTTGTACCTATTTACTTATATTATTTACTTCCTACTCTTGCTAATTATTACTATCTGGATATATTTTGGCGAGTTACTCAGAGAAACTGGAAATTCCCATGGGCTTCAGTTGTTCCTATGAGAAAGGGATGGGGGATAGTGATTCCATATCCTAAGTCACTGGTCACCAACCCCAGCTCTTCTCCTTTCTACCTGTATAACCTAAAGCAGTTAACATAACCTCTCGAGGCTCAGTTTTCCTGTCTTCAAAATGAGAAAGATGGCCCTACCTGGCAGTGTTACTGTAAGGATAAGGATTAAACAAGATTTGTTTTGTGTGTTTGTGTATGTGTGTATAAATATAAGACACATATTTGTATATACATGCGTGTATACACACACATATATGTATATATACCACCAATGTATACATGCAGTTGCATTACTATACTACCTGTATTGAAGTTAAGTACTAAAAGCAGGAGATTGATTATGTTTTATGACCTCACACAGTTTTCTCCATCTTAGAATAAGTACAAGCTTTCAGGGACTTCCTCTGGGCTGTGTCTCTGCTTTTTAAAATTTTTAGTCCTGGTAAACTCCAAAGCTTTAAAGTAACTCAATATAGCACATAAACATGGCTCATGGAGGTTCTGTTAAGGGTCTGTATGGATCCTTTGAATAAAATAGAGCCAGCCCAGGCACTTTGAACAGATCATTCCAACAATAAGCAATAACCACTGCCTCTAATATCCAAGTCATTACTGCCCATCTTTCTCCACCAGGCTCACAATTCATTGCACCAT
Organism: Orcinus orca; assembly: GCF_937001465.1. NCBI lineage: Eukaryota > Metazoa > Chordata > Mammalia > Artiodactyla > Delphinidae > Orcinus > Orcinus orca. The sequence continues at coordinate 107,591,875 of NC_064562.1, read as the reverse complement.
CTCCCTAAATAATTACCCAAGACAAAACCCCACTTCTCCCCATCCCATTCATGTCGGTTTAGCAACAGGCTTTGGTGAGGGTCTCTCTGTCCATGTGCTGCAAAAACTGTGGGCAGATGACTAACCTGAATTCTAACTTGGCCCCATAGGGTTAAGGCAGATATGTAGTTCTGAGTGGCCTTTGGGAACCACACTGTGCTTCTGGAAGCTCTCGTATATTCCTCTCTCCAAATGACCAGTCTTTTATTCTTTAATTCATTCAACAAATATTGATGGAGCACTTAGTATGCCAGTTACTACATCAGGCACTATGTTTGCCCTTGTGGTCCTTCAAGTTTGTCTAAAAATATTGTCCATCATTTACTGAACACATCCTAGGTGTCAAGTGTTTTACAAACATTGCCTAATTTCATCCTTGTAGAACACTGTGAACGAAGGGTCATAGATTACAGAATTGGAAACTAAGATGTAGAGGATAAGAAGGTTACCCAAAAAATGAAGGAAGAAAGGAGAAAGGAAGAGAGGGAGGGAGAGAGGGAAGGAGGAAGGGGAAGTAAAATACAAAAGAGTAAGTAGCAGAACTACCATTCCAGTAGAGGCTCCTCTGACTCCAAAGCTGAATGCCCTGCATGCTTGGGTGCACTGCCAGGTGCTGGCAAGAGAGGCCTTCTAATGTTAGGTAGGAAGGATAAAGCTATATTAAATAATGATTCAATATGTTACACTATGTGCATACATAGATAGCCACAAAGGCATAACTGAGCCAAGTTTATTAAATATATAGGCTTGCATGTGGTTGGGAAAGTTACAAGAGGTTTTGAAAGTAATTTTTGTCCCCTTGCGGTTAGGATGAAGTAGTGAATAGGGATCAATGAGCAAATGCATAAAGAAAGAAAGACAAAAAAAGAAAGACAGAGAGCAAGAGAAAGAAGGGAAGGACGGAGGGAGGGAGGGAAGGAAGGAAGGAAGGGAGGAAGGGAGGGAGGAAGGAAGGGAGGAAGGAAGGAAGGGAGGAAGGAAGGAAGGGAGGACAGCGAAGTTATTTTAGTTACATTTGTAAACAACTGTCAGAAGTTGTAACCTAATGAGAGTATCTCATTTTTAATCAGCCAAAATAATTCTCAACATTTCAAGTTTAAGGTTTTTTTGGCTTGAAGGTGAGACAGCATTAAATAAGATTTGGAAAAGTCACTGAATTGCTCAAGTTAACTATGAATTTTCAGGGTTTTTTTGTTTGTTTGTTGCTTAGCTGGAGTCCTTGTATTAGATAACTACTTTAATAAATATGTTGGCTCTTCTCACTGTTCTGATGAATCTGAATTTCAAGAAGAAAGAAATTTCTGAATAGCTTTTAAGGAAAGAAAAAGAAAAAACTTCGTATCTGTAGATAGTTGTCATTTTTAATGTATATATTTATGAGTTTCAGTAGGGCATTTTTGGGACGTTATGAAATGATGGTCAAGAAAACTGTGATAAAAGACAATTACCGTGAAACTTCTTGATTTACTGTCCATCTTTGGCACTTAGCAGATCTCACCAGCACATTCTAAACCTGAGCTCTGATTCTGACCTCTAACCACACTGCATGGCTTCCATCTAGTGGCTACTCCATGAGACTTACCAGGCAATCGTAAATCATAAAATAAGTAAATACTTAGCATTGACAAAATATGACCCTATAAAGATGTGAAGGCCATTTATTTACTAGTATTACTGCCCAACTCCTTACTGGATAATATATCAGATTATATATTTAACTTTATTTATTTGACTACAAACAAATCTTAAACTCCCAGGGCCTCAGTTTTCTCATCTGTACAATGGGGTAAATAAAAGTTTTACTTCACAGAATGTCTGTGAAGTTTTCATAGAATAATCTAGGTACTGCTGTAACATAGTACCTGAATCATGGTAAATTTTTTTGTTTGTTTTGTTTTAATTTTTACTTTATATTGAAGTATAGTTGATTAAAAATGTTGTTAGTTTCAGGTGTAGAGCAAAGTTATTCAGTTATACAAATACATGTATCTATTCTTTTTCAAGCTCTTTTCCCGTTTAGGTTATTACCGGATATTGACCAGAGTTCCCTGTGCTATACAGTAGGTTTTTGTTGGTTCTATATTTGATTCATGGTAATTGCTCCATAAATAGCTTCATTCTTTTTTCTCTTTTTTTTTTATACTATAGTCACTAAAGTAATTATATTGTTCTTTTTTTTTTCTACATCTTTATTGGAGTATAATTGCTTTACAATGGTGTGTTAGTTTCCGCTTTATAACACAGTGAATCAGTTATACATATACATATGTTCCCATATCTCTTCCCTCTTGCGTCTCCCTCCCTCCCACCGTCCCTATCCCACCCTTCTAGGTGGTCATAAAGCACCGAGCTGATCTCCCTGTGCTATGCGGCTGCTTCCCACTGGCTATCTCTTTTACATTTGGCAGTGTATATATGTCCATGCCCGTCCCTCACTTTGTCACAGCTTACCCTTCCCCCTCCCCGTATCCTCAAGTCCATTCTCTAGTAGGTCTGTGTCTTTATTCCTGTCTTACCCCTAGGTTCTTCATGACATTTTTTTCCCCTTAAATTCCATATATATGTGTTAGCATATGGTATTTGTCTTTCTCTTTCTGACTTGATTCACTCTGTATGACAGACTCTAGGTCCATCCACCTCACTACAAATGGCTCAATTTCGTTTCTTTTTATGGCTGAGTAATATTCCATTGTATATATGTGCCACATCTTCTTTATCCATTCATCCGATGATGGACACTTAGGTTGTTTCCATCTCTGGGCTATTGTAAATAGAGCTGCAATGAACATTTTGGTACATGACTCTTTTTGAATTATGGTTTTCTCAAGGTATATGCCCAGTAGTGGGATTGCTGGGTCATATGGTAGTTCCATTTGTAGTTTTTTAAGGAACCTCCATACTGTTCTCCATAGTGGCTGCACCAATTCACATTCCCATCAGCAGTGCAAGAGTGTTCCCTTTTCTCCACACCCTCTCCAGCATTTATTGTTTCTAGATTTTTTGATGATGGCCATTCAGACTGGTGTGAGATGATATCATTGTAGTTTTGATTTGCACTTCTCTAGTGATTAATGATGTTGAGCATTCTTTCATGTGTTTCTTGGAAGTCTGTATATCTTCTTTGGAGAAATGTCTATTTAGGTTTTCTGCCCATTTTTGGATTGGGTTGTTTAATTTTTTTTTATTGAGCTGCATGAGCTGCTTGTAAATTTTGGAGATTAATCCTTTGTCACTTGCTTTATTTGAAAATATTTTCTCCATTCTAAGGGTTGTCTTTTGGTCTTGTTTATGGTTTCCTTTGCTGTGCAGAAGCTTTGAAGTTTCATTAGGTCCCATTTGTTTATTTTTGTTTTTATTTCCATTTCTCTAGGAGGTGGGTCAAAATGGATCTTGCTGTGATTTATATCATAGAGTGTTCTGCCTATATTTTCCTCTAAGAGTTTGATAGTTTCTGGCCTTACATTTAGGTCTTTATTCCATTTTGAGCTTAATTTTGTGTATGGTGTTAGGGAGTGATCTAATCTCATACTTTTACATTTACCTGTCCAGTTTTCCCAGCACAGCTTTTTGAAGACACTGTCTTTTCTCCATTGTATATTCTTGTCTCCTTTATCAAAAATAAGGTGACCATATGTGCGTGGGTTTATCTCTGGCCTTTCTATCCTGTTCCATTGATCTATATTTCTGTTTCTGTGCCAGTACCGTACTGTCTTGATTACTGTAGCTTTGTAGTATAGTCTGAAGTCAGGTAGCCTGATTACTCCAACTCCGTTTTTCGTTCTCAAGATTGCTTTGGCTATTCGGGGTCTTTTGTGTTTCCATACAAATTGTGAAATTTTTTGTTCTAGTTCTGTGAAAAATGCCAGTGGTAGTTTGATAGGGATTGCATTGAATCTGTAGATTGCTTTGGGTAGTATATTTATTTTCACAATGTGGATTCTTCCAATCCAAGAACAAGGTATATCTCTCCATCTATTTGTATCATCTTTAATTTCTTTCATCAGTGTCTTATAATTTTCTGCATACAGGTCTTTTGTCTCCTTAGGTAGGTTTATTCCTAGATATTTTATTCTTTTTGTTGCAGTGGTAAATGGGAGTGTTTTCTTGATTTCACTGTAAGATTCTTCATCATTAATGTATAGGAATGCCAGATTTCTGTGCATTAATTTTGTATCCTGCTACTTTACCAAATTCATTCATTAACTCTAGTAGTTTTCTGGTAGCATCTTTAGGATTCTCTATATATAATATCATGTCATCTGCAAACAGTGACAGCTTTACTTCTTCTTTTCTGATTTGGATTCCTTTTATTTCCTTTTTTTCTCTGATTGCTGTGGCTAAAACTTCCAAAACTATGTTGAATAAGAGTGGTGAGAGTGGGCAACCTTGTCTTCTTCCTGATCTCAGTGGAAATGGTTTCAGTTTTTCACCATTGAGGACAATGTTGGCTGTGGGTTTGTCATTTATGGCCTCAATTATGTTGAGGAAAGTTCCCTCTATGCCTACTTTCTGGAGGGTTTTTATCATAAATGGGTGTTGAATTTTGTCGAAAGCTTTCTCTGCATCTATTGAGATGACCATATGGTTTTTCTCCTTCAATTTGTTAATATGGTGTATCACATAGATTGATTTGCGTATATTGAAGAATCCTTGCATTCCTGAAATAAACCCCACTTGATCATGGTGTATGATCCTTTTAATGTGCTGTTGGATTCTGTTTGCTAGTATTTTGTTGAGGATTTTTGCATCTATATTCATCAGTGATATTGGCCTGTAGTTTTCTTTCTTTGTGACATCCTTGTCTGGTTTTGGTATCAAGTTGATGGTGGTCTCGTAGAATGCGTTTGGGAGTGTTCCTCCCTCTGCTATATTTTGGAAGAGTTTGAGAAGGATAGGTGTTAGCTCTTCTCTAAATGTTTGAAAGAATTCACCTGTGAAGCCATCTGGTCCTGGGCTTTTGTTTGTTGGAAGATTTTTAATCACACTTTCAATTTCAGTGCTTGTGATTTGTCTGTTCATATTTTCTATTTCTTCCTGATTCAGTCTTGGCAGGTTGTACATTTCTAAGAATTTGTCCATTTCTTCCAGGTTGTCTGTTTTGTTGGCATAGAGTTGCTTGTAGTAATCTCTCTTGATCTTTTGTATGTCTGCAGTGTCAATTGTTACTTCTCCTTTCTCATTTCTAATTCTATTGATTTGAGTCTTCTCCTTTTTTTTCTTGATGAGGCTGGCTAATGGTTTATCAATTTTGTTTATCTTCTCAAAGAACCAGCTTTTAGTTTTATTGATCTTTGTGATCGTTTGCTTCATTTCTTTTTCATTTATTTCTGATCTGATCTTTATAATTTCCTTCTGCTAACTTTGGGGTTTTTTTGTTCTTCTTTCTCTAATTGCTTTAGGTGCAAGGTTAGGTTGTTTATTCGAGATGTTTCCTGTTTCTTAAGGTAGGACTGTATTGCTATAAACTTCCCTCTTAGAACTGCCTTTGCTGTATCCCATAGGTTTTGGGTCATCGTGTCTCCATTGTCATTTGTTTCTAGGTATTTTTTGATTTCCTCTTTGATTTCTTCAGTGATCACTTCGTTATTAAGTAATGTATTTTTTAGGCTCCATGTGTTGTATTTTTTACAGATCTTTTCCTGTAATTGATATCTAGTCTTATAGCATTGCGGTTGGAAAAGATACTTGATACAATTTCAATTTTCTTAAATTTACCAAGGCTTGATTTGTGACCCAAGATATGATCTATCCTGGAGAATGTTCCATGAGCACTTGAGAAAAATGTGTATTCTGTTGTTTTCGGATGGAATGTCCTATAAATATCAATTAAGTCCATCTTGTTTAATGTATCCTTTAAAGCTTGTGTTTCCTTATTTATTTTCATTTTGGATGATCTGTCCATTGGTGAAAGTGGGGTGTTAAAGTCCTCTACTATGAATGTGTTACTGTCAATTTCCCCTTTTATGGCTGTTAGTATTTGCCTTATGTATTGAAGTGCTCCTATGTTGGGTGTATAAATATTTACAATTGTTATATCTTCTTCCTGGATCGATTCCTTGATCATTATGTAGTGTCCTTCTTTGTCTCTTCTAATTGTCTTTATTTTAAAGTCTGTAGTGTCCTTCTTTGTCTCTTCTAATAGTCTTTATTTTAAAGTCTATTTTGTCTGATATGAGAATTTCAACTTCAGCTTTCTTTTGGTTTCCATTTGCATGGAATATCTTTTTTCATCCCCTCACTTTCAGTCTGTATGTGTCTCTAGGTCTGAAGTGGGTCTCTTGTAGACAGCATATATATGGGTCTTGTTTTTGTATCCATTCAGCCAGTCTGCGTCTTTTGGTGGGAGCATTTAATCCATTTATATTTAAGGTAATTATCGATATGTATGTTCCTACTTCCATTTTCTTACTTGTTTTGGGTTTGTTATTATAGGTCTTTTCCTTCTCTTGTGTTTCTTGCCTAGAGAAGATCCTTTAGCATTTGTTGTAAAGCTGGTTTTGTGGTGCTGAACTCTCTCAGCTTTTGCTTGTCTGTGAAGGTTTTAATTTATCCATCGAATCTGAATGAGATCCTTGCTGGGTAGAGTAATCTAGTTGTAGGTTTTTCTCCTTCATCACTTTAAATATGTCCTGCCGTCGCTTCTGGCTTGCCGAGTTTCTGCTGAAAAATCAGCTGTTAACCTTATGGGGATTCCCTTGTGTGTTATTTGTTGTTTTTCCCTTGCTGCTTTTAATATGTTTTCTTTGTATTTAAGTTTTGATAGTTTGATTAATATGTGTCTTGGCATGTTTCTTCTTGGATTTATCCTGTATGGGACTCTCTGTGCTTCCCGGGCTAGATTAACTATTTCCTTTCCCATATAAGGGAAGTTTTCAACTATAATCTCTTCAAGTATTTTCTCAGTCCCTTTCTTCTTCTCTTCTTCTTCTGGAACCCCTATAATTCGAATGTTGGTGCATTTAATGTTGTCCCAGAAGTCTCTGAGACTGTCCTCACTTCTTTTCATTCTTTTCTCTTTATTCTGCTCTGCAGTAGTTATTTCCACTACTTTATCTTCCAGGTCACTTATCCGTTCTTCTGCTTCAGTTATTCTGCTATTGATCCCTTCTAGAGTATTTTTAATTTCATTTATTTTGTTCTTCATCGTTGCTTGTTTCATCTTTAGTTCTTCTAGGTCCTTGTTAAAATTTTCTTGCATTTTCTCTATTCTATTTCCAAGATTTTGGATCATCTTTACTATCATTATTCTGAATTCTTTTTCAGGTACACTGCCTATTTCCTCTTCATTTGTTAGGTCTGCTGGGTTTTTGTCTTGCTCCTTTATCTGCTGTGCGTTTTTCTGTCTTCTCATTTTGCTTATCTTACTTTGTTTGGGGTTTCCTTTTTGCAGGCTGCAGGTTCGTTGTTCCCATTGTTTTTGGTGTCTGTCCCCAGTGGCTAAAGTTGGTTCAGTGGGTTGTGTAGGCTTCCTGGTGGAAGTGCCTGTGTTCTGGTGGATGAGGCTGGATATTGTCTTTCTGATGGGCAGGTCCACATCGGGTGGTGTGTTTTGGGGTGTCTGTTGACTTATTATGATTTTAGGCAGCCTCTCTGCTAATGGGTGGGTTTGTGTTCCTGTCTTGCTAGTTGTTTGGCATAGGGTGTCCAGCACTGTAGCTTGCTGGTCATTGAGTGAAGCTGGGTGTTGGTGTTGAGATGGAGATCTCTGGGAGATTTTCCCCATTTGATATTACATGGAGCTGGGAGGTCCCTTGTGGGCCAGTGTCCTGAAGTTGGCTCTCCCACCCCAGAGGCACAGCACTGACTCCTGGCTGCAGCACCAAGAGCCTTTCATCCACACGGCTCAGAATAAAAGGGAGAAAAAGTAGAAAGAAAGAGGAGAAAAGAAAAGAAAAGAAAGGTAAAATAAAATAATTAAAATAAAAAAATAATTATTAAAATAAAATTTTTTAAAAAATAAAAAAAAAGGGCTTCCCTGGTGGCGCAGTGGTTCAGAGTCCACCTGCCGGTGCAGGGGACGTGGGTTCTTGCCCCGGTCCAGGAGGATCCCACGTGCCGTGAAGCGGCTGGGCCCGTGAGCCATGGCCGCTGGGCCTGCGCGTCCGGAGCCTGTGCTCCACAGCGGGTGAGGCCACAACAGTGAGAGTCCCACCTACCGCAAAAAAAAAAAAAAAAAGGATGGATAGAACCCTAGTACAAATGGTGAAAGCAAAGCTATACAGACAGAATCTCACACAGAAGCATACACATACACACTCACAATAAGCGGAAAAGGGGAAAAAATAATAAATCTTGCTTTCAAAGTCTACCTCCTCAATTTGGGATGATTCATTATCTATTCAGGTATTCCACAGATGCAGGGTACATCAAGTTGATTGTGGAGATTTATTCCGCTGCTCCTGAGGCTGCTGGGAGAGATTTCCCTTTCTCTTCTTTGCTCGCACAGCTCCCGGAGTTCAGCTTTGGATTTGGCCCCGCCTCTGCGTGTAGGTCGCAGGAGGGCGTCTGTTCTTTGCTCAGACAGGACGGGGTTAAAGGAGCCGCTGATTCGGGTGCTCCGGCTCACTCAGGTCTTGGGGAGGGAGAGGTACAGAGTGCAGGGCGGGCCTGCGGCAGCAGAGCCCAGCGTCACAGTGCACCAGCCTGAGGCGCGCCGTGCGTTCTCCCGGGGGAGTTGTCCCTGGATCCCGGGACCCTGGCAGTGGCGGGCTGCACAGGCTACCTAGAAGGGAGGTGTGGAGAGTGACCTGTGCTCGCACACAGGCTTCTTGGTGGTGGCAGCAGCAGCCTTAGCGTCTCATGCCCGTCTCTGGGGTCCGTGCTGTTAGCCACGGCTCGCGCCCGTCTCTGGAGCTCCTTTAAGCAGTGCTCTTAATCCCCTCTCCTCGTGCACCAGGAAACAAAGAGGGAAGAAAAAGTCTCTTGCCTCTTCGGCAGCTCCAGACTTTTTCCCGGACTCCCTCCCGGCTAGCCGTGGTGCACTAACCCCTTCAGGCTGTGTTCACCCCGCCAGTCCTCTCCCTGAGCTCCGACGGAAGCCGCTTCATTCTTGTTCTTGGTGTTTTTGTTGGTGTTATTTATAAAGTGAATGCCTTCATCACATTATCTTTATGCTCTGGACTACTTGTAAATCTGAATTCTTAGAACCTAACCATATTAATAGGTCTGTCTATTGGGGTAACAAGTAAAGTTTTAAGAGCAGTGCAAATAGTAATTATATCTTGAACAAACATTGAAAATCATAAATCTAAGAAGATCCCTTTTCCCTCTTCATCCTGAGTTGAATGTTTTGCATGAGTTGCTATTTTCTTTGCTTTTTTGCAGAGTCTATATAGCAGAGTGGTTTACAGTATGGAGTCTAATGCCAAACTCCCTGTGTATGGAGCCCAGCTGTGCATTTGCTAACCACGTGACCTTCAGCAAGTTACTGAAAGGCACTATTCCTCAGTTTCTTTATCTGGAATATAGGCAATATAATAGGATATACCTCTGAGGGTTGTGATGAGCAAAAAGTAATTTGCTTAGTACAGCACATGGTTAGTATTATAAGAAGGTTAACCATTATTATTATTTTCTTTTTTTTATCTTCTAACGGTGGTTTATTTTATTGCTTCTCTTAAAAAATCTTGCTGGAACACAGTAACAATCTTTGTCATTCATAAATGTATTCAGACATTTCAAAGTATTGGTTATCATACATTTATATATTATATAATGCTATAATTAAATTCCTATATGTGCAAGCCAGATATTTAAAATATGCTTGACCAACAGACACCAAGTTGAATGAGATTCCAGGCTAGAATAGCATTAGCATAAAGATTTTATTTAGCCCTAGGGAGGAGCAAGGTGGCCACTCACTGGACAAAGACAAAAAGGAAATAACGCAGCATTGTTCGAGGTTGAGGATAATGTCCGTTAAAGCAGAAAGCTGCTGAACAGGTCACCATTTGTTGCTGAGTCACTGTTTCAAAGAAGCACCATTTGCTATTATAAAGAATGGCCAGATGCCAGGACCAGCTTAGAGGTTACGTGTTGAGATATGAAGGTCGCAGGGACGTTTTAGATTGGGTTCCTCAGAAGCAGGCTCTGACACAAAGATTTATGTGAAATAATTTGCAGGAAGTGTTTCTAAGAGGGGAGGAGGAACTGGGAACAGAAAGGATGAGATGTCAAGCAAAGTTTAACAGAGGATCACATTAGTTCAATTCCAAAGATGAGCAAGTGCTGAGGACATCATAGTTCAAATCAAGACTTGTTCTGATCAGGAACTAGGGAGTTGCAGCTCCAAGCTGTTTAGGGGTCAGGGGAACCAGTTCCCAGGTCCTCCCTGTTCACTGTGTGCACAGGTAAAACACGTTCTGGCATTCTTAAGAGTACCCTGCTGGAAATGAGCCTGTCAGTTATGGAGGGTGAAATCATATTGAGGACTGGCATAAACAAAAATAGGAAAGGAATCCATCCAAGGAGACATGGCAGAGCACTAATAGCTTCTGCTACAGAAGGAGTGGCAATTTATGTCTAAGTTGAAGAAGAAATGCTGGAAAGTACTAAGCAGTCCATTGCTGTTGCATTTACCTTGTTAAAAACTGACTTTGGCAACTTTTGTGATGCTGTTTGTATTCCTACCTCATTATGTATTCTTCCAGTGCTTAAAGTATGTCATTCCAAGGTTTTGTATTAGTAACTAAAAATATGAATCATAGAGATCCTTTAGATATGTATAGTATCTAGAATATTTGCATGCATATTTCCTTCCTGAACAACTCTATAAGTAGGAGAAAACATGAAACCTTACCCTCATTCCTGAGACAAAGTACTTATATTGCTGGATGACATCTGAGTCACAAATTAAACCCAGAAAAATGTCCTTCCTTGTCCAGCAACTTACACAGACTTACAAATGAAAGACAGGTGTAGACAGTTTGAAAATGCTTAGTCACAATAATATGATTATCAGCATTACACATTAATGATCATAGAATAGATACTGTTTGTTATGTTGCATATATAGTAAATGGGATAAGATCTGATTCTTTACCAGTATTCCCTCTCCCAAAACATTTGGTGTCATTTATGTAACTCTTCAGGTACTAGACAAATTTTATTTTCCCAGGAGGTTCAAGCCTGCTAGAGAAATCTATATATTTTGATTGTTGATGAGAAGGAGAATGTTAACTAAGAGTTTTTAGCTTCGACTCTGATGGTCCACCCCCATTAGGCAATTGACAAAAGCCAAGATTCAGCTAGAAACCAATCACTCAGTAGCAATGTCAGCACTTAGATTTAGCAGTAACTTTTCTCAACCAACCAGGAGTGAACTTAAGGTGTGTTTTCCACAAACCTTACCATATCTTTATTTTGTACTGTCCTTTTTTCACTTCTGTCTTTCCTAAAATGTATGATCTTCATTGTTTCATTCAGTCTTTCTACATTTGCTATGGACTGAATTGTGCCCCTCCCCCTAAATTCATGTATTGAAGCCCTAACACCCAAGGTGACAGATTTGGAGATGAGGTATTGAGGGTAATTAGGTTTAGACCTAAATTTAGAGGTCGTAAGGGTGAGACCCTTAGGATGGGATTAGAACAGACACCAGAAATCTAGCTTTCCTTCTCTCTCTGGCATGTGAAGACACAGTGAGAAAGTGGTTGTTTGCAAGTCAGAAATAGAACTCTCACTGGAAACCAACCATGCTGACACCTTGATCTTGGACTTCTCAGCTCTAGAAGTGAGAGAGGAAATTTTTCTGTTTTTAAGCCACCCATTCTATGGTATTTTATTATGGCAGTCCAAGTAGATTAGGACACTATTTTTGCTCTTCTGGAACTAGTCCTTGGAACTAGAATAGAGGAAATTAAATATTAATCAGCATCACCAGAGCTTAGTTCAGATATTAAAATGGAGATCAGTTCCCTAAATTTGATAAAGAATCTGATGAATGCCATTATACAGAAATAGTCATTTTGCCTTTTCCAAGAAGTCGTGCATAACTTTCAAATCCAGAGTATGTTTTGAAAGCGAGTTAAGTCTGATGGTTACATGCCACTTAGAATTCCCAGTCTTGCTGGTAGAACATTTTGTAGTAACATTTAAAAATATAAACATCTTATTTTCTCCTTCAGTGAAGAAAGCTGATTCATGATGAGTTCCTCTGTCCTTCCCTTCACCATATGTCTCCTCCTTAGTGTTGATTTCCTGTTGACATTAAAAGGAGAAACATGTATTAAGGAGTTAGCATGAATGCTTTGAATTTAATGATGAACTTTTTAAAAGCATGGGTCACATTTTCTTATAAATCCATTTAAAATGTATTGTGAACCATTTTGTTCATATTTTGCAGAAGCTTATTGTATTGGAAGTCTCAATATTCCCTTTTCCCCAAAAGGCTAAGAAAAGTATCATAAATAGATTTACTTCTACAATGTAATGAGAGGAGGGGGATCCTGTGAGAAGCTGATAAGAGTCTTATGATTCAGTAATACACAGCCTATCAAATCCAGCTCGATGTCAAGAGGCTGTAAGCATTTTATAATTCCTGACGGAATGTTTCCTTTGCCTTCCTCCTCCGTGTTCTCCATTTGACAGTACTTAACGCACGCCCATGCAAGATATTTGACACATCTGTGCTTTGCTTTCACGTTCATTTTTGTTAGATTATTCAGCCTACACTTATCAGAGATCTACAGAAATTATTTCAGAATGGTACTAATGGATACATGGATGGAATAACATCACAATGTGTTTCTGCTGCCCCTGCACTTTGTCATGAGGAGATAGTCATATTTCAAAGGTCATTTCTTGGCTCATCCTTCTGTTTTGAAGACTTCTTCCAGCTGTTTTTTTTCTTTCTTTTTTGGCTGCGTTGGATCTTCGTTGCGCGCGGGCTTTCTCTAGTTGCAGCGAGCGGGGGCTACCCTTCGTTGCAATGCGTGTGCTTCTCACTGCAGTGGCTTCTCTTGTTGCAGGGCACGGACTCTAAGCACATGGGCTTCAGTAGTTGTGGCACATGGGCTTAGTAGTTGTGGCTCACGGGCTCTAGAGCGCAGCCTCAGTAGTTGTGGTGCATGGGCTTAGTTTTTCCATGACATGTGGGATCTTCCTGGACCAGGGATCAAACCCGTGTCCCCTGCATTGACAGGTGGATTCTTAACCACTGCACCACCAGGGAAGTCCCTTGGCTCATTTTTTATCTACCTTATCCTACTTCATAGCCCCTAGTACATTTTGAATTGTCGTTTTACTGAGATGGCCTAAATTTATATATCAGTATATCTATATCACACAAAGATCTCACAAATTGGATGCTTTGTTTCCATTGTGAATTACAAATAATCAGCTGTAAGAAACTTCAGAGTAAAGTGGGTGTACAGAATATTCAATACCTTTTTTTGTTATCATTTGGAACTATTAACTCCAGCAATTCTGTTTAAAATTATTTGGAGGACTTTAGATAATGTGTATATAACCTACTCACCTTGCTTTTGTTTCCTTTCCCTTAAGTTTCCTTATGCTTTCTAAGATATTATTAACCATTCTTTACCACTGCTCAGCCATTTAGTTTACCCTGTATTCCTTTTGTGTCTCTCCCACCCCCCAGGCTCCATCATAGGAGTGACTCACAATTTGCATATAAAACAACCAAATTTTTTATGTTTTTAAATTTTTTTAATTAATTTTTATTGGAGTATAGTTGATTTACAATGTTGTGTCAGTTTCTGCTGTACAGCAAAGTGAATCTGTTATAGATATACATATATCCACTCTTTTTTAGATTATTTTCCCATATAGGTACAACCAAATTTTTTAAGTACATCCAAAGTACATTCACATGTAGACATAATAGGACACATTGAGATTGGTGGGATCTTTATTTCGTTAAATTTCCCCCAAAACCAACTTAATTGGGATGGAGGAGGGATATTTAAAAACCAAGAAAAAAGGCTTGAGGCAATGGAAAGATTATAAACACCTTTAGTGAACATACCACAAGTGCTCATTCTCTGCATTTTTTGCAATACCCGACTATTTGCCAAAGCAAAGAACCTACAAACTAGATGTTTTAAAATTTATTATTTTAGTGTGACTAAACCAGAATTTGATAAATACAGTGTTTAACATGTTTATACAGATTTGGAATTTAAACTGTATTTCAAGGTAGAAAAAGAGAGCATTTTTCTGATTATAAATGGTTAATGGTAGAATTCTCACTTGCCCAGGAGTCTGTATTTGATTCTCACTGCTTACAATTTCACAGAGGACGTCTCTTTTAAGGCTTTAGTACTGTGGTTGGCATTTAACGTACATACAGTAAACATGTGTTTACTAAATAAAAGAATGAAATAGGGAAAATATAATGTATAAACATAATGCAAAATAAATGTTTAGTCATCATGCTATGTGTTAACATTATTTTCATAAGTAAGGAAAGTGGTAAGCCTGATATGTATTTATTTACACCACTAACAAATAGCGATTATGTGTTCATTTAAATATTTGAGTTTTAAGTATAGATTTCCATTACATGTCTTTTCTTAAAGGAATGTAATCTTGGCTCATGTGATCATTTTATCATACCCCTTGTATGGTTAAAGGATCTGTCTCTCTCTTTATTGGTTACCTTTTTAGATTGATTTATCAGGCAAAGGTAATATTTCGCATTGTTTCATAGAGTTTGTAAATTAAATGTACAAATGAAACAATTTGCTCATTGCCAAGTTACCCATAGTTCACATAGAAGTAAGATGCATGAGACTAATGTTTTTATTGGCACTTTTTCCATTGACTACTGACACTTTCCAGGAATGTTAAATTGAATCAAGAAAGTACAAACTGGGTCTTCCCTGGTGGTGCAGTGGTTGCCTGCCGACGCAGGGGACATGAGTTCGTGCCCCGGTCCGGGAAGATCCCACATGCCGCGGAGCTGCTAGGCCCGTGAGCCATGGCCACAGAGCCTGTGCTCTGCAACGGGAGAGGCCACAACAGTGAGAGGCCCACGTACCGCAAAAAAAAAAAAAAAGAAAGAAAGTACAAAAACTATCCATGAAACATTTTTATCTGCTTATCAATTTCAGAGCACCTTAACTTCACGAAAATGACAAAGTCTCATTGTTCTCTGACAGTTCTTGCTTTTGAATTAGATTACTTACCCATTATGATATCTATGGAATTCCAGAATAAAATTCTAGTAAAGAAAAATATTGAAAAATAATTTGAGAAAGTAAGTCATGAAGTTAAAAAGATGCAAAAGGCCCATGAAATTTGTCATAGCTTTAAAAATACCAACCACATTATAGCATCTAATGTAATAAAATTTCACATATATGCATTTTTTCAAATACTGTAGTGACCATTTTTCACAAATAAAGCTTGAAAAGTTAGCTACTATCCACGTGTATGTTATGTTATAAATTGATATTTTAAAATTATCAGTGGCATGCTTTGTTCTACTTAAAGATTTGTACGTTTTATTATTGCAGTTTCATACAATGTATTTCAGTATTTAAAATATCCAAATAATTTAAATAAAATGTTTAATATTTTATAACAGTTTCCTATTTCAAACTTCATTTCATGTTATTGGTTAAATTTATTAAAATACTTAGGATTAGCAACAAAAATACAGTAGCCCAATACGATTCTGTAGAACTCAGTTTTCTAGTTGACATGGTTTTAATGCAGTATTTGTCACTAAGGAACATTTGAAGTTAATGTATACATCCCCTTTCTGAGCATTTTTTATGTTTTTATAAATAGTCATAGAAACATTGGTTAGTATGCTGTGAGATGCCCTCCTGCTTTGAGAGATTTACCAGGTGGGCATTGCTCTTTGTTTCCCATCTCCGATCCCTTAGCCGTTAGTTTCATATCCATCAGCCCTCATTTGCCCCAATTCCACAGTAACTCCAATTTTAAAGTAACAGTGAGTGAGACTTAACTAACATCAGATTTGTGAGTTCAAATAAATTAGGTCTGTGTATTTCCTTTGTTCGCAGACTTCTTTGTTCTTGCCCAGTACTTTAGTTGATCAATAAGGCGTGATTTGACAAAGGAAAACCTTTGTCCATTTCCTAAGAAATTGTACTGTTTATTTTCCTTGAATTTTCTGTGCATTTTAAACACTGTTTGAAGTTCATTGTAAGTGTTCCATGAAGTTTTGTTTTAGCTCTAGTTATTTCTAGATTGTTTTTGACCTTCAGACTTTATGACTTGGGAAAACTTTGTTTTTAATAGATGGCTTTTCTTTTTATGGAAAAGGATTTTTTATTTTGTCACAAAGTTTTGTGCTTTGTTCATTTTATTGTATTTTTGAAGGTTTTTTATTATTGCTTTGAGGTTTCTTTAATGTCATTTTTTTAAAACCTGTGGCTCATTTGTTTCTGAACTTTCAAGTTTTTTTTCTTTTCTTTTTTTTAATAAATATTGCCCAAGCTTCTGATGGCTTTTATTTGTATAAATGAAATAGTCTCAGGGGGGAAAAAAGTCCATAAATGTGTGTGTGTGTGTGTGTGTGTGTGTGTGTGTGTGTGTGTGTGGTATAGATCTATTGTAGAGACTAAGTTCCCATTTAAAAATTAGCTATAATCAAAACTTACCAAAAATTGTTTTGTTTTCTAAAGATATGTTTTCTAAATCTTCCTGTACATAAATCAGTTTGACAGAAAAAAAAAGCCACTTTCAAGCAGAAATTTCAGTAGCAATTTCAGTAGAAATTCCTTTAGTAAGTTCAATTTTAAGTTCCTAGGAAATGCATAGAGTCTTTAAAAAATCAGAAAAGATAATAATGGATACTTCATGTGGGAAGGTAGCTCTTTAGTGGAAAGCTTAAACTTGTGCATGGAGAAAACTCAAGTTTGGGTTGATTTCCAGCTTCATTAAGCTATTTGCATTCCCCAGCTGGCTTCCACACTTTTTCATACATAGCTTCCTTTGCCTGCCGTTCCCTCAGACCTCAGTCTTTTTCACCAACATGTGTTTTTCAGCACTCTTCTGTAACATCCCCGAACCCTCAGTTGAGCTTTGATGTCACCTTTGTTGCTGCGATTTTTTTCCCTCTCACATTAATGTGTGAATGTGAGCTTCTTGAGGGCAGGGATGCTGCCGGCTTCATTATTGCATTCTCAGTGCCTAATGTGGTAACTAACTCATGCCAGCTGACTGCCGCTCAACCAACACCTGCATTGGATGAAGGAGCTCTGAGCCTGGAATGCGGAGGTGATACGGAAGAAAGGACATCACCAGAACTGTTGACAGATGGAGCAGAGCATTCATTGACTAAAAGATGAGCATTCATTAACTAAAACGTTCACTGTGTGGGAAGCTGAATAGAAGGGGAAAATTAGTAGAATGCTATACATGGACAGAAAGTTGAAGCTAGGAAAAGAATGAAACATGGAGACAGGGAATCCAATTCTTCAGAGAATAAGGAGTTCAGCATAAGGAAAGGTGGTAGAAGAAAAATAGTTTTCTAAATAATCATATTTCACTTGATTTGACAGTGGATTATCTCATCAGAGATGACATGGAGAAAATTCATTCTGAATATTTTATTAATGGGAAGGACTCCAGAGTTTGACAGGTAGGGTTGTTTGTATGCTGGTGATAGATAGGAATAGATACATATCGTAGCTTTAATTTTTGCAAATGTATTGCAAAGGAAAAAAAAAGGGATAACCTTAAAACATAACTGAAGAAAGAAGAACTGAGCTTAGAAAGCAGGACATGAGACTTGGCTGAAAAGCCACTGGTGCAGAATAAAAAAATTACCTGGTGTGTAACAATGATAATAATTTATATATTAATTTATATATATATATAATTGTAAATAGTGTGTAGCAGGGGCCAGGCTTTCATTATTGCATTTAAACCTCAGAACAGCCATCTGGGGAAGATTTCATTGTTATCCCCAAAGAAGTCAATAGTGACTGAGAGGCAGGTGACTTGCCCAGGGTCCCCAAACCTAGTAACTTTAGAGCTGGGAATGGAACCCATTTAGAACGTTTCACTTTCTACGCTGTAGTCTAAGTTTTAACCAAACTCTATGCAACGGTTGTGATATAGCTGTCCAGGGTTTAAGAATTATGTTTATTTTATCTCATTTGATCCTTGGAAAATCTACAAGATAAGCAAGAAGGTGTTACCATCCTCAACTGAAAGGCAAAGAAACAGGCTTAAAGGGAAGCTGAGAGAGGTGCCCAGGTCTGTACAGCCTGTGAATAGTAGTGGTCAAACCTAAACCAATAGCTTTTAGTTCTAATAACACCACAGTTTCCACTAAACCACTCTTCCTCCACAGAGGGTTGCTCCATTAGAGAAAGAGTCTTCAAGTTCATATTTTTATTATAATATAGTAAGTGTCTTGTGTCTGTACGCACACGTACTTATGCTAGAACCTGTTGGATACCATTTCACCAAGGCCAAAGGTCATAGGGAAAGCTGTATTCTTACAGAATGGGTCTGTACATTTAGAGAAGCAAAAGGTATTTTGTGAACGCTTTATCATCGTGGATTCTAAAGGACAAAGTGAGAGAGTGGCATGGACATATATACCCTACCAAATGTAAAATAGATAGCTAGTGGGAAGCAGCTGCATAGCGCAGGGAGATCAGCTCAGTGCTTTGTGACCACCTAGAGGGGTGGGATAGGGAGGGTGTGAGGGAGGGAGACGCAAGAGATATGGGGATGTATGTATATGTACAGCTGATTCACTTTGTTATAAAGCAGAAACTAACACACCATTGTAAAGCAGTTATACTCCAATAAAGATGTTAAAAATAAATTACATAAATAAATAAATAAATAAAATTAAGGTTGAAAGCATACGGCTGCATTTTAAAAACTTGTCTACATAAGGTACTTTTGAGTGTGGTATTTGTGTCCTGAGTTAGTTAATAACAGCTGCAGGCCAGAGTTCTTCTACAAGCTGCTGGTGTGTTTCAATACTGCTGATGTCTTTGAACAAGTGAAGCGAAGCTGTGTGGGGAAAACTATGAGTTTGCATTCTTTTTTTTTTTTTTTTTTTGCGGTACGCAGGCCTCTCACTGCTGTGGCCTCCCCCGCTGCGGAGCACAGGCTCCAGAAGCGCAGGCTCAGCGGCCATGGCTCACGGGCCCAGCCGCTCCGCGGCATGTGGGATCTTCCCGGACCGGGGCACGAACCTGTGTCCCCTGTATCGGTGGGCGGACGCTCAACCACTGCACCACCAGGGAAGCCTGCATTCTTCTTTTTAAATGAAGCCTTACAACAATGTCAGGTAGTAACAGTGGCCTCTAAAAATTTACCAATAATGATTAGATATGATCAGCAGATTATTGTTGCCTTTTCTCTCCAGGTCTTCCCCACCCCCCAGCCACATGTAGAATGTATCTAAATGTAGAATGTTATCTAAAATCACTTCCCTGAAGCACGTGTTCTCTACCATTTTTAATCTCGTTTCCATTCATTTCTAAGGCTTCTGACTGCAATTACTAACTTGAAGGGGTTAAAGAAGGCAGTGCGTGGGTGGGGGGAGAAGGGAAGAAAACCATTTTGAGGCCCTTTCATGGTCCCTACTGTGCTAATTGCCTTCACGCTCATCTGTCCACACCACAGCCCTGCGAAGTTGGTATTTTTATACCTACTTACACTGAAAATAAAACCAAAGCTAGAAAAATGAAATGAATTGTGCAGAGTCTCACAGGGAGTAAGGGAGAGAGATCGAAACCGATGTTTGGCACCTAATGCCGTGCTTCTTATCTCTGTCCTTAAAGACTCTTGCATTCAAATTCACTTTTAGTATGTATTTGTGCAGTTCTATTGTGAAAGGTGACTGTTACCAGAAGCAAACAGTGTCTTGTGAAACACACACACACACATGCACACACAGAGGATCATACAGAAACACACAGAAAACTTTAAAGCAAGTGCCTAAATACCTGCCACTCAGAGCAGAGAAGAAACCTTGCCATCACACCACACGTGTCCCCTCCTGTCTTTTCCTCTCACACCTGCCTCTTGCCCACCTAGAGAAAATACTATTCTAATTCATGGTAATCACTTCCTTGCTTTTCTTTTCCTCGAAACCTTTTCAGAAGTTCTTTCGTTATCATTACCCAAGAAAACACAGTCATATACAGGTGAGGAGCACAGCTATGCAGTAGGAAGGTAAGCAGGAATATGCCTCTGTTGCATTGTTTGCCTTTCTCACAGGAGTCTTGAAATTTGGGCTCAGGCGGCCATTTCTCAGGCTTCCAGCGCCCCTAAGTGGCCATAACAGAAAATACAGCATTTGACAACTCAAGAGACTATCCTGCCAACTAACAGCTATAGACTTTCCTTTGGGTTCCTGGCAATGCTTTTCCTGTGTTCTTCGTCCTCTTTTTGTTAAACGAGGGCTCCAGGTACTTTAATTTGACTGCTTACAGAGGGCATTTGTGCAGCGTTAATATTAAGTGGGAAATCGCTGACAGCGGAGGTGGCTGTCTGTCCTGCTCCCCCCTTGGGACTCCCCATTAGCCCTCATCACTGCAGTCCTATCAGTTTGGGACTAGGTGGGAGCTGTGACCGCAGACCTGCTGGTGCTGAGATATGCCTCGCTTCTCCTTCCTGTTCATGGCGTTCATGACTTAGAAACAGGTCCATTTCCTGTGTTTTTGTTCTGAGCTGTCAGGTCGCTTAATGGCATAGGTGGACTTTTGATTTTTACTCTCTTTTGAAGGTGCTTCATGGGGAGCAGCCTGCGACTGAACACACGAATTTGTGGGCATTTACTGGGCGTGGGGAGATACTTTTAGTAAAGAAAAGATGATAAGTTAAGAATGTTCTTAAGACGTAACCTTAGTGGGAATTTATTGGTTCCTCTGTTTCATAATCAAGGCAGAAATTCTTTTTTCATGTTTCTCCATGAAGTCCCATAAGCAACCCTAAATTTTCTAAAGCTTGAAAAAATGGACACTAATTTAAATCACTATCTATATTTTGACAGTCTTTTCTAGTGGAACATTTGGTTTATTCACATATTAAGCCAATATTTATGGAGGGAACAAGTATATGCCAAAATTATTGGCATAAATAAGGTGAAAAGGTTCCCATTTTCATGACAGATGTTCTATAGCAAAGAACTGGAAGGAATGATTAAATAAGTGAATAAATTTAAAAAATAAATGAGGTAATTTCAGATGACAGCAAGAAATATGAAGAAAAGAAAAGAGGTTCTTTGGTTGGAGAATGCTTGGAAGAGAGAAGAGTTACTTTAGATGAAAGAGTCAGGGAACGCCTCTCTTAGAATAGGATCTTTGAGCTTAGCTGTCAATGCAGAGTGAATCAAGAACTGGACAGCATTTGAGACAGAGAGACCAAAAAATGCAGAATCCGAGCAGCACAAATGTTTTTCAATGCATCTGAGAAACAGGTGATCAGTGAGAGAAGAAGAGAGTAGTAAGAATGAAGTAGGGCAGTGAAGAGGGGCCAGGTCCAGTCCCTTTGGTCCATGTGTGGATTTTATTCTGTAGACAGTGGCCATCGCTGGAAATGGTTGATAACAAATTACATTTGCATGTAGATTTTTTTTTAAGAAAAACTAAAATCAATGGGAGATTTATGAGTTTCTAAAATTGTATAGGATGTAGGATGTTGGTTATATCATAATGAAGCAGACACAAACCAAACAACTGAGGAAACACAATGTAAGAATTATTGTTTTCAGATTAGTTTACAATTTCTCAAAGCTCTTTCTTTTTTCTTGTTTCTTTCACTTTTTATTTACTGACACATACTCAGTTTTCGAGATTCAGATAGTATCTCACAAGCTAAACTGCTGCCAGCTCACATGCTTATGCTTAGTTGTATTTGGTCCCAGCACACGTACTTGCTATTATGCCCCTGACTTTCTTGAGGGATAGTATGAGAAGCTGCTGCTATAGTTACTCTTGTATTTATGTAGAAATGTTTTTAAGGACATTATGCACCATCTCATCATGTGACCTCTCAGGTAGGTGTGCTCCCTGCTGCAGCATCAGGGAAAGTAAATGTGCTTTTCCTGGAGAGCTGGAATGCTTTTAATCTCAAAAGTAGGGTGTCTTTGCTCTTGCCAGGAACACAGAACTAAGTCTGCTTCTTACTTGGGACAAGGGTTTCCATGAGTGAACAACTCTTAACTTACCCTTCATCAGAAGTTACTCATCTATTTCTGCATCTTCTTGCATCAAACACATTTCTGTAAACTGCCTAGAATCCTTTCTGCATCAGATAATAGAATACATAAATACCATAAAATTGCTCACCACTCTCTCCACCACCCCCAGGCCTGTATTCTCACTATTTTCAAACTGCTGCTAACAGGTACTTAGCACTTTCATTAGGGCTTGAATTTCCCTAGAGCAGCAGGCCATGGCTAGGAGTGTATGCCCCTGCCTTTCATCACAGCCTGCACCTCCTTCTCTGTACACTGACATCCACACGCACCCACCATGGGCACACACACCGACACACACTAACTCTTTCTTGTATGCCAGGAGTCTGTCCAGAAGAAACCCAGCCTTCTGTGTGTTAACAGACTCTGTTGGCCACTAAAGGTGATGATAAGTCTAATATAAGCGCTTAGTACTTGAAATTTGTTAAGTTGGCAGTCTTGTATTCTTACCTGAGGAATCTGCACTTTTCTCTTATTTGTAATATTTTTCTCAGACGCCAGAAAGATGTTAAAGAGGGGACTCTCCTCTAACACATACCGTAATGTCTTCAAGGTCATTTCTTAAACAATCCTTTCCTGTGCTACCAAGAAAAAATAACGCGTGGGGTGAGATGCTATTTTATTAAAGTAAAAAAGTTGACTTTCTATGCCAAGGACAGAGATATCCTTTGTAGGTAGAGAAGAGGTGGCCTAGGAACCGGATCCTCACAGGTAGCATCGTGCCTCTATGTTTAAAACAAATGTTTGTTTTTTCTAAGACAATGTAGCCAACCCAGAGCAGCCTGCCTGGCAAAAGCAGAATGGGAAGGGCAGAATACATCTTTTGTGGAAGTCAGATAAATTTCATGCTCCTTAACATTGCTTCTGACTGCAGGCCTTTCACAGCAGTCTGGCTCCTTCCCCAGTGGGAACAAAAAAGGAAAAGTGATTAAAGTTCCCTCAGTAATAGATAGCAGGAGGCAGTGGTCTTGGCATCTTCTACAGAGGCAGAGAGAGTCCTTTAACAAGACTTGTGAGAGTGCTTTGAAGAAAAGAAGTTAAGACTCCCAGGGCTGGTAGAGGTCTGTCGTAACATTTGTTCATTTCCTCTGTTTCGTATGGCTGCTTTGACTTCCTGTAATAGCGTCACCCTCTTCATTAAAATGTTCCAGTTAAAAGAAGGAAAGTGAAGTTGAGCACCTAGCTGGGCCCGGCGTTCACCATGCTCTACTGTGTGAGTAGGAGTGTTCAGAAGATGATTACTAAATCCAGTGTGTGTGTGTGTGTGTGTGTGTGTGTGTGTAAAAGACAGAATAGGAAGGAATGAATGAGTACAGGAGAGTATTTTTTCTGTATGCTTCAGTGGCCTGGGATTTTGGATGGCCAGAATTGTCTTTGCCTCGGTCCAATCAACTGGCTAGACTCCCATTCTCCAGGACCAAACCCATGGACCTTTCGCTCTCTCTAAAAAGAAAGGGGGAAAAAAAAGGTTTGCAATCAGTATTCAGACATTCTTATAACTAATAGGATTAGGGGCGTTACAAAGGGATTTGAACAAGATAATTAGTTTACCGCTCAGTTGACAGTGGAACAAGCAAAATCCTTCTGAGAAAAGGCAGACAAAATAGGTCAGAAAAATGTGTGGGAAATGAGGTAAGACCCTCAACGAGGACCCTGATCAACTTGAATGTTATGAAAGGACTCCAGAGCCTTCATTCATTGCTGCAGACTGTTTGCCTTTTTTTTTTTTTTTTTTTTCCTCAACTTGGGCCACCAGAGGTGTGAAGAAAAGTGACTTACTCAATGTTAGAGTTAACTGCTGTTGTTCCTGGACCCAGAGTATTCTGTTGTAAGTGCATAAATGCTGTCTTCAAAGGATTTCTCACAACGTGATATAAAGGGTATGTTTTGGAAAATCTGAGGAGCTCTTATCAGGCATTTTACAAGCTGGAAAAAATTATGCAGTTAGGAGAACTCGTTAAAAAAAATCCCTGATGTTCTTGAATAGATTAATTATTGCAAAGAAAAATGTTGCAAACAGAAATGTGAGGGGGCGTGTTCTATGCTTAAAGTACTTATTTAAGTATTTGTGCTTTAATTTGGACAGTTTTCACTGTGATTAAAATACACTTAAGAAGAGAACCATTTGAATTTCTTTTTAAATTACAAAAAGTAAATTTTTATCTTTTTAACCACATTGTATCCTCTCATCTCCTCCCCATCCTCTTAAAAACCTGTTATCGGGCTTCCCTGGTGGCGCAGTGGTTGAGAGTCCGCCTGCCGATGCAGGGGACACGGGTTCGTGCCCCGGTCTGGGATGATCCCACATGTCGCAGAGCGGCTGGGCCCGTGAGCCATGGCCGCTGAGCCTGCGCGTCCGGAGCCTGTGCTCTGCAACGGGAGAGGCCACAGCAGTGAGAGGCCCACGTACTGCCAAAAAAAAAAAAAAAAAACCTGTTATCAACTGTACTATTATTGTCTGTGAATTAAAGAATACTTCCAAAATAATACTAGGAAAAAAAGTCTTCAGAGTATCTATGTATGTGGACACCATGTACTTTATTAAGTTAACTTCTGAATCATACAGCAACCACCAACCAGGTCAAAACCATCAGTAGTTGTTAGAAAGCCTTTTGGCCTGGCTTTGGCATAGCCTTGACTTAAGACCAGAAGAGGAAACAGCAGGCATTTCTGTTGAATGAAGTGCCCAGTGGCTCCATAGAAGTGGAGCTTACATTATCTATCCAGAGGTGAAAGAAGGCTAATTGACAAAAGAACTTATTGGACAAGGAAAACCAATTAAATCCCCCTAATGACACCTTGTTAAAATATGGCATAATTAACTTAAATAAAGAAGCCCAAATGTGTGTTTTTATATTCCCAGAGACTGGTTTGTTTATGTTCCTTTCTCTTCCTGTTTAGATAAAATACATTGTATATTCTTTTCATGTCACAATAAAACTGTCATGTCGCCCCCGCCCCGCCTCAGTATATGAAGCTGTTTTAGCCATTGTATCCTCAGTTCTTAGTTTAGTTTTAGGATGCAATGTGAAATTAATCTCCTAGAAAAAGAGAGTAGTAATGCAGGGCCATTTTGTATGGTTGGGCAAGTTTCTTTCTGAACAAGGATACCCAACTGGCTAGTGGGTTTTTAACTCCCGCTTTCCTGGAAGAAGGAGTGCCTTCGTGATAATTTATAATTTATCTGCGTCATTCTAATTTATTCAAAGATGCTTTGTACACTGTGATGGATTTTAAATGATTAGTGCTCATCTTTTTTTTTTTTTTTTTTTTTTGCGGTACGCGGGCCTCTCACTGTTGTGGCCTCTCCCGTTGCGGAGCACAGGCTCCGGATGCGCAGGCTCAGCGGCCATGGCTCATGGGCCCAGCCGCTGCGCGGCATGTGGGATCTTCCCGGACTGGGGCACGAACCTGTGTCCCCTGCATCGGCAGGCGGACTCTCACCCACTGCGCCACCAGGGAAGCCCTAGTGCTCATCGTTAATTTCTGTGAGTGATGCATATGTTTGGAGGGTAAATTTCCTTGAATAACTAATTCTAACCAAAAATCATTATATTACCAGATAGTTTCAGACAAAAGTTCTCTTAAACATCACTTAGTAAGGATATCAAATACCTTTCTAAATTTTAAATTAAATTAAAAGAGTTACAGACTCTCTTGTAGTATACTGCTCTGTGTTTTAGACTTGGAGAGATACCAATATGAAAAATAACAGGGTTCCTGAACTCCAGAGGATGGCCATCTGGAAGAGGCAGATACTGACTCTCAAAAAGAATAGCACAGAGCAGACTGGGATGCAAGTAGAGAGATGGGAGGCAGTGGAGTGGGAAAATGGGGGAAGGAATTGTTCTTGTAAGAGGTGGGATTTCAGATCATTGGACTTCACCACTAAAATAAGAAAAGAGACTTGCAGTTTAGGGTGGATGAGTAGGAACCTTGGGAAATGTTGAGGGGTGGGAAGGGGGAAAGCGTGTTCAATAAATGGTTGGACTGTATCACGGATGTAAGTGAAAACGTAGGATGGAATAGTTAGAGCAGGAACTTTATCATCAGGATGTTACTCTATTTGCATTAAAGAACCATTTAACAGATTTGGAGAAAGAAGTGATTATTATGAGGTGCACGTTAAAAAAAAAGTGATGGTACATCTATTAGACGTTTTGATTGGGGGGCTGAGGGCTAGAGATTTAAAGGAGTAAGTTGGTATGTAAAAGCTTGTTTAGGAAGCTAATATTACAGTTTAGGTGAAAAATGATAAGGCCTGACCAAGAGTGTAGAAATGGAAAGAAGATTACAGATGCAAGGAACATTTTGTTTTATTGGAGTATAATTGCTTTGCAATGTTGTGTTAGTTTCTGCTGTACAATGAAGTGCATCATCTATATGTATACATATATCCCCTCCCGCTTGGACCTCCTTCCCACCGCCCCCCACCAATCCTACCCATCTAGGTCATCACAGAGTGCTGAGCTGAGCTCCCTGTGCTATACAGCAGGTCGCCTTAGCTATTTTACACATGCTAGTGTATATATATCAAACCTAATCTCCCAATTCATCCCACCCTTCCCTTCCCCCCACCGCCCATGTCCACTTGTCCATTCTCTACATCTGCGTCTCTATTCCTGCCCTGCAAATAGGTTCATCTGTACCATTTTTCTAGATTCCACATATATGCATTAATATTTTGAAGTTACCTAAATTATAAAAATTGAGAACTTATCGCATATGGAATATTGTCTCCTACATATTCACTTACCATAGCAAAATGAACATATCTTTATATTATTAATTATCCTTGGAATTGTTAACTTTAATTATTGTCTGATAGTATGAGCTATAATTTATATATCCTGTCATATATATCATCTCATATTAAGCATTCAAATTATAAAAGTCCTTCTGAAGTTATGAGACTTCCTACTAGGAAACAACCATTTTCCAGAGTAAAGGATTAAGTACTCCAATACACAAAATGATCTCCCTGCACGAAATGTCCATTAGCTTCCACAAAGTCATACCGCCTCTTAAACAATCTAGGTAACAACTGTGTGATTGCTAAGGCAATCGATACCTCAGTACATGTACCTGTCCTTCTTCCCTCCATCATATTTCCATCTCTAGAACCCTTCTTATGGAAAATCTGGAGTCCTCTCAGGTGAGGCCCACCAAGTCACATTTTTTAATGGAATTTCCTGGATTCTGGGATACTCCGAATCTTAAGAGCAACATAATATGAAATCTGAAAGCGTCTAATTTAATATTGAGAGTGCCTTGCCCACTGGGATATTTTGCCCTCCTTTTCTGAATATTTGTTTTCTGATGTTATCAACACAAAGTCAAATTAATTCAAGTCATTTGTTTAGATCAGGGATCTGCAAACTATAGCCTACAAGACAAATCCTGCCCTTTGCCAGGTTTTATAAATAAAATTTCATTGGCCCACAGCCACGCCCACCGTGTTATGTATAGTCTATGGCTGCTTTCTCACTGCAATCATAGAATTGTAACAGGGACCATATGGCTTGCACAGCCTAAAATATTTACTATCTGGCCCTTTACGGAAGAAGTTTGCTGACCCTTGATTTAGATGCAAAATGATTGTGTTGCTCTCTGTTGCTGTGATCAGCAATACTTAAAATGATGAAAAACAGCTTTCTCTGTAAAAGTGGGCAAAGTCGAAAAATTAGAATGTAAAATGCAAGCTATTGAATCACCTTAGGGTTAGCTACAAGGATTAATGAGATAACATATGTAAAACATTTAGAAAATTGTCAGGAATGCTGTAAGCACTTAATAAACGTTAGCGTTTTTTGTCGAATTTACTTAGTGATCTCATGCAGTTTCTTGAACTTAAATCCTCTAAGGAGTCCCAAATTTACATCTCTAGCCAGTGTCTGATCTGCAAAATCCAGACTTGTATCCCACAGCCTATCCTCCATCTCCATTTGGATGTCTGATCGGCAAAATCTCCATCTTATCTTGTGCAAAACTGAGCTCCTGGTCCTGCTTCCCAAACCAGCTTCTCCTGCCTATTTTCTCTTCTCATTAATGGCGTCTTCTACCTGCTCAAGTCAAACAACTAGGGTCATCCTTGACTTCCCTCTTGAGCACATACTCCACATTCAGTCCTAAAGCAAATCCTGTTAGCTCTGCCTTCAGAATATATCCAGCATCTTACCACTTCCCATCATCTCCACTACTTAGTCCAAGCTGCCAACAACACGCACTCAGTTATCAGAATAACCTCTTAACTGGTTTTTCAGCTTCCACTTTAACACCTTTCCTGCAGGCTGAGTGATCTTGTTAAAATATAAGTTAGACTGTGTCATCTCCTCTGCAGTGGTCAGTGCTGCAGTGGCCTCCAAGAAGCCTAGTGGCTTTGTCCTAGGTCTACTAGTCCCAGTCTTATCTTGACTCCCACACTCCCTCCGAGACCTCATCTCCGACAGCTCTCACCCTGCTCTCTCTGCTCTGCTCTGCTCAGCAACGCTTGCCACCTTGTTGTTACCACAGTATGTCAGGAATATTCCCACCTTGGGGACTTTGCATTTGCTGCTTTCTCTGCCTGGTGTGTTCTTCCCCCAGTTCACCACACAGCTTGTTACCTCCTTCATATCCTTTATAAATCTTTTTTTCAGATTTTTATCAATGCAGGCAAGACTGTGTAAAATTTTATTCCTTCAACCCTTTACTTCATATTCTCCTTCCCTGCTCTGTTTTTCTCTAGAGTTTCTTATCATCTGACATACTGTATTGTTTACTTATCTGCTATTTGTCTTCTTTCATTAGGATGTTAGCTCCGTGAGCGTTAAGTCTTATTAACAGCTATTACCCAGAAAGTAAATCAGGTCTCTGCACATAGAAGGTGCCTACTATGTATTTGTTGGACGGATTATTATTTTCCTCATCATTTTCAAGCCTACCATTTACTGTGTACTAACCATGTGTCAGGCACAGTGCTGAGGTATTATTTTCATCTTATGAATGAGGCTCACAGAGGCTAAAATGACTTTTTTGAAGCCAGTGTTTTAGTTTGCTAGAACTGCTATGACAAAGGGTGGCAAACTGGGTGACTTAAAGCACAGAAATGTATTGTATTCCAGTTCTGGAGGCCTGAAGTCATAGGTGTCATCATGGCTGTTTCCTTCTGAGAGCCATGAAGGAGAATCAGTTCCATGGCTCTCATCCTAGTTTCTGGTGCTGGCAATCCCTAATGTTCTCTAGCTTATAGAAGAGTCATGCCCTCTCCATGTGACATTCTCCCTTCGTGTGCATCTATCTTGGTGTCCAAATTTACCCTTTTTATAAGGATGCCAACCATGTTGGATTAGGTCCCATCATAATGACCTCATTTTAAGTTGATCACCTCTAAAAAAACCCTATCTCCAAATAAGGTCACATTATGAGGTACTGGGGGTTAAGAATTCAGATAGGAATTTGAGGGGAACACAATTCAACCCATAACAGCCATTCATTTCATTAGTAGAGGGGCTTTGATTCAAACTTGGATTACAAAGCTCACAGTGTACTAATATTTGCATCCATCTTTGATAATTTAGTAATATTTATTAAGTGCCTACTTTGTGCTATGGACTCTGCTAGGAAACTATAGATAGTTCAGCCATTGCCCTTGAGGAACTCACTACGAAGCAGGAAAGAAAGACATAAAGTTAAGACCTATGACTTAAAAGCATCCGGAAAGCAACTCACCTGCCATTTTTAATTATGTAAAGCTTTCCATCTATTAGGTTTATTTTGCCAAAGCCTTCTAATGAAATTGTTCCACCATTTAATTTAATTTTCAGTGGGGTTGCCAGAAGTGCAATTAATTGATACAAGTTCCAACTCTGAAATTTTGCTTTGGAAAGCAGTCTGGCCTATCTTTATATACCATTAAATTCAATCATATGCTTGTCATCCTGGCAGAACATCTTGATATACTTGAAGAAACATGGTAGGGGAAATAAAAAAGATATTGTCAGTACTACACTGTAGGGTTTCCAAATACAAATGTTAGCATGATTGGTTTATACCGATCCATCATTAGGTTGCATCTCCTTGGAGTTGAAACTACTTCTGGGCTTGGCAAAGATGCATTAGCACTAGTTAGAGTGCGAACCATGTGTCAGTCTCCCAAAGAAGATATATAGTCTTGTGTACTATTAGGATTGGATATGCTTATGTTGCAGTCTTTAAATAAATTTCTGAGACCTTTCTACAGATGTTGACTGCTGCAGGTTTGTAAATAGCATAGTATATTGTGAACTTCAGCTGATGTGGACAGCCTAAGAGAACGCTGAAATATGGGGCAATAGAAAACAACACGAAGAATAAACCAGGGACTGCACAAAATTCACTGAAATGATCTCATCTGTTTAACGACGCCCTTTAAATAATATTGCCACTGAACTTGAACTTACCGTTTTCTCAGATTGATGCAGAATCTTTGTGACTTTTAAATTCCAGAAGTTTTTTATGGCCCTTATTATTTGGAATGAATTGGATATATTTGTAAAGTAATGTACGCCTATATTTAGATATCTTTAGTTTCTTCAAAGTCCAACTAAAATGCATTTAATTGTACTCTAATGTTTGGGAAAGTGGGTAGGCATAATTATTAGCAAATTCACCAGTGAAGGAGTTAGAATGACCCTGTGAAACCAGGCCCTTACCAAGCATTTTAGTTTCTCTGCACTTCTGAGTACAGATTTTTCCCTGTAGAATTAAAATTGTACTCTACCCCTGACTGCAATATCTAACTTTGGGTTAATAAGACTTTTTACCTAGGGCCACAACAGGATTAATTGGAAATGGCAAAGCTTCCATATGAAAAAATATTCTCTTCCTAAACAACAAATGTTTAGACAATGTGATGTTAATATGGACTTTAAATCCCCTGTCCACGAGGAACTGATGAAAACCTATGGTGGTCAGTGTGGCAAGGGGGGGCGCCTGTGTTCTGGTCCAGCGTAGACTGTCTTCTGTTTTTTTTTTTAAAGAAGGTGTTGGGGGTAGGAGTTTATTAATTAATTTATTTTTGCTGTGTTTGGTCGTTGTTTCTGTGCGAGGGCTGTCTCCAGTTGTGGCAAGCGGGGGCCAGTCTTCATCGCGGTGCGCGGGCCTCTCACTATCGCGGCCTCTCTTGTCGCGGAGCACAGGCTCCAGACATGCAGGCTCAGTAGTTGTGGCTTGCGGGCTTAGTTGCTCCGTGGCATGTGGGATCCTCCCAGACCAGGGCTCGAACCCGTGTCCCCTGCATTAGCAGGCAGATTCTCAACCACTGTGCCACCAGGGAAGCCCGACCCTCTTCTTTTACAACCTAGATTTAACATCATTCACTGATGCCCTTTTCACTGATATGTTGTGTGCCCCATGCACAGGTGACCATTTCTTTACATCAGGTCTTTATAATTCTTGCAAAAAATTTCCAATCTTTCATTTAAATTTGGCTCAAATGCAGTTTTAATACAGTCAACAGCATGTCTAGGTTATTTTGCTTGCTTCCTATATGCATTTGCTGCAAAATAATAGAGGTACTGGTAACTGAGGACCATGCTTCCTCATCCACACATACTCATTCATTCATTCATTCATTCTCTCCTTCTCTTTCTCTTCCCCTTTCTCTCTCACACACACAAACGGGCACTCACACAAATACACAATATGCACACACATACCCATAATCTGTGTCCTTTATGTCTCTCTGAGTTAAAGATGTTATAGCCCTTGAGGGTTGTTTAGAAGAGCATAACTTCCAAGGTGCAAGAAAAGCTTCTTAAAAGTGTGTCTTGCCTGCCCACGTGTCGCTGACTCTGATAATTCCTCTGTAGAGCATCTACAAGCATTCTGCCTACTGTGCCTCAGCTGAGAACTTTACTTGTTAACCCGTTTATTTCCATGCTGTAAGGACCTTAAAGTACTTTATCCAGAAAAACATTTTCTGTGTAATTATTATGTCCCAGTCATAATTTAGCCTAGTCAGAGAACCCAACTCATATTTTTAAGATCATTTTAATAAAGTAAGAATATAATAATCTTACAACCATGCAAATGGTTCCATCGAGGTGTGCACACATCACTGTGTGAGAACTTAGAAACATACAGACGTGATAGTTGTGAGTGGGGAGGAGAATGTGTGGGGAAAGGCAAACTGGGTTTAGATGGGGGTCTTACTGAGCTCAGGCTCCTCAGTGGAGAAAGGAGGTGTGTGCAGGGTGAGGGGCAGGTAGACAGGTGGTCTGTACAAAGCACCCAGCCAAGTCGGGGGAGGCGGTGTGTGTTAGGAAAGGGGACCAGTTTCATGAAGGGTATGGAATGCAGATGAGGCTACAGTGTGAAACTGGAAAAGCAGCAAAATCACACCTTACAAACTTCGAAAGCTCGGCGGGGTAGGATGAGGTGACTATATTTGTGTTTTAAAAAGTTCCTCAGAGCTCTGGAGGCTAAATGGGAGAGGGCATAGGCCGGAAACAGGGTCTTCATGTTCACTGTGAGATTTATCTTGAGAGTGAAGAAGAAATATTAGGAGGCTTTGCTGTATTGCCAGAGAACTCCATGGAATTTTCCCTTCAATTGAAATGATGGCTAAAAGTTTCATGTCTGCTTAATACTTTTCTACGGAATGCTTAAACAGGTTACAGATGAAGACTTTTTGAGATGTGAAAGAAGACTGAGGAAAATAAATGGAAATGAAAATTTTGCTAATAATGTATTTAAAATTAGAAAAAGGCTACTTTTCCTTGCTCCAGTAGTTTAGAAGTGACTAGAATAAGTCACATGAATAAGAGTATTAGAATTGAATAGAATTCTATTTCTCGTAGGTCATATCGTGCCTGGGAAATCTCCAAGTTCTTTATAGCAATATATCAGGGAATGCAGTGACATTTTTCCTGTATACTGTTCACATTATTTGTGCATGCACACACAGCTTTAGTGATTAGAAAGTCTTTTATTAAAAGAGGAAGTATCGAGTAGGGCACAGAGGATTCACTTTAGTCTTTTTAAAAGGACTATTGAAATTTTGACTTACATTTTACTGTGTGCAGACAAAAACAGATGGGATTTGATTTCTTTCCTCATGAGACATAGCTGCCTTCTCGGAAAAGGCCTAAAATATTTCTCAAGGACAGATCCTGGAAGACTAAAGTTTCAAGAGACCAGTGCCTCAGGGGACAAGACATGGAAATGATACATTTTCTCATAAAGTTTAAATGCATTTTGGCCCAAGCAGACAACTTTTAGCTCAAGGCGCTTGCAGGGATCAGTCACTCATTCATTCCTCACAAGTTGATTGAACCATGGCTAAAATATCAGCTATTGGAGAAGAATAGCCTAAAAAAGAAATTAAAAATGTATTTTGGAACTAGACCATGAATGGCTTTATAACCATGATTACCAAGTATCTGTTGAACACTTGCTATGCACTAGGCAGACTTGGTGGTGGAAGTATTTCATTCTAGAAGTCATCCTGAAATATTTGAGGATAGCTGAAGCCTTGAAGGTAGGTGACTTAATAACCCATGCAGATCATCATTATGTAATGGTTTTCCTGGAGAAGAGGAATAAAACGTGAGATTGAGATATGGGGTACTCAGTGTGGCAAGAAAAGAAACAGGAGACAAAGACAAAGGAAGACAAAGAAGTCAAAAGTGGCAGATGCTGGGCTGAAGCATCTGTTGGTTTTTCAGTGACAACACCATTTGACTCTCGAGCATAAAAGGAATACTAGTTTAACACTTGCTGAGAGAGGTCTGTGTTGATGTGAGACGCAGGGTGTTATCCTCAAAGTGGGCAGGGGCCACCATGGTTACAGGTTCCTGGGTCAGTGTAGAAAGGGAAGGAAAAGAACATTGTCCAGAGGGCTTCCATGTTCTCAGCGAATTAGAAGACACACTTATTTTCCTAGACTCAGGAGGCTAAGCCTAGGGTGGGAAACTTGAAGAGAATGATCAAGCGATCCGCTCTCACCAGCTGCCATTGTGGCAAATGGAAAAGAACAAGATGGGCTCAAGTCAGGAGGACGGTGGGGGGCCCACTGAAAGTGAGAACCATAAATGTGCAATAATATTATTATCTTATTTTATTTTTATTCTACTGTTTTCCCTAAAAGTTGCCTTCAGAAAAAAATTCAACTCAACTGATATTTAAATGTAACTGTCGTGTAGGTTTTACTGCAGTTGTGGTAGCCTTTCTCATAGCGGGGTTCCTTGTCTCTAGGCTCTGGATCAGACACACCTATGTTAGAATCCTGGCATAAGCTGTAACTCAGGAGCCTTCATCAGCTATAAATGGAGAACATTTTTATACACAGAATCACTGTGTATTTTTTTTTTAGAATTAGCAATAATGTAACAGTGGATAGCCCAGTACAGAGTGAGTGTGATAAACGTTTACTATTGCCATTGTCATTTTTATCACTATCTTTTAATAACATAGAACTTGCTTATTAATTTCTTTTTTAAGAGAAAACTTTAAAGTCTCATAGCCTGCCAGGTTCTCAGTTCTATGTCTGCCTTCTACTGCGTTCAACACCTTTTATTTATTTATTAACATTTTTTTAACATCTTTATTGGAGTGTAATTGCTTTACAATGGTGTGTTAGTTTCTGCTTTATAACAAAGTGAATCAGCTATATATATATACATATACATATATCCCCATATCTCCTCCCTCTTGCGTCTCCCTCCCGCCCTCCCTATCCCACCCCTCTAGGTGGTCACAAAGCACCGAAACTTTTTAATTGTAAAGTCCACCTCTTCCGTGAAGCTTTCTCTGATACTGTAGGGCCACTCATCTCTGCACTTGCTTCCTAATGCCTGTGTCTCTGTAACATTCTTTAAGATTTAATTGCATTCTGTCCAGATATCTTAACCCATACTTTCTTTACCTTTGCAATAGTGTCAGCCCTGTTACATGGGCACAACATAAGTGTCCTCTCTGTATCCAGTACATCAAAGGGAGCTGCGGAGGGGTGATTCAGTAGAGCGCTGGCCGTACCTGTGAGCCCCAGCCTACTAAGTGCCGTGTCAGTTTCCTCCATTCTCCTTGCCCTTCTCCAGCTCTCTGTTAGAGAGCTCTGCACCTAACACTGTTATTAAATTATCTGCTATTAAAATGATAAATTGGTTTCTGCTTCAGTAATTCAACGTGCTTGAAGACTACTCTTTCCAGAATCTTGCTTTTATATGAATGTGTTACTTTAAAAGGTGATATTTCTTACCTGAACATCATATTTTCAAGAATTTATCCTTTATTTCTATCATTAATTTGGATCCTTTAAAAAACGATATTTTAGAGAATGTCTTAAAATTAAGTGAATTTTCCACAGGTAAGAATTGCAGGGATGTTTGTTGAACACATTGAGAAGGATTTACATAGAATCAGAAGACTGAAAGGGGCTTATGCCATCTCCTTTCTTTGAAATATTGCCATTTCTTCTCCAAGTTATTGTTTTCATCCTGTAACTGGGCCCGGTTTTTGCTGTTACTCTGTTAGCAGCAGCACACTTTACCACAGAGCATTTATTGGGGTCTGTATTTCATGCACCAGCTACAAACATGTGTATGACCTGTGGGTGTGTCCATGTGTATTTTTCCAGGGTCAGGTCCACCGATTTTGTGAGAGTTTCCAAGAGTTCTAAGTTCCCTTTTCCCTCATAAATATAAGAATCACTGCTATAGTGGAAAGGACTTCTCACTTCTATAAAATTAGCTTCAAACACAAGTTCTACCACTGAACTTGTTTTGCAGCCTTGAAGGAAATAAGCGACTCTCTAACCTTGGTTTCCTTTAGAGTTCCCTGAAGATGTCAAGTGGGCTAAATGAAACAAAATATGCAAAGCCCTAGCCCACAGTGGTTGCTTCCTAAATGCAATAGAGACTTCGTCCTTCTTGTCTAAAAGTCATCATTCCCACTGTAATGTTGCTCTGATTCATTCATCAGCGATAGAATCCAGCTGCTCCAGTCTTTGTGCACGACAACTGTCTGTGTGCTTAAAGTACTTAAGCCAACCCTTGCCTCCTTAACCACAGGTTAATTCCTTTGACCCTTCTTCGAAGCCAGTTGTCAGATGGGAATTTTCTCAGTGGTTTGCCCACTTAAGGCAGTATGTCTCTGGAGGCGAGCGCTTGAAGGGGGAAGCAGGTATTGTTAACAGCAGAGCCGAGTGTGGGCTTGGGTTCTTGTGTTTCTGCCCTGATTGTCTCTGTTTATCAGTAAAGGAGTGATCAACCCAATAGGTTGTTACATGGTTCCCATCAGGCCTGAACACCACTTCTGCCTAGAAATGGGAAGTGAGTGTGAGGAAGTGCTACTTCTTAAGGGATGGGTAATGAAGAAGAAAGAATGAAGCAGCAATAGTGGGAGAAGTCTGGAAAAAGTGTTTGAAATTGTTTCCAGGATTTCCAGCCAGTCTGGAGCCAAGAAAAGCCAAAAGTCAGTATGCAAAACGAACCGTTCAAATATCTTTCTTTACTGTCAGAAATGAATCAGGCAGCTTTTAAAAGCAAGGACTTTACAATTTCAAATTAAGACCATATAAAAGAAAATATGCATTATATAAATGAATCACTGCCTCAAAAAGCCCCCTCGACATGTTTATCTATTCAAATAGTTAACTGAATTCTAGATGCAAAATATTACAATCCTGAATTTAAGACCAGCTATTCATATTATTAAAACTGTATGTACAGAGAGTGAATAGGTAACTCCATCAAATAAGTGATGCTCAGAAAATCCAATATACACCCAGTTCCTCTTTATTGTGTCAAATGAGAAAGATGAAAATACCTTATACGTTTTTAGTTTTTGGTCTGATTTGTTGCTAATAGTTCTCCTAGAACAAAAGCAGGAGAAAACTTCGAGGCAGAACCTAGGAGTCCCTGATATATGGGAATTGGGAGCAGGACGGAAACAGAGGTGGCCCTGATGAATGCTTGTTTTAAGGAGGTAGCTTTGCAGAAGGAAATGATATTCTTCAGAAGACCATCCATTGGACACACAATATTGATTCTCCTTTCCTGTTAGTCACACATTATCTGTAAGATTCTGACTTCCTATGCGTATTAATAAAAACCCTTAGGTTTCTTGGCGACAACTTTTAAGTCCAGCAGTTTGACTTGTCAGATGGAAAGGCAGCACTTCCTATGAGGAGCCAGAGCCTACAGTGAGAGATCTGCACATCTGGTGAGCAAGGGAGAAGGGGCCAGGCCAGTGCAACTGTCCAAGAAAGAGCCAGAGGTTTGCGCTGGGTGCTGTGGTGACAAGTTGTGAGGTGCATCGTGCATAACATGAGTTAAAGCAGCTGAAGTAACTTTAATTCAAATGATTCCATT
This sequence comes from Orcinus orca, assembly GCF_937001465.1. Classification (NCBI taxonomy): domain Eukaryota; kingdom Metazoa; phylum Chordata; class Mammalia; order Artiodactyla; family Delphinidae; genus Orcinus; species Orcinus orca. The sequence goes on along the minus strand of NC_064562.1, from coordinate 107,554,336 downwards.
TTTAAAGTCTGTTCAAGGTTATCCATATTATAACATGGCTCTCATTTGAATCCCAACATCCTTTCTTGATTTGGGGAGAAAAGATGGAGCTAATTGGTAAGACATTCTCATGGGAGAATGCCATATCCTGTGTGTCATGGAAAGAAGTGGGTTGCAAACTGCTATGAAAGCCAACAAGTATGTGCCCTTTCTGTGGGAGGGGGGATACAGAGGAAGGATGAGCATCTTTGTTTGCCAAGCCATGGCTAGTTGGAAAGAAACAGTTCTTCAGAAAAGAGTAAAACCTAAAAACACCTCTGTCTTTCTCACACACGCACACTCTCTCTCTCACATACTCACGATAAATAAAGCAGGGAGTGAATTCAGAAGCAACTAGTTCACAATAGCACTAAAGTGAGAATCATTGCATTTTTTGGCCACTTGACTCACTAGATAAAAGAAGAGAATGGGAAATAGTATTAGAAGAATCCACAGATCTTTCTCAATGAAAAGATGTTCAGAATAATTTGAAGAAAGAGAAATGACTGGTCAAAAGCCAATGGAAATTTGATAGGCTGGAATTTTACCAAGCCTATACCCAGACAGTCACATTTGGAGCCCAGAAAGTAACTAAATCTATGTCTATCTACCTAACTTGACATCTATTGTCTTTCCGAGAGACTTAAGAAATCTGTGTATTTCCTAACCTTTCATGAATATTCACTGATATCGATGTGCTGGTAACGCACTAGTTTAACAGTGCTAAATATCCTGATTGTGTATCTAATAGTCTGCACTTTTATATGATCCAATGGCCATTGTTGTTTAAGCAACCCAGAGTATGATTTTTAAGAATTACTTTTTCTTTGAGAGGAACAGGAAAAGAATATTCCAGTCATCCCTAGAAGGGCTTTCAGTTTGAACTGTGAAAGATTCATTGCTTTTCTTGAAAATTACTTCAATTGTTTTTAATTGTTATTATTAGTAACTATGAAAATAGTGATAGTCTATATACTCAGGGACTGGAAGAAATCTAGGTAGGAGCATTTGGAAACAGCTTAGTTTTTGACTTATTCGTACTATTTTTTACTTATGGGGAAACTTCGTCCATGGGGAATTGTTAAATATTTTCATTCAGTCAGATCATTTGAAAAGTAGAGACAATGTATAAATTTCATTCTGTTGCACTGTTTTCTAGTTTACAGAGAGGAAACCTATTTTTTTTATTTCTATGTGCTTAAAAAGAAGAAAACAGAACATCAATAATACAAGTATTAGCTAGACTATAAGGAATTAAAAATGACTGATAATTAAAAACTAGAAATATAAGGAAAAACGAAAGAGATATGACAGAACATTTAAATTTAAAAATAAAATTACTGAAGCTATTTAATTAATAACTAATGCTAAAAAATTAAAATACAATCTGGAACCCAGTGCTATGATTTATTTCAGGATTGACAGCTCAGTGTTTGTGTCTGAATTCCTGAAAATATGATTTGAAATGTCTAATCTGTCAAGAGTATAGTCAGTAACTGAGAACCTGTAACCTTTTTTTCAGAGTCATCAACTTTAGTTTCCTTGGTTGAGGAAAAGTACTTTTGATAAATTCTGAACTTGATCAAATTAGAATTGGGCAACTGAATCTTCATCCTATGTTGATGCTACTTCTTTTAACTCTAGCAGACCATTAGAGAATCATGCCACTTCAGTCTCTCCATACATAAAATGAAAGCAATATCACTTTCCTTCTCTAGGTGATGCTACAAGAATGAATATAAAATCCCATCAAATTGACTGAGCCATGTGGATACTCTATAGTGTTGGGCTACATTTCATTCAAAGGGATATTAAAAACAGCATCACAAATTAATTTTATTAATTTTATATTGGAATTTTATATTTTAAGTCATATTTTAGATATTTACAGTTCTATTCCATTTTATCCTATCTGAATTTCTTATGGTACATCACTCTAATTAATTAGAAAGAACAAATGATAAGTATTACAATAGAAGGAATCTGGAAATGTCACTTCATCCCATCCCCTCACTTACTGTCAGAGAACATGTAAATCACTCCAGATAGAGGAGACCATATCCTATTTTCAAAGATCTGCTCTACAGAAAAACATATACCTATATTACCGAAGAAGGAAAACTTTGATCCAGCTAGGTTTGATGATTTTATTAATTATGCAAATACTACAAATAGGATTTTTTTTTACTCTCTTCCAATTTTAGCAACTTCCTCTGCTGAGTCAAAATGTTATGAAGAATTCCACTAAGATACTTGCTCATTAAGTATATTTGGAAAAGCCATATTCTAAATCTAATATTTCATTTGGAATTATACTCCTTCCTATACAACAGTGAAAGTTATGTTGTGTATTTCACAAATTATGACCAAGTCAATTACAGCACCTGAATCCATATTTGGGGTGAAGTAACTTGAGTAACCAAAGAAAAAGAAAAAGAGTGACCCCAGTATTTGTGTCAGAATAATCTATGCTTACAAAAAAGTAAAATATACAAATTCAGCCAAAACAGAAGAATAAGAATATTAAAATGTTAAAATATTACTCAGCCATAAAAAAGAATGGAATTCTGCCATTTACAGCAATGTGGATAGACCTAGAGAATATTATGCTTAGTGAAGTAAGTCGGACAGAGAAAAAAATACTGTATAATATCACTTATATGTGGAATCTAAAAATTAATACAAATGAGTGTATATGCAAAACAGAAACAGACTCACAGACATAGAAAAGAAACTAGTGGTTACCGAAGGGGAAAGGAAAAAATTAGGGGTGTGGGATTAAGAGATGCAAACTACTATATATAAAATAGATTAGCAACGAGGATATATTGTATAGCACAGGGAATTATAGCCATTATCTTGTAATAACTTTAAATGGAGTATAATCTGTAGTAATAATGAATCATTATGCTGTACACCTGAAACTAATATAGTGTAAATCAACTATACTTCCAAGAAAAGAGTATTAAAAGAATGCAAGTTTGTGGGTGTGTTTACAAATACACATATTTTTTAAACCTCCACAGAAGTTTTTTTTCTTCAATTCTAAGTCACCTAGCAGCCTTAGCCTGGACGTAGGTCACTGGTGCGCCATAGGTCACATTCCCAGGTTTTCTGCTCACTTACCAGTCCTGGAGGCCCTGCACCTCCCTTACAGTCCTGAAGTTCAATGCGCTGTCAGGAGCTGTCACTCAGTCCCACTTTCTGATATGACTTTTTTCTGTGTGGGATAAAACAAACCTCACATTTCTCCCTCAATGTTAAGATTATGATTTCTTTGGAATTAATCCATTAAAAAAATCTTATGCAAATCAAAACTACAATGAGATATCATCTCACACTGGTCAGAATGGCCATCATCAAAAAGTCTACAAACATAAATGCTGGAGAGGGTGTGGACAAAAGGGAACCCTCTTGCACTATTGGTAGCAACGTAAATTGATACAGCTACTATGGAGAACAGTATGGAGGTTCCTTAAAAAACTAAAAATAGAACTATCATATGACCCAGCAATCCCACTATTGGGCATATACCCTGAGAAAACCATAATTCAAAAAGAGTCATGTACCATAATATTCATTGCCGCTCTATTTACAATAGCCAGGACGTGGAAGCAACCTAAGTAACCATCAACAGATGAATGGATAAAGAAGATGTGGCACATATATGTAGTGGAATATTACTCAGCCATAAAAAGAAACGAAACTGAGTTATTTGTAGTGAGGTGGATGGACCTAGAGTCCGTCATACAGAGTGAAGTAAGTCAGAAAGAGAAAAACAAATACTGTATGCTAACACATATATATGGAATCTAAAAAACAAAACAAAAAAAAATGGTCATGAAGAACCCAGGGGCAGGATGGGAATAAAGATGCAGACCTACTAGAGAATGGACTTGAGGACACAGGGAGGGGGAAGGGTAGGCTGGGACAAAGTGAGAAAGTGGCATGGACATATATACACTACCAAATGTAAAATAGATAGCTAGTGGGAAGCAGCCACATAGCACAGGGAGATCAGCTCAGTGCTTTGTGACCACCTAGAGGGGTGGGAGTGAGGGAGACGCAAGAGGGAAGAGATATGGAGGTATATGTATAACTGATTAACTTTGTTATAAAGCAGGAACTAACACACCATTGTAAAGCAGTTATATTCCAATAAAGATGTAAAAAAAAAAAAATCTTAGGTACTGCAGACAATGCTTCCTTTGTAAATGGTCCCTTTGTTCCCTAAACAGCAAAAAGAAAGAAATACTACAATTAAAAAAGGGTATATCAAATTTTATTAAGACGTATGAAATTTCTAAGATCTTGTAAATAGAAAACTACTCCTACTTGGTAGGTTAATTTCCTACTAATACACACACAAATGATATGTGTATTGGAATTATTTTATCAGTGAATATTCCTCACACAGATATACTGAGGCTAAGAACTGCACTTAAATGTGAGCCCTGAATCTGCTGCAGCTAATTTTCTATGTATAATAACTAAGTAGAGTTTGTGCATATACCATTTTATGCAGTACTTTTGTGGCAAATTGATTTAAGTGCCCTTTTGGAACAGTTGTTGGGCAGAATTGATTCTGTGGCCGCTAGATTGACTTATACAGCACAATTGTGGCTGGATTGATTCTGGCGTTTAAAGATAGTGTTTTAAGCAAATGGAACGGTCAGTAGTGCTATAGAGTAAGTTCTCCGTCAACTTAGTCTGTGAAATGCTGTGACACTTGTTATTAAAAGAGAGTCAGTATCTGTAACCATGGGTTACAATACCCATTGACAGCTGGCAACGACAAAACAAAATATTTGAGTTGCATTAGACATTTTAAAGTAAATTTTATCTAATTTATCTCCTTGTAAAGGTATAATCTGACATGGTCAAAGTAGAATTGTTGAGTTGTTCTAACTGCAAAACCCTGCACCACAAGATAAAGAAACAACGTTACAAAGTGGATATATGTGGAGGATGCCTTTGTACTTTCTCCTGACATATTTCCAAACCCAGAACAAATCCATCCTGGATCATTTTAGGTTTAGCTTCCTGAGGGCAGGAACTTTCTATTCACTTCTAAATTCCCCCAATACCTCTTAAATGCTGAGGGTAAGTTCCTGTAATTTCTCAGGCTCCGTTTCCTCGTCTATGTGTGGGTGATACGAATACCCGCTTCTTAGGTTTGTGGATATTAAATGCGGATATGTTTAAAACAATAGAATGATGGCTGAGTAGAAATGCATTTCTACGAAGCGTATAAAAGGAATGAACTGTGCAGTTTAAACTATTCAGCCCTGATTTTTCTTTTGCACTAGTTGCTGTTGTCTTGCTATTTGTTTCGCCTTAACACCATTCATCGTTTTTTCCTCTTAATCTCATCCTCTCTTATTTTGTACCCCCCCGTCACCCCTTCTCTCTCTCTGCCCCTTTCTTTTCTCCCTCTTTCTTACTTCAACACAGCTCTGAGTTGTTTCTTTGATTTTCCAAATCTTGTTTAATTCTCTGCACTATGGCAGTTTCCTTTCTGCCCCATCAACATGGTTCGCTTGGGAAAGCAGACGGCTTACAGTGAGAAGCACCTGCCTGCTGCTCCTGAATCGAAGCCTTTCTCCTGGCAGAGCAGGTGACCAGACACCTAGTGATGGAGATACTCACCCCCACTTCCTCCACCTAGGAGGCCCCACCCAGGGTAGCCCACTAAATTCAGAACCAGAAGTTGCTTTTCAGATTTTATATCTGTAGTTAGTTCTTTTTTAGATATAGTTCAGAAATCATGGTATCAGAAAATGTGGGCGTTGGATCTCCTTAAAATGTCTGCTAGCTGCATAATCAAGAGTGGATTGTGCATTGAGTGGAAACATTAGTTTAAGATTGCCTTTTAAAAATTATAAAATGGCTTTGTTACGTTCAGAACATTACAACATACCCGTATACTCTTGTCCTTCCTTGTAATCCAGCAACTGTATATGATGAATTTAAAATCCGTGAATTTAAAATGTATCTTAGAATAGCTAAGAGCTTACTGGGATTGTTTTAAGTATTTATTGATAATGACAGAAATATAATTCACAGATACTATACTATGTTGAACTGTGAAAAAGGCTTTTCTGTCTTCTGCTAAATTGTACTTTTATAGATAAAATTGGTAAGCTAAAATTCTACCTAAATTATAGGACGTCTTCCCAAATCCTGTTTATTGGTATATATTTCCACGTTAAAATGATCATATATAACATTTACTGAATATTGTTAATACTTGTGAGGTCCTGTGTTAAATATTTCATATAATCTTCCCAACAACCCTATGAAATGTGTTCTAAATGTTAGTCTTAATGTAAAGATTAGGAAATGAAAGCTTGGAGAAGTTAAAAAAAAAAACTGGCACAAGATCATAGAGCTAATGAAGGGCATATCCGGCACATCCAGGATGAAACTTTCAGATGATTAAGGTGGAGACCAAGCCCTCAAGTTCACCCTGAAGGGGAGAGAACAGACAGAAACTTGTATGCAGCTGTGGCAAATCTACCATTATCCGGTGCTTGCTCTGTGCTGAGCACCCCACTAAGCATTGCACAAGCTTTATCCCAGCTCTTCCAAACAATAACCTTATGAAGTAGGTGGTTTTATTATCCCCATTTTACAGACGAGGGGGTGAAGGTTTAGAGAGGTGGAATAGCTTGCCCATGTAACAAAGCCAGTAAGTGGCAGAGCCCAGATGTGGGTCCAGACCCTCTGGTTTGAGTGATGGGGCTCTTGAACACGTGCTGTACTCTTCTCTCTGTTCACAGGAAGACAGGATTGTTCTCACCTGGTGTGTGTCACGTTTAATTAAGATTGAAATGTACTAACTTTGGCCCATTGCAACCAAGCTTCCTTTCTTCTCCCATTAGGATAGCTACCCTGTGGGGAATTCTGAGGAAGGAGAGAAACATTGACGGGGAACACTTCTCTTGCACCCCCATCCTCGCCCCAAACTTGCAAGAGTTCCTTGGAATGTAACCCCTGAAATACTCTAATGATATCAGATAATTCTATGAGTATGTAATATGAGACTTTACTACATATAGTCTTTCTTTTCAACTAATGCAAACATCTCTCTCTTACGTGAAACTCATTTTTTTTCTTATCCACTCACAGCTATTTAGATCTTCAGATGCATAAAAATAGTGTATTATTTGATTATATATTATAACTTTAAAGTTTCACTAAATAAACCGTACTTTTTAACAAATTAGGAATTTAGGATGCGATGACTTTTACAGGTTGGCATACTTATTTTCTACCTACATTTATATTTATTTGCTTTTCTAAGTTAAAATCTGAGCAAATACTAAGTTATCATTACTCAGTAGTTTCCAAAGTAGTCCATAGAAGTACAAATTTATGATATTCCCGGTCAGACTCTAAGAGAGGTTAAACTGTGGAGGAAAATAAAATTACCAGTAATTAAATTTACCAGCAAGTTTGCCATCTAAAGCAAATTTATGGCTTCATAGTGAAAGATAGTTTAGACACTTTCACATAAAGCGGATCCATTTTCACATGATATAAGTATTATACACTGCTGTTTCAATTTATATAATTAAAATGATATCATTGCACTCTGAGGTTAATGGGATACCCAACTGGAAACCATACGTCATGAGCAATAAAATAGCAGCATTGCAGTATTGGCTCTTTTGTTAAAAGCTGATGCAGTATTTCAGCACAATTAGATTACATTCTACCTTTTAAAAATCTTTAGAACAAGTAAGAGAGATATGCTGATTAAAAAGAACATATTCTTGAAAGTTGCTTTTATTTTTTAGGAACAGAAGGATTAAATGAGGATCTATAAAGAGTGCTTAGGATAAATGTTATTTGCCAGTTGTTTTCATTCTACCTCCTATTGAAAATAAATTTTCTGGAGAATATTCCAGAGAATGCTTCAAGTGAGGTTTCTAAAATTATCATCAGGAGTTATAATATAGGATTGTTTTAAATCGAAAATGAGGGACATCCCTGGTGGCGCAGAGGTTAAGAATCCGCCTGCCAATGCAGGGGACATGGGTTCGAGCCCTGGTCTGGGAAGATCCCACATGTCATGGAGCAGCTAAGCCCGTGCACCACAACTACTGAGGCTGCGCTCTAGAGCCCGTGAGCCACAACTACTGAGCTTGTGTACAACAACTACTGAAGCCCGCGTGCCTAGAGCCCATGCTCCACAGCAAGAGAAGGCACCGCAATGAGAAGCCCGCGCACCGCAACGAAGAGTAGCCCCTGCTTGCTGCAACTAGAGAAAGCCTGCAGGCAGCAATGAAGAACCAATGCAGCCAAAAATAAATGAAAAAAAATTTTTTTTTAAACTGTCAAAAAAATTGAAAATGATTGAGATCTGTTTAACTCTGGACAGAAAAACTTCCTTATGTCATAATGTTTTACACTTTTTCTACCTAAATTACAGATAGGGAGATATATTAATAAGATATCTACATAACTAATATATATCTCTCCATATACCCATATTTTCACAGTGAGTTTTTATCTCTCTGTATCTTTTTTTTTCCTCCAGTATTTCTCTTTCTCTTTCTTGTGTCTCTGTCTTTGTCTGTACACACATGTACATAGATTTAGAAAAAACACGTATATATATAATTTAATATTCAGATCAATATCAGTATGGATATGCATATGTAGATAAAAAGCAGGGATAGGAAAATACATCTATTCCCATTTTTGAATACAGTTTTATCCCAAATTCAAAACGAAACACATCAAGAGCTGTTTTTATAGCCTATACAAATTCTGTGAGCGTGATCAAAAGAACATATCATATATTGTAGAGCTGTTGTGGGTGTATGGAGGTAAAATTAGGGGAAGAAGACTATAGCTCAGTGTACAGAGTTGAACAGAAACAAACAAACCTTCTAAGAGAGGATGGTATGTAAAATGGGTTCAAGCTGGTCTAAAGTAGTGACCACTCCTTGATGGCCATGGCTCAATAATTGGGCTTCTGTTATATTACAAAGAATATTAAACCAGTACAAAACTATCACAAAGGATTCAAAGAGCATATCAAATAGACTTGTCCCCAGCACAAGTAGTTATTAATTTTTTTTTTTTAATTTTTTGCCATACGCAGGCCTCTCACTGTTGTGGCCTCTCCCATTGTGGAGCACAGGCTCCGGACGCGCAGGCTCAGCGGCCATGGCTCACGGGCCTAGCCGCTCCGCGGCATGTGGGATCCTCCCGGACCGGGGCACGAACCCATGTCCCCTGCATCGGCAGGCGGACTCTCAACCACTGCGCCACCAGAGAAGCCCAGTTATTGATTTTTAAATTGCCTTACAAAGCCTATTGCCTGTATCAACTGAAGAGTAGATAAACAAGTGTGCTATATCCATACAATGGAATATTATTTGACAATAAAAATGAACTGTGGATATACACTACAACATGGGGGAGGGAAAGGGAAGTGACTGTTCATAAGTCCAAAGTTTCTTTCAGGAGTAATGAAAATGTTTTAAATTTAGATTGTTATGATTGTTACACAACTCTAAATAATCTAAAAACCATTAAATTGTGTAATATAAACTAATAGACTTGTAGGTATGTAAATTTTATCTCAGTAAAGTCTATTTGCAAAAGTTTTCTGTTGGTGAGGGTCATAATTTGTTGAGATTTGATGTTTGCCAATTTTATTTATTAATCATTGATTTAGAGTTTTTTTCAACTGAAGCTTGTCTTCCACTGCAAATGTTTTCATAATTATCAAGAATCACTTTTTAGTTGAAATCTGTAAATTCTGGAAGGAAAGCCTGATGGTTGGCTATCTTTATAGACCAGGAGTTTTTATAAAGTCAGAATTGAGTATACATATTGATGAAGGCTCTTCATTGACAAGTGTACCTTTAAGAACAATTGAGGAAGAGAAAACAACAAAACTTTCTGTTCTGAAGTAGTGAAGTGTTGTTCTCTAGTCATTCTTGCATGAAGATTTCTGAAACTTTTGTTTTGTCTTATTTTATTACTCACTCATCTTGTTTCTTACTGCTAATAAGATTAACTGAAAACTCCATAGTCGTCTTATTTGAATGTTCTGGAATCCCAATACAAACTCTCTTTCCTTCTAATTAATGGTTAAATGCAACAAAATTCTGTCTTCTTACCATTCACTCCCCAAATATGTCACCCTTAATATCCCTGTATGTCTCTGGTCTTCCCATACTGGTCTCTTTAGAAACAACTTCCCATTTCTTCTTAACAAACTATCCCCATTGCTTTTCCTAAGACACAAATGCCTTCCCCTTGCAAAAGCGTCTCTTGATTTATATGTCACATCATTCTGTTATCTCTCACTATTTAATTTTCTCATGCATGTTACCATGAGTGTGTGTTTGCTCTTTATTCATTTATATATGCCTGGTCTTCCTGGCTATATTACAATTTTTTGATGAAAAAATAGCATCACATCTTTGATATGTCTCGATACGTGAATAGTGCAAGTCCTGACACAAATACATGGAGTTATATTCAGGAAACTGTTATTTCTTGGTTGGCATCCATGTTTTATTGACTAAATTATGAAAGTCACATATATCCCTGAGCCTAATGTTGAGAAAATTAGAGTTTTTATTTCCATCAGCTGAAACTGATACTGTTGTTTAGGCTGAATAATGGTTTTCAATGACGGTTTTCCACTTGAAATATGTGACATTTGTACTAACACCATCATTCTAACTTTGCTGTTACCTTTATCTTACTGATCTCAGTAAAAATATTTGGATCACAAAAAGAATATTTTTTACCATATCTTTGGGAAGAAAATAATAAGTATATCATGATCTTAATATACCAGAGTAGATGATGACATTTTCATGTAATATATCCTAAGAAAGACGTCGAGTACCTATTAAATCAGTAATCTGCTTGAGAACCTAAATGTCAATAAGTATACTACTAATTTGCTAATCAGTTCTGGACATTTTTATTTACAGTTTATTGACCACAGCCAGGCACTGTATTCGGCATTGGGAACACAATGATGAATTATTCAGTACCTGTTCTCAGGAACTTTTGGCTCTCGTGGGATGTGTCAACAAGTAAACTAGCAATTATAATCCAGTATATCAGTTAAGTATGACACGTTACAGGAGCATGAGGAAGAGAGCCTACTCCAGTATTAGGATATTTCTGAGACAATTTTTAGAAGAGAGACTATTTAAACTCTGCTCCAAAGGTTCAGTGGGAGGATTAACCAAGTGAAGGACTACTTGTGAATATTCCAGGCAGAGGGAAATGGATATACAAAGGTTTGACAGGAATACATGCATGCATATTACATTGTGAGTGTGTTACAGTCAGCCCTCTGTATCCACAGGTTCCACATCCATGGATATGGAGGGCTGACTGTATATTTACTGAAAAAATCTGAATATAAGTGGACCTGTGCCATTCATATCTATGTTGTTCAAGGGTTAACTGTATATTCCATGAGTCCATATGTAAACTTAAGAAACTCCATCATTTCACAATATACACACATATTGAATCACTGTCATATACCTAAATCTAATATAATGTTATATGTCAATTATATCACAATAAAAAATTAGAAAAGAAACTCCATGGCAAAGTTTTCTTTTTATTTTGTTGTTTTGTTTGTTTGTTTACTATTATCTACCATCCCCAACACTCCAATCAATGATTAAAATGACAAAATGAAGTATTTCCAATCAACAACAAAATTAAGTATTTCCTCCTTCAGGAAACTGGTATTTTTATCAGTTCAGCAGTATAATGATCACCTTACCTGCTTGCTTTCTCTTTCGGAAACTGAGCTTCTTGAGAGCAGACCCATGTTACTTATATATTTTATTTCTAAGAACTAGCAGTGTATTCAGCACACACTTCCTCAGTATATGACTCTTTTTTTTTTTTTTCTTTCCTGTGGTTTTTTTTATGCATTTATATTTATATGCATGTGTGGCTACTGAAATATTTTGCAATTACAGTTTTTTAATATATAAATAGAATCACATTGTGTTACTATTCTACTGTTTGATTTAATTTTTTTTTTCAAATATTTATTTATTTGGTTGTGTTGGGTCTTAGTTGTGGCATGACGGATCATTTTTTAGTTGTGGCATGTGGGATCTAGTTCCCTGACCAGGGATTGAACCCAGACTCACTGCATTGGGAGTGTGGAGTCTTAGCCACTGAACCATCAGGGAATTCCCTGATTTAATTTTTGATTAACTCCTTCTTAGAGATTGATATGATCATATAATGCTCATTGTAATGGTTGTATAGATGCTTTGTAATTTTTTTTTTTTTTTAAACATCTTTATTGGAGTATAACTGCTTTACAATGGTGTGTTAGTTTCTGCTGTATAACAAAGTGAATCAGCTATATGTATACATACATCCCCATATATCCTCTCCCTCTTGCGTCTCCCTCCCCCAGAGTAACTGTTAATTCAGAGCCAGGCTGTGGAGTCTTCCTTGAGGGTTGTTATAGCTTGTAATTGGTCTGTTCATATTTTCTATTTCTTCCTGATTCAGTCTTGGCAGGTTGTGCCTTTCTAAGAATTTGTCCATTTCTTCCAGGTTGTCCATTTTATTGGCATAGAGTTGCTTGTAGTAATCTCTCATGATCTTTTGTATTTCTGCAGTGTCAGTTGTTACTTCTTCTTTTTCATTTCTAATTCTATTGATTTGAGTCTTCTCCCTTTTTTTCTTGATGAGTCTGGCTAATGGTTTATCAATTTTGTTTATCCTTTCAAAGAACCAGCTTTTAGTTTTATTGATCTTTGCTATCGTTTCCTTCATTTCTTTTTCATTTATTTCTGATCTGATTTTTATGATTTCTTTCCTCCTGCTAACTTTGGGGTTTTTTTGTTCTTCTTTCTCTAATTGCTTTAGGTGCAAGGTTAGGTTGTTTATTCGAGATGTTTCCTGTTTCTTAAGGTAAGATTGTATTGCTATAAACTTCCCTCTTAGAACTGCTTTTGCTGCATCCCATAGATTTTGAGTCGTCGTGTCTCCATTGTCATTTGTTTCTAGGTATTTTTTGATTTCCTCTTTGATTTCTTCAGTGATCACTTCGTTATTAAGTAGTGTATTGTTTAGCCTCCATGTGTTTGTATTTTTTACAGATCTTCTCCTGTAATTGATATCGAGTCTCATAGCGTTGTGGTCGGAAAAGATACTTGATACAATTTCAATTTTCTTAAATTTACCAAGGCTTGATTTGTGACCCAAGATATGATCTATCCTGGAGAATGTTCCATGAGCACTTGAGAAAAATGTGTATTCTGTTGTTTTTGGATGGAATGTCCTATAAATATCAATTAACTCCATCTCGTTTAATGTATCATTTAAAGCTTGTGTTTCCTTATTTATTTTCATTTTGGATGATCTGTCCATTGGTGAAAGTGGGGTGTTAAAGTCCCCTACTATGAATGTGTTACTGTCGATTTCCCCTTTTATGGTTGTCAGTATTTGCCTTATGTATTGAGGTGTACCTATGTTGGGTGCATAAATATTTACAATTGTTATATCTTCCTCTTGGATCGATCCCTTGATCATTATGTAGTGTCCTTCTTTGTCTCTTCTAATAGTCTTTATTTTAAAGTCTATTTTGTCTGATATGAGAATTGCTACTCCAGCTTTCTTTTGGTTTCCATTTGCATGAAATACCTTTTTCCATCCCCTTACTTTCAGTCTGTATGTGTCTCTAGGTCTGAAGTGGGTCTCTTGTAGACAGCAAATATATGGGTCTTGTTTTTGTATCCATTCAGCCAATCTGTGTCTTTTGGTGGGAGCATTTAGTCCATTTACATTTAAGGTAATTATCGATATGTGTGTTCCTATTCCCATTTTCTTAATTGTTTTGGGTTCGTTATTGTAGGTCTTTTCCTTCTTTTGTGTTTCTTGCCTAGAGAAGTTCCTTTAGCAGTTGTTGTAGAGCTGGTTTGGTGGTGCTGAACTCTCTCAGCTTTTGCTTGTCTGTAAAGGTTTTAATTTCTCCATCAAATCTGAATGAGATCCTTGCTGGGTAGAGTAATCTTGGTTGCAGGTTTTTCTCCTTCAACACTTTCAATATGTCCTGCCACTCCCTTCTGGCTTGCAGAGTTTCTGCTGAAAGATCAGCTGTTAACCTTATGGGGATTCCCTTGTGTGTTATTTGTTGTTTTTCCCTTGCTGCTTTTAATATGTTTTCTTTGTATTTAATTTTTGACAGTTTGATTAATATGTGTCTTGGCGTATTTCTCCTTGGATTTATCCTGTATGGGACTCTCTGTGCTTCCTGGACTTGATTAACTATTTCCTTTCCCATATTAGGGAAGTTTTCAACTATAATCTCTTCAAATATTTTCTCAGTCCCTTTCTTTTTCTCTTCTTCTTCTGGAACCCCTATAATTCGAATGTTGGTGCGTTTAATGTTGTCCCAGAGGTCTCTGAGACTGTCCTCAGTTCTTTTCATTCTTTTTTCTTTATTCTGCTCTGCAGTAGTTATTTCCACTATTTTATCTTCCAGGTCACTTATCCGTTCTTCTGCCTCAGTTATTCTGCTATTGATCCCATCTAGAGTACTTTTAATTTCATTTATTGTGTTGTTCATCATTGCTTGTTTCATCTTTAGTTCTTCTAGGTCCTTGTTAACTGATTCTTGCATTTTGTCCATTCTATTGTCCATTCTATCTCCAAGATTTTGGATCAACCTTACTATCATTATTCTGAATTCTTTCTCAGGTAGACTGCCTATTTCCTCTTCATTTGTTAGGTCTGGTGGGTTTTTATCTTGCTCCTTCATCTGCTGTGTGTTTTTCTGTCTTTTCATTTTGCTTATCTTACTGTGTTTGGGGTCTCCTTTTTTGCAGGCTGAAGGTTCGTCGTTCCTGTTGTTTTTTGTGTCTGTCCCCATTGGCTAAGGTTGGTTCAGTGGGTTGTGTAGGCTTCCTGGTGGAGGGTACTAGTGCCTGTGTTCTGGTGGATGAGGCTGGATCTTGTCTTTCTGGTGGGCAGGTCCACATCTGGTTGTGTGTTTTGGGGTGTCTGTAGACTTATTATGATTTGGGGCAGCCTCTCTGCTAATGGGTGGGGTTGTGTTCCTGTCTTGCTAGTTGTTTGGCATAGGATGTCCAGCACTGTAGCTTGCTGGTCGTTGAGTGAAGCTGGGTGCTGGCGTTGAGATGGAGATCTCTCGGAGATTTTTGCTGTTTGATATTATGTGCAGCTGGGAGGCCTCTTGTGGACCAGTGTCCTGAAGTTTGCTCTCCCACCTCAGAGGCACAGCACTGACTCCTGGCTGCAGCACCAAGAGCCTTTCATCCACAGGGCTCCTTAATTTGGGATGATTCATTGTCTATTCAGGTATTCCACAGATGCAGGGTATATCAAATTGATTGTGGAGCTTTAATCCGCTGCTTCTGAGGCTGCTGGGAGAGATTTCCCTTTCTCTTCTTTGTTCTCACAGTTCCCAGGGGCTCAGCTTTGGATTTGGCCCCGCCTGTGCATGTAGGTCGCCGGAGGGCGTCTGTTCTTTGCTCAGACAGGACGGGGTTAAAGGAGCAGCTGATTCGGAGGCTCTGGCTCACTCAGGCCGCGGGGTAGGGAGGGTCACGGAGTGTGGGGCGGGCCTGCAGCGGCAGAGGCCGGCGGGACGTTGCAGCCTGAGGCGCGCCGTGCGTTCTCCCGGGGGAGTTGTCCCTGGATCCCGGGACCCTGGCAGTGGCGGGCTGCACAGGCTCCCCGGAAGGGCGTGTGGCTAGTGACCTGTGTTCGCACACAGGCCTCCTGGTGGCGGCAGCAGCGGCCTTAGCGTCTCATGTCTGTCTCTGGGCTCCGCACTTTTAGCCACGGCTCGCGCCCGTCCCTGGAGCTCTCTCAAGCAGCGTTCTTAATCCCCTCTCCTCGTGCACCAGGAAACAAAGAGGGACGCAAAAGTCTCTTGCCTCTTCGGCAGGTCCAGACTTTTCCCGGACTCTCTCCCGGCTAGCCGCGGTGCACTAACGCCCTGCAGGCTGTGTTCACGCCGCCAACCTCAGTCCTCTCCCGGCGCTCCAACAAAAGCCGGAGCCTCAGCTCCCAGTCCCGCCCGCCCCGGCGGGCGAGCAGACAAGCCTCTCGGCTGGTGAGTGCCGGTCGGCCCGATCCTCTGCGCTGGAATCTGTCCGCTTTGCCCTCCGCACCCCTGTTGCTGTGCTCTCTTCCGCGGATCCCAAGCTCCCTCACTCCGCCTCCCGAAGTCTCCACCCGCGAAGGGGCTTCCTAGTGTGTGGACAGTTTTCCTCCTTCACAGCTCTCTCCCGCTGGTGCAGGACCCGTCCCTATCCTTTTGTCTCTGTTTAGTTTTTTCTTTTGCCCTAACCAGGTACGTGGGGGGTTCCTTGCCTTTTGGGAGGTCTGAGGTCTTCTGCCAGCGTTCAGTAGGTGCTCCGTAGGAGTTGTTCCACGCGTAGATGTATTTCTGGTGTATCTGTGGGGAGGAAGGTGATCTCCGCGTCTTACTCTTCCGCCATCTTCCCGGAAGTCTAGTATATGACTCTTGAAGTGAACTGAACTGGACTAATTGAAGTGCAGGAAGGTAACATGTGTGAGTGCCTTTGTGTGTTAAGACTGGGCAAGGCACTTCACATGTTTGCATAGAATGTATCAGATCGTTCAATCTTTGCAGTAACTCTGACATAGCAATGCTTGATATTTTTTCTAGAATTAAAGAAAATAGAGCATGATTCAATGAATATTAGTAACTTGACCAAGGTCACACGGTCACATATTTTTATGGAGTGGAACCAAGTATTGCTATCCAAAACCTGATTCCTGTCCTGTCTCAGTACACAACCCTCCAGGATACCACTGCAGGCATCTGGGGGTGTTTTCCGACTGTTGTGATTATCTCTGTGTTTGGATGTGTCAAAAAAAATAACCTCACATGGGTTATCATAAAACATGGGTTATTAGCTCAGTGGCCCTTATAAAATGTACACAAGGTTATTTTTAAAATTTGTTGTCATGCACTATTTTTAGAATCTCTCATTACCTGACGGCTCTACCCAATTAGGTATGTCTTCCTTGAATGCACTTAATTGAAGTGCTTATAGGTAACCAAATGGTGACTAAAATATTACTTGGAAAGATAAGTGTTAATGTGAGGTGATGTTATGATACTATTTTGAAGAGAAGAAAGAGAAAGGATAAACATTATCTACACTGTAAATCATTTATTATTTCAAGATTAGTGTCCTGGTTGTAAGATTTTACATTATGCAAAAAAGTCTTTAAAATGGCCTCTCAAAACATTCTGGAGATAGACGGTGGTGATGGTTACACAACATGTGTGAATGTACTTAATGCCAATGAACTATAAACATAAAGTGGTAAATGTTATGCTATGTATATTTCACCACAATGCAAAAAATTGGCCTCTTATCCAGCCTTTTTCTTTGGTCAGAGAACTGTATATATTTTTTGGTGCTTCCCATTTTTTATTTCCTATTGGCATTCACAACTTCCAACTGGATGCATGTAAATGAATGCCAGGCTTATAAACCGAACAAAAGCTAGAAGATACCATTTATTGGAGATGTACCAATGGGCTACTAATGTGGGGTTCAAAGACAATGGGAATAACAGTTCCCTAGCAGACTTGTTAAAAACACAGGTATCCTGGACCTCCCCGAGAGATTCTGCCTGGCATCTCTGATGGAACTCAGAGGTCTGTTTTTGCGGTACGCGGGCCTCTCACCGCTGCGACCCCTCCCGTCGCGGAGCACAGGCTCCAGACGCGCAGGCTCAGCGGCCATGGCTCAAGGGCC
This sequence comes from Orcinus orca, assembly GCF_937001465.1. NCBI lineage: Eukaryota > Metazoa > Chordata > Mammalia > Artiodactyla > Delphinidae > Orcinus > Orcinus orca. Next base: position 107,536,523 of record NC_064562.1, on the reverse strand, counting down.
CAGCCGCTCCGCGGCATGCGGGATCCTCCCGGACCGGGGCACGAACCCGTGTCCCCTGCATCGGCAGGCGGACTCTCAACCACTGCGCCACCAGGGAAGCCCCAGAGGTCTGTTTTTTAAATGGCCTCCCCAGAGGACTCTTATGGCTGATCCTAGAACCGCACTTTAAAACCACAGCTCCTGGGTCATCGAACTACAATACCAGAGAGCCAGACCTCTACAGAAGCCACCTCCTGTGTGAGGCAGGGCAGCAGTGGTCAAGCATATGAGGTTTGGAGAACAACAGAGCCAAGTTCAAATCCCTGCCCCACTGCTTACTAGCTGTATGACTGCAGCTAAATTACGAAACCTCTGTAAATGCCAGTTCCTTGCCTCCAAATGGGAATAGAAGAGTACATTCTGATATGGTTACAGAAACAATTAAATAAATCCAAGTGTATTGCCTGACAGGTAATTGCCCAATACAAGGTAGTTTTGAGTATTGTCTTATTTCATAAATTCTAAAATGAACACATTTTTACATTTAAGTATCTATGGGGTCTTACAAGTGTTGTAAGTTGTGTAAAAACTTCGATTAAAACTTTTTATTAAGTGCAAGAAAGCACTGTTATCAACGCATATTAGAGAGTAGAAGAAAAATAGATGTGTATTATTACTACTATGTTCAATAAAGCTTTGGTTGCTGAGTATGAGAAGTTGCTGAGGTCCTGAGTGACAAAACAGTTTTCAGTGGACGAACAGCACTGACAATCCCTAAAAAAGAGACCATTCATACATCTGACAAAGAATGATTTAAAAAGAAAACTACTCTACATAAGATTATATTTAAGATGTGGAAGAGAAAGGATATGTGTAGAAGAGACAGCCCTATTTATGAAGAATCGGCGGTCAAGTTGTTGGTTTAAAATGTATCATAAAAGAAACAGAATTATCACAAAGCAATGATTGCATCAGATTTTATGCTGTTAATAAATGCTTTTGAATGCATGAATGAGAGAATAGAAGTGAGAGAGAGAAAAGAACACAGCTGACTTTCCCACCTTCAGAGATTGAAATCTTGAGTGCACTAAATCTTGGTTCTTGGGGACACTAACCTGCAAATGTGAAATTCATCAATGCATATCATCTGAAAGGAGATTTATATGTACCGTGCATAGCTTGATTCTCACTATGGTACAAAGACTCATTAGTCTGTATTTCTCCCTCTAATCTCTTTATTGAGCTCTAGTTTAATATCTCCAAGGTTTTGTGAAACAGTGACACTTACCTCTCCTGTGTTGCCTTGTTGTGTCTATCATACTAGATTTTGCTGCTTATCAGGGCTTCAACCACAAGCTTATATTTATCGCCTCTCTTCCTTATTCACACTCATCCAGCGTGTTCCCATGTTTTGTAAGATTTTTCTTCAGAATTTATTTTTCTTTCCCTACCTCCTTTCCATAAAACTTTGCTTATTAAAGGCCTTTCATATGCCAGGAGTTCTAAACAAACAAAATAAACTAAAATCTCTAACTTCATTTATCATATTGTCTAACAGGAGAGACAGTTATCTAAGAAAAGAACTCAACTAAAAATTTTGGAGTGTTACAGTAAATATGTGTGCAGGTCACCTTAAGAGCACAGAAAATGGGAACAACTGACTTCCCAATAAGCAATAAGAATGTTTTATAATTAATTTGTAATTATGTAATAATTTTATTGATATTTAGTTATTTGAATATTAATTTACATTACGAATAATATTGTTGTTTGGACCAGGCAAAATGGCCCTAAGAGCCATTTATCTTAGCTGTTTTACAGATGAACAAATGGAGAAAGAGGGTAGATGGCTTGCACAGCATAACATAGCTACTAATAGGTTACAGAGATCTTAGCACGTGGCTCAGCTGGGGGATTGGAGAAGAACTATGCTGAAGGAGGTACTATTTGCTCTGTGTCTTGAACAATATTTAACCCTGCATTTCATGGCGATAGGAACTAGGTGCTTAAGACAAAATAAAATGTGGATAATCTGAAGATTTGGAAGAATAATTTTATAAAAGGTGAATTAAGAGAATATAATTAATGAATGAAATAGAAGGCACAGAAAGTATCTGAGGTGGAAATAGAAGCACAGAAAGTATCAAAGAAGGCCCACAAGTGAGACACAATCTGAAGGTTTCAAGAAATGCCAAGAAAACCAGTGTGACTGGAGAAGAGTGTGCGAGGTGGGGAGGAGAAAGAGATGAGGTCAAAGGTGTCAATCAGTTGATTTGGGGGACTTGTAGACCTTGTAATGCTTTGAGTTTTTCCCTCCTTATGATATGGGACATCAGCGAAGAATTTTTTTTTAACATCTTTATTGGAGTATAATTGCTTTACAGTGGTGTGTTAGTTTCTGCTGTATAACAGAGTGAATCAGCTATATATATATATATATATATCCCCATATCTCCTCCCTCTTGTGTCTCCCTCCCACCCTCCCTACCCCACCCCTCTAGGTCATCACAAAGCACCGAGCTGATCTCCCTGTGCTATGCGGATGCTTCCCACTAGCTGTCTGTTTTACATTTGGTAGAATTTATAAGTCCAATGAAGAATTTTGATCGGAGTTGTGGCAAGATATGATTATAGGAAGGCAAAGGGAGGAGCAGAGAGAGAGTTGGGAAGTTATTAAGACAATCCACAGAAGGGGGGATGGTGGCTTTGTCAGGGGAGCAGAGGTGTAGGTAAATCAAATTCTGAATATATTTTGAAGAATCAGGGGAATTTGCTGGTGGGTTGGATGTTGGGTGTGGAAGAATATGAGATGTCAATGAGGACTCCAGAGTTTTTGGTCTGAACAAGTGTAAGAATGGTGTCCTCTTAACTGAGATGGAGAAGAATTCAGGAGGCGGTTATTTGACATGATGTCAATTTTGGAAATATAACTGTGGTGCCAATGTGGCGGATGCCTTGGAAGGGATCATAAGTTGAGGCAACTATATCGGTTTGGAATCTCAGTCGTGTGTGAAATGGTGATGATATTCTAACAGGGACCATGGCAATAGAGAATGGGAGGAAGAGGCTTGGTTGAAGACACTGCTGAAGTGGTTTTGTGAATGGCTTGTATGTAGTAGAAGGAGAAGGATCTAAAATGGGAAACTCCAGGGTGATGACCACTAGGGTCACTTCTCAGGCCTAGCTCTGGGAGGCCTATATCTTTCCAGTTGTGCAAATACCAAGAACGTAGAACCTTTCCTGTTTGAAACCACTTATATTCACCCTCGTTCATATCCTTCATATCAAGATTAGCTTCAGAATGGGACAGTCTTTCCAGCTCTTCTCACTTCCTTGTCATTTCAGAAAATGAATAAACCAGGCTTTCAGATTTAAGATGTTCAATATTTTAATTCATATGGAAAATTCCAAATTATGCCTGAGCATTTGCAGTAACTTTTTTGTTTGTATTTTTCCAGGTTGATTGACATATAACATTATATTTGCTATACTACAAAATGATCACTGCAATAAGTTTTGTTAACATTCATTACCTCACATAGTTAGAAGTTCTTTTGTGATAAGAACTATTCAGATTTACCATCTTAGCATCTTCAAATATACAATGCATTATTGTTAAGTACGGTCACCTTGCTGTACATTACATCCCCAGAACATATTAATCTTACAACTGGAAGTTTGTACTTTTTGACCACCTTCACCCATTTCTCCCATCCTCCACCTTCCTTCTCCGGCAACCACCAATCTGTTCTCTCTTTCTATGAGTTCCACTTTTATTTGATTCCACATGTAAGAGAGATCATGCAGTATTTGTCTTTCTGTGCTTGACTTACTGCACTTAGCATGTGCCCTCAGGGTCTATCCATGTTGTGGCAAATAGTAAGATTTCCTTCTTTATCATGACTGAATAATATTCCATTGTGCATGTATGTGTGTGTATATATATATATATGCTTGTATATATACACACGCATATATATATATATATATATATATATATATATAAAACATCTTCTTTATCCATTCATCTGCTGATGGAGACTTAGGTTGTTTCTATGTCTTGGCTATTGTAAATAATGCTGCATAGGGGTGTAGATATTCTTATAAGAGAGTGATTTTGTTTCTCTGCATATATACTCAGGAGTAGGATTGCTGGATCGTATGGTAGTTCCATTTTTAATCTTTTGAAGAGCTGCTATACTGTTTTCCATAGTGGTTGCACCATTTTACATTCCCGTCAACAGTGCAAAAGTATTCCCTTTTCTCCACATCCTTGCCAACACTTGTTATGTGTTGTCTTTTTGATGATGGCCATTCTGACAGGTGTGAGGTGATATCTCATTGTGGTTTTGATTTGCATTTTTCTAATGATTAGTGATGTTGAGAATCTTTTCATGCATCTATATGTATTCTTTGGAAAACATCTATTCAAATCCTCTGCCCATTTAATTGGGTTGTTTGAATTTTGATGTTTAGTTGCATGAGTTCTTTGCACATTATAGATATTAATCCCTTATCAGATAAATATTTTGCAAATATTTTCTCGGTTCTATAGGCTGCCTTTTCATTTTTTGATGGTTTTCTTTGCTATGTAGGAGCTTTTAGTTTGAGATAGTCCCACTTGTTTAATTTTGCTTTTGTTGCCTTTGCTTTTGGTAACAGGTATAAAACAGTCATTGCTAAGACCAGTGTCAAGGTGCTTACCGCCTACATATTCTTCTAGGAGTTTTATGGTTCAGGTCTTATGTCAAAGTCTTTAATTCAATTTGAGTGTCTATGTATGATGTTATACAGTGGTTCAGTTCCACTCTTTTGCATGTGGAAGTCCAGTTTTTCCAAAAGCATTTACTGAAGAGACTGTCCTTTCTCCATTGTACATTCTTCACTCCTTTGTCATAAATTAAGTTTCCATATATGTGTGGATTTATTTCTGGGCTCTCAACTCTATTCCATTGATCTCTCTGTTTTTCTGCCAATACCATGCTGTTTTTATTACTATACTTTGTAGCATAGCTTGAAATCAAGACATGTGATACCACCAGCTTTGTTATTCTTTCTTAAGATTGCTTTGGCTCTTCAGGTTCTTTTGTGGGACCAAATAAATTTTAGCGTTGTTTGTTTATTTCTGTGAAAAATGCCATTGGAATTTTGATAAGGATTGCACTGAATCTGTAGATGACTTTGAACATTTTAACGTTATTAGTTCTTCCGGTCCATAAGCATGTAATATCTTTCCATTTATTTGTGTCCAAAAGTTTACAAAGCTAATTTAGTCTCCTTGTCTTCCATCCCAGCTCCCCAATTATCACACTTGTTTTCCCCAAACGCTTTTTGCATTTTGCTATTCCATTCCTCAGAAAAATTGAGTGGTTCCAAACTCTCCCCAAGATGACAAGCACCTTGACTTGCATCAAAGACCTTATATTTGGACCTAACTCCAACTCTCAACTTTATTATTTAATGCTCTCCAAAAAGAATTACCTAGTTCACTGGAGACCCACCATTTCTCCACACTACTGCCCAGTGCCACTCTCTGCCCATTGTCCTTGCCTGCTCCGAATTTCAATTTCCAGATCAATCTTCCTAAAAATCAACTCCAATCAAGCCATTTTCCTACTCGGAAGCACATTTTTACACTCTATTGCCTAGTGATATAATTACAGACTCTTCCCTTGGCAGCACTATCCTGCTAGCTCAGTAGTTCTGACTCATTTTTCTCATACACATAGTTCACAGAACAATGCACTCCCATCAGTAATGTATCACATTGCCTACAATGGTCTTCAAGGAACAGAGCAGATATACTTAGGGGCACAGAGCAAATTCTCCTAGTAGCATAATTGTAATATATATGTAACCAGTGCCTCTACAGTAGTTACTGTGCGCCAGTCACTTTGTGAGCACTTTAAAGAGTATTTCATTGAATCCACTTAACAGTCCTGTGATATAGACACTGTTATTGTTTCATTTTACGGATGAAGAAACTGACATACAGAAAATGTAAGCAATTTTTGCAAGGTCACATGGTTAATACCTGATACCTGATATCGCTGAAGCTTGGTTTCTTTAATAGTAACAAACAGTAATAATAATGATAATAATAATACCTACTTCACTTCTCAGTCTGCAGCCTATGCTCTTAATTCCTCTGGCATACCTCCTCTCTCCTTGGATTTCTCCTACTCACCCATACCAACGCTGGAAGATGAGAAATATTGAGCTCAGTAATTTTCATCAAATTTCAAAAAATTCCCTTTCTATTTTGAAAGTGGCCTGAATCAACCAAGCCTCCAATGACTGTTACTTCTCTGATCTCCTGGATCACTTTTCTAAGATTCCACTCATGCTTTACTTATTCTATACTACCTTGTTATCATCCAACTGTGAGATATAAATCACATCTCTCCAACGAGACTGAAAAATTTCCACAACCAAACTCATAATAGACACTGTAAATTTTGATTTCCCAATTTTGTTAATGGTTCCTCTATCAAAGTTCAAAATGACTTCTATCTTCTCTCTCTTCTTTGCCTAATCCATATCCACATACAATTCACTTCTAAGTTTTGGTTCTTCATGCATCCCTGATACCACTCTTAATCTCTTGTACCTTTTCTGTCTAAAGGTTGGGAGCCCATCCATTAACAAGGCCAGGGTAAACAAGCAATGTATTGATGGTTATTACGTTGCTTCATAATTCTCATTACTTTTTCCCTAACTATCATAAAAATCTTGTATCTGGTTATCCAGATTTGAGTCTTTGACCCTTGGTATTCTCCTAAATTCTACTGCCAGTTTAATCTAAGGAAGAGTATCTGTCCGGCTCCCATACATCACTCTTCCCTCGCTACCACTGTCTGCTGAAATAAGAACTCACTCTTCAATCGGTATCAGAATGTCTACTCCTCACACCCCTCACTTTTCCTTCCAACCTCATCTCCTATTACTGCACTGCATGTTATACCTTCTAAGCAAACCAGACCAAAAGCTACTCCCATAGAAGTTCTATTTTTCTACCTCCATACTCTTGCTTGTGCTATGTATTTCACACAAAAATGCAAATGACATAAGTCAGAGGCTAGGATGAGTTAAGAAAAAGTCTCCTACGTTTTAGGCCACAGGAAGGACATATTGAGATGGATTAAGTAGCCCTCAGTGTCATCTTTAGAAATCCCCACATCCTGACTCAATATTTATCTGGATTTCCTCTACATCTTTTGATACTTCAACACTTTCTGTCATTGTTTAGCACCTGATATCGTTGAAGCTTGGTTTCTTTAATCATAACAAATAGTAATAATAATGATAATAATATCTACTTCACAAGATGGCCATGTAGGTTAAAAAACATAAATTTGATATTATATTATCTCTAAAAATTTAAGCATTGCACATAGCAGGTACTGAAAACTTGTTAAGTTTCTTCCTCCTGTCATGGGTGAATATTATTGCCCACTTAACTGAAGGGACCTGAGATCCACAACTGAATTTGGCTGCCAGAGTAAGCGGAGCACAAGAGCAGAGACCCCATAGAATAGTCTACTCAGGGGGGCAGCGACACATAAGCCACTGACCGTAGGGAGGCTCTGAGCCTGACTGTCCCTCACCCTTCTATAAAAGATAAGATGGTAGGTGTTAGCAGAATAAAACCCTTCTAATGCCCTAGACTTCTGCCTGAGGCAGTCAAAAGGACTAAAATCACATTCAGAAGGAATGGTGTTCTGACTGTGTTTCAGTGCTCTTCAGCCATGTCTCTATGAGCCACCTGAAGTCATCCTCCTGACTAGCCTCCTACCACACCCTCACCCTCTTTGAGACCATGACCCTAGAAAAACTGTGCCCGAGGTGGCACATGAAATGGCCCCAGCTGGTGGGAGGGGAAGACTGCAGAGCCTGGGAAGCAGGCAAGGTCTGAAGCCAACATCTCTGCCATTTTTATTCACCTACACAGTCTTTAAAGCAGTCTTTGTTCTAGGAGAAGTGGGAAAAAAAAATAAGTGGTGAGAAAACATTGAACTGACAGGGGCACAACAATTAAAACACTATATGTTTTCACGGAGTGCTCTAGCATTAAATTTGCTTGAATCCAGTTTTTTCCCTCCTCGTTTCTTACTACTTTCTGAATTTTCTTTCTCCAGTATCTCTCTTTACCTTCTCCTAGCTCAGTAGCCTCCTTTGAGCACTGTTTCTGACATTAAGCTTTTAAATATATGCAATTAAACATTTCTTAACTCGATGTAATTAAACAAAGGAGGGAAGTCAGTCTGAGATCAACGACAAGCTGGAGAAATAAGCAATTTTTAAGGAAATGAAGTTTTCTTACTCTTAGGGATATACTGAAGCTATTGATAACAGTTCACTTAGGACATGAATGGCTGCCTTAACTCCTACATAAGCACATATTACAAACTTACTGTTTGGAATAAAATATGTATGTGTTTTTCTTTGCTTTTTTGCTAAAGACCTTTACTCTTTAGACTAACATTATTTCTCTACAAATTGCTTAGCAAACTTTTTTTTATTTGAACATTGCAGATATTGAGATATAAATGCAAATCTCACTTGTTTAAAACTTAGTGCTAATGAGGTCAAAACCACACAGTAAATCTCTGTATCTGCCAGTTATCTCTATTGTGTGGCGAGAAGTGTGTGAGCAACCAGCTCTGGTCATAAGAAGCATTGGGGGAGAGAATGCTGGTGAATTCGTCCAATATGCCTCCACAAAATTGGAAAATGACTCCGTTTTGGCAGGCATGTACCCGTGGTCAGTAGCTTCATCTTTCTTTGTGTGCATCAGTTATCTTGAATTTAAAGATAATTTTAGTACCTTCATTGTTACTTTAATACTTTATTTGATATTTCAGCTTTCTGCTATGTGGTAGTGTTATTTAAAATTTCCTCTTTTCAGTGACATTTCTTGCATGTGTATTTATATCCTACTTGTTAAAGCTAGTAATACTATGTGAGCTTATAGAATTGCATCTGAACTCTGAAGGAAAAATAATGATCCATTTCACGAGATGAATGATTTTTACAAACTCTCATTTCAACTCAAAGAGTGCTTTTTTTCCCTTGATTAAAATGTATTTCTCGATTAAATTAAAATGCAAATATAGACAGTCTGTGTTTATGGTTATAATAGAATTATTTAAAGAAGGTTCTAAATCAACCTGCTGCTAATATTTCATGCAAGAACTGTGGGTTTTATTGTTGGGCCAGTACTGCCGTGTTCCATTTTCAAGATTACTTAAAGTGCTATGAAAACTTAATCACACTGCCCAGGTTTTATCAGTTTTTGCCCAGTCTTCTCTAGGATGTTAAAAGGGACTGCTTTCCTATATACGTCTTAAGTTATGTTAGTGATATTGGAGAAATATGAAGTACTAAAACTTTAGAACCCCTTGAAATTGAGTTATGAACAATTTACTATTTGTTTTAAAAAATATATTCTATTACACAGAAGTGAATCAGCTCTTAAATTTAAGAGAACCATATTTAATAATTTATTATGGAATTAAATATCTGAAAAATTACTTCAAGAAACCATTTAGTCCAACTTTTTAATTTATATTAGATATATAAAATATTTTATTAGAAATTGCATCTAATGCTATGGATTTAATTATGATCCTTTAGTATTATTTTAGCTTTCCTTTTTTTTTTTTTGGAAGTGTCCTATCACTTTTCAAACACATTGATTAAAATAATTCTTAAATAACATTTATAACTTGATCTTTTTTCTTTTTTTGTTATTTTTAGTGACCTCAGTGAAAACCAAATTCAGGCAGTTCCAAGGAAAGCTTTCCGTGGGGCAGTTGATATTAAAAATCTGTAAGTATTTTTCCTAATTGATACTGTTTTTTTTTAAATTACCCATTTTCCAAGTTTAATTTATATTGAATAAAGTGTCAGAAAAAAATGGTGAAAGCCTATATACATCTTTATGCTTCCTTAGGAGAGCTTGTAACAATGAGTTTTAAATTGTTTTCACAAGCTATCTGAAGAGATTCTTGTTTAGAAGATGTCTTGAAACTGAAGTTGTTATCAAATTCATTCTTCAAACCTTGTGATTAATCTTGTGAAATCTAAAGAAATTATTTGATTATAAGGTATTTACAATGTATTTTCTTCCCCTTACTGTGAGCTAATTTCAATAGCTCCTTTTTCACTTGTTATCGGTGTTTATTGGAAATGCAGAATATTTTTTTTCTGGAAAGAGTAGATAATATTTTCTTGTTAGAGATACCTGTGGCCTAGAGCTACAGCTTTTTAAAATAGCTTTTAGATCACCATTTTCATTAAATGCCAACAGTGTGAGAATGAGAAAATTGTCTTTCCCTTTGTGTGAATACTTTTCTTGCATCTTTTCCCTCTTATATCTTTATGAAAGAATATATGTATAGCCTTCTTTAAAAAGCAAAAAAAAAAAAAAAGAAAGAAAAAGAAAACTATGTTTCTGTATTATCCCTTGATAAATCTTTAATCTGGTGTTTTGTGTAGATGTGGTTTTTGTAAGTGTGGATAGCTCTTTACATACCAGGTTTAAGATCACAGTGGCAATCCTAATATCATTGATATATATCTTAATGAATTTAAAAATACCTTGTTAGCCTTTTAAAATGATGGTTTTTGACTCACCGTGAATCTAAAATGTAAAACATTTTCTGTAGCTTTTCCATTAGTTTGGAATGTGGGGGAAAAGGCCCCTGTGTGCTGAGATTAACTATCAGGAATTCAGTATTTCTTAGCTAGTAATAAACAGGGCAGGCACTTTAAGAATTAACTTATATTCCGAATTCTCCATGGTGGGATCCAACAATATTTCTCCCAGTAGCAAAAGTGAGACAGATGTTTTCCTTCGTCAAAGAGGACTGTTTATAAAGCTACAATTTATGGCCTCTACATCCTCTCCTCAATGTAAATTTTTTTTTAATTTGTACTTTTTTAAAATTTGCACTTTAATTTGTACTTTTTTTAAATGTATAGGTAAAGACAGAAAAATATAGACTTCTAGGTATAAATGTGTAGAGCCGCCAAAATCCTGGCCCTAGGTTTTTATGAGCGTTTACATGTTAAAGAGATTTTATTTGCTTTGTTTTTCATCTCTAATGAAGACTTAGGGAAGCCTTCAGATAGATTCAGAGATGTAGGGTGTTCAGAACTGCCTGTGTATATTACATCTGATCAGAACAACATAAAGATCCCAATGTAGCACCTACCCGAGTTGCCTATATGTCTCTGTAAAAGGACAGTAATGGCCAAAGTTGACCACCCTTTGAGAATGCCACTTGCAATCTTACAATAGTATTTTTTCTAAAGCCTTAAAACAGGTGGCTTTTAATCTTAGCAAAGATATTTAGGGAATCCAAGTCTATTAAGTAATCCTTCTCCCATATTTAAGGATGCATTTGGGAGTGAGATACCGGTCATGGTGGGATTCTTCCTTAATTCCTCTTCATTTATTCTTTAAAAATATGATTTTAAAAGTTTAGAGATAAAAAGAAAAGTAAAATGCTAGCCCTTGTACTTTGAAGAAAGCAATATTGATTTAGCAGGATTTTTGAAATATTTCTCCCCACGACATCATCCCCCCTCTCTACCATTTTAAAGGCAGTTATTATGTATACTGTGAGATGAGTTTAGGACTGTCTCAGAATCTCTTGCCATTTTTTTGTTTTGTAAACGTAACAAATCAGTAAACTTCATTGAGCCTTAATTTTTACTTTTATGAAATCAGTATAATAATTTCTTACATTTGCTGTGGTTATTAGAGAAAAACCATATGTGAAAAACCTTAAAACAGTAATATGCTACAAAATATAGTACAGTATTCATTCAGCAAGTTCATTCAGCAACTGCTAAAATTTAGCACTGAAAATTTTATACTAAGGAGAGAGGAAAGGAGAGCATAAACTAATTTGCAATGTTAGTAATCAATCAGATAGACCCATGTCTATCATGGGTCAATTAGCCATGGAGCTGCAATAATGGGGAAAAAAATCTATCAGAAAGTACTAAATGAATATACACAGGACCCTGATTTATAAACAAATTAAATGCAACAGGTACTGAGGAAAGAAAGAGATAAAAGTATTGATATTGCTTGAAGTTATCAGGGAATACTTTAGAAAAGAGTTACTGAAAGAAAATATAAAGGAATCTTCAAGGAGGTTGGCTCATACTGTATACTGGTGAGTAGTGGCCGGTAAAAGCAGACTGAGAAAGTAAGAATTTATTAAGACCTATGCAAGGCCTGATTTCTGGGTTTCGATTGGTTTGGAGGATTAAAATTAAAGTGCAGTGGAATGTGTGTGTGTGTGTGTGTATTGTGTGTGTGTGTGTGTGTGTATGATGTAAGGAATATTACCTTTGTTTCAAGGCGAACCAATACTAATTCGGAATAGCAGCAGTGGTAAGAAGCATAACAATCTGCATATGGAGGAAGCCAAGTAGAGTGGCATCCAAATGATTTTAACTTTGGAGGTTTCTGTTCTTATGGAGGAAAGGGGGCTTAAGAAACTATGTGAGTGCTAAATGATGATGTGATGATCAAAAGAACAATTTATTCCTGCTCCTCTCAATGCCTTCCATGTAACAGTGAGAAAGACCATGACAACATTGAGACACCACAATGCATTTACAGGTTTATTTAATTAAATAAGATCATAGTTACAATTTTCTAAAATTTCACATTTAAAAAGCATTTTGCTATAATTAAAAAATAGTTCAAACTACATTATTCAAAAAAATTTCCATTTCATGGGACTTTGTGTGAAGTTTAGTTTTACCATTAAAAATTAAGAAGGATATTTGGTAAAATATGTTAGAACTGAGAGTAAATTTTAATTTGTATTATTGTTAAAATGGTAACTGTATGTCATCAAGTAATGACTCAGTAAAAGTCCATAAATATTGACATTATTAATATTATTAACATTCAGTGTGGGAAGGAGAGGCATAGTGCTTTGTCTTATTTATTATTCCAGTGTGTACGTTTACAGTTTGGACAACCCTGCATGGTGCCATAATGGCTAGTGTTTCGAGTCATTCAGGGACTAAAAGAGAAGAAGTAAGGCTGCACAGAAGGAATACGTGCTTTAGTTGCATCAAGCCGATATTTTGTATAGCGCTGTCTAAAAGACTAGTCTAATGCACTGTACCGAGTTTATTGGATTTACCACATATTCAGGCCTTATTCAGAACAAATTCCAGTTATCAGAAGATTTTCACTGGAAGCACTTGCTTTAATCTTGTGGATTGGCTAAATATGCTTGAGGCAGTATCCTGACAATATGAAATTGATGCTGTGGAAATTTTGCAAATTAGCAGATTTTATTCCTCTTCCTCCAGGCAAGCCACAGTAAAACTATTCTAGACAGCTGGACATTTATCTTGCTCTTAAACATCTCCAGGGAGAACTTCCCATAACTTTTTTGCTTACCTCTATTAATTTCCAAACTGGATTAAAACCTTTATATTTTATTTTGTTACCCAATTTTCTCCACCTGCTACTTAAACCAGTTTCTTTTTTCTGGCATTGTACACAGTGAGATCTGAGAATAACAAGATCGTATTAAAATATCAACTAAATAATAGTGTTTATAAAAGTCACTGGCAGCACTTTTACATAGGATTTACATCTGTGTGTTTGAACTCTCCAAGTATGAATTCAAGTACTGATACCATATCATTATCAAATGATGCCTCACCGAAATGATAATCAATGTTTATATGATTTTCCTTGATAAACTTTGTATATATATTTAATATATTTAACACTGACTAATAAAGGCTTGGCTGCCTCCTGATCAGTTTCTGAACAAAGACATGTTACATTGTGCCAGTTTTGTTTACAAGTATGTATGAGGCATTTCCATTTAATTGAATAATTTAAGAGAATATTCAAATTATAATAAATCTTGCCTTATTGCTGAGACTTGCAAGATTATTCTCTAAGTAGGTATTTTATGAATATAAAATTTTTCCAAGAGTCTCTTGTTTTTATGAGAAATCATTTCTAGTCATGTTATCTTAGGATTTAAGCAAAGAAGTGCAAATATATGAACTTAAAAATCAAATGGATTGCCAATAGTTACTCACACTACAAAAGCAAACTCTAACATACCTTACATTAGTTTCTTTAATGAGTTGAACCTGAATACTTAAAATAACTAAATTCCAACAAGCATTATTTTAGGTAGACTTTTTAAAGTACGTCATACCTGGTTTTTATTCTTCTTTCATGTTGCGGTATATCCTCAAAATGTACTCTATGTTCCAAACTTTACTATTTACTGTTCATTAATAGATACATTCCTTTTCTATTTGCTTGCATTATACCAATTCCATTAAATTTTCATCTGTTATGAATCTTACCCTCCTTTTCCAATAAAACTACCTGTTGTTAACAAATAGGTTAAGGAAAATATTTATATTCATTCTTTTATAACATACATTAGTTTACAGACAAGGGTTATAAGATGATTTAAGTTATAAGATGATTTAACTTGGTTCTCTTTGAGTAAGTCATGGTATCATTTGGGAAACAAGAATGCATGGCCATGACTTTTTAGGAAACAGATAACCCAATTTGGGATGCACCGATTCTTGGTGATAAGATTTGGCAAATAGGAAAGAGAAGGTTAATCTGTACGTTGCTACACAGCTATTTATGTTATTTAGAAATTTAATTTTTTTCTGGAACTCTGTCATCTTCAATTTATTTTATTAATGGATCAATTAAAACCCATAGGAGGAAAATTCACAGTTCTATACTAGGTACACAGAAAGACATATATTTTGCTATTTTTTCACACTTCTCTATTTTAAAATATCAATCTACTGGTTTCTTTTCCTCTATCATCTGCATTCTTCATGATGATAAGGGAACAAGGTTGCTCACGTAATATAGAATAAATATGTAACAACCAGAAGAGTGTATTATATATTTAACCATTCAAATGCAAGACTTACTTTAGCTTTGTCCTATAAATTAAGTCATATTTACAGAATGACTACCGTAATCAGCTACTTTTCATGTTTAGCTTACATTTCTTGTCATACTTAATTACATACTTTTTACATAATTATCATAAAAATAAAATCCATGTATATCAAATTGAAATTGTAACTTTTAGTGCCCCTAGCTCCTCCCAAAAGTGTTTTCAGTAAGCCTGAGGCTGAAGAGACTTCGAAGGGGAGGTTGGTTTCTCACTCAAGGGGCTTGCTATCTTTAGCGTTAGATTAAATACCACATACAGGTCTTTAGGGGGAGGTAGAACCTTCTGAACAAACCTGTAACAATGGCTCTTCATTCAGATAAATAGCAAATGAAGTTGAGTTTTATGGTATAAGGACCAGGGCGTCTCTTAACATCCAGAATGCTGCCTGTGGACATAGGGGACAACCAGCAACCAGCAGTTGTTTGGGTTCTTAGATGTAAAATGTATTAGGAACTCAGCAGTTGCCACAGTCAGTACCATGGGAACTGTCCATGGTCCTAGAATTTGCCTGGTTTAAACTCAGTCTAAAAAACCACACTGAATTGTGATAATCCGCAACAACTATGGTCAAGTTTGCTACCAATAACCTCTCCAGCATCTCATTTTGCTGTTTCTCCTGGGTGCCTTAGCACTCTTTATTACTGATAGCTTTCTCTCATGTAAAAATGAGTCTAAATAACGTATCTTCATCAACGTTTTCCAAAACACAAAAACTAAAAAGAAAAAAAATGCAAGATGTTTTGATTGAATAGTTAGGAATCTAATTCACATATGTATCAGTATAAAATAGTAATTGTCATGATCTTTCTGTGGCTGCGTGTTGTCCTTGAGACAGAACAGATCTTTAGGTTTCTTACTTCCCCAACCCTGGAGAGCCACTCTTTTCTACCTCTGAGCAATTACAATAACCTGCTAATTGAGTTTTGATCTCCAATTTGTATTCTCATTAGATAGTTGTAACATTGCAGCCAGATTTGTTTTCATAAAGCATTGTTTTTCATCCCATCACTGCCTGTTCAAAATCATGCAGCTTATTAAAAACAAAAACATTTTGCTATAGGCATTATGGCAAAGCCTTGGGGATTTAGCAGAGTATTGTCTACAGAAGTTCTGCAGGGTCTGTAGGAATATAGGCTCTTCCCTGAGAGAGCAGCGACTTTTATCAAATGGCATGCCATCTAGTCTCTTTAGATATTCTGACTAGTCCCAATGTTCTGACACCCATGCAGGCTCCCAGCCCTCTCTCCCCCCGAATCTGCACACAAGTTCTTCGCTCACATCAGAATGGCCCCTCTCTTGCAGACATTTACTGTGAACAGTGTAGAACCTCTGCTCACAAGTGTTGTTTGAACCAGTCTCCTCCATAGGGAATGCTCACTTTTATTTCTGTCTTACTGGATTCTATCCATCTTTTAGGGATCGGGGGATTTTTTTTCTCTTCCTCACACAATTATTTTCGCCTAGGGTAATCTCTTCCTTTTCTGAAATTCTGTAACATTCTTCGTCTACTGGCTTCTTCCTTGAAACTTGGCCATTAGAAATTCAGCAGAAACCTCCATTCGCAGAATGAATAGCTCCTGAATCTCTTTTCCTAGCCACCTGTGTATCTAGTGAGGGCTTCAGCAATACATAGATTTAAATTTGAATCAAGGTTTCACTAAATATTTACTAACTATTTTGCATAATTTATTGAACTTCTGTGAGCCTCATTTTCTTATCTATAAAATCAGAATAATGATAATACCTACCTTTTCAAGTAATTGTGAGAAATAATGAGACGGGTATATCTACAGACCCTGCCATTTGCTATGCATTCAATAAATGCTAGCAATTATCATTGTCAGTTTCAATTTCTACCTCCCTTGATTAGTCTACTTAGACTTACCAGAACGTGAAGGTCAACTTAGTTGTCTTTCCTCCAGTGTCTATTACCATCTCTGTTAGAACTACCTTTAGCTTCCTTCTAATAAATTATCAAATGGATATAACTTTATACCACAGCTTATTCCAATAAAAACTGAGATTCTTTATTCCTATGAGAAAAACATAATGTTACTTGAAAGATTGCAAAAGGGTTAAGTTCTCAAATAACATAAATTATTTTGGGTTCCTAAGAAGAGTCCTTTCCTTGGTTATTTCCTTCATTAATGTCCAGGCTAACAGATGAGCTTTCATGCCAAGGTAAATAATGTTTGCTGATACTTCTCTTCTAGGATGTTCATTTATATGGATTAATTTAAATTTTTTTATTCCCTCTATGTATTATAATTTAAATCTTGAACTGCTTCTTAAACAATCATTATTAGCATAAGATTTGTATATTTAGGCACTCATATTCACCTGAATTTTATACACACAGGGAAGAAATAGAACAGATCCTGCCCATATCCTTACCAGCATTTTTTTTTCTTTTTCTCCCATTATATTTATGTTTTATCAGGTTGCTTATAAAATAGTGAAATGTTGTTTTTCCCTCATATTGACTGTAGTCACTTTGATGTGTTTTAAGTCAACTAGATTCTTGGAGTTTGTCATCTTACAGTGGTGAGATAAATATGAACGAAACTTCTGTTTCTCATACCTAAAAAACCCTGGGAAAGTGGAGCATAGTGATAATAATTTTGTTGAGACATTGAGAAACTCTGCCTGGCTTAGAAATTATTAAAGAATTTTTATGTTCACTATTGTTTCAGAGTTAAGTATATTTTATGGTGTTCTAATTTTTATAAAAAGAAAATTAGTAATAAGACTTTATTACTTGGACACTGCACTGAAATATGAATTTTCTATGAGTAAGGACAAAACCAACTAAAGTTAATGCAGGAAGGTATGTTTTGTATGTAATTCAAACAGTATGGTATCTAGATTTTTAAAAATGACAACAGGAAATCCTGAAAAAGACTTACTTAAAAGTAACAGAATGGGGAGGGGATATGGGGATATATGTATACAGATAGCTGATTCACTTTGTTAAACAGCAGAAACTAACACAACATTGCAAAGCAATCATACTCCAATAAAGATGTTAAAAAAAAAAGTAACAGAGTGCAGTGTCTCCAGTTATATTTCAGGATGCCAAGTAAGCAAATGTCCAACCGTTTTTGTCATTTAATATACCTCTTTTGTAAAATTTATACTTAGCAATGTTATATATTGTCTCTCATTCTGAGAATTAATCAAAATCTGAAGCTAGGCTAAATTATTTTTAGTCTTAAAGACAATCAGATCAGCTTTCGAAATTTTATGTGAGTGAGGCACAGAGTGATCTCTCTTAATAAAAACATACTGCATTCTCTAAGACTAAATTTACCAGTGTTAGGAAAAACTAAAATAGACACAGTCTAGAGTTATTCTAGAGCACCAGAAGAGGAGCACCTACCACTGAAAAGAGAATCATAGAATGTTAATGCTAAGCTTAAGCATTAGCTTAATGCTAAGATTTCTTTAAGAAATCTTAAAGAGAATATATTTTTTAACAACATTATTTTCATGAAATTAAAGATAAAGCAGTGGCTTCAAGTCACACTCTTACAAACTAGGACAGTGGAGCATCAGAGAGGATGGGTCAGAATTTGAACAGAAACAAGAGAGGAGGGCTGGGGGTAGGAAATGAGGAGAAGACACAGCAGTCTGGGCAAGAACATGTAGGCTAGATGTTTGAAAGAAACCACCAGTGGTACTATCCATACCGTTCTTTCTCCTGGGAAAATAAGAAAAGCACTAGCTTGCTTCCCCCTGGGAAGTAGCTCCTGTGTCAGGAAAGTATCCTCAAGCCGTCTCTGATGCACCTAGTGCTCTTATCATCTAAAGATCAACACATTTACCTTATGTCTGGGTAAAGAGCTGTAACATTACTTTTTGGAGAAATGAAAAAAAGTCTCTTCTTACTAATTCCTTAATTCGGAACAATTTTACGGCACAATTTATAATCACATCTAAACATGTCACTAAACTCTTGGCTGAACAGATCCTTTCCTGTTTACAGAAAGCAGGAGGGCCCAGGGTTTGCGAGGTGGTAGAGAAGGAAGTGAGTAGCATGAGAGGAAACAAGGTGAAGAAAATTAGTCCAGAAACTCTGAAATAAATTACACTTTTGCGGAGTTTTGACACTGTTTATCTTGAACCATATGCAAACAAATAGAGGTTTGTGCAGAGAGATTTTCCCATGAGCAGTCATGCGGGTACAACACTTTCCATAAACATACCTTTGCATACTACAAAATCTACCCACTGATGAAAATATTATTTACTTCGATTTTCATTGTCCTTTCAAATGAGTAGTGTTTTCACAAAATACCTTCCTTCTCAGAAATATTTGAACTGAGATATGATGGCATTCAGGAAACTTTTAGGGACGACTTTGGTCCTATGAGAGCTGAATATTCTTAATGGTTTAGTGCCAGTAAGGGCTTAGATTTCTGTTAAGAATCAGAAGAAGCATATAACCATGAGCAACGTTAAAGACGGGTAAAATTAGAAAAGTTTCCAGCAGCGTCTCAACTTCTAGTGGTATACAAAAAGTAATCTGTCTTTCAGTACTTGTAAGACAAGATTTGCTTGAGTGCTTTCTGGCAAACTAGGGCTTCCCCTTTGTGTATAGTATGCATGATTTAAAAGAAGCTGTGTCAGCACTGATTTATACATTGACAGCTAAGGATAATAAGATATGGGCAAACATACAGCTCACCCTTTTACAGATTAACCTGGAGACTGCATTAGGCAAATTTGATAGCATTAAATGATTTTGCCAATTTGTCTGGAAACGATTTCTCTTTTGTAGTGTGTCAAGGGTAACACTTCATGCCATTGTGCTAATTTAAATGGCTTTGATAAATTGTTCAAGAGGTTAGAGAATAGTAGTGTAGATATATATTTAGCACTTTAAAAATAAAAAACGGCTATTAACTTAATTGTTAAATGAATTTAATCTGTAAAAATCAAAAGTGCTCAAGAATGTTAAGTGTTTTCTTGGAACTGCAGCAACCATATTACATCATGAGTCTTTAAAAAGTCTTCTTAGAAAATAAAATTATACCTCTGCATACTTCCTAATAAGCAGAAATGCTTTCAGCTGTTACAGTAGCATGAGTGGTAGCTGTTGTTTGGGGAAAGCCTTAGTTTATACAAGCAATAAAATTGTATCTTCTCAAGGGCTCACGTTTTTTATATTGCACATCTTAGTACGCACCATTTGCACGGCATCAAGGTAGCCTCTTATATGATTATGTCCTCCAGAGACCTTCTTAAAAATGAGATGTATATTTCATGAGACATTCTCTATGTAAATAATTTCTAAAGTAAGGACTTTGAAAAGGCCCCTCTGAAAGTCACTGGTTTAAATCACTTCACCTTTATTCAGTCGTCTTGTGAGAGAAACAGCTATTGCAACATTTCCCTTAAAAACCGACCTCAGATTTGAATTAGCCCTTTTGGTGAATTCTGCACTTGAAACAAGGACAAGATTCATTTGTATTAGGATCATAGTCTTACCCTGTACATGTACCTCCCTTCCCAACGCATGCAGAGCTGACAGCTCACCTGACTATTTCATTAAACATTTTGTTTCTATCTCAAGTGAAGCATTAAAATACTTTTTCTTTACAGGAATAATAATATTGCTAAGCATCAAGCTACTAGATTTAAATAAAAACTGCTTATTTGTTAAACAAAAAGGAGAGTGCTGTGGGATTTAGTACTTAGTTGTCCATTTCAACCAAGTAAATTTCTTAGTATGAAGAAGGACATTTTAATTCCCCAGACAAGCGGCAGGAAAAAGCAAATAAGTTTTTTTCAATCTTTGAATTTTAGCAAATGAGTACTTAAACTTCTGGAGAACATTCATTTATTTGAATTCTGTATTATTTAGAATGAGCTGATACAGCTTTTAAATGTTTGACTGTAGAGATGTGTGATGTTTTAACAGTCTTGCTGCTATATGTGTTTCATAGTGTTTGGGGCCGAAATTAGCAGCTTTGAGAAAAGCAAATTTTTAAAAATTTCTTAATACTTTTAAAAAACTTGTTTTCTGGAGAGTGGTGTAATTTGGGAAGTTCCTTAACTGAAAAGTCTAATATTTACAGTGCCAAGAAGTCGCATTTAATGATAACAATGCTTGCATATAGTGAAGCTTAATATAAAACAACTGGTAGCTTTGTAAGGTGTATGTCTAGTTGGGAATAGCAAGGAGATAGGTGGGACGTCATTTCTCTTTCCTGATTTGGAGTTCTTGAAAGAAAACTGCTTTTAAAAGAAGAAAACCTAAAAGTATTCTTGCTCTTTCTTGCCAAGGATAGTGAAATTAACATGCAGCTGGGTGTCTCTGATAAATGGATTCTGTTAGGTCACTGAGGGGGTGCATGTGACATTAAGTGATTTACAGTCCTTTACCTTAATGAAATTGTTTCAGCAAGATGATGCTGAAAGCTCTTAATGGATAGCTTTTCTTGATGTAATGAAATTGCATTCCTATGGCATTTAATATAAGGTGCAGTTATTATTTACTGGAGCTTTCCAAGGGCTGCTATTTGCACACACAGTTCAGAACAAAAAGAGGTTTCAGTGACGGCACCGACGCCAGAATGGCTTGTGACATTCTTAAGCAGATGAGTGTATTTGTGAGAGCATTTCAGTTAGTGCAGCCAAGGCTTCAGAGACCCTTCAGGAGACTCCCTTTCACCTAACCCTGCTAGTGTCCAATCTCTTACATATATTCTTCTAATCTGTTTAACAGGCAACTGGATTACAACCAGATCAGCTGTATTGAAGATGGGGCATTTAGGGCTCTCCGGGACCTGGAGGTGCTGTAAGTACCGCTTATTTCTTACTCTTTTAACGGGAGCTTTGTGTCTGGGGAGTGCTAAGGTGGATGCTTATCTGTTAGCTTGAAACCTTGTGTCAAAATGGTTTCCCAAAGAGAGCCCTTAAATAACTCACAGCGAATACAGAGAAGAGTTGAAATGTGTGTGTGCAAAACCTTGCATAGCATATCTATATGCTTAGGTAAAATTGTCTGATTTAGAAACGACACTCAAATGTTCACACGTATTGTCTTTTAAGTGTTTCTCCTTATGATAAAATAGTCTCATACACAGGATTTGTGAGAATTCCCAGAATTGCTATATATTAAGATAACATCAGTTGCATAGGAAACATTACAACAAAAAATAAATCTTAATAGCTGATATGTTGGTATGTTTTAGTTGCTGTGCAATGGAAAGACATTTTCTCATTTTAAAATGTCATTTTAACTAGATAACTTACCATCTCTGTAAGGTTACTTTGAAATGTACTGTCTAAATTTAATAAGCCGCCCACTAGGTCCATTTTAAAGTCTTCACTACTGACTTTGTAAAGCACTACACACAGATTTGAATTATAATTGACATTTTCTGTCTTTCCTTGCTGGACAGACATGGCTGACAAAATTGGTTAGAGGTAACTGAGTAATCTCTACAGACCTTTGACACTGTAAAATAATTTTAATGGCATTGTTAATTATAATGAAAAATAATTTTAATGAAAACTAGAGTTACTCAAGCTGCTTAAGCCACCTGTACATTTCTGAAAAATTTCCCCAAAGAGTCACCTTTCTAACTTTTTAAGTATACTTACTGATTTCTCCCCCCAATAAAATATATTTCTATGCTATAATTCTCCCCTGACTCAGTTTGTTCAGAAATATGAAACTGAATTAAATGTGAAGAGGTTTTGAATTTTCAGTCCATGTGTTAAATGTTATCCAGAAATCCTCCTGAGAAAAAGATCCCATTGCTTTATAAATTGAGTTTGAAGAGCAGAATGTAATTCTGAAAAAAGTTGATTGTTTCAACTAGAATGGCTTATTTTTCCAATATTTTCTATATGATTTTGGTTTTATTTGCAAGTAAATGAATCGAATTTCTCCGTGTGTCATGTGCTGCTAAGTTATTAATTATTTTTAAAGAATTATGTAAGAATGAGTTGATTGAGGTAAATTGCTCTGAGAGTATATACTGTTCTCTAACCACTTGAGAGATCACCTTTGTTTCTGTTGATAACAATCTAACTTATTCTAAAGGAAAAAAAAGTCAAAGTGCTTGTTGTA
Organism: Orcinus orca; assembly: GCF_937001465.1. Taxonomy (NCBI): domain Eukaryota; kingdom Metazoa; phylum Chordata; class Mammalia; order Artiodactyla; family Delphinidae; genus Orcinus; species Orcinus orca. The sequence continues at coordinate 107,513,459 of NC_064562.1, read as the reverse complement.
CACATTGTAGTTGTAAGGCCACTTTTAAAATTGTGTTCCAGAGCCATTTTTAATATAGGAAGCTCACTAATGCTATTTCAGAGTGAGAATAATTGCGATACAAGTATGATTTCATGATAGCGGTCTGACGTCAAAACCATAGTCAATGTCACTAAACTTTATATGTGAGGAGACTACCACAAGTGTTACTTAGTTGAACAGAGCAGAATAAGTCAAAGAATTTGTTATTAAGTCAGTGCACCTAACTGAGAATATGAATGATACCAAACATTTAATGAAAAATTTGCTAAATGTTTTGAATGAATTAAATCCCATAAAGTACTTTATTATTAAGTAAAAGAACTTAAATACTTATTAGCTATAGAATAACTAATATATGTTTAATATACTGAGGAGGTATTGAGTGCTCCATATATATTGAGAGAGAGAGAGAGAGGAAGAGAGAGAAAGTTCCTGCTATGTGTCAAGCTCTGTGCTAGGCATTGAAAACACTTTACCCACAAATACAATAACTATTCATTTGCTTTTTTAGTTCTAAACTAGTATCATTGTTTTTAGAAGCAGGAAGTTCAAGAAAACACAGTCACCTCCTATATTTTGTCAGGTTAGCAACATATCTAAAAGGTGACTTTTGCCAAGACCCACTATCATGAAACACACCAAAGTGTGATAAACATCTCGTGGTTCATGGAATGAAAATCAAAATCTAAAATGTTGGGAACTCTTTTGAGGACCTTAATAGATAGGTCTCAAAGAGTATCTAATGGACAGAGTTTGTTTGCTAAAGAAAAGAATTAAAATTAGCACAATACAAGAAAATGTGAATTTTTTCCAAATAATTTTAATATTTTATATTAAATATAAAGTCAAGCAGACATTCTTTTAATATATATTAATCTTTTAATGCTCATAATTTATGCAGCCATTAGAGAAATTAATTAATGAAGAATTTAAGGCTAAATTGGCTAGAACGCTGGAAAGACTGACTTTGTTAAGCCATAATCTCTTGTCAAGTAGATCAAAGGTTTACCCATTATAAATGTCTGGTCTGGGGCTTTTTTAATATAGAGTTACCATTTTTTATATAGAGTTGCAGAAAGAAATTTACCTGTTTTGCTTATTTTTATCATCCATGACTCTTTAAGATATATCTTTTTATTATGAGGAAATAATGAAAGAGCATTAATTTGCACATCACCTTAAATTTTGGATTTCTAATGTTTTGGATATTTTAAAATTTTGATTCTGTGAATCATGTGTGAATATATGAGTATACTGAGGCCAAACAGGAGAAGATGGGGGTAATCATACTGAACCATTGATGGAAATTTGTTAGATTAAAATATATATTAAGGGAGAGAATGAATAAAGTTCAAGAAGGAAAAGCCAAGGTAGATGAAAGCAAGGAGGCAGTTTATCGCTTGCATGTAAAACGAACTGACTTTTTGTGGAATTCTCATTGATAGGGTTTAGAATTAACTTTATTTTCTTAATAAGAAGATGATGTCTCAAACATAGCATTGGAAACTAAATGTAGATAAATATTTTCTTTTTCTTTGGACACTAGATTCAGAAATGAAATACATTGCTTGAGTTGCCAGTTTTATATGGTTTGTTTTTCTTTTCTATAGAAGGGACATAATTGAATTGAATTGAAACATAGTGGTTCAAATCCATTCAATATCAGACTTTCTGCCAAATCCTATGCTTAGCACTAGGGAATAAGAAAGAATAAATCAAGATCTAAGTCCAAGAGGGCCTACATGATTACCAAGGCTAACATTTCTTATTTACACACCAGGATGTCCTTTGTACAAGAACATATTCTCATTACATAGAGAAAATCTTGAGGTTGAACATAGAAATAGACTTCCATGCAGGAAAAAGTGTTCACAAATAAAGAAGTACAGCATATAACTTCACATTGTTTCATAATAGGAATTGATCATGGCCATAACACATACATGTCATCATACCTAATCAAAAATTATATTTATTGTTAATTTCAAAATAACTTAATTTCATTGGTTCCACATATTGTTCAGTTACCAGGTATTAATATCAATATTGCTTTGCCAGCATCAATACTGAATAAAAATAATGAGATAATTTATTTTTTTAGTTGCGTTAAACAAATTAACATTTTGAGAAAAGTCTTCAAATTGATAGCCACTGGCTTCAGCATGCAATGATAGCTCTTTTGTGTGGAATTATAAGAAAATATAGTTCAAAATTAATGCATGTCTGCCTAGTGTGAATTGCTTAAAAGAAAAGTTGTCCCCCAAATCACATTTCAGTATGCTGTATACTCTGAAGATTTAAGCCATATAAAATCAGCATAAATTTTGAGGGTAGGAAAAGGGGTCATTTAAAGCAAATCCCTTTGAGAAGTGAAACCTTTTAGTTCAGACATCAGGATATATTTTAATGGTGCTTGAAAAAAAGTCTCATTTCACTCGAGTACAGGAAAATACTAGAGGCTTTCAGATAACATGAGCCGACCAATTCAGTGCTTTATAGATCCTTCATTCAGTGGGTTTTTTTCTATATGACTTAGTTCAGATCATTTGCATTAGTTCTTATATCATTCAATACATTGCTAAACTGGATAGTAAAGAGAGTCAGTGCATGTTCTAGATCTGTAGCTGTCGTGCCCTGCTTTACCGAGAAGTTTAAGTAAATCCCTCTACCCCTGAACACCCCATATCCCACCATTGATAACCATAGCCACCGGCTGGCCTAAAGTGGCCTCAATGTATCTTGCTTAGCCCAAACAGACGTGGCCCGTGGACTCTGAAATATTTGAGTTAGTTGCCAGTATTTAAAAATTAGGAAGATTGATCTAAAAACTTCCGTTTTTAGTTTCTCTTGAGAAAATCAGATTGTTTGGCAGCTCTCCATTACAGCAGAGCAGCAGTCCATCAGAGCTGAATATTAGTTGCTACAACAGAGAATATCATCACTATCACCAAGGTCCTCTTTGTCCCCAGGGATCGGTCTGCTCTTCCCCGTCTCTCTTCCCCATTTTATTTCTTTACAAGCAGCCTGCTTCTCTCATGTATGTTTCCTGCATGGCCTCTGTAGGCAAGTGAATGTGCAACCTCTAATTCAAACCCTTCTTGAATATCAAACATCATCCACCTGTACCAAGATCCATCTTTCCTGCCTTCTTCAGCAACTGCCCTGTTTAGTCATCACCCTACTGTATCTTCTGTATACTGGAATCATTTGTCATCTCCACACTCTGCTCACCCATTCCTGGGATAACGGTCTTTTTCACTGTCTTGTCACAATCAGACTTCTCCAAATGGAAACAAAAAGATATCTCTCTTCTAAATCTTACTAACTCTAAGTTTTTGTATAATTCATCTCTGCAGTTGGGCTGTATGCTATTTTAGGACAAGATTTATGCCTGACTTATTTTTAGAAATTCCATGTTACCATAAAAATAAGAGCAATTCAGGACATATTTGATGAATGAATGAGTAGTAGTTGTAGTAGAAATAGTAGTAATAACACAACTAACAATGCTTGTGTTAGAGGGAAATTAGGAAAAATTTGAACCAAGTGAGAAGTATACTTATTTTCACCGTATCTCCCTTGACCACCCATCTTCTTGACCCTAGCTTCAAGAAACCATGATCACTACACAGCACTAAACAAAGAACAGGATATGTGGCTGCAACTAAAAACCGCTAGAATATATTAAGCTTTTACTATATTGCTACAGCATGTCACTTCTTTCCTACCCAATGCAAGTACCAAATATAGGTATTGTTCTTCCTACTCAAATTTCAACAGCGGCTGCTGTCCACAGTAAAGAACAATTAACAGGACTCTGTTCCAGGACCTGAAAGTACTGATTCTGTGCCATTGCTATGAGATTTCAATTGGAGAATTCAAATGGGTTCATTTACTCGTGGACACTAATTATACATAATACCCTTAAAGGAAATATAATTGTTTAATTTTTCCAACTGTGACTATCTCACGTTCATTTCTTAACCAGCATCGTAAATCGACATGTATGTACACAGTGCATAAAGCTACATGGTCAAAGATACTATGACTCAAGTCACAAATTAGTAATAAATATTTGATGAATGCATAGTAATATGCTAAAGTATGAAATTTATTTATCGTCTTGTGTATAATACAGTTCATTCTTGATGCCATCTTTACCAGGTAATCGTTCTGCATAAACATAATCACAAGAGGTTTTTTCTGTGTTAACATATGGAGTGATCAATAAATTTTCATATCTAAAATTTCTAACCTTTTTTTATTCTACAGCACTCTCAACAATAACAACATTACTAGACTTTCTGTGGCAAGTTTCAACCATATGCCTAAACTTAGGACTTTGTAAGTAGCCACAATATATATATAAAGTCAATTTAATCAATTAATGATTCCCCTTAAGTACTGTTTTTAGTAAGTAAAGAATATGACCACTAGATCATCATGGGGTAGACAAGGGAAACACCACTTTTTTAAAAGTTCTGGATATGATATTTGAATAAATGAACTATTATTCTGAAAACTTGAAAGCTTCCTTTTAAATGATGTGTGTTATGGGAAGTTTGGGGGAGGGAGAAAAACATTTACTTTGAGCTATTGTGGAGATCACATTTCATTAAGAAATGGAAGACTCCTTGATTGGCTGTCAGAAATGATAAATGGTAAATCTTTATGATTTTATTACTGTATGGCAAGCAATCCTAATAAGGCTAAACTGGCTCTCCAGCATTCTTTGTGACGTAAAATTATAGCATCACAGTTTAGTGCTTCTGTAATCAAGGTTGTGTCAGCATTTATATTTTAAAATATCTTTTCAGGAGGTACAGATGGACATTAAAATATTTTAGATGGATAAAAATGATTCTCTAATAAAAGTGTTTGATACAGCTATTTTTTTCTCTTAGAGAAAAATTAATCCTCAAAGCCCAGGGTGGGGTATTTAGTTAAAGCATTTTCAGTGATAAATAGCATTTGAACTGGGTTTCAGAATCACCTTGACCTAAAAATATATATTATATACAACATGTGAGAAATGGTGAGAAACAAAACCAAGCATTGGACTTTTTGAAAAAATATGCGTTTTTAAGTAGAGTAAATATATTTTGATAGGGTTTTCAAAATATTTTTGTTTTACAATAATTTATAACTGAAAACATTACATTTATTTTCTCTCTTTAATCAAAAATCAGTTGAATTGCCACTTTTTAATGAATTAGATAATACCAATACTAATGTCATTTTTTCCTCACTAAAACTGAGCTCTTCATGGGATATAATTTCCTTGGAATATAATTTAGCAAAATAAAATCATTCTAAAAGTAAGCAGGCATAACTAAGTTTTGTTTTCTTGGGGCTATCAGATTGAGACTAACTGGCAAAATGAAGAGCCCAGTTCACTCAAACTATATTTAATGAAGTTGGTTTCTCATTAGTTTTAGCTAAGTTTTTAAAAACAAATTAAATAGTATAGTGAGTACAGTGAGTCTTATTTTCTTGTGGAAATCCACTACAGTTTGTCTTACTAATCAGGTTTTTAAATTTTTATATTCTTTTCTCATTTCAAATGTGTGCACATCTAATTGAATCATCGTAATGTACTTGGTTTCAATGGAAATATTTAGAGAGCAATGATGTGGAATGTGCCTTGTGGCTTCCAAAAGATGCCACTTTGACCTCCAAGCAAACTTCACCAGAGGTCACCCAGCCTTCCCAAAATGTGCCTTTCTGTCCTGTGGCATGCTGTCTAGTTTGGATGCAAGACAGTCTATTCCATACCTCCAGGCTCAAGGAGAATGTAAAACAGTCATCTGACTTTAAATTCCCTTGCTTTGGTTGTTTCATTATTCTGTATTATCATTGCTACTTAAAAATTCCATTTTTATGGTCCAATTAGCTTTCTGGACTGGGTTCCATGTTTTAATATCCATTACTGTTATTGGGTTATAATCGAGCACATCAGCTAAAAAGGGCTAAAATGGTATTACCATGGCATAGATGATTCTGGGAATGATGCTTTGATTTATAGCTTTGGCTGTCCTTTTCTTTAGTTTGAAAAAACATAAAAGCCAGTTTGAAGTCATTTACCTAATTTAGTGGATACATTTGTCTGATATTTTATTAATGGAGAAGTGCTATTTACCACTTGGAAGGGATCCATGATCTGGTGTGGACCCCTGCCAGCGTAGAGGGGGCTGGCATAATTACTTCACTCCCAGCCATTTATGTCTTTTAATTTCAGTTCCTGCTCTTTGAGGCTATGTCCCCAAGAGCCAAAAGCAGCTAATCCCTTTTACTGCGATTAAACAAAAAGAAGGAAATCAGAATAGGGATGTGAAAAGAAGTGGTTTATATTGAATTATTATTCTGTCGGGTTCAGCAAAAAATGAAAGTGACCTGCTAAAAAAGTTTTGCCAGCAGTTGCCACAGAGACTAATAATGACAAGACTAACTGGTATTTCAAACTGGGAGCCACAACTTTTCTTAACATGCCTCCTACCCCTGCCTGAGCCCAGACCTCCCCATTCCTCCACCCCACCCCCACTGGCTGCCAGTATGTTGGGACTGCAGAGCAATTTGCCTTGGACTTCTTTGTGTCTCTTTGTCCCTTTGAATAGACGCAGGCAAAAGATTTTCATGGTCATGTTCAAGCTTCTGTATACTTGCTTAGCTCAGAGGTAGATGAAGAGGGACTTGAGTCTGTGGTTATAAACCAGTTTAATTTTTAGGAAAATAATTAGATTGGCATTTATTAAGCTTTAACCTATTTATAGGTAGAGACGAAGTTACATGTTATTATGAATGAATTTTCCAAGTTTTGAAATGACTCTTTTCTGTTTTCTTGCTTTAAACTTCTTGGCTCTCATTTAGTCGACTCCATTCGAACAACCTGTATTGTGACTGCCACCTGGCCTGGCTCTCGGACTGGCTACGCCAAAGGCCTCGGGTGGGCCTCTACACTCAGTGTATGGGGCCATCCCACCTAAGGGGCCATAACGTAGCTGAGGTTCAAAAACGAGAATTTGTCTGCAGTGGTAAGGGAGAAAGAACCTTTCTGTTTTCATATTCCCGTATGCTATGATGTAAGGAACTGTGTAAGGTGCATGCTTCAGAGGTTTCACTGTTCCTCACTAATGTGCAGTTATGCACTAATCACTCTGTGGAAATCCTCTGTGTTAGGGATGATGTCATAGGCTCTAAGACATTCGTGCATGGTTGGCAATTACTGATTACTTTCACCTAAGTTATGATGAAGGATTTTTCGGTTTTCAGTCCAAGGGAAAGATAAGAAATTCCTAAATTACAGTTCTGTTTGCTACTCATGATTTTACCTTTAAGTAAGAATTTATTTCTATTTTGATGTTAACAATTGCAAAAATGATGAACTAATCTTGGATCCCGGCTGGGAAATTGAAAAAGTAACAGAACTGTAGTTGCAAAGTGACAAAATACTTTTCATGTGATGCAGTCCTACCTAAGAGATAAATGACTAACTTTAGTAACAAAAATCTGAAAACAAAAATAAGACACCGGTTATGTAAAGTGTCAATAGGTGACATTCAGTTAGTTCTTTCTATGTGCTTAAGCATCAGTCTAAGTATTTCACAAATATTTACCTCATTTTTACCTCCCTCATAACATCTGTCGAGAAATGTAACATTACATTAAAGTTTAAAATGCTGAGAAAAAGAAATGGTAAGTAACCTTGTCGAAGGTTGTAGAGTTAAGTCCAAGGATCTCAACCTAGGCAGTCTGATTCCCAATCCATATAAATTATTTCTGCTTCAGAAGTGTCTGTTCAAAATAACAATAAAACAAACATTTTAAATATTTGTAATGCATCATAAATAGCAGTTTCCTAAAGGAAGAGTGAGAAGACATACTAGTTCAGGATTCTATTTTATTGCTGTCCTTTAGACCTTTTAATGTATTTTCTCATGCTTTTTGTAACCCAAACAAAATTTTCTTATAATGTCATGGGATGTGCTCAGTAGGTCTGATTGCTTTATAAAAAATTAAGTAAGGAAATGACTAACAATTCGTTACTAACCACTTTTTTCTCTTTTCACTTTTTTCCTTCCTGTTTTCTAGATGAGGAAGAAGGCAAGTTCACGTTTCTTGTTTAGACTGAGACTATTTTTGTAAAGTGTGAGAACTTGTTGAGAGGGACCTGGTTAGTAATTAGCCTGTAGCTTCCTCCCCGGGTATCACCACCACTCGGGCCCTTTCTCTGCAGGGCAGAGAGGTCTGGCCCTGCTGCAGGGACAAACCCAGCGTTTGCAGATGCCTATTTGGTACAAAATGCCTGACAGCCTGTTGTTCACCATTTGAACAGTAAAATTTCAATACTGAGTAGTAAAATATATACCTCTGGGTAACTACTTACCCTAAAATTTTAAGCCATACAAAGTCAAGAAAGGAATCATCTAGATTACAACTAACAGAATGACCTGATACAAATTATTACAACTTCAAAAAAAGCGGTAATTTTGAACCTACCCAGAAATCAAACTTAGCATCATCTATTTCCCCCACACTTATTGGCACATGATTACTTATTTAGACAGTTATGTCTACCAAGAGGGAAGTTTTACTGTTTTCATTTCCTTCTTTGAGTTAAAGTAAGTTAAGCTACTTAAATTCAATAAAGACCATGCTCTATCTAAGCTTATTAGAAATGAAATATAGATTAGTCTGAAGTTGCTGCTTTTTTTGGAACTCATAATAAATTTGAATAGAATTCTAGTTTCAAATCACAATTTAACCTCTCTCACAAATCTTTCAAATTTTAAAAATTATCATTTTTGTAATTAGTTTTAAAAATCTCATTTGCTTTGTCAGTACTGACCCCAAAACATACATGCATGCTTCCTAAAATATATTGTAGAAATATAGTATCATTTTATAATCAGGTGTTTAGAGAAATGCATTTCTGTTTAATAACGTGCTTTGTTATTTTAGCTAAGTTTGTGTGTTTCACAATGATGAGATTGAGGAGGAAAAACTATAACTTCCGTTTGTTTCTTTTTCAGGTCACCAATCATTTATGGCGCCGTCTTGCAGTGTTTTGCATTGTCCAGCTGCTTGTACCTGTAGCAACAATATCGTAGACTGCCGTGGGAAAGGTCTCACTGAGATCCCCACAAATCTGCCAGAGACTATCACGGAAATGTATGTTCCCTGAATTCCCTCATATCCCCCCACCTCCCCAGTAACCTAAGCCATGACTTTCTTTAGGAGATTCTGGGTTTATCAAAGGCCAAACTGATCCATTAGCTTAGACAAATGTTTCTTTCAGAATTGTATTGACCTTGACTCTGTTTAATTAAATATCTTATTGAAGTGGCTAGGATTTTTCTTTTTTTTTCAACACAGGTAGAATTAAAAGGAATGCATTTCAAGGAAAAATAATACTTTCCCTTTTCTTCAGAAGGTGTTATTAGGCGCTTTAGGAAAAATAAGAGTATGAGTACCTCATTTATCCAATTGGTTCTGGAGATCTGCTTCTACCCATTTCTAGCTTGGAGTGGTGAAAAATAAAAGAAAAACCAAGCTGGGGTAATAAATCGTAGAAACAAGATAACTAGATGATGTCTGCCTTCTCAAGACAACACGTTTTAAAATGCAGTTTCACTGTTTTGTTTGAATCGTTGTATAGTCCACCACGAAGGATAAAAATAATATTATCAAGTCAAAATGTATAAGATTTTTAAATTAGTGAGGATTTTAGCTTATTTGAGCCAATGGCTACCTCCATCAAAAATTAAATTCTCTCAACAAAATATTTCATACCTATTTTGTATGCAGCTGCTGGATTCATTTCTGTGTCCTAGCCAAATGTAAGTCATGTGGCTAAAACAAGGTCACATAAGATGTAAAGAGGACTACTTTTACCATCTTGGGAAGTAAGCATTAGGAAAAATCTTTACCTTAATATCTATTAACTAAGAAAGCACCTCTTAACCACCCAGCCTACCATATACTGTTTTAGAAGTTAATTCTAAATTTGAATTAAGTAAATATTTTGGGACATATTTGGTTGAAATAATAAAGTAGGATCAACGTCTTTAGATAGGCCTTCATAGTAGGCACCAAAAAAATTAAGTTATTTTCAAGAACTGTTCATTATTTTTTTCAACTGTTAACTGCCCTAATTTATCTTATATGAGAATAATCTTAATTCATAAGACCCACTAACATTATTTTAAAGTATTTAATATGTGCTTAAAAGTGTACTTAGAGAGATGCAGTACTTGACACAGACAAAGAATATATGTATGCACATAATAATATTATTCTCATCAAATTTTTAATTGATGAAACACTACCTTGGCCATAAAAGACATTTGTATTTTTTAGCTGAACCTTGAAAGAAGAACAATATATGGCTTGGGAAGAGGCAAGAGACATTCTGCGACAGAGAAACATTGGGGACAAAGGGCAGAGGTGGCAGTGAGCATTTTGTTTTAGGGATTGCACAGTTGAGTCTAATTAGAGTAAGAGGTGCATGTTGAGGCATCATGGAAAATAATGCTTCAAAAACGACATCTCCATCTAATTCTAAAGCCACAGATTACATAAGGCCTCTCATCTTAGAAGATGTAATATATGATGGAGTAGATAGTAGAAAGACATAGTAGCTGTTCCCACAGAGAAATAGTATATCCATCTCTCCAGGCACAAGCATTTATTAAGTAAACACTTATTATTACATAAAGACAGCATGAATTCTCCACAGATCTCCATCAAGTGACATGCAAATTAAAAGCTATAAAATGAGGTACAAAGTAATACATGTCGTAAGAGAGGAAAAAATAAAGTTAAAGGTTTTTATTTTTTTCATTAATTTTTATTGGAGTATAGCTGCTTTACAATGTGGTGTTAGTTTCTGCTGTACAGCAAAGTGAATCAGTAATACATATACATATATCCACTCTTTTTTAGATTTCCTTCCCATTTAGGTCACCACAGATCATTGAGTAGGGTTCCCTGTGCTAAACTGTAGGTTCTCATTAGTTATACATAGTAGTGTATATATGTCAATCCCAATCTCCCAATTCATCCCATCCCCCTTTCCCCCCTTGGTGACTGTAAGTTTGTTCTCTGCATCGGTGACTCTATTTCTGCTTTGCCTATCAAATTACCAATGGCAGTTTTTACAGAATTAGAACAAAAAATTTTACAATTTTTATGGAAACACAAAAGACCCCAAATAGCCAAAGCAGTCTTGAGAAAGAAAAACAGAGCTGGAGGAATCAGGCTCCCTGACTTCAGACTATACTACAAAGCTACAGTAACCAAGACAGTATGGTACTGGCACAAAAACAGAAATATAAATCAATGGAACAGGATAGAAAGCCTGGAGATAAACCCACACACCTATGGTCTCCTAATCTGTGACAAAGAAAGCAAGAATATACAATGGAGAAAAGACGGTCTCTTCAATAAGTGGTGCTGGAAAACTGGACAGCTACATGTAAAAGAATGAAATTAGAACACTCCTTAACACCAGACACAAAAATAAACTCAAAATGGATTAAAGACTTAAATGTAAGTTCAAGGTATTTATTACAGAGGGCGTAAAGTGGAGAACAAGTTACAGTGGCTAACTAGAGTCAGAAAGCTTTAGTTAGAACCCGAGGTCTACCTATCATTTACTAACTGTGAGACCATATGCAAGTTACTTATCCTCTATGGGATTATCTCCTCATCTGAACTAAGTGTTGTCGGTTTGTAGTGAAAGAATTAACACATGTAGAGCTTCATGTGCTTAGACGATAGTACTCATTGAATGATACCTCAATCTCAAGCCTTCATGTAGGAGGTAACGTGTGCGGTAGGCCTTGAAGGATAATTAGTGAATGGAACTGCAAAGACGAGAAAAGAGCTTTCAGAAGTAATGAACCTTATCAGCATAGGCGATAAGAATGGAAATCCAAGATACTGCCACACAGGAACTCAATTTGATTGGTATTTGGTACCTGAGAGAGTTAAGGAAACAAAGTTGGAAAGGTAGGTTGGAGCTAATTCATGGAGGACTTTGAGAGTATAAGGATCTAAATCTTTCTTTGGAATGCATTTGAACACAGGAGTTTGAATAAGAAGAATTAATCTGACAGCTGTGCACCAGTGGTTTGGCAAAAGGAGAGAAAACCAGGCTTAAGGCTTCTTAGGAGACTGTTATGTTGGTCGAGGGGAGATGTCATGAGAGCAGGAGCTAGTAAGTAATAGTAGGAATGATGATGTGGAAGCAGCTATGATAGCTAATACAGAAGCAGAATTAATAGGATTTTGCCTTTGATGAGATGAGAAAAAGGACTCAAAGATGATGCCAAAATTTCAAGTATGAGGGCTGGGGAGATGGTGGTTATGGCGTTGTATATAAGAAGCTGAGGAACAGGACCAAAACTAGGAAGGAAGATGATGGTGAGCAAAATTTGTGAGATACTGAAATTCCAGTAAGATATTTAGAGACACTAAAATAATACAGGCTATGATAATTTGGAACAAAACGGGATTTGAGGCAAAGATTTTGGAGTAATTAATATTATAAAAAAAAAAACAAACAAACACGTAGATGGTTAACGCCATCAGATGGCCAATGGAAAGGAGAAAAACAGAAGAGAAACCCGAGGGAACTAAACAAAAACAGCAGAGGGCCACAATAGGTAAGGGAGGAAGGAGCTTCTGGGAAAAATGATCCTCCGAGTCAGATAACTCCGGGCGATGAACCAAGAGGAGATCTGAGAACAGGTCTTACAATTTGACCAGCATATTGTTCTTGAAGGATTCAAGATAGAGTGATAGGTAACTAAGCCGCTCTTCAGAGTGTTAAGAAAGGTCAGAGGTGATGAATATTGGAGAGAGCAGATATGGAGTAGTATGAAGAGTTTAGCTGAGAAAGGATTTTTTAAAGAAGACAATTGCAATGATAAAGGACAGATGGGTTTATTTTAAGGTGCAGAAACCTGCAGTCATTAGAAAGTCAGAGAGGAAGAATAGGTTTAGAGAGACATGAGAGTGTGAGAGTTAGATAAGATATATGTGGAAGCAAGATTGTTCTGGGCCCAGGAGGGGATTGATCAAATCCTGATGATAGAAAAGGAGACAAAAATGCTGTTGCTGGTTGACAAAAGAGGAGTGAGTTGTAGACATAACAGACTGAAAGGAATATGAAACATTTCAAATGGTTTATCTCATGTAGTCTATTTTATTTTTTGTCACAGAGCTTTTCTTACATTTTGTATGCTCTATAGATTTTGTATGATGGTGGAATTTAGTAGCATAAAAGTTAGACTAACTAATATGTCCCAATGAGTTTGTCTGTGTTGAGGTGGTGGTTTATCAGGCAAAGCTATAATAAATTCATAAGTAGAGATGAAAACATATGTGAAGCTCTAGGTGAATTTTACTTCTCTGATTATTACATTATCAGCTTTATCAGTAGAGCATCTGGTAATAAATCATATTGATCTTCAACTCCAACAAAATACACCCATTACCATTCATTATAGTGGCACAACTTACTAGCTTAGTGACTCACTTCTTTTATTACTCGTTTACTTTTTTATTAAAGAATCAGTAAGGGGCTTCCCTGGTGGCGCAGTGGTTGAGAGTCCGCCTGCCGTTGCAGGGGACATGGGTTTGTGCCCCGGTCCGGGAGGATCCCACATGCCACGGAGCAGCTGGGCCCGTGAGCCATGGCTTCTGGGCCTGCGCGTCCGGAGCCTGTGCTCTACAACAGGAGAGGCCACAGCAGTGAGAGGCCCGCATATCGCAAAAAAAAAAAAAAAAAAAAAGAATCAGTAAGATTCATAAAGTGTAGAAATAAAGTTAGCAACATCTTTAAAAATTTTTATACATTCTATATTTTTAATACATGATGAACTGAACATTATAAACTCCCTTCATATTTTTCATATAATGTTTTAAAATTGGATTTTACCAGTAAATTATTAGTAGAATTTCTTTACTGAAAATTATCAGACATTTCATTCAGTAATGTTGAGTTGACTTCCTACTGTTTAGTGTGTCTTTATTCCTGTAACTATCTCATATTGTGACAAAAAGAAAGTATGTGTGTGTGATATGTAGCAGTGATCAACTGCCTGTAAATCTGGGTACAAAAACTTGCCTCACCCTTTCCTTTTATCTGATTTGTGCTTGCAACTATAACTTCACACTGTGGTATGTGCTTAAATTTGTTAAGATATAGAAGGGAACTTTTAAAGTCAGAATTGAAATAATTGGAGAAGAAGGAATAGAAAAGAGACTAGCATTTATCTAATGCCTGCAGTGTGGGATACTATGCACATATTGTAGCATTTGATCTTCTCATTGACCTTTGATGGGTGTATTTGTGCAATTTAAATAAAATAGGAAAACTAATGCAGAGGCATGTGTTAGATAAAGGTTGGTTTTATTTCTCCAAGAGGCCTCATTATCCTGATGATTTTACCATGGTCCAGGATCTGTCCTCCCATTTGCAGACTAGAAATCTGATTTTGACTGCACTTAATTATTACATTTTGTAACTATATATCCATATATGTATATGGATATATATATATATATATATATATATATATATATATATTTGTGTTGTGTGTTTGTCTTCACTACTAAAACAGCTCTATGAAGACAGGAACTGCTTCTGTTCTAATCACCACTGAACACCCAGCAACAAATCTAGTTCCTGGCACATAGTAGGCCCTTGATAAATATAAGATAAATATTTATTGAATGAATGGATAATGTAAAAATTAAACATTTAAAGCAGATTTGTCTCTGAAAGGGTGGAGTTATATTAAGCACGATTAAAAAAAAAATCTGAAGGAGCAGTCCATTCTCTTCCCATAGAAAAATGAAACGATGCTTTTTAAGCATAAAATCAATAAGAGAAATTTTAATGAAAAAAAGTTATGAATAGAATGCTTAATGAAATGAGCTAAAATGGGCTAACTAAAAATTCCTTTGTTAAATTCCCTGCTTCCTGTCCTGGCTTGGATTCTACTCTCTACATGCATCTGAGAGCAACTTTTTTCTGCTCTAGGTTGACCAAGCCAGTATCTAATAGGTACCCTCCTTCTTTAGATGTAATAATTAATTCAATCTTTTTACACACATCTTAGACATCTTTCTCTAAGGTCACATTTTCTCTGTAACAAAGCCTATAGACGTTTACCTCAAATCCCTCAAAAGTTGACAACTTCATTTTGCTATTTAAAAAAAGACCAGGCTCAAAAAAGTTAAGAAATCTTGTAAAAAAACAACTCTTCAATTATGAAGTGACTAAACTGGCCTCAGTCTTAGATTTATTTGACTCCAAAGCCTGTTTTCCATCCTCCATCCAGCTGCAAAAGAAAGATAGATGTGGCTTAGCTTGTTGGGATATTATAAAAGGGATGATTGAAAAAAATGAAGAGAGGTAGATATCAGAAAAACAGGACACTTTAAGAAACTTACATGTGAAGGGAACACAGAAGGAGCATAGAGAAAGACAAGGCATGAAGGTATAGGAATGTTTACAAAACTAAGAACTGTTTCGTATGACTTTATATCTACAACTGTTGTCTTCTTTCCTAGTCTCTATTAAGTAATTTCATATCTCCCTAGATTTTGTCTACATAGAAGTTATCACAGCTTAATTTGATATTCTGGTTAATGTCAAACTACCCTATTAGACTGCAAGCTTAATGAGGGCAGGATCATGTCTTTTTTCCTCACCATTTTTGTCCCAAAACTTAGCACAGTGTGGGCGGGGAGAAGAACAGTACTGGGGTGTGGGGTCTGGGACATACAATCAGGAGAGCCTCCAAGCCTCCATTCTTCCTAGTAAAAGAAAATGTGACAAAGAAGTATGGACTAATGAAGATAGATAGGGGGAAATAGAATGTGTAATATCAGGTAAAATTAGGTTTAGAAGAAAGAAGTTGTTGCTGCCCTGGAATCTTTCCAGCACTTGGCTGCTTTGAACACTGTTGGTTGGGTACCTTGTTTTCATACACATGGAATGCCTTAGGCAAGTCTATACAAGGCCTGACCCATGGCAACAAAATCATTAATAGCAAATTGATTCTCTATATTTCAAATCCTCAGAATTAATTTCTTAAATCTTGTCTTGAGGTGTAATACTTTGAATGTGATGTGATAGATTGCTGTAAAGTAGACATTTAGTTCTCTTCAATCCAGTTATAGATTTTCTGTGGCGTAGCACCTGTCCAAACCATTATACAGAAATTCCATAAATCACGGAGAACAGTTAGTAAAAACATAGGTTGAACAATTTAGTATGTCTTGTTCACTCTTAGGTCTTACTGCTTTTAATCTTGGTTGCATTTTTCAGGGCTCCAAAGCTGGGAGCCATACAATTCTTCCTTTTATTTGTCTGAGAGAAGATAAGGAAGCGTTCAAATTTCGGGAAAGGAAAGTATGGTAGCAAAGTTCTTAGGCCAGGTCTTATGAGGGCTGTCTCTGTTTTCTAAGATGTATTGCAAATTTTCAGAAGTTATAGTATTTGTTTTGGATGTACTATTCAAATAGGTAAAATGGAAAGGGAACTCACTTTGTTGTATAAATTTATTGGACTGCTTTTACTCTGCTAGTAGTAAAGAAGCCTATTTCAAAGAGATTCACAGTATTAGAGGTTGGATATGAAGTTAGGAGTACATTTTTTTCCCTTTTGTTTACTCTGGATCATTTGCATGCATAATTATAAAGAAATGAAAGTGAGAATGATTCTTGAATGCTCTGATTACAAACTGCATTTATGATACTGAATATAATTTTAAAAATACATCTTTGCCTCCATTTCTGTTTAGGCGCTCTTCCTGTGTTTAACCCTTTTGCATGCTATTTCTGCATTTGCCCCTTCCAAAAGGGGCATCCTTATTTCTATTAAATAATACTTGCCAAATTTTGAATCTGCATATTTCAAAGTTTCTGTTGGTAGGGATATGTAAATTAGATTTGATCAACTTGTTAAATAACCTATTCTATACTAGCTTATTAGGAAAGTTACAGGTACTCATGATATCAAGCATGACTTTTTGACTATTTAACATGCACTCAGGAATATCTCAGTTAATAACACAGCTGTCATGCTGTGTAATTGGTTCATTTTCTTTTAATTATGCCCAAATTTTGAAAATAAATTTTAAAAATAAATATAACATAACAGTTTGACTAATTTTTATAGCACATGTAAATTACCTTGACTTTACTATTTAGACAATATCGATAAAATATCTCTGAAGTTTTCACATCATGATTTCATCATAAGTTAGGAGCTTAGAAAAAGACATAATAATTTAGCTTCTTACAGAATGCAGAAAGCCAATTCATTGTTCAGTATACAAACTAAGATCACCACTGAGTTTCCTCACAACAAACATCTCACTTAATTCTTAGTCATCAGTAGCCGTGCTTAGTGTAATCCCTACAGCAATTTTGATAGTTCCACAGCAAAATAGTACAAGATAAATTACGTAAAATACATTTAAAACTAAACTAAACCTGTAGTTCCATAGACCATTATTGAGTTCACTAATAATCATTGGAACGTTTTCATCTTTATTTTGGCAAAATTCTCAATTTTGTATGCATATCTTGAACAATCTTTAATTCCTATTGAATGAAATAGTAGGATAATCATCTTTGTAAAGAGAATTCATTTTTATTAAGAGTGTGGGTTCATGAAAAGAAAATTATTTGCTCTTATTTCCCTCAATTTACTTCCTTTTTTCCAATTTTACTGAGGAATAATTGACAAATACAGTTGTATATATTTAAAGGCTACAACATGATGATTTGATATACTTACTCATTGTGAAATGATTACCAAGATCAAGATAATTAACACATTCATCACCTCAAATAGTTAACTCTTTTTTTGTGTGTGGTAAGAATGCTTAAGTTCTACTCTCCACAGTTTTCAAGTATATAATATTTGAAATATATTATTAACTGTAGTCACTGTGCCGTACATTTGACCCTCAGAACTTATTCTTCTTATAACTAAAAATTTATACCTTTTGACCTTCATCTTCCCAGCCACCAACCTCTGCGACCACTATTCTATTCTGTTTTTATGAAATCAGATTTTTTTTTCAATTCTGCATGTAAATGGTAGCATACATTATTTGTATTTACCCGTTTGGCTTATTTCACTTAGCATATGCCTTCCAGGTTCATCCATGTTGTCACAAATGACAGGATTTCCTTACTTTTATGGCTGTGTAATATTCCATTGTATATATACCACAATTTCTTTATCCATTCATCTGTTGTAGGACATGTAGGTTTTTTCCATATCTTGACTGTTGTGAATAAAGCTGCAGTAAACACAGAGATTCAGATATCTCTTCAAGATAGTGATTTCAATCCCTTCAGGTATAAACCCAGGAGTGGGATTGCTAGAGAATATGGTAGTTCAATATCAGTTTTATTGGAACCACATACTGTTTTCCATAATGGTTGTACCAATTTACATTCCTGCCAACAGTGTATGAAGAGTCCCTTTTCTCCACATATTTGCCAGCATTTATCTCTTATCTTTTTGATAATAACCATCCTGATTGGTGTGATATCTCATTGTGTTCTTCATTTGCATTTCTCCGATGATTAGTGATGTCGAGCACCTCTTCATGTACCTACTCTTGGTTTGTATGTTTTCTTTGGGAAAATATCTATTTAGTTCCTTTCTTCATTTATTATTTTGATTATTTGCTTTTTTGCTATTGAGTTGTATGAATTCTCTACATATTTAGGTTATTAACCCTCTATCAGATATATGATTTGCAAATATTTTCTCCCATTCTCTTGGTTGCCTTTTCAATATATTGATTTTTTTTTCTTATTTGTACCTAATTTCACAAAAATTTATATGTATAATGTGTATGTTATATATACGTATACACACACACACTCTTTATATGCTTTTGTTGTTGTCGTTTGATCATTTCGGAAGGAAACCCCAGTGCCTTTCATAAGAGAAACGTATAGAAGAATGAATCAAACTTTTGTAATATTAGTTAAGATGTGAAAATAAGTATGGTAAAATTATAAATAAATTGGTGAAAAAGAAATGTTAAAATGACTAGAGTGGTAAGGCAAAGCAGATGCTCCAACTGGTTTCTCTTAAAAATCCCAAGGAGTCTGAGGAACATTATTGCAGCAGACAATGGCATGTGGAAAAGTAACATTTTTTTCATGTACTACATAGTCAACAAATATTTTTGAGTGCCTACTCTGCATCAGGCATTATGGATGAGAGGTCACAGTTCCAGCTTTCAAAATGTTTACAATGCAGAGAATTGAAGCTTTACACACACAGAAATTTTAAAAGCTATATGATAAGTAATAAAATACATATGCATGGAGAAATACATGTGCACAGAGAAGGGAATATCTTGATTTCCCTGGGAGACTAAAAGAATCTTGGGGTATGAGGATGTGTTTTGAAGGCAGAGGAATTGTGGGCTTTCTAGACAGTGGAAAGAGCATGTGCAAAGCCCAAGAAAAGTGAAAGAGTCATGTGTCTTTGAGAAATTAAAACAGTTTTAGTTGTTAGAACATAAAGTACAAGCAAAATCTTGAAGAATCACTGTCCTGATGTTAACAGGATACAAGGGGAAATTTTGAGCAGTGTAGTAGTATGATTTGATTTGTTAGTTAGAAAAATCACTCTAACATGGAGTAGAGAATCCACTTGTGATACAAACAGTTACATAAGGCATGATAAAGACAGGCTTAGCAGCAGATACTAGTGAGAAGTTATTCCAAGAAATGACCCAAGTGCTGTTGTGGTTGAGTCACTAAAAACTTCTACAGGAAAGAAATGGAGACCCATCAGATGTAAATAAGACCTATGTAGACTTTAACATAGAAATGAAAACAGCTGGGGCACAAAGTAGTATTCATTCTCAGGTGAATGAAATTGTCACTTTTTTAAAGAATTAAGTTATTGATTTATGGTTGTAAAATCAGCCAGAAAGAGTAAGTTGAAAATTTGTTTGGTTCAAATTCTACTAGTGATCACAGTGTTATCTGAACTTTAGGGGGAAAATGACGGATGACTTGGACAATAACTCAGTACAGGCATCGGGGAGAAGGCTAGTTGCTATCTATTCACAGAGTAATACTGTTAAACAAATGATGTATAAAGGTAATTTGCATAATGTTTTTAAAACTAAAATTATTACCAAATGGGGGACTTAGCTCAGTGCCTAACTCATATTAAGCGTCCACGAGGTTTTAGTTATAATGAAAAACAAAGCAGCAAAACTTGCATTTGTCTTTCTTGGATTGCAAAAGAAAAATTATGAAAACTGAGTGTTACTGACATTATGAATCTGTACTCTGTGCCCCTGAAATCGGCGAGCCATGTGTCTTAGCCCATTTTTCCCTCTAAATCTAAATTATGTGATTCTGTGTATTGAATGTACTTTTCTTTTGCATTTGAGTGTGTCCATATAAATATATACATAAAAATTTTAACACTCATTCAGAAGTTCATTGCCTGAAATATGAGGTCAATAGGAACTCACACACACACACATTTTTGTTTTGCTTTAAATGCTTAAAGACCAAATGGAAAAAGAATTATTTTTATTATGAAAACATCAATTGAATTTGCACTGAGGGAAATGTCCCCAGAATGACATCACAAGAAATAAAATAAGATAAAGGAAGTGGACAATTTTCAGGAACAAGTCATCCCAACATAGGGATCGCTGATAATCAATTAGGATGGACAGAGTCTTAAGGCAAAAATGCTAGCTATATGCAAAGTATGTCTCTCTAGAGGCCAATATTCACTCAGCTGTTAAAAATATTTGTTAAACTTAAAAAGTCCTGGAAATCGCAATTACATAACAGCAATAATATTCTAGTCTAAGATAATCTTGGGTCATTTTATGTAGAGACATCTGAAGGATTTCAATGGCATGCATTTACTGCTCAAGTTAGAAGTAATATTCCAAAAATATAAAGTACTTACTTTAGAATTATTATGTAATAGGCAAGAGGATCCCTGATGTCAAAGTAATATCGCTGCTTCCTCCTTTACAAATGCAGGACTGGTGTTACCTATGATGAGAATATTTGGCTACACTCAGCAGTCCATGACTCAAAAACTAAAGTCATTCTGCAGCTCCAGCCTTCACCCCATTAAATCTGTTCTGTTCTTTGGCAGCTGTTTTTGCCATTTACGTTAAAAGCAGATGGGGAAAATGCAAAGAACTGTCAGTTTTATTGCCATGTATAATCAGCATCTGGGCTGTATGTTACAGGAACACTCAATCCAAACTCATACTTTACTGGTGGTGTAAAAACTTTTTTTGAGTTTTTCAGTTTTCAGATTAGAGTAAGGGCTCTATTTTAATCATGTTGATCATGGAAATAGCAACCATTTTTATTTTTTTTTCAGCCTCCATGTATGTGAATGATGCTTGAGTGTATGTGTTTAATAGACGGTTGGGAGTTATCTGCAAAACTATTTTGCTAATTTGTTTTAAAATGTGTTTTGGAACCATAAATGTTTATTTCACATTAGAGATCAAGTCATGTGTCAGATTTATTCCTTTCTATAATCTGTGTGTATATGTGTGACTAATACATGCTATAGACATTATATTATATAATGCCATATATTATATGTTACATATATACACATATATATCCTCATTTTAATTTTTTCCACTATTTTTTGAGCAGGAAAAAACATACCATATATGTTTCTTACATCTCATAATTTTTACCAAAACATTTATAGTAGGTTTTATTTTCTCATTTTTCAGAAAGAGAAACTGAGACACAGAGAAACAAACAGTAACTTTTGCAAGGTCCACAGAGCTAATCAGTGGCAGATTCTGAATTTAATCCAAGTCTGTATAAAGCTCATACTTTTAATCACTAAACTCCACTTTTTATCTTTATGTCGATACATATACAAAACATAAATACCTCTTGGGAGAGCTATTTCAGCTTTGGCATGTGGATGTTATTTTTTATAGTTTATCAAGATAATTTAATTTGAAAAATATTGAAACGAATGCCTGAGTATTGAAAGCTTAGTGAGTCAAAAGTGTCATTTAAAATAAACTAATGTTGTTTAATATAGTGTAAATGTCTTCAGAACTAGTTGGAATATTTAACTACCCAATTACACTGTATGTTGTATACTTTCCTGAAGTAAGATCTGCTAATTGATAACCATGGTAAAGTATTTATATGCCACAGAGCCCAGCTATACCTGCACATAATTTCCAAGTTTTAAGTGTCCACAGTATTACAGCAGAGAGATTTACTGATAATTTCCCGTTTTCTACCATCTTTGAAATAGGCACCAGAAAAGTGACGTATATTGGTAGCTATTCATTCTTTAGGAACTCTAAAAGTGTGAAGACATATATTTCTTTTAAAAAAAAAGCAGTAGAGAACAAGAGAAAAAGATATATGGGAGTGGGAGGAAAAAGTTCTTTTTATTGGTTAAACATACTTGTGAATTTTTTGATTGGAATAGTTAGAAAACTGTCTTCTAACTAAAATTGAACTTCTAACTAAAATTTCCTTCTTGTTTTGATGAAGTGTAGCAGCAGATTGCTTTGAGATATACGTACATACAGCGATGAAATGTTTTGGAATTGTTCACATACATTCCGTGGAGAAAAAGGTTCTGGCTCCTTTTATATGAAAAAGTCTTCCTTTATCATATGGGGTTTATAAAATTTTCTCCCTCTCTTACTCAGTTTTCTAAATCTATTTTTACTTTGAAATTTAAAATATTATTATTTTTTTTTTATGAAGGGCTAGCATTTGGAAGGCTCTTAATTATGGTGGATTTTATCTACAGCAAGCAAATATATCTCAGCCATTACACTATCTCTTTTTGTAACCCTGGAATTTTTTGTTTGTTTGTTTGTTTGTTTTTATGATTGTGGATGTCTGTTTCTTATACTTTTTTCCAATGTTTGCTTCTTATATTTTGAAGCTGTGTTATTAGGTATGTAATTTTTTTAACATCTTTATTGGAGTATAATTGCTTTACAATGGTGTGTTAGTTTCTGCTGTATAACAAAGTGAATCAGCTATACGTATACATATATCCCCATATCCCCTCCCTCTTGCATCTCCCTCCCACCCTCCCTATCCCACCCCTCTAGGTGGTCACAAAGCACCGAGCTGATCTCCCTGTGCTATGCGGCTGCTTCCCATTTACTATCTGTTTTACATTTGGTAGTGTATATATGTCCATGCCACTCTCTCACTTTGTCCCAGCTTACCCTTCCTTTTTTTTTAACCTTTACCTGAAAACTCTAATATTTTTCCTCCGTATTTTTTATAATCTGGTTTTAATAGTCCCCCTCTTGTTTTAGGAGGAAGGGCAACATTTGAGATGTGTGTTGTTTGTAGTTTGTCAAATACATTATGAGGTTCTTGTAATGAAACACAGAAATTATTTATCCTAGAGACCTAGAAGTTTACAGGAAGTACACATTAGTTTATTGTTTGTCCACTGAAAACAAGAAAATGGACATTTTTAAACGTTTTAAAACTTACGGTTTGACATCTATCAGTGGTAGAATATTTTCCTGTGTGAGAATCTGTCTCTTTGAATGAAGGAGGCAATTATGTTGTGCCTTAACGGACTGCTAGACAGTGCCATAAAAACCAATTAGCTGCTGAGTCAATGTAAATAACCATATAAGCTTCGTTTCAAATATTCTTTTTTTGGAACAAGGTTGGAAGTAAATAGATAAATAAAGAAAAGCAAGCAAATCCATTGTACATGTCATTGTTCAGCTTTCTGTTGCATATGTTGTAAATGATATGGTTTGCCATATGTAGATTAAGTCATGGGACATTGCAGTAAGGAATAATACCTGCAGTATTGCTATATTATGTTTGTTATTTTTGCATATAAAATTAAATATGTTTTCATCATGAATTCTCTTTGTTTTGTAACTTTTTGAACATGCATTTTCTAAAAAAATAGATGGCCCACTTATATCTTTTTGTTTTGTTTGCTTTAGCAGGAATAGTTATCAATGAAATTAACTGCAGATTCAACACAAACTAAGTTACAATAAAATATATTTAAGGGCTTCCCTGGTGGCGCAGTGGTTGAGAGTCCGCCTGCCAATGCTAGGGGACACAGGTTCGTGCCCCGGTCCGGGAAGATCCCACATGCCGCGGAGCGGCTAGACCCGTGAGCCATGGCCGCTGAGCCTGCGCATCCGAAGCCTGTGCTCCGCAATGGGAGAGGCCACAACAGTGGGAGGCCCGCGTACCATAAAAAAAAATATATATATATATATATATTTAAAAGCCATTAGAACAGTTAGTGATCATTATAAGTATTCTAGGTTCTGAGACTTTAAAATAATAAATGAATTTTAAAATTTCTAAAGAAGTTTTTTAATTATATTAAGCGATAGAATTAGTTTGACCACATTTGTAAGTTAATGTTATTGACATTTCAGAAGTCTCAGTACTGAATATCTCATTTTTAAAAAAACTTATATTGAACAAATTAGTTGGAAATGTAACTGTAAAACTGGACACTTTATCAATAAAACGTCCATGAGGGTATAAACATATCTGCTTTTGATCACCATTGAATTCCAATTATGTAATACAATATGTTGCACAGGGCCGTCATTAAATATTTGCAGATTGAATGAATGAATGAATAATTGCTGATTCCTTATTTTCAAGAAACTGAAATTATATTTACGAAAAGTAATTGTATGATCTAGTTTTGCATGACTGTTGAAAGAAACCTGCTAGACACTAAGAATTTTTATCTTTTCTCATATTGCATTATATTATTTTGAGAAAATCTTTAACAAAATGAAATGATGTTTCATTGGCCTGGATTTGAAGAAAGTCCTTTAATCAAGAGTATTCCATCTATAGCTTGTTTTTACTATATTTTCGTCGATTACATTTTAAACTTCTTAAAATCCAACTACAAGAATGGATCACAGCAAAAAAAGTGTGTCTCTAAACCATCAATTCATAATGTTCTAATCAATAATGTAACAGTGAAATGATTAAAATATCCTTTGCTATACTTAGAGCTTTTGAAAAAAGTAACCCTTTCTTAAGACCTAGATAAATAATCCATATGAAGGAAATTCATATTTGCTTCATGAGATTTATTTCTTGTCTTCTAGGGTAAATCTGCCCCTTAGGGGCCAACAATCCGGTGGAGGAAGGATATGTGAAAAATAAATAGAATGAAGTCAGATAAGAGCAGAGGAGTTTAGAAGAAAATGCCCTTGAGCAGAGAGAAATATACAATTAACCATACCTAAGAAAGTAAAGGAAAGCTTCAAAAGGAGGCTGTGCTCTAGTCATCTTAAAATAACTAAACAATATTATTAATATTGATGTGAAATTATTAACTTCAACGGCTAACAATAAGGAATGATTAAGGAAATATGGCACATTTTGACAATTGAATTGCCATGAAAACATTAAAAATAATGTCTTCCAAAAATTTTAATGATATAGGAAAACATGGATGATATGATGTTGAGTGTAAAGGAGTCAAGTCAAAATTCTCTGTACAGTAAGATTTTAATTATATAAAGTAAATATGCATGCAGAAAAACTAAAGTAAGATTCACGGATCTGAGTACTGTAATATGAGTGATTTTAATTTGCTTCCTTAACATATTTCGTAAATAGCTTAAGTTTAAGTTTTTCTTTAATGTGAACAAAATAACTTCCGCTTTCTGGACTAATATTGCAAGTTACAGAAAAGATTTTACCTATTTGTGAGGGAGCAAGGTACAGAAACTTGGGGAATAACTCAATTTGGAGGACTAGAAAATGAAGCCATAAATAGAAAGAGAAAAGCAGAGCGAGAATCAGGAACATATAGAGTCACATCCAAGGGAGGAAGGATTGTTCACAATATCATATGCTACAGTGAGTCCAAGAGCAGTGAAGACTGGGGAAACCCATTACCTTTAGAGACAAGGAGGTCAGAGGGTGAACACTGAGACTGTTGAAGAAAACATGATATTGTAATATAAGGCCTTTGAATCAGAAAAGACCGTAATTTAAGCAATTTGACTTTACCTCCTAGTGATATTTTATTTATGTTGATCTGATGTCCATTAAATGCTTGTAATACATATAATGTCAAAGTATTACCAACATTCAATAAAAATGAATCACTGTATATGACACATATATAGCCTATATATGGCCGGCCTCTATATATAATATTTATACATAAATATACCAATATAAATGTATATACATATATGTGTATTTTTTATATATATTTTTTAAATTTGGGCAAGAAAATGGAGCTCATGCCAGGTATTTCAACAGAGGGATTTAATATGACAAATGAGTTAAACAGCTCTAGAAAGTGACACAGATTAGAAAGTTGCTTCCACCCCCAGGGCTACAGAGAACTAAGAAGTTGATGATATACAAAGTTAGGATGTGGCCCTTAGCAGGAGCTAAAATTAAGGAAGAGATGAGACCACTGCTGAGGACATATCCTGAGGCAGAAAAGGGGAGAATACCCTGGCTTCTCCCTTCGTCCCACCTTGGGTCTCCCACCAGTGCCTCTCACTGATGAAGTCTCACAAAAGCCAGTTAGCAACTGAGCCTGAACTAAATGGTTCACAGGAGTCAGCTCTCTGGGATACAGAGCAGAAGGGAGGAGAAGGGATGGGAAATGTGTATTAGCATATTTATATGGGTAGAAATGAGGCTGAGAGACAACATTTTTTGATGGACTAAAATATTTACCAAAACACCCTGTGAAATATACTGTTTTGTGTCTTTCATAACTAGATGGGTAAAATCTTGTCTTCCTTTGATAGCAGAACCATGGAATAGATAATGTTAGAGGGTTATTTTCACCTCTCAGATTTTAGTGCATCATAAAAACACGGCAGTTGTGTTTAAGTGCACTTTGCTGCAGTGGTTTTCACATGAAATATTCACATAATGGATTGACAGAGTCCAGATAGTTTTACTGAAAATATCTGTAGCACTTATAAATTTAGAATATAGGATTTTTGCCTCAGAAGAAGCTTCAAAATTAATTTTCTGCATATAACAATTCTTTCAAGCTATAATATGCTTTCTGTAGAGGAAATGGTCTATAAAATTTAGTATTCAACCATAATGTCTTTTGTGGAAGAGTTATAGTTACCTGTAAAACATGTTCTACATCTTTTCAATGTTACAACGTATTTCTTCCTGATATTGAAGTTAGCAAAACGTATTCCCAACTTAGCTTCTTACAGGTGTTCTTTCTTTTATACAAACTCCAGACTTAAATATTAATGAACTTGTAATGCCTAAAAAATCAGAATATTTTTATTGTTTTTAGAGTTGCTTTGTTTTTATTCCCAATCTTGTACCACATTTAGGGCAGAGCACAATTAATTTTAGTAGTCTTTTTTGAGAAAAAAAAGAAAATATCACTTATAAAGCATATCACCTTTGCTTCTTGACATGGCTTGAATTAAACATATCTGGGAGCTCACATTTCTATTTAAAACTTAATTTTTTTTTCATTGCAGACGTTTGGAACAGAACTCAATCAAGGTCATTCCTCCTGGAGCTTTCTCACCATATAAAAAGCTTAGAAGAATGTGAGTGAATAATATTCTGAAATCAGTGTAATTTTTAAAAATTATACAAGTCATGACCATGCGAAGACATCCATTTAAGTATGAATAAGTACTCGACAGATTAAATATTAAATGATGTGACTATCTGTTGCTAGTTCTATAATATTGTAATGTTAAAAGCTAAACTATTAATTTTTAAAGTTCTCTGTAATTTAGCATATTAATTCACACTAGTGTGAATGTACGTGGTCAATATATTATGCAATCAAATTCTTAAATATTCTATTTTCAAAAATAACACATGCCATCTTTAATAATAATTTAGGAAAATAGCCAATAATTGATTTAAAAGTGTGATTTTTTTTTTTAATTTAGGATGCTTCAGATGTTTCATGTTGCAAATTTTATATATGTATTGATAGGTGCAAAACTGACATGCAAAGGCAATAAATAGCTTTCTCCTGCAGTAAATCTCACTGATATTCTATTTAGTTTAACCTAACCTATTTTTAATCTTAGCGACCTGAGCAATAATCAGATCTCTGAGCTAGCACCAGATGCTTTCCAAGGACTACGCTCTCTGAATTCACTGTAAGTATTGACCACATCACTGAAGGAAAGCAGCATACACAAGGAATAGTGGCTCTAGTTTTAAATTTGGATTTAAGGGCTATACTCTTTCAGTTTTTTATTATGAATTACTAATAATAATTAGTATGAATCTTTAGTGAATTTCATCATTTTTATGGAGAACTGCTACCTGCCACTAAAATTAGCCAATTTTTAGGGGTATATATTTTAAGGTTTGACAGTTCTGCTGTTTAGAGAGCAAGAGTATGAGCCCCTTTTTTGACAATGTTTTCTTTCTGAAGTAAAGGGAAAATGTTTATTTTGGGGTGCTCTGGTCAGTGTTGTGTTGATAATCCTTAAGCCCATAGCCGCTGTCTCTGGGGACAATTACAGTCCCCTTTAGAATGATGTTGGGCGAAGTCTTGCAGAGAACAGTAGAAGACGACCATTGAGAGGGCCCCCCAACCCCTGCTTCATCACCTAAAGACTTCCCTGACAGACCAGCTTTAATCTCTCAAAGAGCAAAGATAAGAAGGTATGAGAGCTTTTTAATGTCAAAAGGACTTCCAGGGAGATAGCTATGTAAATTAAAGTGGTTCTGAAGTGAATTTATAAAGGCCATTATTCCTTCAAACTTGTACAAAATCTTCAGAAGTCCACCGAGTAGAGTTAGCTTTTATTTCAAATTTTAATTTTAAAGTTTGGAAATGAAATCTGGTATTTTTTTAAGGGGTGATGCTTAGAGAAGGGTTCTTATTGTTGTAAATTACTGCAGGGCACTTAGAAACTTCAGAAGTCAATGGTAGCCAGTGAGAATTTCAGGATACACATGTGTGATACTCAGATAAACACCTTTGGTTTATGTAACAGTTTACACTCATACCAAGGGGAGGAGATGGACCAGCTCTTCTGGGCACATGGATGTTCAAGTTGCTATGCTGGTCTGCGCAGAAAACTGCAGTTTTCTTTGAAGAAAAAAATGGAAAACTATCACTTCACCTGCAGTGTCTGCCTAGGTTCATTTCTGTTTGGTTTTTGTTTTGGATTTTTATTTTAATAGATGAAGTCCAAGACCAGGGAAACAACTATTGGCAGAAAGTGTAAAGTACAGTCATGCACTGTTCTCAGGGTGGGCTGCCAGATTCTAAAATCGCAAAGCACAATGCAAAACTCTATTAAATCACCCAAATTGTCCGTAAAGTACATACCATCCTGGACAGTAATACTATCCAAAGTAAACAGAGCCAACCTCCCAGCCATACAAAAGGACAGAACAAAAGTCAAGTCAGTGTACAAAGTCTTGGTCCTTCAAGTATCTGTGCCTCAAAGATAACCATTAAATGTCAAAAAAAGAGAGAAATGGATGGAGAATTCTGATTTATATCTGCTTGCTTGCAGAGTTTACTGTTAAGT
This sequence comes from Orcinus orca, assembly GCF_937001465.1. Lineage (NCBI taxonomy): Eukaryota > Metazoa > Chordata > Mammalia > Artiodactyla > Delphinidae > Orcinus > Orcinus orca. The sequence continues at coordinate 107,483,847 of NC_064562.1, read as the reverse complement.
TCTACTGCCTTAATGATGTTGACACTTGTGGTTGTGAGAATTAAATGGTAAAAAGAAATAATAAGATAAATAAAAGAGTAATCATTTTAATTTTGTTAATCATTCATCACAGTAAATTACATTATATTTATTAAATATATATTTATTATAATTAATGATTATAACTTATGTACTAATCTACATATATAATAAACTAATGGCAAATTGGAAAAGAAATGACAACACATGTAAAAGAACTTGTTTGCTGAATTGGGATCTTAGTCTTCAAGATCATAGCTCTCATGTACATAGTTCTTTTGGAAAGCTATAGAAAAGCATTATCTTTCCTTGTAGAACTGCATTTCAGTCAGGACACTAAGTCACTGAGGAATTTCTAGTTCAAATCATAGCAGTACATGGAAAAGTAGGAACATTTTTCCAGAAGTGGAATACCCACATAATGCCTTATAACATTATAAAACAGAAAAGCTAGGAGAAAATCAAATAGCTATGATATCACAGAGAAAGTCCATATATTATAACTAATATCATTTTCCTCTTTGTGTTCATGTTCTGAATTGGCCTTCCAAAGATTAAATTATTTACCCCCTCCATAAGATATATAACTACCCGGATTTGCAATCACCCTTTTCTTCATTTAAACACAATCATAAATTCAACAGAAATGTATTTGGGCCCCTCTTGTGTACTAGTCCCCACGTGAGTGAACGAAACACCAAAATCCCTCCCTCATGGAGGTGACCAATGATAAAGTAAACTATGGACAGAAAATATAGTATATCTGATGATACAGGTGCTATGAAGGAAAACTAAGAAAGGAAAGGGGATAAGGAATGCTAGAGGAGGGGAGAGCTAAAATTTTAAATAGAACAATTAACAAAGGCCCCCCAGGAAAGTGATATTGGGCAAAGATCTGAAGATTGGGATTGTAGGAGTGAGCTCTGCAGAGATATGGAGAAAGAGCATTCAAGACAGAGGGAACAGGGCTTCCCTGGTGAAGCAGTGGTTGAGAATCCGCCTGCCAATGCAGGGGACCCGGGTTCGAGCCCTGGTACGGGAAGATCCCACATGCCGTGGAGCAACTAAGCCTGTGCACCACAACTGCTGAGCCTGTGCTCTAGAGCCCGCGAGCCACAACTGCTGAGCCCACATGCCACAACTACTGAAGCCCGTGCTCCTAGAGCCTGTGCTCTGCAACAAGAGAAGCCACTGCAATGAGAAGCCCGTGCACCGCGACAAAGAGTAGCCCCCGCTCGCCGCAGCTAGAGAAAGCCCCGCATGCAGCAACGAAGACCCAATGCAGCCATAAATAAATAAATAAATAAAATAAAATTATTAAAAAAACAGAGGGAACAGCTAAATACTGAGGCTCTGAGGTAGGAGTGTGCGGAGTGTTTCAAGACAGAGCAAGAAAAAGTCAGTATGACTTGAGGGGAGCAGATGCTTGAAATTAAAATAATGAAAAGGTTGCAGTTGTTGGTAATGGCAAGGTCTCGGGTACAGCCACGAGGATAGAGGGGTAAATATGGTGAAAGACAGGTTGCTGGAAAAGAGTCATGTTGGAGACTGAAATAGTAAGCCAGGAGTTTAAGTCTTCCAGAAAGGGGTGAAGTGACTTAGGTGTATGTAGATTAACTGCAAGAGGGATGCAAATAGGCCACATTTCTTTCTTTAAATGAGGTGTTTACTTGTACAAGTTGCTTTTATATGTCTTACTGCAGCTGTACTCAATTATATAGCCAGCTTAATTTAATCACTACATTTGCTAAAGAAGCGAAATATTTAAAGGTGGTATGTTGCCAAATATCTCTAATGCATTTTATTTAATAAATTGATATTTTATTCAATTACCAAAACAGTATATGTTAGAGAAAACTGGATTTCATCTATTGAGTGTTTTTTAAGGTCCCTCCTATTAAATTCATTAACATTTATTTATTTTTATTAACATTTATTTTGTTACATATTATTATATATCACTATTATATATATTATATACTACTATTATATATTAACATATTTTATTATATAACAGTGTATTACGTATTATTAACAAAATATCATTCAAAATACATGCATCTATGAAATCATTTTATCCTCAGGGCTTTTTATTACTTTCACTGTGACATCAACAAAATTTCTATAATATTTAATAATCATTTCTTAAGAACTTGGCGTACAAGTACATTTAGCATTGCCTCTAAACATTTTTTATTTTTCATTTACTGGTTGGATTTATATTATATTATAATTATATATATTTATATTAACAAAATAACTTCATATTAAGTGTTATAGCAGTGCAGCATAGTGGCTAAGCATATCTCCTTTAGAATGCTGGATGGCTTGTATTCGAATACTGGCTCTAACTAACTGGTACACAGAGCTAGTTACTAATTTCGCTGTTCTTCAGTTATCTCATCTCTAAGATGGGGATGAGATTATTCCTCTCCTGGCTTTGTTAAAAACACAGAGTAAACTTTCAAGAGATATTACAATAAGACCATGGCAAATTCTTCTCCTGATACTTATCAATGTGTATGATTTTGGATTTTAATTATCCCAGGGAATTTTTATGCCCAAGATCCTCAGAATATGATTTTCCCCTCTTCTTACTTTTTCATTAACCTTTTACAAACTATTGTAGTTCACTAATTCTTATTTCCTCTCTTCACTAACCAGCTCACAAATTCCACAGGGGTCTATAGTGTAAGGCTTGATTGCTGTATTTGCATTTCCTACAGGCTTTTCTTGGACTGATGTTAACTGTCCAGCACAGTACCTTGCATTTACCACTGGTTTTCATTGAAAATGTAGCGACCTCTGCTTTCTCTTTACTGTACTCTCTTTAAATTTGCTTAGTGTTTTAATTCTCAAGTACACGTGGTTTTTCATTTATAAGTAAGTATAGCTCTTTAACATTTATTTGGATAGTAAGTCTGCTCATTGCACCTTTTTCATGATAGCCATCATGTAGGTTTCTATTTTGGACATTTTTTCGCTTTAGTAGGAGTTCTGTCTTCTGCTTTCAACAAGGGCAGGAGAAGTCAAAGACTGGCCAGCAGTGGTTGCTGTGTCTTACTGTCCCAGTATTGAAACACCAGAGTGAAACTCGGTTTAGTATTCTTAGCCTTCCTTCTTGTAGCAGGTACAAAAGCTGCCATAAGATTTCCCTGTTGTTTCAAACGACTATAAAAAATTCTCTATCAGCATAACTGTACTGTATATAGAATGGCAAATATAAGCCATGTATAAGAAAACTGTAGAAAAGCTACCCAATTTGTCATTCTTGGTATTTGGAAATTGTGCGTATTACTCATGTATTTATTTTCTTTTCACCTGAATTATTTTTATCTTGATTTTTAAATATTTTCCTTCCCTCTTATGAGTGTAGCAAGATTCTCACTGGCCCTCTTGCAGTTTGTATCTTTATGTGATGATACTCCTTTCCCTCATTTTTATAGACTTTGGCTCTATTTTCTTGACTGCCATCCAATTGTTCTGTCCTGGTCTTTGGACTTTTGATATTTTTAAATCCCTTTTTCCTTCCTACCATTTCGATCTCACTGTGTGTAAAAAAACTATTCAGCCCTAGTATTGCTATACCGTTTTGTAGAGAAATCTCATCCCCATCATATCAAGTATTTATTATAATATTTTTATGATAGTCCATATACCCAATTATACCTACACTTACAGATTTCCTACATCCTTTTGTGATTTTCGTCTTTTTCTCCCCTGTACCCAAATTGTCTCATTCATAGTAAACATCTATTTTCTTATCATGATCTTAAAGAAAACAGAATGATTTGTTGGAAAAGAAAATGTTCACAGTGTAAGTATGTCACACTGTCTAGCTAGTCCTCCTTTTGTGCTATTTGAACCAACCTTTGAAACAAAAGACCCAAGTGAACAACCTACTAAATTACTCACCCTTTGATTCTAATGTGGGTTCCCCACAGTTCTTACACATCCTGTTTCCTTTTTAGATCTCGATGGGTTCAAAATGTGAAACTCCTTCAATATTCAAAATAGCCCTTTTGGGTGTCTCTTTGAAGCCATACCTTTTATTCATCTCAGTTGTATCAGCGGCTGGCACACGGGCCAATGGTGAACATTGAACAAGTAACAGCTGGATTCAGTTTAATTGGGCACGAAGCCTAGAACCTGGCAAAGTTCCTGGCACATAATGAGTGTACGATACCTATTGCTGAGTGCATTACTTGAATGATATTCCGTTGAATATCCCGAATTGGTGCCACCTTGATCTGATCATTTGTTCCCTAAAGCCCTCTGTTCTCTTATTCTTGACCTTAAGATATATATTATTATTGCTCTACCCTTTCTTAACGCCCTTACCTCCTTGAGCCCGACAATGTAGAATTCTCTCTTTTGTTCTTGTATTTTTAAAATTGTTTCTTCTCTAATTGTGTTAAGTTTTTAAAAAAAATCTATATTCTACACAAATGAATTTTTATGTTATACTGTATAACTATACCACTGGAATCTATACAAATGAAATGTCACATTGTACAGCATAGCACCCAGCTTTATTTGTTCCCTTAAGAATTTTCTTCATATTTTGTAATATATCCCACCTCTCACTGACATCTTAAAAGGCAACAGCTTTTTCCTCACTCTGATTCATCTCTCTTGCATTATTTTCCTCCTTTCCAAACAGAAATCATGTACAGCTGCCAAACATATTAATTATTTTGATTCTCATTTTGGCTTTTTCCTCCACATTTTTGTTTTACATCTTTATTGGAGTATAATTGCTTTACAATGGTGTGTTAGTTTCTGCTTTATAACAAAGTGAATCAGTTATACATATACATATGTTCCCATATCTCTTCCCTCTTGCGTCTCCCTCCCTCCCACCCTCCTCCACATTTTATGACATCATTTATTTCTCTTCCAAAAGAATACTTCTGACTTTTTAAAGTAATTTATGCCCATCCTAGAGAATATTTTAAAAATAAAGACAGTATATATAGATTCAAATTCAAATGACCTCTGGACAGTAAGTCACTTACCATCTAGAGATTTTCCACTTTTTTTTCTATGTATATATGTATATATTCTTCTAAACAAAGTTAAAATTATACTATAATATATTCTTTTGTATTATGCTCTTTTAAACTTAGTGTTGTATCATGAATACTTTCATTTCACTAAATATTCTTCAGAACATGATTTTTATCAATGTGAAATATATATTTAGCCAACCCCCTTCTTTGGAACTTGGATACACTTTATTTGTATTTAATTTTTCACTGTTATAAATTATTCCATGAACAACATTTGACAGATAAAATATTGTGTTTGTCTCCGATTTTTTTCTTAAACTCTTGAGAGAAACTAAGTTAAAATTTATATAAACATCTTTATGACTCTTGATACATGTTGTCAAATTTTTCCTCTAAAAATATAATTTTTGTCTTTTCCTACACATAATTGTGGTCCTCCGCTTTTGAGGCCTGAGAATAGAGGGGCATCATTGCAGATCTGTGGTCAATAGCCAGCATGATGAGTCAATCATTTTCATTTATTTGCTGTTGAAATCCCCTCATTTCACCCTTTCTGTGAATACATTAATTTATTCCTTAATTTGTTCCTGTGCTAATTTATTACTCATTTTACTCTTCAAACAATATTCACTCATCAATCCAATGATGAGTGAATATTGAACATCACTGTGTGTCAAAACCTAGGCACCAGGTATGCTGAAGTAATTAAGTCATGGTCCCTGCACTTTGTGGCTACACTTAGTGGCTAATCAGAGGTAGGGACATGATAATACATTCCTATTCATATTTCTTTGGGGAACATACATTTTAAAAATTCTCCTGTATCAATATTAATGATCACTGTCTTCACAAATCTTACATTTCTTATGCATATACATTATATGTTTAAAACGAAAATTTTACACTTATGTGGATTCCTTTCACTGTTTTCCATTATGATAATCCTAAACCTCATCCCTTTAAAGAACAGTAGGTTCCACATTTGCTGTTCTCCTTTGTTATATACTGTGTGCTCTCATTACATATGAACTGTGTGTGCGTGTGTGTGTGTGTGTGTGTGTGTGTAGAAACACATGACAATTTAACAGTGGACATTTCTATGAAAGGGGAATAAAATTATAAATTATGTTAATTTTTTTGTTTTTCTGTGTTTTCCAAACTTTCTACCATAAGCTACGTCTAATCTATAATCAGGGAAAAAACATTTGCAAATTGAAGTTTGTTTACTCAACTATGGCTTTTATGACTTATGGAGCTTACTAACCTCCTATATGCCTGAATACATATGTTTGGCTGAATTTGTTTTGCTGGTTGATGTCTAATTTTTTTGTTTGTTCAAATCATGTTTTTCCAGTGTCCTCTATGGAAATAAAATCACAGAACTCCCAAAAAGTTTATTTGAAGGACTGTTTTCCTTACAGCTACTGTAAGTATTTGATTGTTTCTGATCTGTTGAACCCAAATATATATTTTAGCCAGTGTACCATCTCGTATTTCATGGAGGCTTCAGAAAAATTTGACCCAAAATGACATAGCTTAATGAAATGGAAAAGATTAGTCTAGTGAAGCTAACATTGATGGTGGTTATTTATTTGAAGACACAACACTTTGAAATTGTTCCCAAACCTTTCTTTCCACATTGTCATAAATGTGGGCATCCTGGCTGTTCTGGCATTTATAGTTTGTGGAATCCTTGCCCTTTATGAAATTTCTCTGGTTTGATTTACCAATAATTGGAAAGGAGAAAGACCTGGTAATATGTTTATCCACCTTTGTCCAAAGAATCTGCAACAGTGACAATACTAGAATAACATCCCCCAACACAAAGATGGTGTTTAGTAGCCTAGGACAGAGTGGTAACACTCAAACTAATCTTTAGTGAGAGAATTATCTGTCAATTTCCTGAATTTTGTCTTTAAAGACCACTCTGCTTAGAGAATAGCTACAACTTATTTGTCTCGAAAGAAGTATTTATGATACATATTTATAAGAATAAGACTTGACCCCAGGTGTCTTAATTAATGCTCATATGAAAATGAGATTGAAAAAATACGATAATACTAAGATTGTTAGTTTTGGACCATCAAAGTCTATTCAAATCACTAAACACTTATAGGGTATCTCATTTGGGGTACACACTGACCTAGCTACTGTGGATAGAAAGATGAGTATGATATAATTTTTTCTCTCAACTAGCCCACAGTCAGTCTACTTTAAAATTCTTAAGTTTAGAATGCTATTTTCTCTTTTGGATGTGTGTATTTGTTGGAGTTGGGGTTTGAACCACTTACTTGGTAAAAATTTATTCCTGGTCTCACAAACAGCCCAAAGGTTGATTTTTTTCCTTACCTGATAAATGTATGTTTATAATTACATCCTATTATCCACATTTTAAACTTTCATTATTATGCAGAAACATATTCTATATCACAACACAGTTCATACATATACACACATGTGTCATACATATACATGTGTGTGCACATATACATGTGTGTACATATGTACACATATACACATATGTGTCTGTTCATACAGACACACAAATGAAGCAAATCATTAACAAAACTGTTTAACCTCACTATGTATAGTACTGTCAATTCTGTTCCATTCTCTCTCTCTTCTTAATGCTACATAACTCAATAAATTGATTTTACAACAGACCAATCCGTCATGATAACTACTGACCTTTGTCACCTAGTGACTTTATTTGGGCATCAAATTATTTTTTAACCCTTCATTTGCAGTGAAGTTAGTAAATATTGTTTCTGATCTTGAATAGGATGACTCTATACACATTATAGGTATAGCTAGGTACTATAGCCAAGTGTTGCCTATTTGTTATTTACTTTTGTGTCATTCTTTCACATCTTCTTAGCATTATTCTCCTCACCATTCACTTACATTCTCTTGCTACCACTGTCCTGCCTGGTACCAACACTAAAAACGGCACCTTTTTCTTTCCACACACACTTATTGGTAGTTGTTGTAACAAGTGGGTTGATAAACACTGGGAATCTGTATGTAGATAAACCTTACTAAAAAAGCCGGCTTTCTCCCTCTGCCTTAAGTTCTATCTCTAGACCAAGCCTGCCAGAGCTAATGTGGCACAATAGACTCTTTATGGTTAGTTGAGAATTTGGTTAGGTTAAACATCTTAGATCTGCTTGAACAGATGAGATATTGAGGAGAAGAAGTAGGTAAATGGAAGGAACAAAAGAAAGTAGTGTTCAGTACTGTCCCCCTAATTTCTGGACCACCTGAATGTAAACTAAGTACAAAGTGCTCAGAACGGCACTTTCGTTAGTTGTGTCTTCCAGGCTCCGCATCTTTTCCTTGTCCTTAGCATTGTGCTTTCCAGCTCCTTTCTTAGCTCACTAGTTAGGGAACATGGCCAGTGGGCCGTGTGTTGTGGCCCCAAGTGGGGAGGTATAGGATTAATCAGTCCACACCTCAAACCATGCGTCTAAGCTCTTAAGAAAGTATTATATAGATCACAGAGAAAACCAAAACTGCAGTTTCTGAAGGAAGATAAAAAAAGAGTACAGCAGGGAGAACCACCACTAGAAAGTCCTGGCTTTGCATGTGCAGGGAATTGAGGTCTTAAAAAGGCAAGTAAAACTGGAATACCCTGAATTACAGAGATTCTGGTGGGCAAATGGGTTCAGTGGGTTAGATAAGAAAGCATCATACCCAAACCACATAGCACATATTTTTTGAGCTACTAAATATTTGTTAAAGTCCGAAGTATCAAAGCTCTGAACTGAATGGTGACAGAGAAAAAGAAGTATCAAAGAAAATTCTCTGCCCCTGGAGGGCTAAACTGTCTTTGGGCAAACATGAGGGCCTCTATAAAATAGTTGACAAGACTAGGTAGCACTGACTGACTTCCTAGAGGAAGGAATACATTAGTTGGGTGGCAGTTGTATTCTGGAAAAGTCTTGTTCTGGAGAAGGTGGACCTTCTGTGAGACCTTGATAGGCCAGAAGGTTGAGGCAGGTGGAGAGTCGGGCAGACACAGGGACATATAACCTACAAGAATGATGTTTGCCCAAGTGTGATCTGTAAACCACAGTTCCACAGAATATTGATGCAGAATACCACTGATATATATGAGAAAAAACAAGTTTGTGGGATATTATGTTAAACCAAGTGAAATGGATATGTATAATGCAGAATGAGGGTCTTCGTGTGATAATGCCACTCTCCAAGAGGGTTATAAAGTAGTCGTTCAACAACAAATATTTATTGAGCACCTAGCACATGCCAGGCATGTGGGAAACAACAGAGAACAAAATAGACTAATATCCCTGTTGTCTGGACCTTATACCCTTGGGAGAGGGTTCATGCAGATGGCAGTCAGCAAGAACATAATAAATAAGCAAATCACACGTAACAGAAAGAAATGTGTATTTAAGAAAATAGAAAAAGTAGATTAAAGTAAAGGAATTGAGATGCTAAGGATAGGGGAGGGGCAAAGACAGGCTGATGGTATTGGAGGGAGTGGCGGGGGGAGGCTGAATGGAAAAGGTGACATTGCAGCCGACTTGAAGAAGCAACATAGTTAACCAGGCAGACATCTGGGAGAAGAGCCTTCCAAGCAGAGAAGAGAGTCTGGCAAGGAGACCTGTGTGGCTGGAGCTGAAACAGCCAGGAATAGAAAACTTGGAGGTTGTAAAGTTCAAAAAAGGAACCAAAGATCCCATTGGGCATTATGGGCTATTGTCAAGTCTTAGGTTTTATTCAGAGCAAACTGGGAGTTGTTGCATTGTTTTGAGAGAGGAGTGATGTATTCTGGTCTATGTTTAGAAGTCACTCTGGCTACCGTTTTGAGAATGGACTGAACTTCTTTTTCACAGAGCAGCTCCAGGGACTAATGTTTTATAAGAACTTTATGGTGCCCTTGACAGGAGAAACTGGCTCTCACCCACCTTTGTCTATTGCTGTACTTCTACACATTCCAGAGAATATATTTAATAATCTTTGTTGAATAAATGTATAAGTACCACTAGATTTAGTCAATCCAATCATTAGACATGACCCATGCTTTATCTGCCATGACCCCAAATCTTCAGCCTGTGATACCTCAATGATTACTTAATGTTAAGGGTAAAAGAAATGGATTTCTTGTTTGGGTTTTCTCAAGAACAACAGAGTCTTGAAGATGGGTTAATGAGATACTACACTTTAATCCTACGACTATTTAATCAAACAGATTATTGAATGCCAACAAGATAAACTGCCTTCGGGTAGATGCTTTTCAGGATCTGCACAACCTGAACCTCCTCTCCTTATATGACAACAAGCTTCAGACCATCGCCAAGGGGACCTTTTCACCTCTCCGTGCCATTCAAACCATGTATGTATATAGGATTTGGGTCAAACCTGATGACCATTGTATTCACTCTGAATTGGAGAGTTGAGTTCATTGCAAGTCATGTGTAAAAGTGTTCTGTATGTGTTTCTGAAAGGCATTTGGCCCAGAACCCCTTTATTTGTGACTGCCATCTCAAGTGGCTGGCGGATTATCTTCATACCAACCCAATCGAGACCAGTGGTGCCCGCTGCACCAGCCCCCGGCGTCTGGCAAATAAAAGAATCGGACAGATCAAAAGCAAGAAATTCCGTTGTTCAGGTAAGTTCTTACTCTGTGTAACATTTCCGCAGCGTTACCCAAAACAGTAGTGAGATGTACAGACAGCTGGCCTTGAGCTGAATTACCAAACATTGCAGAATCGTATTTCTTTTTCTTCTGCCCATGAAGGAAAAGAACTGTAGTCACAATTCATGTAGCACTCCTACATGTAACCTTTTTAACACAATATCCAGCAGAAGAAATAAAGAAAAAAAGACGCCTGGATACTTCATACTATAATCCCAGGGTTTGAATTTAACAGGGGCCTTTTATCTAACTCAGTGCCTTTAAAAGGCTGTAAGTCTCAAGTTTGTTGTATTGTTTTTCACTGAGCAAGAGTAAAGTAATTAATCATGTTTCCATTTCTTTAAGAAAGTGAACTGAGATTTGGTTACTTGATTTGCTCAGGCTCAGAAGTAGGGGAAAAAAAAGCTCTGGATTCCTTGCTTCTCACACTGAATGCTGTTTTCTTGTTTTGCATTCTCACATTTTGAATAGGACTGTGAGGGTACATTCTTTTTCCAAAAGGCCATCTTTTAACACTTTGGGAATATTACGTTTACTTATAAAAAGTGAAATATAGATGCATTTTATTAATATTAAAGGGAAAACTTACTTCGTTGAAATTTACTGTTTGCTTAGGTATAATCTTTTCTATTTTCTCATAATAAAGTGCATTCTATATGTTTTGGGTAGTATGCTACCTAACTATTCCAGGAGTTATTTCACATTCGGCAGTTAATTTATACTAGGAAGCTAATATCAAAACAAAGCCCTTTATTGTCCATGGTTCCAGATGCATTTCCTACTCACTGTACATGATTATACTTCAGCCACTGCTGTGAATATACATTTTCACTTAATTATCTATAGTAACTTTAGTCCATTCTTAATCTAATATAACTCATATCTCTGCTTGCTGACATTCAGGTGCATCTTCTATTTTTTTTCTCTTTTTTTATTTAGCTAAAGAACAGTATTTCATTCCAGGTAGGTTTTGCTTGGTAGTAGGACTAACTGCAGACACCTTTTCCTCACCTTATAAAATGTAGCTTCTAAAACTTTGATATGCATGCTTTGGAAAATCCAGTGGGTACTCTGTAGCTATATTTCCTTCTGCATAGATCACTTGTAGCTGTTTCCTGAAAACCTGACCTTTGCATGCAGCTTCTGATGTTAAACATATTACTATTAAACTCCCACCTTTTTCTCTCTCTCTCACTTTGGCACATTATCTGAAATTTCTCACAGTAGCTAAAATGTTTCAATCTATGGCTTTCTACTTAAATAATTTTCTCTCCTTATGTTGTATATCTGCCCTTTCAACCTGTTTTTAAAATATAGCATCTTAAGCTGGTTTTAAAGACAGAGACCTTTCTGTTGTCAAAGAACTAGTTCTACATGAAATCAGTCTCAAACACACAACTGTGTTTTCCATCATGAAATTTACTTTTTTATAGAGATTTTTTATACTAAAAAAGTATCCCTTACTTTTTGCTTTACTTTGTTTGCTGTTGCTTCACTTTTTATACCAAAGCAGCAACTTCCTGCTGATTTATGTGCAGTTGGACTTTGCTTGTGATTTAAAATTCTTACATCCCTGGAGTCACAGTATAACTCCACGAAAACAATATTGACATCCATCCTGAAAGCATCAGAAGTTCATGGGCACCAAGTGCCTTGGATAACTTAGGCAGATGAATGGAATGTTTCTTAGAAAAATAATTGAAATGTTTTACCACTGCAGCCTTAACACTATCAAGGCTGATGATTCTAGAACTAGCTCTTTGGAATATGTTTCTTTACTTATTTTTTCCTTGCCTGCCAATTGTGTAAAATGCCTCTTGACTTGTTTGTTTTAAACCATTATATAAAAATACATGTTAGTAGTTCATTGGCTACATTTACAATATCCTGGGTATATTCTAGACTCTAATATATCTTAATAGTTATAAATTAAAAAAATATTTATAAGGTGTTAGTATGAAAAAACGTACTTATTTTCTTAAGAAGAACTCTGGGTTTGGTCTCTATTTTAAGGAGATATGCGTTGCTTGCCATTGTTGAATTATAATATGAATAATTGTATGCATCTAACAGATTTTGTTTCATTACACATTTTGACTTGAATGATCAGTAATATATATATTACACTGGCTGCATAAGAAGTAACATGTTGAAAAGAACAGTTGATTGGCCTTCATTGGCAATCTTTAAAATTCAGTGTTTTTACCCAATTATTAAGTAGAAAGTCATCTGATAGCTATTACCCAGAAAAAGCCATTTTGAAAAACAGAACCCCTATAGGATAAAACATCGATATTACTTAAATCCCCAAATTAGAGAAGTGAATATAATTATCAAATTATTCAGTCTGTCACATTTAAATATGCTTTATCAATAATTTAGAAATTAATATTTCAAATTCACCAAATAAGGAACAAAAGTCAGGTTGTTTTCATAAATTCTGATACAGTTTTGTCCTCTTATTAACAGCAGCCAAAATAGGTTTGGGGAAAAAAAAAAAAACCCAAAACTTTTATGTCAGATATCATGGCTTAATTGTGAATTTCTGGTCATTCAATTTACATGATTTAAACAAATAATTATAGAAGTCAGGACTCAGAAGAATTCTTTGGGCCTCTCCTCCCTTTTTTTTTCCAGATTTTAATTAAAATATGAGCTTGCCTAAAGAGCAACCATAAAATAAGCATTACCATTGCATTGAATGCAGATTATTTTCAATGTAAAATACCTCGTGTATCTGTCACTTAGACTTTGTTCCCTGTATTTCCTTATTTCACTTTTTAAATGAAAGCTTAAACTACAATACAACAGATCCTCAATAAATGCCACAACATTAATTGGCAAATGTAATGAAACTGTTATATTCAGCTTTGCAAACTTCTTCCGAGATCCTGATTCCATTTCAATTAAGTGACATTATTTATAAGTTGGAAAGATCATTATGAAGCATGTAAGCTACAACCTAAGGTTTAATCCAAGTGTTCCGGTGATAGTCCTTGAAGATCTCACGATTAGTTTTTCACTTCATTTTACATGTCTACTTGCCTACCACCATTCTGGATAGCATCTAGAGATTACAGGGAGCACTCAAAGAAAATTTATCTTGTGGAGACTTCATTTTTTTAGAGGAATTGACAAGAACTTAATTTGTGCTGTGCATCTTGTATGCCATTGCTTTTCCTGTACTGCTGTGCTTCAAAAAATGATTATGAAAGTTTACAAAGCATGACGATTCTTGTCACACCAGGCCATTCCCCGATAATTGCCACAGTAAGGGAGGAAGGAAGAGACCTGAGTGAGTTTTATATACGTGTATGTGAATCTTAACTGGGTTTACTGTCTTTCTTTCCTTCTCGGTGATCTTTACTTTTGCAGGAATTCACCATTTTGGCTGTAAGTAAAAGTGTCTGATCTGAAACATGATATCCTCCCTTTTCAATCCTGATGTATCTTCTTTTAGTCTCACTCTTTTGCACCCTTTTTTTTTTTTTTTCCAAGAAGAAACCACAGATCTTTTGAGCCTCTCTGTTGTCCTTGTAGCGCACCTTCAACTTCTTCCTGGATGTTTTTTCCCGAAAGCTGTTGTTTCCATTCTGCAGTTCTGAGGAACGTTGGAGGCACCTTTCAGTATAGCCCCTTCTTTGTGTTTCCAGGGAATCTTCGGTAGTAATACTCTTACTATGGTCATAAACATTCTGCGGGGAGAATGCATGTCATGTAAACAGTATTACATTTCCAGAACGTCTGTAGCTTTTCTCCTGCTTCCCTTCATCTTTCCTCTTGGTCTTACCTTTGGCCTAGTGGATGGTGTAGTGGTTATGTAGCGAGATTTTCTGTTGTGCTTGATCTAACCATGTGGTTGCCAGGTATGAGTAAAACATGGTTCCGTCAAGCACCATGGAACGTCACGCAGCTTTCTACAGCATGACAAGCTGCTGAGGCTTAAATCAGGATTTACTTGTTTCTTTTTATAAAATCAAAATGAACAAAAGAGGGCTTTTTAAGCATTTCTGAAGATTATGTGAGAGGGAGAGAATAATAAAAGACCATAGAAAATTTAAAAACCTGAGTCCATCTATTTGCCTTGAAAGCCCTAATTGAAAATGATATCTAGGCATATGTTTATTACTGGATACATTTTAAATTCTTGACTCAGAGAAAAAATAAACTTTTTCACGACTAGTAGCCATTGTGTGATTAGCTGTCAAATAGTCTAGAATGGCTCATAACTGGATCAGCAGAAAGTACAGCTGTGAAAAGCTCAACTCTGTTAATGTTTTCCTGTCCTGTGAATCTGGTTACTCTTTTTTCCAGCAAATTCCAAGCCCTTGTTTTAACCCTCTCCTGACATCCATTGACCAAAATTCCCCAAGTTGTCTCCCTGCTGCATAATCTATAGTTATCTTACTTTTTTCTTCCTACAAATAAACAAATATTCTAACCTTCAGACTCAGTATCTTCTTTTCTGGCTTGAATCCTCACTAGGTACAGAAGATTATCGATCAAAATTAAGTGGGGACTGCTTTGCCGATCTGGCTTGCCCTGAAAAGTGCCGCTGTGAAGGGACCACAGTAGATTGCTCCAATCAAAAACTCGCCAAAATCCCAGACCACATTCCCCAGTACACTGCAGAGCTGTAAGTTCATCTCCCAACAAAATCCTATTTGGGAGGGCAGGAATGAAAGCATCAAAGCATTGGGATTTTTGTCTTGCCCTTTCATTCTCAATAATTACATTAATTTTATTTGACACACATTGGCATAACTCTTCTTTGTACAAGTATATGTATTAGAGGTTTTCTTACTTCATCTTTCTGGCCCAAGATACAACTACAGAAGTTAACTCACCTCTCAAAAATTCAGTTAGCACTTAGTAGTGCTAATAATAATACATTCATTTGATATTTATTTCTTGGATATTACTTATGTCCAAACCCATTTCTAAGCACTTAATAGATTTTTAATGTAGTCTTTTCAGCAACCAAATAAAATAGTTTGGAGTCACCATTTTGAATCTGTGTTAATTATGAATTCAATCAGTCATTTTTTTATCAGCTGTGCTACTTCACTGACTCACAAGTGGAAGGATTCAATGTTTACCAAGTATGAAGCACAAAGGATGGTTTTTTCCTGAACAATGGATATCATAGCAGGAAAAGCTAAAAAGACAGAGTGTAATCAGATCTATATTTATAACACTAACATAGGGCCTAACACATACGAGGGTCTAAAATATGTTTGAATCATTTATAGATTCTGTGCCCATGTATGTTGGCCTTCACTGACTTTATTTATAAAAGTATGACATTTAATGTTAGTGTTTCTAAAAATCCAAGAAAAACCTAGTGAAACCTCATCATTTTTAGAACATCTTAGCAATGTTTATGTCTAGCACCATCTGGTATTTTTCATTAACTGCTTTGCAAAGTTGGTTGTCTTTTTGTGCATGTATAATTCTCTTGTCTTCAACTAGATTATAGCCCCTTGATGACAGAGATTGTGTTTTATAGTTTATCTCCCACAGTGCCTATACTCATGCCTGTTACTTAATGAATTTTAAGCAATTTGAATAATTAAAAATAATATAATGCTTTCAAAAAGATGGCAGAAACTCACTACCTAGTGGTTTTAATGATGCTTTTTAAAATTTCTGTTAGTTCATGAAGCTATTTCATAGGTCCAGGACTTTAGAAATGCATGGAGATCATGCAGTAAAAGCCATGAACTCTCTATTTACTATCATGTAGGGAGTTACATTTATTTCCAATAATACCACAAACAATAATTCAAATTTTATCTTCCAGCATGATAACACTTTAAATAAGTTTACTTGTCACTCAAGAATTTAGAAATTTATATCTAATTCATCTTTCAGCAAAAGTTGTGTGTGTTTTAAGAAATTAAGATTTTTTTTTTAATTATACCTTTAAAAATCAGTACTGGGAAGAAAATATATATTTTTTTTTTTTTCTTTTTTTTTTGCGGTACACGGGCCTCTCACTGTTGTGGCCTCTCCCGTTGCGGAGCACAGGCTCCAGACGCGCAGGCTCAGCAGCCATGGCTCACGGGCCCAGCCGCTCCGCGGCATGTGGGATCTTCCCGGACCGGGGCACGAACCCGTGTCCCCTGCATCGGCAGGCGGGCTCTCAACCACTGTGCCACCAGGGAAGCCCGGAAGAAAATATTTGTAAAACATATATCTAAATATCGGCTAAATATATAAATATCTAAATATATCTAAATATCTAAATATCTGCTCAGGGACTCATATTCAGAATACATAAGGAGCTCTTACAACCCAACAATTAAAATGTACCTTACCCAGTTAAAAAGTGGTCAAATTATTTGTATGGACATTTCTCCAAAGAGATATACAAATGAGCAATAAGCACATGAAAAAATACCCAGTATCCGGATTCCCTGGCGGCACAGTGGTTGAGAGTCCGCCTGCCGACGCAGGGGACGTGGGTTCGTGCCCCGGTCTAGGAGGATCCCACATGCCGCACCGCGGAGCGGCTGGGCCCGTGAGCCATGGCCGCTGAGCCTGCGCGTCCAGAGCCTGTGCTCCGCAGCGGGAGGGGCCACAACAGTGAGAGGCCCGCGTACCACAAAAAAAAAAAAAAATAGTATCATTAGGCGTGAAGAAAACGCAAATCAAAACCGTAATGAGGAAAAACAAAAAAACATAATGAGAAAGCACTTCACATCCAGTGGAATGGCTTTTTAAAAAGACAGTAATAGGTGAGAGAAATTGGGCCCCTCATACATTGCTGGTGGGAAGGTAAAACAATGCAGCACTTTTGAGAAACTTTTGAGTTGGGCTCTTCCTCAAGGAGTTAAACGTAGATTTACCACGTGACACAGCAATTTCACATCAATGTACATAACCAAGAGAACTGCAAACATACAGCCATACAAAATCTTGTATGCCGGTGTCCTAGCGGCATTATTTATAATGATTAAGAAGTGAAAGCAACTCAAATATCCATCAGCTGATGAATGGATAAACACATGTGGTATGTCCACACAATGGAGTGTACTTTGGCCATAAAACAGAATGAAGTACTAACCTATGCTACACATGAAAGAACCTTGTAAATATTATGCCATGTGAAAAAAACAGACACAAAAGGCCACATTTTGTGTGATCCCATTTATAAGAAATATTCAGAATAGGAAAATCCACAGAGACAGCAGGTAAATTAGTGGTTGCCGGGGATTGAGGCAGTGGGGGGCAGCAGACTGAGAATGACCGCTAATGGGTATGGAGTTTCTTTTTTGGATGATGAGTATGTTCTGGAATTAGGAAGCAAAGACGGTTGCACAAGCTGGTGAATATTTTAAAAACCACCGAATTGTACACTTTAAAAGGGTACATTCTGTGGTGTGTAAACTGTATATCAGTAAAGCTGTTGATACATATTTATGGAGAAGTGACTAGAAATAAAATATCCTAAAGTGCTTTTGGAGGCAGGGTTAATAGTGGAAAAAAAAAGTTTGAGAAACTTTGTTCTACAGATTACTGAATGAGAGTTGGTTTTGAATTTCGATGATTGGTTTTCTTCACTACGTGCTTCTTAATATGTTTTATTTTGGTCATTAAAATATGGGATAAATTGGAAAAGATCTGTACTTCCCACAAATTTTCTGTGATATGTGTCCTATATTTTGCTTTAGGATATTCATTAAATAATGTTATAATTCTGTACAAGAAATAAAATTTAATCTCTTCCTGACTGTTGGGAATGAAACTTTTCTGTTTCTGTTTTCCCTAGACGCCTCAATAATAATGAATTTACAGTGTTGGAAGCTACAGGCATCTTCAAGAAACTTCCTCAATTACGTAAAATGTAAGCCATATATTAACCATCTTTTTAAATATCTGTAGTGCTGTGTTTTCTTATACCTTTGCAGTTTTATTTAGATTTCGTAGGAAATTGGAAAATACAAAAGATTCAGAGACATGTCTATACAGTGACTACCTGTGACATGAATTTAGGGTAAACTCTGAAAGGAACCTAAGTAATTGGCTCTTTCCTATGTATTCCAGTGATGGCTACCATGTTTTCTGTAGCAGAACCCTAGCATCTTACCTTAACTCAGACAGCTAGTTTGTTATGTAGCCACAGCAGGATCCAGCAAACTAAGTGCATTAGAGATGAGTTCAGTAATGTTTTGTAACTTCCTTTACTGTTCCCCAAACCATGCTGTTATTTCTCTTTCAGCACGTTCATGTCAACTGTTTGACTTTTTGCTTCATTAAACTTACATTAGAAGAAAGTCAAAATTAATGATTGGTAAACTGACTTGATAGCTCATTTGTGTTACTACATGTCCGCAACTCATATTTTAAAATAAGTTTATAAGCTCAGCAGTTCCAGCAACACTCTGACAGTAACCCTCCCCCACCCAAGGTGGATGGAAAGAGGGACAGGACAGAGGCCAAGAATGAGGGTCCATGGAGCACCCTCCACATAACAGGAAACATCAGGAGAAGGAAAGAAGCATAGTTCTGTGATATCTGTGCTTTCATATATGTAACTGGTCCACAGTCACATAGGCTATAAGTGGCAGAGCAGACTGAAAGCATTTCCTGTGCACTTGACCCACATATTACACTGCCTCCCAAAGAGTTTCTAAGTTCTTAACTGTCCTCCTTTTTCACTGACGTTAACTGCTTTTTCTTTTTAGCTCTAAGATGCTTTTCAATTCAATACATATTTATTCAGCAGCTGCTATGTGCAGTGTTCTGAAAGGAATAAAATGGTACCTAAAAATGATCCTTGTTCTGTGGGCATCCCTGGTCTTAGAGTGAGCCTTGAGAAAGAGAGAGAACCTATAGGAAGATGTTACCTCAACTGGATGTTCTTGCCCTCTGGGCAAGCCTTAGTATTTTGTATGATACAAAATACTGGCAGTTAAGTTGGTTGTTTTGACATATTATTACATGAGAAAAAGTTTAACTGGGAACAATCTCAGATTCAGATACATTTCTGATGCTATCTAAATGCAAACATAGTCTTTCCTTCTTTTCTCTATCCAGTTGTCTTCTTTGAGTCATTAATTCATTCAACAGTTTTAATCGGGCACTTCTTTGAAAAGTTTCTTAGTAAGTGTGGCGGCAAACATAAAAGTTTACACAACTCAGTACCTGACCTCAAGAGTTTTATATCCCTGGGGGCCCTGGCAGATCATTGATCAGGCTGGTACTTTTCAGCATAGATATTTCTCCTTTGTATTATTATCACTTTGGCTTGATGGAATCAGGAAGTGGTGACTTTTCAGAGCCTTGGGAATGCCAGGCAGTGAAGAGCTTAGAGTTTTTGTGGAAGACGTTCATTCAGTAGAAGAAAATGATCAGACATGTTGTCTCAGTGCCCTCGTTGTTAGAAAGAAATTGTTTCAAATATTTGTTTCAACCATTTTTATTTAGAAATTTTAGCAACAATAAGATCACAGACATTGAAGAGGGAGCATTTGAAGGCGCAGCTGGTGTAAATGAAATACTTCTCACGAGTAATCGTTTGGAAAATGTTCAGCATAAGATGTTCAAGGGATTGGAAAGCCTCAAAACTTTGTAAGTATTCTTATTTGCATTGTGATTCTTCTACCACAGGATTGTAATTCCCAGGTCATTATATTCCTGGAAGGGGGAATAGCTCCTGCTTTTCCTCATCCCCCCCGATGTCTGCTCTGTCTCTGTCTCTCTATATCTGTCTCTGTATCTGTCTCTCTCTCTGTCTGTATCTCTCTCTCTCTCTCTTTCTCTCTATCACACATACACACACACACACACACACACACGCACACGCACATTTTGTAGAGGCAAACGTCCCTGGGGCTTCCCTGGTGGCACAGTGGTTAAGAATCCGCCTACCAATGCAGGGGACATGGGTTTGAGCCCTGGTCCGGGAAGATCGCACAGGCCGTGCATGGAGCAACTAAGCCCGTGCGCCACAACTACTGAGCCTGCGTGCCACAACTACGGAAGCCCACATGCCTAGAGCACAAGCTCTGCAACAAGAGAAGCCACCGCAATGAGAAGACTGCACACTGCAACCAAGAGTAGGCCCTGCTCACTGCAGCCAGAGAAAGCCCACGCAGCTACAAAGACCCAACGCAGCCAAAAATAAATAAATAAAATAAATTAATTTATTAAAAAAAAAAAACAGTCCTTGACTCTGATACCTCTGACTTCAGTATGCCGCTTGCAAATGATCAAAAGAACCTCTCCTGGCTGTTGAATCTTCAACAAAAAAGATCATCTTTGCTCCAGTGCTTGTACAGATCTGGCTCCTCTGTTCTTCCTTAGAACAATCATTCTCTTTCCTTTTCCTCAAATACCTCCACCTAATACTCTCTCTTGGCCCAAGGTTGCTAGCTTCAGAACCCACTCCAACACCTGCAGCAGAATAAGCCTAGCTGGAGACTGCCTTCATCTGCCCCTGCAAGGTCTTAGTGAAAAAGAGAAAAACTGGCTGGTGGTATATCTTTTACTGTCTATTTCAAAGAAAACATGCTAAGTGTATGTCTACTTACTCAGTGGTAGGGAGGTTGGGAAAAAGAAATCCTATGTGTTTCCAGAAGGTTGTTGGCCAAGGAAGATGGGGCTTGAATTGACGAGTAAGGACAACACTTTGAGTTACTTGAATTTTCTTCTGTGTGTATGCGTATTTTTCATAATCTCTAAAGCATAAAATTATGTTTGACAAAAGTGGTGGCCTAAATATTGGAAGAGACACCAACGAAACTCTGAAGCCTTTGGAAGACACGAAGGAAATTATTTGTAACCAAGACACGCCCTTGGGAATTGCAAGCTCTACTGTCTCCCCCAAACCCTCACCCTGCCCCATGCAGCCACCAAGAGCCCTCGTGCCCAGGGTAACTGAGAGCCAAGGAAGTTCATTGCCTGCCCTTTATCAGATGTAGAGGGAGAAGGCATTTCCCCAGCCAGCAGCATCCCCAATTCATATCCTACTCAAAAAAGCCCCTGCCCATGAAAGGAGAGCTTCCTGAGGTAGCCTGGAGCCAAACCATCCAACACAGCCAACCTGCCACCTGCTGACCGCTCCCATGGGCTAACTAGGAGTCCCTTCGAAATGCAAAATGTAATGCAAATATCCCTTTGGTCTTTTTATGGAGGAGATCCTGGGAGTGTAGAACGGGGACAGAGAAGATATACTTATATACTATAAGTAGGGGTTATATCTACTCCTGCCCCTATTCCCCTCCCCCAAGCTGCCTCAGGTAACTCAGCAAAACATAAATCCTGCAGCAGGCAAAAGTCTCCCTTCTTAAATAGTAGCCAAGTGACTGTTGTAACTAGAACCTTCTCCTTAAGGGGGCCGTGTGAGTCGGGATGGGGAGGGGAGGATGAGGGGTGAGCCTGTAACTACCTACATTAGATAGCCTTGGGCTGCTGTAACAAGATAAGTGACTTAAGCAACAGGAATTTGTTTTGTCATTGTTCTGGAGGCTGGAAGTCCAAGATCAAGGTGCTGAGAGGGTTGGTTTCTGGTGAGGACTCTTTTCTTGGCTTGTAGATGGCTACCTTCTCTCTGTGTCCTTGCGTGGCCTTTCCTCTCTGTGCGGGAAAAGAGAGCTCTGGTGCCCCTTCCTCTAAGGACACCAGTCCTATCAGATTAGGGCCCCACCCTTAGGGCCTCATTTCACCTTAACTACCTCCCTAAAGGCCCTGTCTCCAAATACAGTCATACTGGGGGTTAGGGCTTAAGGCTATGAATTTTAGGGGGACACAGTTCTGTCCATAGCACCACTCCAAAGAGTTTATCCAAGTATTCTTTTCTGGCTAGGTCCAGTCACAGGACTCTCTGTGAGACAAGTTCTCTAAATTCAGCCTTCTCCTTTGTTATATTTCTAGCAATGTTTTTATGCCTCTTGTGTTTTGGCACCTGAGACAGACACCCACTGACTCTCTACTTAATCCCACTGTACCTCAAGCAGCAAAACAGATCGTTTAGACCAAGCTAGGAGTATTAACAGTTCTTCTGTGGGTTTATTGGGACATAGCTGTTGCTTTAAGTGGTCTCTTTCAGCTTGGAGCTATAAAGATTTTGACAAGACCCTCCTCACAGCCTGTAGACTTCTCAACCCTTTAGGACTAGTAAACCTCTTAGTTCGTACATGTACATATTTCAGTGGGTCTTTGAACCCCCGACGTTGCAGGCAAAATGTGGTACATATGTGTGCTTGTGGATTTTTCCAGTGACGGAAAGCAAAGCTTTTTTCGACTTTTCCCAGGAGTCTGTGACTCCAACAAGATTAAGACCAAATGTTCTTTACTATTTATGACAAAGGATAGTACTGATAGGACTACTTTTCTGTTGTGCATTTGTTTCCTAACATAAAACGATGCCTTGATAAGGAGGGCATTATCCTTTCTCGTTGTCTGCGACTTAGCGAATGCAACAGCTGATATTTCTTATTTATTATAGGACAATCTAGAATTTTAAAGGAATGCTTTGTTGTTCTTTTTGCAGTCTTCTATCAGGGTGATCAACCCATGTCTAGAAGCATTAAGGAAAATATTAACTTTTCAGAAACTCTGAATAAAGTTTATGGCAACTGTTCATCTTTACATGGGAGTTTAAGAAGCTTTTCATTCCTTTTCTAAGCCCCACAAATAAACATTTTGGGAAAAGAATCGAGAAACAGCTAAAATTTTAGCAGTGATGAAGAAATGACAAAAGTGTTAATCCTGTTAATGGCAATGACTAAAGAAAAAATGGTCAGAATTTTTTTCAAGAGGAATTTTATTGTGAACAACTGGGATCTCTTAAGTATTGCCTCCTTTTAAGTCTAAACTCAAAACAAATAATTTGCTCAGGCTTTGTGGAAGCTCAGTCAGGTTTGCCTCCTCCAGCCTGTGTTGACATTGACTTGGCTGTGAGTCCCTGAGATGCCCTCAATTCTTCATTTTCTGTGGCTATTGATTCTTTTTTGCCTCCTTTCTCTTCAGCAGCAAATGTAATGCTTCTCAGAATATATAAATCATGGGGCTTCAAGGGCTTAGAGAGCTGTAGGTGAATTAGGACATTATGTAACAGTGCAAACATAATTGTATCATTAAAGGAAAACATTCTGCCCTCACTAGATGGGGCTGTAAGCTGGTGCTGAGGCTCATGAGTTTTTGTAACTGAATGTTATCACTGACAACTCCAAGCATTTTGTTCTAGCACAAGGTTCTTAATACAGTCGGCTCTCCATATCCACGTGTTCTGCATCTGCAGATTCAAGCATCCGCGGTTAATGCAGAACCCGTGGATATGGAGGGCCACAGATTTTGGTATACGCAGGAGGTCCTGAAATGAATCTCCCAGGGATACCAGTGGATGACTTGTACATATCTACAGCAATTCCTAGTGACAGGAGAACATTCAGAAAGCAGGAATGAATGCTACACATTTGCAAAGAGGGGTTGTTTCGGTCTTAAGATAGGCAAAATCGATTGCCTGATATTTTATCTCCTTAATGATGTTGTATTTTTTTCCCTCAGGATGTTGAGAAGTAATCGTATAAGCTGCGTAGGGAACGACAGTTTCACAGGACTCAGTTCTGTGCGTTTGCTTTCTTTATATGATAATCAAATTACTACAATCGCACCAGGGGCTTTTGATACTCTCCATTCTTTATCTACTCTGTAAGTATGAAAAATAGTCTTCATTTATGTATTAATTGAGCCAGTGTATTATATTTATTACTTTTATTGATAAGATTTTAATGCATTACTAAGCATTTCATAAAAATGAGATCAAAGACTTAGACTTTTCTTAAAAAGGACAAATTTGTTCATGTTAAACTTATTTTAATTTTTCTAAAAACACTGCCTACTATCCTATATTAAAATTTAACAAAAATCATGGTATTTTTCAGTCATTTGTTTTTATAACAATGTGATGTGGCTTAATTTATAAATGATACTCTTATAATTTGATTGAGAATTATTTTATTCTTTTACAAATAAAAGAAATGTAGATTTGTTTTTCCCAGTGCTCTCACATTGGAGTCTTCACAATATAAGTGTTATAAAAACAGAGTTGATAGGGTTATTGCCAACAAACTGTACTCAAAAGGATCATTCACAATGACAGGAGATATATTAGGATGACCAGACCAACAATAAAAGCTCACCAGAGGGCATTTACTGTGATATTAAGAAGGTATTAAAGAAATAGGCTGAGCCTATCCAAGAGCACATTTTATGTGGACGGTTGGAGAATAAAGAATATTTGTAGGTCTACAGATAGAACTCAGAAAGTGTCAGAAAACAAACAAACTTTGCAAGTGTTTCAGGCCCCTTGTATGTCAGTATTTAAAAAGCAGTGTTTGAAATGATAAACCTTATAACTGAGATGGCTTCCTGGTAATGGTGGCATCTAAAAATACTAATTTAACTGAAAAGGTAGTTAGAAGGAAAAAAATCATGTTCAACATAGCTCAAGTCCCTGAAGAAATAATTTGAGGGAAGCATCCATCCATCAGTAAGGTACTTAATCCTCTTTCCACATAAAATGTGACATTTTCCATCAAGTGACTAATTTGTGCATATTAAAGATGGCATGTTTATAAATAATGGGATTGTCAATAGGTTTGTGCTGAAGTGGTGAGATGCCAAAAGTATTGAGATTTGTAGAAGTAAGTTCATTTTTATAACTGACATTTAATCAACTCAGCTGTCAGTTCAGATGGGAAACCTATTCTCTGGAGCAAATAAGAGATGGAAATCTTGAAATGACAAATTAATGAAATAGCTGTTGTCAGGTTAAACTCAATAATATAAGGTAATCAGCCTTCATCTTTATATTAAATTACTGCATTATCAGTGTAGGGAAGTTTGACAGTAAGTCAGATCTCTGACAAGTCTAAATTATCTCTAAATGAGATATCTATCAGGATTCACTGCCTAAACCCTGAATTGCCACCTTCACTTTATTTTTCATATGAAATGATTTGAAGAATTCTTATATGAAAATATTGTTCTTATTTTTTAAGTTCCAAACATAGATATTTCAGTCAAAGAACGCATCCCATATGTTGTGTGTGACTGAGCATGAATTGGGGGTGGGGTGAATACAAAGACTAAGAAGGAATCATTCCAACAGATACAGTACGGGAAAATGGTAGCATGGGGTTTTGAGAAGTCAGAAAGCGAACCTCTAAACTGAGCTCTGCATTGTTTGCTTGTGGTGCTTAGAAACCTCTTGGCCAATCCTTTTAATTGTAACTGCTACCTGGCTTGGTTGGGAGAATGGCTCAGGAAGAAAAGAATTGTAACGGGAAATCCTCGATGTCAGAAACCCTACTTCCTCAAAGAAATCCCCATCCAGGATGTTGCCATTCAAGACTTCACTTGTGATGATGGTAAGAAAACCTGGCCAGGTCTGTGACCACCAGACACTCTCTGGTGATTGTTCTGATGCTGTGGGGCATAATTAGACAGTACATCATAGTTCAGGCAATGAACAGTTATTATGCATTTTTTGCTTTGTTTTTGCTGTTTTGTTTTAGCAACAGACTTGCTCAGACTGTACTCTCACATCTAGCTCTATTTGGTTTGTGTTTCTGAATGTTTTAGAAGATTTTCTAATTTCCAGCTTGTGGTTGATACTATTGAAATAGCTTCATTTTTGTTTTTCTTTACTATTCTAAGCATCTCTTTTAGTAATTTCCATTTAACTACCAATGATAAAAGCAATTGACTCATAAAATAGAAATTCTAGTAAACCTAACAAGAATAATAGTTTTCACTTTTTAGTACTCTCTGTATATCATCACATTTAATTCTCATAATAATCCTGTAATGTAGGTAGAACATAGGTTCTATAATTGTTGGCAATAAATGAAGAGCTCATTTGAGCCGTATAGTTTCAAATGAGGGGCCCATATACTTTTTGCTAACCATGTAAAACTAATCTGTCCCTTTATGTCTCTTCATGTCTGTCTCTTTTCAATCTCTCCATAATTCAGTTTACATATTCTGATTAGAAGTATAATTTGTATAAACAGCTGAACAAAGAACACATTATAATCGTATTAATAATACAAACTGTGAATTGTTTTCTGGAATTCTGCCCTAGGCAGTCTGAAAAGAGACCTGCACAGAATGTATGGTGTCGATTTGTAAATACTTAATATCCTATACATAAGTCATCATATGGCTGAAGACTCTTGTGTTTGTTAAGCTAAAGGCATAAAATCCCTTCTAGCATCTTCAAAGCCACAAATCTGGGTTTTCCTGTATTTCTTTTGGCAATTTAGGAAATGATGACAATAGTTGTTCCCCACTCTCTCGCTGTCCTACGGAGTGTACCTGCTTGGACACGGTGGTCCGATGTAGCAACAAAGCCTTGAAGGTCTTGCCCAAAGGTATTCCAAGAGATGTCACTGAATTGTAAGTAGAGCTTGTCTTTCCCTTTCCTGAAGGATTACTATTTCACACACCAAGGGAAATGGAGACCAAACAAAAATCTTTTGAATCTTGTTTGCAAATAACATTCATTTTGTGGGCCATTCATTAGTATCATGGAAAACCCTAAGCAAATAATATAAAAGCTAGTTCAGGTTCCCTTGGGAAAGGCTGGTTGTGTGTTTCTCTTTGTTTCTCACTGTAGGATTTCTCAGAGCCTTTATTATGCTAGTGTGCAGTGTGAGCTCCGAGAGAGGATGTAAACT
Source organism: Orcinus orca (assembly GCF_937001465.1). NCBI lineage: Eukaryota > Metazoa > Chordata > Mammalia > Artiodactyla > Delphinidae > Orcinus > Orcinus orca. The sequence continues at coordinate 107,456,464 of NC_064562.1, read as the reverse complement.
CTAAGCTAGTTCCCATACTTGTTGTCTCCATAGCCCTTTTCTCATGGAGTATCTTGCAATGCTCATGTTCCATCAAATGCACCTTAAGAAATGCTATGTATTTAGTTTATCTGTGGTGGCTGGGATGTTTCATATGATTGATTATTCTTTACCGTGTGTCCCCTTGGAGAATATCTCACACAAGGGATACATAAATACGTGGGGTGTGGAAGGAGCTGACATAATCTTTACCCTTAAAAGGAGATACTGCCCTTTGGACTTGAATCAGAGTCCCTTAGATCATAAAGGGCATGGGGCCAATTATCCCTAATATTTTCAGAACTGATATTTACAAATTACATAGCCAATATAGACGTATAAAGATGCTAAGCGCCACGCACACTTCCTTAGCTGCCTTATGCTTTATAAGTGGAACGCAGTAAACCTAAGCATTAGCTGCTTAACAATGGTGCATGCAGGCTCCATTTCATTCCTTTATATCTGTATACGAAGAACCATGGACAAATGCTTGATATGCGATTGAGTCATTTTGCCTCTGTTTATTTTTTTCTGTGTGAAACCATGTATCAAAAATGTAATTCAGGCAGATGTTTACCTGTAATTCATGCACAAATGTACAAGTATTGCAAAGGAGCAGATTTGATAAACTTTTGGCAACCTGGAACATAGGCAATGAGGTTCAAGAAGATGCCACTTCAGTTATCAAGGAACTTATGTTCAAATCATGTGCAGTTCTATGAATTCTAATTTGATCCTGAATTGATACTTTGAGAAAAAGTGTGTGACCTTCCCTCTTGAAGCTGAACTGTTGTAAAGGGCTCAGTTTCTCTCTTTTGTTACCAACCACAGTTGTTAGTTAACTGTAAGCACTGCTTTATGTGTGTGTGTGATTAAATTCTTAATTCTTATTTTGATATGTATTTATTTCAGAAGATTACCCTCCATCCAGTGTTGGGAAGATAGATGCCTATAGAGTATTCTATATGCAAAATACTGATTATAACAACACCCCAGCCAAGGACATAATACCCAGCATAACATTTAGATCACCTTTGATGCTAAATCCCTCCTTCTACCATTTTAACTGACCCATGCCTTTGTCCTTTTACCTGATTCCCATCAAATAATTTTAAATGTCTTTTAATTTCCTTGTTAAATTACTTCTGAGAACCTGCTTGATTCATTTGTCTATGCCATCTATGTGTTTCTTCTGTCAGATAGTTGAGTCTTCAATCTATTCCTCTACAAATTATTAAATGTAATTCTTTTTTTAAAGAAAATACGTTTTAGAGATGAGGAAGACATTAACTCATCTCCTGTGAATTCTAGCTTTACCTCCCCAAGAGCTTATTCTTAGAAGCATACCAAGTCAGCAGGATCCCTCTCTCCAGTAACATATATGCATGTATTAGAAAATTTCCATGTGCATATTATATTAAATTATTAAAGAATTTGGCAAATATAAGTATGTAGTGGTGGACAGTTTTGAACAAATGGTATCCATTATTTTTAATCAGTTCCATATAGTTTCCCTCTTAGATTGTTTTACTTGTAAGCATTCATAGTGCACATTCTGAACCTTTTTAGCTTTGTGTTAGGATGCTTTTTAGAGTAAAGGAAAAGTGCTGAAGTACATGGGATTATGCTTCCCTCTAGTGGTACCAAGAAACGCTTAGCTAGAGAAAAGAAAGGGGAGAGAAGTTGAAACATGAAGTCAGAAAATTTGAATAGGCATAAGAAGTCATAAAAAGCCTGACTCTTAATCACATGTTCATTACATATTTTGATAACTTGTGCCTTTTATATAACTTTTTTCATTTTTAAGTATTTGAAATAGATAGCTATCTTAGGCAGTTTCTCAGCTACTTCTATATCCAGCAAAAATACGAACCTCAACCTTGGATCTGGAGATAGGCCACAGCCCTGGGGCAGGGTGGGCAACATGCCCAATGTGGCAGAATTGTTTGTGGGCACATCTATAACCAGATGGCCCAAGTTGCTGAAAGACATTTTTACCCATCACCGTCTACATTCTGGGAAAGAACAGCCTTGGGAGGAGATGAAATTATTTTTCTTTTTGTGACATCATGGATATACCTTTAAGCATTCATTTACTTCTGTGTCTTGACTGTTAGCCCAAAGACTGTTTATTTTCTGATCATTCTTCTGACTCTAATCAGAAAGGGAAATTTGACTTACATGTGGTTATTTTCTTATTACTGTATCGTTACTGTGCTGTACTTGTGCACTTGATAAATGTTGTGATATTCTATGAAACCTTCTAAAATTAATATCACCAAGCAGATGTACAAGGGTAGAACTGTTTCTAAGATTTTTTTTTAACTGAAATCTAATTGCATTCAAATTCCCAAATATATCCTTTGAATCATCCGTTGTTATTTACTAAGTGTGTTAATACAAAGTAAGGCAGCAAAGATTGGTCTTGCTGGTGGTAGCAACTTCCTGCCAGTAGTGAATGCATTTCATGGTGGTGTTTCCACATAAACACAAGTGAACTGAAGACTGACTTAAAATATAGGCGATTGAATGACCCTTCTTGCTGACACACAAATGGTTGGATACATGCCTTTCCTTCTTAGATAAACCACAAGGAATCGGACTCACCAGTCTCTCCTTGGTTTTATAATTTAGCCTAAGTAATCCACAAAAGAATTCTGCTGGATTGGACAACTGTGGTTTTTTACTTCTCTTAAATAGCAGTCCTAGCTGGGAACATGACATCTTAAAGCTGAAATTTCCAAGTGTTTCCTTGCTTCAACTGAGAGAGAAATATTGTTCAACTATTTGAGGATTCACTATTGTTACTTCTTAAAAAAATAATATTGTTTCTTTGTTTTCAGGTATCTGGATGGAAACCAGTTTACACTGGTTCCTAAGGAACTCTCTAACTACAAGCATTTAACACTTATGTGAGTAATGTATTTTTCTGTCTTTGACTTCTCATTTTATTTCATGAAAATGGGTATAGCAAGGGGCAGAAGATTTAGTGAACCTTTCAGATTATATAAATCATCTTCAGTTAGATGCTTCCCTTCTTGCTCACTGTGGTTCTGGATCACTAGCCACATTTTCATTGAATATCAATCAGGCAATGGTGCGTCTTAGAAAAAGGTCCTCCTCTATTCAAAGTACAAATACAATGAAGTCTAAGTATCAGAGAATTACAGAAAGGCAGTAAGTTGCATACTTCTATTGAAGATGAATATGAGCTATTTTATGATAATCCAAGGAGAGCAAAATGGAAAACAATGTTTTTATTCTCGACTTTAAATAAAACAGAATAGATAGTAATAGCTTTACTGAGAATATATTATAAATATAGTTTATTAGGCTTGATTTTCTTATTTAATACACTATGAATTAACATATGGGCTTCCAGTATTAAAATTTATTTTATAAAATCCATATTTACTCATATAGTATTTAAGTAAACTTGACAAAGATACTGACATTCTGAGTATAAACGTCAAAACATTGAATTGTTTTTACCAGTTTGGTTTGATGTCCTCCTAAAGTAGCATCTCTCTTTCATTATGTAAACAATTTTTTACAATCTTTAAGTTGTAAATACAAGATTATATGTAAACATACAAACATTTCATTTCAATCTAGTTATGCACACTATATTTTTAAAAAAGATATAATCTTACTATATATAATGTCACACTTAGAGTAGCCTTGTTGGTAATTGATAAAACTTGTCACAAAACAAAAAAATCAGCAACGATAATGGATATAAAGGGAAATACTTTTTTACATCTATCTGATTTTAGAGTAAATATGCTGTCTTATATTTCCAGTGTTCCTAGAAAAAATGGGATTTGTTCCTAATTAGTGAATTCTAGAAACCTAGGTAGCAGAAAATGTTATGTTTCTCATTGTGAAGTTTACCCTAAGCACGTGGAGGCTGTTGATCCTTTTCAGCTTTCCTTAAATGTATGTGAAAAGCAAACACTTCGTAGGAAGTGTATAGAACTGCTTAAATGACAAATGATTAAATTAAGCAAAAAGAACATCCTCTAAGATATCTTGTTCTGCCTCTAGTTATTTATTTAATAGCAGCAAGAACTGATTACATACATTTGTTCTGTTAAATAAACCATTAAATTGCTGCAACTTCCAAAGGGTCACTTCAGCAGAATTGGGTCATTTGTGAGACAGCATGCGATTATTTAAAACCAGTTTGGAAATGAAAAATGAGAATTTATAGATCCAGAAATGGTTTTACCAGTGACTCATTATACAACTCTAGGCAAGTAACTTCTGCTAGTATCGATGTATTTATTTTTTTAAATTTAGCCATAGTACTTCAGCAACTAAGAAGATGGATTATAAAGCTCCTATAACATTCCTACCATTTTCACAATTTCATTCGTCCATTTTACTGATACTTTGGTATTTTAATAAGGGAATGTGGATAATCTTCAGCAGCTTTTCTGAACCTTGCATTTCTTCACATATTTTGCTTCAGAAAAATATAGTGAACATAAATACACACAGAGACATAGATGAACATAAATTATGACCCATAATCTTCCATTTATTCATGAATCTTCCTTTAGTCATATATTTGGCATTTTGCTTTAGATAAAAATTAGTGAATATTCACTAATATGTGTATCACATTGTCGTATATATGTGAGTGAATGTATGTATATATTTACTAATTTTTTCTAAAGCAAAATGCTAAACATATAATATGTCATTATATAGATGTTATTACATGTTAAAATACATTATACATTACAATATTATATTTATAATATGTATTATATGTCATTATATTATATATATCATGTATATATTATATATAATAAAAATAAGATCAAGTTCACTGAATATAAATTACAACCTGTAGTACAAATTACACTTATAAATACCCATTTAGCATTGATAAAAACTCCACATCTCTCTCATTTACTTATCATTTATTAAACAGACATTTACTAAGGACCATCTAGGGGCCAGTGACTTTGCCAGGCAAAGTTTTTAATTATGGTGTTGTTTTTAATGATGGCATTGTAATGTAACTAAATGAGGGATTCTTTCAGTTATCCAGTTTGAATATTTGTATGTGACAGTGAAGATAAAGTATGTGTAACTGATGGAACTTTCAAGAACAAAGGTTTATTTCTCACCTATCCAATGTGTCTGTTGTGAATGGCCTCCACGTGTCTTTGCCCTGGGACCAGGCAATGGGTACGGCCTCTCTGTGGAACATAGGAGCCTTGCAGAGGTGGGAGCAAAGGGATATGAGAAGAGTCTCAGCTCTAAAGCTTCTGCTCTGAAGTGAAAGCAGCGCTGGTGCCCACACTTCACTGGCCAAAGCAAGGCACATGGTCACTTCTAATTTCAGCAGGCTTGGGCATGAATAGTTATGAATAACATTACAGTCTACCCCAGAGGATTACCCAATGTTTTGTTATTTTCAGATAAAAGCTGAGTCCTAACAATGCTGCTGTAACTGTGAGCAAGAAGAACTTTTGCTTTCTAAGAATCACTAATATGTCAATTTCTATGGTAACAGTAGACTCCATTTCTTTCTTTTTCTCTTTTAGAGACTTAAGTAACAACCGAATAAGCACCCTTTCTAATCAGAGCTTCAGCAACATGACCCAGCTCCTCACCTTGTGAGTAGGAAGTATGGTACTAAGTTAATTCCTTAATTCACTGGACATTCCTGGTAAACAAGACAGAGTTTCTGCCCTCAAGGAATGTTAATACTGTTGGGAGAAACAGACAAATAAAAACCTCAGTAAACAAATACAGATAGTATAAAAAGTGTTGGGGGGCTTCCGTGGTGGTGCAGTGGTTGAGAGTCTGCCTGCCGATGCAGGGGATGCAGGTTCGTGCCCCGGTCTGGGAAGATCCCACATGCCGCGGAGCGGCTGGGCCCGTGAGCCATGGCCGCTGAGCCTGCGCGGCCGGAGCCTGTGCTCCGCCACCGGAGAGGCCACAACAGTGAGAGGCCCGCGTACCGCAAAAAAAAAAAAAAAAAATGTTGGGTTCTATAAAAGAAACAAAGAATAATTTGCATTTGTGGCAGGTTTGGGAGAGATCCTTAAGACAGACTTTCAGAGGAAGTCACCTTAGGAAGGACACGGTTGAGGCAACAGCAACAGCAGTGGTAGGAAGCATTCTAGACTGTATTTTAGAAATAAATATGTTGTATTGGCGAAACAGCACAAAGATTGAAAGGATATTATGCGTCAATATTCTCAATTTATAAGATGCTAAAGTAACCCTTTTCTTAACTGCTTTATTTTTAAAAATGACATTTGGCCATTTGGGGATACTTGAGTAAAACAAATTGGCTTACGTGTGCTTTCAGAATTCTTAGTTACAACCGTTTGAGATGCATTCCTCCTCGAACCTTCGATGGATTGAAGTCTCTTCGATTACTGTAAGCATCTTATGTTTAACAAAATACTTCTTTTCTCAGGCATCTGGATTTTGGGTTGTCTTTTTAATGATTTAACTGCTTTGTTTATTTTGGGGTATTTTGGGTTATATAAATTCGGATTTACTAAAAATTTGGAAATGGGAAAATTCTATCTTACGGTATCAATTCTCAACAGCTTTTACTTGGACAACATAATTTTCTCTTTTGTAACATGTTGTTGCTGGGGTGACTTATTTGATAATATATGATATTAAGATGTAGTTTATATAGATCTAACTAATTTTGCAAGAAACATAGGAAATTTTAATTTCATTAAAAGTTATATAATGCAACACAACATATTTTTACTATACAAAATTTCTCTTAAAGTACATGAAATAAAATGTGGTCCTCAATCCCAATCCTCTCCCCAGAATTGACACTTAAGCAGTTCAGTGTTCTCTTCTGGTCCTTTTTTATGTTTGTTTTTATGTATTTATATATGTATGCCTACAGCTGTATAACTTAAAAACCATAAATAGGGTTTTTCTTAGCCTGTCATTGACTATTTTTATTTAACAATATGCTTTAGACTTTAGACTTTCCATTCCATCATATGTAATATTCCTCAACTGTTTAACTGGTAAAGAGGGTTCCATAGAATGAAGGGACCATAAATTATTTAAGCATCCTCATCTTTACTATCATTTGGTTTGATTCCAAATTTTCGTTATTCTATACAGTGCTGGAATGAACATCCTATACATCCATCTTACTGTCAAGCATATTAGGAGAATACCAAAAGTAGTCACCTTGTTGTCCCCCAAACAATTTACAAATTTATTTTCCACCAATGCTATTTTAACAGAGTACCTATTTCAAAGCACTCTTGTAAATATTGAGTATTATTAACCCTTTCATTTTTGTCATATGACAGATGGAACATTATTTTCCATTCCTCTTTTAATTTGCAATTCCAATTACTAGAACATTTGAGTATATTTTGTTTATTGAGCATTTGTATTTCTTATTCTATGAGCCTGATTGTATCAGTTCCCATTTTCTGTGGTTACTTTGTCTTTTCCTTATTAACATACCTGCCTTTATGCACTTGACTCTAAGTTTGCAGGTCTTTTTACAAAGGAATTAATCCTTATAGCTTACATATGTTGCAGATATTTCCCATTCTGTTTTTTATATGTAATCTTTTTTTTTAATTGAAATATAGTTGATTTACAATGTTGTGTTAGTTTCTGGTTGCAGCAAAGTGATTTGGTTATATATGTGTGTATGTGTATATATATATATGTACACACACACACATATATATGTATATATTTTTTAATACTCTTTTCCCTTATAGTTTATTACAAGCTATTGAATATAGTTCCCTGTGCTATGCAGTAGGACCTTATTGTTTTGTAATCTTTTATATTATGGATATATTTTACATTGTCAAAAATTTATCACTCTTTCCATTATGATTTCTGAGTTTTAGAATATAGGGCTTTAAAAAGCCTTCCATATCCCATGTTTATAAAAAGGAGCTCGTCTATATTTTAATACACTTTCAGTTTTATTTTTACATTTAACTCTTCGATCTAGAATTTACTTTATGCATATGATGTGAAGAAGGAACTAACATTCTGCATCCCCAAATAGATACCCAGTTGTGTAAAGACTATTTATTGAATATACCATCTTTTCTACACTAATTTTAAAAGCTTGTTATAAACTAAAGTCTCATATATGCATGGGAATTTTTCTGAACTCCCTGAAATAATAGGAAATTTAATTTTGCTTTTTCTTGCTTTTAGTTCTTTACATGGAAATGACATTTCAGTTGTGCCTGAAGGTGCTTTCAACGATCTTTCTGCATTATCACACCTGTGAGTATCTAGTTCATGAATGTGGGTTTAGGGTCAAACTCTCCCTGGCAAGTGAGTTTGGAACAAATGGTCCATTTTTATTGTCACATCATAAAATGTGATTGGTTCCATCTTTAAAGAAGATGTAAAGATTTTCAATCTAGATATGGCGCCTTCTACAAAATAGCCTTAATTTATCCTTTTGGCCCTAACTCCCCATTAGTTGAGCTCTCTTTGCTTTCAAAAATGTCTCTTCTTACAAACATGGCTCCCCAACTTCCTAGCCTATGCCTTTTCTTTAATGTTCTCTGATTCTAAATATCAGCTCCCCTTCAATTCAGTCTGCCCAAACCCTGCTTTTCCAAGTCGTATCCCAAATATCACCTCCTCAAGGAAGCCTATCCTGATTTGCTCAAACTGGATTCATTTATTTAGCAAATATTACTCAGCACTGACTGTGGCACCATGCAGAAATAAATTAGACAAAATTTAAGACATTATGGTGTGGGAGAGGGAAACAGCCAAATCCTCATATTGGCTGAAATTTGTTTCCTTTGCATTCTCTCTCATAGCAGGCTGTTTGTACCTCCATATTTCTTGGAAGTACAATAAAACAATTTAATAATGAGGTCCAAAGCACACAACTGGGTTAAATTCCATTGTTCCATTATTTTTAGCTGTAGTGTTAAGGCCTTGGCAAATTGGAAGGAAGTTCAGAGAACAGCCCTAGAATCCAAAGCCTTCTTGGGTCAGGCTGAGTTTGGCATCACCTGGTGACAGTTATCTGCTTCAGCTTAAATATCAATATCAGTTGGCCCTTGGTTCTCCAGAAGAGGTTACTTGCCATATTTTTTCTTGGATTTGCCCTCCTCTTCAAAGTCTACCAAACCCCAAGAAGATAAGAAGTTTAGAAAATTGAGAGAAGGGGATGGGCAGAGAATAGGAGCCATTAGTCAATCATGCTACATCTGAATTTCCCTTATAGGGGCTGTGTTATCAGTGTAGGTTTTTGTCAATGGGACTGCTGCTGTCAATATCCCTTCCATTACATTAAACTACTAGGTCCCTGGAGGCAAGACCTCCATTTTTTCATGTGTGAGCCCCTGCTCCGACCTCAAAGTTGACATCAGGGCCACTTCTCTGCAAACTCCATGGAAGTCACTTGTCTGAGATCCCATGTAAATGAGACCCCTGGCTCAGGGGTGCAGGACTGCGGCACTGCGGCAGGGAATGCCGCCTAGAGAAGGAAGTGGCTGTTCAGCTAGTGTTAGGGTGATGAATCAGAAAAGGCTACGGGAAAGGTGCTGCTTGAGCTAAGTAGGATTGTCCTTTATGTGACCCTCCTCCCCAACAGGGAGAGAAATTTGAATCTTCTTTGTCATGCATCCTATTAGGCATGTATTTCATTTTATGCAATTGTCTTTTATACCCCAGACCGGAGAGAGCTATGCTCCATTCACAGTTTTTACTGTTTCTCCTGGCATAGTAAGGACTTAGCAAATGTCAGTAGAGATGAGATCAAATGACTCAAAAACATCATTTTCCTCATTTTTAATTTAAAAGAAAGGTTTGAATCTGACATACATATGAGCATAACATTTACTTCAATTCTTGGCTAGAGTTTGGCATTAAAACAGCTGCAATATAAAGTATTACGGTTTTGTAAGTATATTTTGAAAGTCTCTTCATAGAATAATTTTGCTTAGACTATATATCTAGAAACATTACTAATCTGAAGTTAATTATAAATCAGCATTAATCAGTTTTTAAATGCTACTTTATGCACACACTACTCGTGCCCAAGCTTGGCAAATTTGTGAATCCATTGGTTAACGTCTCTGGCCTCAGTTTTTTAATCTGTAAAATGGGTTGTTAATAATGTTGATCTCATGGAGTTTCTATTTAGGATAAAATGAGGTAATTCATATAAATGGCTTAGCACAATTCCTGTATATCATAATGATACAATAAATAGCTAGTGTTTATAATCAAGCATTATCTTGATTACTTTTCCTATCACTACAACTGTTTATGTGAGTAGGAACCAAAGTTCTAAAATGAAAAACTTTAAAGGGACAAACGTCCAATGGAATTCCAAGCTCTGGGGAACTAGCTTTATGCATCTTTATTATTTTATGCCCTTCCTTATCTTCTTGCGTTTTACTGGTCCTTTACCCTGAAACATCCTTTCCAACCTTTTCCACATACTTGAAACTAAATATCTAAAAGCTCAGACTTCTTAAACCACCAGTCTCCCGGAAGAGTCACCCTCTGTTCATAGTTATCTTGTAAATTCTTCTGCTATACCACTTCTAATGAAAATTACTTGTATGTATGAGTCTATGTTAATCTCCTTTGCAGAAGGAGTTTTTTGGGGTTAAAAATAATATATTATTCATATTTGGGTCCCCAGAACCTGGCATAATGATTGGGTTCTAAGTAAATCATTGGTGAATGAAGGAAGTGTTAATGTGCATTTGGCATGTGCTTGCACACAATATAAACCTGTCTGCAAATACAAGGAGACTTTGTAAAGCCAGGTGTTAACACTGGTGACAACTCACTAAATCGCAGTTGCACATAATTCAGGAAAATGGGGAATCCCCAATGCCTCCATTTTCTTCTAAATTTTTATCAATAAATCTATAGGGATTTTCTACTGAGCATCACCATAAATTATGGTCCCTTAGGAAATAATAACGGTGCTTCCATACTTGTGTGTGCTTTTGTTGTGTTGTTTTACAGAGCAATTGGAGCCAACCCTCTTTACTGTGATTGTAACATGCAGTGGTTATCCGACTGGGTAAAGTCGGAATACAAAGAACCAGGAATTGCTCGCTGTGCTGGTCCTGGAGAAATGGCAGATAAACTATTACTCACAACTCCCTCCAAAAAATTTACATGTCAAGGTATAGTTCTTAACCAGTTGTACTTCTGTAAATAAAACTTCATCGTATTAATTTAAAAGAAAAAAGAAAACCATGGGCTGCTAGATTTCATGGGTATAGCTGAAAAACTCCAATAAATAATTACTGTTTCTTCCCATACTTGTTGAAGACAGAGCAGTTATATGAGGAGCCCAAGGAAAGAATTTATTTTGAAATAAATCACAGAAATAACCCATTGGAAATGACTAAATTTTCTTTAAAATGTATGGAGAAATGAAGAGTACACAATTTCTGGAAATTCCTCTCATAGCCTCTAACAAGTGAAATATTTTGCTTTTGCTTTGTCTGAATGTGTACCCTGCTCCTAGGGCTGCCAGGGCCCTGTGGCTTCCTGATTCCAGGTAAGGAGAAATGAGCCCTCCCCAGTGTTCAGGCCAGACCTTCCGACTCACCTCCTGTGCTTCACTCTTCCTGTGTTGATGGTGCTGTTTCTTGCTTGTTTGGATCCTTTTCTTTTCCCTTTGTTTTATGTACTTGTGAATTCTATACAGTGGCTTAGTAACAAATATTTTCTTCTCTTATTACAAAAGTAATCTATGCCCAACATAGAAAATCTAAAGAATAGGAAAATGTAAACGATAAGAAACTAAAGATCTAAATCTAACAGTTAATGACAATACCAAAAGATAATCACTATTAAACTTGTTTTGTATATCGTTCCACTTTTTCTAGTCAAATATATGGATTTAAGTTTCTTACCAAAAATAGGGTAGATGGTCACTATAATCCTTAATTTTCGATGTTTCAAGAGGGCCACTTTTAATTATTAGATGGAGGAGAGAAATTCTTAAAAATTCTAAATGTGTAAGCAGCAAATGCTTATTAAACTTGTTTTATTGGTAAAACTAAACCTTGGGTATTGTGGAGCATAGGGAAAGTTGCAGACCTACCTGAAAAGATGAGCTTTCAACACTTGATCATGTAGGTGGGAAAACATATCTAAGTAGGTAATAGTGTGCAGTGAATCACAGAATGAAGACCAGCCTGGTTTCACCTGGGCTAAATCCCAGCTTCAATTTTCAATAGCTATGTAACTTTAGTTTACTAGCTTAACCAGCCTGTGGCTCAGATTCCTCGTCTGTAGGCAGAGGTTATGATAATACATACCAGAAAGGGTTTTTTAAGATTAGATGAGATTTTATAAGTGGAATCTTAAAGAAAAAAAAAAAAGAAAAGAAAATGTCGTCTTCACAGAAACAGAGAATAGCAGGGTAGTTTCCAGGGGCCGGGGGAGAGGGAAAATGGGGAGATGTTGGTGAAAGGGTACAAACTTTCAGTTATAAGGACAATAAGTTCTGAGGATCTAATGTACAGCATGGTGACAATAGTTAATAATATGGTATTGGATGCTTAAAAGTTTCTGAGAGTAAATCTTAAGCATTCTCCCCACACACACACAAAAGTTAACTATGTGAGGTGATGGATTATATTATCTTGCTCTTGTTAATCACTACACAGTGTATATGTATATCAAATCATCAGGTTATACATTTTAAGTACATACAATTATATCTGTAAAATATTTTTCAATAAAGTTGGGGGAAAAGGATTCATTTATTTAATATATATAAAACATGCTTACGCACAATAGCTCTCAGTATAGGTTAGCTGCCATTTTTATTATTATAACATTTCAAAACACCAGCAAAAATATGATGCGGAATGGCATGCTATGTTCTGTTGGTGAAAGAAGGAATTTTCAAAAACTGTATTCCCTCCTCCAAACATTTTTAAGTGGTCATCTGATGTTATTTTATAGTTATAAATGGTAACAGGAGATGTAATTCACAGTGCATTGTAAATATTGATATCTTAAAACAACACTCTTCCATTATTCTTTTAAATGTATTTTGTGGAATCTAAATATCACAGCCAATTTTAAAAGAAACAAAAACAAGATCCTCAATATTTTATGTTGCTCTTTTTCCTCGAACTTCGATTTTTCTCCTTGAATTTCTATTTCCAGTACCTCAGAGAACTGTATCATTCTTCACTGCCAAAAATATGTATATAATTTGAATATTTAAAATTTCCTACCACTAAAGATCTATGAATTTTTAAATTTTTATTAGAATTAATTGTCAATAATGCTTAATGCAACACTGATTGCAACAGCATAATTATTTATCAATATGCTAATATTTATATTCAAAATTGAAATTAAAATTTTATTGGAAATGCCTCTCTGGGATTATGTGCATTGATTGCAAGAGACTTTGCAAATAACCAGTGTTTTAAATTATTCTTTTGTAACCTCAGATGCTTCCTTGGGGCAGTGCCCCATGGTAAATTTCTGGTGGGCTGAGAAGTATATCATTTTTTTGTAAGGTGGAGATGATTGTCAAAGGGGAGATAGGGGAGGAGAAACTGGCATAAAAACTTACTTGTAGGCGTATTATTGGGCAGATTGATTCTAGAAAGAGTATACAGACAAGTTGAGCAACTGCAGACTGATTCTGTTACACTCTCTGTACCCAGGGATACTCACACTCCACTTTGAAAAATGCTGGTGTTTATCTTCAATTCTTAAATCTTAGAGTTCCATGAAGATATTTCTTTTTTTTTTAATTTTTTAAAGTTAATTAATTTATTTATTTATTTTGGGCTGTGTTGGGTCTTCGTTGCTGCGAACGGGCTTTTCTCTAGTTGCGGCGAGTGGGGGCTACTCTTAGGTGCAGTGCGTGGGCTTCTCACTGCGGTGGCTTCTCTTGTTGTGGAGCACGGACTCTAGGTGCACAGGCTTCAGTAGTTGTGGCACATGGGCTCAGTAGTTGTGGCTCGCAGGCTCTAGAGCACAGGCTCAGTAGTTGTGGCGCACAAGCTTAGTTGCTCTGCGGCATGTGGGATCTCCCTGGACCAGGGCTTGAACCCATGTCCCCTGAATTGGCAGGTGGATTCTTAACCACTGTGCTACCAGGGAAGTCCCCACATTAATTTGTTAAATGTTCCCAGAAGGCCAGTGAATACAAACATACATATACTCATAAATGTCTGTTTAACTCAAGATTTGTCTAATTGATTTGACCTTTTCTTCATTAATAGTATCTTTTGTTCTTAGTATAGCATGAATGGAAATATGCTTTGGTCTGGATCAGTGTAGCCTGATAGACCTTTCTGCAGTGATAGAAATGTTCCATACCTGTGCTATCCAATATGGTAGCCACTAGCCACATGTGGTTGTTGAAATGTAGCTAAGGCAACTGCGGAAATGATTTTTTAAATTGTATTTAAATTTAAACTTAAATAGTCATATGTAGCTAGTGGCTACCATATTGCATAGTGCTGTTGCTACAGGACTCAGATGAAGAAATCCTGTCAGAGAGCGGCTGTGAAAGGTTTCTTACAAGAGTGTCTAAGCCAGTTGTTTGGATAAGCAAGCAAGCGTGAGGACTTGAGCTACAGGTGGATGGAACTGCAGGAGCCCAGCTGTGATATAGGAAAATGCTGGAACTGTGACAGTTTATTTAATATTCACTGACTCATCGAATTAACAAATCACACATATTTCAAGGTACATCCTAAACTACATAGCAGACAGCATAGGTGTAGGCCAGTTGACAAGAAGTGTAGACATTCAGAACTTAACAAATTTAGTGCAAGTGCACTTAGCAAACTTAAAGATTTACTCAGTTCCTCTAGAACTTAACATAATTTTAGAGAGATAGCAAACATTGAAACTCATAATGTTCTTTGCCAGCATTTCTCGATATTTGTCAGAATATTGTGAACCACTCTCATATTCTTTGCTAGAAATATTTACTCATAAAAAATGGATTGGTAAAGACAAAGTATTCTAATCCATTCATTAAAATAATTAACTCTGGGAAATCTACCGAGTACTGTGTTTTTGAGTTTACACGCTTTATGAGCTTGAAAGCAGTAAAATTACACTTCTTTAAATATTTTATAATTTGAGGTTTTTATATTTTAACTTTTGTGCCAGTTTTAATGTGTTTTATTTATTCATGAAAATCATGTAAGTACATACTCCTAATATTAAAGTTTGTAAATATGTAATTTCAAATTACAGCAGGAAGTTGAATATTCTTTATTTGAAAACATGTTTATGTAGCTATATTTAAATATAACTTAAATATTTTCTCTGCTAGAAAAGACAATAATATTATTTTGAGTAATTAATTCTTTCAATACAATTTTTATCTTACATTTTTCAGAGTATTTTCTTTATAGTATAATCTCATAGTTTCAGCGCACAACAGAAATAAATGAACTGAATGAAATAGATTATCAGAGCATATTTAATTAATACCCAGATTAGGGCATTCTTGAATGGGAAGCAGATGGTCATGACTTGTTCTTATAACCCAAATGTCCTGTCTTCATCTTAAATATCAGATGATATTAGAATGCTCAAGCAGAAAATGAAGGGTTTTTCCCTCTCCAGGTTTTCATTGAAAACGTCAGCATGGAATGTAGAATATTGTTAATTTCTAATATTCCCTTTATTGCTCTTGGTTCAGGAAACTTTAGCTATGCAGGCTACTAAATTGTTCACTTTTAATTTTACAGACATTTATTAAACACTTAAATGTGCCAAGGAGTGAACAGTCTAAAGGAAACAAGTGGTATATTGCCTCTTTCATTCAACAAATATTATGTGAGTTCCTGTTATGCACCAGGCACAGATCCAAGGTATTAAGAATACAATAATAAATAGGACAGAAAAACCCCTGCCTTTATGGAGCTTATATTCTACTGATAGATAACATTTAAATGGATAATTGCAAAACGATATGGAAGTGTGGTGATAGAAATATATATACAATATTAATAATGTATATCCAAACCAAACAATTGTGGAATTGTAACCAATACCACCAGGTCCATCAGGGCATCAGGAGACTCTTATAGTGAGTCAAGTGGAACTGAGAATGGAGCACAAATCAGGGAAAGCAGCCCCAGTGGTCAGGTGTCTGGTAGCCAGGAACCCAGTGAAGAGGCAGGGGTGTGGTGCTCAACATACCTCATTAGTTATCTGTAAAGATCAGCTAAGGGGTTGGGAAACCTGGGACCTTTTCATATCCCAGAATGATCAACATTCCACCACCACATGGTTGATCTCTTCTGCTATTTTTATAGGTGAAGAATCCTCTAAATTCTGGAATTTCTGGGAAAAAGTCCACATCTCTCAATAATAACATTGTAATATTGTCAGTTTTTTTTCCCAGTGAGATCATTTCCTTTTGGGGGGTGTTCTTGACAAGTTCAAGGTCTTTTGTTTTTTTTCCTCAAAATTATTAGTTAATATTATCCTTAATCATTTAATTAAAGTATGAAGGTGATTAAATAATTTAACCTAAAAAAATGAAAAATTTACTAGTTAGATCTGTTTTGAAATAGTATTTAAAACTTGGTCAAATCCTTTTTACATTTTCAGATTAGTATCACTAGAACATAGTTATAAATTTGAAATAACCTTAGCTTTGGGGGAGTAAGATTTGCTCGCTGACTAAAGAAAATATTCCGGTTTCTACATAGTTATTTGCCAAAAGCACCATCTTTGAAAAACAAACAAGGGCTGTTTTTCATTATACTTTTTTTTTTAAATAAATTGTATTTATTTATGTACATATGTATGTATGTATGTATTGGCTGCGTCGGGTCTTCCTTGCTGTGCGCTGGCTTTCTCTAGTTGCGGCGAGTGGGGGCTACTGGGGCTACTCTTCGTTGTGGTACGCAGGCTTCTCATTGCAGTGGCTTCTTTTGTTGCGGAGTACGCGCTCTAGGCGCGCAGGCTCAGTAGTTGTGGCTCGTGGGCTCTAAAGCACAGGCTCAGTAGTTGTGGCGCACGGGCTTCGTTGCTCCCCGGCATGTGGGATCTTCCCAGACCAGGGCTCGAACCTGTGTCTCCTGCATTGGCAGGCGGATTCTTAACCACTGCGCCATCAGGGAAGCCCTTCATTATACTTTTTAAAAAACTTAAAACACTGGGCAATTTTTAACAGACATTTATTTTAATAGGTGATGAGAATTAATGATTTGTATTCCATTCTTAAATATCATACATCTATATCATCTCTGGTACAATAATTCCATGAAGTAATTATTGCTCTTTTTCTTTTAAGTGTGCTTCAAGAAGTTTATTTACTGGCTTAAGATCATATGTGTGTGTAGCAAATGGCCAAGCCAGGGAATCCCAGAGGTGTAATACCCATCTTCGTGTTTTTGTTTAACCATTTATAAAATGCAAATTTGTAGGATTTTAACCCCCCTATCACCTAGGGACCATCTCTACCCCTCCACTGAAACTATAGGGATACCAGTGACTTCCCTCTTGCCCATTTCAATAGCTTCTTTTTAGCTTCTTTATTTGCCCTCTTTTCATCTTAGACAGTAGTGGCCACTGCTCCCTCTTGTACATTCCCATTGCCTCTTCATTCCTTTGCTGACATCTCTTTCTTACCCACTCTTTAATATTGACATATGTGGGGTTCTCTCCTTAGCCCTGTTAATTTAATTGATTTTGGTCCTGTGGCTTCAAGTATCTAGCCATGACTTTTCTTATGAACTTCAGATTCATATTTCCATTCACCTAGTGAATTCCTCCCCCTTGCTGGCTTGCAGAAACTTAAAACACATATTCCAAAATATGCTTTCCCATTTTCCACATTCTCTTGCAACTGTCCTATAGTTGATCCATAGATGTCTCTATTACTGAACTATTAGTTAGTTATGCCCAATATCAAATATCGCCCTTTGTTTTTTTCTGAGTTGTCTTTGATGTACATCTGACTTTATACAAGGGCAGTACTAGGGGGTTCTACTATTTGACTCATGTGTCCAAGGGACACCAGAATGAAGGCAGACTCTGGGATATAGTTAGAAATTTGTGTTTGGAGCTTTTAGTCATAAGTCAAAGTGAGATACAATTCTCAGTGGGTGGCAATATTAGTGTGAGGTGCATAGCTAGTGATTTGAGTCAAGTAAGCAAGTCAGCCCACAAGCTTTAATGGATTTGCAGTCCAGCAGTTCTTCCATCAAAGTTAAAGTAACTGACAAAGACAAATTGGTAACCAAACTTTCTGCTCGTTTTCCCTTTGAATTATTAAGCTAAACACAACTCCACTCCATATAGCTGATGCTAGAGAACTCTCTTAAGTCAAGACCTAATCTTAAATCAATCTAGATATCCTAGACTGGCCTTCATTTCAGTGACATTAGTAAACATTTGTATTCAGGAAGCTAGATTTGTTTTCTCCTCTGCGACATCTTTCTCCTCTGTGGCACACATCTTCTGAGGGCTAATGTCTTGGCAATAATTTAACACTTCTTGGAACCGGCTTTTGGAAGAAAGAAAGTTTGAAGATTGGTGAAGTTGTATCAGCAAGCAAGTCCTAGTTCCTTGCCAAGCATCACTGCAGGAACAAAACGAACCTCTCCTTCTTAATTGTGTGCTGTTATTCCTCGTGGTTGTCCTCGCCAGATTTACAAATCACAGTTGCAGTCCTTAAAAACATAAAATCATTAACTCTAGGTGTCGTTACCCAATGGGAAATTATCTCTCGGTGCCCATTTCCACCTTCCCTTGTTTTAGTTAATAATAGCCCCTACAGTTTTTCCAGATTTCAAAAGCTCCTGGCATAGACCGAAGGTACTCAGTGAACTTGCAATGAATGAATAAACAGCAAGCTCTAATTTGCCTTTGTGCTAAAATTTGAACAAACATACAGAGGAAGACTTACTCTCTTTTCTCCTTTTAAGTAAACCACTTATGTCCCTCCCAGCCCCTGCCTTCTTTGGATGTCTAGGCTTTAAAGAGTGTCAGAACTTTCTGTGGCTTCTGTGCTTGTTCTCACTATATTCTGTGCTCAGAATTCATTAGCATCTCATTTAAAGCTTAAAGCAACCCATTGAGATGACTGCCATTACTCTCCTAATTCCATACAGTTAAGTAACACATCTAGATCACTAACTTGGCCTGGTTGACTTCTGATTCTCTTCCTAAGATTACTACGCATTATGATAAGAGCTTGTCTATTTCTTGTTCCTGGACATCTTCTTTTCATCTGGGACCAATCAAGTGTGCAAGATTCTACGTGTTGGTTTTCTCTTAGAGAACTATACTAACCCTTCTACCATTTTATTTTGACTTTAGCATATCCCTTTGGCTCTGATATTATCTCCTTGTTATAGAAACAGATTAAAGATGTGATTACCCTTGAATAAGAACTTTGCAAGAAAGGGTCTCAGAGAAGTTGTCCCGGATGGAAAATGAACCACAGATTGAAGGCAAAGACAAGATAGAAGGTAGACTTAGACGAGAAGCAAAATATGGGTCGGAAGACGAATGAGAGAAGAGAACCAGATACAAAGGATATAGTTCCAAGGGGTTAGAATGTAAAAATAAATGGATTTAGATAAACCAAGTGGATGTAAAAATCACATTATAAGAAGAACATTTAGTTAGGTGGAATTATAATCTAAATAGGAAAAGAAATCATACCATTTTAAGACATTTGGACATATCGGAGGACGCTGCTATTTGGAATTTCTATAATTCAGAAACATCTTTTGAATTACCTTTCACTCAAACTCAAGTGCTAGAAATAAGAAATTATCTTTGAAAAATTGATTTTAAAAGAGGGATTTGAAAAAAGGAGAAGCAAATAGAATGGTAGCTATTAGTAGTCAACTTTACCAAGCTGAAGAAATTAGAATTCAATATTTTATATATTCCTCAACCTGATGCCGCCAGAACAGTTTGTGGGTTTAGGAAATTATCAGAAGAAGCCTGTGCACATGAGAAATCTTGTTATTTTGATTCTTGTAGCTAAACTGAATATGTATGGGAGAGCAACAATCTCCCTTCACATACCCATAAGAAATTGCAGATACCGAAAATAGTTGAGCAGACGTGCTATATTAAAAATGAAACTTGGTCCTGGAAAAAAAAGTGGAGAAATTAGATAGTGCTTATTAATCAAATATGGTTCAGTGGATATTTATTCAATAAATCTCGACTGTGCTAAAAACTGGACAGAGGCTGCTTCAGCCTGGCAATTTCATTATCTGCATACTCTATTAAAATAATTCTTCAAAACATACCCAGTTTTTTTTCTAAAACAATCTCGAGCTTCTCATCTAAATAATCAAACATAATTTTTGAAAAATGTCACATTCCACAGAATAAACTTAGAAACTGCCAACCCTGAACCCCTTCATTCAAACTACAGTCTTTTGAGGTTGAAAGCACAGAATTAGACTAAAAGACAATTTTCCTCAAGGTCTTGGGAAGTAGCCAGATGAATGTTTACAGTCCTTGCATTTGCTGACGTGCTGTTTTGCTGGCGTACATTCTTAGCTGCTTCACCCTATGCCTTTGTTCTAAGAGTCTTCTTTCTTCTAGCCTAGCTCAGGAATCCATTACCATTTAGATATTTCCTTTCCTAGTGCTGATTCTAAGTGTGATCATCTTAGCAAACACAAAGCCATTTATTGTGGGGTATGACATTAATTTAACATACTGCTCTAATTAACTGCTACATTTACTTCCCCAATGTACTGAATAGCTAAATTTATTTGATAAATACATTGGAGGAGGGTGAGAAATTAAATTTCTACATGGCTCACTTCAGTATTAATCCCAGCAATTTCCCAACTGTAATTTGATACAACAACTGCCTTCGTTTTTCTGGTACCAAGAAAAAGCAGAGGAGATACAGGCAAGGCCTCCCCTAGTGATTGAGGTGTCACTGGGAGCAAACACCAACCCTTCCCATTAATAGCGATCCCCAGAACTGTCATTTATTTCCAAATAGTTGAAAAAGAAACAGGAATGTCTATGTAAACATATTTCAGGGTTTTTGTTAATAGGAAAACTGAACAGTATAGAATGCTGTCCTTTTTTGGATTGTACTCCAAAACCATTATATGAATATGTATTTCCTAGGGTAAGGGAATATTTAGGTATGAAGAGTTTTAATGGCCACCATGTTACTTCACATTTTCTTTCATATATGAGTTTCTGTAAGTAGACCAACAGCTTACTGTTGGTCTCTAATCTGTAGAAAATTTTGATTAAAGGAAGTTTATATTAGCAGAAGTCATACAGCTTTTTGGGTGGAGGTACCTTGAAGCTTAGAGCAGTGGTAGAAGAGTAGGGGCAGGGGAGGGATGCCATACAGCTGCCTCAGATAACCTTGCTAGAAATTATGTGTGGTGAGACATACACTTAGAATTATCACTGCTAATTCCAGTGAGGATAAAGAACTACAGAGAGATTGATGGTGAAAGCAAAAATATAATTAATGTTTATGTTATAAAATATTTGTATTTTAAATATAAAAGTGTCACTCTGACAGAGTGTATTCATCAGACAGTTGCCAAAA
This sequence comes from Orcinus orca, assembly GCF_937001465.1. NCBI lineage: Eukaryota > Metazoa > Chordata > Mammalia > Artiodactyla > Delphinidae > Orcinus > Orcinus orca. Next base: position 107,434,896 of record NC_064562.1, on the reverse strand, counting down.
GGCAGTCTAGTGCACTCTCACAAACATTGCAAAAAGTAGCATCAATGGAACATAATTTTATTGAGGATGGTACAATATCTACATTTTTAGCCACTTGTGGAACAAATATGTGTGGCCAAAGGAATGTATCTTCAACTGAATCTGCATTTAATCTAGACCTTTCATGGATTATGACATTTTTTTAATGTGTATCCCAAAAGGTGAGATTGCAAGTAGAGTCCGCTTCAGCAGTATTTTCTTCTCGACAAGGAAGACACAGAAATCTCACTCATCTTGTGCCTGTGCTAATGTGCTAACAAATTGAACTGAAGGGACATGAGGGAGGATATAATGAAGATTTCATTTTCGGTTTCTTGTCCTAAGCATAAAAGTGGCAGTGTTTTGTATCTCCTGTATGAAAATAACAGTACTGGACTAATATTTTCAGGGCAGGTGCACATTATTGCATTTTTATTTGCACTGATAAATTTTTTTTCTTTTTTTTATTTATTTGTTTTATATTTTTTTAACATCTTTATTGGAGTATAATTGCTTTACAATGGTGAGTTAGTTTCTGCTTTATATCAAAGTGAATCAGCTATATATATACATATATCCCCGTGTCTCCTCCCTCTTGCATCTCCCTCCCTCCCACCCTCCCTATCCCACCCCTCTAAGTGGTCAAAAAGCACTGAGCTGATCTCCCTATGCTATGTGGCTGCTTCCCACTGGCTATCTGTTTTACATTTGGTAGTGTATATATGTCCATGCCACTGTCTCACTTTGTCCCGGCTTACCCTTACCCTTCCCGTGTCCTCAAGTCCATTCTCTACGTCTGCGTCTTTATTCCTGTCCTGCCACTAGGTTCTTCAGAACCTTTTTTTTTTTTTTTTTTTCGATTCCACATCTATGTGTTAGCATACGGTATTTGTTTTTCTCTTTCTAACTTGCTTCACTCTGTATGACAGTCTCTATGTCCATCCACCTCACAACAAATAAATCAATTTCATTTCTTTTTATAGCTGAGTGATATTCCATTGTATATATGTCACATCCTCTTTATCCATTCATCTGTCATGGACACTTAGGTTGCTTCCATATCCTGGCTATTGTAAATAGAACTGCAATGAACATTGTGGTACATGACTCTTTTTGAATTATGGTTTTCTCAGAGTATAAGCCCAGTAGTGAGATTGCTGGGTCATATGGTAGTTCTATTTTTAGTTTTTTAAGGAACCTCCATACTGTTCTCCATAGTGCCTGTAACACTTTACATTCCAATCAACTGTGCAAGAGGGTTCCCTTTTCTCCACACCCTCTCCAGCATTTACTGTTTGTAGATTTTTTGATGATGGCCATTCTGTCTGGTATGAGGTGATACCTCATTGTAGTTTTGATTTGCATTTGTGTAATGATTAGTGATGTTGAGCATTCTTTCATGTGTTTGTTGGCAATCTGTATATCTTCTTTGGAGAAATGTCTGTTTAGGTCTTCTGCCTGTTTTTGGATTGGGTTGTTTGTTTTTTTGATATTGAGCTACATGTGCCGCTTGTAAATTTTGGAGATGAATCCTTTGTCAGTTGCTTCATTTGCAAATATTTTCTCCCATTCTGAGGGTTGTCTTTTTGTCTTGTTTATTTTTTCTTTTGCTGTGCAAAAGCTTTTAAGTTTCATTAGGTCCCATTTGCTTATTTTTGTTTTTATTTCCATTTCTCTAGGAGATGGGTCAAAAAGGATCTTGCTCTGATTTATGTCGTAGAGTGTTCTGCCTATGTTTTCCTCTAAGAGTTTAATAATGTCTGGCCTTACATTAAGGTATTTCATCCATTTGAGTTTATTTTTGTGTATAGTGTTAGGAGTGTTCTAATTTCATTCTTTTACATGTAGCTGTCCTGTTTTCCCAGCACCACTTACTGAAGAGGCTTTCTTTGCTCCATTGTATATTCTTACCTCCTTTATCAAAGATAAGGTGACCATAGGTGTGTGGGTTTATCTCTGGGCTTTCTATCCTGTTCCATTGATCTATAGTTCTGTTTTTGTGTCAATACCATACTGTCTTGATTACTGTAGCTTTGTAATATAGCCTGAAGTCAGGGAGCCTTATTCCTCTAGCTCCATTTTTCTTTCTCAAGATTGCATTGGCTATTAGGGTCTTTGTGTTTCCATGTACATTGTGAAATTTTTTGTTCTAGTTCTGTGAAAAATGCCATTGGTAGTTTGATAGGGATTGCACTGAATATGTAAATTGCTTTGGATAGTAGAGTCATTTTCACAATGTTGATTCTTCCAATCCAAGAGCATGGTATATCTCTCCATCTGTTTGTATCATCTTTAATTTCTTTTATCAGTGTCTTATAGTTTTCTGCATACAGGTCTTTTGTCTCCTTAGGTAGGTTTATTCCTAGGTAACTTATTCTTTTCATGGCAATGGTAACTGGGAGTGTTCCCCTAATTTCTCTTTCAGATTTTTCATCATTAGTGTGTAGGAAAGCAAGAGATTTCTGTACATTAATGTTGTATCCTGCTACTTTATCAAATTCATTGATTAGCTCTAGTAGTTTTCTGGTAGCATCTTTAGGATTCTCTATGTATAGTATCATGTCGTCTACAAAGTGACAGTTTTACTTCTTCTTTTCCAATTTGGATTCCTTTTATTTCTTTTTCTTCTCTGATTGTGGTGGCTAAAACTTCCAAAACTATGTTGAATAATAGTGGTGAGCATGGACAACCAATAATAGTGGTGAGAGTGGAACAAGAGTTCCTGATCTTACAGGAAATGGTTTCAGTTTTTCACCCTTGAGAATGATGTTGGCTGTGGGTTTGTCATATATGGCCTTTATTATGTTGAGGTAAGTTCCCTCTATGCCTACTTTCTGCAGGGTTTTTATCATAAATGGGTGTTGAATATGTCAAAAGCTTTCTCTGCCTCTCTTGAGAGGATCATATGGTTTTTCTCCTTCAATTTGTTAATATGGTGTATCACGTTGATTGATTTGCGTAGATTGAAGAATCCTTGCATTCCTGTGATAAACCCCACTTGATCATGGTGTATGATCCTTTTAATGTGCTGTTGGATTCTGTTTGCTAGTATTTTGTTGAGGATTTTTGCATCACTGTTAATCAGTGATATTGGCCTGTAGTTTTCTTTCTTTGTGACATCCTTGTCTGGTTTTGGTATCAGGGTGATGGTGGCCTTGTAGAATGAGTTTTGGAGTTTTCCTCCCTCTGCTATATTTTGGAAGAGTTTGAGAAGGGTAGCTGTTAGCTCTTCTCTAAATGTTTGATAGAATTCTCCTGTGAAGCCATCTGGTCCTGGGCTTTTCTTTGTTGAAAGATTTTTAATCCCAGTCTCAATTTCAGTGCTTGTGATTGGTCTGTTTATATTTTCTATTTCTTCCTGGTTAAGTCTCGCAAGGTTGTGTTTTTCTAAGAATTTGTCCATTTCTTCTAGGTTGTCCATTTTATTGGCATATAGTTGCTTGCAATAATCTCTCATGATCCTTTGTATTTCTGCAATGTCAGTTGTTACTTCTCCTTTTTCATTTGTAACTCTATTGATTTGAGTTTTCTCCCTTTTTTTCTTGATGAAAGTGGCTAATGGTTTATCAATTTTGTTTATCTTCTCAAAGAACCAGCTTTTAGCTTTATTGATCTTTACTATCATTTCCTTCATTTCTTTTTCATTTATATCTGATCTGATCTTTATGATTTCTTTCCTTCTGCTAACTCTGGAGTTTTTTTATTCTTCTTTCTCTAATTGCTTTAGGGGTAAGGTTAGGTTGTTTATTTGAGATGTTTCTTGTTTCTTGAGGTAGGATTGCATTGCTATAAACTTCCCTCGTAGAACTGCTTTTGCTGCATCCCACAGGTTTTGGGTCGTGGTGTTTTCATTGTCATTTGTTTCTAGGTATTTTTGGATTTCCTTTTTGATTTCTTCAATGATCTCTTGATTATTTAGTAGTGTATTGTTTAGCCTCCATGTGTTTGTATTTTTTACAGATTTTTTTTCCTGTAATTGATATCTAGTCTCATAGCGTTGTGGTCAGAACAGATACTTGATACAATTTCAATTTTCTTAAATTTACCAAGGCTTGATTTGTGACCCAAGATATGATCTATCCTGGAGAATGTTCCATGAGCACTTGAGAAGAAAGTGTATTCTGTTGTTTTGGGATGGAATGTCCTATAAATGTCAATTAAATCTATCTGGTCTATTGTGTTATTTAAAGCTTATGTTTCCTTATTTATTTTCATTTTGGATGATCTGTGCCTTGGTGTTAGTGAGGTGCTAAAGTCCCCCACTATTATTGTGTTACTGTCGATTTCCTGTTTTATAGCTGTTAGCATTTGCCTTAAGTATTAAGGTGTTCCTATGTTGGGTGCATGTATATTTACAATATTTATATCTTCTTCTTGGATTGATCCCTTGATCGTTATGTAGTGTCCTTCATTGTCTCTTGTAATTGTCTTTATTTTAAAGTCTACTTTGTCTGATATGAGAATTGCTACTCCAGCTTCTTTTGATTTCCATTTGCATGAAATATCTTTTTCTATCCCCTCACTTTCAGTCTGTATGTGCTCCTAGGTCTCAAGTGGGTGTCTTGTAGACAGCCTGTATATGGGTCTTGTTTTTGTATCCATTGAGCCAGTCTATGTCTTTTGGTTGGAGCATTTAATCCATTTACATTTAAGGTAGTTATCAATATGTATGTTCCTATTATCATTTTCTTAATTGTTTTGGGTTTGTTATTGTAGGTCTTTTCCTTCCCTTCTCTTTCCTGTCTAGAGAAGTTCCATTTGTTGTAAAGCTGGTTTGGTGGTGCTGAATTCTCTTATCTTTTGCTTGTCTGTAAAGGTTTTAATTTCTCCATTGAATCTGAATGACAGCCTTGCTGGTATAGAGTAATCTTGGTTGTGGGTTTTTCCCTTTCATCGCTTTAAATATGTCCTGCCATACCCTTCTGGCTTGCAGAGTTTCTGCTGAAAGGTCAGCTGTTAACCTTATGTGGATTCCCTTGTATGTTATTTGTTGCTTTTCCCTTGCTGCTTTTAATATTTTTTCTTTGTATTTAATTTTTAATAGTTTGATTAATATGTGTCTTTGTGTGTTTCTCCTTGGATTTATCCTGTATGAGACTCTCTGCACTTCCTGGACTTGATTGAGTATTTCCTTTCCCATATTAGGGAAGTTTTTAAGTATAATCTCTTCAAATATTTTCTCAGTCCCTTTCTTTTTCTCTTCTTCTTCTGGGACCCCTATAATTCAAATGTTGGTGTTTTTAATTTTGCCCCAGATGTCTCTGAGACTGTCCTCAATTCTTTTCATTCTTTTTTCTTTATTCTGCTCTGTGGTAGTTATATCCCCTATTTTATCTTCCAGGTCAGTTTTCTGTTCTTCTGCCTCAGTTATTCTGCCATTGATTCCTTCTAGAGAATTTTTAATTTCATTTATTGTGTTGTTCATCATTGGTTTTTTCCCTCTAGTTCTTCTCTGTCCTTGTTAAATGTTTCTTGTATTTTTTCCTTCTATTTCCAAGATTTTGGATCATCTTTAGTATCATTACTCTGAATTCTTTTTCAGGTAGACTGCCTATTTCCCCTTCATTTGTTTGGACTGGTAGGTTTTAACCTTGCTCTTTCATCTGCTGTGTGTTTCTCTATCTTCTTATTTTGCTTAACTTACTGTGTTTGGGGTCTCCTTTTCGCAGGATACAGATTCATAGTCCCATTGTTTTTGGTGTCTGCCCCCCAGTGGCTAAGGTTGGTTCAGTGGGTTGTGTAGGCTTCCTGGTGGAGGGGACTAGTGCCTGTGTTCTGGTGGAGGAGGCTGGATCTTGTCTTTCTGGTGGGCAGGACTGCATCCAGTGGTGTGTTTTGTGGTGTCTGTGACCTTATTATTATTTTAGGCAGCCTCTCTGGTAATGGGTGGGGCTGTGTCCCTGTCTTGCTAGTTGTTTGGCATGGGGTGTCCAGCACTGTAGCTTGCTGGTCATTGAGTGGAACTGGGTCTTTCCACTGAGATGGACATCTCTGGGAGAGCTTTCACCATTTGATATTACATGGAGCTAGGAGGTCTCTGGTGGACCAGTTTCCTGAACTTGGCTCTCCCACCTCAGAGGCACAAGGCTGACACCTGCCTGGAGCACCAAGACCCTGTCAGCCACATGGCTCAGAAGATAAGGGAGAAAAAAAGATGGATGGATGGATGGATGGATGGATGGATGGATGGATGGAAGGAAGGAAGGAAGGAAGGGAGGAAATAGTTATTAAAATAAAAAATGAAAAATTATTAAAAATAAAAAAAATTAAAAGAAAGAAAGAAAGAAGAGAGCAACCAAACCAAATAACAAATCCACCAATGGTAACAAGCACTATAAGCTATACTAAAAAAAAAAAGGACAGACAGAACACTAGAACAAATGGTAAAAGCAAAGCTATACAAACTTAATCACACAAAGAAGCATACACATACACACTCACAAAAAGTAAAAAGGAAGAAAATATATATATATATCTTTTGGGAAGTCTGAGGTCTTCTGCCAGCATTCAGTAGGTTTTGTAGGAGTTGTTCCACATGTAGATGTATTTCTGATGTATTTGTGGGGAGGAAGGTGAGCTCCACGTCTTACTCCTCCACCATCTTGAAGGTCTCCTGAGTTTGTACTTATTCAAAACCTTGCCCACCCATCCCCTAGCACACACACCCACAGTCCTCTTTGGGATCCATGGCTTTCCATACCAGCCGCCTGAGTTAAGTTGCAGGCACTGGCCATGGAAAGCATCCGCATTAGCTAGTCAGCTAATGAGGGGACTGACCCTTTGATGCTGGCATCACTAATGTCAGATCTTAACTACCTAAGCTCACAACTCAGAGCCCTACTCTGACATGAGAGAGTTTCACTATTAACTCCCAATGAGATGGCCTCCTGTTGCGTTCTTAAAGATAATTATGATGATGCTGATTTCTGGTTTTGTCATGGAAGAGAAACACATATGGATATGTGACCAATAATAATTTTATACAAAATGTACTGTTACATTAAGGCATTGAAATAATTTTAAGTGAACTGAAAACAGAAAGCATCCACTTCTCATATTTTTCAATCAATTTTTAGGTCCTGTAGATGTCAATATTCTAGCTAAATGTAATCCCTGCTTATCAAATCCATGTAAAAATGATGGCACCTGTAACAATGATCCAGTTGACTTTTATCGCTGCACCTGTCCATATGGTTTCAAGGTAAGTAGAAGCTGTTGTGGGAACCAAGATCTGAAAACGTAGCTTTCCTTGGTGGGTCTTTATTATTCTGTTGTGCTTTCTCTATGTGCTGAGAACTACTTTATTTACACTCAACTTGACCATTCCTTGTCCAGGGGCAGGACTGTGATGTTCCAATTCATGCATGCATCAGTAACCCATGTAAACATGGAGGAACTTGCCACTTAAAAGAAGGAGAAAAAGATGGCTTCTGGTAGGTCATTGGTCTGTGATCTTCTGTGTCTGACGTATTGGAGCAAGAATAAGCAAAGATTCATTTTTCCTTTTTAAATCCAAGGGCTTTGTTTTGAAAAGAGTACCAGAAATTCTGTTCATAAGGAAAGTATGTATTAGTCCCTTGCAGAGATATTTCAATATAAAAACAAATTGAGACATTACAGTATTCTCAGCTCAGGATGCTACAAAGCCAAGCAATTTAAAAACACGCACATGCGTACATTGGAACTAATCAAGTCAGATTAGGTCAAGACAAATTAGTGGCTCTGTTACGCTAATTAATAGTCAAATAGTCCCCTACTGCAAGGCATATATCCATCTGTTGTTTTGTGTGTTGCTTTAACAGACTGTGTGTAATGATAAGATGTGGGTCCCATTGAAACAGAAAAGTAATGACTCATTTTCAAGCCACAGTATGTGTAGACAAACATGCTGTGAACATTTTTAATCGGGAGTTATTTAATCATACAGTACAGTTACTTCAGATCTACTTCATGAATCATGAAACAGAGTTCTTACAATGAAAACTAATAACTTCGCATAAGAATGCTAATCTACTACTAAAGCTTGTTAGAAATACCACTTTTTATAATACATATACTTCATTTCTGCCTTCTGTTATGAAGTTGTCTCTTTTTCATCAAGCCTTTACTCAAAGATTATTCTGATGCCTAGCAAGATGAAAGGTACAATGTATTATGCCAGTGAAAAATTGTATTTGTTGAGAGTTAAAGAGAATATTCATATTTTATAATTGCAAGGAAGACAAAGTTTTATTTTTAGATTTCTTTTTTGCTTTGACACATCAAGAACATTACACATAAGTTAGTAAGTGTAATTTTTAAAAAATCAGAATCATTCCTCCTCATTTATGAGCAAATACGCATGAATTATTTTATTAGAACACAACTAGAGATTAAGATATCTAGGGCTGTAGAGTAAACTTTTCTCATTTTTTAAACCTGCAAATGTATTGGATTTATTGACTTATAGGACCATGGGGCCATTTGCCATCTTGCAGCCAGCATAAATTTTCTTTCTCAAATTTTTTCTGATTTGGGGGATATTAACTTAAATTGATGCTTACAATGTGTCATTTAAAAGCATTTAAAAAATCAATTTCTTGTCGTTAAAAGCTCTGTAATTGATGAGTGTATTTAGTTTTTTTCAATATTTAGACCATATGGTTTGGAAATATAGGAAGGTGTCTTTTGTCTTTTCTTCCCCTGGCGTTCAGGTGTATTTGTGCTGATGGATTTGAAGGAGAAAATTGTGAAATCAATGTTGATGACTGTGAAGATAATGACTGTGAAAATAACTCTACATGCGTCGATGGAATTAATAACTACACATGCCTTTGCCCACCTGAGTACACAGGTAGGAAGACTAGGAAATGCTATTCCATCAATCTGTGTATCTGTTTGAAAGCACCACTGGCACTATGCTGCATGTGTTTAGTAGACCATTGTATTATTCAATAACTGATAGGTGTTTTGGAAATTAGCTGTAATGTAATAACAGACGGAGTTAAAGATGGTTTCAGCCAACCAAATAAAAGTCCTGGGGAGCTCAGTTAGAACATAAGCATCCATCATAAAGTAATACTTTCCAGCACAAAGGAAGTTATCATACTGAAGCTTTTAGTCCCACAACTGAATGACATTTTCATGCAAAGCACTTTTCCTATGCAGACCAACCCACCGATACATATGTGAAAAGGGAGCATTTCTTTACATAGGCAAAAAATAACCAAGCATTTGAGATTCTTTGTGTCCATACTTGTTTTTTCATCAGTGAGTGTTTGCATGTAGCAACTCATGTCCTTCAAAATAGATCGCATTAGGAAGATACTGATCGCTTTGGGTAATCTTATCAGACCATTCTCCCCCCACCCCACCTTTTTTTTTTCTATCTTGATAAAAATGTCAGGAATAAAGGTGGTAACTCTCATGAGACTATCCAAACTGCTAAACTTCTGCCCTGGATAAACCAATTTGCTATAAAGTCAACATCAAGTTTACAACTTACTTATTATGTCAGAATATCTATTTTGATCAATTTTTGTGGCTATGAATAAGAAACTTCATAGTTACATTCTTAATAAACCATTTAGTTTTAAAATTGGTAGAGAAAAGGAGAATGTTACATATTTTATTTGTAAGAAAAAATGGAGAAGTACATTCTGTCACTCTATTCAAAGTTACTGTTTTCATTCGGCTGGGTATTTTTCATTAATTGTATTTATTTCCATATACATAGTTAAGAATATCAGAGGGTAAAATAGCTACTTGGATGACTGAGGTTAACATCTCTAGACATGAAAAATGGAAGCACATCTGTATGATTAATTTTCCCAGGGATTTGTTAGAAAAGCACTGAAATTTAAGCTTTTATGGAATACTCAAACTTTGCATTTTAAGAGGTACTTTCTTGATGGGAAGATGCTAAATAGAATAATGAGTTTTTGTTCTGATATCCCGCGTCTGTTTGAGAGATTCTGCAGCTGCCTTTTCTATGGTATGATTTTTTTTTCACACCAGTGAAGTACCTGATGCCATACGAAGTAATATACTGAGTTTCCAGTAGAAATTTTAGCATGTATCACGTTACTCTATTTTTTTATATATATATATATATATATATATATATATATATATATATATATAGCACTTGGACTCCTTAATGGCCAGAATTTGAATTCTTTGTTATTTTGCATTAATTAAGGATAGCAAGTATGTCTAATATGCACCCATTCTAACATAGCTAGGAAGAGTTTAGGTGTTACGTAGCTTTGACATTCACACGAGTTTTACTTGTGTCACACCTCACATACATGCCATTAGCCTGAGTGCACTGATTCTCGAGCCCTTGGAGCTACCCCGAGAATCTGAGTTTTTCTGGATGGGCTAATTTAGACTTACACAAGCAGCCCAATGCTTGCACCAAAATCTGTAGCTAGTACCTTCTTAGAGACAGTTCTCTATCCTGTCATTGTTCTGATCATTATAGGGAGAACTTAATTCACTTAATGTCAGAGACCTCTTTAAACTAACCTACTCTGACCAGGACAAATTGGATCCGAGTATTTCCAGCACAGTTTGGTTAGCCAATGTGTTCCTGAGCACAGAAACCAGGAATTTTTCTATATCCCCTTACCAATGAAAACCTAGACCTGACAGCACTGCTGTATTCAGATGCTTCATACCTTTTCCATGATAATTTACATAAAGTGGCAGTCTCTTCTGCGTTGGTTTGGTTGGGTCCGCCTTTGGCTTTAGATGTGCTCTACGTCATTCCTTATCCATCTCTTTGAGTCTTTGTTTTACCTTCTCTCCCTTTGTTTTCCAAGATCCCTTCCTACACCTGATCTTCTTAAACACGTTTTCTGCATCCTAAAATGATTCAGTTCAGTGCAACTTCCTCTGAAAAGTATTACGAAGCTTCATTTCCCTGTGTCAGATCTCTTTCTTTGAAACACATCCAAAAAACTCCAAAGTTTATTAGCACAACCACTTTAGAGCCAAAACGTGACATCTATAAAAGCTATCATGTGGGAACCTGCCATGACTATTTGTCAAGGGCCGTTTGGTGCTCAACAAGAATGGAGACTCCTCTGGTTTTTTCAGTCATATCTATTGCAGGTATCAGTTTGCCTTAATTCAGGCTAAGGATAAACATTGCACTCTATAGAAAGTTCATAGCATACAAAACATGAAGATACTATCACTATAACTTTGGGTTGGGTTTTGTGGGAAGTGAAGAGTTTTGCAAATTGGCATTAGAGCAGATAGCTAAATCAGACATATTTGTAAATCATCTATTAGCTGTAGCATTTTTGTCCATATGTGAAATGAACTCATTTACAAAATATCAAACAACCATCTGCAGATTTTGAAATCAGTGGCACATAAATGGCCTTTAATTATAGGAGGTTATAAATTGTACTCCAGAGCTTTATATCCTGCTTCATCCAAGTCTGCAGTCAGGGAGACATTTTCTTATATCGTGGCTGTATTGTTTTTGATTTAAGCTTGGAATCTGATTAATGAGCATGAGATCTTGGAACAGAACCCCTACTGTGCTCAGAGAATATAATAATGTTGTCACTGCTTAAAAATCATTCAAGTTATAAGTTGCTTTTCTGTTTGGAGATTTTTTTTTTACTCTGTATCTCTGAGGCATTCAGTGAGAAAATGAACTCTCTAGTAGGAACAAATAAGACTTCATAGGAAAAACTTGTAAATTAAGATGGTGAAAGTTTTTACATTTGGCACCCACGTTAAGAATCAGAATGGATATGATATGTTAATAGAGAAAATTCAAAGATCTGTAATCAGTCTGACAGAGAGGTCATGATATGACGGGCAGGCTGTAAAACATGGCTACATGTGTTCAAAATAAAATGAACCACTGTTGAGAAATTTATTAAATTTATTTAAGCCCATGTAACCAGAACTTCACAGTAAATAGTTATTGATTTATTATAGGACAAAACTCTGTCCTTTCCTGCTGCAGGGATTGACAACATAAATTTTAAGGGTCAGTATTGTTTTTCTGTTATGTAGCCGTTACTATCCCCTCCCCACCGAAAGCATCCAAACTGTTATTTTCTACCTAATTCAATCCATCGTCTGTCCTATGTATAACATATGACTGTTGATTGCTAGTATTCTTCAGACAAGATTAATTTTTGAGAAGTTTAACTCACTATGATTCTAAATTAAAATCACTGTGCTAAGGATTAATAAGACACTGAAATTGCTAAACAAATAATTTAAAAATTCACTCCAGGGTTTTAATAGTAGCTTGAGAGATTGTGTTTTTGGTGATGGTTGGTCATTCTTTTAAAATCAATATTATATCCTTTCTAAAAATAAGGCATTTCTTGAAAGTAAAGTTTTAAAAACTTCCTCAAATTGCACTAGCCCAGAACTTACAAAAGTGAACGTTGTAAGTGTGGCCCCCCTGCGATGTTGAAAAACTTGACACCTTTTCTTAAGCTCTGGTATGAATTCAGGTATTGCATCGAAAAATGTGGTTTTGAATGTTTCCTAAGAGCCAGAACCCTGGATCTGCTGTGTCAAGACTATGTTTCTTAATTAACCCTCTTCTCACAGGACCACATTCAAAGATGATACAAAATTGATCACATTTCAACCATGGGGTATTGCTTAATGGGATGGCGTACATTCAGTAAATGAAAGTTTCCATACAAGTTGGGTGTGTAAAGGCTTAGAATGTATTTTGTGGAAAAAAATTTCAGAACATTTTAATTTTTCCATTTTGTACCATTATCTCTCTGTTCTCCAAATCTCCAATGCCCACACACAAACCATTATGTACACATCTTACAAAGTAAAGTTGCCTGTTGTTAAATCACCGGTTTAGCCACAGATCTCTTGCTGCCTGTGATGGCATCTGCCTTTTACCTCATTTTCTCCTTGTTTGTGCGTTTGGCCCGGCTGTAGGTAAGAAATCTAAGCCTTGCTTCAGTTTGCTCTCTCACCCTGGGCTTCTCTGTTGTTAATGCTGTGCTTTGGCTTCCTGTGCTCCGCTGTGTACTGCAATGTAAAACGTCTTTTGTCTCTTCTGTCTTTGTTGCTGCCAGCTGCTAATCTGAATGAGGTGGAAAAAGGTTAGTTGCCTTTTAAGTCTATTATTTTATTTTAGTTTCCCTCTTTCTTTCAGAGCTACATAGATTTCATGGTGTGGACATGGTAAAAGGAATGTTGACAAAAATGAAATCTGAGATCAATATGTCAAATCAGTCATTCAGATCCTTGATATGTAGATAGCTATGCCAAACAGTATAAAGAGGGTATCTGAAATGCACTTTACCAATTTCTGGAAGACTGTGAAAGAAATTCTCTGAGTGGGCAGAAGAAGTGGCTAAAAATCAAGACTAATGCTTTCTAGTTTCTACTTGTCTGTATGCTTTTCCTTTTTTAAAAGTATCCCAAACATGTATTATTTTTATCATGAAAAACATGTCATCTAGTACAGTACATAGGCTGTAGCTAGAAAAAATTTTAAATAGTGAGAATTTTCCCATAACTTTAAATTAATATCTTTAGTAATTTGAAACATGAAAAGTATTAAAAGATATATACATTTATTAAAACATTTTATAAAATAAAAATTACGAAGCCCAAGAGGTTGATTTATAAAATGACATTGTCAAACTCATAGAATGTCACGAGTACTAGGCAGTGTTTTTAAAACATAAAAAGAGCCGTATCTAACCATTGACACTTTATGGTCTGCATGGCTTTCCAAATACATCAAGACCCAGGAAAGGAAGTCCTGTAGCGCTCAGGGTGATCAGCATGTCTGGGGAATCATCATGAAATCTTTGTTAAATTTTCATCTTAAAGATTCAGAATTATACCTAATAACATTGTATTTTCACTCAGCTTACCAAGAGTCTTTAAGTGCCAAGTACATGCACAGCATCGTAAAAGGGTGCTTGTCTTGACAGTTGCAGTTGTATGTAAGGCATTAGCAGTATGATTATAGGGCTAACATGGACTATATTGTATAGCAGCTCTGTCTCCTCTTGCTAAGGACTTCATTTTTTTTTTTCTGTTGCATTGTTCAGATGATTTACTGTGTTTAGTCACTTACACTTACTATGTGCAGAGTTAAGTTAAAAAACATGAAAAAAAAATATGTCCTATTTGGGAATGTAAAAAATATAGTCTGTACATTCTCTGTGGATTAATGCATCCAATACCATCCTTGGTAAAATGTCATCTTTCCTCTTTTACAAGTACTAAAACAGTTGGTGGTCTGGGGCAGAGATGTCTAAGGTCCGATTCTATCTCAGAAAACACGATGGCAATTATTCTGTCACAGGAAAGTGTCCTTAAATAGTTATATATACTCTCGGGAGCAAGCTTGGCAGTATGATATTGTTTTACATCACCACATGGTTTCATGTGTTGACTAAACCTCATGCTTATCTTTATAAAAGAAGTCTCTTATTTTCAATAATCTGCTGCTGACTGAATTTGCTTTAAAAAGCAGTCAAACCGTTTTCTATTATTTGAATCCAAAACATAACTAGAAATGAAATTTCAACTTCTTTACAGCACCCAGCATAATTTTCTTAAATAAAAAGAAACTCTGTTATTAGCTGACATATTGTTAATTTAAAAAGAACTCTGTAGATATGAGCAATAAGGACTTGAGCAATACCTTGTGTAAAACAGTGACAAAGTACTTACCCAAGGATACATACCTTGTAAGTAGGGATCTAGAGTCAAACCAGTGTCTAACTGGCCCCAAGGCCTGCGCTGTAATTTGGAGACCTTCCCCTGGAACCAGTCCCTTCTTATTTGCTGCCATCTTCCAGACTTGGCATCCTTTCACATCCACAGTGGCTCTGGCTAATCCTTTGTGCCAAATAAGCTTTTCTTCTGCTGTCTCTTCAGCTGGCTGTAAGTAATTGACCCTTAGGTGTATTTGTAAAGAAAACAAAATTCAGGTGCAGACAGGCAGTCTACTTTATCTACACATGAAAAAAAGAAAGTGCCTAATCGGTGTCTGTACAATTAGTTAATTAATTCCCCTGATGACTAGCCTACCTTCCATCACATAGGGCAGGTGGGATACTGATGAATTTATGAAGCTAACGGGAAAAGCTAAAATTTCTCTCTTGGCACTAAAATTTATCAACTGTGGGGCCTGTCACAGTCTAATGACATCTGTCCCACCTCCTTTAGATGTTTGAGAATAACATGGAAGAATGTATAAGAAAACACTTGAAAATGTTATATGTCTATACTCCAGAAGTATCAAGGGCTGTCAGAGAGGACAAATTTAAGTTTTGGATCATTTAGTTCCAACCATCATCACTACAGTGACATGGTGTAGATGGTTTGATATCATTCCTAATGACGGAAGAATTCTTACGGAATTTTGATAAAGAAAATTCTACCTAAAGTAAGTTATATGTGTGAAGGAAATTCCTCCCCCTCATGGTCTTCAGTCTTTTTTCAGTAAAAAGACAGTTTTACTGTCTTTTTAAAAATTATTATTTTGTCATTTTATTTGCCATGCTCACTTCCAATGGAAAGGCTTTATTTGAGAATAAGTCTTTGGTTCTCTTTACCCTCTTATTCTACATTGAAGTGTAAGGAAATACTGAATACTGAAGAACTCTTGAATTTGGCTGTATTTTTTTAGGTTTTTTGTATATTTTTGGATTGTCATGATCTCTTAATAACAGTGACTCCTTCTCTCATTAATTGTGCCTCAAGCTGTGTAAGGTCTTTTTTGTCAAAGTCAATATAGCTGCACTCATACTTGCAGTCGTTTTTAACTAGAGAGAGGACTTTGGCAGCCTAATTATATTTTGTGGTTTGCATTCATGTTCCAACCTCTCAAAGCCTTCTTAAATGCATTTGAATCTCAGAAAACATTTTAAAGATCCTATTTGCTCTTTAGTTAATAGGCAGGGCCCATTGAGTTCAGAACAACCATTTAGCTTAACCAAGGCTTATTCAATCTAATTTGGATTTATTTATTTTGAAACGAAGTTAAATATTTTTATAGTTTCAGTAGCTGTTGGAATTGGCTACATTATTTAGCCATAATGTTCCAATGAGGAAGTACTGAAAAACACTTCCTTTTTTGTTTATTTATTTGGAGAGGTAAGTTTTTCCATTTTAAAAATTCAAAAGATATTTACTGAGAAAATACCTTATTCAGAATACTGTGCTCAGAATTGAAAGTGATATGAAAATACATAAAACATTACCCTTGTCTACCAGGCAGACTCTTTGGTTTGATTCTTCATTGCAAGTTCAGATTAGGTCAGTTATTTCACCAGTACAAAGCCATCACTTCTCATATTCCAAGAAAGTTAACAGCAAAGTATAGCTACTTGACTAGTTTTTAAATAAAGAGGAAGAATTGTTTCTGAACACAGAGACTAATCAAACTTTCAGGCAGACAAGCATTATGGAGCAACCCATTTCATGTCATGTAGAACAAAAGTGAGATTATAAAATGATTTTCTTTTCTGAAACATCAATATCCACATTTATAGCATATTTCCTTGAGCCTTCCTGTTTTGAATTATGATAAACTTTATCTCATGAGGTTATACTTTGGCTTTTTCCGCTTATGCTTGTGTCCCATTTTGTACACCCTTTGCACCAGAGGACATTTATCAGTGGCTAATATATCTTCAAAAGTTCATGGCTCCTCAAGATCAAGTCCCGATATTTCTCTACTAACAATTGGATTTAATTAAGCTTAGAGAAGTGGGTATTATCTGGATAGTTTATTGATTATATTATGTAACAATTAACTATTGCTAATTGATAGAACAAGTTTCAGGATAATAAACACAAATAAGAAAACATCAGATTATTATTAAAAGGAGCCTTTAGGAAGAGTTAGCTCTTTTATAAAAATAAGCAGAAACACACTGTTCATGAGTAATCCTTTACTTACTGATGAAATAAATTCAACTATTACTATCACTACTGATAAGGATACTAAATATTCAGATTGGAGAATGGGCTTCTGCTCACGTTGATGTGCTCTGGTGCCTGGGATGATAATGTTGAGCAGAGTAGGCAACAGATAGGGCTATCCTGGTTCAGCAAAAGAAGAGAAAACAAATATTTTTCCTTCAGGTCCAATTCAGTTAACCTGTTCTGGAATGACTCCCATAATCCCATCAGCTGTGTCCACCCTCTAATACAGTTCATCCATCTCCCTGCTACATTGCAAGGTCTGTGAGAGGAGAGAGAATGCTATTCTTTACATGAATAAAGAACAAATGGGAAATGTACAATTTTTTTTAGGAATTGTATGTATGGAATTTTTCAAATTATGTAATGAGAAACATTCAGGTCCATTTATCTTAATCTTTCTCAGACAAGCCATTTACACTCACACTTCCTCTTGATTCCCGAGTTCATCCTCTCTGTTTCTGATTGGGATAGTCATCATTTGGCAGACAAGATTATCAAGATATCTGAGTCAACAGGCTACCCCTCAAGTTCGGCCTACAAGGCCATACGTGAGGGTGGGATCTCAAAACACAAATCTGCTACCAGTATTCCTTATTCTCTCTTCCTCCTTAAATTACCCCTTATGCCATCTGGGTCTCCTTCATTAACAATTTGTAAAGTATTTTCCTTTGAAAAGCAATCAAATAAGTGTTTTCACATTTTTCAACAGCCATCGAGTATCTAATTTGTGCCAGATAATTTGCTAGCAAATGCAAGGGCAATGAAGAGATACAAAACTATAAATAAAGGTATCTATCCCTTGCCCTCAAGTAGTGTACTTTTAAGAAATTAAATCTCAATTTATTTCCAATAGGTTGCTTTTTTTGGCACCTTCCCTCTCTGTGCCAATTCAAATAGAGTAAAATTAGTACCATTTTTCTAGGTTTTTCTTGAGCGAAGCAAGAGCTCAAAATGGAAATATTTGAAGAATGATGCATTTGACCCTCCAAAACTCTGTGTCCTGGGGATGCTGTCAGGAATTCAACCCGACTTCCTCCCTTGTTATAAGTATATTTGAAAATGTCATAACAGATTAAATATAACACTAGAATGCTGGTTCAGTTATTCAGATTGCTGTCATGAGTTCCCTTTCCATTATTATCAATAGTAATGATCCTTTCATATTAAAAAAGAAACTAGTTTATGAACAGGAACAAACAGTTTATGAATAGGAACAAGAACAGGCTGCAGTGTCAGCCCTGGAATCCTCCCCACCTCCTTCATACATCCGTGGTCCCCAGAATGGACTCTGAGATTATTTCTGTTTCAGAGAACAAAGAAACTAATCTGGTTACATTAGCAAAATCTAGTGAGAGTTAAGTGTTCCAACAATGCCATGAACCTATATCTAAAATTGTTTGTGTTTGTAAATATGGCCAACCTGAATTTACAGGGCTAACTTTGGGAAAAATATAAATGAGATACTTATTAATTCAAACCCACCCTTTCTTATTGCTCTATTAGTGAAAAAAGTGAATATTTTAAACAGAGTAGTTTGAGTTGGAAAATTCCTGAAATCCTGATCTAGGGACAAGATGACCAACCTTTTCTCTGCTGAGCAGGCTTTGAGAACTGAATAAGCCTCAGCAAGACATGCTGTTGCCCAAATTTCTTGGTAGATAGAAAACAAATAGTTGTCCATCCAATAACTCTTCAAAAATGTCTTCTCTCTAAATAGCACAGTTTACCTTGCCAAGAGAAGAAGTCTCTTTAAGGGTAATAATGAACTTTGCACCTGTGTAGTCTAGTTTTCAATAATAAATAAAATAACAGTAAGTATCATTCAGCCAGTTTGTAGGCCACAATGCTGTCCATATTCCAGTCACTAAATGAAACTTAAGGGATACTGGAAAATTAAGCATCTATCTTATGTCTCTAATTTTTCCACATTTTAACTTCTCCAGAGTAAGGATTTCGTCATGAACATCCTTTTATCATTTGCTGGGTCTAGCTCAAAATACCTTCCCCCCAACATTTTTTAATGAAAATTATGAAACTAAAGCAGGTTTGAATTTTGGTCAAATTAAAAAGTCTCACTCCAGAGTACATGTAAATTAATCCTACTATAGGTGGTTAATTTCCTCTTACACTATTCTTATTAGTTTCAGGAAACATTAAATATTAGCTCGTGGATTATATAATATATTCATTGATTTGTCAAAGAATCACTATAGCTAAGAATTTTCAACAACGCCATAAGTTAAACCAGTATATTTTAAGGAAAAGCATGTTTAAAAAATTTCAGTGTCTGTGTCGAAAATGTAAATCATTTTTAGTGACAAGACAACTCAGGTGTCATCCACTTACCATGAGCTTGAATGTCTTTGGCATAATTTAAATTAATCACTTTCAAGATTATTACTTTATAATTAGTGATAATAGAGATGTTGGTAGTTATTTTTACTTGCAGCTATCATTCAAAGTTCAAGTCAGTCTCCAGATTTATTGTAAAGTAGATGAAACAGACATTGGACTCACTTTTCTCCCCCTCTACAAGACACAGTAGTTTGTGATTCTCTTGCCTTTGTCACCTTCAATGCCATAAGAGGAGGAGGGTCTTCGTTACTGTTTGGGCAGCCTGTCCTGCAAACCTTACCTGTTAACACCAATGCCTCTTGGAGAGAGGGCCAAGGGCTGATTGGTCCAAGTCAACCAAGACTCACAGTGCTTTGCAGAGAGGCATCCAGCCCTGGCAGCAAATGTAGGGCTAAACTATGCTGATATGCTCTGTTCAAGCCTTGACTCTTTTGAAGTGCAAAGGTCATGGTTAGGGGCCACTTCCTCTCCTCGTGCATCGCTTATTAAAGACTCTGTTGGAGAAGCTTAAAGAAAATTTCAGGCATGGGTGAGGACAGCCGCGTGGAATGAAGTAGGAAAGGAAAGAGACCGAAGGAAGAGAGGGAAGGAGGGAGGGAAAGAAGGAAGGAGAAAAAGAGAGAGAGAGAAAAGAGAAGAAAAGAAATAGTAGCATAATTTGAAAGTTTTATTCCCCACTATAAACCTCCAATAATTTAGAATTTACCACCTGTATGGGTTCGCTAGTGTTATTATAACCCAGTACCACAAACAGGGTGGCTTAAATAACAGAAATGTGTCGTCTCACAGTTCTGGAGGTTAGAAGTCCAAAATCAAGGTGTCAGCGGTGTTAGCTCCTTTTGAGGACTGTGAGAGAAGGACCTGTTGCAGACTTCTCTAGCTGGCCTGTTGGTGGTCATCTGCCCTCTCTGTCTCTTCACGTGGGCTGCCCTCTATGCCAGATTTCCTCGTCCTGTGAGAACATTAGCCAATACCAGATTAGGGCCCACCCTAAGGACTTTTAACTTGATTACTTCTATAAAAACCCTATCTCCAAATAAGGTCACATTCTGAGGTACTGGAGGGCTACCACATATTTTTTGAAGGGGGCGGGGTGCGTGGGGAGACACAGTTCAACCCATGACACCACATCCTTATTTTACAAACTCTTGATTTGTGCCTCAGAAAACCTGGTCTTTTCGGTGTTCTCTATGTCACTGAAAGTTCCTTCCACATATTCATACCAGAAACCTAGAAGTCCCAGACAGCTTCCTCTCTCCCCTCCCCTAACCCAATCCATGACAAATTCCCATTTATTTTGCTTCTAAACATCAGGCCATCCATATCTCCTCTACCACCACCTGAGTACAAGCTAAGTCATGGCTCATATCCCTTTGTATTTGTCTCGGTGCTATCCATCCTCCTCTAGAGCCCAAATGCTCTTTTCAAAGTGTGCATGTCATCTGGCCATCCTCTATCCTAAAACCCTTCAATGGTACCTACTGCTGCCTACATTCTGCCATGTGGCCCCTGCCAACCTCTGTGGCCTTCTCTGTCACCACGCTCTCCTGGGCTCACTCCCCGTCTCTCAGAGCTCATATTTGCCCTGTCACCTCCTGCACAGAGCCACTGCCAATGCTCTTTATCACCCCCCTTCACCTGCAATCCAAGTCCTACTTCTTCAGAAAAAAATTCCCTCACCATCAGTCCTCCTTCTAGAGCATCAGGACACTTTTTAGCATTCATCACTCAGGCAATTTTACAGTTACTTGTGAAATTAATGGATCGATATCTTTCTCCTCCTCCCCTCATGTATAAGCTCCATGAGAACAGGGATATCGTTTTTTGTTATTCACCATTATACTCCTAGCGTTAACATAAGTCCTTTTACACAGTTTGCACTCAAAATATATGGCAATGTTAAAAATCTGGTGGTTTGCTACCAGAATTATTTGAAAACATCCATAGGCAGATCGCACCATGGGTATCAGGGAAGAAGCTTGTGGAATAGTTCTAAAACGATTTCAGTAAGTGCAGTAATAAGGAATGCAAACAAAAAGACAATTTTAGATACCAGAAGTACAAATGAAGATTAAGGAAGGACCCCTTGTGTATAATAAGGAAAGAACATTAAAGTTAGGTGCACGGATCTAAAATGAAGCAGGAAGCAAGGCCAACTCCAGGTACTGTTTCCCATAAGAACCATCAAGTGCACTGAGATTTCTGCCTCATTGCAATAATATTCACAGTATTGGTACGTCAGTGGGATTGGGGCACATGCTGACACTGTTTTACTGAATACAATAATGATGTTCTGTCCAGTTAAAGCATAATGCTCTCTCTACTAACTTGCTTATCTGCATTATTCATCTCTTCAGAAGCATTTTGCCTTTTTTTTAAAAAAAAAAAAAAGGTTTTTATAGCCACAGTTGACCTTGCACAACTTCAATTCCAGAACCTCATTTTACTCATGAAGAATTGGGGACCAGAACAATAAAATAGTTCATTTTTCTGCAACCAGTCCACTGTTTTATATTGAATAAGTTGCGGAAGGCCATCCCAAGCAATAACTCAGCAACCCAAATGTCATTTCACCCAATTAGTAGTTTCTCCCTAGGATCTCTTTATGCTGGTTCACTCCAAAGAGAGCATTAACTCTGTTGATCCAGCTTTTACTGCCCCACCCACAAGGTGACCTTAGCATTTGTCATCCAAATCAGGGCATCTGTGTGAGTGTGTGGGGACACTATTGAAAATTACCCTGGGATGGCAAGTATAAACCTGAGCCAGCCAGGATGTATGGTCATATTACCACTACATCAGATTCTTCAGAAAGACCACATTTACAGATGTTCAGTAAGCAATGAATTACATCTTCTGGACTCCGAGGAATCATGCCCTTTTAGGGAAGAGAGCATCACTCCTGCCTTACTCCCTCACAGCTCTTACTAGTGTAACTGTAGAACTTGTCCATTTCCATCCCACTCTATGCCATACTTACCTGACAGACACAATCAGGAAGAGGTGATCTAAAAACTAAACATCACTTCCTTACAAAAAAAAAAAAAAAGATGCCTCTGTTTAGGACATGTGTTTTTTCTTCACAAGTTGTAGTCGATCATTCACTAACTTGTTATCCTAAAGAGGTAACAGTATGCTCCCTGGCTGACCCCTCTAATTCTTCTCCAAAACAGAAACAACCAACACACACACACACACACACACACACACACACACACACACACACACACACACACACCTACCTTTAACTTCTCATCAACAAAAAAAGCTGAAAACTAGAAGCACAAGGAAAATTAATTTGCTTGTCTGATCAAAAGTGAAATCTCAAATGCCAGGCAAACATTGTGTTCCAAGCTATTGCTTTATCATTGGGGACTTTTAAGGGTCCAGGCTGAAAGCAAATGAGTAGGATTTCCTGTGATTTTGTGGAGTGGGTTGGAGCCAAATTATGAAGCCAATGTTTGTCTAGACTCCCATCTCTTGAGGGGCTCATGGGCGCTGAAGTTTAACCTGTGTTCAACCACATTGCCCTTAACCACTCCAATGGGCTGACTTACCTTTCCTGATGCCATATGAAAAATAGAAATACCTGCTTATAAGGTAATAGAGTACAGCGCTATGTGTAATAGAATAAAGAACATTTCCATCTTTCCGTCCATCCTGTCACATCACACGCTTTATCATTTCAGGAGGCGAATATGAAACAAGTTGAATATAGGTCAACAAGATGGAGTTCTTGCCTTAAAAAGCATAAATTTTTCTTTCAGTGACTATTATTTTAGTATGTCACCATACCATACTCTACAGAGATATAAAGACAAATATTCTAAGCATACTGCTCTCATCATATAGTAAATCCTTATGAACTATGGTTTAGATTGTCTTAATTGGATTGGATTGGATTGGATTAGAGCAAAATGAATAAGAAGTAAAGCATCCCCCCCCCTTTCATATCATTTTTAAAATGATTTCTTATTTGGGTATAAAGTGAAGAATACATAGAATGATATTTAAACTGCCTTGCATATAGACTACTATAAACAGCCTTTATCCAACCAGGTAGATTTGATTAGAAAACTGAAAGTGATTTCATCATGATAGGCTGAGAAATTATAATGAATACATTCTATCAAGATGTATTACAAAGTAATAATAATTGAATGTAAGATGCTTTAAGTAAACCCTGTTTAAAAATAGCTCATTAGGTATAGGTATATCTTGATAAAAACTTTTTATATCACAGATTTACAGACACAGAAATGCTTCTTATAAAAGAAATATATGAGACTTTTAGTACAATTAGTTCTCTTTAAGAGACAGAAAAAACCCTAACTTATCATACACTATATTGATGTAATACCTAGCTTAGTACATTTATATATGTAAGTCACTGAAAAAGATCCTTGAAGTGTAAATGATTTGCCACATTTAGTTGTTAAGCAACTATTTCTACCAGTTAGCAAAGTATTACCTTAAAAGGACAGTCTTATAACAAAGAGATTTGCTGCAGACTTCTGATGTTTTAACCTCTGTTGCTTTAAATCCACACACTTTGAACAAAGTTCTAATAGTTTCTTGGAAATGAACAACAGCTGCATATAGATATATCACTTTATTCATTCATTTATTACATATAAAATAATTAAAAACTAATTTAAAGGTAAGGTAGAAAAGGAGAGAACTTTTTAATTTTACATCTTTCCAGTCACGTTAAAATCTCACACAATGATTGGGAAAGTGTTCTCACCGAAAATCATATTTGGCCTAATGTACCTGAAAATAAAATATAACCATGTTATTTATAAATGAAGAAATTTCCTAACAGATAATTGGACATGCAGTTCAACAAAGTGTGTCTCAAATCTTCATGGTTATGCTTGTAGCTCTCATTTACGGATGACAATTATTCTTTATAAGCTAGCTGATAGAAAGAAGTGTACGCTCTTTATCTAGATTGATTCTCCTTTTGCTTTTTTCTGTCGTGACGGATGTAGCTGAGGAGTATACTGTTGAGCTGTTGCAATAAGTCATAAAAGGGAAACAAAGTCTTTTTCCTCTAGACTTGTAGAACCTTGGAGACTGTGAAGATCTGAGGATTATCTTTTCAAACATAAAACAACAGAATAAGCCAGACATAAAGGTGTACATACCAAATGATTCTATTTATGTCAAGTTCAAAAACAGGTGCAAATAATCTGTGGTCCTGTCAGGGTAGTGGTTACTTACCCTTGGGGTTGGGCCTCTGCAGTGATGGTCAATGGTGTGTTCTTGGACATGGATGCTGGTTACATGAGTGAGTTCAGTTTGTGACTATTTATTAGCTATTCATTTATCTTATGGATATATGTTATACCTCAATAAAAAGTCCAAAATTTTAAAATAATAATAATAAAAGAATAAAAACGAAAAGCATTCAGATTTCCTTCTCCAATAGTACATTCTAAAGGGACTCCTATTAGTTACAGATAACAATAGCTGTGTTGTCCCAAATCATAAGACTATTTAGCAGCAGAACCAGCATTTCAGATCTTCTGCTTCCATGTCTTGTGATTTTTTATTTTTTCCAATCACAAGCTATGCTTACCTCTCAGACCCATGACACAGCCTGCTGGCAGGAAACCTGTTAACCTTTGTCTATGACCTAACACCGTTTGCCATGTTAACAGGTGAGTTGTGTGAGGAGAAGCTGGACTTCTGTGCACAGGACCTGAACCCCTGCCAACACGACTCCAAGTGCATCCTGACGCCAAAGGGATTCAAGTAAGTCCGAGGCTGCTTTGGGGCTCACAAACGGGGGAGGAGGGCCTTTCTTTAAGGAACCCTCTTCTTTCAGGACCTAGCTTCACACCTTTGCTCAGGACTTAGAGGACATACTCTCCAGTGTCAATGGAATTTTTATAAATGTTTATCTACAGCATGGGCCTTTTTTAGTACACCAAAGAAAAGAAAATGTTTCCTTTTGTTTTGTGACTTTTCCTGGGAAGTCATGTATGAAATAAAATAGCCTTTGGCTATTTTTAATTAAATTTATTTGGAGGCCAAATAAATTCATAATATCTACTAGGAACTTTATTATCTGAATGGAAGTCTGTGGTAAAATAGGGAGTTTCATTTAATGTAACTGAAAATGTTTTCTTATGCAACAATACTTTACCCAAGAGGAGGAAGACAGAGTGACCATATGTCCCAGGTTGCCTCAGTACAATATCCGTTTATGCCTGTTGTCTCACTGTAACTATTAATAGTGTCTCCTTCACACACGTGTGTGTTATGTGGGATGATAAAACACACAGTCACACCAGGTAGCAATCTTCCTGAAGTACGTTTGGTATCAAATGAAATTATTCCTTTGCCACAATTCTGAAATATTTTAAGGGTCTATCAACAGCAACTTCTCTTCGTAGGCCATAAGGGATTAGAAATCATCTGGTCCAAATTCTTCACTTTAAACATGAGGAAACCACAACCAAGAGAGGTCGGTGGCTCTCCAGAGGTCTCAGTGTTATTCACTGGCAGAGCTGGAGCTGGGTTTTATACTTCCCAGTTGGGTGATTGTTCTAGTGCAGGTTATTTCTAAGAAGCTTTATACTTTATGACCATAACTGTTGGTTTGTTACAGAAGGTGAGCTGGGTTCTCAGAAATGACACTGTAGTGTTCAGGTTGAGTTGTGCCTACAAGAGACAACTAGCAAATAGCTTTACTGGTTTCTTTACCCAATATTTATTGAGCACCTGCCATGGGTCAGGGCACGAGTAATGTTACCATCTTATGTTTTTGTGGCACCTATAGCTACTCACTCTCCCATTCTTTATCTTCCCAGTGAAATGACTCAGGCTTAGTTTCCATAGGATTCAGAGAATTAAAAATTACTCCAGTCAGGAACAGTTTTCTAAGAGTAGATGGGATTAGAGCTGGGACTCTAACATTTTTTTTAATTTTATTTTATATTGGAGTGTAGTTGATGAACAATGTTTTGTTAGTTTCAGGTATACCGCAAAGTGATTCAGTTATACATATAGATGTATCTATTCTTTTTCAAATTCTTTTCCCATGGGACTCTAACATATTAATACTTGTCAACAGATTATCAGACATTCTTACTTGAATGGGAGGTGGGGTCAGTATCACCTGACCACACCTGGATTTCAAAGACCAATCAGAATAAAATATTTATTCTCAAGTTTTATTTAGAGAACAGTTTTTGATTCAATTTGATTTAAAATTCGTTATTTTAGAATATACAGATTCAGTTGCAGCACCTGCTGATTCCATTTGATACCTTTTTGGGAAAGAAAAGAATATATTTGATTCTATTTTTCATTATATTTTAGTTTACAACCCTCTGTGGAAAAAACAAAAGTCTTATTGAAATCTTTATTTTATACAAAATCCTGTATTGCATTTTGTTCATCCAAATACTGTATGTAAATTATTTTAATTCATATTGTCTTTGATCTGCACACAATGAATTTGGCAAATTGAACGTCAGTCATTTAGGTAACAACTGTTATCATTTCTTAGAGAAATTGGCCAGTAAAGCAGATGGTTTTCCAGAACTGCCTATCTGCTGGATAAGCTTTGTGCATTGTAATGACAAGATAAAGTATTAGTAACACTTACCGGAAACCATTAAAAACTGAGTAGTTCATCTTCAAAAAGACTAACGATTAATTCAGTATCTTCTATTACTATCAGTTAAATTGCACACTTTTTATAGCGCATCTTACTGGATTATAGATTAGCTAATTTGGGAACCCATTGTTTTCAGCAGTAATTTGTGAGTTTTATGTAGTTTAGCAGAAAACAGGTTAAGTCGTAGCATTTGCTATTACTCCCATATTATAAATAATCACATACTGTGACAAAGGGAGTTGCAAAAAATAAATGGACTTAAAACCCAAGACTATATGAAGCTGCTAAAGAAAATTTCTACTGACAAATATTGTTTGGACAAGATGTACTGTTAACTTCAGCTACATTTTCTTACTACTAAGCTAACAGAGCTGGTTTTACTTTTCTTGCTTTATTATATACCTCATCAATCTCCTAAATTGTTTTGAGATATTTTTAGACCATGATATGCCATAAGCAGTATTTTCAAGCATGCATCTTACTTAGTCAGCTTTGGGGCTTCTGAACAGTATATTTTATATTCTTTGCTTTCTTCCTCACTCCTTGCCAGAGTTTGGGGAATGTGATACCTTTTATTGATAATACAAGCTTTAAGGAATTCTTAATTAAATATTTTCTTCCTGTTTTGAAACTCGGTCTAAGGAGCCAAAGAAAGACAAAAATGTTGGTCTCATAATGTGACTCCAAGTCCTAATGGGCTCGTAAAACAGTATCTGTAGAGAAAAATATATATAAAATAGCTCTTAAACAGCCACTATGGTGAATACGTGGTTCTCTTATCTTTTACTCTGATTTCTTTTCTCAGGTAAATAATTCAGAGTGTTTCAAAGCATTTCTTCTTTCTTTTAATGCTCTGTACTTGAGCAGCTCTGGTCAAATTAACATTGATGGAAGCCCTTTTCTCAGGCCCCGTCCATCTTTTTGAGAATGTCTATGGCCACTTAGAATCCATTTAACTTCAGACTTGTTTGCTTAGTTACGATTTAGCATGAAAACCACTGGCTCTAGAGCAAGCATGCTGATGCAGTGAGCTCATTTTATTTCTTAAGTCATACACACAGAGCTAAAAGTCTGTGTTACCCTTAGAGGGTATATACTCCCATTTATCTTATTAATTCATGATTTCTCCAGTAACTCTTAAATCCTGATTTTGCATTTTTAGGCAAAACCCTTGGCATTCAATAACATCAACATTCACTAGGGTGTTTTTAATTATCCTCATTCACTTAAATCCTAATGGCTTTGAAATAGAAAACTGAATAATTAGTACAGTCTAAACCATAAATACTTTTTTAGAATTATAAAAACTTATATAGAATTATTTTTTAAACCTACCATTTATTGATCATGCATTATGTATTAACTACTATAGTAATTATTTTACAGATAGTGTTTTTATTTAATCTTTTAACAAACCTGTGAGATGGAAATTATTATATACATATTATAGATGAGGAAAGGAACACTTAGAGAGATGAAGTAATGTAGTCAAGATTACATACACTTAAGGATGAAACCAGAATATGAACACAGTTCTTCTGCCTAATTGCAAAGTGCAAATTCTATAAGGCTAAAACATAATTTCCTGGTTTATGTGTTTTTTTTTAAAGTCAGTGAACCCTTTCTTAAACCTCAAACAGAAACACTTATGGAAGCCCAATGTGTAAAACTAATGAATCACAGCAGGAGAGTATTGTTTGGGGGGGGGCAGTGCAGAGGGAAGCTGACAGAGGCCCCCTCCCCGGCTATGGCCATATCTTTGGGGGTTCCATGGTCCCCTATTGCTCCACAAAGCATACTTTAATAACCACTGCATGTGCCATATTGCTTTTCCTTGGGCACCCTTAAAATCCCGCATCCTTGGTGTCAGAGCTAGACATTCCAATGGTCAGCACTGGTGAAAGAGATTTTAAAGGGAACCCTGAGTAATCAATTATCTAACGGTACAGAGCAGTGGTTAGATATTCAGGCTTTCTTGTCAGATTGCTTGGGTTCAGTTCCTGGCTGTGTACAAGCTAGATGTCCTTGGGCAAGACATTTAACCAATTTGTGCCTTGTTTCCTCACCTGTAGAGTGGAGTCATGGTATCACTGATGTCACAAGGCTGTGGAGAGAATTCAATGAGTCCATGATGCAAAATGATTAGAACAGGGCCTGAAACAAAGTGCTCAAAGAACATCAGCTGTATTATTATCCCTGGTTCTTCACCATCAGTGCAGCCGAGACCCCTTCTGTCCCACACCACCAGAATGAACAGGCTGAAAAGCTGTCCGGGGATGGGCCCCAGGAATTTTGTATCCGTTCCCCTGCCCAACCCAGTTAGGTCAGCCCCCATTCTGCCATAACGATAATCTGGATTCATGGTGAATTAGGGTATCCAATGCTAACATATTTGCTTTTCATAAAATTATCCTTTACTGTAATGTACCCAGTCTCTGTTGGAAAATTTAAAATGTTAATTGTTCTTAAAATATGCTTAATATTCTTAATAAATTTTACAACACAGCACTTTTACCGTGTCAGCCGCTCAAATGAATTAGACAGCTGAAAATAGAGGACACCACGGGCAGATAAAATGGGGGAAGAAGGGAGGGACACACCCTGGTGTGATTAGTCTATTCTTATTTGGATTGTGGATGTTCACTGTCATCAGAGAGGGAAAATTGCTGTTCCTCTGAGAGATCACAGTGAGAAACCATGGCATACTTTGCAGATCAGTACTATTTTCTAGGCATCTGTTAATTTTTAAACTTCATGAGCCTGTTCTAAATATGTTTTTGCAAAGACAGCACCAGTTGTTTCCTAGATGAAATGCAACTCTTTTACTTATTTTGGCTCAGTTGGGTTTGAAACTATGTACCTGCTTGTTCAAACAGATGTGACTGCACGCCAGGATACATAGGCGAACACTGTGACATTGACTTTGATGACTGCCAAGATAACAAGTGTAAAAACGGAGCCCACTGCACTGATGCAGTGAACAGTTATACATGCATCTGCCCCGAAGGTTACAGGTAAAAGTGCAAGTACACATTTGTATTTAGAGCTAGGTGCTAACAGGGCTTAATTCATATTGGCAATTAAGTAACGTCTAATTGAGTATTTTCTCTGTTTATTCTTCAGTGGCTTGTTTTGTGAGTTTTCTCCACCCATGGTTCTCCCTCGTACCAGCCCCTGTGATAATTTTGATTGTCAGAATGGAGCTCAGTGCATCATCAGGATAAATGAGCCAATATGCCAGTGTTTGCCTGGCTACCAGGGAGAGAAGTGTGAAAAATTGGTCAGTGTGAACTTTGTAAACAAAGAGTCTTATCTTCAGATCCCTTCTGCCAAGGTTCGGCCTCAAACAAACATCACTCTTCAGGTAAGATTCCCCCACTACCAAGAGCTAATCTCATTTTAAAACAATTCAGCTGCCAAATATAAACATACATGGTGGTTTGTGAGTGATGTTATTTCTTAAATAGACAGTTACATACTGCATAGCACAATGACAGAAAATGCTACTTGTATGAAAAGCTTCTATTCTTCTCTCTAACATTTGTGTCTTTCAAAACTAAATGGGCACTAGGTATTTTTATTCACTACTTGATCATATAAAACACACACACAGAGACAAAGCAACAAAATCTCTCTCTTTGTTTTGCGCTCAGGTAATGGCATTTTATTCATTTATTTTTATGGCTCTGCAGTTCAGGTTCTGCACGGTAGCGGGGGGCGGGCGCTGGGGGAGTTTTCGTTAGGAAACCTGCAGCTGAGAACAGCACAGGTGAGACAGAACATACCTTGGCAGAAGTGTCAGCAGGTGTCTTTTAACTTCGACATGAAATTAACAAACTCAAGTATTATCATAAGTCTTTCCACCAAGTCACCGTGTACCTTTGAGCAAGTTATTCAAACCCCTATAGACAAGATTACGCTAGATTAGGGTGATAAATTTAGGGTACCTGGGGCAAATTGGGGCTGCATATTTGTTTTGTTTTGAATTCAAAGAAATGTGACCAATTTCCTATAAAACCCGTTCCATATTTGGCTTACCCTAGCACTTCAGTGAGGGGCAGGGGCTTCTTGAGAAGTCGTGAGGAATGGGACCCTGAAAGGCAGACCAGCCTTCTTTAAAAAACCCTGGCCCCCTAACTTCCAACGTTTGCCATCCATCTTGTTATGAGAAGTACCCAGTGGTGTTCAGGCTTAAGTCCTAATTTTTACTGAGCTGGTCCTTCAAAAGCCCGGAAAAGTCAGAAAGAAGGATAAAAACAGAGATTTTCCCCTGGTCACACCATAATTTAACATGTAATATGAAAATCCGTCTTGCTCAATGCAGTCACATTTCACATATGCCATAAATAAAGCCCATAACAGGAGCAAAAAGCAGGTAAGTGAAAATCTCCAGCAAAGGAAATTCTAAGCACGTTCAGTGATGTTAACTTAAGTACCTCTTATTGTTCTTTTTAACAGAACGGAAATGTGATCATTTTGTTCCTGATTAGATTTTATCATTCTCTGCTTAGACAATATAGTTTGATATCTAAGGGGGAAAGCTTGATTTACTTTAAACACTGTGGACTCTAATGATATGGAAAATATCTTTCAATTTTAATTTGCTGAAGTATAAATTATGTGATGTCCTTGTTTTTGCATATTTCATAGGACATGAATCTTTAAGCTTTATCATTGCCAATATGCAGAAAGAGAATAAATATATAAGTTCATGAATGTAAAAAGAGCTTTTTGAAGTTCCTTATGAATTTATTTGCAACAGAGTAATCCAGGAATAGGTCATCTTTCAAGTAATCATTTCAATGTGCGTTAGTATTTTATCAGAGCCATAAAGAAGAAATAAACCATAGTAAAAAACTCATTACTAAGAAGTCTTGTTTCTTCTTAATGAAATATGTCTGGATAACTGTTTGTCCTACTAATGTCAAGGTTACTTCCCACTAGATTGCCACAGATGAAGATAGTGGAATCCTCTTGTATAAGGGTGACAAAGACCATATCGCCGTAGAGCTCTACCGGGGACGTGTTCGTGCCAGCTATGACACCGGCTCCCACCCAGCTTCTGCCATTTACAGGTGAAGATCTGTCACTTACTGGTAAAGGTGAAAATAATTGCTTAATGCAGAACTGCCTCTCCTCTCTTATTGTGTCATGGGGAGGGGAGGGAATAATTTGGCTACAGCAGACTTTATGATAGGTGTGTTAGAGGCCTGGCAGTAGCAGACAGCATACTCAAGTTGGATAATTAAGGAGAGATTTATAAGAGGACTGTACAAAGATTGGTTGGGACAGTATAGTAATCTGGAGCTAGTAACTAGGTATACTGCTAGTGTCCATGGGCTTGAAAGAGAGAGGGGAGGCAGCAGTTATGGAAATCGATGCTCAGAAAAGGAATTGTGGAGAGGACTGCGTGACAGGAGCTCAGGGAAGGAACCAGGGTTTTAAATACATGATCCCAAAAATCTCCTGTACCCCTGCTTCCCTCTGGCCAAATCAGATGCCAGAAAACAAGGAACCCACTGATCTCAGTAATATAGCTCACACATGAGCCTCCCAGGGCTCAGAACAGGCTGAAGACAGGTGGAGAGTAGCCTTAGAGAAACAGCTGCAGGATACCCAGCACAGGGACAAATTTAAAGTTACTATTCATGCAACACATATTTATCGAGCACCTACTATGCGCCAGGCACTGTTCTAAGCTTTCAGCAACAGAGCTCCTGCCCTTAGGAAGCTTACATGTAATAAGCCAATGGGCAGCTATAAGATGTGTATTATCTGATCATTCTGTTGGAAGTTTTATAATAATATTATGGTATTGATGATATATTGAAGACATGAATGGGGTGGGATTCACGGGGTGGGGTTTTCCTAAAAGTGTGCTTTTTGCATAAGACTAACCTTCAGAGCCCCTCTGTTGCATCTCAACACCAGTCGCCCTGCAGACGTTACCTAGTTGATTTCTTCACATGTACGAATAACTGCTACCATTTAGAGAAAGGTCACAAAGTCATAGGCAGTCCGTTTTTCCAGGCAGATATCTTAAATGAACTGAACTGGCTAATTGCAAGAAAAGAATATTCTCTCATCCTTTTATTCTTGAAAAGATTTTAAGCTTTTAGAGAAGCACTCCCCTGTTACAGATAGCCTTGGTGTTGGCAATATAATAGGAGTGGTTATGACCGGAGTGAACTAAAAGCAAATCTTTGTCAAAACAGGACTAGACTACATCTGCTCAGGTCTCCCTGAATGCTGCCATGTGAAAATGTGGGCCCAGGCTTTGCCAGAACTTGTGATTTTTCAAGAAAAGAAATTTGGCTTTTTTAAATATAAAGTTTTCCCTTCAGTATGGATTCACATTTTTTTTAAATACCATATGTGGCAAACAAAACACGTTTGTAGCCCAAACATGCTGGGTAAAAGTTTGTGGCCATTGATGGAGACATAAAATGGAGATACTGGCCTTTATGATCTTGATATTATACTTATATATTTTCAGTGTGCTTCACATGTTATTTAATCTTTCATAACGGTTCTGGGAAATTGGATGCCCATTGTAGCCATGAATGGAATTCAGTAAGTCCTTTTGGTGGTAAGCTAACCCACTTGGGAATATTTAGAGCATGGAAACAAACACATAATTATTGGTTTCCAAGCAGAATACAATAGTTACTTCATCTCTAAATGGTGATGAATTAGTGCCAGTATTTTAAATGTTGCTAGGCCTTAAATGTTATAGCCTCAATTTGTTTCAGCTCATGAAAAGATTTCAGAATATTGATCTTATGGTTCATTTTTGGTATTTTGTGTGTTTGTTTTGTTTTATGCAATGAAACAGCATAGAACTGTCAGGAATCATAGTGAAAGTCCTTGGAGTTGACTTACTAAAGCTAGTGTTCACATAAAATGTACTTAAAATATTTCTAGATAAGTTGTAAAAACCCAAGTGATTATATCCAAATGAGGATTTACTCTAAAGAGCTTATTTTGAGTTTATGTTCATCACCATTTTTGCCTAACAATAGAGTATACCCTGTAACATCTATAAAAAAGGATAATATCACATCACACAGTTTTTGTTATGAACCAGAAGTAGATGTTTCTGCTTGCAGACCATCTAATGGAGACATCTGTTATAAGGTCCAGAGCAAACATAACTTTTATTTATTTATTGCTTTTTAGTTTATGGCCAACAATCAACAAAACTTAGTGTATTATTTTTATTTTTTTAAAGAAATTTATTTATTTTTGGCTGCGTTGGGTCGTTACTGCACGTGGGCTTTCTCTAGTTGCGGTGAGTGGGGGCTACTCTTCGTTGCGGTGCGCGGGCTTCTCATTGTAGTGGCTTCTATTGTTGCGGAGCACGGGCTCTAGGCACGTGGGCTTCAGTAGTCGTGGCACGTGGGCTCAGTAGTTGTGGTTCGCAGGCTCAGTAGTTGTGGCTCACGGACTTAGTTGCTCCGCGGCATGTGGGATCTTCCCAGAGCAGGGATCAAACCCGTGTCCCCTGCATTGGCAGGCAGATTCTTAATCACTGTGCCACCAGGGAAGTCCCAGTGCATTATTTTTAAGTTAAAGAAAAGAAGCAACAATCACCGAGAATTCAGATAGAGAGATAATTGATTAATTGATTGATGTGGATATAACATATGGATACTATATATATATATATATATGTATATATATAATATATGAATATAGTAGTATTCCAATTGACATTTTTAAATGCTTTTGTGAAATAGAGGCTACTGAGAACATTAAATTATTTCAACACACCAGGAGAATCTAGTTTTTAACAAGTAATAATCATAGTGGCTGAGATGTATGTGCAAATCTAGGCTTAGCAATTACTATATATAAACGTTAGCAAGTTCTTTAATTTTTATGTGTTTCAGAATCCATATCTGTAAATAATAATGTAACACCTGCCCCATCAATTCATTACAAGGATTTAATTCTACACTCAGCTCTGTCCTCATTCCTCACTCACTTTGTCTTAATTCCCGTCTCCCTTCTAGCAATAGAGGAAAATCTTTTTGGTGTCTCTTTCTGGAGTGTAGCAAGAGTTGAAAGTGAATCCTCTCTTCTCATACATTGACACTGGAAGTACATGTTGTTTACAATTTCTATGGAGAGGAATTTGGAAACATCTTTCCCAGTACTGGGAATTTACCCTAAAGTTATACCTGTGACATAGAAATGACATATGCACAAGGTAATTCACTGTGGCAGAGGTTGTAAAAACAAAAGTTAGGAAACAACCCAAATTTCTAACTAAATAACTCCGGGACAGCCACACAATGGAATGTGCTGTTAAAAAGAAAGAGGGAGTGAGAGAGGGAAAGAGGGAACAAGAAAGTTCTCTATCTATGATATTGAAAGATTTCCAAGGTCTATTGCTCAGTATATATTAAAAAAAAAGTAAGGCAGAACAGTGTCAAAGGTGGGTAAATAAGTATATGTGTTTTTATTTCCATGTACTTGCATAAGGAAAAAACTTGGGATAGAGAGGAAAGAGTGGGGCTGAGGCACAACTTGTGTATAAATACCATTTTATATCATTCTGATTTTTGAACCATTTGAATGTCATTACAACTCAATACTAAAATTGAAGTAATAGAAAAGAGCAGGTGCTCTAAAGACAGTCTGCCTTGATTCAAGTCCCAGCTCTGCCATCTATTAACTGTGTGTCTTGGGCAGATTGCATAAGCTCTCTGGTCCTCACCTGGTAAATGGAAATAATAAATCATAGTTCCATCTTTGCAGGATCGTGGTAAGAATGTTATGATTTGATACATGTGGAGTATTTAGAATAAGGCATACCAAATAGTAAGCAGTACTACTAGCTGTTGGGATCATAAATTCAGAATGTCCAAAACTAAGTTCATTTCCTTTGCTTCACCCTGGTGCATTCCTAATTTCATTGAGAGGTATCACCATCTTCTTGGTCATCTTAGGTGAAATGAAGTTACTCTTAACCTTTTTCTTTCACCTTCAATTTGAAGTTTGTCCAAGTCTTAATTCTGCTCTTACTAATTTTCTGGCATTCATCTAAATGCCTCTATCCTTGCTCAGGCCTTATTAGAATATGTACTCTAATGAAAAGTACTACTTCTCCATCATTACAACAAAATCCATCAACAATATTGTTGCCATCAGATTTCCCATAAGTAGCTTAATAAATATTTTGTTTGGTTGAATTAAATTTTCAAATCTTGTTGTGTTTCCACTTTATATAACTTTATTAAAAACGCATCACACTAGGGAATTCCCTGGTTGTCCAGTGGTTAGGACTCAGTGCTTTCACTGCCGAGGGCCTGGGTTCAATCCCTGGTCAGGGAACTAAGATCCCACAAGCCACATGATGTGGCCAAAAAAAATCACACTGATGTTTTTAAAAGGGGATATTTTTACATATCCTTACATCAGAGAATTTGAGTTCAGTTAATTGCATGATTTTATGTTATATAAGATTTACCTTGGTAAAACTTTGTTTCCCAAATTATGCAGTATCTAATGTGCTATTGGAGCATCACATATGGGAGTAATGTCATATATCAGGTGCCTCGTTTCAATTGCCTGGTTAATTTTCAA
Organism: Orcinus orca; assembly: GCF_937001465.1. Classification (NCBI taxonomy): domain Eukaryota; kingdom Metazoa; phylum Chordata; class Mammalia; order Artiodactyla; family Delphinidae; genus Orcinus; species Orcinus orca. The sequence goes on along the minus strand of NC_064562.1, from coordinate 107,398,355 downwards.
CACTGATGGAAATGGATTTTGTGGGGTTTTTTGGGTTTTTTTTTTTTACATCTTTATTGGAGTATAATTGCTTTACAATGGTGTGTTAGTTTCTGCTTTATAAAAAAATGAATCAGTTATACATATACATATGTTCCCATATCTCTTCCCTCTTGCATCTCCCTCCCTCCCACCCTCCCTATCCCACCCCTCCAGGTGGTCACAAAGCACCGAGCTGATCTCCCTGTGCTATGCGGCTGCTTCCCACTAGCTATCTACCTTACGTTTGGTAGTGTATATATGTCCAGGATTTTGTTTATTTTAGTAAAATGAAATCTGTTAAATTAGGGGAAACTGTCATCCATTATTATTGTGTCTATTGTAGTATATTTTTTGGTTTAAAATGTTTGATCTTATGCCCTACCAGCTCCCAGCTGTTCCAGGTCCCAGCCATTTGAGTGGTCCTGGCTGAGACCCTAGACCCTGGGAACAAAGATGTTCTTTCCCACTGTACCACATCTAAATTTCAGAGCCTCAAAACCAAAAAGAAAAGGAAAAAAAATTAAAAAATAAAATGTTTGACCTTAGATGTCAATTATTGTCTCAAACGAATTGATATGAGAACTATTATTTCATGGAATTATGTTTAGAGGTAGTAGTTAACAAAGATGTGCGTTTAAGAAAACCCAAATGTAGTAATTGTTTATTTTCCAGTAGAACTAAAGTGGCGTGCACATTGTCTCATTTTACTTCTTACATTTGAGAGAAGATCGTGCTTTCCTGTAGCCATGTATACTGCTAACAAGGCCAGGCATACAGGCAGTGGTGTAGACCTAGCACCAGAATCACCTGAAAGGTGTGTTAAAGTACAGAGTACTGGGCTGCACCTCTAGTTTGTGATTCAGATCTCAGATAAGCCCCAAATGTTCATTTCTACAAGTTTCCAGGTGATGCTCTGATCCAGGGACCACAATATGAGAACCATTTATGGAAAAGGAATATTTTGAGCTGTGCTCTGAGAGCTAATGGTGTGCATCACTTCTCACATCCAAGTTCTAAGACCTCTGTTTGATGCGGCCTTGTTGAGAGTAATTTCTGCCATAGTAATCAGCAAATGCTACAAATCCAGACTCATTCTTTTTACAGAGAGCCAGTTGTTAAACGTTTGCCTGAACCCTGCTAAGAGATCTAATCAGCAGACAAAGACAACGTTAGCAGCCCAACAAGTGAATGAATGTAGAATACGGCACACATGCCTAATTGTTACAGTGCTTGGAGAATAGCATAAAGAGGGACGTGGTAGTAGTGCCATGAATGAATGAATGACAGCCCAAACTTGAAGCCAACATCAGCGGTAGTCCCTCAGACAGGCATAGAGTAACACATTATTTTCTCAATTAAGCTGTTCATTGATTGCCCTTCAAAATGACTTTCTTTTCATCTTGATGGGCAGAAACTTTTTTAAAAATCGTTAATGACAATTGTATGCTTCTTTCTTTAGGTTCAAATTAATGTCATTTTCCAAACCAGATAGTTTCTTTGGAAACATAGTCGACTACTATTTAAAAATTAAGAAATCAGGTGCACACGTTACAAAGGTACAGTACTGTACCATGCCTTCCTCAGTTTCAGTATTCAGGGAACCTGCACAACTTCAGGGGACTTTCCCCCGCAGACTGTTAGGTTGGTTGGCTATACAGTCTCTGGGTTATGCAACTTACAAGCTTATGTTAGGGAAAAAAAAAAAAAAAAAGAATTAGTCTCATTGGAAAGACAGACCGTTTCCATGATAAACACTCAGCCATTCTTGACTATGCTGTATGAGAAGGCACCACTTTTTATCAGCTTCACGACTTTGAGCAATTTACCTCACTCTTTATGCTTCCATTTCACGGGGAGACTTGGAAGCAACTAATGTAAAGTGCCTAGTCGAGTACTAGGCATAGAGTATAATAATTGGTAATGCTGGGGTTTAAGGAGACTCTTCATGCTTGGATACCCAGATACTGAAGAATAAATACCCAAGTGCAAATACTGTTGCCCTACATGTGACTCTTACCAGATGTTCAAATGTGAAGTCTCTTTCTATTTTAGTGCATTTTTATTTAAATTACATACATAAGGTCCCCAACTTACAATGTTTCCACTTACGATTTTTCAACGTTATGATGGTACAAAAGCAATATGCGTTCAGTAGAAACTATACTTAGAATTTTGAATTTTGATTTTTTTTCCCGGGCTAGCTATATGCAGTAGGACGCTCTCTCATGATGCTGGGCAGTAGTAGCCACAGGTCCCAGTCAGCCACATGATCACAAGGGTAAGCAGCCCATACACTTACAACCATTTTGCACCCAGACAACCATTCTGCTTTTCACTTTCCGTCCAGTATTCAATAAATTACATGAGATAGTCAACACTTTGTTATAGAATAGGCTTTGTGTTAGATGATTTTGGCAAACTGTAAGCCAGTGTAAGTGTTCTGAGCATGCTTAAGGCAGGCTAGGCAAAGCTATTATGTTCAGTAGATTAAGTGTATTAAGTGCATTTCTTTTAAGTGCATTTTTGACTTACCATATTTTCAATTTACAATGGGTTAATTGGAACTTAAGCCCATGGTAAGTTCAGGAAGATCTGTAATTTGCTTCAAAATACAACTTTACTTGATAAATTATTTTATAAAACGTTCTTCTGAAAACTCTTATGCTAATACATAAATACCTTTAATCCCACTTGGCTTCCCATTCCTTCCACTCAAAGAAGTGGGCAGGGAAATTTTTTATTAGCCTCCACACTTCACAAATGAAGCATCTTTAGACCAGACATATCAAAATGAGGTGGCCAGTTGAATTTGTCTAGTTTTTTATTCCTATTCTATTGCACAGAATATGCCAACGAATACTTGGCAAAAAAGCAGGAGTTCACATAAGCAAAGTGAACTATTTATCTTTACTCCACTGAAATACCTTAAGATTTACAATTGAGATAGAAATATAACAATATCATTGTTAATGAGTCCTGAAGACATAAAGACAATCAAAGACAATTTAGAGCCACTCTTCTTTTAAGCCTCAAGTTTTTAAACTCTTTTTCTATAGCAAACCAAGAGACAATTGAGTAACGGCTTTGTTTTCACACATCCATTTAGAAATCCAAGAAAACAAAATCTCAAGTAATAGATGAGTGTAGTAAAACTGAATTACATAATAAAGGTAGTAAATGCAATTTATCTTCCTAGTGGAAAGGCTCACTGTTAAGTGGTTCACTTGCGACTTTTGTGAGTCATGGAGTATATAGTTCCCTAGGGAGTAGTGAGTGTTTGTCAGTACTTGTCAGGACCCAGAAGGATGTTACACATTGCAGGTGGATAGGTAGGAGATGACCGTGATAGACTGTAAAATCGATGATGTCTTAGTTTTATTCTGCAACAACTGGTGTGTCAATCACTGCTTTTATTTTGAAAGGGTATATAAACAAAGGACTCCTGGGCATCCCCCAGATCTCTGGCTTTAGGAGACAGCATGAAACACCAATTTAGAATACTCTTAGCTCTGCCATATTCTCTTCAGGCCCCATACACACAATACCATCTTAAAACCAAAGAATCTAAAAATATTAATTTCACAATACTTATCTGTTAAAAGCCTGGGCAAAGCCTCACTTAATTCTGAGAAATATAAACCGAATTAAGCTCAGTGGTAACTCTTACCAAGTTCTGGAATCATCAGATTAGACATTGAAAGCTTTTGGGAGGAGAAAAGTGTAGTCAGTCTGAACGTCACTTATAATTGGGAAAAGAGAAGCCAAAAACAAGTTTCAAATCTGTATATCTCATATGCGTTCAATGATTTTTAGTAAATGTACCAAGTTGTGCAACCATCATATAAGATTTTTTTCCATAGAACTTTATTCCTGGGCTGTTTGGGAGAGAAATCATCTATTAAAGGCTGGCTACTGGTGAGAACAAACACATGCCATTTGTACAGTACTAGATACTCTTCAGGTTTTTTATTTGAAAAGTGATGGTTAGGGCTTCCCTGCTGGTGCAGTGGTTGAGAGTCCGCCTGCCGATGCAGGAGACACGGGTTCGTGCCCCGGTCTGGGAGGATCCCACATGCTGCGGAGCGGCTGGGCCCGTGAGCCGTGGCCGCTGAGCCTGCGCGTCCGGAGCCTGTGCTCCACAACGGGAGAGGCCGGTGTACCGTAAAAAAAAAAAAAAAAAAGTGATGGTAATAGTTAAAAGCACGTACTCTAGAACCAGACAACCTGGCTTCAAATCTGTTTAGCCACTGGCTGTGCCATCTTGGGTACCCTAAGTACCCAAATTTAGAGTTGTGAGTCTTAAATGAGTTAATGCATGTGAAGTTGCCCTATAGTAGGTGCTGTGCAATTCTTTGATCTTATTACTTGCATTTCCCTAGTGAGAAAAAGAAAGCAGAGAAAAATTACCTGAAGTCACAGTAACTCAGTGTCACACATCTAACAGGAGCTAGGATAAGCTGAGCAAGACTTACCTCCCAACATTATCTTTCAGGATATCACCACTGAAAATTCCAAATTTTTTAATAAAATGCATCTTTTGGATGTCCTGTCCTAAGTATGCCTGGAGGATCTTGACTATCTATAACTGTAATCCAACTAGTATTACTAAATAAACTCTATATGTTATTCTTTTTTTTTTTTTTTTTTGCAGTACGCGGGCCTCTCACTGTTGTGGCCTCTCCCGTTGCGGAGCACAGGCTCCGGACGCACAGGCTCAGCGGCCATGGCTCACGGGCCCAGCCACTCTGTGGCATGTGGGATCTTCCCAGACTGGGGCACGAACTCGTGTTCGCTGCATCGGCAGGCAGACTCTCAACCACTGCGCCACCAGGGAAGCCCTATATGTTATTCTTAATACAACTCCCCTATCTTTAATTTACTTAACATACATTTATTGATCATCTACTATTTATCAGACACTACTGGATACATTAAGGAAGAAATAAATAATACAGGGACCCTGATTTAAAGGAGCTTACAATTAGTGGGAGTTAAAGACATGTACTCAGGAAACAAAAAAAATAGGAAGAAAGAAAGAAAGAAAAAAGAAAAGAAAGGAATAAAGGAGTAGGAAGTAAAATGAGTTAATAATGAAGCTACCTACCTCCAACTTCCCAGCTGAAACACTGCTTTAGAGTGTGCAGAACTTTAAAGGTATTAAACCTTTCAGTTACACTGCACCAAACATCATCAACAATGACATGCCTAGATCAATTTCCTAAGACTGATGTGTGACCAAGAACCAGTTCCCTAGTACAAATGAGTCTTTTTCTTTGCAACTGTAAAGGGAAAAGGGGGGCCCATTATTAATATTTATAAATTAAATAAGGTCATTGTTCACAGAGCATTCATATAAAACCACTTAAAGAGTTGTATACGATGACAAAGGAAAAAGCAATTGACTACCACCTTCTCTATGTATATCTTTATATTAATGTTTTACTTAAAACTTCTAATAATTTGGATATGTCCCCAAAGAAGTTATTATATTTCTGCCGGTCTTTAGCATTATCTTACAATTAATATTAAAAATAAAGCCTGACTAATTTCTTCTTGAAGAAGATTCTGAAGTAGTATTGGATTATTTATATGATGACAGTGGTAGTGGTGGTAATGATGATGACGGTGATGATACTAATATCTAGTGTTTAACTTTGCACTTTCTATAGGCTAGATGTTTTGTTCTGCATTTAAAAAAATCATTTCATAGGGATAGACCTCAAATTAACCATAGGAGGGGGGAATATTTGTTAGCATTTACTGAAGAGAAGATTAGCAATTAGCAATTAAGTTACTTATCTAAGGTCAAACATTTAATAAATGCAAGACCAGCATTCAAATCCAGGCTTATCTGATTCTAAAATATGTATGTTTAACCAGTAGTTGGTATTATTTAAGACCACTAACATCTGGTAGGCAACTTTATTTAGAAAGTATTTTCCTTGTATATTGTTTCCTCTGTTGATTTTAGTGGTATCAAGTGTTGGGATAATTAAATGTGTAAAACGCAAAAATATTGATTGGCACATCTAACATTTATTTTTTTAAAGATGATATCTGAAACAGGTTAGTAAAAATTCCTGCACACGTGGACACTTTTAACTACTTAACACCAGAGAACTTCAGATGTTTTCACAACTCTGCAGAATGGTTTATATTGTTGTCAAATCACAAAAACATTTTATTCCATGTCGGCAAACAATGGAATAAGATTAGACTCCTGTGGTGAGAACCATGAAGAAATATCTATACATTTTTCTGTTATTTTCCAGGCTTGACGTATTTGCAAATTTAAATATCAGTGCCTGGAAATTTAAGCAATCTTCTTGCATAGGGACTATTAGGTATTCACGATCTTCCTTATAGTATGTTCCCATATTTCCCTTTTTGAGCCCTTTTTCCAATCTTTCGAGTCAACATCTCTGTATATTAGTTCTTTAATATTCACTATTGATCCTGTTTTCTTTGTTGCTCCTGTTTCAATTTGTCCTGTTTGCATCTTTGCCTGATGTAACACTTGTGTTAGGTTGACAGACACCCTTTAAAACCTTATAGCACCTACCTGCTAATTGCACCCAACTTCATTTTCAATTGTCATTTTCTGTTTACCTGTTTCTTAATCTCTTTGTTTTTGTCCATTTTATGAATTTCCATAAGCCCTCTCAAATTGTTAAGAAGGCGGATGTAATGATTGTTGGACCTGTCCCTTTAAAGTCATAGAAGAGAAATTGAAGAATCATTGTCATCACTAGACTCCCTAGACATGACTATGTTAAGCATTCTATTTAATCCATTATTCCCACCTCTCCACTGAGCGTAATCATCTTCACAGTAATATCATTTGATGGACATCCTTCTGAAAAATGCAAAGAAAATGAGAGTATATTATCAATTAACAAATTTCAAAAAGTGCAGTGATCCTGCCAAGTTGGTTCTTCCTGCATTTATGTGTATGTTTGATTCTAATAAGTATTACTGTGTAGTGCTTAAGAGTGCAGAGACCAATGATCCCCTAAGATCAATGTCTAAAAAGTATATTTGGCACAGGTATCAGTTAGTTGTCTTTTGAATGCAATTTGGAGTAACAGTATCTGAACAAATGAAACTTTAGTGACATTTAAAATCAAATGCATCAATTATGCTTTGGAATTTCTACATACTGGGAGAATGTGATTGGATAATGATAAAATGTATTCATTTCCACTTCTCCCAATGGGAAAACAAACTTATTTTGTATTTTGTATTACCCAAGAAATAAAAAATGATTATATCTCCTTGAAAATATCTTTTATTTTAAAATCAACTACTGGCCTTTATCTTTATTAATGTTAAACAGGAGTATCTTTTCCCAAAAAGAGCTTATTGGAGTTTGAATTGTAACTCCTTTTCTTTAATAAATATAAAATTGGAGGATCAGTTATCTTTTTTTTTTAATAGCGTGGAGACGATCAATGATGGAAATTTTCACATTGTGGAACTACTCGCCCTGGATCAAAGTCTCTCCCTCTCTGTGGATGGAGGGAGCCCCAAAATCATCACCAACTTGTCAAAGCAGTCCACTTTGAATTTTGACTCCCCACTCTATGTCGGAGGTAAGCGCTTTTCCAAATTCCGTGGGTTCCCAAACCCTGTGATGCTCATCACAGACTGATCCTGAAGTTGTTGATGTCTGGTGCCATAGTCATTGATCAGTCATTGAAAGATGGACAGCAAGGATAGAAGAGAAAGAGCCCTAAATGCGTGATAAGAGACCATGTTGTAACCCTGGCTCTGGGTCTAACAAAATGTGTGGTTGGAGTGGAGAAGGACATTCATGTTTCTTTTGTGTCTGTCACATACTAGGTGATTTAAACATCATATAATCTAATCTTACTGTTCTGGTGTATAGGAAAAAGAAAGCTGGTTAGAGGTCAAATACAGACAATGAAGAAGATGGGGAGTCAAGTGTGATGTAAACTGAGGAGCGCATGACCCACCCCAGCACTGTTAAGGAGGCGAACACTACCAGCTTCAGTTAAATGTCGCTATGCTGGAATGCCTCTACTGTCAGCGGCGAACTCATGTACAGGATAGGATAATTATTAATGAAATCAAATGAATGAATGAACAAATTAAACATACAACTTGTATTGGGGCAGCAGGAAGTACTTCTCTTTAGCTAAGACCTTACGGTGAATGGACAAGGGAGACGGTCAGAAAGGTGGATTAGGGCCTGGAATGACAGAGTGAAGACTCGACTTTATTTTTAAGCTGCATGAAGGTAGATGAGTAAATAGATGAGGGATAGAGTCTGAGCAAACTTCTGAAGGAACTCCGAGGAGAAGAACTGTGATGGAGAGAGCTTGTACTTTTACCTCTAGCTGGAGGAGTAAATATATACTGGAGACAGAATTTCAACTTTCAGGCAAAGGACCAAGAAAGCATATGATTTTGAATTGAGTTGCACTGAATTAAATTACATTGAATTGACTGATAAAATTAACTCATTTTACAGATAAATAAGCTAAAGTTTCTGAACAGGTCAATGTAACCAATTTCTTCACCATGACAGGTATTTCATGAACTTCACATCATTATTTTCACAGTAACGACCTTGGGATGCTGCATAAGTTTCTTAACCCCTCAAAGCCTTCCCTAAAAGCATTTTGGGAAATTTCCTGAAATTCCAGAGCACTTCTGTTTTTAATAATTTCAGCAGTAGAAAATCTGAACACTGATAGACTTTTGATTTTTTTTAAAGCAGTTAAAAGTCTTTGGTTCATTTCTGTAAATATTTATTGAGCACCTCCCATAAGCTGAGAACTAAATTAATAGGTGCATGAAGAATACAAAACTGAAAAAGAAATATCCCTTCTGTGCCAGGGGAGTGGGGAAGGCAGTCACATCTTCATGAAACCATAATACATTTGTAATAAAAGTATCTCATATTAAGTCGGTGCAGCAAGTTGACTGATCTATTTGCTTCCTGGGAATCACACTGTGGGACTCATTAACAGGCAAAGGCCGTCCATTCTTGCCTGCATTACCATGAACGGCAGTTGCTTTGGCATGGGTGAAGTCACAGATGTTACCTGTGGTTGGAGAGAAAAGAAATTATATTTACTAAGCACATGCTGTGTGCTCAATGCAATGCTGCTTTTACAGTCTTAACCCTCAGAGACTTTAGGAAGTAGGTATGATTTTTTGTTTTATAATCCCTAAGGGACTTCATGGAATATGTCCAAGTTGATAGAGACCTCGTTTGAGTTCAGGTCTGTCTAACCGCAAAGCCACCTGCATTGCCACTCATCTTCTTAACATGGAGCAGAAAAGGAAGCAGTCTAAGTTCTGTGGCTTTTCATTTATTTCTGGACTTGTCCTTCACTTGATTTTATTATGTTTTCATTAGAAATCATTTCATTAAATCTTTTAAGACCCCTTTAGAATGTGGAGAAAATAATAAGTACAGAATGGGAGTGCTTGGGCCAGAACATTTTTACAAAAAGGGGAAAAAAATGTTTTAAATTAGTACTGAGAAGTGCTAATCCTTCTAAGGGTAGAGGGCCTGGAAGAATCCAGATGGTGCCTCTTTCCACTTCCAACCAGCCTCACTGCCAGAGAACACACTGGGCTCATTTCCTTCCCACTCAGGGTAATGCGGATTTTAAAAATACAATGCAGTCCTAAGACTGCAGCCCTGAATTCTTTATGGTAAAGGCAGGAGAACCTGAATTAGCAAAGGAGAGCAAGGTAAACAAGCTCTCCTTTTTCTCAAAGTCTGCAAACAGGAACACTCCCCAAGGAAGATGGCCCAAAGGTGATGCATTCCATGCCTTAGGCCCTTGCAGGAGTATTTTCTAGCAAAACAGGGAGGCAGGTTTCCCTACCTTTGGGTTTTCAACTACCCATGATATAGGCTTTACTTGATGCAAAGCAATGTAATCTTTATGTTTTTCTGTATAATTGTCCAACCAGAACATACAATACTTAAAGGGGTTTTTTTTTTAAAAAGTAAAGACCTGCACATAGAGACCCCTCTGTGCATCACAAATCTTCTCCTAATGCCCCCATTGTATAGAAGACATCAGTGTTGACACTTGGTCTGTTTATTGTCATTTTGAAATATGTAGAGCTAAAAACCGTCCACTAAGTTACCTATTGTTTGATAGATTGAATTCCAGCTATGGTCCATGGCATAGAGGAAAGGCTAAAGGAAAACAAACATGGATCTACTTCTGTTTTTCAGTTAAGACTTAGTTCCCTGGTCAGAAGTCTACCAAGCACCTGAAAAGGTTGAGTTAAGATAGTTCTTGACTTCATGATATCCTACTGAAAGTAACTATATGTGTGATGTATCAACATTTTCATTTAAAAATTACTACAATCAAAGCTAGACCTTTATCATTGTTAGTTTGGGAATAGAAGGAACACATTTGCTAATTGCTTCTCCCTGCTGTGGAACTTCATGGGTCTGTAGTTAGTCTTGACATGTGCACATATGTGTGTTGCGTGACTAATTGAAAATAGTCTTGGAAGAAGTTCTTTTTTAACCTCTGAAGAAAGGACCATAAATGTGTGGACATTAAAGTCCACATGTTTGGGCTTCCTTGGTGGTGCAGTGGTTGAGAGTCCACCTGCCGATGCAGGGGACACGGGTTCATGCCCCGGTCTGGGAAGATCCCACATGCCGTGGAGCGGCTGGGCCCGTGAGCCATGGCCGCTGAGCTTGCGCATCCAGAGCCTGTGCTCCGCAATGGGAGAGGCCACAAAAAAAAAGTCCACATGTTTTGGATGGATGGATATGACTATGTAGAAGAACTTACCCCCAAACAAGGAATTCCCAGTCACTAGTCCTCTCCTGGAAATGGAACATTCCATCCTTTTGACCCCACTCTACAAAGCAACCCAGTTCCCAAGGCCAGACACACACAGACTAAAAACTTGAACTCATGACCTTCAAATCCTAGACACTAATTCAGTACCTGTCAAAATGTGACCAGGACCACCTGCACCAGAGTCACCTGAGCTTGCATGTTTACATTGCGATTTCTATGCCCACACCTTCATTCTTGGTTAGAATCTCAGGTGAGGGGAGATGGGGGCCTGGGAAGCTGCCTTCTCAACAGCGCCCCTCTGGTGGCTCTTATGTATGACGGGCTTGGAAACAACTGGTCTGGTCCATCCACTCATGTTACAGATGAGAAAACTAAGCACCAGAGAGGGGAAATGACTGGCCCAAGTGCACACAGGCCAAAAATACAGACTTTGACCTCTAGCCTAGTGGTTTTGTATAAGCGACTATCTGACTTTGGTGCCTGCTAGACCTCGAATGGAGGTCCTTCGAATGGGAAAGGAGATGCTGCCACAAGGCAGCACCCAGAGAGTAGAGTACTGTGGCTCGTGGTCTTTATAACCAACAAACCCTCTAGAGAGTGACAGCCCTGGTCTTTTCCAGCCTCGACCCTCCAACCAGTAGCTCAGAGTCCAGGTGTAGGGATGGTGTGAGCACTGGGGGGAAGGTCAGCTGCTCTAAAGGCCTTGGCTCCCTCCCCTCCCCCGCAGCAACCTGGATGGTTGCCTCGTGTAGGATCCCATCCAGGAACTATTTCAGGGTCTGGCTTAGGCCATGGAAAGATTCCTCAGTTTTGCCAGATAAGGGTTACCAGATGACCGTCACTGGTGGAATATATATATATATATATACATATATATATATATATATATATATGTATATATATATATATATATATACACACAAAGATTGCGAATTCTGGTTTTGGAGGAATTTCTTTTATAGTCCTGATTTCTTGGAATATGAAGGTTTCACTCTCAATTAGCAAGGGGAAAAAAAGGATGTGAATGAAGTGCTGTCCTGATTGGAAGCAGGGTGAGTTTTTCAGACACTGACATCCTCGGCTGAGTTTGGGACATTGCCAGTGGTGAGCTGGACTAGCTGCCAGCTTAGAATTTGGCAGGACTGGGGTGAATGGTCCCTGTGAACCCCAGCGCTGCTCTCACTCTCTGAAAATCAGGGGACTGAACCATGACCTGAGATTGGGGAAGTTTGTGTCATCGGCTTAATTCTAACCCAGTCTTACTGGTGACACCGAGCATGTCGCCGAGCTCTCTGGGCCCTGGGCCCTCTTCATCTTTCAAGGGCAGGATTGGTCAGGGAATCAGTCTGGCTCTAGGCTTCTGGGCTGTGTGTCCAGGTTAGGGGGTGGGTGTGGAGGTAGAAGGGAGTACGAATCCCTCCCCCATTCCCAACCTTGCTTTTAAATACAGTGGCCCTGATTTTAGGTTTTATAGATTCATGCCTCCATATAAGGGTTTTTTTATTTAAAAAAACAAAAACCAAAAACAAAACAGATGTTAGAAACTAAGGATTGACCGCCAATGAACTAGGTTCTTTATTCTAGTTGTGCATTAGAATTGCCTGGAGCATCTTCCAAAAAAACAAAAATGAAGAAACACACATCCCTTCTCCCTCCCCCACTCCACCCAGTTAATCTGATCAAATCCGTCTGGGCTGAGGTCCCAAGCATCAGTATTTCTTCAAAGATCCAATGTGATTCTGATGTGCAGCCAGTTGAGAAGCGCAGGACGGGATGCTTGTGCTGCCTGGTTCTCCTGAAGAAGAGTCACGCAGACTCCTGCCCCGCTGGAAGAGCTAAGAGGGTCCGGGTGGCCACTGGCTGGGGAGCCGCAGAAGGGCGTGACCTCTGACTTGGTGCTCCCCCGCAGGCATGCCCGGGAAGAACAACGTGGCCGCAGCTCTGCGCCAGGCCCCCGGGCAGAACGGCACAAGCTTCCACGGCTGCATCCGGAACCTTTACATCAACAGCGAGCTGCAGGACTTCCGGAAGGTGCCCATGCAGACCGGCATCCTGCCCGGCTGTGAGCCGTGCCACAAGAAGGTGTGTGCCCACGGCACGTGCCAGCCTAGCACCCAGTCCGGCTTCACCTGCGAGTGCCAGGAAGGATGGACGGGGCCCCTCTGTGACCAGAGGACCAATGACCCCTGTCTTGGAAATAAGTGAGTCTGGGCTGCTTGGTAGTTAAACCCACACACTCCAACCTTCAAAGCAAAACCCCAGAGAGGAAAGAAGGAAAGGGGGAGGGGGAAGGGAGAGAAAGAAGTCTGTTCATTAGCATTGTCTCCCTTATATTCCATCCATCATCCTCCCTCCTCCATTCTTATCCTCTCTGCCTGACCCATTTCCATCTCTGCGGTCCTCCACTGTAGATGCGTCCATGGCACCTGTCTGCCCATCAACGCGTTCTCCTACAGCTGCAAGTGCCTGGAGGGCCATGGGGGCGTCCTCTGTGATGAAGAGGAGGATCTGTTTAACCCCTGCCAGGCGATCAAGTGTAAGCATGGGAAATGCAGGCTCTCAGGACTGGGACAGCCCTACTGTGAATGCAGCAGTGGATACACTGGGGACAGCTGTGATCGAGGTAAGCCAACACAGGTGGGCACCGACCTCTATCTTGGCAAAGCAAGAGGGGCCCCCATCTTTGAACAGAGAGAGAGAGAAAGGAAGACACACAGAGGGGAGTGATATGAGGAACGCCAGGTCTTTGCACTATTTGTAGTTGCTGCTGTTGATTTACTTAACAGTGTTACAGGAAGGCACAGATGTGAAATGTCCTAAACCTCTGTTGCAAGATATTATACACCCTTCACAAGTCTTCTCACACTTGATTTGCTATGAAATACTACTTTTCCCTTAGGTGGGAGCATATTTACTTTCCTTCTTTCCTACCTTTACCTGCTGTTCTCATCTGTACAGATTACTGATTCATCTTCTGGCACAGAGAATACGGTACTAATAATTCTGCTCTAGTTTTAGGACAAAATCGCCTTTGACCTTAGAATCAACTGATTTATCACAGTAAATTATGCAGGTGAGAGGGATGGAAACAGGCTGACATCTCAGCCCACCTGTTTCCTTCTCCTGTGTCTGCGTGATCAGAATGTGCTTTGCCTCCAGCTGGCAGGGATTTTGTTGTGTGTATCGGAGGGATGAGACGAGAGGAACGTGCCCATGGAGGCTTTTAGCAGATGTCTCTTTTTGAACTAGTTCATACTTGGGTAATTTATGAAGTTAGTGGAATGTTACTTGTATTAAGTAACAGATTGAACGATATTAAACTCCAGGTCTAATAAATTAAATTGCGTACTCTCTGAAACGGTGCCCTCGGTAAACAAAACCAGCTGTTAGTAGTGTAAAAACAGAAGATGTATATTTTTGCTATAAAAGAAAAGATTTAGGAATCCAATTTTCTTGTCAGCCCGAAAGCATAGTATTTACAGTCCACATATAAAGTATTCACTTTGCTCAAAATAAAGGCCGAAAAGAAGTGTTTTTCAAAGAACTGAAGGCTGTGCCACCGGGCTGTAATATGGAATAGCATAACGCTGAAAATAGCCGTTACAAACAGGAAGCGAAAGCAGTGTCTCCTGAACTGAGTTGTAGATTCATGGCCACTTCGCACGACTGACAGCGACTGCCCTTATACTGCTTGTGCTTTTTGTTCTTTTCTAGAAATCTCTTGTCGAGGGGAACGGATAAGAGATTATTACCAAAAGCAGCAGGGCTATGCCGCTTGCCAAACAACTAAGAAGGTCTCCCGGTTGGAATGCAGAGGGGGGTGTGCAGGCGGGCAGTGCTGCGGACCTCTGAGGAGCAAGCGACGGAAATACACTTTCGAATGCACTGATGGGTCATCGTTTGTGGACGAGGTTGAGAAGGTGGTGAAGTGTGGCTGTACCCACTGCGCCTCCTAAACCACGTCCCTGGCAGCTTTGGTCTTTGGAAAATGTTGTATACTTCTTGACCCTGTTGGACTCACGAATGCTTCATAGTGGAAATAATTGAAATATATTGTAAAATACAGAACAGACTTATTTTTATTATGAGAATGAAGACTTTTTTTCTGCATTTAGAAAAAAAAAAAAGAAATGCTTGAACTAAAGCTTCCCCAACACTGGAGAAGTATAAAGAATGATACACCTGAAGGCATTAGAGCAATGATGGAAACCATGGTAACTTGGATTCATCTTCGTAACTTGCTGGAGACCAGCAGAAGCACATACCCAGGGGAGAGACGAGGTTCTCTCTGCTGATGTGAAGTTGCCCAGAGCATAATCTCCTGTGCCCTGGTTTGCATCTACGCAGTTCATGAGGACAGACCAAGCACATGTGTGTGAGTGAGGGTGCAAGGCAGATGAATGGAACTCCAGCATTCACAGCCAGAATGAACGGATGAGAAATATTTTGTGCAGAACATAAAGTATCCTGAAGACCTGGGTTCCATTCATCAGAGGAGACGAGAGTGCTAAAATAAATTTTATCTTCTTTTTAAACGTCAGCATGTTAGCAGGAGAAGCACACAAAAGTGTTTATCTACCGTTTTCCAGTATTAATTTTTTGTAATATAAATGACAAAGGAGATGATAAAGAACCAATAGATTATTGATAAATAAATTAGTAATAATATGAATTTTTGTTTCTATGAGTTCTAAACAGCCCTATACAGTATTCGGTTTCAATGAGAAATATTTATTGTATCAAAGTACATTGTACTTAACATTCTAGGCCATCCTTTTGCTGTTTCTCAATGCTTTAATATATATTAATTTATAATTGTCCTGATATTTTTGTACATTTTCAAACTTAAAAATCAGGATTCTTTTGTGGTTTTTTTGGCAATAGTACTAACATAGGGTGTTATCTTGGGATAAATATGTGTTGATCTGTTTGTTTACCTTGACATCTGACCACTGGTGTCACTGACCTACTGGCCTCATTCAGGACACCTGCAGAGGGTATGTAAAGTCTATGCGTGAGACGGTCATTGTACAGAAAGAAGCGCCCCTCTGCCGCGTGTCCTCACAGAACAGAAATGGTGTGTAGCAATCGACACTAGAAAAGTAGATCTTTTACAAGTTAATTATTTCCTCGACTTTTTTTGCCCTTTTACCGAGGGTGGGGCGGGGAGAGAAAAGGCTGTAATGTCAAGAACTGTGATTTTTTTTTTCCCCAAACAATAAAGCTCCTTTATTACCTTAATGTTCCCATGTTAACATGTTTGCTGCTAAATTACAATGTAGAATTGATAAGGATTTATAGTGGACTGTGCTCTTCCCTCATTAAAATCCCAGGGTACCCTGTAAAGATGCAGATGTTGCTTTCCAAAAACATTTTTACAAAGAAAACTAGACGTACATGTATAATTCAGTGTGCTTTGTCTTTCTCCAGACTAATATCAGTTACACTACTGATGTTTGTAAATTAAACAGATATTTACTTCATTAACAGCTTGTTGGTTTTCTTAGAAACTGCACAGCATTTAGAGTCTCCTCCTTAAGAATTTCTTAATCAAGGTGATACCAAAAGAACAGGGAGGGAAACCTATACCTTTTTGTTGCCAGAAATTGGTTTGAGATCAGCATACTATCACATCTGGGTATTTTGGGATGGCCACATGAAAGAGATGGAGAAAAGAACATATTCTTGGCTAAGAAAAACAGTGCATATTCAATTAATTTTTCCCCAAAAAATATTATAAGATGAAATCTAACTCAACCAAAATGGTATTTTCCTTTATGCTGTTCTTTTCCCCTCAATTAGATCCAGATGGAAAATAACACAAGAAAAAGAGAACTTTTCTCCAAAGGTACTGTCAGGCAAGGGTTGGTAATATCTAGATATACTATCCAGAACAGGAAAATAACACTGACTGGGTGGGATATTAATCCTCACCCACCAGCTAAGAGTTTTTCATTTATTTCCCTGTAAGAAAATCATGTGTGCGTGAACTCACGTGGACACGCGTGTGCACGTGCACACCCGCGCAAGCGCACGCGCACACACACACACATACTGCTGTCTCACAGACACAAATGTCCAATCATTTATTCACTATTGTTTAAAATGTCTACATTTTAATAATATAAATATTATGCAGTCATTGTAAACCATTTATTTATTCCCGTTGGTTGCTTCTTTTCTTCAAGGGTTTGCATTATCTTAATAGTCATTGCTTTTCGAGGGCTTATTATATGGCAGGTGCTATGCCATGGGCTTAAATGAAATATTCATCTCCCTCTACAAACCTGTGGGATTTTTATGCTGCTTGTTTTCCACAGGCATAAACAGCTCGAAAACAGAGGAGCTGAATTCCAGCTCAGGCCCTTCAGATCACGTGGTCTATGTTCAAGAGGTAAAGGCCGAAGCTCAGTAATTACTACCCTCTACTAAGGGACTTTTAAGCCTTGGCACTCATTTCCACAGCACAGTTATTCTCTATTGATCATGTCAATTTAAGTAATCTACATTAGAGACTTTATTTTGTTTTTGTTTTTTAAGGGAAAAAAAAGTGAAATATAGTAGTTTACAGAATGTTATTCTTTCTCCTTCCTGATTATAAAGACACAAAATAGAATTATGTTTGCCTGGAATTTGGGCTGATTTAGCAAGTTTCCTAGGGGATTATTTGCTTCGTAATGGGGCTACATTCTGCAAGAGTCCTTCTTTGAGAAAATTCAATAGTCAAATAATTACTAGTAAATGAGACAAGGACATTATTCATGTTACAAAAGGCTGCCTACTTACAAAGCCTAGACCATAGGATTTCTTTAATAGGAAACTATTTTGGAGTATTTCCAACAGATTCAGTATATTAAAACAGAAAGCATTTTGCATATCTCAGAGTCAAGGCTGCTTCACAGAGTAATGTACAGTTTTTTTGTGTTTTTTTTGCAGTATGCGGGCCTCTCACTGTTGTGGCCTCTCCCATTGCGGAGCACAGGCTCCGGATGCACAGGCTCAGCGGCCATGGCTCACAGGCCCAGCCGCTCCGTGGCATGTGGGATCCTCCCGGACCGGGGCATGAACCCGTGTCCCCTGCATCGGCAGGCGGACTCTCAACCACTGTGCCACCAGGGAAGCCCAGTAATGTATAGTTTTAATCTGAAAAGATAAAGTAATTAAACATCCCTAATGTGTTTAAAGTCTCACATGAGTGAGGCGGTACCGTCAAGGACATGCCATGGAGGTTTGACATGTGTTCAATTTAAGATGTGTTCATTGAATAATAACTCTCTCCATCTTCAGAATTTGTGTTCACCACAGATTTCCTGAAATTATTTCTAAGCACTAATAGACTAACCCTGGGTTTAGAATTGCTCTGAGCATTTTCTTTTTGGATGGCTTGCTTTGTCAGCAGCAATTCTTTCTGGAGAAATGATTGAAAGACTGTGGAAATCGATTCAGGACTTAAAGATCCTGAGTGTCATGGTGTCATCTGCCTCATAGAGTGACCATTATTTCAAAAGTCATGTTTGTAAAGGTATATAAGCTGTAAAAGTATATAAGCTGTAAAAGTATTTAAGCTATAAAAGTATATGAAGCTTTATATAAAGTATATAAAGCTATATAAAATACATAAGCTATTTTTCATTCTTAATCCTCTCTTGGGTACTCAAAAGTGACTTAAATTTTTATTTCCTATCTCCTGTTTTGTGCAAGGAGCTATGCCAAACTTCTGATATATAGTTTCAAACGAAACAGATATTGCTTCTGCCGTTTTAGAGCACACACTCCATGCCTTTGGAGTTGAGGTTAAAATGGGTGATAGATGATATACAAATGACTGAACTAATATATAATTTCAGATTGTGATAATCTCCCTGAAAGAAATTATGAGGTACTAGAAAAACGTAGAGCAGAGGGATCCAATCAAATACATATTGGGAGTTAGGGAATGCCTCTGTGAGGAAGTGACGCTGAAGCTAAGTTGTGAAGGATAAAGTGGGATGTGCAATGGAAACAGATGGAAATGTATGTGAGGGTCAAGTGGGGTGGAGTCCGTGCAGAGGGAACAGCCTGTTTATAGGCCTGAGGAGGGAAAGACTCTTGCGTAGTCAAGGGAACAAAAGAAGTCAGTGTGGTCAGAGTGAGGCATATATTTATTTCATGTGTGTAATACAACAATGACTATTTTCTGGCTTTATTAACTCGCTTCATCTATTTTTTTGAGCGTCTGTTTACGGTAAGCTTTTAAAGTGCCAACAAAAATGGATTTTCATTGTAAAATAGCAACTAGTTAGTAGTGTTTAACGCAGTTCCAAATGAAATACCCCTGAAGACACAGAAAATATCAACACTTACAATAGCACTGAAGATTAAGAATAGTATTTCTGGAATCTCAAAGGCATTTTCATGAACTCAGAAGCTGATGAGGCTGGATTAAAAGAAACAACTGCTGGCCAACCCATGCTTTGAAACTCATGAGCATTCTTTGCTCTGGACACTAAGGCAGAGACTCAGGAAAGGGGTCAACTGAAAAAACAAAAATACCTGTGCATTAAGGGCACCGTTTTGTGAGGATGCCAAGGGCTGTTCCTCCAACCAGTGAGGTAAAATGGTTCTTCATCTGCTAGGATGCTCCAATTCTCATTAAAGAAACCAAAAGAGTGCAAAAACTACTATACAGTGTTACACTGAATCTTGAGAGATGTCTCTATAATAAACCATTGTAGATATGGATTGAGCCTAGAAGAGCCATGGTAGCAATGCATGCTTAGAATGATGGGAGAGAGAAGTACTTCATCAGTTCAGAGAACAATTGCATTATATGGCTCACTATTAAGCAAAGTAATATGGTTTGAGCAAAAGCATGATGGTGGAAATTACAGGCCATATATGGGGGTGAGAGCTAAGAAGTTCAGAATTCTTGTTGGCAATAGAAGTTTACTGAGATTGTCTGAGTAAGAGAATGATTTGTCAAGACCTGAAATATGGGAATTTTAGATGGGTAGCAGAATGTAAAATCAATTGATCAGGTAGCTATTTCTTAAGTATATAAAAAGGTAAGAGCCAGGAATTAAAAAGGGGGGAAAATGGCAAATGAATTAGAAGAGACTCTATAGAGTGTATTGTTACAGTGGGAGAATTAATAATTCATGATGAATTGGGTGTTTGGCAGGGAAGAAGGGGAAATCAGGTATGACTTCTTTTGAGCCTGTCTGTTTGTTTCTGCTTTTCCTTAAAGCACAAGAATTGAAATGTGGGTTTCGCTGCAGCATAGTGACTGCATAGGGCTGGAAAGAACTTGAGGATCAGAGTTGCTGACCTGGGAAGCCCCACCCTTATGCTCTCAACCCGTCTTCCACTCCACTGAATGAACATAATGCATTTTTCTATATCATGTCTTTACTACCTTTAATTAAATGTCTTTACTGAACTCCTTTGTAGGATAACATCCAAACTCTAGTGTGGTATTCCAGATTCGTCACAAAGTGACCTCCCCAAGCCTGTAACTTATGCTCTTAGATTGCCAAATTGTAGGAAAGGATATTTTAAAACAGATTATGAGCTGAGATGTCTAAAACCATAGGTATAAGATTCATCCACATAGAAGTGGTCGCTGAAGCCAAGAAAATGGATGAGCTAATTTAGATACTCAATAGAATGAACTTGACCAGAAGAATAGGACCCACCTTTAGATAATGCTCACATTTCTAGAATGAAGTGGTCCCAGAATGGAGATGAAGAAAGAGCAGTTTTAATAGAATGATGGAGTAGTAGCTGGATAGCCATGGAGAGGAACAGAAGTTATGAGTAATAGACTTCCCTCTCAATAAGTCTGATAGCAAAAGAAGAGGTGAGTCGGGATGACAACTGGAAGAGTTGGTGAGGTCACGCGGCACTCATTCAGTGGGTCAGTAAGGACTGGTTTATCCCCTGCAGTGACAGCTTGTGAAGGTGTGGGGCAAACACTTGAGGTAGATACTGGAGGGAATACAGAGGTCTAAGCTGAAGGAGCAAGACCACACCAGCTCATCTCTTACATGAGCGAGTTGAACATTGGAAGGTTTTACTGGGGCTGAAGAAACAGGATTCCTGAAAGCAAGAAGCCACAAAATTATTGAAACAGAGTCGAGAGAGTAATATATATATATATATTGCATATATATATATATGCAACAGTTCTTTTCCAAATGGACTTCTCAGTTGCCTCTTCCTCCCACAGAAGGGAAATAGAGGACATTGCAAGTGCTAACTGTGTCCAGAGACACAAAATTCAGCCCAGTGGAGGCGTTGCCATCTTGCATTTGAAACTACCTTTGCCTTTGTGTCAGTATGTAGGTGGCTGAATTTGGATTCCAAAGAAAATCAAATGTAAAAAAAGCACACACACAAAATGAGAGAGTGGGAGAAAGAGCCACAGAGACAATCATCCAAAATACTTGCTGTCATTAATCTTACTCTCCCTCCTTGAAATGGCTAGAATTATCTTCAGTTTGTTCATAAGATTGTGGCAGAGAGATTAAGTAACTTGCCCAAGGTCACACAGTCCAGATTTCCTGACTCCAACCATAATGCGATATTGATTTTATTGGAATTGATGGGCAAAGTCTGTGAATGTCCTCATAAGGTAATACCAGAGAAATGAGTATTTCTCAAGGGGAATTATCTTGTTTTTTTTTGTTAAAAAATGTCCAGGAATAGCACTCGCTTGCCCAATAAAAACACATTAAAATCTTCTTTATATCTCTCATTTGGTAAAGAAAAATAAATAGTGCTTTTTTACAGGAATTTTCTTTCAGAAACTGAGCCCAGAGAGATGGAATGAGTTTTATGTGGCTGCTGAAGGATTCCTGGTCATCCTTCCATTCAGGTGTGCCTTGATTGAGGGAGCCAGCCGGGAGCAATTGAATTCTGTTGCTAAGATAGTCTCAAGGACAGAATGGGACATGCCCTAGTCCAGTTATATCAGCCACAAAGTTGCAGGCTTGGACTCATTCCAGGTCTCAGGCATTCTCTGTAAGAAAAGAAAAAAAAAGACATGAAAAAGAACTAGAGAGAAACTTCTCTTTGAATAGGCATGTCTGATAACATCCCTGTTCACAATTTCAAAGACCTGCATTATCCCAGAAAGGAGAAAGATGCACATCTGTGAATTGCCTGATCTTGCAGTTACTTGATCCTGTTTGGTTTCTGCTCACAATATCACCATTCAATTGCCTCCACCACCAGTTCTTACTTTCAATTACATCTCTACATTGATTTTTTCATTCCTATTATTCCTACGTTAGCTACAATTCTTCCCTTCTGATGCCTGTCCACTCCTTTTTGGAGCTGTGAAATGAACAGAAACACATTTCTGAATGACATGCACAATACTCCGTTTGATTAGGAAATAAATCTCTTATCATTTGGCAAAAAAAGCATGGTGGTCTCACAGCTCAGAGAATGAAGTGGAAGTCCCTATTCTGTCTCATATAATCTGATTTTCCTTTTTCCCTCTTTCTTCTAAATGGTTTCATATTTTAGAACATTAACACAGGACTTTACCATTAGGAAGGACAGTCTGAGAATGAAGAGTGGGAGTGTAGTGATTCTCATCACAGCTGTGGTCACAACGCTGCACACTGAAAGGCCAAGCGTACAAAGAGGGAAGAGGCCCTGGCAGTTCAATTTGTTCAGACCTAGAGTGACTCCTTCTTGGCCCTGATAGTGGGTACACATGCTCACACACACACACACACACACGCACACACACCATGTGGTTTCCTAGAACAAAATTTCACCTATAAACTCACTAATTCCAAAGTCAGAATAAATTAAGGAAAACCCCATGATATCTGGTCACCTGAGCTTTTAGCCCCAACTAAAGGACCTACATTTACAGAAATTTTGGAGCGCCCAACTCAGAGACCGTGTGAGCTCATCGGCTGAGAGAGATAAACAGGATTCTAGAAATCTAATCTTCCCTCACATGGGAAAAAATTAAGTTACTCACAGAATTGCCTGAGATCCAGATCTAAAAGAATAATAGTTGCAGCTTTGCATACTCACATTTTCTTTACCTGAATCCTATTCTTTTTAAGAGCAGAATCTCTATACACAAAGAAGCAATTTCAGTTGTGGCTGTCATGGTACAATATGAAACTGACCGGTGAGCTCATAGTAAGAAAAGCACATCTGGAAAGACATCCTTGCCCTAAGAATATCAAGGGGTTACTTTTGCAAGTTCCTTTTCCTCACCTCAGCTTGGATCTTCCTCCTTTCACATTCCAGGTTAATGGAAGTGTGTATCCAACCCTTGTTGTTGGGATATACCAGCATGCCTTAGTCCATCTCATGTGGACACCATGACATATCTGCCAGGACCAAAGCACTTACCCTGCCAGCTGCTGGACTCACTGCTATTGGACAGCCTTTAGCTATCAGACCACTTTGGACTTGTTTAGCTTAAGAGAAAGCTCTTTTCCAGGGTCCCACACTCTTTCCAGAGTGTGTGCATTTCTACATGCAGTGACTAGAGGATGAGAGCATATACATGCCTAATCCCCTCTCTTCAATGTGAGATGTTGATGAAGGGCCACTCTAGCTTCAGAACTCCCCATGGGATTAGCCAAAACCTTTAAGACTGCATCACAATACCACTTCTCCCTCTGCCCAAGCCTGCTTCCTTCCCTTCCTTTCCATGGGTGGTGATTCCACAAACACTCCCTCATAAGCCTTATGTGTGCACTGCCAGCTTCCTGGGGAATGCAACCTGGACTACACCTGTCTCCAAGTCAGGTGGTGAACAGGAAGATGAAGTGCAGCAGCGAGATGAGCCTTGAGGTACAGAAAGTGGCAAACTGCCACCTCAGGGAAATCAGGGAGGTAACATGTGACATTTCTAAAATGAGATTCGATGGCAGAGTGGCAGCCTGCTTGAGTGAGCCAGTCATTACTGTCTGAGCCCCCACATGGTTAGTGCCCTAGAAACTGGCAGAAAGTTCCTTCTCACCTGTTCTGTACCTTTGCCACAGGTTTCACACTTAATCGTCAACAAAGGGTCCAGGTTGCTGTCTTACAGGCTCAGAACCCCAATACTTCCCCTTTCATGGCCTTCCTTCAAGATCATGCAGTCTCCTCATTCAGCCTCTCAAACATAAAAAAAAATGATTTCCACCTCCTCATTGGAGAATAGAGCTTCATCTCCTCAAAGGTCTTGACCTTGGCAACCCAAAAGCCTCCCATAACTCAGGATGTTTCACTCTTCCAGGAGCAAAAAAGGAATTATCTGGTGTCCTAGTCAGCTCAGGTTGTTATAACAAAATACCAAAGACTGGATGGCTTAAGGAACAGAAATTTATTTCTGGAGGCTGCAAAGTCCAAGATCTAGGTGTCAGTCAAGTTCTCTCTGGCCTGGTGCAGCCTACAATCACTTTTGTTGGCCACAAGTAGAGCAAGAAATGAAGAAGATGCTGTATGCCTATCACTCTGGCCAACCAGAGAGTCACAAGAAGGAATGGTGTTTTAGTTATCAACTGTTGTATAACAAAGTTCCTAGTTCTCAGGGGACCTGACAGAAACAAACACAATTAATCTTTGTAAGATGAATACCAGCAACTTAAACGTTAGCTGAAAACCCAAAGTGATAGAATATAAAACACTAGAGGAAGTAAGCCACCATAGATAGGGTTAACAGGAACAAGAATCAGGAGAATTAAATCCACTTAGCATTCATATATTTGAATTATCATATATAAAATATAGGAAAAGCATATCTAAAATATTTAAAGAAATAATCAGAAATTAAAATATGTGCCAGGAATAAGACAAGGTAGGTTTTAGAAAGAACCAAAGAAGTATGAAAAAGATAGCTGTTGAAATTAAGCACCAATATGAATTAAACAACATAACAGATACAATTGAAAAGAGAATCGATGAACCAGAAAATAGATTTGAAGAAAATTCCTATAATGCAATATAAAGGGACAAAGAGATGGAAATATGGGGGGGGAGGTAATGATAAAATGATGATAGTATGAGAAAGTTTAACATATCTACTCAAGTTTTCAGGAAAAATAAAATAGAATGAATTGACGAGAGCAAATATTAAAAGAGATAATGTTTAAGGATTTTCCAGAATGGATCAAAAATATGATTCCTTTGATTCAGGAAATGCAGCAAAGCTGAGGCAAGATAAATAAACAGAAATTAACTTAATAATTACAACCAAACTGCAGAACACCAAAGATAATAAGATCCTAAAAGCAGTGAGCCAGAGGAAAACAGATTATCTACAAGGTACTTAATTATTCACAATTTTATTGAAAGCATACTTCTCATTGACAGCAGTGGAAGTTAGAAGACAGTGGTAATGAATCCTCCAAGGGGTGAGATTGTTCAGTTCAACGTTAGTAAACTAGAGGTAGTGTGTTGGCTCAATGGAAAATTGGGGGTAATTATAGTACCTACCTCGTAGGATTGTTACAAGGACTGAATGAGTTAGGCATGAAAAGGGCACTTAGCTGGTGCTGGGAAAACTGGACAGGTACATGTACAAGTATGAAATTAGAACACTCCCTAACACCATACACAAAAATAAACTAAAAATGGATTAAAGACCTAAATGTAAGGCCAGACACTATCAAACTCTTAGAGGAAAACATAGGCAGAACACACTATGACATAAATCACAGCAAGATCCTTTCTGACCCACCTCCTAGAGAAATGGAAATAAAAACAATAATAAACAAATGGGACTTAATGAAACTTAAAAGCTTTTGCACAGCAAAGGAAAACATAAACAAGATGAAAAGACAACCCTCAGAATGGGAGAAAATATTTGCAAATGAAGCAACTGACAAAGGATTAATCTCCAAAATTTACAAGCAGCTCATGCAGCTCAATAACAAAAAAACAAACAACCCAATCCAAAAATGGGCAGAAGACCTAAATAGACATTTCTCCAAAGAAGATATACAGATTGCCAACAAACACATGAAAGAATGCTCAACATCATTAATCACTAGAGAAATGCAAATCAAAACTACAATGAGATATCATCCCAATGATATCACTACTGGGCATATACCCTGAGAAAACCATAATTCAAAAAGAGTCATGTACCAAAATGTTCATTGCAGCTCTATTTACAATAGCCAGGACATAGAAGCAACCTAAGTGTCCATCAACAGATGAATGGATAAAGAAGATGTAGCACATATATATAATGGAATATTACTCAGCCATAAAAAGAAATGAAATTGAGTTATTTGTAGTGAGGTGGATGGACCTAGAGTCTGTCATACAGAGTGAAGTAAGTCAGAAAGAGAAAAACAAATACCGTATGCTAACACATATATATGGAATCTAAGAAAAAAAAAAAAACGTCATGAAAACCTAGGGGTAAGACAGGAATAAAGACACAGACCTACTAGAGAATGGACTTGAGGATACGGGGAGGGGGAAGGGCAAGCTGGGACAAAGTGAGAGGCATGGACATATATACACTACCAAACGTAAAATAGATAGCTAGTGGGAAGCAGCCGCATAGCACAGGGAGATCAGCTCCACCTAGAAGGGTGGGATAGGGAGAGTAGGAGGGAGGGAGACGCAAGAGGGAAGAGATATGGGAACATGTGTATGTATAACTGATTCACTTTTTTACAAAGCAGAAACTAACACACCATTGCAAAGCAATTATACTCCAATAAAGATGTTAAAAAAAAAAAAATTAACAATCATTAGAGGTTTAACACATGACCACTAGGAGGAGTATGAGAAAAAAAAAGAAGGCACTTAGCACAGTGAAATAATTATTTAATTAGTAAGTAATTAAATGTTTGCAGTTATTACTTATGATTATTATAGTGGAAAAGACAGAGAAGTTGGAGATGAACAGATCTGGCTTCAAATTGAAGCTTTATCTCTTATTAGCTGAGTGATCTTGTGTTTGTTGTTTAGGCTCTCTGACCCGCAATTCCTCATCTGGAAAACACACTTACATCCTCCATCATAGAATCAGTGTGAGGATTAACTAAGTTAGTGTAAGTGAAACTCTTAACATAGAGTCAAGTTTACAACAAATACACAAAAAGCATCACAATTTGTTCCTCCACGTGCTCCTTTCTAGGTGTCATTTTGAAATGCTATTAATTTTTTTAAATGTAAGTTTCTTTATCTGAAAAAATTGAGGTAATAATAGCACTTTTTTCATTAGGAGTAATTAATTAATCCATTCAATGTAGTCCTTCACTGCTCATTTGCTGAGCATATACTTTGGGCCAAGCACTATGCTGAGTTCTGGAGATCCAAAGATGTACCTGTGGATACAAAGCAAGATGAAATGAAATAATAATAATAATAAAAAGATTAAATGAAATAAGGTGGGTAAAGTAACTAGCACCATGCCTGTCACACAGAAAGCTCACATTCCGGGCTGAACCATCTGTCTTCCTTTCCCTGCCCCTGTATATATCAGGCATTGTACCCACTGTCAGGAGATAAAACGATGAGTGAGACACAGGTCTCCTGCTCAGGATTTTGGGAAAGTTTTGAGAGGTCGTTAAGAGGGCAGGTCTGGATAGAGCCAGCCAAGTTCACATCTGGTTCCCCATTTATTAACTGTGTGAATTTCTTAGTTTCAGTGCCCAAACATAGAAGTTGAGAAGAAACTTAGATGCAAGCAGTTTATTTAGGAGGTAATCCCATGAAGCATATGAGAAAAGAGAGGAGTGAGAGAAAGAATGCCAGAAAGATGATAAAGGATGTGTTCATCACAGGTTACTGCTGTGGACAACTGAAAATCACACTGGAGTCCCTCTGACTCTGTGGACCACATCTCAGAACAGTGCCATGGAGGGATAGAGAGTATTGGGTAACCACTAACCCTTGCCCCTAATTGATTGATGCTCACTCTGGGACCTTTGACTCTACGAGCTATCCAACTCTATTCCCATGGCTGGAAATCTCTCTCAGAGATTCCAGGAAAGTGGTACAGGAACTGTCGAGTAGATTTATGTCTGTGGATATACAGACAGAATGCCCTGTGGTGATTTAATCTCTCTTAGCCTGTCCCACCCCATAAAACTGAGTGAATAACCATTTACCTGTATTATCTATATTTCCTCTAATGCTTATAATACCTAGTGCCTGTTGAAGTCAACTCTTTTATTCACTCATAGAAGAGACTTGCTCCCAGCTAGACTGCATTTCCCAGCTTCCCTTGGTTTTAACTGTGTCCATGTGAAGAAGTTCTGACTAACGGAATGTAGTGAGAGGATGTGAGCCTCTTTCAGACCTGGGAATTAAGGTATTGGGCATATCCTCTCCATGCTCTTTATTCCCATCTAGACAGCTGAAATACAAACATGGCAGAGATCCAGCTTTGACCACGCAGATGAGAAGAGTGCACTGAGAATGACTGAGAAATACAGATGGAAGGAACTGGGTCTCTGAATGGCCACATAGAGCAGAGCTGACCCAGCCAGCCTGGACCCATTAATCAGAACTATTACAGGAGAGAGAAAAATCAGCTTCTGTGTCTTTTAAGCCACAATATTCTGGGGTCCTAGGTAATAGCACCTTGTCTTCATCATGCATTCCTTCGTGCGGTGGTTGCAGATAGTAAATGAGACAATCCATGACAGTGCTTAGAACAGTGACTGGCACCTAGTAGAGTTCTTGTGAATAATGAATAGTCATTATCATTTCTGTTTGCTAAGGTATGATCTTCTCGGCATGATCTGAACCACTTAAACTCAGAGTTGGGGAGGAATGGAACCCCAAAGAAAATTAGAGATGTTGTAAGAACTACAGGAACTGGATCCAATTATAGGAACTAGATTCTGGATAGACCAAAATAAATGTCCCTCACACATAATAATGACTACAACGTCTACCATTATGGAGGGTCTACTATATGCTAGGCCCTTTACTAGGAGGTTCATATAATTTTATTCATTCTTACAGCATTCTTATGGTATAAGTATTTGTACCCATATTTTCCTGTTGGGAAACAAAAACCCATGGAAATAATGGAGCATCATCTAAAAGGCAATCATCATTTGGGAAAAAGAAATAAAACAAACTCTACCTCAATCAAGATTCTCACTAAGCCTTCAGATATTTGAAAATGCAACGGACTTTTAAGAGGATGCAACAAATGACAAGTGTTCAGGGAGTTTCTGAGCCACCTGAGGGAAGGTTAGGTAACATGCAACATTTTAATTCTATTTTGTCTGGCGCCTTCACAGCTCACTCTTAAGGGATCCTAATCATTAATCACCCAAAGACTTTGTGTCTACATTCAGGCTGCTGGGAAATTGATATATCTTGAATTTTAACATCATGGTAATGGTCCCCAAATGAGACCGGAATACTGATCCTTACCATTACCTACACAAAGTGTCTAGACCTACAGGATATTAACAGTTTTCTCTCCTGGGCTATGACTTTGTATAAATATTCATGCAAACATAATAGGCCTTTGCATGGAAAAAAGTTCACAGAATCACTGCACAGACTCTGCATTTTCACTAAGGAGATATCCTGGGAGCAGGAAGGCAGCTCTGAACTCTGTGGAGTAAATTCCCTGATATTTAGAACTCAGGAAGTATTTTCTCAGAAAAAATTTATACCATATGAGTAAATTTCCAGTTAATCTTCCCCTCTCCCTAACCACCATCAACCATCTGCAGCCCCACTCTCCTTCTGCTAATCTCTTTTCTCTGGCCTTCAACCAGCCCAGGACAAATGGAACAGCTAGCAAGGAAGTGATCATTCCAGGTTGCAGACTTCTCTGTTTCCAAGAGAAAGGCATGTGAAAAAGGAGAAAAGCCACAATCTCAGGTGGAGAAAAGCAAGGAGAGTCCAGGAGCCATTAGGACCTCATGGCAATGGCCATAACAAAGACTCCTTCTTTGGCCAACCTTCAGTCAGGCTCCTCTGAGTCTTCTCCTTAGCTAGGTCCCTTCCTTTTTGAGCTGATCTCAGTTTTAGCAAAGAATCCTGCAAAGCCAGTTTATCAAGAGTCCCACCCCCACCTCCCCCTTGGTCAGAATGGCCATTATCAAAAAATCTACAAACAATAAATGCTGGAGAGGGTGTGGAGAAAAGGGAACCCTCCTACACTGTTGGTGGTATGTAAATTGGTACAGCCACTATGGAGAACACTGTGGAGGTTCTTTAAAAATCTAAAAATAGAGCTACCAGCAATCCCACTCCTGGGCAAATATCTGGAAAAAAACCATAATTCGAAAAAATACATGCACCCCAATATTCACTGAAGCACTATTTACAATAGCCAACACATGGAAGCAACCTAAATGTCCATCGACAGATGAATGGATAAAGAAGATGTGACACGTATATACAATGGGATATTACTCAGCCACAAAAAAGAACGAAATAATGCCATTTGCAGCAACACGGATGGGCCTAGAGATTGTCATACTCAGTGAAGTAAGTCAGACAGAGAAAGACAAATATCATATGCTATCACTTATATGTGGAATCTAAAAAATGGTACAAATGAACTTATTCACAAAACAGAAATAGAATCACAGATGTAGAAAACAAACTTATGGTCACCAGGTGGGAAAGGGATTGGGGAGGGATAAATTGGGAGATTGGGATTGACATATACACACTACTATATATAAAATAGATAATGAATAAGGACCTACTGTATAGCAAAGGGAACTCTACTCAATACTGTGTAATGGCCTATATGCAAAAAGAATCTTAAAAAGAGTTGATATATGTATACGTATAACTGATTCACTTTGCTGAAACTAACACAGCATTGTAAATCAACTACACTCCAATAGAAATTATAAAAAATAAAATATTAACATATTAATAAATAAATTCCAACGTAAATCCTAAAAAAAAGAATCCCCCACCCTTAATAGTCAGTTAAGCTCCTCCTCCCAAATCCTTGATCTCTAATTAGGTCCCTCTTACCACCACCATCACCTCCACTAATACTAACAAATTTCCTCTTGGTAATTTTCCATTCAATTCCTCACTCTGTCCATTGGCTATAAATCCCCACTTGCTCCTGTTATATATGGAGTTGCATTCTATCTCTCTCCCCTATTGCAATAGTCTTGAATAAAGTCTTCCTTGCCATTTTTGACAAATGTCCAGGCAAAACTTTTCTTTTACAGCCTTTTCCAGCAAGTAGGGCTGGAAATTTCTGTGTGCTGTGTGCCACCATACTGAGCTGTGGCTTCTGTATAAACTATCTAGATATGTATCCTAGATGGACACACTCATACACAAGTTTTCAAACAACTTGAGGAGATACCCCAGCTTGCTTGTTTTCTCTTATTGACCTTCTGTTACCCTTAGGCAAGTGTTCAACCTGAACAGATGTAATGACTTTGTTAAATTAACATTTGCTAAGTGGGGCACAGGGTGGCAGATGTTTTCTGCATTCAACAACAGATCACAAGAGAAACTGAAAGAGAGAAATTTATTACTCACAGGTCCAGGAGGAAGAATACAGCATGCTACCAGTGTCCACAAGGTACATGGCCAAACCAGGGTGCAGGCAGAGAGGGGCAGGACCTGGGGCACATACCTTTATTAGGGTCCATGGGTAAAGTGCACTGGGGTTCCAGGGCTAAGGCCAGATTGGTTGATTCAAACCAAAAAGAGCAAATTTTGTTAAACTCCACGGGTGGGGGGGGGGTTCCATCTAAGGGATGGACAAGGGGAAGACTGTTGCTCACAAGGGCTGTTGGAGAAGTCACATCAGGAACTTTGATTTGCTTGTGACCCTGTGGGCTGCTATCTAGGGCATGCACTTGCATGGGGTGGCTAGTGTCAGCTTAAGGCCCCCCGAAGCTGGCTTGGCCAGACAGCAATACCATGGAGTACTGAGCTAACCTCTCAGCCACAGTCTAGATTTCTTCATCATTTAGGCTAGGGGAGAATAGCTGCCCCTCCCAAATCAAAGAGGTTGTCCTGAAGCTCAGTGAGGAAACGAAGTGAGGATGCTTTGTGAAAGGCCAAGGTATACAAAGGGAAGATTTACTATGGAGGAAAACAAATATTCAGATGATATTGAGACATTTAGGGAAAAGTTCACAACATCTTAAGTGAAAAACTCAGGCAACAGAATAACATAAGCAGTATTACCCTAATTTTGAACTATAACATGAGAAGATAAACATAGGAAGAAAAAACAGTAAAATGTAAAAAGTGATCATTTGGCTAATGGGCCTATTTTATACCAGCATGCATTTTCCATATTTTGTTCACTGACTGTTTATAGTTTTATAATTCAAAATAAGGGTTAATAGTATATGAACTGGAGTCTGTAGTTGGAAACTCTGTTTGAAGGACACTTTGCCATGGATACCAGGGCTCGAAAGAGAAGGTTACATTACAGAACTGGCCTTTAGTGATCTCCCTCCCCACTCCCCCCAGCATTTCCCACCCATTTTCTCTTCCTCCCTACCTCCCTCTCCCTCTCTTGCTCCATCCCCAGAAGAGAATGCAAATGCTTCTTTGAAGCAAAACTGTTTCCCCCCATATCCAGGCCCTTTCTTTGACTCATCTTCTAAATCAGCCTCTTTCCTTCCCAAAATCCAATGTCCTTCAAAAGATGAATTCTGTTGAATAAATGATTCTTTATCTCATTATATAGGAATATTAATCCATGCCCTTCCTACCTCATTGCTGTTTTCTTCCATATAAATATTGAAAGGGATCTAGCATGTGAAAGAACTTTGTAAACTACTTAATCACTATGGATATAAAAATTAGCTATTTCTCATAATTCTCATGTACTCTTACTGTAGTACTTGTAATACTGCATTAGTTAATTAGAGCTGAAAGTTTGTCTTTCTCCTTTTCAGACCAGTTCTGTGAGAGCCAAGGGTATTTTTTTCTCTGTGATATGCTCAATGTCTGGCATGGGGTAAGTGATAAAAATATTTGTCAATTGTGATAATGAACATATTTGATAAAAAATAGAAATTTAATCAGAGGATCATTTCCATAGTAAGAAATGGAACTGTGAAGCAGGTCAAAAGCTACCCAGCCAGGGTTCAAATCCCAGGCCTTCCCATGCTGAAATTGTGACCTTGGGCACCTGTCAAGCTCTCTGCACTTCAGTTTTCTCATTTGTAAACTGAAGAAAAAGATCAGCTGCCATCCCGGCGGGTCATTGTGAGATTATTGATTAAAACACCTGAAGTGCTTAGAACAGTTCCTGGCACCCAAGCAAGTTTTCTTCAAGTGTTGGCTTTTATTTTATGATTATATTTAAGATGCTTGTACTTTCCCAGATCAGAGACACAGAGCCTCCAACATGCCCTTGCCATCACTCTTCTGTTCCTAGCCTAGAAAGCTTCCACTGAAACCAAAAATATAGAAGAGAAATACAAGGATAATGTGTCATTTCCCAGCAGCTTCAACCACTTTCTTCTTTCCTGTGCTCTTATTAATGTACAACGTCATCCCCCATTCTAGAGGATCAATGTAGTAAAGCCAGGTTTTACATCTGATTTCTATTTATATTGCCAAAAATATTTAGCTCAGTGCTTTACGTATGGTAGACTTTCAAAGGTGTGTGATAAATGAGGGAAGTGGCAATAACAATATCTGGGCTGATTTGAGAACACAAGGAAAAGTAAAAGAAGTTTAGGAGTGTGGGTAGGAGATACTGAGTAGGGACCCACAGGTTGATACAGGTCAGTAGTTTTTAAACTGTGGCTATGGCGGTGTGTGAGCCTGTGATTGTGAATATGTATACATATTTGTTCCTAGCACAGAGCTCCTAAAACCCGTGGAATTTCCTAAGTGGTGAGAGCCATAAAGGTGTCTTTTGTTATGTTAATGATGTCATTTTAGAACCCCACCTAAGGATGGAGGCTGGTTCCCAGGAAAACCGACCATGTGATCTGAAAGTCCAACTTTCAATCCCACCCCCTGATATCCAGGGAGGGGAGAGGGGCTGGAGGTTGAATCAATTGCCAAGGCCAATGATTGAATCAATCATGCTTATGTAATGCAGCCTCCATAAAACCCACAGGGGTGGCATTTGGAGAGTTTCTGGGTTGGTGAATATGTGGAGACTGGAGAGAATGGCAAACTGGGAGAGGGAGTAGAAGACACGTGCCCTTTCCCCATTCCTTCTCCTTTGCTTCTCTTCATCTGACTGTTGATTGCATCCTTTAATATCCTTTGTAATAAACCAGTAATCTGGTGAATAAATAGGTTTCCTGAGTTCTGTGAGCCATTCTAGCAAGTTAATCAAACTCAAGGAGGGGCTCATGGGAACCTCTGATTCACAGCCATTTGATCATTGGCACCGGTGACAATCTGGACTTGCAACTGGCATCTGAAGCAGGGTGGGTGGGTGGGGGCAGTCTTGTGAGACTGAGCCCTTAGCCCGTGGGGTCTGATGCTATTTCTACGAAGATAGTGTCAGAATTGAGTTGAATTGTTGGACACCCAGCTGAGGTTGCAGAATTGCTTGGTGGTGTGGTATCCTTCTCCCCCCCACCATCCCCCTTCTTTGTCCCAGCCCCTGCCCATACCTACACAATGGAATTGGCTGTTAGAATCTTTAAGGTGGCAAAGGGGGTGGAGGTGGAATGTGAAAGAGGCTGAAAAAGTAGGCCTCCAACACACCACCCCACCCTTGAAACTTTAGTGAGGGAAGTCTCACTTTTGTTTCCTTCTATATCCCTTTATTGGGGCTTCATATACATATAGAAGTCTTTTGCTTAAAAAGAAAAAAGAAAGAATGATAATTATCACTCCATGTCTATTCAAGTGCTGGCTCAATTAGATAATGTGATACCTGGGATTCACTTCAAGTCTCCATTGCTGTCTGTGTTGACTTCAGAATGTTATAAGCATTTGTTACAATGGTCCAGATTTAAGGGTGACATGAGTTTCCAAGGAGGAGCATTTTTGATGAATTCACTGTAGACCGTTCATTACAGCTACAGTATAATTTTCAAAAAGGTAAATGCAAATCTTTCATATAAATATAAAATGAACATGTGACAAAGATTTTACTTAACATATTAGTTAATGAGGGAATATATAGGATATTAAAAACTGCATGTTTCAAGTGCTTCACAGCCACATGTGACTTGTGGCTACCATATTGGACAGTGCAGATGAAGAACATCCCCACCATTATGGAAAATCCTATAGGAGAGCACTGGTCTAGGTAATGGTAAATTCTGTGAATAACAGGCTGGTAACTATAGAGGATTCCCAGAACCTGGACAGATTGAGAAAGCTGTTTTGGGTTTCTTAAGGGAGGAAGCAGCCTTTGGTTTGAAAGACAAAGGGTTCTGTTAAAATCTGATGAACTGTTTAGGCTGATAGTTTGTGCCAAAGCTCTGAGTCAAGCAGAACAGAAGAGCTGGAGGAATGCAAGGAAGGCTGGACAGAAGGACAAAAGGAAGATTCTGAAGGTACATGGAATTTGCTTATGACTCTAAGAGTAGAAGCCAAGTTTTTCTTTCCTTTTTTCCTAGAAGGGGTCAGTTTGGCAAATCCTTCTGTCATGCTCATGTACCTCAGGGGTCTAGTGTCTCACTTAATCGTAACCCTGCACTTTGATGATAACTGTTATGCAAATACTACAAATGACAGTGTTAATTATTGAATCATCTGAAAGGCTGGGAGGGTGGACCAGGGAAGTAGTGGTTCTGGTTGTTGTGGACTTTTCTGTTCTGAGAGATTTGTGATTATTATTAAGATACTTCTAGACTTTGCTGTGGAGGTCTGGGAAGGAACTGGAAGGAGAGGTGACTCTGATTTGAGTGGGCTTCTCACAGGGTTCTAGAGATATAAATGGCTCAAAGGAAACCTGTGAGATGGAACCCGGCTGAGAAACTTTCAGAGAAATGAAGTCCAGCAGCCAACTTAAATTTGCTTTCTTGTGTTGTGATCCCTTTACTTACTCTATCCTCAGGTTTCCAGCAGTACCCATCAGCTCCGTGTTAGCACTGACTTCTGAATAAATGTGGAACAAGGCAAACTAAGGAGGCTAAGGCACCAGAGAGTGAAGTAAGGGTGTGGCCGGAAGTAATCAGGAAGAAATCTAGGACAGACAATTATCAGGAAACTGTATTTCTCCTAGGGACACTTAGCAATCTTGAGAGGAGGCTAGAATTCTTGAAAAGTGGAGGGCTATTCAGAAGGCTCCGTAACTTGACATCACTTGGGTTACATGATAATCATCCCAATAATTACAGTAACTAATGGAACACCTGCTATATCCCAGATATCATGTTTACATGCATTGTCTCATTTAGTCTCCACAATAACCTTGCGGAATAAATATTATTGATACCCCAATTTATAGAAAAGGAAATTGGCAACTATAACAAATAACCCCAAATCTCAAAAGCTTTCAAAAATAGAAGTTAATTTCTCACTCAAATAAAATGAAAAAGGGTGTTCTTCGTGGGCATGGAGTTCTCCTCCAAGTGACAGTCAAGGACCCAGATCCCTTCCACCCTGTGGCTCTGCCATGGTCAACGAGACTGTGGTGATAATCTGTATCTCCCTGGGAGGAGGGACGCGAACGTTGTCAGGGAGAGTTTTAAGTGCCTGCTTTGGAAGCACTGCCTGTCACTTCTGATGGCCTCCCATTGACCAGAACACAGATCGTGGCCACACCTGACTTCAATGGGTCTGGGAAAAGGACTCGCTGTTTCCTGAAAAAAAGAAGAAATGAGTTTGTGAAACAGGTTGCCAGTCTCTCCAACATCAGGCAATTGTCATTGCAATTGATCTAAGAATATCAGAAGAGGGATTTGAAAAGAGATTTTTTTTGTTTATCTAGATCCCACATGACTGTTTATACACATACGTTTAGAATTTGGGAGCTATTCAGCTTATCCTCATTGATTTGTTGGTTTATAACCCTCAGTTTCAAAAATGGACTTGAGGTAGTTTACCTAATTACACCTAGGACAAAAGTGGGAAGAGAATACTAGTTTTGGAGCAAATAAATCTGGTTTTCCTTATCTGTAAACTGTGTAGAATAGTATTTGCTTTACTGTGTAATTATTACAGATACATAATGCACATAAAGCCCCCTCCCCCACCCCAAATATGCCTGGTAAATAGTACAAGCTCAATGAATAGTAGCTCGTCTGATGTGATTTTCCTAATAAGAAAAATAAAGGAGAGTACGGTGAGATGAGGTTTGGCTAACAAGAGAAAGTCAAAGTATTTAATACGTGACTGTCTTAAAGCTTTGAAAAATGGTAATTAGAGGCTGGCACATTAAATTCTGAGAAAATTAGTGGCCAAAATAGTGGGAAACATAATAACAGCCCATGTGCAGAACATGAATCAGCTGTCTGGAGAAACCCAGAATTTCCTGACACTGAAGATTGAGAGATATTTTAGGGAGAGGACAATGGTTTAGGAAGTGGGTCACATTCTCAACCAAAGACCTCAAATGAATAACAAATATTCTAGAACCATCTCTTATTGACATAATTTCCCTCAGGGGCATACTACCAAAACCAAATTTGGGGGAAAAAAAAGCCAAAATACCCAATTCCGTCAGGATCAACAAAATAAAATCCAAGTAAGCAGTATTCTAATTATTTAACTTGATCCGGGAACAACATTCAAAGATCCACAGGATGAGTAAACACATCCTTAATGTCTTTGTTCACCCAAAGGGGGTACAAACACCCCAGGATGTGTGCAAAAACAATCCAAGGGGCAAGGGAAGAAAATATTGCAACTTTCATCTACATTTATTTTTACCCATCCTATTCTGTTTTTATTTGTTTCACAAAGTATATATTTTCCTAGTACTACATGCATATCATCTATTAATAAATGAATATACCTATATTGTCAAATAGGCTCAAAATGTTTTTTAACTTAAATGATAAAAAATCCTCTGTTTTAGTTGATCATCCATGAATACTGAATTTATTTTTTGTCACAGTTCATCTTTTGATGAGAATTGCAGGGCAGGCTACCAAGGTTATATACTCTGACCAGAGCCTGTAAGGTTTTCATTTTCCAAGTTTCCCTTGCCTTTGGGAGGCACTATGATAAGTGGAAAGGATGCCAATAATTGAGTAAATTACAGTGTTCATGTTCAAATACCACCAAGGTCAAAAACAGCTGAGTTATAGGGAACGATGATGCCATCCCAGTTCTGTTTTCCTCAGGGGGTGGGTGGATGGAGTAGATGGCATCTCTATTAATGTGGGTAGTAGCCCAATCTGAGTGCTTGATGAACAGTAGGTGCTCTCAGAAGGTTACTTGCTTCTCCTTAAGGCTTCTCCTTAAAGGCTCAACTGCTTTGTCCCGGCTGCTGGGACAGTTTATTTATCAGTTTATTTATCCCTGGGGCAGCTTCTCGCCAGAGAGATCAAATGTTTGCTCAAATTTAGCTAACATTATTCCTTTAAGGCAATCACGTAGTCAAGATATCGGGACTATGCTAATATCTCTGAAGTTTTTGTTTTAGAAAAGAGACTCCACACCAGGGAAAAATTAAACATTATGATAAGGGAATATTTAATTCCCTTCCTCACCCTGGAGTGAAATTCCGCCATCTGTTGGAGGGAATGCAATTGAACAGAAGCAATCTGAATACATCACTGCTTTAATATGCAGTGGGAGCCATTGTAATATGGCAGTTGGTGGGTAACCTCTGATGTCCAGTGTCTGGTTTTCAAAACCCCAGCTCCTGCATACATCCACTGTGCGACCTTGGGCAAGTCAAATCAACCCCCAGTGCCTCACTTGTGAATAGCACCCACCTTTAAGCATTGTTTTAAGGGTAAAATGACTTACACTGTATGGAGTACTTTAAGCACTTATTAAACATTCAATAAATATTAACTATTATTATCAGTGATTCTCCCTCATTCCCCTTGTGGGGTGTTTATGCTGAAAGCGGATATTTTTTTGGAGATAGCTACTCAGAAGGGAGATTCCAAACCCAATCGGAACATGTGAGAGCATCCTCACCTAATGCTTTGGTTACTGTATTGGAACCACCTCTGCTCACTGGTTTCCTCCTGAATCATAACCCTAAACCATCATCCTATTTTTCAGAATTCCTGGTCAAATAAGTTGTCCCACTGACCGCATAGACATCATCTTTTAGTCCATTCAGTACTTTTAATCCTAGTGCCAGCCACATGTGCTATCACGGATGACATGGTGCAGGGGGTGTTCTTCCTCTCTCCAGCTCTTTGGACCACAATCCCCAAGCCACACAGACACGGTCTCTTCCTTTCCAGACCTCACCTCAAACTTTCCACTTTGCTTCACATGATGATGGTGGCTCAGCCCTGCCCATTTGGACTCTACGTGTATCTTCAGCTTCTCGACTCATCTCAGAATTGGATTGAAAGCCTATTTTACTTTGCTCTTTTGTAATTTTTCTTTCGCTTAGTTTGACAGTATTTAGAGCCAGTTATTTTTAAAAGCTTCTAAGTAACCCATTGTCTTTTTCTATTGGGACCAGCATTAGGAAATACTTTCAAGATGAAATAAGAATTAAACCTAACAGCCCATTAAGTGTGTTGCTGCTGGCTTCATTAGAGCCTCCCAGTCGGAAATCCACTGGGCGTACACATTCAGGTCAAGACAACAGTATTCAGAGAGGTCTCTTTATCTGGCAAGTTTTGGAAGACCTTTTAAAAATATGACTTTCTCTTTAATGCTCTAATAGTATTTCCTACATCAAACTCTTCCCAGTCTGGATTCTCAAACACCAATATCCTAACAAGATAATTAATAAAGATCCAGAAACTGTGTGAAAGGGATTTGAGATTCAAATCCAAGTTACCAGCTGAGGAAGACTGAGGAAGTTTTTTTTTCCCCTTTTTGAGTCTTTGGTTCTGAATCTGCAGAATGGAGATAAAAATGTCTATGTCACAGGACCTGGAAAAAATTAATGATAAGATAAATAAGGTGCCCAGCACCACGACTGGCATATAAAAAGTACTTAATAAAGAGTTATGATTATTTTCAATCTTTCAGGACAGTACAATTTATTTTCTGGCAATGAGTCTGCACTTTCTTCCCTTTTGATTGGGAATTTATGAGCTCAGTGTCCTGACACTGGTTAGCTCATGCTGACCAAAAGCTATGATCAGCAGTTATAAACGTCTGTATTTGAAATCAGGAAAATAAATTATTTGTGGGTGTAGAGTGGAGCAAATCTCTCACGCAATGAAGCCCAAGGGTGAAAAATTACACAAGTGAGCCATGACAAGTGGGTGCTATTAAAGAGCTGGGGTTTTGGAGTCTCTGTCTGACCATAAGCAAGCTTTTGAATGGCTCTGAGGTTTGGGTTCATCCTCTGAGAATGCTCATAATATACTGTGCCTTCCCCAGGGTTAGTGATGATGAAAATTGAG
This sequence comes from Orcinus orca, assembly GCF_937001465.1. NCBI lineage: Eukaryota > Metazoa > Chordata > Mammalia > Artiodactyla > Delphinidae > Orcinus > Orcinus orca. The sequence continues at coordinate 107,358,163 of NC_064562.1, read as the reverse complement.
ATAATATGTAAAATGCCTAGCACTGGCCCGAGACACAGTAGACTCCCCACAAATGATCATTTTCAACTCTTCCTTTATGGTAAAACACTGGGAACCACCGTTTTATCCCCGTATCCACTCACCAATGCACACATGCTTGGGAATGTGTGCATTTATTCCTGAGAATGACAGCCTCGTATATCATACGAGTAGCAGGTGATTAGGTTAGACAGCAAGCCTGAGTCTAGGAGATTCAGTGCTGGCTCCCATAGATCTAATTAATCTCACAGCTATGTCCTGATTTCTTAAACAGGAGGCCTCTCTCAAAATTCCTTTGAAAACATATTTCTTTCTTTTTTCCTCCCACCCACATTTTAACTTTTAAATTGGATTCTGTTCTAGATGTCGATCCCGGCATCCTCCATTGGCCACCACTTTGCCTCTCATCCTAGTGGGCTCCTTAAAGCCTCATGAAGCCTTTTTTTGTGTCCACCAGCATCCCAATTCTCCCCTTTCTGTCCTTGAGAGAAAAGTGCTTCTAAGAGGTGGAGGAGGAATGTGCTGGGGAAAAGCCTAAGAATTATCCTGGCTGAATTTGGTATGTGCTTCAATCTTTGATCTCGGATGCAGTAAAGTGTCAGCCAGACCAAAGTCATTTTATATATAGGCCTGCATAAGTGAAGTGGAGGGACTTCATGGTTAAATGATTAAAACGTTCCATAGAAGGTGCAAGATCAAAGGGCTGATGTCTGGTTTTATATTTCTCTGGGGTCCCGCAGGCCATGTGGGTGACACAGATGACCTTGGGCGTGAAAGTATTCAAAGGCTGGTGTTTGTTTGTTTTATTCCAAAACGTGATTTGTGTTTCCCAGGGCTGCCTGGTGACAGGTTGTATTGTGGGTTCCCCACGGCCCCAGTCTGTGTTTAAGGGGGGCTTTCATTGGAACAGCAACCATAGGCAAGAGGGCATGACCCTGTCATGTTGCCACCAGCACTTCTTTCTGCCAAACCCCAAGGAAACAGACTCCATTATATTACGGGAAGGAAAAGACCACAGTCTTCTCTCGCTTTTTTTCTTATTTCCAGTGAGAGTCAAGGAGAGGTTCACAAAGTCCAGGGTCAGTCTCTGGACCTAAGACAAAAGAGAAACCAGAAAATTTCCCATTGTCCCAACTGTCCTTGTAGGAGGGGCGGGAATCTGCTAGGCAGACATTTTTCTCAAGGTCCTCCAGTTACAGGAAACTTAGCAGGGGAGGAAGAAGGATCTGCTGTCCAGAGAAGCATCATCAACTATCTTGGGTGACATGGAGCCTTGACGATGGAACAGCTACCATTTATCAAGGAGCTGCTCTTTGCCAGGCACCAGCTCAAAGTGCAACTCACCCCTTGCAAAGTCTTTCATCCTCCTTCCTAATGGACATTGTGGAGGCCAGAGTGTGGAGGTGACTCCCTGAGATCACACAGTTTGAGCTGAGATTTGAACCCATGTTGATCTGGCTCTGAAGTCCACACCTCCTCAATCACCCTGTGTTGGGGTGAATTGTGTCCACCACGCGATATTCACATGGTGAAGTCCTAGCCTCAGAATGTGACTGTCCTAAGGGATAGGGCCTTTAAAGGGGTCAATAAGTTAACATGAATTCATTTGGGTGGGACCTAAACGAATATGGCTGGTTTCCTAATATAAAGGGGAAATTTGGACACAGACTGTTACAGAGGGAAGACCATGTGAAGACACCAGGAGAAGATGGCCATCTTCAAGCCAAGGAGAGAGGCCTCAGAAGAAACCGACCCTGTTGACCCCTTGATCTTGGATTTTCAGCCTCCTATAGAACTGTGAAAAAATACGTTGCTGTTGGTTAAGCCACCCAGTCTGAGATACTTTGTTATGGCAGTCTGGAAAATTAATAGATATTCCTAGAGTTTGTCTGATTTCCCAAAGGAACAACCCAGGGACGCAGGTGCTAGAGACACATCCCTCTAACTTACTCTGTGTGAGACACATACAATGAACTTATCTAAAAGTTGCTTTTTAAGGTACTTGAGTATAATTTCTGCTGAAAGAATATTGGTTCTTTTTTTTTTAACTCTTTATGGGAGTATAATTGCTTTACAATGGTGCGTTAGTTTCTGCTGTATAACAAAGTGAATCCGCGATACATATATATATCCTCATATCCCCTCCCTTTGGCGTCTCCCTCCCACCCCTCTAGGTGGTCACAGAGCACCGAGCTGATCTCCATGTGCTATGTGGCTGCTTCCCACTAGCTATCTGTTTTACCTTTGGTAGTGTATATATGTCCATGCCACTCTCTCACTTCGTCCCAGCCTACCCTTCCTCCTCCCCGTGTCCTCAAGTCCGTTCTCTACGTCTGCGTCTTTATTCCTGTCCTGCCCTAGGTTCTTCAGAACCACTTTTTTTTTTAGATTCCATATATATGTGTTAGCATACAGTATTTGTTTTTCTCTTTCTGACTTACTTCACTCTGTATGACAAACACCAAGTCCATCCACCTCACTACAAATAACTCAATTTCATTTCTTTCATGGCTGAGTAATACTCCATTGTATATATGCGCCATATCTTCTTTATCCATTCATCTGTCGATGGACATTTAGGTTGCTTCCATGTCCTGGCTATTGTAAATAGAGCTGCAACGAACATTGTGGTACATGACTTTTTTGAATTATGTTTTTCTCAGAGTATATGCCCAGTAGAGAGATTGCTGGGTGGTATGGTAGTTCTATTTTTAATTTTTTAAGGAACGTCCATACTGTTCTCCATAGTGGCTGTATCAATTTAGATTCCCACCAACAGTGTAAGAGGGTACCCTTTTCTCCACACCCTCTCCAGCATTTATTGTTTGTAGAATTTTTTTATTTATTTATTTTTTTGCGGTACGCGGGCCTCTCACTGTTGTGGCCTCTCCCGTTGCGGAGCACAGGCTCCAGACGCGCAGGCCCAGCAGCCATGGCTCACGGGCCCAGCCGCTCCGCGGCACATGGGATCCTCCTGGACCGGGGCACAAACCCGCATCCCCTGCATCGGCAGGTGGACTCTCAACCACTGGGCCACCAGGGAAGCCCTGTTTGTAGAATTTTTGATGATAGCTATTCTGACTGATGTGAGGTCATACCTCATTGTAGTTTTCATTTTCATTTCTCTAATGATTACTGATGTTGAACATCCTTTCAAGTGTTTGTTGGAAATCTTTATATCTTCTTTGGAGAAATGTCGATTTGGATTGAGTTGCTTGTTTTTTTGCTATTGAGCTGCATGAGCTGCTTGTATATTTTGGAGATTAATCCTTTGTCAGTTGCATCATTTGCAAATATTTTCTCCCATTCTGAGGGTTGTCTTTTGGTCTTGTTTATGGTTTCCTTTGCTATGTAGAAGCTTTTAAGTTTTATTAGGTCCCATTTGTTTATTTTTGTTTTTATTTTCATTTCTCTAGAGGGGTGAGTCAAAAAGGATCTTGCTGTGATTTATGTCATAGTGTGTTCTGCCTATGTTTTCCTCTAAGAGTTTGATAGTGTCTGGCCTTACATTCAGGTCTTTAATCCATTTTGAGTTTATTTTTGTGTATGGTGTTAAGAAGTGTTCTAATTTCATTCTTTTACATATAGCTGTCTCGTTTTCCCAGCACCACTTATTGAGGAGGCTGTCTTTTCTCCATTGTATATTCTTGCCTCCTTTACCAAGGATAAGGTGACCATATATGTGTGGGTTTATCTCTGGTATTTCTATCCTGTTCCATTGATTTATATTTCTGTTTTTGTGCCAGTACCATACTGTCTTGATTACTGTAGCTTTGTAGTATAGTCTGAAGTCAGGGACCCTGATTCCTCCAGCTCAGTTTCTCTCTTTTTTTTTTTCTTTTTGCGGTACATGGGCCTCTCACCACTGCGGCCTCTCCCACTGCGGAGCACAGGCTCCGGACGCACAGGCTCAGCAGCCATGGCTCACAGGCCCAGCTGCTCTGCAGCACATGGGATCCTCCCGGACTGGGGCACGAACCTGTGTCCCCTGCATCGGCAGGCGGACTCCCAACCACTGCACCACCAAGGAAGCCCCTCCTTCATTTCTTTTTCATTTATTTCTGATCTGATCTTTATGATTTCTTTCCTTCTGCTAAGTTTGGGGTTGTTTTTTTCTTCTTTCTCTAATAGCTTTAGGTTTAAGGTTTGGTTACTTATTTGAGATTTTTCTTGTTTCTTGAGGTAGGAGTCTATTGCTGTAAACTTCCCTCTTAGAACCACTTTTGCTGCATCCCAAAGTTTTTGCGTCGTCCTGTTTTAATTGTCATTTGTTTCTAGGTATTTTTTGATTTCCTCTTTGATTTCTTCAGTGATCTCTTGTTTATTTAGTAGTGTATTGTTTAGCCTCTATGTGTTTGTATTTTTTACAGATTTTTTTCTGTAATTGATATCTAATCTCATAGTGTTGTTGTTAGAAAAGATACTTGATATGATTTCAATTTTCTTAAACTTACCAAAGCTTGATTTGTGACCCAAGATATGATCTATCCTGGAGAATGTTCCATGAGCACTTGAGAAGAATGTGTATTCTGTTCTTTGTGGATGGAATGTCCTATAAATATCAATTAAGTCCATCTTGTTTATTGTAATATTTAAAGTTTGTGTTTCCTTATTTATTTTCATTTTAGATGATCTGTCCATTGGTGAAAGTGGGGTGTTAAAGTCCCCTACTATGAATGTGTTACTGTCGATTTCCCCATTTATGGCTGTTAGAATTTGCCTTATGTATTGAGGTGCTCCTATGTTGGGTGCATAAATATTTACAATTGTTATATCTTCTTCTTGGATTGATCCCTTGATCATTATGTAGTGTCCTTCATTGTCTCTTGTAATAGTCTTTCTTTTAAAGTCTATTTTGTCTGATATGAGGGTTGCTACTCTAGGTTTCTTTTGATTTCCATTTGCATGGAATATCTTTTCCTATCCCCTCACTTTCAGACTGTATGTGTCCCTAGGTCTCAAGTGGGTCTCTTGTAGATAGCATATATACAGGTCTTGTTTTTGTATCCATTCAGCCAGTCTGTGTCTTTTGGTTGGAGCATTTAATCCATTTACATTTAAGGTAGTTATTGATATGTATGTTCCTATTACCATTTTCTTAATTTTTGGGGGTTTTTTATTGTACCAGCTTTTCCTTCTCTTGTGTTTCCTGCCTAGAGAAGTTCCTTTAGCATTTGTTGTAAAGCTGGTTTCATGGTGCTGAATTCTCTTAGCTTTTGTTTGTCTGTAAAGGTTTTAATTTCTGTGTCGAATCTGAATGAGATCCTTGCTGGGTAGAGTAATCATGGTTGTAGGTTTTTCCTTTTCATCACTCTAAATATGTCCTGCCATAGCCTTCTGGCTTGCAGAGTTTCTGCTGAAAGGTCAGCTATTAACCTTATGGGGATTCCCTTGTATCCTATGTGTTGCTTTTCCCTTGCTGCTTTTAATATTTTTTCTTTGTATTTAATTTTTGATAGTTTGATTAATATATGTCTTGGCGTGTTTCTCTTGGATTTATCCTGTATGGGACTCTCTGTGTTTCCTGGACTTGATTGACTATTTCCTTTCCCATATTACGGAAATTTTCAACTATAATCTCCTCAAATATTTTCTCAGTCCCTTTCTTTTCCTCTTATTTTCCTGTGACCCCTATAATTCGAATGTTGATGCATTTAATGTTGTCCCAGGCGTCTCTGATGCTGTCCTCAATTCTTTTCATTCTATTTTCTTTATTCTGCTCTGCAATAGTTATTTCCATTATTTTATCTTCCAGGTCACTTATCTGTTCTTGTGCCACAGTTATCCTGCTATTGATTCCTTCTAGAGAATTTTTAATTTTATTTATTGTGTTGTTCATCATTGTTTGTTTTCTCTTTAGTTCTTCTAGTTCCTTGTTAAATGTTTCTTGTATTTTCTCCATTCTATTTCCAAGATTTTGAATCATCTTTACTATCATTACTCTGAATTCTTTTTCAGGTAGACTGCCTATTTCCTCTTCATTTGTTTGATCTCTTGGGTTTTTACCTTGCTCCTTCATCTGTTGTGTATTTCTCTGTCTTCTCATTTTGCTTAACTTGCTGTTTTGGGATTCTCCTTTTCACAGCCTGCAGGTTCATAATTCCCATTGTTTTTGGTGTCTGCCCCCAGTGGGTAATGTTGGTTCAATGGGTTGTGTAAGCTTCCTGGTAGAGGGGACTGATGCCTGTGTTCTGGTGGACAAGGCTGGATCTTGTCTTTCTGCCTGGCAGGACCATGTCCATTAGTATGTTTCAGGGTGTCTGTGAACTCATTATGATTTTAGGCAGCCTCTCTGCTAATGGGTGGCATGTGTTCCTGTCTTGCTAGTTGTTTGGCATGGGGTTCCAGCACTGGAGCTTGCTGGTCATTGAGTGGAGCTGGGTTTTAGCATTGAGACGGAGATCTCTGGGAGAGCTCTTGCCTATTGATGTTACGTGGGGCCGGGAGGTCTCTGGTGGACCAATGTCCTGAATTTGGCTCTCCCACCTCAGAGGCTCAGGCCTGACACCTGGCCAGAGCACCAAGGTCCTGTCAGCCACGTGGCTCAGAATAGAAGGGAGAAATTTTTTAAAAAAGAAAGAAAGAAAGAAAAGAAAAGTATGTTATTGAAATAAAAAATTATTAAAATAAAAAAATTAAAAAGTAATAAAGAAAAAGAAAGAAGAGAGAAAGCAAACCAAAAAACAAATCCACCAATGATAACCAGAACTAAAAACTGTGCTAAAAAACAAAACAAAACAAAAAACAGACAGACAGAACCCTTGAGTAAATGGTAAAAGCAAACCTATACAGACAAAAATCACACAAAGAAACATACACATATTCACTCACAAAAAGAGAAAAAGGAAAAAATATATATATATAAAAGGAAGAGAGCAACCAAATCAATAAACAAATCTACCAATGATAATAAGCTCTAAATACTAAATTGAGATAAACATAACACCAGAAATAAATAAGATGCAGAAAGCAAACCCTAAGTCTACAGTTGCTCCCAAAGCCCACCGCCTCAATTTTGGGATGATTTGTTGTCTATTCAGTTATTCCACAGATTCAGGGTACATCGAGTTGATTGTGGAATTTAATCTGCTGCTCCTGAGGCTTCTGGGAGAAATTTCCCTTTCTCTTCTGTGTTCGCACAGCTCCTGGGGTTCAGCTTTGGATGTGGCCCCACCTCTGCTTGTAGGTTGCCCTCTGGTGTCTTTTCATCACCCAGACAGGAGGGGGTTAAAGGAGTGACTGATTAGGTGGCTCTGGCTCACTCAGGCCAGAGGAGAGGTAAAGATATGGAATGCGGGGCGAGCCTGTGGTGGCAGAGGCTATTGTGACATTGCAACAGCCTGAGGTGCGCCGTGTGTTCTCCCAGGGAAGTTGTCCCTAGATCACAGGACCCTGGCAGTGGCTGGCTGCAAGGCTCCCAGGAGGGGAGGTGTGGATAGTTACCTATGCTTGCACACAGGCTTCTTGGTGGCTGCAGCAGCAGCCTTAGCGTTTCATGACCATCTCTCGTGCCCGCACTGATAGCCACGGCTTGCGCCCATCTCTGGAGCTCATTTAGGTGGTGCTCTGAATCCCCTCTCCTTGTGCATCCCGAAACAATGGTCTCTTGCCTCTTAGGCAGTTCCAGACTTTCTCCCGGACTCTCTCCGGCTAGTTGTGGCACACTAGCCCCCTTCAGGCTGTGTTCATACAGCCAACCCCAGTCCTCTCCCTGGGATCTGACCTCAGAAGCCCAAGCCTCAGCTCCCAGCCCCCACCCACCCTGGTGGGTGAGCAGACAAGCCTCTCAGGCTGGTGAGTGCTGGTTGGCACCGATCCTCTGTGTGGGAATCTCTCCGCTTTGCCCTCTGCACCCCTATTGCTGCGCTCTCCTCCGTGTCCCTGAAGCTTTCCCCCTGCCCACCCCCCATCTCCACCAGTGAAGGGGCTTTCTAGTGTGTGGAAACATTTCCTCCTCCACAGCTCCCTCCCACTGGTGCAGGTCCCATCCCTATTCTTTTGTCTCTGTTTTTTCCTTTTTCTTTTGCCCTACCCAGGTGCATGGGGAGTTTCTTGCCTTTGGGAAGTTGGAGGTCTTCTGCCAGAGTTCAGGAGGTGTTCTGTAGGAGTTGTTCCACATGTAGATGTATTTATGGGGAGGAAGGTGATCTCCACGTCTTACTCCTCCGCCATCTTGAAGGTCCTCCACCCCAGAATATTGGTTCTTATATAGGGAAGTTCTGATCATAGTATGGAAGGTTCTGGATAAGGAGTTCACATCCTTTGAGAAGTGTTCCATAACCCCATGTCTCCAAAATAATTTAGATCAATCCCTTTTTTGGTACTTGAACGCCTAGTGCATGCCTTCTTCTCAACATTTACACTCTTCTCTATAATTACTAACTTAACTCTGCGTCCTACACTGTAAATACCTTGAGATCCCGAATTTGTCTTGTTTGACTTTATGTTGTCAAGACCAAGAAAAAGCCTTTATTTGGGATAGTTGAATGAATCAGTGAAGCCACTGATTCATTCACACCTGAATGAGGCCAGACACACCTGAATGAGGTCACCCTCCACCACAATTACCTTGACAGGTACCATGGTGCTGTCAGTAAGCTCCAGGTGAGATTCCTGGAGTTAGGAACAGAAACAGAAAGGAGCAACCCACGTTCAAAAATTAAAGAGCCTGTGGCCTTTTGAACTTGTTGGAAGGAATTTTGAGCTGATGCAGGTACTTGACTCCCAGGGAGTAGAAACAAAGACGGCATGCACAGGATGTGGGCAGAAAGGGAGCTGTGAGGGAGAAATAAGGCAAGGTGGCTGCAAAAGACCTGGTCCAGTGGACAGAGCCTAGGTAGAGGGGATGGCAGAGCCCAGCATTCTGGCAGACCCATCCCAAAAGCCTGTGGGGCACCTACCACGCGGCCCCACCTGCAGTGCGCTGCAGTTGTAGAAACTTTTAAGCAGCTTATCCCTTCTTCTTCCCTTTCCTTTTCCTCATTGCCCCACCTTCTTTCTACTTTCCTCATCCCTCCCCCTTTCCCTTAAATTTCTGTCTTGCTTATATCCCTTAGAATTTAGTGAACACAGTGTTGAAAATGCCAGCCTCCTTTACTTTTGCAAAGATAAACCGTGGCCAGGAGCTGTGCTGATGTCACATCCAGAGTTCTATACAAGGACCAGGGTCCTCCTTATGGAGGGTGACTATAAGGAGTCCCCCCACAAAAGCATACATCCTGGGCTTGCTTTTTCAACAACCATAACCTAACTTGTCCCACTTTTCTAAAAGCTATAGAGTCTTGTGTTTTGTCTTAATAAAGGTGACCCTGTTCTTTTGTGTGACTCTTAAAGATAAGAGTTACAAGCTCTGAAGAGTTGTCTTAGGAGAGAGCAAGCTGTCAGCTAACTAAGGGCTGTCATTAGATATATCGTCAGTAAATATATGAGTGAGGTCACGGCATGGCTCTTCAGACACTGTTCTTTCTCACTCAACTCTCTTTCCTTGGTCACCCAAACCAGAACATTTGAATTTTGCACTCCATCCTGGCAGGCTGTTTTCTTCTTTATAGTCCCAGAACCTACCAAGGAAGGGAATGCACATGTCTGCAATGCCTCTTACATGCTGGGCCCAACCTAATGCATGTGACTCACTCTTCTTTGTTAATAGAAAAGCAACTTGGAGATGGTGTACTATTGATGAGAGGTCACAAGAACCATCCACCCATCCCTCTATCTAGCCATCCAACAAATGTTCATTTTACATGTACTATTGGCTCAATTGGGTACCATGCTAAGGAACAGGGTAAACACCAAGGAGTGATGTCCAACAGGCATAGATCCCAAGAAGCCAACAAGCCCATGGTGGAGACTTGAAATTCTAAATAGCAATGTGAGGCTTCAACAGCAATAAAATATCAGATGCATAAATCTCTAGAAGCAACTTAGGATTTGGACCAACTAAGTGACATAGATAAGAAAAAAGCATCTCATGATAGGGTTAGATTTAAAGCTGCTGCTTGAAGGTATGTCTGTATGAATGAGCAGAAGGCACAATTTTAGCAGGGATAATAGTGTGAATAAAGAGTAAGAAGAGAAATGTGCATAGTGAGTAAGGAAGATCACTAACAGTCCTGTCAAGAAAGGAGGATGCTCAGGTCAGAGAGTGGAAGAAGATGAGATGAAAAAAATAGTGTAGCAGATTGAATAGTATTCTCCCCCAAATTCATATCCACCCAGACCTCAGAATGTAACCTTATTAAGAAATAGAGTCTTTGCAGACTTAATTAGTTAAGATAAGATCATACTAGACTAGGGTGGGCCTTTAATCCAATGAGTGGTGTCCTTATGTAAACAGGGGGGGACAAACAGAAAGATGCAGGGAAGTAGGCGATGTGAAGATGGAGGCATAGATTGACTCATCGGTCTACAAGAAAAGGAGAGCCAAGGGTTGATGGGACCCACCAGAAGGTAAAAAGAGGCAAGGAGATATTCTTCCTTAGAGCATTCAGAGGGAGTGTGGCCCTCCTGACACCTTGATTCTAGTCTCCAGAACTGTGGCAAAATAACTTTCTCTTGTTTTAAGCTACCAGTTTGAGATAATTTGTTATGGAAACCCTAGGAAACTAATACAGTTAGGTTAGCACAGATTAAGATTCTCACTGTGGAGTCAAGCACATGAGGGTTCACATCCCAGGTCTGCAGTTTCCTAGCTGAGAGACTTTGAACAAGTCAATTTTAATTCTTCAAACTTTAATTCCTTAGCTATAATGTGGATAGATAATAATACCTACCACACATGGTTTCTGTAAGAATTAAATGAGATAAAATATGTAATGTATTTAACCTGGTACCTGACACAGAATAAGCACCCAGACCATGTATCTTATGATCACCATTATCATTCATTATTTTTAATAATACTCAGTGCTCTCAATATTCAGAGAACTCTGACAGATGATACATGCAATGTGAAAATTAATATTTCTTACTCTTAAATTACTGTCTTGGTCAGCTTGGACTACTATAACAAAAATACCATAGACTGGGTAGCTTAAACAACAGACATTTATTTCTCACTGTTCTGGAACTGAGAAAGTCCAAGATCAAAGTGTCAGAAGATCTGGTTCATGGTGAGGGCTCATTTTCTGGCTTGTAGACAGCCACCTTCTTGCTGTGTGTTCACATGGCCATTCCTCTGTGCATTTGTGTTAAGAGAAAGAGACAGATATTTCTCTTTCTTTCTGTTTTTATAAGGGCACTAATCCCATCATGAGGGCCCCATCCTCATGACCTCATCTAATCCTAATTATAGCCCAAGGGTTCTACTGCAAATATCATCACATTGGGGGTTAAGAGCTTCAACATAGGAATTTAGAGAGACACAAACATGCAGCCCATAAGAGCTGCCAAAACTAAAAAGAATTATATCATCTACATGTATACAGAATAATACAGTGAAAACTTCAATATACTATTATCTATTGATGTTTTACTATAAATGTTAGGTTTTCTAACACAAAAAACGATATTTCCCTTTTTCCAACATTTTCACTTCTACTTTGCATCAGAGGCAGCAACGGCAGTAGAAAACACATTAGAAGCCTCCTCTTTTGGAAAATGCAGGATCTTTTGGCTATAAGACTAGTTACACTGGCAAAGTGAGAGCCAGCTGAGACATATCAGAATAATATCAGTTGAAAAAAAACGTTTGGCAAGCCAGGAATACCCATACCATCTTAAATTTTGGTCAGTGTCCTGGGATAATTGTTCACCCCTTTCCAGACTTTGCCTTTGTGGGTAAAATCTTAAATTGAACATTTTAACAAGTGGTTAAGAAACTGGATTTTCGAATCTGTTAAGTCATTTCTTCTTCCCAACAGGGAGAGACTGGGAGGCAGCTCTCCTGTCAAATGCTGGCTGGTGAATTCCTCAGGGTTGATCTTACAGCTCACAGAGCTATTCATCATTTTAGTGAGTATACTCAGAGGGGGCCCCTGGTGATTTACATGCTCCAGATAAATTATGATGCCTCTCATGATGTTATCATCATTTCGGCTCATGGATTCGAACACTTTCTGGGAGAGGACTTTTTTTACCCTTTCTTAAATGATGAACAACTCCCAGACAGATTATATTGTAGTTGTCAAGAAAAAAGATATAGGTATGTTTTCTTAAAGATAAACAACTCGGCCACCACAGCTAGTCGGCCTAGCAACAGGAAAACATTGTCCACTGAGAGTTCACTGTTTATACCACCTGGAAAAGATCATCACACTTGCTTGGCCTTTTATTCCTATTCTATTTAATGATGAATATTCTCCTGTAGTTTTACCAGGCTATTCCATCTCCAACAGGGGATATCCTAAATAAAACAAAATGTCTGCTTCTCAATTCCAGTAAATCTACAAGGTGTCAGTGCTTGGCTTTGACCTCATTAGACCTTGAGTTGATTGGGCTTTGCATTCTGCCCTGATCACAGACCAGGTGATGGAAAATGTGTTTTCCTTTCCCCAAGCCTGCCTTGTGGCTTCTGTTGGTGGTACATCTCACCACAGTCTTTTGGTGTTAGACCATAAACTTCCAAGATGAGCGTGGTAAGCAGAATAATGCCTCCCCATTCAAAGATGTTCACGTCCTAATTCGTGGAATCTGTGAATATATCATGTTTTATTGCAAGGGGGCATTAAGTTTGCAGATAAAATTAAATTTGCTAATCAGCTGACATTGAAATGGGAAGAGGAGTCTGGATTATCCAGGTGGGCCCAGTGAAATTACAGGGGTCCTTAAAAATGAAAGAAGGAGGCAGGATTCTCTGTTTAAAGTGATGTAACATGAGAGAAATCTGACTGGCCATTGTTGGCTTTGAAGATGAATATGGAAACCAGAAGCCAAGGAAAGCAGTTGGCCTCTAGAAGATGGAAAAAGCGAGAAAGTATTTTTCCTTCAAGCCTTCAGAGAGAAATGCAGCCTGCCAACACCTTGATTATAGTCCTATGGGACACATATGGACTTCCAACCTCCAGAACTGTAAGTTAATATATTTATGTTGCTTTAAGTCAACGTTCGTGGTAATTTGTTAAAGCATCAATAGGAAACAAATAATAGGAGAAGCATTTTAATTGTCTTCCACTTTGAACACTCAGCCCAGTGCTGGCACATAGCAGCTACTTAATAAATGGTGGGTGAATGAATGAATGATGTCCCAATGTCACAAAGCAAACGTCCTATCTTTCAAAGTTTCTGATCCCCCTGGAATGCTCTGGGTTCTTTGTTCCTCTCTGTAGATGCTTCTAGTTCTCCTTTCACTTTCACAACAGTTGGGGACCATTCCATGGACTCCAATGAGCCAATCTGCTCCCTTTGACAGCTCAGTCCCTGGATTCTCTTAGATGATCCATCATTTCAAAGGGAAGTGTCACCACCTTTCTCACTTCTGTAGCTTCATTCCTGCTCTTTTCTTCACCTTGGTGCTCAAACCTCTTAAAATACCTGGACTTTCCCAATGCATCACTTCCTCTATGACGCAGATGCTGTTTCTTGTTTTGTCTTCGTTTTCTGTTTTTTTTTTTTTCTTTGTCATGGGTATATACTTGTTCTCTTGGTTCAGGTGACAAGCTGATATTTGTTCTTCAAAACTTACATTATACAGTACTTCCAGGAGACTTCTTTGACTCTTAGATATAATTATTTAAATCTTCCCTTTGGCTTTTCTTTTAAACTTCCTTACTATGGTTATTGATGCATTTGGTTTTTACAGTAAAACTTGGCTTCTTCCTTTTCTTTCCCCTCATTTTAGTGTCGACAACCTCATGTCCTGTAACAATATCTTTTACACAAAAGGCTTTCAATCATTATGTAGTAGTTAATGAATATGTGGTAGTTAGGAATTTAACCTTTGAAATTTTAAAGTAAGAAGATATTTACGTCTATATTAGGAAGGACTGGCAGAATTTTCACCTAGGAGAGAAGAACCTTCTATTATCAGCGTGCCCTGAGATTTAGGAAGACAAACCATTTAACTTTATTTTTTTAATAATATATTTTTTTCACTAATACAAATCACCAGTATATTGTCAGAAGTAATTCTTTTTATTTTGGGTTGAAAAGTTGGGGCTGCATTACCTAGTGTATAGTATTCAATTCAGAGCAGACGTCTTATATGATTAAGATTTTATAGTGTGTGTTCTCACTTAGTGTAAAGGAAAGGAAAAGGTAAAACAAAAGAATTCCTAAAGCTAGTAAATTGTGTTTAATGGAATCAGTTAAAATTATCGTTTGTCAGATGGCAGGTTCTGAGAAAAACATTACCTCCATAACTTTTATTTTTTTCTCATATCTGTTGAAATCTCTTGGAAATGAGCATAGGTTGAGAGGAGGAGGTTAAGGTCAAGTTTATATAACTGAATCAACTGACTTGATGATTATTTTGGCTGTCTTCATGATTGATTTCTCTATGTCATTCAGAATTAATCAGGAGAAAACTCAGGTAATCAGGTCAGCTGAGCCTGAGTCTTGTTCGATGACCATATGTGACATGGCTAAGGAGTTATTTTCTTCACATGCCATGTCCACTGATCATCAACCAAAAGGGGAATCACTGGGTTTTCTCCATGGAATTGTGATTAAGGAGGGAGAGGAGGACTGAGTTTAGTTGCAGTCAAGCATAAAGGAAACAGCAAATATGTTCTTTGCAAATGGTTGGTATCACAGATCCTGTTTTCAGGATATTGTGGTTCCACAATTTGAAACTAGAATTTATGACTGCATTATTTTCAGTGACATAAACATTCCTATGGATTTATGAGTATCCCCTCGTTAGAAGAAGTGTCCATGAATCACATAAAAAGAAAGTATTCTTACTAATATCACTTAGAATGAATTCTGTATTACAGGCACTTACAGAGATGTAAGCCCTTGGCAAACAAGCACTAGGATTGTCAGATTAGCAAACTAAAATATAGGACACCCAGTTAAACTTGCATTTCTTATAAACCACAAAATTTTTAGTACAAGTAAGTCTCACATATTGCGTGGGACATACTTATATTGGGAAAAGGTGTTGTTTATCTGATATTTAACTGGACAACTCTATTTTATCTGGCAGGCTTCACAGGTACTCTCTGGCATATGCTATCTTTAATGGCTTTAAACAACTGCAATTGTAGCAGCAGGTATGTGAACCCAACTAAATGTCCTTTTAATGACCATATTTAATTATCTGATTAGTGGAGTTATAATTTAAAGATGTTAAATAAGGATGAAGTCTCAAATGTGTTTACTAAAAAGTTAGTAAGTCTAGTTTGGAAAGAGGATGACACTAAGTAATGACTCTGGGAATTGTGCTGGAAAAATTTATGATAGTCACATAGTACTTTGTATTCCATTTGATGTATTAGATGGGATTACTGCCATACATGGAGAAGAGAAATATGCCTCTTGGATATTTTGGTAGCTAAGATGATAGAGTGAAATTGCTCAGGGAACTGTGGGAGTCGAGGAAGAAGCTTAGGGTTGGAGTTCATCAGAATAGCAATTACCCAAGTGGGTCAATTTTTTTTTTAAGAAAATAGATTTTGATAATTGAAGTCCAGGAGGAAACCACCTGGTTTATCCAAAATGACCTTCAAAATGCAAATACCCAAGTGATTTATGTCACTTTTAAACTCTGTGTCTCCAGTTAATGGCTACTCTCTGGATCATTTGGGAAAAAACAGCTGGTTTTTATAATTATTATCATTATGGGATTTGAATTAATGTAAATAAGACACTCTATTCTTTTTTTTTTTTTTTTTCTTTGCGGTACGCGGGCCTCTCACTGTTGTGGCCTCTCCCGTTGCGGAGCACAGGCTCCAGATGCACAGGCTCAGCAGCCATGGCTCACGGGCCTAGCTGCTCCGTGGCATGTGGGATCTTCCCGGACCGGGGCACGAACCCGTGTCCCGTGCACTGGCAGGCGGACTCTCAACCACTGCGCCACCAGGGAAGCCCGACACTCTATTCTTTTAAACATTTCTTATGCACTTTCATAAACAACCTGCTGCCCCCCTCCCCAGCTATCACATCACTACCCCCTTTTAATCGTAGGTTCAGTCTCTATAGCTCTAAAAAGAGTCCAGCCAAAGAGCCAGTCACCTGGATATTCTGTCTACAGAATTCCAGATGTCATTAAAAACAAACAAACAAACAATCTGGGTCTTTGACCATGATCAAGCCAGTTGTATCTTTTTTCATTGAGAACACTTGGCCTTGTATAGATGAAGAAATAAATTCACAATATCAAAAGGTGCCTAAAAAGATTATCTGAAGAATCCCTTGCTTCTAAACAGGTTAATGCTAAACCAGGGTTTCTAAATAGCAGTATTCATGAGATTTTGGCCCAGATAATTCTTTGTTGGGGGGAGGGCTGTCTTGTTCAATGTGTAGCAGCATCCCTGGCCTCTACCCATTAGATGCCAAAAGGCCCACATCTCCCAGTCATGACGACCTAAAACCTCTCCAGACACTGCCAAATGTCCCTTGGGGAGGTCAGTTGAGAAACACTGACCTAAATTATCCAATATTGATAGTTTTATTCTGGACCAACTAGCATGGGGGGTGGCAGTAAAAGCTGGATTTAGTCTAGGAAAGGTAACAGAGTGACAGGGATGGGAATGGGATGAGGTAGTGGAGAGTAGGGGGATGAAAGCAGTAGACTGGTAATAGCCATCGCTGTTTCATTCATTCACACATGCATTCATGGATTCAGCATTCTTCATCCATTTATTTGTTCACTCAACAAATGTGTATTGAGGGCTTACTAAGTAGAAGAGCTGGGGATTCAGTAGGAAAGCAAATACAAATTCTCTTCTCTGAAGGAACTTGTATTCAAATGGAATGTAGGGGACAATGAATAAGAAGATCACTAATGTATCAGGTGTTAACAAATGATCAGAAGAGGATGTTAGTCTGGGTCTGGTTAGGAAAACAGAAAACACACCAGCAATTTTAACAGCGAAAATGTCATACAGAGAATGGGTTGACAGAGTGTAGGAGAACAACAAAGGCTATAAAAATGAAGAGAGGGTACTGAGGTCACATAGAGATAGAACTTTAGGAAGCTGCTGCTACCCCCAGGGCTGGGGGAGCAAAGGGAACAGGATGGAGTGACTAGAACCTGGAAACTTAGAAAAGAGGCCAGTGGAGGTGGGATCCAGGCCACTGAGGAGCTGGACCGCTGGCTGCTGTTGGTGCCTAAGGGGCTGGGATTAGGTCTGGGGGGAGCTGGGGGTGACTGGCTCACTGGGGACAGTGTCTCTGAGGGATGTGGTGAGGCTGCTTCTGAAAATATGGAAGCAGTCTGTTCACTGAAACCAGCTGCTGAGCTGGCCTGACACTGACATGAACAGCAAACCAACCAAAAGGGGCGAGTCCCCTCTTTACCGCTGCTGCTCTCTAGCGCCCTCTATTGGCAGACTTTAACAGGGAGCCAGGGGGCGCAGGGAAAATGTAGTCCGCAGAGGCCCAGCTCCAGCATTACACAGGAGGGTGTGGAAGGGAAGTTTGAAGTAGAGTCAGAGCCACGGAACCCGCGTAGGAAGGCTATTATTTTACATTGGAGGTCCTTGGAGCCTACTCCAGCCCGCTTCAGAGAATGCCTCGTACATGGATGTGCTTCAGAAGAATCATTCACTGTGCTAATGTAAACTTCTCCAAGTCAGAGGCAGCCTGTTACCTGTCTCAACACAAAATGTTTATGAAGTGAATGAATGAATGAATACAATGATGCCTTTAACATAATTGTTATTTTTCTGAATTACTTCATTTAATCTTAGACTCAAGTTTTAAATTGTTATGTTTAAAATTGAATACAAATGTCCTGGAAATTAAGTAACTATAGCTGAAATATTACTTGTCCACACCAGATAAGATTGTAGCATTAGCAAATTTTTCAGCTTGTGTTCTTCTGATTACCAGCCCTGTGTGTGTGTGTGTGTGTGTGTGTGTGTGTATGTGTGTGTGTGTGTGTACTTGTGCCCAATTCAATCTAATTCAGAAAATATTAACTAGGCGCCCACTAAGTGCAAATCTCTGTGTCAGATGCTACATGGGACCTGAAACAATTAAACCAGTCCCTAAAGGACTCAGAGTATTGATTTCTATGTGTGCCATCTGGCGCTTATCACTATTTTTAAAAGGCCTTTTCTTTGATTTATTGAGGTCCCTTGAATCCTCTTCTTTTCTGTTTTTAAAGATATTAACAATGCACGTCTGCCCCCACCGCACTTCAGCTTGCAGCTCCGTCTCTTTTATGAACAGAATAAAACAGATTTCCTCCCAGAAGTAACCCTTTGGTAGTACTTGTCTAAAGAGAGAAATTAACTCTTTCAGACTCCCAGGGCACCATTACTAAATGTTCTGTAAAACTCCTTCCTAATTACTACCTGGAGAGAGACTTGGCATCTGGAGAACAGCACCCAATGTTTATATACTTATATCCTTCATCGTGACCTCAAAGAGGGCTGTGAGTTCATCACTCTGAAGAGAAGGAAGCCTCAGAAATGCTTATTCATAAATAAAAATAGGATGGGGCTGTGCCCTGGAGGATTATAGTCCCCTAACATATTTTGAAAGTTTGGCTCCCCAGATATCCTGAGTATTTGTTACCAAACTGGTCGACCAGACCTGTGCCAGGGTCCTAGCCCGTCCCAAGACCCCCTGTCTCAGCCAGGGAGGTTCTTTTTCCAACTCACACAGCCACTAAGGAAACCGATACTGAGACTGGAACAGCATGAGCTCTATTCAATGGCCAAAGAATGGAGGAGCTGGAACCTAGTTTGCAAATCAACTTCTCAACCCAATTTGAGAGGAGACAGCAAATATAGAGGAGGGTAGAAGTAAAAGGGAGGGATTTGGAAAGAATGGGAAGAATTTTCATGAGTTGTCTGAGTACTGGGGCATGGTTTGGACCTGGAATAGTTGCAGCTCTCTTTTTCAGTCCTAGTACGGGCTGTACCGGTTGTTGTCATGGCAATTGTCAACTGTCCTGGTGCTGGTGGGTGTGTCATTTAGCATATGCTAATGTATTACAATGAGTGTATAGTGAGGCTCAAGGTCTACTGGAAGTGGAGTCTCCTGCCATCTTGGGCCCAGCTGGTTCTAACATGTTCTTGTTTTCTTCTCTTTGCAGCTTCCTCCCAAAACTTTGCTAAGAGTAGTTGGTTTCTATTTGAGGGAGGCACATGGGTTTGATTCTGGAGCAACAACCTTGGTAATAGATTGACTCCAGCCCTGAAAGGAAGCAGGAAGAAGGCTGAAGGGCTGGGGGCTGCCCTGATTAGGGCCATTATGCTAACTTTGGCTGTTAAAGGTGATCTTCCTTAGCCTGTCTCTAAAATTACTGATAAATACTTCAGATGCTGTTAAATTTAACCTTGTTTATTGCCTCTTTCCCTTTGGAGAAGCACTCTATTGAACGTTAATACTTTCTTCCCTTGTTGCTTCAACATGTTTTTAAGGCCCAAAAATACCTTGCTCAACATTTGTGATTTTTTAATATTCCCTAGTCTAGGCTTTCAGGGAGGAAGGCCTACAATGTTCTTTGGATTGCTTCATTATTGATATTCTGCAAATCTTCACCATTTATCTTATCAAAGATCTTGGAGCATTTTAACTTCAGAATTTTGCCTCTGAAAATGTTTTTAATACTAGTAGGTAGTATTATTCATGTCTCACTTGATTTCTAATCTTAGCTCTACTTTGTAATCAGACCATCACTGAAAGAACATTATATACCACACTGAGTGATTTATACAGGCTAGACAAGCCTAGTGGTAAATAGAATCCAAAGGGCCAAGCAGTGATACAAGTCAAATACTGGGCCTCCAAGAAAATTTCTTACAGGGACCTTTTCTCTTTATTTTCAGGTTAAGTTCTCCAGAGAAAGAATCTTTTCTAACATTTGCAAGCCCTACTAGTGTTCTTGGGTGCAGGAATGATGAAAAGGCAAATGGTCTATTATGTGTGGTCAAAAACAGTTTTTCAGAGCTGCTCCGCAGATGTATTATGTTACAGTCATTTCCCTCCACATTATTTGGTCAAGATAAGCACTCCCAGTCAATGCTGATTGCACTTAGCCAGACCATATTTTTTGTCCACCTTTCAGTGCTGGTCTTATTTCCTGCTTTTAACCATACAGATATATGACAATAAAGAAAATAATTTTGCCGGCAACTGAATTACAATATGTGTTTGGTTCTCCATTAATAAACCTCTATCTTGTTCAACATTTTCAGTAAATAGCCTTTATATTTCTTCCTCTCTTCAGTTTGCCAGCTGACAATAGAAAACGTTAACTGGGGTTGAAGGCTATGAAGGCAAAAAAATGAGAGAGAGAAAGAGAGAGATGGTTAGTCAGCACCATCTAGTGTCTAAAAGTTAAAATTTAATCAGCGTTTTTGGATCTTCCTTTCCCTGCAGCATACTAGAGAAATGAATAAATGCTGGTGGTATTTTATCTAGTATTTTATTTTATTTTTTAAATTTAAAATTTTTTAAATTTTATTTACTTTTTATACAGCAGGTTATTAGTTATCCATTTATACATATTAGTGTATATATGTCAATCCCAATCTCCCAATTCATCCCACCATCTAGTATTTTAAAATATTTTCATTCTTTAAAAAATTTGAATGAAAGTTCTAATGTATAATAAACACATTAAATTTAAATTTATTTTAACTCCACTATTCATAGCTCAACCATAGCAAGTCAGGTAAGATTATGTGGAGCAAACAGTAAACCCAAGATTTATCAATTATCTGGTTATCTTCTCAGCCAAGACAGCTATTCAAGAAAGTTTCATCCTAAATGTATTTGACGTTAATTAGAAAATATATAGACATCACTGATGAAGCTAACTTGGTTATTTGTCTTCACTCTGTTCTTTGAACTTACTCAATTTATTCCAGCACTGATCTCTTTCTTTAAACCAATGTGGGATCTAGGGACGAAATTCGACACAGTGCCTCTCAACACACAGCAAGTATTTTTGAGTTTGTGGAGTTGAGAGCTAGAGATTTGGATCACAGAGTAACTATTTTACAGATCTTTGGTAATGCTTTTCAAAGCTGCTCTGTTGGGCAACTAGAAATTACTCCACAGCATGGAGAAATCTACTGTATTATTCTCCAAAGAGACAGAACGCACAGGATGTGTTAATATATAGAAATATTTATTTTAAGAACTTGGCTGACGCAGTTTTGGAGACTAGCAAGATTAAAATCTGCTGGGTGGACTAGCAGGCTGGAGAGATCCATGTTGCAGTTCAAGTCCAAAGACTGTTGACCACAGAATTTCCTCTTGCTCAGGGGAGGTCATTCTTCTATTCTACTGGGGCCTTCAACTGATTGGACGAGGCCCACCCACATTATAGAGAGCAATCTGCTTTACTCAAAGTCCACTAATATAAATGTTAATCTCATCCAAAATCATCTTTACAGAAACACCCAGAATACTGGTTGACCATACACATAGATATTGTGGCCCAGCCAAGTTGAGAGACAAGATGAACCATCGCATCAGGTGAAGTGTGCAGAGGGAAAAATAAAGAATAAGGGAGAATTTGGAAAAGTTTTAAAACCTGCTTATTATTCACATCAATCAAATGATTGCTTTAGGTCAGAGGTTCTAAACAGCATCTTTATTTGGCACCAACACTTCAAGCACATTGGATCTGTGAGATCATGTGGCCCAAGTAGCAGAATGGCCTACAAGGCAGCCTGGACCAGTTGCAGAGCCTTCTCTTGTTCTGGGCCCCACTCAAAACTCGCAGCTTTTCAGTTCACTCAGTAAATGGCTTAGAGTAACACATGCAAATGACAAATAAGCTGCCTTCAAAATGCAAAGAGGCCCAGTGGGCATTGTGCCTATTTTGGGGTTGTAAGAGGGGTTAGATACAACTTACCCTTTACCTTAGAAGGAATATCTCGACATGTCCCATGCTACTGAATCCCTAGAAATTTCACAGACGTGGAGGCCCGTGCATTTTATTTAGGTTAATTTCCTGCACTCTGACAAGCAAATGCCTTCCCAATAAGCTTAAAGTAGTTTGCTACTTTTTGTTCATTAGGTCCAATCAGTATAATGATATCAATGTAATAGATCCGTGTGATACCTTGTGGAAGGGAAAGGTGATCAAGGTTCTTGTAGACTAAATTATGACAGAGGGCTGGACAGTTGATATATCCCTGGTATACGACAGTGAAGGTGTGTTGCTGACTTGGCCAGCTAAAAGCAAACTGCTTCTGGCGGGCTTCTGGACAGATGTGGAGAAAAGAGCATTTGCCAGATCAAAAGCTGCAAAGCCCGGGATGTGTTTATGTCCTCAAGCAATGAAACTATTTCTGGTCTAGCAACTACAATAGGACAATAGGAATCACCACCTGGTTAAGTATATGATAACCCACTTTCTCCAAGATCCATCTGTTTTCCGCATAGGCCACACAGGTGAATTGAATGAGGATGTGGTGAGAACCATCACCGCTACATAATTTAAGTCCTCGATGGTGGCATTAATCTCTGCCATTCCTCCAGGAATGTGGTACTGATTGTGCTTTACTATTTTCCTAGGTAGAGGCTGTTCTAGTGGCTTCTACTTGGCCTTTTCTACTATAATAGCCCTCTCTCCACAGGTCAGAGAATGAGTGTGAAAATTCTGGCAGTGTCTGAGTATGTCTATTCTAATCATGCATTCCCGTATTGGAGAAATAACCAATAATGGTTTGGGAGATTCATTGGGGCCACCATGGGCAGATCTGAGCTAAAACTGCATTGATCACCTGACCTCTATAAGCCCTTACTCTGACCTGGTGGAACACAGTGACATTTGGCTCTCCTGGAATCAATTCAGTTCAGAGCCAGCATCCAGTATTCTTTGAGAAGTATGATTATTTCTTTTTCCCCAGTGACTTTTACAGTCACCCTGGTAAAAGGCCACAGGTCTCTTTGGGAGAAGACTTGGAGAGAGACTAACAGTTTAGATTTTTGCAAGAGGATTCATCCACCCTTTCATCCGAGGGGTTCTGCGTCTGTAAATTTCCTCAAGCTTGGGAATTTGTTGAGGGGCTGTTACTCTCTCGGTACTGGTGATTCAAGTTAAGTTTCTGTTCACTTGACCTATAGACACTTCCACTTATACAGAGCTGTAAGAATATGTTCTGCTAGGAACACCATCATCAACAGCCAGTGCCATAGGTCTCTGTGAGTCAGACTATTCTCATTACTGCTTTGACTCTAATGTCCACATGGCAACCACACCCACCTTATCTTTGGTGATTAAATGTGGACACATAGTCTCTGCCACCCTGAGCTCCATTTTATCCCCATTATATTTAGGGACCCAACTTTAGTGGCAGCAGTTTCCACTCTAATTTCTGACCTACAAAGAGTGACCACAGAACTCTTCAAGGATGCTGGGCTCTCCTCACAAATTTATTTCTCTAAGTTATGGAGAAAACTACCTTCCACCTGGCCTAGTGGCTTCCACCACCCTCTTAAGGCCAGGTGAGCAGGTCTCCCATGGTAAATTCACTCTAATGTTCCAATATCCCTAAGCCTTTGGATACTTTCTGCTGCAGTATAACAAGGCCATTCTGGCATTTCAACTGCATCTACTGTAGGCCACTTTTTGGTGCATGTTTCAACCAACCAACCAACCAAATAGAGCCTTTTCTGGCCCCTCAAACTACAACCAGATTCAAGAAACAGCCCTACAGTTAAGTGAGCAGAGTTTTTATTTTCTTTCCCAATGAAACTATTAGTTACTTAATCCAACAATTATTTATTGGGTAGATAAATGTGCACTTTGATCATACAGTCTGCTTTTAGGAAGAAACAGCAAAATTTATTCTGTGCCTTCTGTGTGTTTTGTCTGGATAATAACATTTTTATATCACATAATATTTTCACTCAAGAGCCTGTTGTCTTTCGTGCATTTTTTTTTCATGATCTGTAATCTATTTCAGTAAAAGGTTTACTTTTGAAAAGTTTAGACTTCTTAATTATTATTTGCTGCTGTGTTGATTTTAAATGTTATCACTCTGATCCAAGCCTACAATCACTTTTTATATTTACATTCTTATAAATTTTATTCGCATCTTGCCTCTTTTGAAAATTCTTTTAAAAATCTCCTTTGTTTCGGCTTCCCTGGTGGCGCAGTGGTTGAGAGTCCACCTGCCGATGCAGGGGACACGGGTTCGTGCCCCCGTCCGGGAAGATCCCACATGCCGCGGAGTGGCTGGGCCCATGAGCCATGGCCGCTGAGCCTGCGCGTCCGGAGCCTGTGCTCCGCAATGAGAGAGGCCACAACAGTGAGAGGCCTGCGTACCTCAAAAACAAACAAACAAACAAAAACATCTTTGCTGAATTCAGGTCCCACAGACAAAATATAACTGTTAGTATGTCTTCTATACCTAAACTATTTGGGGGTTTTCTTGACAGCTCTGGGCAACACCAAGTGTTTGCTTTCTCATGTTAGTAAGGAAAATACAAGAAAAAATTTAGCATCTCCAGATTTTTAATTAGGTCAACACCAGAGTACAAAAAAAAATTAACAAAACAAAAAGAGAGTCTCAACTCCTTCTGGGTAAATTATACACATATAATTCCAAAATGTCAATATAAACATCTTTCAGCAATTGTGTTACTCTCAGTCTGCATAGAAGCCAACTTAAGTTCATATGTGCAGAGACTGGCATATTTGTCAACAAATTGATTTGTTTTTTCCAAAAGAAATATTTTGTTTCCAGGTTTAATATAACTCTTCAGCAGAAGGCAATCATACACACATTACAGGATGAACTGGAGGGCTCTGAGGATGCTCCTATGCTCTTGTATTAGCTTGGGAGGACTGCCATAACAAACTCTCTAGCTCAAAGCAATAGGAAGTTATTGTCTCATGGCTCTGGAGGCTCTAAGTGTGAAATCAAGGTGTCAGCAGGGTGGGTCTTTCTGAGGCCTTGAGGGAGAATCTGTTCCATGCCTCTCTCCTAGCTTCTAGTAGTTTGCTAGAAATCTTTGGTGTTTCTTGGCTTCTGCTGAACCACCCAGTCTCTACCTTCATCTTCACGTGGTGTTCTCCTTGTGTGTATATCTGTATCCAAATTTCCTCTTTTTATAAGGACACCAGACATATTGGATTAGGGGCCCACCTTACTCCAGTCTGACCTCCTCTTAAATAATTACATCTTCAACAACCCTATTTCCAAATATGATCACATTCTGAGGTACTGGGGGTTAGTATTTCAACATATAAATTTTGACGGGATAAAATTCAACCCATAACAGCCTGAATGTTCATAATATGTTCTTACCCTCAGTGTAATATTTGACTAAATCACTATAAAATTATTATGCATTGTACCTCAGTGAAGATTTCCATTCTCCTTCACTCCAGTGTTGTGGGTTTTATAATACTTTAAGAGGAAACACTTTTAATCATCAAGAGGCAGTTTCTGCTTCTCCCTCACCCATGCCTAAATCAATGCTTTTTAAGCTGTAAAGTACATTTCCTCATCTGGGGAATCTTGGTGAAATGCAAAGTCTGATTCAGTAGACCTGGGGTGGGGCCTGAGATTCTTTATTTCTCACGAGCGCCTAGATGATGATGATGATGATGATGATGATGATGATGATCTGAGAACCACACCATGAGTAGCAAGAACATAAAGATACCTCCACAAGCCACGGATCAGAAATTAAGTCAAAAGTCCAAACCAAACAAACAAAACAATTGCCTCAGCAAAAGACTGTACCAGATAGTCTTAACCATTGACGTTATAGAGAATGAAGTGGTGTGAACAGGTTTTCCATTATAACCTGACATCATCACCACGGACACCTGTCAGAGGGTAGAGAAAGCTAAGGCTTTCCATTTCTTTTAGCCCTGTTGCAAATGATTTTATGAAAGAAGAATCATTAACCCAAGATCAGCAGAACAAGATTTAATTACCTAGGACTTAATGAACTGATTTAATTGTGGTTAATTTTCTACTTTCTAACAGACATATGAGAAACCCATTCCTTTCCTGTCTATCTCTAGCCTTCAATTTAATAGGCTATATTTGAACTAAGTGGGATGAAAAACTCTTTACATGGTATATTATCCTGACTTGCACCTTGGAACAAAAAATATCCTATAAAAGGTCCCAAAATGGGTTATAAACTAATATAATAAAAAATGTTTCTGCAAAAGTAATATCTTCAGCTATAGTATTTTATGCTTATTGCCTCAGGAAGGGGGATGTCATCATAAAAAAAAACTGACAAAAGTCAAATTTTTGGCTTTGAAGTTTCCAAAACCAAGTTCAATGATCAGTCATTATTTGGAAGATTTGGAAAAATAAGTCATAATTCAGAGTCAAGGTCCAGATCTGAGTGCAAAGAGACAGTGTCTTTTGATTCATATTTCGCTTGTGAATTTTTCTTAACTACCTGTATTTAGTCACCAAGCATTTTAAAGAAAATATCAGAGGTATTATTGGCTTGTCTTAATTACTTTAAAGAAACTCTGTTCCTTTTTGTACAAATTACAGACCAACTAATCATCCCCAATCATTACTTGCCCTCCCCACCCTCCGAACGGTCCCAAATGCAACCCACAGGGCATGGGGGCTTTGCTGATGCCAGGCCACACAGATCAGCTTTCCAGAGTATACAGCAGGGTGGAGAAGGGTATAGAGTAAATCTGTAGGGACACAGGGGAGATATATATGGCACATTCTGTCTTTTTATATTATTTGCCATATTGCTGAACACATAGGTCAGCCTTCCTCCCCTTCTCCCTCTCTCTCTCCAAAAAAAGAACCTTGAAAAATTAAACCTTGGAACCAGGACAGAATTAGGAGACAGAAGTTCACTACCAGCTCTCTGTTTCTCACACACTGCACGCTCTCCCTGGAGCACCTCATCTACTCCTATAGCCTCACTTACTGTGTATATGAGACAGGCTGGGACCTGGCGCCTGGGACCCTTTGCTGCAGTGCTTGCACCTGGACAAATGTCTCCTCCAGCAACAAAATACAGAGAAACTGTAAGGGACTAAAAATAACTGCATGTGTGCACAGTTGGGGCAAATTATGGACAACAAGATACAAAAAGACCAAAAACCCACACAGCACCAACCAAGGGGGATGGACAGGCCATCTAAACTACCCCTGCCCCTATCAGACCCACCCCTTACCCTCACCCTGTGTAAGGAACAAGTTCACTCCCCTCAGGGAGTGAGCAAGGGAAACTGTTACATGTTCTCGCTCCCTCCTGCTGCAGCAGGAACCCCAGCAAAGACTTGTGTGAATTTCTTGTCTGGCCTCTTATCAATTTCTATTGATTAAGGAGGCCAAGAACCCTGGTCTGTAACATATGTGCTGATGACTTTAAAATCCACAGCTCACCCAGCTCTTGCCCCTCCACTCTAGATGGGCATATCTGCCTTCTGGGCAACTACACCTGGATGTCTCACAGCCTTCTCAAATTACTATGTCCAAGAAAGTATCCACCATTTACTGCATAATATCCAGACCAAGTCACAAAGCCAGTGGACCTGTTTTTTCTGTTGTTGTTTTTTTAATTTTTCTAAAATGAAGTAGAAAGTCTTACAAGAACCCTGTTATGATGAGGAAATTAAGGCTAAGAGGGGTTAAATGACTTGCAGAAGAACTCACAGCTGAGAAGCAAAGGAGCTGGGTTTCCAACCTACACAGCCTAACTTCAGAACATGTGCTCTTCACTTCTCTGCAGTATTGAACATGGATTATTCTTACTCTCCAGGCAGAGGGGCTAAAAGGTCATGAGCTAGGTGCTGCCAAGTCTGCCATTGTAGAGGCTAGGAGTGAAGAAGGGGAGAAGGTGATACAATAAGTCTTGGAGAAACTGGAGAAGAGAGATTATAAGGTGATAATAGCTAAGAAATAGGATTTTTTTTCTTAAAAAATTACTTAAACATGCATTGGGCTAGATATTGGAGATAGAAAAGTAATGGAAACAATTTCAGTCTAGTGGAGAAGATAGGTAAATACAATATAATGAAATTTAGAAGTTAAGATAGACTTGTATGCAAGGTTCACAGAACATTAGAGAAATTAGATACACATGGAATTCATTCGTTCATTGCATTTATTTAAAGAGTATTTCCTGAGTCCCCACTCTGTGCTAGAAGCTGGAGAAACAAAATGGAAAAAGGTACAGTCCTTGTCCTGAAGAAACTCACAGCCTAGTGAAGATGCTTCTGAGGCAGCAATTCAGGTACAAAGAATGGCGCTACAAGGGCAGGGAAGGATGACACTGCCTGCAGTGTTCAGACGATGCCAACTGTCTAGTTAGCTATTACCTGAGCGAAAAGTTAAGGGCTTGGGTTTTTTACTATGACAACCCAAACTGCTTTTGGTTGCAATTGCCAGAGTACATGCATTTTCCTGCAGTATCCGTTTTATTAAAATAATCTGGAGTACAAAAACACACTTTAAAAAAATATATGGATGTATTATGTAGTTGACTGCAACAGCATATAGTAAGATATGACAGGAAGGAAATTCCACAGATGGGCAGGCAGATGGCTCTCTCCGCAGAAGAGTCTGGGGCGGGAGTTCACGGTGGTCCTCAGCTCTCAGAGGGTTTAGGGCAAGATACTTGGAGAACATCGAGTTAAGAGTAAGAGAAAAACATACGAGTTAAATACACGGACTGCGGAGAGGGTGCGGCGCGGGTACAAGGAACCTGTGCTCCCCTCTGCTCCTTGGCTCTATTGTTCCTAAAATACCCTCCACCAGGAGCCCCTTTGTCCCCGGAGACAGAGCTCCTAACTCGCGAGCTGCCCTTGCAAAACCCAGCGCCTCGTTGCCAGGGCAACCCTTTCCCGCCTGGCGAGCCTCTGCGATCTCCCTGCTATTGGCTTAGCGGACGTGGCGTGCGTCTGATGTCACTGCACGGCGCCGCGAGATCCGGGAATGCTGCGAAACCTCATTTCCGGGGCCCCAGCGGCCGGTGGCGGGACCTGTAGCTGTTGGCCCAGCGGGCGCTGGGCAAAGGCCCCACGTGGGGTGGCGGCTGGTGTACAGACCGCGGCGGGAGAGAGGCGCGGTAGGAACGGGTCTTTGGAGCCGTGACCGGCGCAGGTGCGGGAATCCGTGGTGCCGCCCGCATTCTCTCGGAGCAGGAGACTTCCTCTCTGGCCTGTTGCTATGGCCGCCGGACCACGTTGCTAAGGAGCCTGGAGATGTTGAGCGCCAAGAGCTCGCCCTTCGTGGTCGGGCTTTGACCGAGAGTTGCCTTGTCGGCCTTATTTGAAACTGGCCGCCTTTCTCCCACTCTCCCCGACCTTCTTAAAAAAACAAAAAAACCCCAGCTTTCTCTCCATTTTTTTCTCTCCATGTCCTTCTCATTTTCTAACTTTGACAACATCCCGGCTCTGAACTGGTCTTAGGTATTTGGAAATGTGTGGTGTTGGAGGCGGAGAGGCTAGGAAAATGGAAAGATATTAAGATCCTTAATACTGGCTGTTTGGATTTACAGTACTTTATGGTGAAAAGGATTGGGATAGGTGAATATTGGGCTATGTCGCTGTTCTTTGGAATTTGAAGGAGTTTTAGAGATGGAGCTCATCTTCTTTTGTGGGGCTCCTATTACACTTTTGGAACTTCCCAAACACCAGATTAGAGAGTAGGGAAAAAAAAAGTGGCCTCTGCCTCTGAGAATTTGCCAGATAGTTTAGTGCAGTGGTCTCAAAGCCAAGTGCGAGAAGAAAATGCATGTGGGAAAAGAAATAGGTTATATGAACTGTCCAAAACAATGAAAAAAGAGTACGCTTTCCTGGCATTGACCCAGATGCCTATAATCCCTTGTAGATGACCTGCAGCATCTAAGGAAACCTAAGGTAAAAATGAGGGGTCCACAGTGGGGGCCCTCCTTGGTTTGTTTGCTCTCTGATACTGTGACATAGTTTAGGTGATGGGGTTAAGTGGATTTATGGATTTTAGTGTCTATTTAGGATTTATATATTGTTTTGTAAAAGATTGAGGGGTGTCTGTTGCAATATTTAGAACACAAAATAGTTCTTACTTTTTCACTTCCTCCCACCATTAACCCTTTATATCACCCCCCACATGTTATGTAACCAAAAAGCACTCAAAATTTAGTGTAAGATGAATTAAGCTTTTTTCCCTTTACAAACAACTTATGCTCTGGGTTTGCTGTCAGTGGTATGCTGCGAGGTGGATATTATTTTTAAAAATTGAGTACACTTCATTTGTCTGTAAAGTAAAGGGTGATACTTTTTAACAGTAACTGAAAAACTAATTGTTTTGGAAAGAAACTAACAGGGTGTTTTGGAAGTGGACAGAGAAATGTTTGCATCATTGTGTGTGTGTATGTTTTGATATTGTTGCTGAAAATTACATAATTGTATTACACATAAAAACTGTCCTGTATACTTAAAACCTTTGGAAGCTCAAATTTCTAACATGTTTGTCAAGTGAAGAGTTTCAGTGGCTTTTTGAACGTATTCAAAATATAACGTAGCACTTTCGTGTTAGTGCCTTACAGAAACAGCTATGTGACATAAAAGGAGATAGATAGAAATTGAGTCATTCTAACAACAACTTTTGCAGAATTGGAAGGTAATATTGAAAAATGTGCATCATGATTTGACGTGGTGAACAATGCTATTTTTCTGTTTGTAAGTAGGTATCTTTGTGATGCATCTTTTTCAGATATGACAGCTATTACAATTTACAACCAGAAAAAAAAAACTGAATTTAAATCAGGTCTTCAAATTGATAGCACAAGTATTAAGCCAATTTTTTCAAAAAGGAGAAGACATAATTTAGTTACATTGACCCCCACTATTATTAGTAATACTAAAAACATTTTGTACCATTATAAAGAAAATGACAATAGCTAAACTCATATAGTACTTACTGTGTGCCAACCACTTTTCTAAAGTCTTCATCTACTTTTAGAGTAGCTAGCTACTGTAATTATCCCCAGTTATAGACTTGAGGAAACTCAAGTTTCCTTGACACAGATTTTTTTTCTTTATTAAACAGAAACTTAGATCATATTGTTCCCCATCAGGAGTTCTCAAAACAGAGACCAGGTGCAACAGTAAATACTTGTTGAATAATCACTGAAGTGCAGTATTAGGTTGACGTAATTAAAGCCTGCCTTAGCTTATCTTAGAATATTATCTGACAAATTTAATGAGCTAATTACCATATTTCTAGAAAATGCCTTGGGGATGAATGTGAAGTGTAATATTGGGAAGTAACTCATCTGCTGGTAGTAGGATGAGAAAATTAGATCAGTGTATTAAATCAAGAACGTTGAAATTTAAAATTATTCTGTGTACAGAAATAATCTTAACATTTAGTTTATCTTTACAAGGTACTTTGGTCACATCGTATTTGAAATATTTGGGGGCTGAATGTTATTACATGGAGCTTTGTCCTTGTGAAGATTTCTAATTTGTCAAGTGAATTAAAATAATCTCATGTTAGTACTCATTTAAGAAGGCATCAGCATTTATCCTGAAAAAGAGAAAACTAAGGAGTTATGACCCATGTCTTCAAATATTTGAAAAGCTGTCATTTGGAAGTGGAAGAAGACTTCACCTGTGTTGCCTTAAGAGAAGATCTTACAGATCTTGTAGAAAAATAATTAACGACTTAAAGTGGGAAGTGCTCTAATGGAAGAATAATTGCAGTGTCATATAAATGGGGGAATGGAGTAACCAGATAGAAATAAGAAGAAGGAAGCAGTGCATAAATCAGAGTGCTGTGGATGTGGACATTTGAGAAACAGAAGATCAGGAAAGGCTGCATGGCACTTGGGATTGGAGCTAGACCTAGAAATACCAGCAGGCAGTTGAGTGTATGAGTCTGAGTGTTGTGGTGGAAGATTCCTTGAAATAATTTGATTAGGCAGGGAATCAAGGGCTATGAATGAGAGCTCTCCCATTAGCAGAAAAGAGGGAACTGTGAAAGAGGGAGAAGTGAACTACCATTCACTGGATAAGCAACTTTATATATTACCTTATTTAACCTTCAATAGCAGCCTTGATAGGTTTGTATTATTTCCCCCATTTTCATAGGTCAAGAAGTCAAGGCTCAGAGAGATTAAATAATCTGCTTAAATTCTTAAACATATAATTGGTAGAGATGAGATGCAGACCCAGATCTGAGCCCAAAGCTCCTACCTTGTCACACCACACTGATCACATCTGTAGGGTTGAGTGTAGGAAACGGAAGAAAAGGAGACAACAGAGATCCTAAATTTTTCAGCCTGAGGGACCAGAAAACTGGTTGTACCTTGAATTAACAAGAGGTTCATAACTTCAGTGTGATAACTTCAGTTTTGGTTACGTTCAATTTAGGGAACTTATGGTACATTTAGTAGGAGAGTTCATTTTGTCACTGGAAAAGTAGGACTTGTTATGCAGATGTTAACGTTTGGAACTTTGGAAATACGGAGGCCAGAGAAGGTGAAGACAATATGGAACATGCCAGCCACTTTTTCCAGAAATCTGGTCTGCATTTTCTGAATATAGCCAGAGGATTACAGTTGAGTTTCTAAACGTATATTTTGACTGTTTGAATGGAAAAATGCATATTTTTATACATCTTACTTTCTTACAGATGGTTTTTAGTTTACTGTTATCGATATTGAAGTTGATATAATTTCATATGTTCTTATTGGTCTTTCAGGTATTTTGTTCCATACCATATCTATTTTGTGGCTCTTTTACTGTATTTCCTACTCTGTTCTGTTTGGTCTTTATATTGTTAATGAATCCTTCTCCCCAAAAAAGTTGAAATCAAGTTTCATTTGACTGCAGGAGCAAAAGAGAAGCAATGCAGAAATCCGAGTGCCATAGAGGCATACAGTTAAGAAACAGAGTGACAGGTACAGAATGTTGCTTTTAAATGAAGAGGTAAATTTTGTTAATGACACATTCTGTTATACTGATGGATGCAGGATGAGCTTTCACCTCTTCCTTGTTGACATTCTGTTTCTTCCAGATAACTGTGATCAAAGGACATCATCAAGTGCACAAATAAAACATAGGACTACAGTTCAACAAAGGAAATCCTCCTCGTCAACCAGTTCTCCAGAATCTGCAAGACATCCTCGACCAAGTGATAAACTTAACCCTAAAACAATTAACCCTGTAGGTACCAAAGAGATTCCTGACTCAGTAGATTTCCGAAGTAGTAGACATTTTATTGAGCCATTCTGAATGCTATCCCAAGTTCTTTTGTTTGTTAGTTTTAAGCTAGTGGTGAAGGAAGGCATATGGTAATCATGATGAAGAATGGAGATAATGATGTGAGTGTGGAAGTGAGACGGTGTAAAGTAAAAACCAGCTTTGGTATATCCTATCACATTCATGGATGAGTATTGTAGAGTATAAAATAAATTGCATTATCAGCTTTCTTTTTTTTTACTTTACTATGGTTATTGTACTTCCTAATATCAATGAGTAAACTTGTATTCAATTGCCATAGGATGAATTACATGCTTCTGTAGTTGCATAAAGTCTCTGACCATTTGTCTATCATCTATAAATGAGCTCCACTAGAATTCTTAACTACAGCCCTAGTTTTCTTTTGCCTTCTCACAGCAATTTAATCACATTTAGCAAACATAAGATTCATGTACATAAACGTGGGTAATTGTAAGTTTCTAGATCGGTTTATCCAAAAAGTGAACACATTTGTGCTCCAGCACCAGATGGTGTCTGGCCCAGCCTTACATAGGGTAAGATGATAATGGTATCAGCCTTTAAAGGGGATTATGAGAGTGGCTGAGACATGGACTTTGATGGCAGGTAAAATATGGCAGATACTTAAGTAAGGATACAATGAACTATCCAAGGGAAAAGGGAGATTTTCTGACTTTATAAAAGGAAAATGGAAAATAGTTTAAGCTTCTATGTTCCTTCACTTCTTTCTGTAATTTGCAGTGTCAAGGAAATCAAACACGTGAAAAATGCCCTGATAACGCTGTGCTCTTGCTTCCTTTTCTCATGTTTCGTTGAGGGAGTTTATGGTGACACTTCAATTTTCTTCCTTTCTTTAAAGAAAAACTTTAGTAATATTTAGTGGCCCTAGTCTAAATTTTATTAAAAATTAAGAAAAGCTTTGGGAAATAATTTAACGATTTGACTTGAGAATAGGGTATATTAGAAAAGAACATGTCTAAGATATGTAAAAACTCCTGATCCAAAGCAAATCAGTTGGAAGTCGGGATAGTGGTTACCTTTGGGAGAAAAGGTGGGAAGGGGTTGGAAGGAGGCACCGGTAACATTCAGGTTTTCCACCTGAGTGTTGGTACACAGGTATATTCACTTTTTGAGAACTCACTGATCTATACACAGTTTTTAAGACTTACATTTTTCTTAGCAGGAATTATAATTAGATAAATGAAACATTAGTATTGCTGTGAATTGTCACACAGAACATAGGTTGAGCTTTGTAAATTAATCTTTTATTATAATATTAATGAAATGTCATTTATGTATTTTTACTTAAAACATATGTGTTTTTCCAGAGGAAAAAGGGTTCGTTCTAAACTTAGACTTTTATGTACATTTTAAAATTACTGCATGTGACTTTAAAAAGTTTTTTTAGCTAGTTGTATCTTTAAAATAGATTAGTAAGTTTATATTTTGTAATTTAGATGGCTATGTTTCATTTGATTATGTTCAAAGTACCATGTGGCAAAATATTTACTTTCTGTGCCTAAATTCTTAAGCCTCTGATCACTTACACTGAAATTATGTATGCTGCGATTGTTTAACTGTTGTGATTGATCATCTTTTAAGTTATCTTTGAGAGTGCATATAGAATTAATTTAGTCATAAAATAATTATATAGAAAAACTGAAAGTTGTGAAGTTATATATCTAAGCAGACACATCTGGGCATGTGTTTGTGAGAGTCTTGCTCTGTCTTCAACTCTGTCACTCCTGTTCATCCTAAGACTTTGATTTTTATTGAAGCACAAAACCAGATTGGAGAAATTACAGGTTCTCTGACCATCCAAGACTGTGCATATTTGAGTGGAGGAGAAGTAGGAGATGTGTGGGAGGTTGAAAACACATTATACTTTCCCTGTACACCTTTTCTCCATTTAGTCCTCACTTTGAAAGGTCACAGTGCAGAAGGGGTGGAAAGATGTTATTATCTTTATTGTATTTGTTCATAGTATTTATATTTAAAAATATTTATCTATAGTATATTTATTTTATATATGGTTTCAGCTACCTTCAAACCTTCTGAAACAAGTTAAGGGTAAAAGGAAATATACAAAATGCGTTTGTGGTTGTGGTTTCAGTATTGAGAGGATTGATCATTTTTCTTAGCCATTTTTCTGAGTAGAATGATGTTGTACTTGATATGAGCGTGGTGGCTTGGATGTCAGGGTGTCCATCTGCCTCTGACCGCAACAGGATTGAAGTTGATTAGGTATCACAAAGTGGAGGTGATAGTAATATTTATTGTATTCTTGTCATTTTTTATTTCAGTTTGGTGAACAGTCACGAGCCCCTTCTGCATTTGCAGCTATTTACTCTAAGGGAGGTGTTCCTTGCAGGTAAAATCAGTACAAGTTATAATTGACTGTATTATTCAAAATAATTGAGTAAAATCAATACAGTTTTCAGTTTAAAGTTTTGAAAAATTTATTTACTAGGGAGGTTGAAATAATGGTGACTTATTCATACTTTGGCTGTTGGAGTGGTATGGATCCTGGGACATTGTTGAAGAAAATCATTTTAATTCCAAAATAGAATTACTGATAGATGTACAGTAAACCACCAAATAATTTAAGAAATTGAATGAACCAGTTTCTAAAACAATTTAAGCATTCATAGGCTTGGGCGAATTTCAAATAAATAATCCTTTTTTGTTCGTGAACTGGAAGTTGACAATTTAATGAAATTGTTTCATTATTTTTTTAATTATACTTCAAAAATCAAAGATTTACAATTTTATTTATTGAAATTATACTTATTAATGAGTAATATAGCTGTTTTTGTTTACTTTTGATGCAGTTCTTGTAGCCCTCTTGGATAGTGATCAAAACTATTTTAAAGCAGACGATGCAGGTTACTAATAGAGTGATATCATTTTAAGATTTCACTACTGAGAAACATTAATTTCTTCTAAGTATAACCAGTTTTAGCTTGTTATAGATGATAGAAAATTTTGTTTTCATTGTGGAAAGAATAATCAAAACATTCTTTTTGTTGTTCTAAAGTTAAAGAAATGTAGTTTTTAGTGGTATTTTCAGATTTGGAGGGCTAGGAGGGAAAAATAAGCTCAGGAAGCAGTCTTTAATTTATTGTTGTTATTATTTTGTACTTGCATTCCGAATTGAAACTCTATTTTAAGGGTCTTATACCCCCTCCCCACTCTGAGAATTTATTATTGCTAAAAATGTAAAAACAGTTTTGCCGAGGCTTCTTGCTATTATGAAAAGAAGGTGTCAAGTTGAGAACATTACAAAAGGAGCGTGTAGTAACAGTTGAGTGTGTTGAATAAGTTCACGGTCATGAGTGTGATGATGGTTCCATGGGTGTATTCATACATCAAAACTTACCAAGTTCTATACTGTATAACAATGTCCATTTTATTATGTGTTGGTTATGTCTCAATAAAGGCTGTTAAAAAGAAAAAAAGCAGCAGCAGCAGTGACTTTAATTCAAGGGGCTGCCTCTTTGTTACCCTGCGTGGGCCATTGCACCTTCCTGGCCTCAGTTTTCTTCTCTTTAACAGGGATAAAACCTGGCTTGCCTTTAGATTATTCATGTTAGGGTTAAATGATTTACATCTGAAAAATAATGTTACTTATTAAAAAATCATTGTTTCTAATTATTACATTTTGTTTGCATGTTTTATGGTAGGTTTGCTATAATTTTGTCTATATTATTTGGTTATAATTATAACTGAAACATATCAACTGTAACATTTGCATTAAGACACAAATAGCAACATGCTGGAACTCCAAAATTGTAGGCTAAACAAATGTGGAGTTTAGTTTTGCCACCAAACAATTTTGCTAAAAGAGTAGGAATTTGTAGGATTATAAATATATAATTATTGCTTTATAAGATGCCTTTGTAACATCATTTAAGGTCATAGTATTTCTATATGTTACAAAATAATTCTAATATGATTATGTTCTAGAAAGAATATGTATATGTTAGATAATCACTGCTTAATATATGTTGTCCTTGTTACATGCACTGCCTTTTATATTTTAGATTGGTCCATGGTTCAGTAAAACACAGGTTACAGTGGGAGTGTCCTCCTGAAAAGCTTCCATTTGATCCTCTTCTTATTACTTTAGCTGAGGTAAATACTCTATCTTTCCTAAATGTTTATGGAAAACAAATTTTTTAAATTGTGTTAAATGTTATTTTGTAACTCATCAGTAAATACTTTTGAAATAAAAGCCAAACAACAGTATTAAAGCACCACGTTCCCTTAGGAACTAATTATGATTGGTATATGTTTATTAAACTGTTTAAACAGCTTTATAAACATGAAATTAAACATGAAACATGAAATCTGCACAGGTATTTATAGATAAGTGGATAAAATATTCATATTTAATTTAAAAAAAAAGTTCTTGGAATCAAATTGAATTAGTCAAATCAGGAGAATATCACTGATTGGAACTTATATTGCATCAGATAACAATTACTGATTGGTCTTTCTTTATAGAAGCAGGCACCTTTAATATGATATGTTTCTTAGGGAACTGATATTACCTACCTGATGTTCTTTGGGAGAATTCTCTGGGCTTTTGCCTACTGGTACATTTTAAGTAGAATATCATGGAGATGGTTTTTGTAGAGGATTTTAGAAAAACTGCTGATAGGTTCCTTTATATTATTTAACATTTGTGTCAGGAAAACAGTTGGCATAGTATTAGCTTGAAGAGAGTCAGTGATATCTCCTGTGAATTTTATTATTTATAAATGTATAGAGTTAGAGTCAGAAGTTGAGAAGTGAATTAACCAGTTGTACTTAACCTTTGAGATACTTGTCTTCTTTAAGAGTTAAGGATCATTTTTGTTGTTGTTGATGTTAAGAACGACAGCAAGAGCTTCGATGGTATTAATCTGAATAGGCAGTGCCTCTAGGATAAGTCATACAGTAATAAGTAATCTAAATAAGATATGACACAGAAAAAACTCAAGCTTTTTTTCTTCATTTAAAGAAACATTTGCTTTTCCTATAAAACTAGTGGGGAGGACCAGGTGGCGCCAAAACAGAAAAGTAGATAATTGTGCTGATTGAGATTTCTTAATTATAGTGAATCCTTAGAATTTCTAGTTCCTCCTTTAGTTTTCCAAGTATACTTACTCTTTTAAATGGACATAACAGTTACTACTGAAGACTGCCGAATTTTCTTAGGTCTCAGCTTTTCTTAATTTGTACCTCAGCTTGCCGAAGGTATTTTGGTGTAATAAGCAGTATATTTTTATGGGTAGCCTATTTTGAAATTAAATTTTAATTAGTCTCTTAAACTTGGTATTGAAAACTAAAGATGTTCTAATATTTCATTAGTTCTTTTTTAAACTTTTTATATATGGTAGCAAACAATATTTTAGATGAATCAAAACTATAGTGATACCTTTACAAACATACTCTAGCTAATCACAAGGAACGGGGAGTGCTTTAACTTGGGGAGTCCCCAAAGGGACTCTGAGTTTAGTTTAGACCTCATAAAGTCAGTCTTTTAAATACCCGTTTTCCAAACACCAATGCTTTTATTTGTGTACTGGGTAAACTCCACTCATTTAATAATGAGGAAATAGTGACAGAACCACCACTATTTAAATCTATTTCACCTCTTGACCTGAGATTCCTCATCTCTAAAATGAAAAGGATAGGGGTGCTCCTAAGACCATAGAACCTGTGTTCCAAAATGGTGCTGGTGTGCTTGGCATCATAGTTTTCAAAAGCATGACAGCATCTAGGAGAAGAAGTGTTTCATCACCGTTTGGAAGCAGATAGTTTGGTCTCAAGGACAAATTGTTTGAAAATTAGTATTTTTAGGCATGACCCTGCAGCTGGTTATAGTTATTCCAAATAATAATTAGTCAAACTGAGGGAATGTTGCCATTGCTTTCTTTCTTTTTTTTTTTAACATCTTTATGGAGTATAATTGCTTTACAATGGTGTGTTAGTTTCTGCTGTATAACAAAGCGAATCAGTTATACATAAAGATATATCCCCATATCTCTCTCTCTTGCGTATCCCTCCCACCCTCCCTATCCCACCCCTCTAGATTTCTTTCTTTGTTTTATCTTTTCAAAAAAGGTACCTATTTTATCCTGACTCAAAGTGATCAGTTACATCAAAAGACTACTGTCTAATTGTTCCTAATGCATTTGGGGTGAAAGGCATAGTAAGAAATGATTTACAGTGGTTTTTTTTTTTCATATTTTTGTTTGACATTCTGATGTTAAAAATGGCATTTGATATCTTACAATGCATTTTAAACATAGTATAAGATTTGTCTTAGTATTTAAATATGAAGGAAATATAATATTTTAGAAAGTCATTAAACAAGTTGCAAAATCACCTTTAAGATAAGGGGTCCAGTAATTTTGCATTCATAAAGTGGAGTTTATTAACATACATTTTAGACTAATTTGCTCTGATTTCAGGCAGTGTTTGGGAGTATATACAACATGTTTTTAGTATCCTAGTGAGGTTTTTTTCCTTCTCTTTATTTCTTTTTATTTCTTTCCTCTCCCTCCTGTCCTCCTTTCTCTTTTTTCTGTTTCTTTATTTCTTTTACTTTTCCTTGCTTCTCCTTTGATTTTTCCTGTTCCTTTTATTTTTTTCTTATTCTTTTCCTTTTCCTTTCCTTCTTTTCTTGGTTAGAGATCCCTCCTGCCTCATGTATGTCCTGTGTTCCACGATTTCTTAGTTTAATTGAAATTGTAATTACTGAAATTATATTTCACAAATAGGAAAACAATAATAATAAAACTTGATTTTTACTTACACAAGTAAGGATTAATTTTTTTGGTATTAGCATCACTAAATGGGTAGTAAATCATGTTTTTGTCTTTGTTTTGGCAGGGTCTGAGGGAGACTAAACATCCATACACCTTTGTGTCAAAGGAGGGTTTTAGAGAATTACTTTCGGTCACAGGTGCTCTTGAAAAAGCTGTGCCTTTGCTTCCTAGACTGATTCCTGTGCTGAAGGCAGCTCTGGTATGTCCTTTATTCCTTTAGACTTTCTGTGGTACATTTAGAATATTTCATGTCTTTTTTTCTTTCAAATTATATGCCAATTTGTTCTTTACCTGTGATTTTGATGTGTGTGCAGAATTAGGCCACTGTTATTCAGGGCCAGATAATTACTTCCTGGAAGACACCTTGGGAGGATGTACTAAAGGTAAAAAGGGACATCTTGAGTAATTAGAGAAAATAATGAACCTCAAATCAGCCTTTCTGTAGGCTACAACATATTTTAATTAATGTTTCAGTCAAGCCAAATTTGGTTTTTGCTTCTAGATGTCCTGAACTAAAGGTTATGTTTTAAATTCTGGGTTTGGTTGATTATCTTCTAGGACTGAATGTTCAATCTCTTTTTCTCTACCTGCTTGCCCTTTCTCCTTACCCATCCTGCCTTCTCCCCTCTTTCTGTCCCTGCCTGTGCACCCCTAACCACCCAACCCTCCCCAGGTCCACTTGGATGACGAAGTGTTTGAAAGAGGATTGAATGCTCTGGTACAGTTAAGTGTCGTTGTTGGCCCTTCTCTAAATGACCATCTGAAACATCTGCTTACAAGTGTAAGTACTGAAAAGATTAGGTAGGGATTGTGTATATGTATCTCTTCCTGATGTAATGGCTTCAAATTAATCATTAAAATGATTCAAAACATTAAGAAAACCTTATCATCCTAACCAAAAAATATAGACGTCAGACCTAGTTGTTCATAAAATATTTTTACTAGTGGACATGGAAAGCAGCCACATGAGCAAATTTAGAGTTGTAATCAAAGTAAGCAGAAGTTGAATGGACAAAAATTAATGAAGTGTGAGGACTTCATGGCTATGTGGACTGGCTATGAATTATAAGCAGAGCTTATACGTATTCTTGTGGAATTGGATATTGTCAAAGTGATGTTCTTCATCTTTTCTCTTTTTCTTTGTTTCACATTGTAAGTTTTTTAGTGAGTCTGTAGCATTCAGGATGAGACATTTTCCTGTTAGGAGTAGTTTAACCATATCACAAACTTATATTGGGGTACTCTGCAGTTCAAGTGGTCTCCAAGACCACCCTTAGGTTGAACAACTTGATGAAAGGACTCATGGAACTCAGAGAAGCTGTTATTCAGTGTTGCAGTTTATTGCAGTGAAAGGATACAGATTGAAGTCGGCCAAGGGAGGAGGTGCATGGAGCAGGGCTGAGAGAGACCAGGTGTGGAGCTTCAGTTGTCCTCTCCCAGTGGAGTTGTGTGGCCAGTGCTTGCATTTTCCAGCAGTGACGTCTGGCATGATGCATGGAGTATTGCCAGCACGGGAAGCTCACCTGAGCCTGGGTGTCCAGGGTTCTCATTAGAAGTTTGTCGCATGGCATCACCGCCTGCCTGCCTGGTTGACCTTGGTCTCCAGCCTCTAGAAGTTGAGCTGATACCTTGTGGCCCGAGGCCCCCACTTAAATCACTTTTGTTAGCATTGACTATCTGGTGTGGCCCAAGGCCCCAGGTAAACAAAGACATTCTTATCTGGAAGGACCTTCCAAGAGCTTCAACATTTCCATCCAGGAGCCAGGGGCAAGGACCAAGCCTTTCTTTATGCAGAGTTAATCCTTTACTGCACACACTGAAGGAAAGATTAAAGTCCTGGCTGGGATAAACTGTAGCTAGAATTTCTCTGCGTGCATCCTTCTGTAGTTCAGAGCAGGGACATCTATGTTGATCACAGTTCCACTTTTTTCTTGGACCCATCCACCTGAGAGATCCTAGAAGTGTATATTTAACTTCTTATACTGCAGATAGACTAATACACCCCAGGAACCACCTGGCTAAGCCTATGGAAAGAAGGGGTGATGGTGCAAGTAGGGGTGCTGTGGTTAGAAATGGTAGGAGATAAAGTCTCACCATGGGCCTGGTGGGGAGAAGACAGAGTGAGACCAGACTCTCAAATGTTAACATATGGGGAGTCTCAGGACAGAAGGAGGAGAATCCTGGCAGATCCTTGCTTATCACCCTCAGGTCAGCAGGTTGGGTTGTGGCTGACTAACTACAGGAATTTCACAGTAATATGTAGAATGAC
This sequence comes from Orcinus orca, assembly GCF_937001465.1. Lineage (NCBI taxonomy): Eukaryota > Metazoa > Chordata > Mammalia > Artiodactyla > Delphinidae > Orcinus > Orcinus orca. Next base: position 107,315,829 of record NC_064562.1, on the reverse strand, counting down.
TCATTGTAGATTGATTGCTTCATTCAAACATTCAGCAGTTCAACATAAATCTGCTGTTCTCTGCCCTCCCATTTTGTGTCAGGTATCATGTGAGGCACAGGGAATATAATGCTGAACAAAACCAGATATGCCCCCTGTCCTTGTGGAGGTTGGTTTTTGTTTGGGGGAGAAATAAGTAGCAAGGACGTCCTCTGAGAGAATTAGGATGAGGTGAAGAGGAAGTGACATGGAGATAAAAGGATCCTTCCCCCAACTGGAAGTTGAGCTTCCTAAACAGCCTCCCATTCCTGCCCAGTGTTGGCGGAGGGAGAAGACCAGATCAACAGTTAAACTATTTTCTTTTTTTTTTTAAGGGACGGTAGCATTAATCTTTGGTCAGTCACATTCCTCCCCACAGCTCTGCTTTTCCTAAGACAAGGACTGACTGAAAGGACCTCTTCCCTTCATGGGGCGGCAACACTTTGGGGAGACCTAGCTACCACACTGGGCTTCACACCCCAGTGGGATTCCACAGAGGAGAGATCCTTGGAAACAGGACATGTGGAGGTTTGTCCCTGGTCTGTTAGCTACATACCATGAGGACCACTGAGGCGCTAGATGCTCCCTCCCCTCCCCTCATCCACCACCCCCTTCAGCCAGAAAGGCTCCACTTTCATGTCTCATAAACTTCTACATTAGGTGTTTATTTTAAGAAAGGACTCGTCTTCTAGAAAAAGAATTTCAAAACCAGTTACTGAACCTATATACAACTGATTTTCTTCATATGTGAAATAAGTCATATCCTTTCTGAGCTTCAACTCTGAGAGACTCCACTGACCCTAGGACAGTGATCCTCAAACTTGAAGGAAGAAAGAAAGAAATCACCTGGGAATCTTGCTAAAAGTGCAGAACCTGGGCCTTTGTCCTGCGATTCTGATAGAGCAATTGATGGGGTGGGACCAAGAATCTGTACTTTGTAAATGGGCATCTGTGGTGGTTCTGATGGTGGTGGTTCATTGTTTGTCCTGCACTCCCATGCCTGAGAACATGGTCTCGAAGAAAGCAAACTTAAGATCTATAAGAGGTGCCTTTTCTGTTCATCCCTGGGATGTTGACAAGCCCAGCCTGTCCTCTCTTTTAGAGTTGCTTTTCTCACATTTTTAATCTTTCTGGGTGTCTCTTCTGACCCTCCCTAACCTTTGATGACCTGCTGAAAGGACCCATTCCTCAGTGCTCAGTGGTGGGAAGTATGCCGGGGTTACTCACAGATCTGGGAAGAGGAAGAACCAGAAACCTACTCTAGGACAGGGGCTTTATGTGTTTGATCAATGAGGAATTCTTGCCTGGGCTCCATTTTTATCCCCAGAAGGTGGAGCCGTGAGCAAGTCCTGCTGTAGCTGAAATGTTTAGGTCTTTGGGTGAGTGTTGCAGACACTTGGTGGGAGAACACAGTTATGAGTTGTGCCTGAGGGCCTGAATTGCGCCCTTTCCCTCTTTGCTCTTGTTCTCACTCACCTGTGCTATCTCCCTTCTTAGCCAGAGCTCCACCTGTCCAAGGAGGCCCCTTCAGGACATAGCTGGAGGTGATAGGTGGTCTTGTGGTTTTTAGTCTGATTCTTTTGCCTGCCACTGTTAACCGAGTTATTCATGTAAATGCTCTGTTCTGTTGTCTCTTCCTTTTTTAACTGTAGGAAACACGTGTGTTTTAGAAGCTTAGCTTTCCATCGTAGTCCTGCAGATGCTCTTGCAAATTACAGAATGGGAATGTATACAATTTCTTAGAAAACTTACTCTGGAAAACTTACAGTATGCTAGTACTGTAGTAGATTTTGTAGGGTTGGTATTGTTTCAGATAATAGAAATCCATTTTTTTAAACAAATACAGTGGTGTCTATTATATGTAAATTTTAATGAGATGTTTCCTAAAAGAAGCCTTGAAATCTAAAACAAATTAAGTGGGGTTTATGTACTTACTATACAGTAAAGACTCAATGGTATTATTTCTAGTTAGCCTATTAGTGAAGTTTTACTTATGTTTATAGTGAATAGTGTTACTTTTTCAAATCATTTCATTCCCTTAATCTTATTTGAAAAGCTTTCCAGGAGACTAAGGGACAAGAAATTCAAAGAACCAATCACCACTGCATTACAGAAGCTGGAGCAGCATGGTGGAAGTGTAAGTGAACATTATTCCCCATAAATCATACTTTTTAAACATTTCAATTGTACAATGAAATTGACTGAATAACATATATTATCTCACTTCAGGCTCAAGTAACCACGTGGAGTTGATATTATTATTCTCATTTCAGAGCTCAGAGTTTCTGTCTTGCCGAGGTCACACAGTTTTGTTTTGTTTTTCTTAATTGAAGTATAGTTGATTTACAATGTTGTGTTAGTTTCAGGTGTACAGCACAGTGATTCAGTTATACATATATGTGTGTGTGTGTGTGTGTGTGTACATATTCTTTTTCAGGTGCTTTTCCCTTATAGGTTATTATAAAATATTGAGTATAGTTCCCTGTCCTATACAGTAGGTCACACAGTTTATAAGCACGAGGATTCAGACCCAGGTTAACATAGGGCCTGTGCACTGCACCGTGCTTACTGTACCACACTCTGTGTAGTACAGCTGTACGTTTTTTTTTATTTTGGTTGTATTTTGGATGTTTTTGCTTTGACCCTTGGGAAATTCAGAAAACAAAAGCATTAACTTAACTCACTGAAGAAAAAGTGTTATTTTTCCTTTCATTTGCCATCTTCTCTGTCTGAAAAATTTACAATCTGCTCATAATCGAAGATTGAAATGAGGTTCCCAGGTGGCTGCGTTGTTCTCTCTGGAAGGCATGTGTGCTCGCTCGAACATGCTCACATGCACACAGAGGAATGATTCAGCTGACTAGTCTAACTTGCAAGAAGGTGCAGAGCCGTGGGGGATTGCATTACTGTCTGTGTGTTGTGAAATAACTGGGTTAATTGAATTTTCATCACTTGAAAGAAGTGTTCAAATAATCTAGTCTTGGAAATATTTCCATAATGCAGTAATTCCACCATGTTTTGGAGATTACATTTAATCAGATCTTAATGATAGAGTTGCATGTGATTATCTTAACATTGTAGAACTTAGTTACACTCTAGGTATTTGATTATAAAGAAAATTTGCGTGATCGATACAATCTTAAAACGGCAGATGTTTGAGTTTAAGCATTGCCTAAATTACTTAATTTGACCAATTTCAGTGACTTTTAAAACTGATTATATTCTTTTCATGATGAATGCCTAGAATAAAGTTTATGAGGAGGAAGTCAGTCCCTGGGCTACTAGATGATGAATTTCTTTGTTGTGTGTGGGTCTAGGCGGAGGGTTAGCCTTCTGACACCTTGTTGAGATGCACAGAATCATCCCGCAGTCAATCCAGTGTCCCTTCCCAGCAGAAAGGAGATTCTTCTTGCTTACAAATGTGTTGTTCTGAGAATTGGAATGCGAAATAATTCGCCCTTTCCTCTCTGTGAAATGCAAATAAACACATGCTAAATAACATGGCAAGGCTTTTCAATCTGAAACTCTCCCCAGGTGGTTTTCACACATCCTGTGCTGGTATGGGACATGGGCGATTAGAAGGGGGTGGGCCCAGCAGGTTAGATTTCTTGGGGGGGGTGGTGTGGAGGAGGGGATAGTTTTTGAGTAAATACAGGTTAGAAATAGCACACTAGGATTTGGAGGGGGAATCCTGAGGATGTAGGTGACCAATCCAAGGGTCCCAGTGATAGCTAGCAAGGAAGTTCTCTTATGCCACTCAATCTCATTAGTTTTTAATCATGCTAATACAGAATTTAAAAAGATTTTGAAGTTATAAGGACTATTAAGTGTTGTTTATTCCCTCATACTTTTGCTCTTCTTGTTCCGCCTTCTAATGTCCTACATAATATTTTAGTAATAATTAATGTAATTGCAACAGGAAGTTTCAATCACATATCAAAGACTTCCCCTTGGCTTAATTATTATTGTGCTTGCTTTAGGTACTTTATAATCCATGACGAAATTAATGATGTTCTTTCCTTTCTAAAAACTTAAATGTTTACCTCTTTCTCTTTCTTTAAATATTGGAGATAAGTCTTTATGAGAGATTCTTCTCAATATTATAGTTTCTCATTTCTTAAGGCTCATGTGTATCACAATGATGAAAAGACTCAACTTCTAGAGAAACTAAAATATCAGTTACAGACAGCCAGTGTCATTTTTTAGAACTAATCAGTTTGCTATCTGCCTTAAACTGAAATTGGTTCATTCTCAGCCTGATTTAATTTTCTATTTTTTTTTTTTTGGCGGTACGCGGGCCTCTCACTGTTGTGGCCTCTCCCGTTGCGGAGCACAAGCTCTGGATGCGCAGGCTCAGTGGCCATGGCTCACGGGCTTAGCCGCTCCGCGGCATGTGGGATCTTCCCGGACCGGGGCACGAACCTGTGTCCCCTGCATCAGCAGGCGGACTCTCAACCACTGCGCCACCAGGGAAGCCCTAATTTTCTTTTTAAACGATATACACGTTAGTCTTGAAAAAAATACATACATATATACATCTTTATCGAAGATGTATATCTTTATCGAACAAGTAAGAACCTTATTACATGAGAGGTACTCTATTGAGTATATTTTAGACATTAAACTCATTTAATCTTCGCTACATCCCTCAGAGGTGGATTTTTGTTGTTATCCCCCCGTAAAGAGCTAGAAACTGTGATGCAGAGAAGTAATTAGCCCCAGATTTGACAGTGAAGTGACTGGCAGAAGCTGGATTCAAGTACTGGTAGTCTGGTTCCTAACTATTTTTCTAGTTAAATATTTTTAAACCACAAAAAGAGACAACGTATATTTTATTTAACTCAGAAAAAAAGTTCTGTTTCCATCATTCTGCTCCTATCCCATTTTGTGTGTTTGGAGTTTTGAATACTTTTTTAGGCATGCTCCTGCAAATGTAGTACCTCTTAGGGGAACCCTGCATGATACTAATGAGGCTAAATTTTTTTCTGTTGACAGGGAAGCCTTATCATCATCAAATCTAAAATTCCAACCTATTGCTCCATATACTGCTGAAGAAACTAGCCCTGGTGACAGGTGTTAAACGCTGACCACAGGTATGTACGGAACCTTTTCAGATTCACTTCACTTTATTCTTTTGTAAATCACAACCACCCTTCATTATTCCTGGCTTTAGATGAGTATACACAATTCCACTGAATCATAGTACAAGTTATTCATTAAAAAAAAAAGAGTGGTTGATGGAAAACTATTAAAAAATAAGTTCTATAATAGTACAATCTCGTGGGGTTTATTTTTTCATATTTTTTATGGTTTGTGTGAGCAAGTTATTTGGTTTACAATGGATGTGTTTGTATATATTTTCTAGTGCCTTTTATATATAACATTTATACAGTTCGTGTGTAGCTGTGCACTTACTTTTAGACATTTTGCCATTTCCGGGTTTTATATTTATCAAGTCTATGAAAATTTCAAATAGTGGACAAACATTTGTGAATTCACTGTTAATTATTGTTTGTAAATATGTATTTTATAATGTAGAATGCTTGGAAATAATTTTGAGTATTCTAGTTTTAAGAAAAAAATGTTTAATGTGTAAGTTCTCTTATAAGTATGGTTGTTTATTACAAATCATTAAAACTACCTAAACTTTAGGTATTAATTTAAGTAAATGTTATTTTTGTAATTCATAGTCTGAAAATACTGATATTCAGTACACGAAGATACTCAGAAATTAAAATCTTAAAAGTCTTACATGTATTCAGTGATTTTGTTGTGCTTGCTTATGTTTAACAATTAATTCAGTTGAAAAAGCTTTTAAAACGTAAGTTACAAGTGTAGCTCTGAATGTTGATGTTATAGAAGCTGATTCTGGATCATTCTACAGGGAAAGGAGTAGCGGGAGAGAAACATCTGGGCAGGAAGAGCGCCGTTAGGGACCCGGCTGGCCACACCAAATCCAAGGCTAACAGACTTCTGAAGGGCTGGAGATTAGGGGCAGCAATATTCTGTCCCAGAAGCCTCGGAGAACACCCTTTCTTTGCTCCATCCTCAGGTACCAAGAGTGATCTCTTTGTAATTCTCATTTCAGATCCAATCTCACGGATGTAACTTAAAATACGAGGAGTTTCTGAAGAGTGTTAACAGCAGAAATGCTCCTCCTCCCTCAGAGCTCCTATCATTCCTGGTCCCCTGGCTGGCACACTCTGTCCTCAGGTGTCTAGTCACATCCTCAGGTCGCATCTGCTCACAGGCCTGCCTGCCCACTGGCCTTGCCCTGACTCCTCTATCCTTGCACTTAGCTCCACCCAAAGACCGAGATCTCTACCTTTTAGAAAAATGCCGTAAGAAAAATGTAACGTTTTTAATCTAGTAATTATAAAATTTATTGCAATAAAGACCTGTAACATAGACAGTAGAGTTATAAACATTTTATTTGCTTTTATTTTTTCTTTTTGAAATACAAAATGTGCACATTGAATTTACACAAACACGTGATGGCCAAGTTCAGTGTACATGTATTGTACTACTCTTAATTTCTACACTGGTGATAGCAGGGCAGCTTTCAACATCCTATCTCTACACCAGAATAGATACCTGATTTATTGTTGCAAAGACAGTTGCAAATTTCCTCCTGCTCTAGCCTCTTGGTCTTTGTGATACTTCTGCAAAACAGGGAAGGTGTGTGTATCTTTAGTAATATTGTGGCAACAACTTTACAATTTTGGCTTAAGATCATTAAAAATAATCTGAATTATTGGAGTTTTATGATGAGCTAAATCATAATACAATCCAGATGAGTTGCTTAGCACTTATATTCCTTTTCTATTAAAATTTGATATTATAGTTCTCGATATAATGGAATCACTGGTGCTTTCAAAGTGAATTCTGCTTGCTGTTTGTTCTTGGTAGGCATTAGGGTAGCAAAGGTTTGTTTGTCCCTAAATGGCATCTAATGTAAAGGTGCCATGAGGGAGTCAGGAAAGAGGATGGAATAGGCCTTGAATGCAGTTAAGGATTACTTGTTGCTAAGCATTGCCACGTACTGGATGACAGATGTCCTGACCCTTTGCTAAGCCTGTGGACATCCTCGCTTTGTTTCACACCTTCTTGGACTTCCACTGAGTGACATAACAGTCAACCTGTAGGACTGAACAAATCCAAAATTACATACATCATGTAGGCCTTGGCTGTAATATGTATTATGAAAAATTAAGAAATGCTTATTAAATAAGCTTTATTAGGCATATGCTGACATCTGGTGATAAACTGACTTGTTTCATGTTATAAAAAAATGCCAGGTAAATGAATGTCTTTAACAGAAGGAAGCAAATCCAGAGAAACTGGGACTATGTGTTTGTTTGTTTTTTTCCAATTGTAGTAACCTTGTTTTGTTTACTTAAAGTATAAATGGAATTACAGCATACAAACATGAAAACTAATATCTGGAAATTAAGTGCAGATGCCAGTATGTCAGAAAACCATTTAAAATCCTGGGGCTGAATACATACAAATGAATAGCAAAAAACACAGATATTTTAAAATCACCGATACTGTGAAAGCCTCAATAATCCCGTGGCTAAAGAATCAATAAAACTATATGCCAGATCCTGTTACTTTTGAATATTCACAGGGTATGAACTGACTTAGAACATCCCATGAACTCAGTGGCATTATGAGAAGGATGCAAATTTATAAATGGAAAACTCAACTCTTTTGGGGATTGCTTTATATTAAAACAAAGCTTGTTTGCATAATATGCCTCAGTGTAAAGCTGAGCAATCTATGCTAAAAGTGGTAGCTCCAACTCTGTGTGATAGAATCGTTCACATTTGTCTGATTGAGGACGCATTCGACAAGTTAGATCACATTTTCAAAGAGCTGCATGGAGCGCATGATGTTTTCATCCTGTAAGGGAGGAAATGTGGAATTAAGTTCACCATATCGGCAAAGGAAAGTGCACTGTCTTGCCTCTAAGTACTGCCACCCTCCACCAACGCCTATGCCAAATGTTCAGATACTAGGGGTCTGCAAATGTAAATACTCTTCTACCCATTTTCCACACAGATAAGTATGGAGAGCCCATTTTGTTGAGTCTACTAGGCTTTAAACACTTTATTTAACTCTGACTCGGTGTTAAAGAGGGGCTATTTCTCAAATTATTAATAGAATGCCAGCATGGAAACTGGAGAGGTGCAGAGCATAATCAAAGCGAGCAATGCAAACTGTGGCATTTTAGGTAACCGCCCGCCAAATCACAGAGACTTGTACACATGGAAGGATACAGGGTTTGTGTGTGAGCTAAGAGCCAACTTCATAAAGATTGGAGGTTGGGGTTTAGGAGACAGGTTTGCAGTAATTACACCTCTCTTTCTGAGTCTGTTAGGGCTAAATCTGTGTGGACTTTGGGAACCTTTAAAAATGAATGGTCTCTCAATGCAAGAGAAAGGATTGTTTGTGAGAAACCATTGCCCAGTGTCTGCAGTTTAGCATGTTCCTTAGAAACTTAGGGGGGACAGACTTAGGGCAGGATAGGGGCACTTGGAGATTGTGACTGTTTATAGCAGTGGAAAATGGTAGCAGAACTAATGATGACTTCCACTACTAGATGCCAAGTAACAATACCACCATTAAGTAGGCTGATATCACTAAGTTCGTTCAAAGACCGTCACATTGAAATGTGAGTTGAGAAAAAGGGAGGCATCAGGAAAGGGAAAGTATATCAACTTGAAAATAATGAGAAAAACTAAAGCACCAGCAAACTTCTTTGTCTCCATAATTTTTTTTTTCTTTTTTTTTTTGCGGCACACGGGCCTCTCACTGTTGTGGCCTCTCCTGTTGCGGAGCACAGGCTCCGGACGCGCAGGCTCAGTGGCCATGGCTCACGGGCCCAGCCGCTCCGCAGCACTGGGATCTTCCCGGACCGGGGCACGAACCCGTGTCCCCTGCATCGGCAGGCGGACTCTCAACCACTGCGCCACCAGGGAAGTCCTGTCTCCATAATTATTTTAAAAATTCTTAATCGTGATTCTACCCACGTCAAGTCAAATAACTCTAGGTATGCTAATACTGGTCTGCCACCAGATGGTGGAGAACCACATGGACTTTTCCTCAGGGAGAATCTTCTGCTGTTTAATTTTGTGACTGAAGACCATTACTGGTTCAGCCAAAGATATCTGTTGTCCACATACATTGAAGCAATGATGTTTCTCTTAGAAATCGGATATAAGTTTGGCCAGTGATACACTCTTGGCTGTACTGGAATTCTAAATCTATGGAGGATATGGTAGACAAGTTACATGTTATATGCTAGTTCTGGGGAAAGAACAATTCAAGTCTCACATATGTTTTATCCTCAGTGATGAATATTCTAAAGGATCTGAAGAGCAAAAACACATGTGCAACCTTCATCTCTCCAGGGCTTCCCTCATAGCCTGCCTTGGGATAGACAATGAATGCTGATGAACTGAATGTGCAAATTGGTGATTGTTTTCACAGTGGTAGGCTTACTCATCTCAGCTATGTAGAAGTGGTGATCTTAGGCATATGATCTTTATACTTTGCTCAGTTCATGGTGGCTGGCTGGCAGGACCAAGTTCAGCTGTTAAGGAAGCAAAAGGGATAGTTCCTTTACTATCGTTACTTACTTTTTGGCAACTTTCAATGAATTCATCTATGGTAACGACTCCATCTTTATTTTTGTCCATTTTCTGTTCAGGAAGAAAAGAACGAAAAAATTTGCTCAGACTTACCCCTTGATACTCTCACCCTGAACTGAACAAGCTGAAGCTGATGAAAAGAAAGCCCAGCTGCTTATTTTATGGGGAGGAACTGCTTCAGAGCACAAACTAGTAGCTTCTTAGTGATAAGAATCGTGGCTGACTGATTTTAGGCTGTTGCCTTTTCAATAGAATGTGGTATAGATCTAGAGTCACTCTGTTCTAGTGAAATCCTGCCCTCCAGCTATGACAGACTTCAGGCAACTTGCTGAAACTTTCAGAGCCTTGGTTTTCTCATCTGTGAGATGGGGCTAATGAGGATTTATAAATAACCTCATAGGGGCTTGTGAGAAATGAATGAAAACAAACACCCCAAAACATATGAGACATGGCAATTGCTTGGTGTTCTATCCAGGACATGGTGAGTGTTCAATAAGTGGAGTTATCAATATTATAAATTCAAAACCAAAATTACTAAATTAGTATGATGGTAAATATTCTATAGTTTTGTCTCTTTCAGTAAAAATTATTTTCCTTTACATTCTTTTGAATCATCATGATGCTTTGCAAACATCAGGAAATTTGCTCTTAATTTCACTTCCTCTCTGACTTCTATTGCATTCCTACCTGGAAAAATGTTTCAACGTGTTGTCTGGGAGCATCTTCTTTGAGGACAGGATACGTGCATTTACCCATCATATCGTATATCGCTTTCATTATATCAAGCATTTCCTGAAAAGGAAAAGGCAGTCACGTGAAGCCTCATGCAATGTGAAAATAAACCACTCCGAGAAGCTTTGACAGATTATCCCTACTCAATTTCAAATTTTTTATTTTTCTTTGATTCTTCATTAAATGTCTTGGTTGTCCCAGAGGAAAAGCCAATGGCCTTATGCCTTAAAAGCAGCAGAATCAGAATGTAAGAATCAAGTCGGATCTTGGTTTCAAAATGAATGAAATTCCCACGTATCTAACATGATCAGGAAAGAAACATTCTGGTTTAATGTTTGGACTTCTCTAGATTTCACATTGGCTATCTTTGCTTTATTGAGTTATTATATATTTTATATGTTGATTATCAATTTCTGTTTATTGAGAATAAAATAAACTCCACATCATGAGAATTATACTAAAACTGATAAGTCTCAAAGCTCATTAGGGTTTTCATTGTGTTTTTCCTACTGTGGCTTTAACTAAAGTCACACATGTAAATTAGTCAAAATATGACCATGGAAACACTTCGAAATTTTAATTTTTTAAATTAAAATCTAGTTTTTGATTTGTAATTTTCAATCTTAGTGAAAATAATATCTAGTTAACCTAGACATTCAGATTTATTGTTTACACTTGTTTCCTTCATATCGAAGTTTCCACAGAAGAGTATGGATTAAGTCGATAATATGGACGTAATATATATTTACTTCTGAGAGTATTCAATTCCATTTTAAATGATAAAGCAGTTTGTAGTTTGTAAATTTTACGTGAAGGCCTTTAAGATGTTTTGAGCATAGAAGTTTGTTTGACATAGAATTCATGTGATGTGTTGGGTGTAAATGGTAAGAACAGCATGTTTATGTTAAACATAGAAAGGGATAGAAAGGGATCAAAGGACCAAGAGATACCTAATATCCTGGAGGCACCTGAGTACTAAATGTTTATTGTGTACTAAATATACAAGAGACACTAAGTATCCAGGAGATATGCTCGATATACCTGAATACTTAATACTCATGAGGTCTTAATTAAGCCACCCATTTGTGAGACCCATCTGGCCCCATGTGTCTTCTGCTCAACAAATAAAACCCATGGCCATTGATCAGGTTAATTGTCACATTGTAACTGTGGTCAGGTGAACTTGTCCCTGTGTCTTCAATAGAGCAAGTTGATGTCATTGGCCCAAGATACCTTCTATTTGAAGAGCCCAATGCTCAAAACTCAACTCGGGGGAAAGCTAGTGAGAGAAAGAGGACATATGGACATTGAACCACATCCAGGCTTCAGGTAATGTGGTCTTTCAACCCTACCTCCACTCCATCCTAAATTTGTTATCTTACCCCATCCCGCCCCGCCTTGCTTCTTGCTGTGTTTTAAATTAATTTATTAAACCACTTGATATGAGCATCTGAATTTGGTCTGTGAGGCTTCCTTTTTAGATAGCCCACGTGGGAGTTTATTTGGGGCTCCACTATCACATCAGGTCATTTCCCACACAGTACAGGTCACTACATAATCCACACGATTTTAAAATTACATCTGTTTCCATATGGACCACATTATATGATAGAAAAAAGGTTACAGGCCAAATATTCTAACGTGTGGATATATTTTCTTCCTATTTGATTCCAACTACTATCTTTATTCCATGTACAGTATTCATTAAAATGCTATTAGGAAATCAGGATGTAATCCTTCTATTTTTTTTTTTTTTTTTTTCCTGTGGTACGCGGGCCTCTCACTGTTGTGGCCTCTCCTATTGCGGAGCACAGGCTCTGGACGCGCAGGCTCAGCAGCCATGGCTCACGGGCCTAGCCGCTCTGTGGCATGTGGGATCTTCCCAGACCGGGGCACGAACTCTTGTCCCCTGCATCGGCAGGTGGACTCTCAACCACTGTGCCACCAGGGAAGCCCTCCTTCTATGTTTTATATTTACTTTGAAGATTAACCATAAACTGTTTCTAGCATTCCAAATTTTTCATCAGAATATTTCCCCAGCACTACAGAAAATATTTTAGACTTCCTGAAAAAGTGGTTCTAAAATAATAATTGCGATTGTTTAACATTTTGAAGTGAAAAAATGAAAATGGTCTGAAAGCTAGCAGTGTTGGTGAGGCATTTCTTACTTCTTTAGTGATGTAGCCATCTTTATTTATGTCATACAAATTAAATGCCCAGTTGAGTTTTTCTTGTACTGTCCCCCGGAGCAAAATGGAAAGACCCTTGATGAAATCCTAAAAAATAAAAATAAAAATATAATTTGATATGACATTTCTAAAAAAGAAAAGTAAAACACAAACTCTAATATAATTCTCTGTCAAATGATGGAAGCAAGGGTTACAACCCTCTGGATTTTGAACCATTTATTTATAGCAAAATGGTCCATGTGTTCCTGATTATCTTTTTTTCCAGAGATTTTTTGTGGGCATAAACCACTCCTTAGGTTTAATATTCTTACTTTCTAATTGGAAACTGTGACTTAAATCAACCTTGGAACTGGAAATTGTGTCAGAACAGACACCCAAACAACAAGACGCATGTGTATAAGTGGTATTACTTTCCACTACAAGTGCACACAATTCTTTTACTGAAAATCTAATAACATTGTAACTTTAAAAATACAAGCACATACATAACACAGGTCCCATGAACAAGATCTGCTAACAAGAAATATGGGCTGTCCTTAAGATACAGGCCAATTGAAGGCTTTATTTAGAAATCAAGTTATAATATGCATGGGGGCAGAAGTTAAGAGAATGGAGCTGAAAGCCAGGCTGCCTGAATTCAAATTCCAGCTGTTTCATCTGATAGCTCTGTCCTCAGACAACTTACCATCCTTTTGCCTCTATTTTCATATCTGTAGAAGGGATATGTTAGTATCTACTTCTTAAATTTTTTATGAGGATTAAAGGAGTTAAGCTGTTTATAACAGTGTCTGGCAAGGGCATCGGCTATGTGTTTGTCCAAGTAAATGGAAACCTCAGTCAGTATCACTGTTAGGCTGATATGACTGAACGGCAGGCAAACCAGATTAACTTGATCAAATTCATATATATTTGTTGTTCTGTAGGCAGGGTTAACATTACAATATGGTGAATTCTGATCTCACATAGAACTGACAATCTGTAGTTAGGTAGGAATGAAAGAGCAGAAGGTGTTACCAAGTCCAAGCTTTCTCTGCTCCCCGCAGGACAGGCCAGTAAATCTTGAGACGAGGTGTTGAGGCAAGGAATATGACTTTATTCGGAAAGCCAGCAGACCGAGAAGATGGCAGACTAGTGTCTCAGAAAGACCATCTTATCAGGGTCTGGATGCCAGTTTCTTTTATAGAACAGAGAGAGGGAGGAGGTGAGGAAGTAAAGTAAAAAGGCCATGAGTCTTGCAAATATCTCCTGGAATGGCCAGCCTCAGGGAGGGGATGTGTTAATTTCTTCTTTTCTTGCAGCCATTCACAGGTGGACAGGGTCAGGATGCTTCCCTGAACAAAGGCACTTTGGTTTACCATTCAGGCAGAGGGGCAGTGTTCCCCGAGGCAGGCCATTATGTATAGACAGTATCCTTTTAGTGAACAAAAGCAACGGGGAAGCAAAAGCTAAAGTAAAAGAAACAGATCCAACATGTAGTCAGATTTTGTTCTTCCTTGTAACAAAGGGAAATGCAGAAGTGGCCTCTGGGTGAATTTGTATTCTCTCTACATTTTTACATTCCAACATTTTGTAATTGTTTTCCTGTCTTAATTTCTTTAAATGCTTTTTTTTTAATGGGTGACATTCATGTAGTTCAAAATTTTTAAATATATAAGATTACTGATAAAAAGTATGCCTCCCATTCTTGGACCCTAGTCACCCTATTTCTTTCCCCTAGACTGGCGTTAGTAGCTTCTTGTATTCACTTCCAAAGAATTTTTGTGCATATACAAGTGTAAGGCATATTTATTTACACAAATGATAGTCTAACAGGCTGTTCTGTACTTTATTTTATTTTTAACTTAGCAATAAATCTTGGAAATAACTCTTGTCTTTTTCACTGTTGCATATGTATGAATATATCATAGTTTACTTAACCAATCTCCCATTGAGGAATATTTAAAGATTTCCAATCTTATTAAAAACAAAGCCACAAAGAGTGACCTTATACATACATAACTTACATTTTGAACAAGTATATCTGTAGGATGAGTCCCTAGAAGTGGAATTGCTGGGTCAAAGGATTTGAACATTGGTAAATTTTATAGTTATTTTCAAATTTCCCCCCAAATTTCCCTCTCAAAATCTGTATATGAGAATAGTATAGCTTGTCAGTACTATATGCCATCAAATTCTTTATCTTTTTCAATCTTAAAGGTTAATATTTCTTTCTCAGATTACTTAAAATTTGTTATTTATTATGAATAAATTTGAGCATTTTTTCCAAATGTCTTGATTTATAGAAACTCTTCACATATTAGTGAAATTAGCCCTTGTCTGGGATATATCTTCAAGTATTGTTTCCCAGTTTATCATTTCTTTCAATTTTTATTACATTGATTTTTGTAAAGTAGGCATCTTTTTAGCTTTATATTCTAGATTTTGTCAGCCTTTTACTTTATATTTTTTGGTTTCTGTCATATTGAAAAGACCTCTCCCATTCTGAAGTTATAAAAGGATACTCCCATGTTTTTGTTCTAGTACTTTTAAGGTTTACGCTGTTACATTTAAATCTTTATTCCATTTGGAATTTACCCAATGTTTTTAGATAGCTGTCTGGTTTCACAATATTATTTGTTACCCACTGATTTGAGATGCAAGATTTATCATATCCTTAATTCTTTTATGTATTTATATTTCTGGAACTTATGTTTTATTTCATAGTATATCTGTTTATCTAAGCACCTCTACTACATTGTTTTAATTATTAAAACATTTTAGTAATTTTAATAGCTGTAAGGGCTATTTCCTCTTAACCCTTCTTTTTCAGCTATTTTCTTTCCATTTTTCCTTATTTAAGTATTCCACCTGACCCCTATTGGGATGTTTATTGAGCTAGAGGTAAATTTACAGCTCAACTTGGGCAGAACTGACAACTACATGTTGATGAGTCTTCCTATTCAAGACAATAAGAAACCTTTCCCTTGTCCAGGTTGTGTTTGTCATTGAGTATGTTAGTTTCCTCTTGCTGCTATAACAAACTACCACAGATTTGGAGGATTAAAATAATACTTGTTTATTATCCTCCAGATCTGTAAATCAGAAGTCTGAAATGGGTTTTACTGGGCTGAAATCAAGTTGGAGGCAGAGCTGCAGTCTCCCCAGTGGATCTAGGGATAGAATTTGTTCTCTTGCTTTTTTCAGCTTTTAGAGGCCACTTGCATTGACTGGCTTGTGGCCCTTTCCTCCATTTTCAAAACACAGTACTCCAACCTCCTGTTGTAGTATCTCCTCTTTGCTACCCTGATCTTCCTGCCTCCCTCTTACAGGGACCCTTGGGATTACATTGGGCCCATCCAGATAATCCAAGGTGATCTCCCCATCTCAAGATCCTTAATCACACCTGCAGAAAACCTCCTTTACCATGAAAGATAACACATCCTACGTCCGGACATTAAGATGTGGACATTTTTGGTGGGTCTTTATTCAGCACACCAAACTCTAATACATTTTAAGGCCTTTTGTTTTTTCCAAGTTGTTCTTTCACATTTCTTAGTTATATTTATTTCTAGGTATTTTAATCCTTCCGTTGCTGTTATAAAGGAGGCCACAAGAATTCCTTAGTAGGCAGAAAAAAGAAGAGATGCAG
This sequence comes from Orcinus orca, assembly GCF_937001465.1. Classification (NCBI taxonomy): domain Eukaryota; kingdom Metazoa; phylum Chordata; class Mammalia; order Artiodactyla; family Delphinidae; genus Orcinus; species Orcinus orca. The sequence goes on along the minus strand of NC_064562.1, from coordinate 107,299,606 downwards.
GCAACAAATCTTGAAAATAAGTTTCTCAGGAGGTAAGAGAGGTCAAGAGAAGAAAGCATTTCACTAGGAAAGGATGGTTCATCTTGATACCAATCTTCTGGGGAATGAAAAGAGCTTACTGAGTCAGCAACATGGAGGTCACCAGTGACTAAAGGGAGATGCTTCAGTGGAGGGGAGGGAGCAAAGAGTGATAGAGACTGTTAGAAAATTCACCAACCATGGCTGCATGTGAAGACAGAGGGACAGGGCTATATCTGAAGAGGAGGACAGGATCACAGAAGAGAGTTTTGAAGATGAGCACTTTGAACACTGAAGGGACGAATCTAAAAAGAGGAAAATACTAAAGATGTGTGTGTGTGAGAGAGAGAAAAAGACAGAGAGAGAGAGAGAAGTGGACTACTCCTGCGATGGTGGGAGAGATGGAGATGGTCTGCCCTGGGAAGAGAGGAGGCACATTTCCTCAGCTAATACAGAAGGAAGGAGAACACCATGCAGATGCCCACAGCTGAGAAGAGGTGGGAAGATGAACGAGTCCTCATCTGAGACCTTTAATGGGTGTTGTCTGCTTGGGAGTGAAGGACATGGTGGAAAGGATAAGAACTGAAGGTTTGAGGAGAGACAAGGAGGCAGCTCTGCTCCTGGACAATAAGGTGACTTGTGCAAATTACGGGAAGCTGCAGCTCCCTCAAAATATTTTTCTGCCATCTGCTGGAAAATTGTTGTAATATATTTAAACCTGTAGTATATAATATACTGTAATTAAGAGGTAATGACCCTCCTTGGAGTTGTGTAGTATACAACTTGCAAACTATATAAGCTTTGGCTTTTTTGGAAGGTATAAAATAGTCACTGCAGAGCATGGGAAGGTAGGCTTACCAGAGAAGGATTGCTGGACAGTTTTGAAAAGCCAGATGAGGTGGATGGTTATCAATATAATCCTTACCTGTCACTTCAAATCACAAAGTAATAGTTCTATGCCTTTAGCTGAAAAGAGAGGCTGGACACAACATCCATGAAGATATGCTTAGAGCATTGGTTTTCAAGATGTAGATTGCTGCAGAATCACCTGGAGGGCTTGCTAAAACAGCTTGCTGGGTCCCACCCCAGAGTTCCTGATTCATTAGGTCTGGGGTGTGGCTCAAGAATTTACATTTCTAATAAATTCCAAGGAGATGCTGATACTGCTGGTCCAGGGATCACACTTAGAGAACCACTGGCCTGCAAGAACCATCACTGGCATTGGCCCCATCACCAAGCAGAATAGGCCAGAGCAACAATGGGAGATTTAAAGTCATGTGTGGACTTTTGTTGTTTGCCTCCCTAGTTGGCCCCTATTTCCATTTGGTGCTCCATCCAATTCTGTGGAAGCGCACTCCATCTGTGGCTCTAGTGATGGAGCCATGCCCTGGGCAAAATCAGGAAGCACCTTTTATTCCTTTGGTCAAGGCAATTGGATCTGTGGTTGGCCTGCAACTGAACCCAGTCTACATGAGTGATTTTCAGGACTTCTGCTAGGAAGGGGTATGACAGAGATGCTTTTTCTTTCCTGCCTGGGGAAAAATCAAGCCTGGAGCTCAGGAGCTGCTGGCATCTTCTTGTAACCACGAGGGAGCCCACTCTTAGGTTGCAGCCAGACCTATCTCTGGACTTCTTATTCTTTTTTTTCTTTTTTTTTAAAATTTATTTATTTTATTTATTTCTTTTTGGCTGCGTTGTGTCTTTGTTGCTGCGTGTGGGCTTTCTCTAGTTGCGGTGAGTGGGGGCTAATCTTCATTGCAGTGCACGGGCTTCTTATTGCGGTGGCTTCTCTTGTTGTGGAGCATGGGCTCTAGGCACACGGGCTTCAGTAGTTGTAGCACATGGGCTCAGTAGTTGTGGCTCGCAGGCTCTAGAGTGCAGGCTCAAGTGCAGGCTTGCGGGCTTAGTTGCTCCGCGGCATGTGGGATCTTCCCGGACCAGGGATCGAACCCGTGTCCCCTGCATTGGCAGGCGGATTCTTAACCACTGCGCCACCAGGGAAGCCCCTGGACTTCTTATTCGCCAATACAGTTATATTGTTTTTGTTAGTGTATGATTTTCTATTATTTGTGAAAAAAAGTACCCTGATTCACAAGCTGACATCTAATTCCCATCTTTCTCTTAAATACTATGTATCCTGAAACTGCATACATTGAAAGATAGCTATGAACCTTGAACACCCCTCTCTCTTTTAATATACCATCTTGCAGGATGATATCAATAAACAGTTATTTCAGAACAGGAAATAACTATTTGTGCAAAAGGAAAATGAAAGACTCAAGGTATCTTGTACTGTTCTTGCTCCATGCTTTTCTGAATGGTAATTGAAATCTGTCAAGCAGGAGTTACAAGGCTAAAAAAAAACCAAACAACTCTCAAGAGTACTTTTCACAATCACCTTACTTTTGTCTGTGAAAGGTTACATCTGTTCCCTAATGTACAAAACTGATAGATGGGGATTGGTACTGAATTCTGGTTTCTAATATCTTATGATAAAGGCAATAGAAGGAAAAAGGCATAGAGAAATGACCCTATAATAACCTAGTCTTGTTCTATAGTTAGCTCTGTTTATCGACCAAACCTTTAATTGGTGCCTTAGTGCTGGTTACATACATTCTGCCCACCATTCCCACACTAGGAGCTGCATCAAAGACCCAGCCTTGAGAGAGTATGTGTTATTGAGACCATCTAGATGGTATACATGACTGGACCCAGGTAAGGCCTGAAAAGTCATACATGTGTTTAGTATATTTCTTACTTTATGCTTGCTTTTACATTTTTAGGAAAATTTTTAAAGTTGTTTATTTTCTCTGATATGACCTCCCTTGACTGGAGTTAAACTTCCATAGTGGTTGAAGGATACAATTTCAGGTACTACCTAAAGTTTGCATTTTTGTTTGGAACTAATAAAAGATATCAACATGTCTAAAAAGGAAAAATGTATATTTCCCAAGATTTGTAGCCTAATTTTATCAGGTGAAAGAGATAAAATACTTACCTTGATTGATATACAATTCTAGTTAAGTAATTTAATATCTTAAAAGATGAAACCAGCCACATTAAGCTAGAGGAAAGTGGTTTGATCTCCCTGAAGGCCATTAAAAATTAAATAAGTTTTAAACAAAAATCACAAATATATAATAAATGTATATGTAAATATCATGCTTGATGTAGGTAAAAAATACAGAAAACTATAGAAGAAAGTTGCAATCACACATAATCCTATCACCTGTTCACATTGAATATTCCCACTCTTTTTTAATGCATACTTTGGCATATACTTATAGTACAAGCCATATATTATATATAAAATTATATTTATTTCACTTAAATTACAAGCATTTTCCAATATCACTGACAATTCACTGTGACATCATTTAAATAACTACAAAGTAGGTTTAACTGTATGAAATTGCCCATATTTTTTATCATGTTTGCCAAGAATTTCATATGATAGTTTCATATGGTCTAATCTAATAATACTAGCACAATGAATTTTGGACACTTTGGACCCCAAACCACAATAAGAATTACAATTTAAATGGCAGCCTAGTACTTAAGCAAGCACACACACATACACACACACACACACACAAAATCATACACCAGAAACTAAAGTTATTAGTCTATTTCCATTTCTCTTCTATTAATTTTTTAGTACTCTTGTCATTAATGTCTAAATCAATTTTACCACCTGGTAATCACTGCAATCTCGAGTGTGAAACACTGCTTTGTCTTATGAATATATTCTAATTTATTTAACCATTCTTTCTTATTGGTATATATGTGTATTAATTTAAATTTTTCTTTATTGTACATGACGCTATAGTAAATACTTTTCTCCAACTATCTCCCATCATTCTGACTTATTTCCTAAGGAAAGATGTGGAATTCCTGGGTTAAAGGGCTCTGGGAACACTGAAATTTATTAGTAGTAATGAGGACAGTTTATCGATAAGTGTGTGGGGCTTGGTATTAGGCAATTTCTATGCATTACTTTATGTCAGCCTCACATAACCATAGCGAATAGGTATTGTCGTCCTTATATTAAAGATGGAGGCTCAGAGAAAATACGTGACTGAGGCAAGGGATGCAGCCAATGAGAATTAGAGCTGGAAACTGAACCCAGAACTCTGACTCAAAGCCCAGGCTCTCATTTTGTCTAGAACTGAAGCAATGGGCTGTGGTTACACAGAAAAGTATGATATAAACAAATGCTACATCTCTTTTTTCTGATACTATAGGACATAATTGTACGGTGATATGAAACAGTGACTCACAGTGATTGCAATTTTACTAATAACATTTGCAGAACGTTTGGAGGTACCAGGAATTCATAATTCTTGCCATGAAATGACATGGATAAATGAATTAGAAAATGGCCTTAGCTTTTAAAAAGGGAAAGTGAGTCAGTATGTGAATACATGTGTGACTAGGAACAGAATAAGAAGATAAGATCAGCTGAAGAAGAATCCCAACAGTTAGATGCCCAGGAAACAAAAGAAAATAGAGTGAGCAAGAGAGAGAGAGAGACAGAGACAGAGAGAAATTGATACCAGTTCTCTGAGAGAGACTGACCAGTTGTTATACAGGATCACTAACATTACTGAGCATATTAATTGTGCCAGACCATTTTCTAAACTCTTTAGATTCATCATTTAATCTGACAACGAGCTTGTGAGATATCTATCCTTATTATTTCCATTTTACATTGAGGAAATTCAAGCACAGAGAGATTGAGGAACCTGCCCCAGGTATCCCAGCTAGAAGTGGTAGAGTTTGGATCGAGCCTTCTGACTCACAAGCATGTGCTTTTTCAGATGAGAAGAGATTTCTGGCACCTCCTTGGAGATTGGAGTGTTAAAAGAGGAGACTGAAAAATTCTAGGACCGGGTCAGAAAAAATAGAAGATGAGGCTGGAGCATCTTGTAGTGTCCAAAAGTAAGGAATGAGCAAAGAAAGAAACAAAACAAAACAAAAAAATAAACAACCACAATGATGGGGCCATGTTGAAGCCAACTGCAAGAGCTTCCAGTGGCCCAGCTGGAACAATTTAAGCAAAAAGATAAAATATTGAACTATAACTCAAGTATAAAATATATGTCCATTTGTCCACACCGATATGAATCACTGGTGGAATACATTCATAAATGGAGGAGAAGAGACAAATCCTTCTCTTCTTTGGAAGAGAAGAATTCCAAGTCAACTATGTGTACACTCTACCCTTAAGGAGTCGGAGCATAACTCCCAATCTGTAAGTGTGATCTGTGTATAACTTCCTTCCAAAGAGTATGGTTTGGAAAGAGGGATAAAAGCATAACTTTACAGTAAAGAAATTACCAGCACTACTTCAACCAGGTGATCAAGTTTTACATCAAACGGTCATAAATCATGTTGATACTATGGACTCTTGTTATGTAATAATAAAAGCACCTTACCTCTGTGGTCTTCCTCCTCAAAACACATATCCCTATTCCAATCATGAGAAAAAACATCAAACAAATCCCAACTGAGGGACATTCTGCAAAACACCTGACCAAAACTCCTCAAAACTGTCAAGGTTATCAAAACAAGGACAATTTGAGAAACTGTCACAGCCAAAAGGAGCTTAAAGGGACATGGTGAGTGAAGGTAATGTAAGATCCTAATAGAATTCTGGAACAGAAGAAAGGCTTTCGGTAAAAACTAAGAAAATCGGAATAAAGCATGGACTTTAGTTAATAATAGTGTATCAACATTAGTTCATTAATTGTAACAAGTTTACCATATTAATGCGTGATGTGAATAACAGGAAACTGGGTGTGAGGTGTATGGGAACTCTCTGTACTATCTTTGCCGTTTTTCTGTAAATGTAAAACTGGTCTAAAATAGAAAGTTTATTTAAAAGATGATTTATAAAAAGAGGGACCTGACCTTCAGACTTTTGAAGCAGATAGAGATATTTATTGGATGCTTTTTCTCTTGTCCCTCTTGTAATAATCTTCTACCCCAACTTTCATTAAACATTTCAGTGTATGATAAGAGGGATTCAAAGAACTTGCCCTTGGGGGCCACAGGAATGTGGACAAGGGCAGCCATGGCTGGAGGAGCTGGATACCCCACAGCAAGACTATAAGGACGGAGCAGGCCAGAAGGACAGGGTGACAAGCAAAAACTAGGACACATGCAGCATGGCCACAGTCCTTGGGAATCAATAGAAATGCATGGGTGAGGCCCAGGTTAAAGAACCTTTATGGCAAGAATTGTTGGATTCTACAGAAATTAGTCATGAAAATGGGGGAATGTCAGCTCCATAAGGACAAAAATTTGTGTCTTTTGTTCACTGTTGTATCCCCAGCACCTTGAATATATATATATATATATTTTTTTTTAATTTATTTTTTGCCACCCTGTGCTGCATAGGGATCTTAGTTCCCAGACCAGGGATCGAAACTGCACCCCCGCAGTGGAAGCACGTTGTCTTAACCACTGGCCCGCCAGGGAAGTCCAAAAAATATTTGTTAAATGAAGGAATGAAATGAAAGGACATCTCAGCTACCTTTCCCTTTACTTCGCCAAAGAGCAAAGCTCCTGGAATGGGCACAAGAAAAGAAGAGGAGAATTATGTGGACAGGATGCGTAAGTGTGTGTTGTGTGTGTGTGCGCGCGTGTGTGTGTGTGTGTGTTGAGAGATATAATAAAACTTAATGATTTAATCTAACAAAATGGAATTCTATACCTATTGGTAACATTGCCTAAATAATTCCCCTTGATGCCTGACATCTGAAAAGAAAATAGCTATTTTACTTGACAGAAATGACTCATCCTAGAAGGAAAGTTTTCCTGTAACCATAATTGATATTTGGGGAGAAAAAAACCATTTTTTCTCATCACTGTGAATGACAAAGGGATTATTTTGGGGGGTTTATAATGCCTCCCAGGGTACCACTCACATTTCATTCTGTCATAATTGAATTGTCAGTGAATGGTGTTTTCTTAAAGCTCTGGACTGCGGCAGTCCTGCTGTCAATCATCAGTTACCTGTAGTAAGCAGGGATAGCTATTCCAGAATTGTTCCAAAGGAAAAATACATTTTCAGACTCAACAGTTCAAGTAAACTTGCCATTAGGGGTGTACTCAGAGGAGTGCACTGCTCTGATGGTAATATTCTAGAAAAGGTAACTATTGGTGGTAAAAGTTCAGGGTTGCTTTTGCAGTCAGCAATTGGGTCATTCAGTAATCACTGCGTGGGATGAATTACTGAGTGGTAATTGTAAACATTGGTGATAATACTCAGTAATCAAATCATAGAAGACCATCTCAGATGTCTTCCAGCAAACATAGTGCCTCAGTATCTCCCTCTGCAGGAGGTAATCTATTGTGAGGGTTAAGAGTGGGGGTTGGAAAACTATGGTCCAGGGCTCAAATACGGCCCACCATGTGTTTTTGTTAATAAAGCTTTATTGAAACACAGCCATGGTCACTTATTTCGGATTTGTCTGTGGTTGCTTTTATCTACAACAGCAGAACTGAGTTGGTAGAATGAAGACTATATGGCCTGCAAAGCCCAAAATATTTACAGTTTGGTCCTTTACAGAAAAGTTTGATGACCCCTGGTTAAAACCAATAGGTTTTAGAGACTTAGGTAGAGCTGGGGTTCAATCCTGGTTCTGCCATTTACTAACTATATGACTTTGGACAAGTCACTTAACCTAAGTTTGTAATTCCTCATCTCTAATACGTGGCAAGTAATACAGGTTCTTTATTTTTTATCTGCAACTTGCCACCCCCATCCAAAAATGCTTTTGTAAACTGAAAAAGAAAAACCTTTACCGGGAAGACAGGGGAGGTGGTGAATTTTGGTGCCAAAACTCATTTGATGCCAAAACCTGAACTGAAATGGCATGAAAGTATTCTAATATCTATCTATCTGTCTATCATCTATCTGTCTATATCTATCATCTCTATCCTTTATCATCTACTATCCATTATCTATCCATCGATCACATTAACCAGAAGACATTAAAAGCTATTTTAATACTTCCAAATCGTAGTAGCTTGACACAGTATAAGCTTATTTACCACTCACACACAGTGAAATACGAGTGGGGAATGGGGTTCCGTTCCATGTAGTCATGCAGAGATCCAGCCTCCTCCTACTTTGCTGGAAGGCAAACTGAAATATGTAACCTCACAGTCTCCATAGATGGGAAGACAGAGGAAGGAGATGTGGTCACTTCCACTAATCTCCCAGTGGTCAAAACTCAGTCCTGGTGCCACCTAGCTGCAGGAGAGGCTGGGAATACGGCCTAATCATGTGATCATAGAGCAGAGCACATGGACATTGGATCAGTAGTGCTCTCTGCCATATTTATTGTTTATCATAGTTTTACTGAACAAATGTTACACCCTTGATTATAGCATACTGCAGACCCTGCAGGAGACACTAAATAATATAGAGTATAGGCACAGCATTACGTTTGTAAAATCTGCAAGACTCTGAATGAAACTCAGCTGACTCCAAGGATTTCAGATGAGGGACTGGGGACCTACATATTCCTCACCGGCAGGATAGCACAGTTGCTTAGAGATGCATTCTGGGCCAGAGTGCTTGGGTTTGAATCCTGGCTCTCCTACTTTCTAGCTGTGTGACCTTGGGCAGGTTGCTTAACTTCTCTGTGAATCTCTTTCCTCATTTGCTAAAATGACAAGTTACTATATGTAATTCATTCAGCCCAATGCCTGACTCATAATGAGTGCTAAACAAGGGTCAGCTGGTATTATTGTGTGTAGCTATTACTATTGTTAATGTTATTTTTACACACTTAGTACAGTGATTGACACACATTAAGTGCTTGTTTTATAATCAGATGCAGAGCAATCTTTCACAGCATCACAGAGCAATCATCTGGCCTGTGCTTGAATGTTTTCAGTGTTATAAGATCACTATGTAATAAGATGACCAATGTCATTCTTAACTGGCTTCATTAGAAAAATCTCCCTTGTAGGGGGAAGTTTATAGCAATACAAGCCCACCTTAAGAATCAGGAAACATCTCGAGTAAACAACCTAACCTTGAGAGAAAGAGAAATTAGAGAAAGAAGAACAAAAAAATTAGAGAAAGAAGAACAAAATTAGAGAAAGAAGAACAAAAAAATCCCAAAGAGAAAGAAGAACAAAAAAATCCCAAAGCTAGCAGAAGGAAAGAAATCATAAAAATCAGATCAGAAATAAATGAAAAAGAAATGAAGGAAACAATAGCAAAGATCAATAAAACTAAAAGCTGGTTCTTTGAGAAGATAAAATAGATAAACCACTAGCCAGACTCATCAAGAAAAAAAGGGAGAAGACTCAAATCAATAGAATTAGAAATGAAAAAGGAGAAGTAACAACTGACACTGCAGAAATAAAAAAGATCATGAGAGATTATTACAAGCAACTCTATGCCAATAAAATGGACAATCTGGAAGAAATGGACAAATTCTTAGAAATGCATAACCTGCCAAGACTGAATCAGGAAGAAATAGAAAATATGAACAGACCAATCACAAGCACTGAAATTGAAACTGTGATTTAAAATCTTCCAACAAACAAAAGCCCAGGACCAGATGGCTTCACAGGCGAATTCTATCAAACATTTAGAGAAGAGCTAACACCTATCCTTCTCAAACTCTTCCAAAATATAGCAGAGAGAGGAACACTCCCAAATTCCTTCTACAAGGCCACCATCACCTTGATACCAAAACGAGACAAGGAGGTCACAAAGAAAGAAAACTACAGGCCAATATCACTGATGAACATAGATGCAAAAATCCTCAACAAAATACTAGCAAACAGAATCCAACAGCACATTAAAAGGATCATACACCATGATCAAGTGGGGTTTATTCCAGGAATGCAAGGATTCTTCAAATCTATCAATGTGATAAATCATATTAACAAACTGAAGGAGAAAAACCATATGATCATCTCAATAGATGCAGAGAAAGCTTTTGACAAAATTCAACACCCATTTATGATAAAAACCCTGCAGAAAGTAGGCATAGAGGGAACTTTCCTCAACATAATAAAGGCCATATATGACAAGCCCACAGCCAACATCATCCTCAATGGTGAAAAACTGAAAGCATTTCCACTAAGATCAGGAGCAAGACAAGGTTGCCCACTCTCACCACTCTTATTCAACATAGTTTTGGAAGTTTTAGCCACAGCAATCAGAGAAGAAAAGGAAATAAAAGGAATCCAAATCGGAAAAGAAGAAGTAAAGCTGTCACTGTTTGCAGATGATATGATACTATACATAGAGAATCCTAAAGATGCTACCAGAAAACTACTAGAGCTAATCAATGAATTTGATAAAGTAGCAGGATACAAAATTAATGCACAGAAATCTCTGGCATTCCTATATACTAATGATGAAAAATCTGAAAGTAAAATCAAGAAAACACTCCCATTTACCATTGCAACAAAAAGAATAAAATATCTAGGAATAAACCTACCTAAGGAGACAAAAGACCTGTATGCAGAAAATTATAAGACACTGATGAAAGAAATTAAAGATGATACAAATAGATGGAGAGATATACAATGTTCTTGGATTGGAAGAATCAACATTGAGAAAATGACTCTACTACCCAAAGCAACCTATAGATTCAATGCAATCCCTATCAAACTACCACTGGCATTTTTCACAGAACTAGAAGAAAAAATTTCACAATTTGTATGGAAACACAAAAGACCCTGAATAGCCAAAGCAATCTTGAGAACGAAAAATGGAGTTGGAAGAATCAGGCTCCCTGACTTCAGACTATACTACAAACTACAGTAATCAAGACAGTATTGTACTGGCACAAAAACAGAAATATAGATCAATGGAACAGGATAGAAAGCCCAGAGATAAACCCACGCACATATGGACACCTTATCTTTGATAAAGGTGGCAGGAATGTACAGTGGAGAAAGGACAGCCTCTTCAATAAGTGGTGCTGGGAAAACTGGACAGATACATGTAAAAGTATGAGATTAGACCACTCCCTAACACCATACACAAAAATAAGCTCAAAATGGATTAAAGACCTAAATGTAAGGCCAGAAACTATCAAACTCTTAGAGGAAAACAGGCAGAACACTCTATGACATAAATCACAGCAAGATCCTTTCTGACCCACCTCCTAGAGAAATGGAAATAAAAACAAAAATAATCAAATGGGACCTAATGAAACTTCAAAGCTTTTGCACAGCAAAGGAAACCATAAACAAGACCAAAAGACAACCCTCAGAATGGGAGAAAATATTTGCAAATGAAGCAACTGACAAAGGATTAATCTCCAAAATTTACAAGCAGCTCATGCAGCTCAATAACAAAAAAACAAACAACCCAATCCAAAAATGGGCAGAAGACCTAAATAGACATTTCTCCAAAGAAGATATACCGACTGCCAACAAACACATGAAAGAATGCTCAACATCATTAATCATTTGAAAAATGCAAATCAAATCTACAATGAGATATCATCTCACACCAGTCAGAATGGCCATAATCAAAAAATCTAGAAACAATAAATGCTGGAGAGGGTGTGGAGAAAAGGGAACACTCTTGCACTGCTGGTGGGAATGTGAATTGGTTCAGCCACTATGGAGAACAGTATGGAGGTTCCTTAAAAAACTACAAATAGAACTACCATATGACCCAGCAATCCCAGTACTGGGCATATACCCTGAGAAAACCAAAATTCAAAAAGAGTCATGTACCAAAATGTTCATTGCAGCTCTATTTACAATAGCCCAGAGATGGAAACAACCTAAGTGCCCATCATAAGATGAATGGATAAAGAAGACGTGGCACATATATACAATGGAATATTACTCAGCTATAAAAAGAAACGAAATTGAGCTATTTGTAATGAGGTGGATAGACCTAGAGTCTGTCATACAGAGTGAAGTAAGTCAGAAAGAAAAAGACAAATACCGTATGCTAACACATATATATGGAATTTAAGAAAAAAAAATGTCATGAAGAACCTAGGGGTAAGACAGGAATAAAGACCCAGACCTACTGGAGAACGGACTTGAGGATATGGGGAGGGGGAAGGGTGAGCTGTGACAGGGTAAGAGAGAGGCATGGACATATATACACTAACAAACGTAAGGTAGATAGTGGGAAGCAGCCGCATGGCACAGGGATATTGGCTCAGTGCTTTGTGACCGCCTGGAGGGGTGGGAGAGGGAGGGTGGGAGGGAGGGAGACGCAAGAGGGAAGAGATATGGGAACATATGTATATGTATAACTGATTCACTTTGTTATAAAGCAGAAACTAACACACCATTGTAAAGCAATTATACCCCAATAAAGATGTTAAAAAAAAAAAATATCTCCCTTGTAGAAACCACTGTGGTTAACATCTAATAAATACTGAGGACATATTTGGTGCTGGGTACTCAGCCAAGCCCCTAACTGACATCACTTTGTCATCCTTCCTTTACCCTATGAAGTAGCTTTGCTTGCTGAGGATTCGCAGAGATGAACACTAAGCCCAGAGGGTTGAACTGCTCAGCCCAGGGTCTCACAGCCACTTGGCGGTGAAGGGGTTTTAGATCCAGTAATATCTGGATCCAGGGCCCCTCCTGTCTTACTCACTCTACCCTTTGGAATTAAGCAAATTAAGTAGGAAACTTCCATTTCCCTTTATCTCAGAATCAGGATGGTCTCTGCTGTGCCTCTCAAGATGCTATTGTTACCCCAAATATGTTCATTGCCCAATCATCTCTGTTTTCTAGAGACTTTTCAGGTAGGTAATCAATATAGAAACATAACTACAATAACTTAGTTTTAATTTTGATTTAACATTTATTAATTTAACCATTGGTTTGTCTTTAAAGAAAACAATTTTTTTACCAACATGCTTATAGTATATAGCCATTATAACTAATTTCCCAAATTTTAACCAGCATTCATCACAATTACTGTGACGAATATTACATATTACAATAGCGACATTATGCATGGTTCCATATCATTAACACCAGACTAAATTTACATGTGAAATTGGATACAATGTGCTACAAGTAATTGATGGAACGTTTCTGATACATTAAGTAAGTTCAAGTAATGAAATCACTAGCAGTCTTTGTCTTACTCAAACTAGCTATGAAAGATTGTATTAGGTGAACTGGAATGTTTGACTTTTATGTTATGGCTAAACTAAGGCCGGTGCTGGAATTAATCTTGTTGGTAAAGTGCAGCAGACACTAATACGATGTTGTTCATAGGCTGCCAAATCGGAAGAAACATTACAGGGGACTGGTACCTATGACAATCTCACGTCTTCCCCACTAACTGCTGCTGCCACATCGGAGTCGAGCCCACTGGCCTCGCCTTGACCACTGCCAGCTTCTCCTCCTATTTTCCCGATGATATTTCTCGGTTAAGTTGTGAGATGACACATTGAGTTTCCTGGCCCAGAATCTTCATTTTAGTAGCGCTCAATCTCTATGAGCATCTAGGATGTGTGAGGAAGCACTTTGCTGCCCTGGTCACTCTGCCCCAGGGCCAAACTGAATGACCTCTCAGCAGGCTGCACCTCCCTTTTGTCATCCTGACTCCACAAAGTGTTGAAATGTAAGTCTACCAATTTAATTTTAATATCTCTTGAACTTGTCTCCTCCTCTCCAATGCCTTATCTGTAGTTCGGGCTGACATCAGCTCCTGTCTGGACTCTTGGATAAATAGCTGCTAAATGGACTTGTGTCTAGGAACACAGCCCTGATACCTTAACTTCCCCGCTGAAAATTCTCCAAGGGCGCCTCACCTCCTGCAAGATAATTCAGCCTCCTTAGCATCCTGCCTCAGATGTGTGAGGATCTGTCCTCCGCCACCTTACACAGCTTTCCTGTCACCCTCCTCTTTTGTATTCCACCTTCTAGGTGGTTTACAAATGCTTTCTCTTCATTCCCAGGCCTCTGCCTCACTCCCACTGCTTCCCATCCTGAGCCCTTACTCTCTTGAGCATCTCCGGCTTGTCCTTCAGACCTAGTTCATCAAGTCCATGGACAGGCTTCCCTGATACAGCCCCACCAGTGCCCTTCCTTGTTGATTCCACACCATCATCTGCTTTCCTTTATCCTGGCACTCACTGAAATTTCTGCTCATGTGTAAGATGCACCCTTCCCAATCCTAAATATGCATACCCTCTAAGTTATCTGGTTCCTATTATAAACAGTGACAATTCTGCCCCCAATTCCAGCGTGTGAGTGGGGATTTCCTCACACCATCAAGTTATCTCCAACACCAGATGTGTGTCTTATAATTGAACTTAACGCTGATACTTTCTACCTGGAGACAGAGCCAGATACTACATCATTGCCCCCTCCCAGCCCCCAGCTTCAGATGCTACTTGCAAGTATAGGTTGTCACCTGTGCTTCTGACCAATAGGTTACATATTGGAGGTTCCAACAAACCTTTTCTAGGGTTCAATGACTTTGCTAGAGCAGCTCACAGAACTCAGGGAAACATTTACTTACTAGATTACTTGTTTTTTTAAGAGGATATATCTCAGGAACATCCAAGTGGAAGAGATGCACAGGGCAAGGCATGGGGAAAGGGCTTGAGCTTCCATGCCCTCTCAGAGCCCCCAGCTCTCCCTAAATCTCCGGGTGTTCACCAACTGGGAAGCTCTCTGAATCCTGTCCTTTTGGGTTTTTAAGGAGGCTTCATTACAGAGGCATGATTAATTAAATCATCGGCCATTGGTGATTGAACTCAGTCTCTAGCTCCTCTCCCCTCTCAGGAGGACAGGACGGAGGGACTGAAAGTTCCAACTCTCTAAAATCAAGTGGTTGGTTCTCCTGGCAACCAGCCCCCACCTCTAGCTGAGGTTCAAAATTCACCTCATTAACATAACAAAAGACATCTTTGTTGTTCTCCTCACTTAAAACCCAATGTTTTAGGAGTTCTTTGTCAGAAACTGGGGACTAAGACCAAATATATATTTCTTTTCTTGGATATATATTTCTTATTATAAATCACAATATCACACATATATTAAAGAGTGATAATAATTCTACTCGCTAGAGACAAAGCACAGCCATTCAGAATATAAGCAAATAGATGATTTACACATTCTACCCATGTAATATAAATAAAATATACATAATAAAACAAAATAATACATAATATATAAGTAAATGTAATAAATATATAAATAAATATAAATAAAATATATTTTATTTATTATTATTCTATTATAAATAAATAATGTATTTATCTATGTGAATACTCGGGACATATTTCATCTTACTGATGCTTACATGTAGTATTTTATGAACAAAATTAAATACAAATCACTTGAAGTACATAATTTGAAAAGGAATTTCCTTATAAAATTGTCAGTGTGGTGAATGTAGCATTTTGTTATATTTAATTTCTTTCTTCTATCTCTCACTTACGGACCTTCGAGAGCAGAGTTTTTATCAGCTTTGTATTTCCAAGGCCTACCACAGTAACAGGCCCACAGTGGATGCCAGTAAATACTAATTAAATTGTTTGCTTTCTGGGTTTGCTGTCATGCAGTTGGGAAAATGCACTTTTCTTGTATAAACACATAGAAAGTACTAGAAAGCAAACTCAATGTATTCTGTCATTCGCACTTATTTTGAAAGATAAGAGCAGCTTCTTGACAATACAATGAGGGAAAGTAACTGTTCTTAGGCTTTTTCTTTCCTCTCCTCAAAAATTATCAGGCAGTACTAAGAGAGAAGTTTATAACAATAGATGCCTACATTAAAAAAAGGAGAGATGTCTCAAATAAGCAATGTAACTTTATCCCTCAAAGAGACAGAGAAAGCACAAACTAAGCTTAAATTAGAAAGAGGAAATAACAAAAATTAGAGCAGAAATAAATAAAATAGAGAATAGAAAAACAATAGAAAAAAAATCAATGAAACCAAGAGTTGGTGTTTTGAAAAGATAGACAAAATTGACAAACCCTTAGCTGGACTAAGAAAAAAAGAGAGAAGACTCAAATAAATAAATAAATCAGAACTGAAAGAGGAAATATTGTAACTGATGTTACAGAAATAAAAAGAATCATAAGAGACTACTATGAAAAATTCTGTGCCCACAGATTGGTAACCTAAAGAAAAAGTGGATAAATTCCTAGATACACACACACAACTTACCAAGATTGAATCATGAAGAAATAGAAAGTCTGAACAGACCTATAACTAGGAGATTGACCCAGTAATCAAAAACCTCCCAACAAAGAAAAGCCCAGCAGCAGATGTCTTCACTGGTGAATTCTTCCAAACATTTAAAGAACTAACACCAATGCTTTTCAAACTCTTTCAAAGAATTGATGTGGAAGGAATACTTCCAAATGAGGTCAGCATTACCCTGGTGCCAAAGCCAGACAAAGACATCACAAGAAAACTACAGGCCAATATTCCTGATAAACATAGATGCAAAAATCCTCAACAAAACACTAGTAAACCAAATCCAACAGCACATTAAAAAGATCATGCACCATGACCAAGTAGAATTTATCCCTGGGATGGAAGGCTGAATCAACATATGAAAATCAATTAATGTGATACACCACACTGACAGAATTAAGGGTACAAATCATATGATCATCTCAATAGATGCAGAAAAAGCATCTATTGACAAATTCAATACCCTTTCATGATATATACTGTCAACTAGGAAAAGAAGGAAAGCATCTCTACATAATAAAGGCCATACATGAAAAGGCCATAGCTAACATCACACTCCGTGGAGAAAAACAGAAATCTTTCAATGGAGAAAAATAGAAACCTTTCCTTCTAGGATTAGGAGCAGGGCAAGGATGCCTACTCTTGTTGAGTGTTCTTATTACAATAATAATAATAATAATAATAATAATAATAATAATAATAATAATAATAATAATAATAAAGGAATAAAAGGCTCAAAAAGCAAAAAAAAAAAAAAAAAAAAAAATTACACCACCAAACTCAAATTTTCACCTTAGAAGCACTAAATCCCTTTCAATGTGTCTAAAGTCAAAGCATATTAAAAAAAAAAAAAAATCTAAGACTTACCTCAAAACTTACAGCTCCATTGTGGTCCGTATCAAATGCATTGAACAGAAAATGTGCGTATGTGGTAGAGTCTGAAATGTTGAAAATAAAATAATAAGTTAGCATTTCATTATCCTACAAAGGATTTGTATAGCATGTCCCAAGCCTCTTTCTATCTAGGAAAATCTACTCTATCTCCTTTGACTTGTGCTTTCTTCTCAGCTGCCCACCTTCTCTCCATAGAGGATTGTAATTTGAGATTCATAGGTGTGAGTTACCTACAGAGGCCATTGGTGACAGAAGCTCTTTAAGTTTCTGGCTGGAAATGCTCTGAACACATGGGAGACTTAGGTGATGTTACTGACCCTGGGATGAGTAATGTTACCATAGGTGGGTGTGAGGATTAACAAGATGCATCTGGAAATCGCATAGTGCTTGGCAGGGACTATCTCTAGAAGAAGTAAAATAATAAAAATACTAATAATGAGGCACAGATGAATTGCTATTATTGGTGTTGTTATTATTAGTTTGTTCATCATTTTACAACCCAGATAAGGATATCAGGACTCAGAGAAGTTGAGAAACTTGCCCAAAATCACACAGTCCATACGGAGTAGAGTGGAATATAACTTAGGTCTTTCTGACCAAAAAGCTAAGCTAGCCCATAGCCAGTAAGGCTGCCTGATGAAGTGGAAACCAGGGTGATTTGGGAAGTTTCTGAGGCCATGTTGAAAGTGGATTGTGTGGTCCTAAAGGTTCCCAGTTGAAAGCAGTGAGGAGCTCCTGCTTTGCCTGGGTCCTGGATGGGATTAGAGGCTCTGGGCAATGGTAGACAGCTTTGGACAGCTCTCTTGTCCCAGTGCCACACGATGGTACCTAATGATACTGAAGTTCTCTGAAATCTAACACTTCCTCTGAGTTTGCTTCAAGTAGGTTATTTCCCTCTAATTTTTCTTTCCTTCCATTTTTCTCCTTTGTCTCCCTAATCTCTGAAATTTCTGGCTTTATATTTTTAAAGTATATGTATTTTTCTTATTGTGTTCTTTTCTTAGTGCACAGTTTTCATTTTTAAGTGCTTCTGTGCTTGACCCTTGATCAAATTTACGTGATTCTTTTAAATGTTTCATCTCATGGGTTTTAGCCTTTTATTGTAACCTCTTTTATATTAAAAAATTATAACCTTTTAGCTCATTGGCTCTAGCCTTATATCTTCTTTTTAAAACCTCATCTATTTCTATTTTATAACTTTTAACCTTTAATTTTACTGGGATTTAGCAAAACTTCTGTTCGCCTTTTACTTTATGAACTGCTTTTTGAAGACTGTCAAGAAAGTAAGTCATAGAAGCAGGAGTAGAGAATAGCTCTCCCCAAATAAGAGAGAGGTCAGAGGTCATGCAAACTTCTCTCCTAGCTCTCAAGCATCCATGGCCTGTGTATGGATTTTCTTCCCTGAATGCCTCACCCCAATGGTTAACTCTGTTGCAGGCCATATATTTCACAAGGTAAATTGTATACTCAGTTTCTCAAAATGGTGGTGGTACTTTCTTTCACCTCTTATCTTGAAATATGATGTGAGGAACCACTTATTTTTAAACGTATGAATTAATAACACTGTTTACAATGAGCCAAACAGGCACCACAATTGGGCCTTAACGGTATGTAAAACTGTTGTTTGTAGAGTGGATGTCTATCTTGTGTTTATTGGTCACAGGAAGAAGCCCTTTCGGGTATGAAACCAGGGTTTTGACTACAATCAATTTAGTGAGATTGTTGGGAAGTTCCATATAGAATTATCAAGAATTGTCAGTCTATTTCTATTTGCAAAGTTGTTTTGCTCTCAACAGTACTTTTACGTAGACTTCTTGAACTATTTAGTGCCCTATGGAGAAATGAGCTGACAGATGGTATGCTAAACTTATTTTCAGGGAAGAAAAAATAAGGGATTTTGCGTATTTTAAAATGAGCTTCATTAAGCAGGTCTCTTGTTACTTTATTTATACAGTAAGAGTAAGTGCCTTTACCTTAGCAAGCAGAACGCACCGTGAATAATGGCTCAGAACAAACGATGTTGGCAACTTTTAAAAACTTAAAACACAAGATAATGTAGGCATACAATAATTACCATCCTTCTCAGATGAGGTTGTTCTAGTTTAAAGCTTGACACAGGGGACACACACTCTCAAGGTTTTCCCTAATGTGGTTCAGAGGACGTCTTTTTCCTCTAAATGTACCTTGGCAAGTTTCCTGGAAGTGAAGCCAGTTTTCTAACCTACATATACCAGGCGGAGAGAGGTTGCTAATACAGTAGTGGAGTCAGATTGCCCGAATTTGAATCTCAGCTCTACCAACTATTAACCGTGTGACCTTGGGTGTGTTGTTTAACCTCTCTGTGACTCAGTTTCCTCAGCTACAAAATCATAACAAGATGTACTTCAGAGAGTCATCATAAAGAGATTAAATGAGGTACTATACCCAAAATTCTTAGAACAGTCCTAGGCAAATATTAAATGTTCACTAATTATTAGCTATCATTATTAAATAAATGTCATCAAATATTTTTTTTACAGATTAATACAGTTCACCTGAAAACATTTCTATTTTTTGTGAACTCTCAATTGTGTATCTAAGTGACCGAAGTTCTAACCTAATGGAACTTCATGCTCAGTGCAAACCAGTACAATTATATCATGAATGGTACTGAGTTTCTGACAGAGTTTGGATTTCTTCAGTAGACATCTGGAGACAGTGAAAGATTTTAAAGAAGGGGAATGATGCTACTAGCTTTGATGGGGTGAGAGGAAGGAGATAAGGCGTTGGAAGTGTCTGACTGGGCACAGAGGTGGATTCTGTAGAGAAAAAGGAAACTGTCCACAAAACCATCTTGGTCTGATTTCATCTGACTGTGCTCTTCTTAAATACTCAGTAAATATTTGCTAAAAGGATGAATAACTGGCATCCTGGATTCTAGATTTCAGTACAGTTCAGGGCTCAAAAGAAATGGCAATGGTTTCTGCTCTTCCCATATGAGCTGACAGTCTTCTTTGACCATAATTCCTTCCATATAACAAAAAGTTACTGAGTATCATATGATGACTTTGCTCAGTTTCCTGTAATTTTACTTGTGAAGCTGAAAATTAAGTGTTGAAATTTTACAGTTAGGGGACAAAATT
Organism: Orcinus orca; assembly: GCF_937001465.1. Classification (NCBI taxonomy): domain Eukaryota; kingdom Metazoa; phylum Chordata; class Mammalia; order Artiodactyla; family Delphinidae; genus Orcinus; species Orcinus orca. The sequence goes on along the minus strand of NC_064562.1, from coordinate 107,279,383 downwards.
TGTGGAGTCTTAAGATAGGAAGTGATCTTGGATACCATTTAGCTATTTATCTACATTTAACAAAGGCGGGAAGTGGGTGTAGGTAATGTTAGGGACGTCGTTATGGTCACCTAGTTAGTTAACGGTAGAGTTGGTAATGAAATCAAGACATTCCAACACTAACTCTTAGAAATAAAGGATGTTAGAACAGAAGGAAAACATGAGGATTCTTCTGTTCCACATCTGGTGAAGGAACAACCTGAGGCCCAGAGAAATAAGCTATTTGAGTCACACATTTTCGTGGGGGCAGAGAGTCTATCTGTAAACTCAGGACTCTTGACCTAGTCCAGTGTCTTTAACCCAGTTATGACCAGAGCACAGTGATGATACCAACTAATCCCTTGGTTGGAAAGGCCATGGATACACATACATTTCAGAATATTTAAACAAATACACTTGATTATCATGTTCCAGGTCTGTGGTTGAAATCAGTCTGGTTGATTTCTTTCTTCCACCACAAATCCCCTACTCCCACCTGAATTCAGGCAAAAGGTACAGACTTAGATTAATGCATTTGAATATACAATTCATGGCAATGTTACTACAGTAAGGCAGGTTCACATACATGAGTGGTAGTCTCTGTTAAGTATGTTCTCTCTAAATCACCCTGAAAATTCCTAGAAATATTGTCTGCGCATGAGAAGGATAATCAGTGGGTGGAGTTATTTGGAAAAAAAATTTAAACCTTTATGTCCATAGAGCTCATCTAAGTGCCTCAAGTGTCTTGAACGCAGTGATTGTTCGATAAATATTTGTTGACTTAGATTCTTCTGACTGAAGCTCATTGATTCGTTCCTTCAGTAGCTGTTTATCAGGTGCCTTGTATAGTCAAAGCAAATGCAAAATTCCTACAACAGAAGCAGGAGTAGCCCAGGAAATTGGAATTTTCATGAGCTTTAAAAATGCCTGGTGAGCTAAGAGTTTCTAAGCTAAGGTTTCCCCTGTACGTGGCACTGAAAAGCATTGCTGGGCTTCCCTGGTGGCGCAGTGGTTGAGAGTCCGCCTGCCGATGCAGGGGACACGGGTTTGTGCCTCGGTCTGGGAGGATCCCGCATGCCGCGGAGTGGCTGGGCCCGTGAGCCATGGCCGCTGAGCCTGCGCGTCTGGAGCCTGTGCTCCGCCACGGTAGAGGCCACAACAGTGAGAGGCCCGCGTACCGAAGAAAAAAAAAAAAGAAAAGCATTGCTGTAATGATACAGGTAATGGCACAAACAAGCCATTTCCTCTCGGCTTGTTTTATAGGAGACATACTTTATCCCTTACAAACAGGAAGATTCTGTTCAGTCCAGCTGTGCTGACATCCAGAACTCCAAACAAGTCGTGCTTGGTAAACCATCTTGCTAAGAAGTAGAGAAAACTAAAGAGCCTGACACAGTACAAATTGCAGAAGGTTCTGGCAATAAGACAAAGAACCTCCCTGGAGGAAACTGTGAGACATTGTGATTTATGGACCCATCATTATTACGACTCATAATGAGAGACATCTGTTGCTTTCAGGCCATCAACCTAAATAAATGACTACACAGAAATGTGAGGATGGCCATAACATGGATTTGCCTGCCATCGGAGAATACATTCCTCCTTAGGACATTTTCCCTTTTCTAGCGGCACTGCAAGATACAATTTGCATGCGCGATATTAATTTTTAAAATTGCAAGTCATCATTTTTAAAAGTATTTCATTTCCTTCAGTAATGCTGGCTGCTTTTAGATTTATGCATTCAATTAACAGGAATAATCAATGAATTTTTACGAGTGCAAAAGTGATCTTTCCACAAATCCCTTTGGACTTTGTAACAAGAATCCCTTGCAAAGGATTGTGCTTAAGTAGATGTTCTCTAATGTTGAAATGTTATTTTTCAGATAAGGATAAAATTTTAATGTGGAGTTGTATCCAATTTGTAGCATGTAATAACTTTCATTTGAGATAATCAAAAAATAAAAGATTTCCATTTGTGCTAAGTGTTTTTTTTTTAAATTTTTATTTATTTACTTATTTATTTTTGGCTCTGTTGTGTTTTCGTTGCTGTGTGCGGGCTTTCTCTAGTTGCGGCGAGCCGGGGCTACTCTTCCTCGCGGTGCGTGGGCTTCTCATTGCGGTATCTTCTCTTGTTGCAGAGCACGGGCTCTAGAGCGCAGGCTCAGTAGTTGTGGTGCACGGGCTTAGCTGCTCTGCGGCATGTGGGATCTTCCCGGATCAGGGCTTGAACCCGTGTCCCCTGCATTGGCAGGCGGATTCTTAACCACTGCACCCTCCATTTGTGCTAAGTGCTTTGATATTAATGCCTATCAATATATTGTCAGACACTTAGTTTATAGTAAACATCATTCTTTTAAAAAATTCCATGGTTTTTAATAATTTAGAAATATGTGTTAAACAAATGATATTCTAAATTCCTTATCTATTCAGACAAAGGATCCATTACAATCCTGGCATCAGACCCTATGACCAATACCTGTCTGTGGGCTGTTATTAATGAGATGGGGTTGGGGAAGTTGTCACCTATGATGTATCCAAATTCATGTAATAGTGGGTCATCCTGTGTTTTCTCCGAATTCTAATTTAATTCTTTGAAAAGTCCACCTTAAGTGAAACTTTCTAGTTTGATAATCCATGCCCAAAATTGAAATTTTCAATTTCAACTTCAAATTCAACCTATTAAATATCTAAAGCCAAAAGTGAATCTATTTTTTGTATGAAATAATTAATATTTAAGTGTTGTATACATTCAAAGTGCCTTTTACAGATATTATCCCATGGTGAGGTGGATGTCATTCGTTCATCCATGCATTCACCCTGTTTTGCAGTGAGTATCTAGAGCAACTACTTGTCACTCACTGTTCCATGACCTGTGGACACAGCAGTGAGCAAAGCAGACAAAAACTTCTGTTCCCTTGGAGATGACATTCTAGTGGAAAAAGAGACAGTAAGCAACAACACAAACAAATGAAATATATATTACTAGATGCTCTTGAGAGCTAAAGAGAAACATAAAGAAAAGGCCTGGGCAATATATAGGGGTTGTCATTTAAGCCAGGGTGGCCAGAGGAAGCCTCACTGAGAAGGTGGCATTTGAATAAAAGCAGAGGCAGTGAGAATATTGAGATGGATATTCGGGAGAAAAGAATTCCAGGCAGAGAGAATAATGAGTGAACTCAAAGGCCCAGAGATAGGACTTCCCTGGTGGTCCAGTGGTAAGACTACAAGCTTCCACTGCAGGGTGTGTGGGTTCAATCCCTGGGTGGGGAACTAAGATCCCACATGCTGCACGGCCAAAAATAAAAAATAAAAAAATAAAATAAAAAAACAAAGGCCCAGAGGCAGCAGCAGGACTGCTGTGCTGGAGGAAGGGCAAGAGGCCAGGACCTCTGGAATGAGGTGAGTGAAGGGGAGGGTCAGTGAAGGACGAGGCAGAGATAGAACAGGAGACGGTGACCTTGCCCTATGCTCTGAGTGGATGGAAGATTCTGTGCAGAGCAGTGAGACGACATGGCTTACATTTTACCAGGATTACTCTGGCTCATGTTGAAAATACAGCATGGCTGGGGAGTGGAGAAGAGGGGTGGAATCAGGGAGACTTAGTTCAGAGACCACAGCAGTTATTTTGGCATCAGATGATGGTGGATCTTTTAAGTGGAATTGAAGTGAAAAGATGATGGCAAAGAAATGGATGAATTTCTCTGCACCTTAGTTTCCACATTCATTAGAAAGGGAGAACCATAACTCGGGTTGTTGGGAGGTGATGGGTAACACATGCCAAGGCCAGACACGTATTAGATACATGATGAAAGGTGGCTACTTCAGCTCAGGCTCAATTTATCTGGATAGACTTATTTTATTTCCTCCCTGTTGTTCAGCTTGTCTAATTGTGCCTACCTTGTTCTTTTATAATACTATATTTTTAACCCCTATCCTCACATTTATTTTTTTATGTTGACACTGTTCATCTGCTACTTTAGACTCTAACATTCTTTGGGGCAGGTACCACATCTCACCCCTCTTACATCATCAGCACCTAATACACAGCTGGACACAGAGCCGGCTGCAGGACAAGTCTGAGCTGGGCATCCTGCTGAGTGATTGAAGGAGAGACTATAAGGTCCAGTGGCAAATATATCTCTCACTCATCTCTAACAGGTATGTATTATCCTTATGCGTTCCTTGTTCTCTTTCCAATTAAAATAAAGTCTAGGGTGGTATTAATTTTCTTAGATGCAGGGGTAGGGGTGATAGTGGAGAGTTCCTGAAAGAGAGAGGAAGAGCAGAAAGAATATTAGATGAGGTTACAGAAAAATCTGGGTTCTAACCTAGATCTGCCACTTAGTGGATGTGTGACTCTGAGCAAAACATTTAGCTTCTCTAAGCCCTGGATTTCAGATCCGAAAATTGAGGATAATTCCATTTGTCCTAATTTTGAGAGTTGGGAGAATGAGACGTATAATGCATGTGAAAGCTTTGTGGCATATCCAGGACTCACCCATCATAGTTAGAAAGCACTGCGCCTTTGAGAGATGTGGTATCGAGCACACAGGAATACTGCTTGCATTAAGCTAAAGAGTGAACTCTAGGGTATTTGATAATCTGTAAGTAGCTTACTTTTATGATGTATTGAGAATCGTATGCACTGCATACTGTGTATTAATTCTCTGACATAAAGATGAAAAATGTAGAGTCATGCCATGAAAGATTAAACCAAACTCAAGATTGCAAGCATAATTCTAACTGAGAGTAGAATTCACTGGTCCACATTTGTACTTACCTCCCTGTGGAAAGAACTGCGAGTAAATCTCTTTGAAGGTGTCTTCATTGACAACCCCGCTGGGGCATTCCTAGAGAAAGTGGTAGAGAGGCAATATGAGCAAAGTGTTCATAAAACTGATTTTTTGCCCATTTGAAATAGAACTGCCTACCGTGCAAGGCTGCAGCAAGAAAGTTCCCCATCCACCCATTATCACAAAAAGAAAAAAAGCACACTATAAACTTCGCTTTGTTCCAGTTCTCACAGACTGAAAAAAAAGTTGCTGTTGTAAAAATCTTTGCCTAGTGTCAGCATCAAAGCTGGTCTGACACATTAAAAAAACACACTGCTGTTTTTAAGAACATGTATGTATATTATCAACGAGGTAGGAAAACATTACTTTGTGTTTCATATATCAAGGACATTGCAAGATGCTTCTGATGTGGTCTTTGCTGGGTCTTGGTGCTGTATCCTCTGGAGATGTGCTGGACCCCCATAATCTTTAGTTCAATGAGAAAATGCTGTGCTTCCTTTGGGTATAAGGTGGCCCAACAAGTCTCAAACAGAAATAGTTACTAATTTCTGTTAACAGATTGTAGGACTAAATGATGACATTGTTAGTAATAAGTAACTCTGAGTAAGGCAGGACCTGAAGATCTGCTGAATTTCTGGAGAGGAAGGTTTGAAAAGAAACAGGCCTGAACATAATGAATTCCCACTTTTGTCCCATGGTTGGAGTTATTTAAGACTAAAGGATATTGACCTTGGGAACTCCACTAATGTTGGACTACTGACTTGGTGGGACCAGAGGGTAAAGGTACCCCTCTGAGATTGGGCATTTTCTGTAAAAGGAGCTGCAATCTAAAATGTTAGAAAAGATCTGCCTTGATGCCGAAATCAGGACTAAGTAAGTGGACTTGAGACTGAGGTAAGCGCAAAAACGCTTTCACTCTTTGGAGTTGCAAGAACAATCTGGTCAGGATTCTGAACTGGACACACTCCTTGAGCAGTGGAGACTGACAATCACAAAATAATCCAACATCAAACCACATGTGGGACGTTAATCGTACACCGAAAGTAGGGAAGTGATAAGTTCTATCCATTTCTTCTGAGTAGCTTCTTGTGAACAGGTGCATCTTACCTGAGCTCCCTTGCTTCAGTTCTCACAGGACCCCATTTCCCTGCCTTTAGACATGAATATTCTGTATACTTTAAATTTGACACTGTTACTGGGATCTTCAAAAATCATTTGTGGTCTTTAAAGCTTTTCTTAACTCTTAAAATCATTGTCCCTTCATGAATAAACTTGATGTATTAATTTGATCTTTCTTTATTCTAATGAGCCAGTTATTCACAACTATAATGTGCTTCACATGAGGAATTTTCTGTTTTTTCCTTTGTTGGTTTGAAAGGTAGTACCTTTGATATATAAACACAGTTTCGAATAGTAGTTTCAATGTGAACTTGTGTTTATAGAGCTCGTCAATGTGGACTTTCCCCATTTGATCATTGTAATAAACCTATGACTTAGGAATCTCTATTCACTGAGGAAGAACTAGGCTATGTGGTGAAGTGCCTTGTTACTCAGCTAGCCAGTGGGAGAGCTGGAATGTGAGCTTGGAACTTTCCAGATCATCACAAGGTTTTGAATGAAATAAGCCCTGTGGAAATAATGACCCCAAGGACCTAAGAGGATTGGAGCAAAAAATGAGAGCCAACAACAAATTAGGAAAAAAGCAAGCAAGCAAACTATGATGGTTAATTTTACATGTCAACTTGTCTGGGCCACAATGCCCAATTATTTGGTCAAACATTATTCTGGATCTTTCCATAGGTTGTTTTTGAATGAGATTTACATTTAAGTTGGTGGATTTTGAGTAAAAGAGATTACCCTCCATAATATGGGTGGGCCTCACCCAATCAGTTGAAGACCTAAATAGAACAAAATGCTAATCTCTCCAGAGCAAGAGGGAATTCTCCAGCACATTGCCTTGGGAGCTAATATGCAACATTGGTTCTTCTTGGTTCTACAGCAGACTGCCTTTGGACTTGAACTGCAATTCCTTCCTGAGTTCCTGAGTCTCCAGTCTGTCTCTCTCCTCCATCAGATTTTAAGTCTTCACAATCATGTAAGCCAATTGCTTAAAACAAATTACTTTCTGTATATATACACATCTATTGGTTTTTATTTCTCTGGCAAATCCTGACTAATACATAAGCAAATGAACAATCAACAGCTACAACTCCAAAAGGAAAGAAGATGGCATGTAGATAGCTCATCACTCAAAAGTTTTGACTAAATGACTCTGTCTAGTTGGCAGCAACAGAACCAATTTTAAAAGCAAATAAGCACTTTGTAGTTGGACCCTCTTATGCATGGAAATTGTGATTTATTGGCTATTTATCTCTGAGCCATCTGCTGGGGATAGGAAGGCGAGAACAAATAGATGGCTGCCTGCCATCAGGTGGTGAATTTGTGCAAGGTCAAAGCTGGAAACTTGCCTTGGAGTTCAAATGATTCTAGCCAGAGACAAAGATGGGCAATGAACGGACACCTGCAGCCAGCAAACTTGTCAGCTGTCTCTAATCTCTAGATGTATTTGATAGATATATCTTATAATGTGAAATGAAATTCAGAAATTGATGGTCTCATATGTTTGTTTTATGTTTAATCACATGTCTGTGTCAAACGAAATCCATTCTCTGACAACTAAAAACTCCTGGTCAGGGACTTCCCTGGTGGTCCAGTGGTAAAGAATCTGCCTTCCAATACAGGGGACGTGGGTTTGATCCCTGGTTGGAGAACTAAGATCCCACATGCTGTGGAGCAACTAAGCCCACGCGCCACAACTACTGAGCTCTCGCACCTCAACTAAAGAGCCTGCATGCTACAACTACAGAGCCCATGTGCTCTGGAACCTGTGCACCACAACAAAGAGCCCGCGCACGCAATGAAAGATCCTGGATGCCACAACTAATGCCCAACACAGCCCTAAAAATAAATAAATAAATAAATAAAAATATTTTTTTAAAATTAAAAAGACAAAAATTTCTGGTCAAGTTTTAGGGTGGTAAGTCTCATCAAGTGGATCTGTCTTTATCCATCTTATATTTATTACATTAACTTACATCTTTAACCCATGCATACTGTATGTTTATTATTCTAAGAACTTTTCTGGGAAACAAGGCAGCAGCAATAAACAAGTTAAATGTTGTGCCGTCATAGACCTACATCCAAATAGAACAAGAAAGGTCAGAAGCAACATAAAAGAACACACAAAAATAACAGTCCATAGAATGGTGATCTTTTATTTATTCTAAAGAGTTCTTATGGGAAAGCAATTCATTTTACTACCTTCAGGTAAAAAAAAATTAATCCGATTTTTTAAGACTCTAGTGATTTACAAAATGGTATGAATGATCTATTCTCTAACTCTTCTCTCACCAGTTCTGTGAAGTCATTTCTGCACAAAAGAGGTATCTCCACCTCTCCATTAAGAATGAATTTGACAAGGCTCTTTGTACAGCTAAGTGTATATCATAAAAGATGTGGCTGTGTTAGGTTAACTCTTGCTGCTGTAACAAACATGCTCCCAAATATATAACTTAACTTAAATATATATAAATTTAAAAGAATGTAGTATATTTCTTGCTTATCCAACAGTCTTGGAGGGTGGGGAACAGATCAGAGTTCTTAAGGGACAGAGGCTAATGAAAGCTTGGCCATCGTCATGTGGCGTCTATGTGACCATTTAATCTGAAGGAGAAAAAGACATTAAAGAGTGAGCATTAAAGGTGTTTATGGACCAGGTCTTACGGTGGTACATATCCTTTCCACTCTTATACTTTTGGTGAGAAATCACTTAATATGTCCACCCCAAACCACAAGAGAAGGCTCATGCGCCCAGGAAGAAGATAAGAACACAAACTTGGTGAACTGTTAGCAGTGTCTGTCTCGGAGCCTTATTTGAAAATGCTCCACATGTCTGTGCTCTGAAATAGTTCTCCCACTGATGCTTTAATAGAACCATCATCACATCACTTAGCCATATAAATTCTTTTCATTTCCCCTGGAGTCATTTTTAAAGGATGACATTTTCAAATAAACAAGTGCAGTAAGGCCTAGATATCTAAGTATGAATTTGTTAATTAGGATTTCTTTACTCTAAGAGAAAGAACCCAAGAAGCAGTAGAATTCCCAGCTTTAGAGAGAGTGAGGAAAGCTTCACTCGTATATACTTTGAGAAGTTGCTATAACCTTCTATAAATTTTATGGCTTCTATATTATATTTTCTAATGACATTTCATCTGATTATTAGCAAGTGATCATTTCATGAATATATGTTGTCTATAGAAAAAAATAAATAAAGATTACCCTTAATTATGCTACTGTAAAACTATTTTAGTCTTCTATCTAAGCATGTATTAATATGCTGTACAAATAAAATTAGAATAATATAAGAATATAGTATTGCATCTTCTTTTTTCTTTCTGTAACAAAATATCCTGAGCATTTTCCATGTCATCATTATTAATGGCTGCATAATAATGTGTCCATTGCACTTGTCATATTGTTGGATATTTAGGGGATTTCAGCATATTTTTGAACTGCATAGGAATAACAATGTAGTTAACATTCTAGTGCATGTATCTGTGATTGCACCTGTGGTTCTTTCTTTACGACTAATCCCAGAAGGAGACTCACAAGACCAAAGGGCTTAAACTATGTTAGGTTCTTCATAATGCACAGTCACATTGATTTCCAGAAAGGCTGTACCCATATGTGCTACCACCACTTGTTTATGAGAAAGTTTCACATTGAGAGGGGCTGCTGACCAGAGTCACATGGTAATTTGACACTCACCAAATCCCATGAACAAGCAACAGTAATTTGCTTTCCTCATGAATCTAATCATCATTCTGAAAATTATCAGAGGACGTCAAGGCATTTGTCCAGATCCCTCTAGATGTGCAAGTTTTTCATGCAGACAAGGATGCTTTGATGGCAGGCTGCTGGACCACATCACCATAGCTGTTTAATGAAGGTACATTCAATGCCTTCTTACATACATCATCTCTTCTAACATTTTCACTAACCCTGAGGTGAGGAAAATGAAGCTTGCAGAGATTAAAATGAAGAAACCTGTTGGCATCACATTGTTTTCAGAGGCATACATGTGTTTATTCTTTGAACAAACAGTTATATAGTGCCTTCTGTGCATCGAGCACTGTTCTGGGCAACAAAGAAACAGAAGTGAATTTTTTTTTTAATTTTAGTTTTGCTTTTATGGAATTTAAAGATTAGTGGAATCAACCTCCCTGACTCCATTCATTGCGATGTTAGCCTTCTGGATTACCATCTTTTTCTCCATCAGGACTGAGAAAGTGGCCTTCTGGTGCACAACATTGTTTGCCTCCAAAGCCACCCATCATGGCTGTGTTGGAGAGAGCCATGTGCAAAAGGAAGACTTTTCAACCCAAACTGGGGATACTGATTAAGAAAAAAATTTTTTTAAATTAAAAAAAATGTATCTGTTATGACCAGCGAGTTTCCTTTAGTGCTTCTTAAACCCTTTGCAATGATATGATCAGGATGCAATGACTGTGGAATGAGATTTTCTCAGCACGTAACTGCCATACTTTTGTCAAGTGGTGAAGAGACGCTTGCCCTTTGGGGCCTTGTAGATGTGTTCTTCTCAGCTCCCTTAGGTAGGGTTATGAGAATGTGTCAAGATCAGTTGTAAATGTTCTATGATTACATTGCTGCTACTAATATCAGTATTAATAAAAGAGATTTTTATAATAATAATTAGCATCATGATGATGATGATGATAAGTTAATACATTGTGTTAAATGCTTTACATGGATTTTCTCATGTGAATGGACAGATGCTAGCATTACCTCCATTTTACATAAGCAAACTGTTAGGGAGAAACTACCCACGTTCTCATAATTAGAAAATGGCAGAGCCTAGTCTATTGATCACAGAGTCAGGAAACTTGAGTGTTTAAGCAACTTTAGAGATACAGGTTTCCCCTGCTCTCCAAAAGTAGAGTGCTCCTATGAAACCTTCTGTAAGCTGAAATGGCAGAAAACACAGAAGCAATTACCTAGGACACACCTTGCTAATGTGTGCAGAAAATAAGTTGAGATAAAGCAGAGATGCTCACAGACAGACAGTGGGATATTACTCAGTCATAAAAAGAAATGGAATTAAGTTATTTGTAGTGAGGCAAATGGACCTAGAGTCTGTCATACAGAGTCAAGTAAGTCAGAAAGAGAAAAACAAATACTGTATGCTAACACATATATATGGAATCGAAAAAAAAAAAAAAAGATACTGATGAACCTAGTTGCAGGGCAGGAATAAAGAGGTAGACATAGAGAATGGACTTGAGGACATGGGGTGGGAGGGGGAAGCTGGGGAAAAGTGAGGGAAGCATCGACATATACACACTACTGAACGTAAAATAGTTGGCTGGTGGGAAGCAGCTGCATAGCACAAGGAGATCTGCTCCGTGCTTTGTAACGACCTAGAGGGGTGAGATAGGGAGTGAGAGGAAGACTCAAGAGGGAGGGGATGTGGGGATATATGTATGCATATGGCTGATTTGCTTTGTTGTGCAACAGAAAATGACACAGTATTGTGAAGCAATTATATTCCAAAAAAGATCTATTTTAAAAAAACAACTATGGAGGCTCAATGCTGAGATGCAAAGTGTAGTTCTTCTTAGGGAAGGAGATTGGTGGTGTTGCTTTATGCCTGAGGTGTGCAGCCTCTATATCAGTTAGCTGCAAAATGAACGCTGAATGCTATTTTCACTTTTCTCCTTTTTATATAAAAGTGAAAAATCCTCTTCAGACTTCTTTTGATTAGGGAAAACAGGTACTAATACAGGTCTTTCATAAAGAGAACTTTTGAAAAGCGGGGAATACCTGTAATCCAGTCCAATGGCTTCATTTTAAAAACAAGGAGACTGAGGTTGAGGTTACAGGAATTGCCATAAACCACACAGTGGGCTGCTGAGCCTTACCTTGTGTCTGTGTTTCCTGATGTCTAGGCTGATGTGTGGACATTGCAAACACCCTCATGTCCATACAATAGCTGGTATCATTCTTCCGGGAAGCATTTAGAATAATTTAGTGAAATGCTTATGCTCCTGGGCTCTGGAGTAAAGGAGAAGGACTGCACTGAACCTCTGCTTAAAAGCTGCATAGCTTCAAATTGTTTCATCTAAGTCCTATTGTTCTCCTCTGTAACACGGGGATAACTATTGACACCAGAGGTGTGTTATGAGAATTAGTAAGATAATGCACGTTATGTTATTATCTTAGTCCTCTTCTTTGTGCACCGTATTTGCTCATTAAATATGAGCTGTTAGTAATAATGTTAATAATCTAGAATTTGGTAAGCAGAACTCCATGATACAGAGAGTCGCTGTAACCTCAACATGGCTTTACCAAGGTTAAATGGTATTCATCAAAGCAGTTGAACCCAGTAGAGTACCAGTCTGATATAATGCAATGAGCCTATAAAACAGATATGAGTTACGCCTCCTCCTCTAGTTTTATAAATTGAATCTGCTCTCTCTAATATCATCAGAGTTTACCCTCAAAGGCAGGGGAATACTGCAGTTGTAAATGACAGCTGAGAAGAATAAAGGCTACCATACTGGAAATAAATGTCAGTAGAAACCCAGGAGACTTTTTATTCATTAATTTAAGGAAAAGTTTTCCCTACTAATGCTTAGATGAGTACATTAGAAATAAAGTAGTCCATGAAAAGTGTTGGGAATGGTGCTTTGAAGGGAGATCCACGTATGCATAGGAAATTGCTAAAGAAATTATTTTCTGAGGTGCATTGTGAGTTCCTATACTTTTACCTCTTAAGAAAGCCTTTCAGCATTTCCTCGAAAGTTGTCAGAACTCTGGTGGAATGCTCTAGAAATGGTTACAGTGATATGCTCTAGAAATGGTTACAGATGTATTTTCTTGCTAATATTTGTCCACTACTCCACTGGCTGAAATCTCCTCTTCCCATAAATGATTCTGTTCGGTGTATACCATCTCCTCAGGTTCAGAACAATTATTAAACATTTAGAGATACCTCTTCAGGAATCAAAAAAAAAAAAAGGAATTATGGTACAAAAATATCATGGAGAAAAAGTAAAAGTCCTTGTGAAATAAATAACTCCTTGGGAACCCTTTTATGATATCTAAAATGTCACATCTTTTAAGCATCTATGTTTTTCATCAACTCTCACACCTACTCCTGCTGCCAAGGAAGGCATACATGACAATGGTTGTGAGGTGCTTAAGTTGAAAACCTAAGGTTTCTACCCACAGAAATGTAATGACATCCATGTTTCATCCAGAGACTGTTTTTTCAGTTATTCTTTCTGACAAAGGAAGTAGACTGACATCTTTGATAAGTAGCACAGCAGACTGTGGGCGGAACAAAAAGGGAACACAAAGACTGGACACTGGGCACTCAGACCAGAGAAGAAAACGAGGGAGACTCACATCGTTCCCCAAATAAGAAGAGCATCCATTCTTCTGGCAAAAATAGATGGCAGGTAAGTTGGCCATCTTAGAGGAAGTTACCTTCTTAAGCAGTACAATTGTTACAGACCACACTTAAAGCGAGCTGGGTACGAGTTCATAAGCAGAGACCAGAAAGCATCTTGGACACTTAGAAGAACATGCAGCAATAACCCATGAGATACACCGAAAGGGAACCTGATGAATTGGACAAGACAAGAAGAGGATTTCAGGTGTGTGTCTTTAGGGTTTTTTATCAACAAATTCTTCCTGCTTCCAAACCCATGGGAAGATTGTGTTTCATGGGTCCTTAATGGTTTGCTGGAACCATGTGTCAAACTGCCCAATGAATGGGAAGTAAAAGTGACACTGTAATATTGTGATTTATAATAAGAAATATATGTTTGGTCTGAGTCCCCATTTCTAGCACAGAGCTCCTAAAACCATGAGAGAGATAAAGTTATCTCTTGTTATGTTGATGAGGTGACTTTTGGACCCCACTCAAGGATGGGGGCTGGTTGCCAGAGGAGCCAACCAGGTGATTAGAGCGTTGGAACTTTCAGTCCCACCCCCTGACCTCCAGGAAGGGGAAAGGGTCTGGAGATTGAATTCAGTCACCAATGGCTAATGATTTAATCAACCATGTTTATGCCATGAAACCTCCCAAACCCCCAAAGGACAAGCTCAGAGAGTTTCGGGGTTTGTGAACACATTCAGAGTTGGGGAGAGTGGCATGCTCAAAGACATATTTGAAATTCATCTGAGAACTCAACTGTTTATGTAATATATGTATATATTTGTTTATACTTAAGTGAATTTAATCATAAGCTATTAAGTTCTTATTTTGAGTATGAATCCAACTGTTTATTAATTACTTACTACTTTACAAAGTCATAACTTAAAACTACTTTCAGGGCTTCCCTGGTGGCGCAGTGGTTGAGAGTCCGCCTGCCGATGCAGGGGACGCGGGTTCATGCCCCGGTCTGGGAAGATGCCACATGCCGCGGAGCAGCTGGGCCCGTGAGCCATGGCCGCTGAGCCTGCGCGTCTGGAGCCTGTGCTCCGCAACGGGAGAGGCCACAACAGTGAGAGGCCCGCATACCGCAAAAAAAAAAAAAAAAAAAAACTACTTTCAAATTACCACATGGACTCCATCTAATTATTATAGTTAAGATTCTGGTGTCTGGAGTGCCCCCAGATCAGATAAGAGGTCTCTTTATGGGAGGATGCTTAAACAAGTTGTATTTTTGTCTGACTGTGTTTTATGCTACAGATGTATCATAATTGTTTGTATATATTTAACATTTGAGAAAGTGGCTTTTATCTTCTTAGTTTTCAAGATGTGAACGTATCAAGCTGAGTTATAGTATAATTATTTCATAGGCAAGACAACTTTTTATCCTTTGAGATTTAAAAAAATATTTCCCATTACTTAGTTGATTAAATTGTGAAAACAAAACACCCCATCACCTCCAGCAAGGATGACTTTCGAAAGGTAGATGAAGTGAATTCACTGATACAATAAAGATGATGGATGGAGACTTTCATTCTCAGAGACGTATCATTGGGAAGCATGACTGTCTTCACATATTATTCCACCCTGTTTAATATGTAATCCAATTGGAAAAGCATAGATTCTTTAAAATTAAATTTCCATTCTCCACTTCCCTCGTTTGAAACTGGGGCTGCTCTGGAAAGTCACTCTCCTAGTAGCATGACAATTTAAAGATGACTTGGTATTCTACAGTTGGAGGAGAATTTTCAAAATTTACATGGTGCAATGCCATGAACTGTACTGCTCTCATCACTAGATTCTGTTTGTGGACTCCACTTCTCCCTTTAGACTTGGTAAATACCTTGAAGGCAGGGACTGATTTTTATAGAGCCCAGCAGTGTTCACAACAGAGTATTAAAAATGTTTATCTTGAATGAATAAATACAGAAACAATTCTTAGCTTTTAAGAAACTAGAAAATAAACTTGATCTGGCAGTTTCCTTTAAAACTTGTGTGCAAGTTTTTAGAACTCCTTGCACTCCAAAACAATTTTTTTTCTCTGTAATTCTTCTGTTCTCTTCTATCCAGTTGTGCTGAGGGGGAATTTTTGATGCCTTGTGCTATATTATTCAAGGTCACCACTTTGTCTTAAATACCTCTCTGTCCCTGGACTTTTGAGGTCAAAATCTTGGTTCCACTTCCCAAACCTCATGACTGCTTATCATAAATATAATCACAGAAATTAAGGGGAGACCACCAGGGTCAAGAGAAAACACTTCTTAGTTCAACACAAATTTTAAAAACCTTACCGTATTCAACATTTGGGCTGTTAAAAACTCATTTCAGAATGATAAGATTAGCCCTTCAGTTTTCAGAGCATACAACCTGATCACTAAGAACTAAAACTAGCTTTAAATTTTTGTTCCAATATTCCCAGGTGTTTGAACTCTTAGCAAGTCATTTATTCTCTCTTAGTCTGTTTCCTCATCTGTAAAATAACCTCTAAGGAATACTGACATCACAGGGAAATAAAACAAATGAAAATTGAAATAGATAATGAAAAAGAAAAAAAAAACTGGATACAACCAATACATTAGATATTTTGCTGCTTCCAAAATTTGCATTAAGAACCTTCTGTATTCCCCGAATATACTCCTTGGGGCCAAAATGAGGCCAAAGTGGTTAAATATGAATTTCAGATTGGAAAAAAAAGGGGGAGAAAGACTTTCCTACTTAATATTGGAAAAGAGATGCGTGCTGGGTGATAATCAAGATTCGACTCAGCTGCTAAAGCGTGAGATGTAGGCACATCCTCAGCCCCACGAGGCCCCACTGTCACCCAGGATGAAGGAGAAATATAAGGTACAAGGCACATTTTCTCCTCATCTCCAGCTCTACTCTCTAACTGTGTGGAAGAGGGAAATATTATGGGAGATTTACAGCCAAAACAAAAAACCCAAAACACCAAAAAATAGGCTCCGGTTTCAGCTGTACTAACAAAGAAGTCATTGAAATGTCCCAGGATTCTGAGTCTCAGTCTATAAAATGTGAAAAGTAACAGCATTTTATAGTGAAGAAATGGTAACTCATTGACATTATGTATATAAAGATCCTAGGACTATTCTAAGAATTAGACAAATGTTGATTTCTTTTAACATTCTCTTTTCAAGTCACTTATGTTGATTCTGCAAAATGAAATTGCCCATATTTTGCAGGAAAATGCTTCCCAGGATCTGGCCCAAGTCCTGAGCCTTTATTGGAATGCATGTAGAGTTATTTGATTCGAAGAGTATTCAAAAAAGGATTTTCCCAACTTTCTACAAAAAAAGGGTTCAATTGGTCGACTCATTGTGTTGCTTCCAACATGAGTAAATTCTACAGGTACTCAAAAAATCGTTTGAGGAAATAAAAGACACAAGTGCCCAGAGAGCTGGTCTGTGTACAGTTTTCAATTGCTGTACAACAATACCACAAACTTGGTGACTTAAAACAACACAAGCTTATTACCTCACAGTTCTGAGGGGAAAGAGTCTGTCATGGCTTGGCTGTGTTCTCCACTCAGGGGCTCACACACAAAATGTTGGCTGACTCTGGTTCTCACCTGGACTTTGTAAACCTCTTCCAAGCTCATTCAGATCTTTGGCAGAATTCAGTTCCTTTTGGTTGTAGGACTGAGGTCCCTGTTACCTTGCAGGCTATTAGCCAGTGGCCTCTGTCAGCATTCTCTTCACATAAGTTCCTCCATCTTCAAATCAGCAAAGGTGTATCGAGTCCCTCTTACCCACTGATTCATTCTACTTCCCTTATCATTTAAAGGGCTCATGTGAATAGATCAGACTAATAAGGGTCTCTCCATTTTAAGTTCAACTGATTTGGGACTTCAATTACATCTGCAAAATTTCTCCACACCAATACCTGGATTAATGTTTAGCTGAATAACCGGGAGACAGAAGTCTTCGGTGGGTCATCTTAGCTATCTGCCTACCACATCTGCTTTGTCTCCGTATGGGCTGACTTTGGTTTTCATAGCAGTTTCTGTTTAACAGTCTTTTCTATAGTTACATTTACAGTATATCAAACAATAGAAACTCTTCAGACTTGTACAAATACTGTACTATTTTCACCACAACTAGGAACTATACTACTTGCAGTCCTAGTTTAACCAGATTTGGAAGGAATATATCCTGCTGAGGCTGTGCTCAGCCACGTACAGGACCAGCTGAGACTGCAAAACTGAATATTTTTTTAATGAATGCTATGAACAGTATTCCATATGCTGAGGTGTGCCCTGTCCTTATTTATTTCTGCTCTATATCACCAAGGTCATTATGCAGATTTTATGAAGTGATTAGATCACTTTCAAATTGGCATGCCATCAGCCTAATGATATTGGAAAAAAAAAAAACCTCAACAAAAAATCTACTTAAAAAATCATGGGCTTCCCTGGTGGCGCAGTGGTTGAGAGTCCGCCTGCCGATGCAGGGGACACCGGTTCGTGCCCTGGTCCGGGAAGATCCCACATGCCGCGGAGCGGCTGGGCCCGTGAGCCATGGCCGCTGAGCCTGCGCGTCCAGAGCCTGTGCTCTGCAGCGGGAGAGGCCACGGCGGTGAGAGGCCCGTGTACCACACAAAAAAAAACAAAACAAAAACATGTAATTTTTCAATCAGAAAGAATAAAACACTAAGATGATATTCATGTACGTGTACAGACATAAACACAATTGTAAGAGAATCTATTTTCTGAAGCTTTGCAATAACCATATACTCTTTCAGTCTAATTTTCCCCACCTACCAAATTGGCTGGATTCTGGCTCTTTGATGACTTCACTGTGTCTGTTGTCTCTTGACTTCTTATGTGAGAATATACATTTTCCTCATTCTGTAAGCTGTTTTTATTTATTGGTTTTCAGTTCTTTGCAGTCAAAGACACTTTAACATAAGCAATAACCTTTTGTCATTTTATTACATCTCTCTACAGAACGGGGAAATGAAAATGAGTTCTCTTTATTGGTTGCTGACAAATTTAGTGGAAGTTCTACCGGACCCAGAAGAATAAGCTAGAGATTACAGTGAAATGTGTATGTATGGCGTTGATTTGATTAGCCTAGGTCCAGATATTTGAAAAACCCATTCTAAGGTATATCCAAAGAAGCTGTGAAGGAGTGTAGAGGTTGGAGGATGAACAGAAGTAATGTTTCATGTTCACCTGTGGTCTGCTGGACACTGAGCCTGATGGTGTAGGAGATACATGTAATCATTAAATCCTCATAACAAGTAGAGGAGGTAGATATTTTCTCACATGGTATATAACAAATGAGCTCAGAGGAGTTTAAGAAACATCCCCAAGATCAGACAGATATTAGGCAGTAGGAGAGATCTGAACCTGAGTTTGACTATAAAGCCTTTATACCTTACAAACCTGCCATCTCTGAAAAGCAAGTGTAACTATAGAAAAGAAAAATAAACGAATAGAGAACTAATTATCCCAATATTTTTCATCCCTATTAATTCACCAAAAAATCATTAATCAATGATTCAACAAAGATTCCTAAACCACCAAGCACAGTCCCCATCCATTTGGAGTTTACAGTCCAACAGGGAGAAGGGTATTATTCAAATATTCACACAAATACATAGCATATTAAAACCCATGGGGGCAAAGCAGCATGAAAAATCAAACTGCTTTTCATAAACGAATTCAAATGTCACAGGTGAGGAGATGTAGGGTAGCAGTTCAAGTCCTCTGGCCATTGGCTTTCGTGAGGGAGGGGGAAGACATGGTCAATCCAGCTCTAAACACATTTTATTACAGATTTATTTACCTCCACTTTCTTATTATCAGTTCTGAGAAAGGAATGCTCTGTCCCTTTCTCACATAGTTGCCTCTCATCAAGTTACAATTTCAGGAGCAGCCCTGAGTCTCTGAAGCTTAGCTGTAAGTCAAAGGAATGTTTATTCTCTTTAATTAACTTCCCTTTGTTGCAAATACTAGAGAAGTTTCTACCCACTGCCTTTTGGTGATTCTTCAGAGGTTCTTCTCTAAAGGGGACAACAACAGCCAGACATGGAAGCAAGGTTAATGTCCATTGACGGATTAATGGATAAAGAAGATGCGGTACATATATATAATGGAATACTACTCAGCCATAAAAAAAGAATGAAATAATGCCATTTTCAGCAACATGGATGGACCTGGAGATTATCATACTAAGTGAAGTAAGTCAGACAGAGAAAGACAGATATCATGATATTGCTTATATGCAGAATCTTAAAAAAATGATATAAATGAACTTATTTATGAAACAGAAACAGGCTCACAGACTTAGAGAAAAAATTCATGGTCACCAGTGAGGAGGGGTGACCCCCTGGGGGGAAAGATAGATTGGGAGTTTGGGACTGACACATACATACTGCTATCTTTAAAACAGATACCAACAAGGGCCTACTGTCCTTGTCCTAGCACAGGGAACTCCGCTCAATATTCTGTAATAACCTAAATGGAAAAAGAATTTGAAAACCAATAGATACATGTGTATGTATAACTGAAGCACTTTGCTGTACACCAGAAACCAACACAACATTGTTAATCAACGATACTCCAATATAAAATAAAAAATTTTTAAAAAGTGGGGGGGCAATTAGCCAGGGTCACAAAAGCTGCCTGAGAGGACAGTGTGTCTCGACCTGTACTGTTTCCAGGCTCCCAAGGCGGCGGAGTGGCCCCAGAGACCTCGGCCTGCTAACTGTCAGTCGTAGAGCACATCACATGGCCCTCTGGAGCTTGGGGGACCCGCGGGACGCGCGGCCTCATTCTCCGAGTGTTTCATTACAGTGTTGAGGCACAAGGGGGCAGC
The DNA here is from genome assembly GCF_937001465.1 of Orcinus orca. Lineage (NCBI taxonomy): Eukaryota > Metazoa > Chordata > Mammalia > Artiodactyla > Delphinidae > Orcinus > Orcinus orca. Next base: position 107,259,215 of record NC_064562.1, on the reverse strand, counting down.
AGTGTCCCCCACGATCGCTAGAAATTCCATTTCTAGTTCATACACTTCGGCAGTTCTTTCCCTAAGCTTGGGGCAAGTTGGAGTAGATTTCTCTCCAGAAAGATATTTTCTCTTTATGAAACGTGGCAGGAGAGCTCTTGTTCCCAAATTAGGTAGAAACAAAATTAACTATTTCAGGGAAAGGGACCCAGAGACTGTCTCCTTTCTGGATATTATAGTTGGAGTAAGTCAGCCTAAAACTGCAATCTCTTTTTAGGCAGTTGGGCGGCCCTTAATTTTAGTCACCAAAAATCTGTAGGTTGTAGGCCTAAGGAAACAAGTAAACAAACAAGACAGCCACAAAAATTCTAAAGTTTGAGTATGAAAGTCTTATAAATTTGCTTTTAAGTACATGGGGGCTCTGCTTGTTCGGTTATTTATTGGGGAAAGTTTTAAATCCTCCGTAAAACAGAAATAATGATAATACCTATCTTGGGGTTATTATAAGGCTTAAAAAAGGATAACCCATATATAGTGTTTAGTGTGATACTTGGCATTAACTATGACAGGGATTATTTGTATAATGGTGGGGATATTCATTATGAATCTTTTTAGGTTTTGTTGTTCTTTTCACCTTTATCAAGGATATTAAATTTATCTTTATTAAATGCCATCTGCTTATTCATCTCAAAGGGTTTTTTATAATCCCAAACCAATCTTCCATTTTCTTAGTTGCTCTAGGATATAGCTTTTGGAATTTGATGTCCCTGGCTTAAAATCCACTCATATCACTTACTAGTTGTGGGACTTTGAATAAATTACTTAACTTCTGTGATCCTGAGTTTTCCCATCATTCATTTATTCATCACATATTTTTGAAAATATAGTATATGTCAGAGACTGTAATAAGTGCTGGGGATAAAATAATCAACAAGACAGATGAAGCCCCCCCATGGGGAGCTTAGAGGCTTATCAGAGAAGGTACACATAAAACAAAGAGCTGCACAGATAATCATTTAGGGTTGTGATAAATGCTACAAAGGACGTACAGGAGACCTACCTGAGGAAGTCCCACTTAAATGACTTTCACACAGAGACCTGAAGGATGAGTAGAAGTTAGCAAGAGCCGGGGTAGAAGCCAAGGGCCCGTACATAGCCTGGGATTTGTTCAAGGACTAAAGTGATGACAAATGTGCCAGAAGTGATAGTCTCAGAAAAAGTTAGTTCAAGGCCTGCTAGATGGGTTAAGGATCTAGGTCTTTACCAGTCATATGATGGGGATAATATACGTGCTTTACAGGCTCTGGAGAGAATTAACATAATTTACCTAAAGTGCCCAGCAAAAGTCCCAATCATTTTATACATAATCAATATGGCCGTTTTCTTTTTGTCCTACCAGGGCTGAATTTCTAACTCTGATATAGTATTTTTTCAACACATAATTATTTAGCATCTACTCTGTACCAGGCTCTTTGCTGCAAGCTGAACAGACAGAAGGGGCAAAAGAGACATGGTCTTGCCCTTGCCTTGATCAATCTTTCCACTGATCAGCTATTAGGTTCTTTGCCTTGTGTAAATTTATTTCAGCTGAACAAGAGTTTCAGCATAGCTGAGACATGGTATCTCCTGCTCCCATCTCCCAATACAGAAAAAAACCAAACACACAGAATAAATTCACATTACTGTGGATTACAATGTAAATAACTCAGGATTATATAATTTGTAAGTAGGCGTTCCTTCTGCATCTTTCTTTGCTTTAGCTAATGATTAATAATAATGATGATGCTAATTTCTACAGTGCATACCTGTACATGGTGCAGTGGATTAGGCTGGATCTCTATACTGTTGAAAGGGCTAATAAGACCTCCATGATATTCTCTGAGGCACTAGCATCTGAGGCACTGGAGGGTTAGAAGACTGGCAAGCTATTAGATGTAGCTAATGCCTGTGTGGATATGTTTACCCTAAAACCGAAGTACTCTAACTCGTATTCTTCTCTGCTTATCTGTTGTAATATATTACATAGTGCATATTTATTTATTTATTTATTTAACACATAAAAATCTTGACTTCTCAAAAATATTCCAGGCATAGAAAAGAACTATCAAATCACAAAACTCTACTACTTTTACTCTTCATTTATATCTGCACTTTTTCATTTTTAGAGCTCATAGATATTCAAGACATTTATTTGTAAGTATGGTGAAGGCATTATTCCCATCAGCAAGAGATCCTCTTCAAAATTCATGCTATATAAGTTTGTGATAATTTGTACTCTCTTTAGTGAGGCATAAAGCTACAGGCTTTATGTTCTTGCCACATACTGAAGGAAAAGCAATGCATGTTTTCCTCAGTATTTCACAGATATTTTCATTCTCTGGTTCATCTGCTGTTAATCTTAGTGCTTCCCAGAAAGAGATTAATGTTTGGAGTTAATGACGGTAGCTTTGCCTCATATTTTCTCTGTTTTTGTTATTTTTGTTGGGAGATGAGGAGTCTTGAATTGTTTGGTCCCTATACAATCTTCTGAAAATATTCCAGAAATCTTTTGCATTTTTTAAGGGTGAAAGAGACTTGAATAGGTTTAGAGGATATAGGGAAGCAGCCAGGAGAGACAGGATGGGGAGAATTACAGATATAGGTAAAGAGGGAGCAAGATATCAGAGGGAATGGGATTAAGAACACAGGGGAAATTGACCAACCTTTTGTTTTACACTGGAAAGAATAAATCAGTAAATAAACCTAAATCAAGTGCCAACTACGCTTTAGACCTTGATCTGGGAACTGAGGATGTGGTGGCGACTGATGAAGAAAGACAAGATCCCTCTGTTCATAACTCTCTGTGGGAGCAAAGATGTTTCTGCATATGCATTTACTGATGGAAGCAGGAGAGCTTTGCAGGATGTATAGTTCTAACTGAAGTGAAGCGTGGAGGAAGAGATATTTGATCATGGAAAAGTAATGAGACTGTCAGCTTGTGTGTGAACATTGTAAATAAATAGTGACGGTTAGGCAAGTAGTAGAAGAGTGAAGAGAGAAGACTTGGCTGAGTTGGATTTTTGCCACGTGGGTATTGTGATAGGCAAAAAAATGCCCCCCCCAAAGACATTCACACCCTAATCCCTGGAAACTGTGAATATTACCTTATATTTTGCAGGTGTGGTTAATTTAAGGATCTTGAGATAGAGAGATTATCCAGGTGGGCCCTAAATGCCATTACAAGTGTCCTTGTAAAAAGAGAGGCAGAGAGATTTGACACACATGTAGAGGCGGAGGCAATGTGAAGATGAAGCTGAGAGAACTTTGAAGATGCTGGTCTTAAAAATCGGGTGATGCAGTCCCAAGCCGAGGTAGGCTGGCACCCACCAGAAACTGGAAGAGGCAAGCATTAAATCTTCTCCCAGAGCCTCTGGAGAGAGCATAGCCCTGCCAACACCACGATTCTGGCTCAGTGTTACTGATTTCAAACTGCTGGCCTCAGACTGTGAGAGAAAAATGTCTGTTGTTAGCTACGCATTTTGTGGTATTTTGTTACAGCAGCCCTAGGAAATTGATACAAGTATGATCATACAACAAGAGTAAGGGAGTAGGGATGCTCAAGAGGTGTATTGAGTGATCCAAGGTATACAAGCCCAGAGGAATATGAAACTGGGGAGACAAAGGAAGGGCTGGTGGTAGTAAAGCTCTGGTTTGTAAAGTCAATGAGCAGGATATAGTAGGAGATAGGACCCAAGACAATTGAACAGATGGAAAGTTGTGGTCAAAAAGGTGAAACTAATTGAAGACTTCAGGAGTTGCACATTGTCAGGTAAAGATAAGGTTCAAGTTATGCCCATCGAAGTGAAAAGTTGAGTGGAGAAGAAAATAATGGCATTTAAAAAGTCAAAAATCACCGGAGGTGGGTGCCTGTTAGGACAGGTGGGTGCCTGTGAGGTCAGCTTCATGGATATTGCTTGCAGGCCAGTGAATCAAGAAGATTTTAAATTCAGGGATCAAAGTCTTAAATGAGTATGATATAGTGATTCTGAAAGTGACAGCATGAGATACACCGACTTTAGCTTCCTGTGGCTCTGTTTTATTCTCCTCTCTTCCTTGCTTTAGGAAGTGTCAGTCCCCCATAACACATGATACTGGTGGGGCTCTCAGTCTCAGTACCTACCATATCCCCTGGCCACCGGGCTAACTCATTGTTGCAAGCTTATCTAAGAACAACTCTCCATCTCCCAGGTCACAGTGATTAGTTCAGGTATGTCATGTGACTAAAGCCAGATCCTTCCTTGCTAGAGCTATCAGGACTGATGAAGAGAGAACAGAAAAGATAATCCTAATGATATTATTAGAGCCCTGATCCAGTTGTGCCTGATGCTCTAATTATTTCTCTATCCCAGTTATGTGAGCCAATAAAACTTCTAAAATTTTAATTTAAGATACTTTGAATTGTGCCATAAGGATGAGAAATTGTTCAATAAGGCAAGAAAAGGAAACAGAGTGGAAAAGAAGGCATAAAACTATCTTTGTTCTCAGATGACATGATCATCTATGTACAAAAACTGAAAGAATCAACCAAAAAATTCTTGGAACTAATAAGCGATTAGTTCCAAGGTTGCAGGATGCAAGATTAATATACGAAAGTCAATTGCTTTTCTATATACCAACGATGAAAAAGTGAAAATTGAAATTAAAAACATGATATCATTTACATTGGCACCCCCAAAATGAAATATTTAGGTATAAATCTAGCAAACTATGTACAAGTTCTAAATGAGGAAAAATATAAAACTCTGATGAATGAAATCAAAAAATAACTAAACAAATGGAGAAACATTCCTTGTTCATGGAAAGGATAATTCAATATTGTCAAGATGTCAGTTCTTGCCACCTGTATCCATAGATTGAAAGCAATCCCAATCAAAATCCCAGCAAAGTTATTTTATGAATATTGGCAAACTGATTCTAAAGTTTATATGGGAAGGAAAAGGACCCAGAATAGCCAACAGGAAGGAAAAGAACAAAGTTAGAAGACTGATGCCACCCTACCTCAAGACTTAGTATTGGAGCTACAGTAATCAAAACAGGGCTGTATTGGTGAAAGAACAGACAAATAGACCAACGGAACAGAATAGTGAGCCCCAAAATAGGCCCACATAAATAGAATCAGCTGCTCTTTGACAGGAGCAAAGGCAATACACTGGAGCAGATATAGTCACTTTAAAAAATGGTACGGTAAAAACTGGACATACACATGCAAAAAAAAAAAAAAGAATCTAGACACAGACCTTACACTCTCACAAAAACTAACTCAAAATGGATCATAGTCCCAAAAGTGAAACACAAAAGTGTAAAACTCCCAGAAAAACACAGGTGAAAACCCATAGATGATCTTGGGTATGGTGACGTCTTTTTAGATACAATGCCAAAGACACAATCCATACAATAAATATTTGGTAAGCTGGACCTCATTAAAATTAAAAACTTCTGCAAAAGACAATGTCAAAAGAAATTAGAAGACAATCCAAAGACTGGGAGAAAAAATTGCAAAAGTTACATCTGTAAAAGAACTGTTACCTAAAATATACAAAAAAAAAATCCTTAAAGCTCAACGATAAAAAAAGAATCTGATTTAAAAATGGGCCAAAGACCTCACAGACACTTCATCAAAGAAGATATACAGATGGCAAATAAACAGATGAAAAAGGGCTTATATTATGTGTCACCAGGGAAATGCAAATTAAAATGGCAATGGGATATCACTATATACCTACTAATATGAACACAATCTGGAGCACTGACAACACCAAATGCTGGTGGAGCAATAACAATGCTCATTCACTGCTAGTGAGAATGCAAAATGGTACAGTCATTTTGGAAGACAAAAGTAAACATACTCTTACCATACCATCCAGCAATCGTGCTTCTTGGTATATACCTGAAGGAGTTGAATTGTTACATCCACACAAAAATCTGCACACAGATGCCTTATCCATAATTGCCAAAACTTGGAAGCCACGAAGATACTCTTCAGTAGGTGAATAGATAAATAAACTGTGGTACATCCAGACAATGGAATATCATTCAATGCTAAAAATAAATGATCTGTCAAGCCATGAAAAGACATGGAGGAATCTTAAATGCATATTACTAAGTGAAAGAAGCCAACTGAGAACGTTATATATTGTATGACTTGAACTATATGACATTTTGAAAAAGGCAAAAACTATGGAGACAGTAAAACAATCAGCTATTGCTAGAGGTGAAGGCGGGGGGTGGATTAATAGGCAGAGCACAGAGAATTTTTAGGGCAGTGAAAATACCCTATATGATATTACAATGATGGATATGTTATTCTACAGTAGTCCAAACCCATACAGTGTGTAATGCCAAAGTGAACCCTAAAATAAACAATGGACTTTGAGTGATTACCATATGTCAGTTTAGGTTTATCCTTGGGAAGAAATGTACCATTCTTGTGAGTGATGCTGATAACGGAGGAGGCTCTGCATGTGTGGGGTTGGGATATATGGCGAATCTCCGTAACTTCCTTTCAATTTTGTTGTGAACCTTAAACTGCTCTAAAAAATATGGTCTTAAAAAATTACCTAGAATTAGTTTTTACTACACATACTCCAAAATATCCTAATCTATACCACAATGGTATTTTCTCCCTGCTTTTTGTTCTTTGTAGGATGGTTACAAAGGGATAAATGTAGTCCCTTGTTTCTCTTGTTGGTGTGTTTTGGTGCTTCAGGAGATAACAATCAAATGAGTGAGGGAGAGTTCATATTTTTCTTAGTTATTGTTTCAATCTCTAACCCCAGGCACAAGAAATGATATATTAGTTTATTTTATGAATGTTATTTTCACTAACAGAGAGTTTTAGCTTCAGAGAATTATTTCAAAACCCAGCAGGATGCCGAGACAATGCAAACAAAAACAAAAACAAAACAGTGAAACAAAACAAATTAATCTACAAGAACATTTGAAATTTTAAGAAATAACAATATCACAGCTGTTCTTATTCAAATCAAATCTATTCAACAAATCTCTATTAAACTCCTACTGTAAACCAGGCACATATAAATGAATAGGTGAACAATTTGAATTGACATCTTGTTGTGGCCTAATAATTACATTATATGATGAACTGCTTTGAGAAGTAAAGTGTGGTAGAACACTGAACTAGAAGATCTAGGTCTACCATGAATTAGGCAGAGAGAAATACAGTATGTCAATATGAGTAAATATTGATGATTTTATGACAATAAGATTCTGTAATAACTGCAATTCAGATACCTCAATTCCTTACATTATCTGATAATTAAAAGAGCCTGAGTGCTATTATTTGGAAACCACAAAGGATCTATCTCATTAACACTGTTTTTGAGTCCCTACCATTTATCTGGCACTGAGCTGGGTACTGGGGGAATACAACTGTGAGAAAGACAGGTCCAGCTCTTGTTCCTTGCCCTGTGGTACATATCAGGGGACACTCCAAGGCATCATTATCATAGTAATTATCATTTCACTCTTTACATTTAGCAGGTGATAAAACTCACATTCAAACACTAGTGTCGTAAAACAGTACAAAGGTCTCTCTCTCTTAAATGGTTTCATTATTTTTATTTTAGTCACCCCAAAATAGAATCCTTAATTCCTGTGCAATTCGATAACTAAATAACTGATCATTATTCCCAGAACATTAGTTTGCTTGAGTTAGAAAGGCTCATTGTGCTCAAGTGTCTCATTTTTAATCTGAGCAACCTGAGGCAAGGGATGCCAAGTGATCTGTTCAAGGTCATATTTTGACAGAGCAGGAATAAAATGCTCATAATATCACTCTCAGCCCAAATTTGTTCCACTAAACCACGCATGTCTATAAAAGACAAAAATCAGCGAAGAAATACAAGATTGTCAGGTTTAAAATTCTCTTCTTCTTCAGTTGTACATGTGGTGATGGGAAATAATATTCTTTAAGTCTGTAGTTATATTATTATTATTGACTTGAGTGCTCAAATTTAGGATGACTTATTCTATAAGATTGGAACTCTCACTCTAGAAGTACTTTGAATTATTAAGGAAAAATTCCTCCTTCCTTTTCTTTTCCCTTCCTTCTCTCCTTTATTTTTCCTACTTTCTTCCCTTCTTTCTTTGATTCTTTTCTTACACAATCATTTATTCCACACAAAGTTATTCAATGTGTAGAGTGTTTATGCTGGGATATAAAAATGAGTAAGGCACGGTCCCTGCTCATAATGGGTTCAAAATCCAGTGAGAGGAAAGATGCATAAATAAGTCATTATAAAACAGTGTGATGTGTGGGTTAATGGTTCATAATAGAAGGAGTGGTCACTTTACTAGGGAGGAGAGGACTGGGAGCTGGAAGGCTGGGAAGAGTTTGTAGGGAAACAAACATCTGAAGATTTGTTAGGAATTTACCAGATTTTGAAATAAGGGAAGGGCATTCAAGAATGAAGTGAAGGTAGATGACTATATATATATACATATACAGGCATTTTTCAATGCACTTACTTTTAGTGTGAGACTATTATGCAATGATTAATTTGCTATCCAAATTTTAATGCTGTTAAATCAATAAGCACATTTTACTGATTTTTGAGCATTTATGTCATCGGTAGATTGATGAATGTTGCCTTAGTTCACCTTTAAGTTTACAATGGCAAAACTGTTCAAAAATCATTTACTTCTGTTTCCAGCATAATTTGTTTTTAGTGGAAATTCTCACTTGGGTTGTTTTTTTTTTCTTTTATCATTTACTTCTGTTTCCAGCATAATTTGTTTTTAGTGGAAATTCTCACTTGGGTTGTTTTTTTTTTTTTTCTTTTATAAGTGACTCTGAGATAATTGTCTGAGTGTCCAATTATACTTTCTTACTTAAGAAAGTTTAAAATATGATTATATCTTAAAATGGGCTATTCTGTAATAGTTTTTCCCCCTTAACTATAAGGGTTTTACTATATACTTCCTTCCATGGTATTTTATTTTCCCCTTACACACTTTTCACTTGGTATTTTGATAACTCATTTACTTGTATATATATAGCTCATCAGATTGTAAGTGCTGTAGGGAAAGGGACTTTTTTGTATATCGTGTTAACTCTGTATTCCTACATGTAGCACAGTTCCTAATAAGTAACAGATTAGTATTTTGAATGAATTAATGAAGGTGCCACAAACTACGAGACACAAGGGAAGAGATGTACATATAAATGCATGGAGATATAATTCACATGATAATGGACGTGTTACATTAAAAATAAACCTCTGAAACATATCAGACAAAATATTTTAAAGTATTATCCAAAAATGCCATGATTGTTGTTTCTATGCAATGAGGAATACCTTGGATCCCAACAAATTAGTCTTTCCACCAAAAGGAGCAGAATTTCACCCATCCTATCATTGTAGTACATGGTGGAAGATGAGCACAGAATGCACTTGACTATGTCTTCTGGTGGAAAGTCAGCTCTGAAAAAATAGATACAGAAGGCAATCCCAACCCAGCAGATCATGTTGGAATTCAGCATCTCATAGAGGATGCTGAAGGAAAGCAAAGACCCCAAAGTAATGTAGTTATACTTAGTCTATGCTCATAGAGAACTTTGAATAAGTGCATAAGCAAAGACTATGAATCTTCAGAAAATTGTATAAGGCTCTAATGAAAACACAGGGATACCTCAGTGTGATTATCAAAAAGAGGAGAAAGAGCTACTAGACGCAATCCAATAAGTAGTTGGTGAATTTAGAGCAAACTAAAATAGAAAAATGTATTTTCTCAGCCACACAAAATAAAGCATTTCTAAGAGTTTGAACTAAGAGTTCCATAGTGCGGAGGAAGAGGGAGTTGATGTAAGAATTCCCTGATCATTGGGTAAAATATTTTATTTCTATAACGACTTCAGTTAATGAATAAGAAGCCATTCCTTAAGGCCTCCTTCCATAGTGTGCATTTAGTCCTTCTCAAAGAATCCATTTGTTTTCATATTAAATTCCTAAGTTAAACAAATGAGCAAACACAACTTCTACATGTGTTATTATCATTTTTTGCCTAAACTAGGTAGGCAGATTCTGTCTATTGCAATTGCAAAGCTGTTTGCCAGGGCGAAGAAAAGAGGGAAGGAGCCTCCCTTTCCCTAGCTCCCATCTCTTCAAGAAAGCTTTACCAAGGTTTACTTCCTCATATTAAAAATCCTGCCATTTGTGATGACACAGATGGACCTTGAGGGTATTATGCTATGTGAAATAAGTCAGACGGAGAAAGACGAGTACCATATGTCTTCACTTATACGTGGAATATAACAATCAATCAAACAAAAAAATGAGCAAACTAAACCAAATAAAAACATGCAGATGCAGAGAACAGAGTAGTGGTTACCAGAAGGGAAGGGGAGGAGGGTGGAGGGTAAAACAGGTAAAGGGATTATCTGTACAGTGATGGATAGAAGCTAAATTTTTGGTGGTGAGCACACTGTAATAATGTATGCAGAACTAGAAATATAATGTTGTACACATAAAAATGTAATGTTATAAACCAACATTATATGAATAAAAAATAAAACTCGTTTGCTAAAACACTACTACAGTAGCTCAAGAATCACGATAGTCCGTAAATATTGCCAGTATTTTGTTAGGTTTGTACCATTTCTATAATCTAAAAAATTTCTAACAGAGCCAGAATTCATATATTTAAAATCTGTCTTAGATAACAAATATAAAAGAAACAAGGGAATAAACACCACAGATTAAAGAAAGACAGGTAAAGGCAAAATAAACTTTTTAAAGATGATGTAGAAAAACAAATTTATGACTTCAAAGTAGCACTAACCATAAGTATTAGATTGCAAAAACTGTAATCTAATACTTCCTAAACCCATGACCTTCAGGAGTCCCTTTCACAACTATGCTGGCTCTGTCATGTGACTTTCTTTGGCCAATCACAAAGCTGCTGTAATTACATGCTTGAGAAGTGCTAGTGCATTGAGCTTTGCCCTCTTCTGCTACTCTCAGGACATCTACTACTACTGTCAAGTGAAGAAGTACAGGCTAGTTTTCTTGGCTGAAAGCCTGCCAACCATTGGACATTTATGAGACACCATCCTAGATCTTCCAGGTTCCAGCTGACATATATGCATGAATGAGCAATGCAGATGTCAGCTGAGCCATCAAGAGCAGCATTGCTCAGGTGACTCACAAAATCATGAGCTAAATAAATGCATGCTGTGGTTAGCTCCTAACATTAGGGTGGTTTGTTACACAGCAAAAGCTGACATGTAGAAATTGGCACCTAGAGGTGGGGTGCTGCTGTAACAAGACATAAAATATGTGACATTTACTTTTGGACTACGCAGCAGGTGGAAGGTGGAAAAGCAGTGAAGAAACAGCAGACTGTGGAAAAATGGTGAACAAACTATTAATAGAAGCTGAAAAAGCAATAACAACCTGCTTTAGCTGATAGAGAAATAAGAAAAATGTCACCTGCAGTAACAATGGAGGAGAGACAATGCCTCTAAGGAACATATGGAACTTGGCAAGTGGGTTTATAGGAAAAATATTGCAAGTACCATTCAGATTCCTTTTTAGCTGGCTAAGGTGGAGGAAGGAAAGAGAGAGATCAGTCAAATAAGATGGTTTATTTTGCAAACAGAATTTAGGGAGGAAAAGGAGAGGCCAGAACTTACTGGGTTGGAAACTAAATCTACCTCATTCTCAATTCTTCTGTTTGTAAAAATTCTTACGTTTGGGGGCCAGAGGGAAAAAGGCATGTTATATACACAGGAATGACTGTGATGATGGCAGAGATTTCTCATCATAAACAATGCCAGTTAGAAGACAATAGAGCAAAATCTTTAAAATCCTGGAAGAAAAAAAAAAAGTCAACTTGGGATTCTTCATCCAGTGAAAGTCTCTTTCAATTCAAAAGGCAAAATAAAGACATTGTTAGACATTAAGAGAAGAAAGATTTCAGCAACAGCATACCTGTACTGTAGGAACTGTTGAAGGAAGTCAATCAAGCAGAAGAAAATTGGTATCAATAGAAACCTGGTTCCACATAAAGAATGGAGAGCAATGACTGTGGTAACTACATGGATAAATAAAACATTTTTTATTATTTAAGTATCTTTAAAAGGCAACCAATTGTTGAGGGAAGCTGGGTCAGGGATATATGGGACCTCTGTACTTTTTTGCAAAATATTGTTTAAAATAAGTTTAAAATGAAAAGTTTTTAAAATTAAAAAAAGATAAACTATCTAAAGCAAAATTAGTAACAATGCTTTTTAGTTATATTCTATGTAAAACGAAATGTATGAATACAACAGCACAAAAGCCAGGGGCAGAGAAATGAAAGTATACTGTGGCAAGAGTTTTTTTTTTACTATATGTGGAGAAAAATGATATCACTTGATAGACTGTGATAAGTTAAAGATATGTGCTATAAACACTAAAGTGACCACTAAACCACAAACCACTAATAGCACAATTAAACTTTATAACTAATGTGATAGTTAATTTTATGTGTCAACTTAGCTAGGCCTCAGAACCCAGATTTTTGGTAAACACTATTCTAGATGTTTCTTTGAAGATATTTTTTAATGGGATAAACATTTAAATCATTAACCTTTGAGTAAAGCAGATTGCCTTTCATAATATGAGAAGATGTCATTCAATCAGTTGAAGACCTTAAGAAAAAGGCTGACTGCCCTTGAGCGAAGGGGAATTCTGCTAGCAAACCACCTCTGAACTCTTCCCTGGCTCTCCAGCCTCCCAGCCTACCCTGCAGGTTTTGGACTTGCTAGCCTCTACAATCGGATAAGCCAATTCCGTGAAAATACATTTCTTTCTCTCTATATGTACACACATCCAGTTGGCTCTGTTTTTCTGGGGAACGCTGACTAGTACACTAAAAAGCCAAAAAAGGAGACAAAAATTAAGTAATAAAAATTACTAAATATAAAAGAATCATAAAATGAGAAAAATTCTTATGTCTTCTGTGAAATGGACATTAATAATTACTCATAGTGTGACTATGAAATCAAGAGGTTACAGACCTGTTAAAATATGTTTAAACCCCTTAGCACCAAATCATGTAGCAATTCTTAAGAAGATGTGCTTCATTACTATCAGTAACTATGTCCTGGTTTCCACTGTAATTTTTTTTTTTAACTTACCGATTTCCTATTATTATTCTCAATAATGCAGAGTCTTTCTCTGAGTTGCAGCTTTAATGTTCTTGATCCAGTGACTCAAGCCAGCATGTCTAATTTCTCAAATTTGAGAAAAGTTTTTGATGCAGAGTGAGCAGGAAAGATGGAAATAATTAAGAAAGAAAACCCCCAAAAGTTGAGGGCCCCAAAGAAAAATGGTTTCAAATGAATAGATAATATGCATAAAACAGGTACATTGACTAGTAATGGATGGAAGTCATCTGTATTGCATCATAGGTTGATTTCCTAAATACCAAGTATTTCAATAAATAGCTATTTTAATAACATATATGTTCAAAGAACCCAGCAGTTTGTGCAAATGCAAAATTCTGAAATAAACAGCAGTTCTCTATTTTTCATTTCTCTTAACCCTAGCTGGCTCAAATGTTTCCCTTTGCCAACCCTTACAATGAATGTAAAAATCCAATTTTAGTGCTACAACTGAAAAGGCCTCAAGTGTTGCCAGATTTTTCTAAGGGGATATTTTCTGTTTTTGTCTACATTTGTATTCTACTCATTTAATGGAGGGAAGTAATAGAATTTTTCTCTCTGCTATAGAAGCTATTTCAGAAGTATACAGATGCAAGGTTAGAAAACATATTTTAAAAACCCCAAAAGGGAAAACAAAAATGATTTATTGGTTTTGAACCCTGAGGTCTTCCAACATAATAGTCAAGCATGCTTGGAATATAAAATTGTGCCTTTAGAGAAGTACAGTGGCGCACCCTGCAGTCCACTGAAGCAGTCTTCCATGGTATGGAGGAAAGAATTCTAAGGTGGCCCCCAAGATTTCCTGCCCCTTATGTACATACCCTGCGTGAATTTGATAGACTTTATTTTGTGATTGGGTAATGCTACATGGCACAGTTAACCTGTAAACTGTTAAAACAGGCAGGTGGGTCTGACCTGATTACAGAGCCCTTTAAAAACAGAGCTTTCTCTGGCTGACTGAAGAGGAATAAACCAGAAAGGGGAAGCAGGAAAATCTGAATCACAATTGCTGGCTTAAGGATAGACAGGATCAGATGGCAAGGAATGGATGCTGTCTTCTAGGAGCTGAAAGCAGTCCTAGCTTGTCATTAGCAAGGAGATAGGAAACTCTGAAATATAGCCCCAAGGAACTGAAATATGCCAATAGCAAGAATGAGCTTGGAAGTGAATTTTCCTACAGAGTCTCCAGAAAATCACTCAGCCTGGCTGACACCTGGATTTTGGTTCTGTGATTCCCTTGGTAGGGAACCCAGTCATCCCGTGCTGGACTTCAAACCCACACAATTGTCGGTTAATGAATGGGCATTTTTAACCCTTAAATTTGTGATAATTTGTTATGCAGCCATAGAAAACTAATAAACATGGTTTGGATCCTACCCAAAGAGTTTTTGTTCATTATTTTATATTCATTTATTTATTTATCCATTCATTAATTTCTGAATGCATTAATTAAGCGCATACTGTGTGCCAGGCTCCCAAGCTTTCTCAGGAGTTTTTAACTTACAAGGCAATTTCATGACCCAAAGCCTGAAGACAATGTTATTAGGATACTGGAATGTAATATCACCTTCTCTCTCCAAACATGATGATATACAGAAAATATAGACACTGCAAGTTGGGAAACCAAGAATTCAATATGTATGTAGTTTTGTGGCTCATTAAGAAAGCTTGGTAGGCCTTGTGAAAAGCTGTAGATATTGCCCATATTTTAAAAAATGAAGGCAGTAGATGACAGCATGTCAGCCTAATTATTTTGGCTGTCTCACAGGCTTATTGAAATTTCCTCCTAGTTTTTCAGATATCCAGTGACTATCATGCCTAGAAGTTCTAAATGCAGTGTCCCAGGCCACTTTAATTAATTTTTTTTTTTCACAGAGGTGGGGAAGCAAACAGGAACCTGAGTGGGGTTTGCTGTCAGATGATTCTTCCCGGCTCTGCCGATGTCCACTCCCATCAAATAGGCAAATCTCATGCCTTCGGGGAAATGAAATTCTTGGCCTCCTCTGGGTTTTGCTTATTAGACCAAGAGAGAGCAAATTAACACACCACCACTCAACATAAAGCTTTCTTCCTGAACAAGAGAAAATATTTGGTGGCCAGACATTCATGGCATCTGCAGGTAATGGAAGAGAGAGGGACAACTTGATTCCTGCACTGAGGCATTGCTAATCAGGTTGTACCCTGTCTCTTCAGAGAAACATAGACTCTCTTCTCTTTCTTTCTCCCTTTCTCTTTCTTCCCCTCAGCTTCCCTCTCTCTCTTTTTCATTCTTTCTCTCCTCCCTCCTTCCTTCTCAACCCTCCTCCCTTCCTTCTCTCCTTCCTTCTGTTCTTCTTTCATGTCCTTCTTCCTTCCTTTCAACTCTCCCTCTCCCCCTCCCTCCCTCTTTCTCTATCTCTTCCTTTCTCCTGTCTTTAATCACTTCTAATTATCCCAAATTCCAGTAATGGTCCTTTCCTCCCTTCTTTAGCGGTAACCAACATTTTGTGTTTGCTATGTATCCTTCCAGACCACATTTAATACCTTTTTATTCATATATTCCTGTAGAAAATATAAAGTCTTGCAGACAATAACAGTGTTGGCTAGGACGTGGACCAACAGGATCATTTATATTTTGCTGCTGGATTGTATGCTGTCACTATGTCTTTGGAAACCACTCCAAATTATTGAGTAAAATGTGCAAAACTTATAAGTCAGCATATGTTTTTTCCTGGGCAGATACTTCAGATGTAACTTTACTCACATGCACCAGGAGAGACGTACAAGAATTTTCACAGCAGCATACAACACAGGGGCAAAATATTGGACACTTTCTGTCATGCACATGACAGAAAGATGAAGAAACAATTGTGGTATATTCATTTAATAGAATACTATATATCAGTAAAAATGAATGAATTGTTTCCCACATGTATTAGTTGCCTAGGACTCCTGTAACAAAGTGCCACAACTGGGTGGCTTCAAGTAACAGAAATTTATTTCCTCTCTCCTAGTTTCTGGCAGCCTTAGGCATTCTTTGGCCTGGAGATAATTGTCTGTTCTTCACACAGAGTGCTTCCTATGTGTTTGTCTGTCTCTGTGTCCAAATTTCCCTTTTTTATAAGGACACCAGTCATATTGAATTAGGTCCCACCCTACTCTAATGTAACCTCATCTTAAATAATTACATCTGCAATTACCTTGTTTCCAAATAAGGTCACATTCTGAGACACCTGGGGTTAAGACTTCAACTTTTGAATTTTGAGGGACGCAATTCAATCCACAACAATACATATATATCAATCAATATCACAAATATAACATGAGGTCTCAAAAGTGCAAATCACATAAGAATATAAAAGGTATGATTCAATTTACATGAAGTTTAAAATATACAAAAATAAACATATATTGAATAGTATATATACATATGCTGTGAAACTATAAAGAAAATGTGGAAATAATAAGCACAAAGTCTAGCAGAGTTTTTACTTCTGGTGTCAGGTAGGGGAATGTGACTGGATAAGGGTCAGGAAGGCTGATGCTCTCTTTTCTAAGCTGGGTGGTGGATAGAAGGGTGTTTGTTGTATTACTAGTCATTAAACTATACACATGTTGTATACACTTTATAAAATATCTGACATATTTTATGAGAAGTGGAGGATGGGCAACATGGGTGGTGGTGTTCAAAAGGTACAAACCTTCAATTATAGTATAAAGTCACAGGGGATGTAATGTACAGCCTGGTGACTGTAGGTACTAAGATTGTATTTTATATGTGAAAGTTGCTAAGGAAGTGAATCTTAAATGTTCTCGTCATAAGAAAAAAATTGTAACTATGTGTGGTGATGAATGTTAACTAACCTTATCGTGGTAATCATTTCACAATATGTACATGTATCAAATCATTATGTTGTAAACCTAAAACTAATGCAATGTTATATGTCAATTATATCTCAATTTTTTCAAAGTAGGAAAAAAAGTAAAAATAAATAAATTTAGAGACCAAAAAATGACATATTCCATAATAAAATAATCAGGGGGAAGAAAACAACTTGGCAAAAAAAATCTCAAATAAAATATATAGTTCTGTTTTTGTGATTTTTGCATAAGCTCTATCATAATGAATATATTCCGACTCTTGCTATTTTTTTCTAAATATTTTTGGATCATACATGTATCCACATATAGATCTAGTTCATTCATTTTCAAAGTTGCATATTTATTTCTCTATTCCTGGACATTCCCAATGTCCCATTTTTTCTCTATTACAATTTTCAAGGTTTGATGACAAATTTTCTTCTGGAGACCTGGCAATGACTTCAGTCAGTCACTTAAGCTAGTTTCCCTTTACCTCAGTTTCTTCCTCTGAAAATTATTTATATGAACTATGTAGCACTTCAGTAATTAGCTAATTGCGTTTATAAATATATTAGATTAGATTAGATTCTGTTTCCCTCTATTTTAAGTGGAGAAAGGAAGGCCATAATCTCTCTTGTGAGTCTATTTTTTCTAATCCAATCTTTTTCAAAGTGTGGTCCCCAGACAAGTAGCATCCACATGTCTTGGAATTTGTTACAGATGCAAATTCTTGGGCTTCACACCAGACTTAATGAGTCAGGAACCGTGGAGGTGGGGCTGTGATCCATGGCCCCATCCTCTCATACCTCACTCAGACACTGGAAGAGGCTCCACATTGATCTCTCAGCCTCTGGAGTTTACCTTCTCATAGAATTGCAGTTCTAATTGTACCATTATCCTGCTTAAAATCTGATACTGGCTGTCCAGTGTCTTCTGGATAAAATAAAAAATGGCATGACTTCAAAGCCACTGGGAATCTGATTTGCGTCCCCCTCTAGCATATCTTATCTCACCTCTTCTTTCGCCCACCTCTCAGAATGCAAGCTCACCCTGCTCTCTGGCAGTGAGTAAAGATGTACATTTCCTGACTGGCCTTACTCTCTTAACCCCTGGGAGCCTTTCAGAATGCAATGATCTCTCCTTCCTCTGTCATAGCCATCTTACATCAGGCTTGGGTTTCTTCTTCGGGTTCTCTGTCCCTCCGTGTCACACCAAAAATTCACTGTATATATATATATACATTTTTTAATTAGCCCACTTGGGTCCTTGAAAGATGTAAAGTTATTTTGAAATGCAAAAAGATGGTATTTTTGCAAATGGAGCAAAACTCAAGGTTTTTGGATGGAAACACAAGAAAATATTCATAGAGTTTTCCTCTGGGGAGGGGATAGGAAAGTTGGGTTATAGGATGGGGAGGAGGTTTACCACCTGCACTCTTGATTTGTTATCATGACCAGGCTTTTTTTTTTTTTTTTAAACCTAAAAATCAGCTTAAAAATGAAAACACATTTGTCACAGGGTACATAGATGTGTGTTGCAGGGAGAAGGAATGCTAAAGGGTAAGAAAGTGTGCAAAAAAGAATAAAAGCAATGCTTGAAATGAATAAGTACTGGGGAAGGAAGAAAAATGCTTATCCTAATAACTATTCCAGTTTTTCTTAACCTTCAGAAATATACTAAAGCCTTTTAAATGTAAAATTTTCTCTTGATTCCCTTCTTCATGTTATTTTTATTATTCCTTTTTTAAATATGTATAAATGAACAAGGTGTATGGTGATGGTAGCATCATCCATTCTAAGAGCTTTATATATATAATTTGTTAATCTCAAGTAAGTTACACATAGGTAGGAAGTGGCAGAACTGGGTTTTGAACAAAGGAATCTCGTGGAATCTATAATGTTCTTGTACAGCCACGAGACCAAATTAAACTAACAAGATAAACATAAACACATTAAAAAGCCAGTCGATTTTGAACTCACAACTTTGATTTAATAAGTGCTGCTGTTTTGCTAAAACAAAATTGCCCCTCACAGTGTGACTATGGAACAGGATTCTATTCCATATGGGACAAATCACATCCTTGTGAGTTTGCATGGTTCTGCCATGGCTGTAGGTTGTGTGCTCAGCTAGTTCTCTCACCATCTTTTGAATAACTCGAGATCTTTATTTGTAGATTGCCTTTCTGACATTTGGCTTTTCCTACACCAAACATGCCATTTACAGTTAACTACAGTTAATGCCAGCCTTCTTTATTTTCTCATTACCCCATGTCAGTGCAAATAGCACCACTTGGCACCAGCAAAAACCTTAGCGCAAACACAATTTGAAGATCTCGCAATCACATGGCAGTTTTCAGAAATGAGGTTATCCAGTGATCTTGCAACAGGGGTCAGGAAACTATGGCCTGTGGGCCAAATCTGGTATGTTGCTATTTTTGTATGGTCCATGAGTTAAGAATGGTCTTAACATGAATTTGTCTCTCTCTGTCTGACTCACTTCACTTAGTACTGCTTATACGTGCTTATATACAGTTACCAAAGGGGAAAGGAGAGAGGGATAAATTAGGAGTTTGGAGTTAAAATATACATACTACTATATATGAAATAGATAACCAGCAGGGACCTACTGTATAGCACAGGGAACTATACTCAGTATCTTGTAGTAACCTATCATGGAAAAGAATCTAAAAAAGAATAGATACATATATATATGTATAACTGAGTCACTTTGCTGTACACCTAAAACTAACACATCATTGTAAATAAAATAAATATTTCAGTATTTATTTTATTTATTGAAAAAGTATTTCAATAAAAATTTTTAAAAAAGAATGGTCTTCTAAATGAAGGGCCAGACACTATAAAACTCTTAGAGGAAAACATACGAAGAACACTCTTTGACATAACTGCAGCAAGATCTGTTTTTGACCCATCTCCTAGAGTTATGAAAATAAAAACAAAAATAAACAAATGGGACCTAATGAAACTTAAAAGCTTTTGCACAGCAAAGGAAACCATAAACAAGACGAAAAGACAACCCTCAGAATGGGAGAAAATATTTGCAAATGAAGCAACTGACAAAGGATTAATCTCCAAAATATACAAACAGCTCATGCAGCTCAATGTCAAAAAAACAAACAACCCAATCAAAAAATGGACAGAAGACCTAAACAGACATCTCTCCAAAGAAGACATACAGATGGCCAACAAACACATGAAAAGATGTTCAATATCACTAATCATTAGAGAAATGCAAATCAAAACTACACTGAGGTATTACCTCACACTAGTCAGAACAGCCATCATCAAAAATCTACAAACAATAAATGCTGGAGAGGGTGTAGAGAAAAGGGAACCCTCTTGCACTGTTGGTGGGAATGTAAATTGATACAGCCACTATGGAGAACAGTATGGAGATACCTTAAAAAACTAAAAATAGAACTACCATGTGACCCAGCAATCCCACTACTGGGCATATACCCAGAGAAAACTATAATTTAAGAAGACACACACACCCCGATGTTCAATGAAGCACTATTTACAATAGCTAAGACATGGAAGCAACCTAAATGTCCATCAACAGAGGAATGGATAAAGAAGATGTGGTACATATATAAAATGGAATATTACTCAGCCATAAAAAGGAATGAAATTGGGTCATTTGTAGCAACGTGGATGGACCTAGAGTCTGTCATACAGAGTGAAGTAAGTCAGAAAGAGAAAGACAAATATATTAATGCATATGTGTGGAATCTAGAAAAGTGGTATAGATGATCTTATTTGCAAAGAAGAAATAGAGACACAGACGTAGAGAACAAACCAAGGGCAAAAGGGAGGGTGGGATGAATTGGGAGATTGGGATTGACATATATACAGCATTAATGCTACATATAAAATAGATAACTAATGAGAACCTACTGTATAGCTCAGGAAACTCTACTCAGTGCTCTGTGGTGACCTAATGGGAAGGAAATCCAAAACAGAGGGGATATATGTATACATATAGCTGATTCACTTTACTGTACAGTTGAAACTAACACAAGATTATAAAGCAACTATACTCCAATAAAAATTAATAAAAAAATAAAGAAGAATGGTCTTTATAATTTTAAATAGCTGAAAAAATATATATATATGACAGAGATGCATGTGGCCCACAAAACCTGAATTATTTACTATTTTAGCTTTTTTATAGAAAACTTTTTCTGATCCCTGTCCTCAAATATCCTTATATCAGTTTTCTTTTTTTTTTAAGTAAAGATTATCATGAAGTAAAAACACAAGCTGGACAATATCTTTTGGAAAGCTTCAGGACCCTTGGGAACACATTTTCAGAAAGCCAGGAGGAAAACACATTTTTTTCTACTGGAGAATGTGGTCTGTTACTCATGGTCCAATATTTGTGAGATAAAAGCACAAATAGACCATTGCCCAGGAGAAGCACAGCCATTCTTGGTACTAAAACCAAACAGAAATTACTCCCAGGACTGTCGTAAAGAGGACACTGTGGGAGGTTAATGACGTCCTCCCTGGCGTGCCTACAATAGATGTAACAGCAAGTTTTGTACAACAATCCACAGATAGCCTGATGAGGTCATACCAAATGTGATTCAGTAAAGGCAGTTTTCAAGGGACCTTAGAGTGTGGGTCAGGTATGTGGCTTTCTATTGAGCTGGCTAGATGTTAGACTAGATTGCAGCCTCTGGGGTATGAAGACACTGGAGGCGCTTGGGGCAAATCTCCCTCGATATCCTTTCACTTGGAGGAGCTGTTTGGCTACATGAGGAAACACTTTGCCACGCAACTGAAGGTCAGCTTATCTATGCTGCCAACTGAATTCATACCTACTTTATGTCTTCACTGTGAAAGAACACAGCATAAAACTGAGAGCATGGCAATGCAAAGTTCTATGGGTAGGATTAAACACATAAATAAAACAATGATGCCATGAAAGCAACAGATCTGCTGCCTGAGACAGCTCCTCTCTTCACGTATCGTGAAGAAGACAAAGGACCCATGAGCAGTCACAACGCAGCAATGACATTCACGTCAACAGGCAAGATGAAATCTCTGCCTCGATTTGGTGAGAAGCAACTATGCGTAGCTTTCCCGCGAGATTGATCATTGTATTTATTAAATTGTATACTTTAAAGGATATAATTACTCACATTTATTTATAAACACATTTATATTTTATTAGTAACTGTTGAGTGGCCTGGCTTATCACACTTTATGCCAGTTCAGTCAATGTGATAAAATCAGAGCGCACACAGCCCAAGTGCTCCTCTTAGAAAGTGTCCTGTGAAACCCCAACTTGCTCTTTGTTAAAGTAGTAGTTATATATGCTGTTATATACATATGCTGTTATACATACAGTTATATACGCTGGATTAAAGGTCAGCTGTACTCTGGGTCTATCAGACAGGTCCACATCCAGAGTTAATAAGGGTGAACTAGTTATGAGAGGATTTCAGATCACTGTTTGGAGCCACTCACTCCTGTCTCCACCTCTGTGGGCAACACTTTTTTCTGGAAACTCTATTTAACTTGGATTTTAAAATCAGCTGTCAATGATTTATCTTCCATCAACAGTTTACTGCCCAGTCCTCTCTCACCCCCAGCAAAGTTGATGAGACCTTTAGGATCAGAGGCTACTGTTATTTGTATTTCCAGGACTCAGCCCAGTGATGGAGTGAAGATGCAATTTTTACCCCACACCTTCTATACTCAGGACCCTCTGAGCTAAAACGACTTATGTCTTTAGTATCAGAGTCCTTCGGAGGTGGCAAACTCACATGTACTTCTTTAGTTGTCTGACCTCTCCAGTGACAGTAACGGTCTATACCCTGCAAATCACTGGGACTTGGGAAACACTCCGAGCGATTTTGGCCAATGACTTTTGTTAATGAGAAGAAAACAAGAATTGATAAACATACCTGTGACTTCCTGCCATTCAGTTGGTGAATTGTGAGGTTAGAGGGAGTTAGGGTTGGGATGGGGGAACACGTGGAGCCTATGTTTTCGTTGTTGTTTGACCTACTTAAATCTCTTCACACTCTGACTATAAAGTGCAAGGTTGACTGGGGGAACTGGCATTCTGGCACCTCTCTGCCTAGATTTGGACTTGGGCTTCCTCTTCCTCTCTCTCTCTCTTTCTCTCTGTCTCTCTCTTCACTCCTGAAATGAATTTATAAATTCTCAACAACCTGGTTACGTATTTTCTACCTTTCCTGGCCATCAGCTCTATTATCACGATGATAATACAATTATCAGTCCTGGAAGTCATAGGGTGCAGTATCCACTTTCCTATTATCAGGAAAGTTTGGGTAATAAACTAATTAACTATCTTGCAATTTCCTATGAAATTTTCCTTCAACTGACATTTTCAACAGGAAACTTTACGAATTTGTGGTTGCTCCTTGGAGGTGGCAAGCAGCAGCAGCTCATCTCAGGATGAGATGCTCATGTACACACTGTTTGTTCTACACTTCCTCCTCCATGGCAGGTTGGAACCCAGCCCTCGTTCCAAAATGAGATATCCAGAGGGTCCTGCCTGCTGGCGTGCTGACAAGCGTGCTGTTTAGGGCAGGTACTCAGAAGCAAAGTCGGAGAAATCTGATGTTTTCAGCAGCGCTGCTCTGGAGGTGAACTTTGAGAACTCGGCATGACTCACTCAGACCAAGGTGAATACTATGATGTGTACAACCAACTGCAGCTCTCAAGAATATTCACCTCTCTTTGGCAACTGGGGACAAGCTACTGCTCTCTAGCTCCCAGCGTGGACGGTTCCTCACTTGAAACAGTTTTCCCCATTGTTGTCGTCCCTGGAGAACAAAGACTGCAAAAGCAAACCATTGTTCGAGCTGAAATTCATTTTGTGGAGAAAATGAGATTCTTGGACCAGTCTCTTTGTCCTTTATTTTATCGTCCCCTCTGGCATCCGTTTATGGATCTAATCTGATTTCTGTTTTCATTTTGCGTCTTTTCTCTATGACCTCAGGTCAGAGACAATATCAAAAGCAATGTGTTTTGGTGGGCTTATTTATCTGAGTCAGTGGAAGAAGAGAGAGGGAACAAAAATGGAAGGGTTGGGGGGAGAGAGAGAGAGAGAGACCAACTGAGACTAAAGCTACATGTGTATGAAAGGGAAAAATGACTACAGTTGGATCTGGAACGCTGACCATCTTCCCAACTAACCCTGACGCTGTTTACAATGTAACAATCCACTTAAATTTTCAACATGGCTACAGTTGTCACAATCCATCAATATTTTATCCCATCTACATGGTCACCAAGATGAATGGCAAGGAAAGGGAGAATGGGGAGATAACCAGCAGCAAGAATGAACACAATAGATTGTCTTTTGCCATTGAAATAGCAAAATGTTATGTTTTTGAGATAACAAATTGTTTTCACAAATATTCTGGATTTGCCTTTTGTAAAATTTCGTAAAACTTTCAAATCAAATTTTGACTAGAACCTTGGCATGCTTTCATTAAGTGCAGCTGTGTGCTTGTGAAACCCCATAGCGTTTGGTGCTTCCAGGGATGTGGGAAATTAGCAATGTTGGCACTGGGGCATCAGTAGAGATGGCTGATGCACAGGAAGTGAGCGAAGGAAATGAACTGAACACAAGTGGGGAGTACACCAAGTGGCCACCTGTGGCTGGTGTCACCATTGATGCCACCAAACAGCTCGGGAGGAGGGAACCTTCCCCTACGTTAAAGAAGAAGAGTAAACGACAGGCTATAAGTTCTTTTCAAGAATTAGGCACTCAAACCAAAAGATCCAAATGGACAAACAAATGATCTAGTGAATTTTGTTCGAAGATAGTTAAAGCAATGAGACAGAATTCTCCTTCAGGTGAATAAAATTGTTAATAGGGAAAATGTTTAATAAGCTTATTGATCTAGTGATCTTGGTTCAATTTTCCACTCTGGAGACTTTCCCAACCCCATAAAAAAATTTAAATGGATATTACAAATACTTAGAAAAATGGGGGTATTCATACTTAATTGAACCAGTTTTGCTTATTAAGTATGATGTAAGGCCATGGCTTCAGACTTCAGTATGTATTTAGGATTGTGTTGGATATATGTTAAAAATATACGTGCCCAGTCTAGGCCAATCCTAATGATTTGGATTAAGTTGGTCTTGGGTGTGGCCCCTTTCACTAAAGTGAAAAAGGAATCATCTGCTAAGAGGAATGGAGGCACAACTGGGATTTGGGTTTGGGATATGTGGAAAAATACCTGCAGCTACCATAACGGATACTGAGAACGCAGCTAATGAAATGAACCAAAGGAAGGTAGCAAAAATAGCACAGCCACAATGAAGGGAAACTGGGTGTAGCTAGAATGGCTTTGCAGCATTTCCAACTTCCCCATGAAGGGGCAAAAGAAGAGAAAGTCTGTACTGAGGATGAGTTCAAGATGGGTCCTGGAACACCGCATCAGCCCAAAGGCAGAGGGATGGGGTGTCTCTAGGGAAGCAAGGGCGATGTGGAAATGTTCCATGAAGGGGTCAGATCAGCTTTAGACAGTGCTGGGTCACCTCATATAACATATTTGGGCTTCAGTTTCATCATCACTAAAATGGAAAGAGAAATAGCCCTCAGCTCCCAGGTTTTTGTGAGGACAAAATGAGACAACACATGTAACTGATTTTACACTGTATCTAATATATCTTAAGTACCCAATAAATATGCGGTGGTGACTAGACTCTAAGCTCCTGTCAAAGCAGGAAGGGGAGCACCAACAGCCCCCATACATAAGAAATAATGTCAGATAATGACTTCTGAGTGCACTATACTTCCTTTTTAATCAGCAAGCTGTATAAAAATTCCACTCACCATGCATGTTAGTAAGTTTCTCCAAAGTTGAATTAAGGAAAAGAAAACATCTCTGGCATAAAACAGCCTGCATATTTTAACAAGACAAACTTCATCTAAGCTGGCTGCCGTAGCACCTACTGATAATTTGCCAACGATTTTTCTTTAGCCAACATGTGATCTTCATTTAGCTGGGCCAGCGAGCTGCCGTAGGTGTGGTCACTCATCTTGCCCACTGGGCTGGGTGGAAAGGCAAACACAGATGAGCGAGCTTGCCAAGGAACCAGCTCTCTGTGCAGCTGTGGGGTTAAGTCTAGGAAACTGCAGATTTCTTGTAGCTTAAATTTCTCTAGTTCTTTTCTCTAAAACCTCCTCCACCTCGTGTGTTCCCGGGACGGGATCCACAACATTAGCATCACCTGAGAATTTGCTAAAAATGCAGACTTTCAGGCTCCATCACAGGAGAACAGAAGCGGAATCTGTCCTTTAATGAGACTGTCATGATGAGTGAAGTAAGTCAGAGAAAGACAAGTATCATATGATATTGCTTATATGTGGAATCTAAAAAAAATGGTACAAATGAACCTCTTTACAAAACGGAAATAGAGTCACAGATGTGGAAAACAAACTTATGGTTACCAGGGGGGAAAGGGGGGAGGGATAAATTGGAATTGACATATACACACTATTATATATAAAACAGATAACTAATAAGAACCTACTGTGTAGCACAGGGAACTCAATACTCTGCAATGACCTACATGGGAAAAGAATCTAAAAAAGAGTGGAGATATGTATATGTATAACTTATTCACTTTGCTGTACAGCAGAAACTAACACAACATTGTAAATCAACTATTCTCCAATAAAAAATTTTTAGAAGAGATTAATAAATAAAAAAAAAAATAATAAGACCTCCGCATGATTTTTGTACACACACATCAGTGTCCGAGAGACACTGATCTTAAGGACTTGTCTGAAGCCGCCTCATGTGATGGGCAAAGAATTAGCTTCCCTCAAAGGCCCTTTCACGTCCTTGCTGTCGTTTCATGATGTTGCATGTGGGTGCTCAAGTGAGCCCCAGCTTCACAAAGGCCCTCACTGTTGTGCCACATGGAGGCCAGCCCTGAGTCACCAGCGAGCACTGCTTTGGACCACTTTGATTGGAGGGCAACAGAACTCAAGGAAATGGTATGATCTTGGGTGGGTTTGGGTTTATCGCAGGCTCTGCCTCACGTTAGTTATTTGACCTGGGACAAATGAATCCAGGTCTGGGATTGTGCCTCCCCCAGCCCAATTCACAAACAAGAGCCTCTGAAGCCCTGCTTGTAACTGTTAACTCTCTCCTGGTGGCTGGCACTGACTGAAACAGGGGAGGACACTCGGGGGCAGCTGGGGAGGGCACCTAAAAGAAGACTGGCCAGTTAGCTTTGCTCCCTGGAACATCTGGATGGGAAATTAGAGACACCAGTTGTCTGTCTCGGTGTTTGAGCAAAGAGGAGTCGTAGGAACATCTGGGGAGATTATCTCTCAGCTGTGGGCTCAGAGATGAAGAAAAAGCAAAGAAAGTATGGCTGTAGAAATATGAACCTTAATTCCTGATAGTTTTTCAATTTTGGATCCCAATCTCTACTGAAATTCACTTGTACTTTCTCCTTTTTGAGTTCCTTGAAATACCTTTTATTTACCCAGTAATCAATCTCTCCTTCTCATGTTCTCTCGCTCTCCTTCTCTTTCTCTCTCTCCCGACTCTAACAAATTTTCTTAAATCCCCAAAGTCCAGACCAAACAATAAATTTTAAATAAACGGCCATATTATTATTATTATCTCTACTATTACATTATCAGCATCATGATTATTATTGGAATACCTCCTACACCAGATCGTTTCATTCAGATGTAGTAGCTGCTAATTAATTCTCAAAACTATAAGAAAACCAATCATCTGAATATGGGGGAGAATATCAC
The DNA here is from genome assembly GCF_937001465.1 of Orcinus orca. Lineage (NCBI taxonomy): Eukaryota > Metazoa > Chordata > Mammalia > Artiodactyla > Delphinidae > Orcinus > Orcinus orca. The sequence continues at coordinate 107,231,392 of NC_064562.1, read as the reverse complement.
TGATGGATTGATGTTCAAAGAATTAACTAAAAAACTAATGATGTCAACCATTACTGAGCATGACGGTAGCTGCCTTTCAAGAGCTCTTTTATACGTTAACCGCTGTACCAGGGAGAGATGGGGTTGTCTCAGTCTTCAGGGCTGTAATGTGCCAAATTATTTCTCAGGTTTCACAGGAGCACTAACTGAAGCCAGAAAGGTAAACTCAGTGACCTAGGTAACAACACTAGCAAGTTATAAAATGAATACTTGTAGGTCCCATTTGCTACCATGGTGCTTATATAACGTAGCCTAGGTTCAAGTCTGCAGAACCTTATCTCAGCTGGCAGCCAACCCCAGAAACTAATCTGAATCGCTTCTTGAGATACCGACTTTTTTTTTTTTTATTGGGGGTATAGTTGTTCTACAACGTTGTGTTAGTTTCTACTGCCCAGTGAAATGAAGTAGAGTTCCTTGTGTTGAGATACTGACTTCTTGAAAACCTCAAACTATTTTCATCAAAAGATTGATCATTGAATGTATAAAATATTCGACATTGTCCAGTGGAAGATGTTTATTATTATCAACGTTAATGATAAAAAATAACTCACATTTGGATGGCAAGGTTTACTAAGATGCTTTTCAGAATACAACATTCGTTAAGCATCATTTTCTATGTTTTAGTATTAAGAAGCGTGACGCTTTGAGAGGTGAAATAACTTTTCCAAGGTTTCCAGCTCACCCTCTAAAATCACACTATTGTGACAAATACAGATAGTTCTTCTCAGTGAATGCACTCAGGAATGCCCTTAGAAATCACTGAGTAGAAGGCAGAGCCTTTCTCAAGATGCTGTCCAATTGAAATTTCACATGCTCCTTTCCTAAAAGGAGGGAAGGTGATTTCAGGAGAAACTGCCTCTTATTCAGAGTTGTCACTGGCAAAAAGTGGAGGGCACCAGGGACACTTCTCAACAAAGCAAGCTCTGTAAGAAGCAGATCCAGGGCCAGACGGTTCTAGTTACCATGGAACAATAAGTCAAATATCCTCATCCCTGGCAGGATGCTTTGCTGCCAAGCATAACCCAGCAGCATCATTATTTTCTAGTGTATTGATCTGAGGAAATGTTTCTGAAGGAGACTAGTCCTTAGATGAAGAGTTGAAGACACTTTAGCAGTTCTCTTATCTTGAGGACTAAATAACTCAGTAATTGTGTCCCCAAGGAAGGGCAGATTTTTATTTTGAAAATAGTTTTATCTCTTTGAAAGTTCTAAGCAAAACTGAAAGGACTGTGGACGTTGCATAAACCATTTGGATTTTTGAAAGGTTGGCGCAGACCTACCAATAGGGACTCTAGAATGAATTGCATATTTTCTTATGAAAGGGTCAGTTCAGATACTGTTAGCCTTTCTCTGTTTCTTTGAGGAATGGAATTTGTGTTGGCCTGGGGGACTTACTCATTGGATTGTCTAAGTAATTCTATACAGAAACAAAAGTTCTTGCTCTGATGTTCAGGTCAGTTTGATAGAGAGTCGTAATTTAGAGGCATTCAACATAGTTTTAATGGAGAAGGAAACAAGTCAATATTTTATTCATTCTGAATATGAACTGACACCATTATGTCAGGAAATCCCTTTGCTGAGAAAATAATGTCACGGAGGTTCAACCAATCACTAGAAGAGAAAGAAGGGTTCATAAGAGTCTGTGTAGTTTACATGCATTGGTAGTAAATTCTGAGCCGTCGTTGAGCCTGTGGAATTAGCCCAAGCTTTCCCTTTGTAAAAAGAGGCTTTTACCTCAAGCCAGGTTTCTAAGGAGATTTCAAATTCTGCCTTTAGGAGAAATTCCTAGCCCTTATTATGAGTATAAACCCCATAATATTGTGGCTATAATACCCTCTTTAGCTGCTCATCGATGTCTCCTCAACAAGAGTCCCACACTTGATGTAAACCCAACTCCATGCTGCTCCCATCCTGCCATGTCTGGTTATCTCTCCTTCCAATGGCTGCAATGCCCCTTCCCTGTCTAGAAAATGCTCTGTGGTCTTTCAAGTCTTGATTCAAATATAAACTTTCCTAGATCCCCTTTTCACTCTTCTCACCTGACCTGGCAAGCTTAATTATTCCCACTTCATTCTACCTTTACTATTGTCTTATTGTGGCTTATCTTGGTAGCTCATCTTACCATTTTTCTCTCCCCCTTGAGTACAAGCTCTTTTAGGATGTGTTTTGACTTGTCTGGCCAGGGTCTAATATACACAAAATGCTGGAATAAACATAAACTTGAATGATGCAATTACTGTGCATTTTAAAATCTAAGACCAAATTATTATATCTGCTATATAATCAGATGTTGCTTTGAAAAGTTATTCTTTTCCATTCAGTGGTTCCTTTGAGGGTTGGTGGCAGGCTATGGGGAGAATTAAAGGAACAGATGAGTTAAAATGGTCATAAAATCAATCACTGGAATTGTGCAAAAACAACAAGACAGAAGTTACTCTTTACATCCCTGTACACGCATTCACGTTGAGTTGATATTCACAGGATTAACTGAAAAGGAGTGCTACCTGTCGCTGTTGAGCACCACAGATTTGGCAGAAGTTATGTGGCTTCCACTGTACAAGATACTTTATGAGTGTAATTTCTAATGCTCACAATGCTGCATGAGACATTTCTTGCCCAGTTTGAGAGATGGGGAATCTGAGGTTCAGAGGTGTTCAAATGATATTTCAAATGTCAAAAAACTAAAAGGGGAGTCCTTCACAAAAATTGCCTATATCTTAATCATTTCAGGCTGCTGTAACAAAATACCACAGGCCAGGCGGCTTAAACAACAGAATTTATTTCTTACAGTTTTGGAAGCTGGGAATCCTAGATCAAGGTGCCAGCAGATCCAGCGTCTCTGCTTCCGATTTATTGGCTGTCTTGTTGTATCCTCACATATTAGAAAGCAGAGAGAGGAGGCAAGCTTTCTCATGTCTCTTTTTATAAGGGCACTAGTCTCATTCCTGATTGCTCCACTCTTATGAGCTAATTAACTCCCAAAGGCCCCACCTCCTAATTTCATTACACTGGGGGCTAGGATTTCAGCATATGAATTTCAGGGGATACGGGCATTCAGTAACAGAAGGCCAGGGTGGTGGGGTAATTGTGGTAGTATCAATCCCAGTACATGTAATCAGATATGAAAGTCTCTGAAACAAAGGTAGCACAGGCCATTTTAGTACACACATATGCTGACACTTCTGCTCCAAGTTACTAGGAGAAATGCAATCCTCTTCAGAAGCAGCTGACTCTAGCCCTTGGTGTGGCTTGTCAGTGGACTGACTCAGCTCTCATAACTGTGCCATCCCATGGAGGCACAATTCTTTTTTTTTTAATTATAAGAAAGTTTTTTTTTTTTAAATATTTATTTTATTTATTTGGTTGCACTGGGCCTTAGTTGAGGCAGGTGGGCTCCTTAGTTGCAGCTCACTGGCTCCTTAGTTGTGGCATGTGAACTTCTTAGTTGCAGCATGCATGTGAGATCTAGTCCCTGACCGGGGATCGAACCCGGGCCCCCTGCATTGGGAGCACGGAGTCTTAACCACTGCAGCGTGAAGGCACAATTCTCGGAGGCTGAAATTCTCTTGACATAAGTAGCTGTCTAGTGAGAGCATAGCTTCTCCAAGTACTAAGGGTTGATTTTCAAATGTCCCAAGTGCAGAGTCTGAGCAGAACATCTATAGCACCACAGTGATGGAACTTGTTGCTGCATCCACCAGGAAGAACTCTACTTGTGTTTCTGTCAATTATAACATTAACCCAATAGGCTTGAGGCCGGTCGGGAAATTAAATTCAATGTACAATAGGTATGAAGTGGGATCATTGCCCTTTCAAATTAAGATTCAGAATTAAAGAAAAATATGCATGATACTTTCATGAACACGATGATGTTAAATGACCCAGAATAGTCATAGGAAGACTGTCTAATACTTTGGGATATTTACCATGTGTCAGGTACCTGGCTAATCATTATGTATATATTATCTCATTTAATCTTCACAAACAATTTATAACATATGTAGGTGCTGTTATTATCTCATTTTACAGTTGAGAAAACAAAGTTACACTGTTAATAACTGACAGAGCCAACACTCAAACCACACTACACTGATCTATTTATTCCTTTAAATTCACTGAGGACTGAAGACTCAAAGATGAAGGGACACAGCATTGCCCTAAAGAAATGGGCACATAAACCATCTACACAACGTAACCACGCCATAAGCGAGGTACACAGGATGGTCTGGGAGGTGGGGAGGACAGAGGAGGCTTCACAGACATCTGAGAGTCAGAGTAATAAATGGAGTGCCTGAGTTCAAACAATCGAATTACAACTTGGCAAGAGAACATATCACATGCTCTGGAAAGGTTGGGTGTCTAGTTCCTTAGGACTAGAACTTAAAATATGAGGCAGAGAGTGGCAGGGAATGAGGGTGGAAATACAGGAAAATGTCAAATCCTGAAGGACTTCAAAAGTCATGCAAAGGAATTTAAATTTTATCTACATAAAAGAAAAGAGAGTGATTAAAGAATTTAAGCAGAATTAGCATCAGTAGATTTGTTATTTATAAAAATCACTTTGACAAAAGCATGGTGGATGGATTGCTGATAGTGCGACTAGAAATAAGGAAGTTAATTAAGACATTGCAATAGTCAAACCCTTGAAATTGAGTAGGGGGAGTGGAAACGGAAAGCGGATAACAAATTTGAGAGCGTAGAAAACAGAGAGTGGTTAAGAGCATGTACTATGGGCTGACTGCTTAAGCTTGAATCTAGCTCTGCTGCTCCCTGACTGTGTGTTCTTAGGTAACTCTATCATCTCTGTGCTTGAGTTTCCTCATCTGTAAAATTGAGATAATAGTGGTATGTAGTTCATAGTGTTGTTGTGTATATTAATATACGATGCTTTGTATTTAATGACACATTATTGTTGAACATTATTGTACAGTTAATGTAAAGTGCTTGAAATATTGCCTAGCACAAAGAAAGGGTTATTCAAGAGACATCTGGAAACTGCAAACAATCTATATATACTTTTTCCTAATCTTCGCAATGGACAAAATTTGTTATTTTTCCTGTTGTATAACTGCATCCTAAAGCGAATTTAATTTGCTTAAAATGAAACTCAGACTGAGAAGGCACAAAAATCAGCCTGGTTTAGAATTGCACATTTGTACAGAAAGTGAAATGTGATACTTCAATAGTTTAATATTTGTGGCCCTTTCGAGGTCTTGTAGTTGCATGGTGTAATGACTTTGGAGGTAGATTTTTCCAGAATAGGTAGAATTGTCATGTATTACTGGCTTTCATAATTGCTGTTTTTCTTCTTGTTACTATTCAATGTGCATTTAAAAGATATATAACCACAGACAATCCAGTTCTCAAGAATTACTAATACGCAGTTAAATATAGCATTACCCTTAATTTGGTTAGATCCTATATTTGAAATTACTGACTTCTGAATTCCATGTGCTCTGAGGATTTTAATTTGTTTTAAAGCAAAATATAACAACATGAACTAAAGAGTATTTTCCTTCTAACTCTATGTTGGACTCAGACTTTCTATCTCGTCTCATTCCTCAGGGTAAACTTCAGGAGCAGGCAGAATGCCATGGCTCAAGAACTTGAGAAATTTGGTCTCACTGACAGAAAATAGAGTCAGTAAAGAATGAATTTCAGTATGAATTGCCTGGTTGGTTTTCCGTTTTACTTGAAAGATCTGGTGTTGGGATGGAGACGAAAGTCTGAGTAGAAGATAGAGGCATGGAGGCTGATTAGAACATTTCTGACCATTTCATAAGACAGATGATGTAGGCTTGAGCTGTGGCATGAAGGACTGGACTGAAGAGGAGGGGATAAATCTGAGAAAACAAAATCTGACAGAACTTGATGGCTGATTGGATATGGGTCACTAAGGGAAAGAAAGGATCAAGGATGATCCCAGATTTCTAGGCTGAGTAATTGGGTGGAAAATCAAGGACCCTAAAAGACAGAAAATGCAAGAGAAGAATGCAGTTTCAGGGTATGAAAAATGGCATGCTTTGTTTGTACATATTGAATTCAGAGGGCCTATGCCAGAGTTATGTGACCGTTAGATAACTGGAAAGCTTGAGTGAGACGTGGGCTGGTGAGACTGATTTGAGATTTATTGGCATAGATGGTAGATGGTTCCATGAACATGGATGTGCTCCTCTTAGGAGAATGGAAATTAAAAAGAACAATTGGTCAAGAACAAAATTCCAAGGCAAAGCAATGTTTAATAGATGTGCGTAGGAAAAAGAAACCCTTGAAGATGAAAGAATTCTGGATTAGAGAGACAGAAAGAACACAAGAGAAACCAAGAAAGTAGAAAATATTGTCAAGGAGGAGATATCTATTCTATGATGTGACACATCCAATATGGTAAATATTGAAAAGCTTCCATTGTTTTTTTGTTTGTTTGTTTTTGTTTTTTGCGGTACGTGGCCCTCTCACTGCTGTGGCCTCTCCCGTTGCGGAGCACAGGCTCCGGATGCGCAGGCTCAGCGGCCATGGCTCACAGGCCCAGCCGCTCCGCGGCATGTGGGATCCTCCCGGACCGGGGCACGAACCCGCGTCCCCTGCATCGGCAGGCGGACTCCCAACCACTGCACCACCAGGGAAGCCCTTCCATTGTATTTTTTAAATAGCAGGCTATTTAAAAAAATTTATTCAGGGCAGTTTCAGGGAGACATTAGGGATAGAAACCACATTGTAGAGTGTTGAGAAACTAATCCCAGGTAATGATGTGAAGATAGGGAGAGTAAATCCTGCTTCCAAAGCTTCTGATGAGGAGAGGAAAAGAGTAATATCACGGTAGAGCACACTTTGGAAAACTCTGCCCCGTGGTGGGAGATACATTGGGACCAGGAAAGCTGTTTGCCTATGAGGAAGGAGTTGATAGGTGGCAGTTTCAGACTCAAAAGAGAAAGTGATGACTGCAGGAAAATGTCTTGGAATGAAGAACACTTTAGGGCCCAGGTACATGAATTAACTTTGAGTAGAAAGAAAATTCTTTCCTATTAAAGCCTGGAGGAAAGGAGCAAAAGAAATAATGGATATTACTGTGTGATTTTAGTAGAGAGGTAGAAAACTGTGAGTTTTAACACTAGACGGTGTCAGTGTACTGAAGTAGGAATCAAAATCTAAAAGTGAACAGGAGAGATGTTTAATAGAGGGGCTGAAGAGAATGGGAAGTTTTGATAGAGCCTATGGTAGATGATCTCCATTGATGGCCACCATCAATTTCTCCTCTCCCTGTGAGCAAATGCTACTCCACATGTCAAGAGGTAGAATTTACTTCCCATTCCTTTGAAGTTGGGCAGAGCTTGTGACTTGCTTTGGTCAGCGGGATACAACAGATATGATGTTATGCCAATTCCTGGCCAAGGTTTACAAGCACTGGTAGATTTCTCTTTCTTCTCTCTTGGAAACCAGCTACTGTGTCCAACTGTTCTGAAATCAGCATATTGTGAGAAAACTCAAACGAGCTGTATTACTTTGTTAGGTCTGCAATAATAAAATACCAGCTGGGTGACTGAAGCAACAGAAATTTACTTTCTTACAATTCTGGCAGCTAGAAGTCCAGGTTCAAGGTATTGGCAGGGTGGTTTCCTCTGAAGCTTCTCTCCTTGACTTGCAGGTAGCTGCCCTCTTGCTGCCTCTTCACAGGGTTGTTTTCCTGTGCATGTGCACCCCTGATGTCTCTTTCTCTTCTTATAAGGACACCAGTCATACTGGATTAGGGCTCCATCCTAATGTCCTCATTTAACTCAATCAACTCTCTTATAAGGACCTTATCTCTGAATATGGTCACATTCTGAGATACTGGGGGGTTGGAATTTCAACATATGAATTTTTCTGGGGGGGATACAATCCAGCACATAACACTAGCCAAGCACAGAGGTCGTGGGAGAGAGAGAGATTCTCAACTAGTCCGCAATTTTCCAACCTTCCCTGCTGAGGAGTCAATTTGCGAGTGAAGAAGCTTTCTAAGAGATTCTAGCTTCCCAGACACTGCATACACCGAAGAACTTTCTGCCGGAGCCCTGTCTGGTTTGAAGAATGATGAGAATCCAAAGTCTGAATCTAGAGCGCTCTCTCTATGCGTCCTTGTTGTTTAACCACTAAATTTCAGGGAAGTTTGTTATGCAGCAATAGCCAACTGAAACAAATACTGAAGATAACAGGAGTTGACTAAGAAGTCACAGGACTGGTGGACAATGTGAAGATCTATCAGTCGTTATTCAGAGCTTTGTATTTTCACAAATAGAATCATCCTTCCCATGAGGCCATTGCTGCATATAGAGTAAAGCTGTGCCAACTCTGGTACCAATTTCATGCTGCAGGCGTGCCTTTTTGTTTGGAATTTACACACAGACCCCCCACATCAAAATCTCTTAATAGAACTAGATTTGACATGTGAAATAATTAAAAGGAAAAAACCCACCCAAACTTAGCTTCTGAGACTGAGCTACTTCATATTAGAGTAATAAAATAACCCGCTGACATCACTGGCTTCTGATACAGTTGTGATATGTAACATACAAGCAGATCCCACTGAGGATATTTATTTTTCTTTGGATTTACCTTAAATAATTGGTGAAATGGAGAGAATTGTAAACTGCAATTTCCTCCTGCCTAATAACATCCTGTACATCCCTTGAAAAGGTCACAAATCTGAAACTTTAAAATATATAGAAAGTCAAAGGACGCCAGTTTAAGTAATTCCTTGAGAAGATCCATATTATTGTAGGGGATTAAGTGACGTACATTGGCCCAATATTAAATAAAATCAGGATCGTCTTCATCAACAGGTAGAAGACTTGAAATTGTCCAGTTTACCCATTTCTCTGCATCCTAATTGAAACTCCAATAAATGCCTTCCCAAAGCTGAATCACCAGTCCCCTTTTACTCCTTTTGTTTTCTAAGCAACATATGCTCCAGTTTCTCCTATTTTGTTCTTTATTTTCTTATGCACATTGTTCACTGAATTTTAACACATACACAGAAACACGCCCAGCCCTATTCCCACCTCTGCACACATAGAGATTTGTGATGTATGAATGGTGGACACAAGGAATAAAGAATTATAATTAGGCACTTGGAAGAAGAGAATGCTGAGAAATGAGAAAGACAGGCTTTTCTAACGTCCAGACTTTCTGGGAAGGAGACAGTATCCTAAAGAAAGTAAATATCAGAAACTTCCCTGACTGCCTCTTTTGTAATTGTCTCTAGGTGGTTGTGTTGGTGAGGGCAGGGGTGGAGTGAAGGCAAAATCTAAGGGATTAGAGTATATATCCTAAAAATATGTGAGAGCTCATCTTTAAAAGATTGTGAAGTTTGTCTTTTATGAGTTAAAGGTGAAAGTCCAGTCTTCCCTCATTGGGGCAGTGGCACAAATTCCAAGAGACAAATTAATCTCTGCCTTCCTTGCCTTTAGATCACAGAAATAAGAGGAGGGGCCTGGCCCTTGCAGGCTTTTTGCTGTACTTTTACTGTAACTGGTATTGTATTCATCTTTCACTATGATTCCATTGCATTACAATTCATTTCTGTTACTACCATGGTTACTGATGATGTTTATCATCGTTGCTTATCTCAAGCTTGAACTACTGCAGTAGGTTTCAAGCTGGCCTAACAGCCTCTATTCTCATTCTTCTTACTCTGCTCTGTCAGAGTGGCATATCTAAAACATAAATCTGACCTATTTTGTGCTTGTTCCCTTGGTGATCTCATCTAGCCTCATGGAGATAAATATGATTTAGATATTGAGGTCACTGATGCTTATTTCCCAGCCTGGACCTCTCCCCTTGAACTCTAGACATACATATGCTACTGCCTACGCCATAACTCTCCTTGGATGACTACCAGGCGCCCTAAATCCTTAAACAACATGGGGCTCCTCTCCAAATACGGTCCTCCTTCAGTCTTTTAAAGCGTCAATTCATTCTTCTGATTGCTTAGACAAAAAGGTCAGAGTTATCTCTGAACAGGAATTGAGAGATACAGAGAGGCTAATGACATCTTCAAGTTCACGAGTAAGTAAACAGCAGAATCAGGATGTGAACCCAGGTAGTCTGACTCTGGGGTCTATGCTCTTTACACTTACATCAGGCTGCTTCTCTATCTTATAAACTTCTTTACATGTAATTTGGAATTTCATATGGCACCTGCATGGCAAACTGCATGACATGACCTGCATATCAACTGTTCACCCTAGGGCAGTCTTGCTAGAATCATAAATTCTGGTTCTACCTAGTTGTCATACAAAAGAGCTGAAAATTCCCTTTGTTCAGGGCCAAGATGTTTTTTAAAATTTATTTTCACTCTATTTTTTAAGAGACATTCTGTGTGTTCTTATTGGAGAGGAGGCTGGGATTTTGAGATGGAAGCTCAAACGTGTCTGTTACAATTCTATCTCAGCTACTAATTACCTGTATGACCTTGGGAAGTTTCTAAACCTCTTTTATGATCAGCCCGTCCCCAAAAATGTCATACATGCAATAGTTGGTCCAGGCTCTATGGTAATAATGTAGAAAAATAAATAACAAGTTACACGGTCCCTTTACTGCCTGAGGGCAAGAATCATGTCTATTTGCTTACTATCCACTTTATTGCAGTCCATCTTCTGCAGAAACTCAATAAATATGTGTGAGTTGCTGGTTGCAGATTTCATGATTTGGTATGTGGTATGGACAAGGTGAATTAAAATTCCACAGGCGGTTTGGTAGAGTAGAGAGAACCCTGACTTGAGAGGTGGAAGACAAGGTCTGAAGGCAAAGAAGGCAGAGATTTATTATTTCATTGGCTATTTCATTAATTATTTGATTTCAGGACAAACAATCGTCACCTAGGTCATGTCTTCAGTATTTGTCTCTGCAAAATTTGGAGAAGGTGGGATTAGTTGTTCTCAACGGTGTATTAACAGAGCTCTGACTGCATAATTTACTTTCACCACAAAACCCAAAGAGTGTCACCATGGGACATTTTTGTTTGTGTTGGATCTATTCGGTGGAAGGGCTCGGGAACTCAGCATCAGGACCGACCACGCATAAACATCTCCACTTACACATGGTTTCTTTTAGAGCCCTCACCAATATTGTGAGGAGATATTACCCCTATTTACAGATGAGGAAGATGAAGTTCAGGGAGATTTCCCAGGGCAAAAAGACTACTAAGTGTCATAGCTGGGATTGGAATTCAAGATTAGATGGCTCTCAATTCCTCACCTATGCACCGAAGCACACGTCCTCCCTAAATCTCCAGTCCTAGTGATGCATGGAGGAGGGCAGTGCAGGGTGCTGCCGGGGGTGGCCTCACTTCAAATACCACCTTCATCTGACTCTAGCAGAGAGCACTATTATCAGCTGAAGAATATTCTAGTCACATAAAACTCTAATGAATTAGGGAAAACTAGTAATTAACTGCATGCTCCATTCTGTTTTCAATAAATGCAATCTATCTAATAAATCAGGAGCACTTATTCATGATAATACAAAGTGTGTTCAGTAATAGGCTTGCCTTCCATTAGGGAACTAATACGAGGTTTTATGTGGCGTTCCAGAAGAAACCAAGTAGGCATGGTTAGTATTTGCTTCATTGCACAGATTACATGGTGACTTGATTCTGCGCTGACAAGCAGCAAATTGCTCAGTTGCGTATGGTGTATTAAAATGTGTTTAATCAACAATTAGTTCCATGAAAAACAGTATTGCCTACCCCACTTCCAGTCACCATGGATAACATATGGGTACTCAGAGTCCTGACATAATTACAGACCACGAGCTGTAACAATACACCACAAAGGGACTAATCATATCCTTTCCTGGAATTTGTTTATGTCAAATAATGTTTAGTTAGGTGTTTCTGCTTTTGTTTTTGTTTTTTTCATAAAGAGCTCTGTATTGGACCACATTTTTGGTAAGATGATCCAAACGTGGATTTTAACTGCAGAAGTTATGTTATTTACTTTCTTGGTGATAAGGAACTAAATTACTGCTTGGAATATTTTATGTTCTTTCTTTTTTCTAGATATTTCAACAAATCTTTTTACGATCTCTTTTTGGAATAAGACAGAGCATAACGTTTAGAAACCTACATGTTTAGACTAAATAACTAGATAACTAAAGTTAACTAGTCCTACAGTTGAAGGGCTATAACTAGGAACTATGCTGAGAGGTCCTAAAAAGAAAAAAATAATAATAATAAGAGAAAGTGTCATTGAGCATTTATGCAAAGTCAGTTCAAAACAAAAGGCTGAGTAGTTTGCTTCTGAGAAGTTAATCACTAATTGATTCTGGGTTATTCTTACAAATGTGCTACTCCTTATTTCCTCTTTCACAAAATGTTAATATTTCCCTTGATATGGCTTTGAAATGATATAACCTAATGTATGTTAAAGCATTTTTTAAGATAATGTTTAGTGCACACTATACATCAAGCTTTATTAACATATTAACAACATACCTTATTTGGTGACATGATTCTCTCTTTTCCCCTTAAGGTATTTCAATGATGATGCTCAAAATCTTTATGGGTCATATTTGCCCCCTGCTAGTTCTCCAGCTTTGCCCTTCCATTCCTGAAGTTTTCCATAACCTATTAACTCTGATATATTTCTACCCATTTCTCTAACATGGTTTGGTACCATGTAAATTGGTCACTTATGCAAATTAATTTTTATGGTGGTGATTAACTTGATCAGATTGGCTCAAATATTAACTCTTTTCTCAAAGTTGCTAACCTCAATTACAATGAGGTAATGCTCACAAATGGTGTTTTAAAAGTATTTCTTATTTGCAGATAGAGTTTTAGACTCGATGCTTATTTTGTAATTAGCTTGTAAAGCATTTGAAGACAGAGCATTGTTTCCTTAATCTTTGTACCTCCTTGTTCTAAACCTTTTTGCAGACCCATAGAGCCAGAGAAGCACCCCTAAACTAGGTGTTTGGTGAAGGGAAGGGTGTGTCCTGTGCAGGGCTACAGGTCCTGGGATCCAAGAATACCTGGAAGACAGCTTGTGAGGGGATCCAGAATCTAGATCTCCACAGAGAGTTCAACTAAAAGGTTGGAAAAGAGCCCAGAAACCAGGAACGGAGACCAGAGGTACCATAACACGGTAAGCAGGTTCTAAAGGGAAGAATTAGCCAGAGGAATCCCCTGAGGCTGAGATTCAGCCCCAGGGGCCCTTTACAGAGTGCTGACAGCCCTGTTCATGGTTAAGGAGGGAGTTATCTGAGGTGTCTTGAACATATTCATTTATTCAAGCAACAAGTACCCATCAAAAACCTATTCTGGGCTTCCCTGGTGGCGCAGTGGTTGAGAGTACGCCTGCCAATGCAGGGGACACGGGTTCGTGCCCCGGTCCGGGAAGATCCCACATGCCACGGAGCGGCTGGGCCCGTGAGCCATGGCCGCTGAGCCTGCGCGTCTGGAGCCTGTGCTCCGCAACGGGAGAGGCCACAACAGTGAGAGGCCCGCGTACCGCAAAAAAAAAAAAAAAAAAAAAAAACCTATTCTGTCCCAGGAAAAGTACTGGGTACTGAATATAAGTGGGTGACCCAAACATCAGTGGCCCTGCCTTCATTAATATCCCATCTCATTGGGATTCAGAAAACAAACAAGTTAATTTATTATTACCGATGATGATAAATGCTGAGAAAGGAACAAACTGGGTGCAGTGATAGAGTGTATCTGGGAGTAGTGATTTGACCTACACAGACATGTGATACGTAGACATGTGATGAGGGGAGGCAAGATTTAAGATGCTATTGAAAGCCATAGGAAGAACCATGCCTACTAAATAATAGGGAAAGTGTGTCCCAGAAACTAACATGTGAAAAGGCTGTAAGAGCGGAAAGAACCAGAAGTTCTTCACTGCAAATTATATTTTTCCAAAGATGTTAAAAAAAAATGTAACCTATAGACAAGATTTTAGGGGAAGAGGAGAGGGCAGCACAAAGGCAGGAAAAGTTGGCAGGCACAGTTTTGTGCTCCCAACTCTCCCAGCCAAGCACAGGCCCTGCCTCCACACTTCCTCCTGCAGGGGTCAGAATTTGATTATTTCTCTGGAAAGCACTTGTGCCTAGGAAACTGAAAGGAGCCCAACAAAGAGAATGAGGGGTGCTTGTAAGAGATGTAGTTGTAGTTCAGTGAATACTGTGGCCACCATCATTAGTTTACTCCTGACTCCCTGGAGCTTCCCCAGTGCTTCTCTCTTACAGGGCTTGGGTGTTTGTGTCTTCCTTCAGTTCTGTGAGCTGCCCTAGATCCTTCCAAAGACTTCTTTTTTCCCCTCCTGTTAAGCAGGCTAGGATTCTGTTGCTTACCATCCAAGAGCGCTAACTGATATAGACACTTCTCCATCCTTATCTTGCTTTCTTGCTTGCCCGCTTAGCATCACTCAACACATTTCTTACTTCTTGGAGGAGTATGGTCTCTAGGCTGATGTGATCCCACATTCTCCTGGCTTTACTCCCATATCTCTGTTCTCCTTCAGTAATTTTTTTGCTGTCTCTGCCTCATCTCCTTTACTGATCTTCTAAATGTCAGCGTTCCCCACACCTCAAGGCTGAATCCTCCTCTCTTTTCTCTTTTCAGTCATTCCCAATGGTTAAAAGCATGGACTCTGCAGCTAGAGTACGTTGGTTCAAATTCCAGACTTGTTCATTCCTAGCTGTGTGACCCTGGGAAAGTTACTTAACCATTCTGTGCTTCAGTTTCTTTATTTAAAAAGTTTACTTTATAGGGCTGCTAAGAGAATGAAGGCAATTAATTACCTCTAAAGTACATTGGACAGAGCTTATTTCACCATATGTACTCAATACATGTTAGAGTCACTATAATTTTTACTAATCATCCATTCTCATGACCCTGTATGCTGGTGACTCTTAAATTTATACCTTCAGCCCAAAATTCCCCTCTTAGCTCTGTAATCATATATCCAACCACAGTAACTTATAAAACTTTGTGAGACTAAATCTGAACTTTTGATCCCTGACTCTTAACACCCCATTCCCACTCAGCATTTTTTTCTCCCAGTTTTCTGTGTCTTAGCAAATGGCTTCCATATCTGTCCATTTGCTTAAGTCAGAAAGTTTGGAATCATCTGTACTGTTTCTCTTTCTCTACTGGTCACTTTCAATCCATCATCAAATTCTGTCATTTTTATTTCCAAAATACAGATCAAACTCCTTCACTCATTTACGTCTCAAACACCACAATTTTTAGTCCAAGTCACCATTATATTTTGGCTAGACTCCTGCAATATCTTCCTTACTGCTTTTCTCTTCTTCATCCTTCCTCCCTGACCAAACCCTTTATCTGCCAAAACACAGGTCATGTTACTCCCCTACTTAAACTATCAATGGCTTCTTACCACACTCTGAACAATCTAGCCTACAAGGCTCTGTGTGACTTGTTCAATGCCCCCCTGATGGCCTCATCTTATAAATCCCTCTCTCCTTCAACCTCAGTCATGTTAATCTCCCCTTTCTTGTCTTAGGATGTTCATACTTGCTGTTTCTTCAACTGGGGATCACTTTATCCTTGCTGGTTTCATGAGTGGTTCTCTCTTTAGGTATGACATAAAACACCTGGACTTAAGAAAGGCTTTCTGTATCAGTTAGAGTAGGGGTCCCCAACCCCGGGGCTGCGGACCAGTACTGGTCAGCGGCCTGTTAGGAAGCGGGCTGCACAGCAGGAGGTGAGCAGTGGGTGAGCGAGCTAAGCTTCCTCTGCCTCTCCCCATCCCTCCCCATCGATCCCCATCCCTCCCCATCACTCCCCATCGCTCCCATTACCGCCGGAACCATCCCCCCCTCCCACCCCTGGTCTGTGGAAAAATTGTCTTCCATGAAACCGGTCCCTGGTGCCAAAAAGGTTGGGGACCACTGAGTTAGAGCCATTCAGAGAAACAGAACTGTGTTCACATGTGAGAGAGAGAGAGAGAGAGAGAGAGAGGATTTTAAGGAATTAGTTCATGGGATTGTGGGACTGGCAAGTCTGAAATCTGTAGGGCAGGCTGGTAGGCTGGGAACTCTCTGTTACAGTCTTGAGGCAGAATTCCTTCTTCTCTGGGAAACCTCAGATTTTGTCCTTAAGGCCTTGAATCGATTGGGTGATGCTAACCAGATTATCGAGGGTCATCTCCTTTACTTACACCTACAAGGTTAATCACACCTACAAAAATAGCTTCACAGCAACATCTAGACGGATGTTTGACTAAACAACCAGGAACCAAGGCCTAACTCCGTCAACAAGTAAAAATTAACCATCACACCTTCTAGGTCGCCTGTGTCCACATGAATCTCACTCACAGAATTCTGTCCTTTTCCTTCATTAAATATACCACAGTTTGCACTTAATTATTTTACCCTTTCTTATTAATTATACACTTTCTACACCAAACTCTAGTGTCTATGAGTTGAGGACAATTCTCTTTTATTCATAAATATATATCCAATATTATCAAAGTACTTGCCATATAGTGAGTATTCAGTAAAGGATTGGTGTTCCATACATGTTTGTGGAAAGTATTCACAACCAGGAGGAGCTTGAGATGTGAAGTTTTGACTCAATCTCCTAAAATTCTATGGGAGTTAGAATGTCATAAATTAAGCATAATTCATTAGAATGTGCATAGATAGGGAAATTACTGATTCTATCACATTTTCTTTTGACACATTTCTTTGTATTTCCCTCAAGTTAAATTATTCAACACAGATTTAAGAGGATTTATAGCCTAACACACTCAACTCAAATGTAGCGTTGAAAAGACAAAGTTTTGGCAACTTATTTTATTTTAATGAGGATTTGAACACCTGCCAGGGTCACTGGAATAATTGTCAGTTAGGCTTATATTAATGAACATGTTGAAGTGGAATTGTAAAAAATGGAAAAGGATCTGACTTTATGGGGTAGGTTCACTGCCAGGAGCTTGCAGTGATGAATGTTGCCCCGGATTTATTGTTAGTTTTAGCCACAAAATATCTACAGTTGCACAGAAGGCTCTTTAGGGAGCATGTACTGAATCTGAAACATTATTTATTGGGCTCCCAGTGATGTATTTGTGTGAACCAGTCAGTGCTTCCAAAAAGAATATGAAGGAGTAATGCTGTTAAAGTTGATTCACACAGCATCTTACCACCACCCTGTGTTGGGTTCTGTGCTGTGAAGACTTGGTTCCACGTACAACAAATTGTATTCACAAATCCTTAGAGGAAGCAGCTTTTGAACTTGCTATGTATGCATTTCTGATATAATGCTAAGGGAAGTGGCAAGGCTTGAAGCATTCAGAAGACAGAGACATTATTATTATTTTTAACAAATCCTGATCCCTCAAGGGATATGTGAGTTTGAGGTCAGTAGACACATTACTCCCAGACTAAAAAAATTTGCCTCAGGAGGATGAATTGAACTAACTTAAGAAATCTGTATGATTCTCTAGAAAAATTCAGTAGGGCTTCCGTGGTGGCGCAATGGTTGAGAGTCCGCCTGCCGAGGCAGGGGACACGGGTTCGTGCCCCGGTCCGGGAAGATCCCACATGCCGCGGAGCGGCTGGGCCCCGTGAGACATGGCCGCTGAGCCTGCGTGGCCGGAGCCTGTGCCCCGCAACGGGAGAGGCCACAACAGTGAGAGGCCCGCATACCGCAAAAAAAGTATCTAGGAGAATAAAGAAGAATATTAAGAGTAGTTACCTCCAGCAAGGTGGAGTGGGGAGTCGACTGTATATAGGACACTTACATATCTCAGTTTACACCCCTAGTATGATTTCAAATGTTTTGCATGGCACTTAATTAGGTTAAGATAAAAAAGAAACAAATAAACCAAGAAGCATCCAATTGCCACAGAATATATGTAACGTAAACTCATGCTTAAGGCCATATACTTCAAGATGACATCATGATTTTCCTTATGAATTTTAGTTACTTTTGTACTTAGAAGAATGAGAGGAAAAAAATGAAGGGCTCCAATGTCTATTTTTCACACTCTAAATAAAAGGGATTATGCAAAACATTTCTCATCCTCTTCTCATCTACACCAGTATTAAAATCCTGAGTCTTCAAATGATAATTTGATATCCTGAGAAGCTAAACTACTTGCTCAGTGTAAGAAATGGCAATTGAAAGTTTCAAGCCCAGGAGAACATGTGCACCATGCCAGCCCCTGGGATTCAGAAGGGCTGCCATGTTTATCTGCTTAGACCTGTAGACAACCTTCTCCTCAGAAAGCCCTGCTTCTTGGAAGTCTGATAGAAAACTCTGCTAGGGCATAGGAACACTTTAACTCTGTTCTTCTACCTAGATTCTAGAGTACATGAGTGATACTTTGCACTTAAGGAAGACTTACCTGACTCTTTCAAGAGCAGAACAAAACCATTTATTACCCACCTCCCTTCATGAGTGGAAAGGAAGATCTTAATCCCTAATTTGCTGACAGGGAAACAGAAGCTGCCAAGGATGAAGTGATTTACTGAAGGTCATACAGTCAGTCTACAAAAGCCTCAAGAATAACTCCGAAGGGGTAGCTTCAAGATGGCAGAGGAGTAAGATGTGGAGATCATCTTCCTCCCCACAAATACATCAAAAATGCATCTACATGTGGAACAACTCCTACAGAACACCTACTGAACGCTGGCAGAAGACCTCAGACTTCCCAAAAGGCAAGAAACTCCCCACATACCTGGGTAGGGCAAAAGATAAAAGAAAAAACAGAGACAAAAGGATAGGAATGGGACCTGCATCAGTGGGAGGGAGCTGTGGAGGAGGAAAGGTTTCCACACACTAGGAAGCCCCTTCGCGGGTGGAGACTACGGGTGGCAGAGGGGGAAAGCTTCGGAGCCGCGGAGGAGAGCGCAGCAACAGGGGTGTGGAGGGCAAACTGGAGAGGCTCCCGCACAGAAGATTGGTACCGACCAGCACTCACCAGCCCGAGAGGCTTGTCTGCTCACCCGCCGGGGCGGGCGGGGCTGGAAGCTGAGGCTCGGGCTTTGGTCGGATCGCAGGGAGAGGACGGGGGTTGGCGGCGTGAACACAGCCTGCAGGGGGCTAGTGCACCACAGCTAGCCAGGAGGGAGTCCGGGAGAAAGTCTGGAACTGCCTAAGAGGCAAGAGACCATTGTTTTGGGGTGCGAGAGGAGAGGGGATTCAGAGCACCGCCTAAATGAGCTCCGGAGATGGGTGCGAGCTGTGGCTATCAGCGTGGACACCAGAGATAATCATGAGATGCTAAGGCTGCTGCTGCAGCCATCATGAAGCCTGTGTGCAAGTACAGGTCACTATCCACACCTCCCCTCCCGGGAGGCTGTGCAGCCCGCCACTGCCAGGATCCCGTGATCCAGGAACAACTTCCCCGGGAGAACACACGGCGCGCCTCAGGCTGGTGCAACGTCATGTTGGCCTTTGCTGCCGCAAGCTCACCCCGCATACCGTGCCTCTCCCTCCCACCCCCCCCCCACCCCCCGCCTGAGTGAGCCAGAGCCCCGTAATCAGCTCCTATTTAACCCTGTCCTGTCTGGGTGGGAAACAGATACCCTCAGGTGACCTAAAACCAGAGCTGAACCCCAGGAGCTGTGCGAACAAAGAAGAGAAAGGGAAATCTCTACCAGCAGCCTGAGGAGCAGCAGATTAAATCTCCACAATCAACTTGATGTATGCTGTACCTCTGGAATACCTGAATAGACAACAAATCATCCCAAAATTGAGGTGGTGGACTTAGGGATCAATTGAAGACATCGGGTGTGCTTTCTGCATCTAATTTGTTTCTGGTTTTATGTTTATCTTAGTTTAGTATTTAGCGCTTACTATTATTGGCAGATTTGTTTATTGATTTGGTGGCTCTCTTCCTTTCTTTTTATAAATATATATATATATATGTTTTTCCTTTTTCTCCTTTTGTGAATATGTGTATGCTTCTTTGTATGATTTTGTCTGTATAGCTTTGTTTTTACCATTTGTCCTAGGATTCTGTCAATTTTTTTTTTTTTTAGTATAGTTTTTACCACTTGTTATCATAACTGGATTTGTTTTTTGGTTTGGTTGCTCTGTCTTTCTCTTTTTTTAAATTACTTTTTCAGTGTTAATAATATTTTTTTATTTTAATAACTTTTTCTTTTCTCTTCTCTTCTCTTCTCTTCTTTTCTTTTCTTTCTTTTTTCTCCCTTTTCTTCTGAGCTGGGTGGCTGACAGAGTCTTGGTGCTCCAGCTGGGTGTCAGGCCTGAGCCTCTGAGGTGGGAGACCCATGTTCAGGATATTGATTCACCAGAGACATCCAGGCCCCACATAATATCAAACAATGAAAGCTGTCTCAGAGATCTCCATCTCGATGCTAAGACCCATCTCCACTCAATGACCAGCAAGCTACAGTGCTGGACATCCTATGCCAAACAACTAGCAAGATAGGAACACCACCCTACCCACTAGCAGAGGGGCTGCCTAAAATCATAAGTTCAGAGATATCCCCCAAATACACCACCAGATGTATGCCTGCCCACCAGAAAGACAAGATCCAGCCTCATCCACCAGAACACAGGCACCAGTCCCCTCCACCAGGAAGCCTACACAACACACTGAACCAACCTTACCCACTGGGGGCAGACACCAAAAACAACGGGAACTACGAACCTGCAGCCTGCAAAAAGGAGACCCCAAACACAGTAAGCTAAGCAAAATGAGAAGACAGAGAAATATGCAGCAGATAAAGGAGCAAGGTAAAAACCCACCAGACCTAACAAATGAAGAGGAAATAGGCAGTCTTCCTGAAAAAGAATTCAGATTAATGATAGTAAAGATGATCCAAAATCTTGGAAATAGAATGGAGAAAATACAAGAAACGTTTAACAAGGACCTAGAAGAACTAAAGAGCAAACAAACAATGAAGAACTGCACAATAAATAAAATTAAAAATTCTCTAGAAGGAATCAATGGCAGACTAACTGAGGCAGAAGAATGAATAAGTGAACTGGAAGATAAAATAGTGGAAATAACTACTTCAGAGCAAAATAAAGAAAAAAGAATGAAAAGAATTGAGGACAGTCTCAGAGTCCTCTGGGACAATATTAAATGCACGAACATTCAAATTATAGGGGTCCCAGAAGAAGAAGAGAAAAGAAAGGGACTGAGAAAATATTTGAACAGATTATACTTGAAAATTTCCCTAATATGGGAAAAGAAATATCAATCAAGTCCAGGAAGCACAGAGAGTCCCATATAGGATAAATCCAAGGAGAAACATGCAAAGGCATGTATTAATCAAACTATCAAAAATCAAGTACAAAGAAAAAATATTAAAAGCAGCAAGGGAAAACAACAAATAACATACAAGGGAATCCCCATAAAGTTAACAGGTGGTCTTTCAGCAGAAACTCTCCAAGTCAGAAGGGAGTGGCAGGACATATTTAAAGTGATGAAAGAGAAAAACCTACAACCAAGATTACTCGACCCAGCAAGGACCTCATTCAGATTTGACGGAGAAATTAAAACCTTTACAGACAAGCAAAAGGTAAGAGAATTCAGCACCACAAAACCAGCTTTGCAGCAAATCCTAAAGGAACTTCTCTAGGCAGGAAACACAAGAGAAGGAAAAGACCTACAATAACAAACCCAAAACAATTAAGAAAATGGGAAGAGGAGCACACATATCAATAACTACCTTAAATGTAAATGGATTAAATGCTCCAACCAAAAGACATAGACTGGCTGAATGGATACAAAAACAAGACCCGCATATATGCTGTCTACAAGAGATCCATTTCAAACCTAGGGACACATACAGACTGAAACTGAGGGGATGGAAAAAGATATTCCATGCAAATGGAAATCAAAAGAAAGCTGAAGGAGCAATTCTCATATCAGACAAAATAGACTTTAAAACAAAGACTATTACAAGAGACAATGAAGGACACTACATAATGATCAAGGGATCAATCCAAGAAGAAGATATAACAATTATAAATATTTAAGCACCCAACATAGGAGCACCTCAATACTTAAGGCAAATGCTAACAGCCATAAAAGGGGAAATCAACAGTAATACAATCATAGTAGGGGACATTAACACACTACTTTCACCAAGGGACAGATCATCCAAAATGAAAATAAATAAGGAAACACAAGCTTTAAATATTACAATAAACAAGATGAACTTAATCGATATTTATAGGATATTCCATCCACAAAAAACAGAATACATTTTCTTCTCAAGTGCTCATGGAACATTCTCCAGGAAAGATCATATCTTGGGTCACAAATCAAGCCTTGGTAAATTTAAGAAAATTGAAATCATATCAAATATCTTTTCCAATCACAGTGCTATAAGACTAGATATCAATTACAGGAAAAAATCTGTAAAAAATACAAACACATGGAGGCTAAACAATACACTACTAAATAACCAAGAGATCACTGAAGAAATCAAAGAGGAAATCAAAAAATACCTAGAAACAAATGACAATTAAAACAGGATGATGCAAAAACTATGGGATGCAGCAAAAGTGGTTCTAAGGGGGAAGTTTACAGCAATAGAATCCTACCTCAAGAAACAAGAAAAATTTCAAATAAATAACCTAACCTTATAACTAAAGCAATTAGAGAAAGAAGAACCAAAAAACCTCTCAAAGATAGCAGAAGGAAAGAAATCATAAAGATCAGATCAGAAATAAATGAAAAAGAAATGAAGGAAATGATAGCAAAGATCAATAAAACCGAAAGCTGGTTCTTTGAGAAGATAAACAAAATTGATAAACCACTAGCCAGACTCATCAAGAAAAACAGGGAGAGACTCAGATCAATAGAATTAGAAATGAAAAAGGAGACATAACAACTGACACTGCAGAAATCCAAAGGATCATGAGAGATTACTACAAGTAACTATATGCCAATAAAATGGACAACCTGAAAGAAATGGAAAATTTTAGAAAAGCACAACTTTATGAGACTGAACTAGGAAGAAACGGCAAATATAAACTGACTAATCACAAGCACTGAAATTGAGACTCTGATTAAAAATCTTCCAACAAACAAAGTCCAGGACCAGATGGCTTCACAGGAGAATTCTATCAAACATTTAGAGGAGATTTAACACCTATCCTTCTCAAACTCTTCCAAAATATAACAGAGGGAGAAACACTCTCAAACTGATTCTGTGAGGCCACCATCACCTTGATACCAAAACCAGACAAAGATGTCACAAAGAAAGAAAATGACAGGCCAATATCACTGATGAACATAGATGCAAAAATTCTCAACAAAATACAAAATACAGCAAATAGATTACAACAGCACATTAAAAGGATCATACACCATGATCAAGTGGGGTTTATCACTGGAATGCAAGGATTCTTCAATATATGTAAATCACTTAAAGTGATAAACCATATTAACAAATTGAAGGAGAGAAAACATATGATAATCTCAATAGATGCAGAAAAAGCTTTTGAAAAATTCAACACCCATTTATGATAAAAACTTCAGAAAGTAGGCATAGAAGGAACTTACCTCAACATAATAAAGGCCATATATGACAAAACCACAGCCAACATCATTCTGAACGGTGAAAAACTGAAAACATTTCCACTAAGATCAGGAACAAGACAAGGTTGCCCATTCTCACCAATATTATTCAACATAGTTTTGGAAGCTTTAGCCACAGCAATCAGAGAAGAAAAAGAAATAAAAGGAATCCAAATCAGAAAAGAAGAAGTAAAACTATCACTGTTTGCAGATGACATGATAGTATACATAGAGAATCCTAAAGATGCTACCAGAAAACTACTAGAGCTAATCAATGAATTTGGTAAAATAGCAGAATACAATATTAATGCACAGAAATCCCTTGCATTCCTATACACTAATGATGAATAATCTGAAAGAGGAATTAAGGAAACACTCCCATTTACCATTGCAACAAAAAGAATAAAATACCTAGGAATAAACCTACGTAAGGAGACAGAAGACCTGTATGCAGAAAACTATAAGACACTGATGAAAGAAATTAAAGATGATACAAACAGATGGAGAGACATACAACGTTCTTGGATTGGAAGAACCAACATTGTGAAAATGACTCTACTACCCAAAGCAATCTACAGATTCAATGCAATCCCTATCAAACTACCACTGGCCTTTTTTTTTTTTCTTTTTGCGGTACGCGGGCCTCTCACTGTTGTTGCCTCTCCCATTGCAAGGCACAGGCTCCGGACGCACAGGCTCAGCGGCCATGGCTCACAGGTCCAGCCGCTCCGTGGCATGTGGGATCCTCCCAGACCGGGACATGAACCCGTGTCCCCTGCATCAGCAGGTGGACTCCCAACCACTGCACCACCAGGGAAGCCCCCACTGGCCTTTTTCACAGTACTAGAGCAAAAGATTTCACAATTTGTATGGAAACACAAAAGACCCCGAATAGCCAAAGCAATCTTGAGAAAGAACGATGGAGCTAGAGGAATCAGGCTCCCTGATTTCAGACTATACTACAAAGCTACAGTAATAAAGACAGTATGGTACTGGCACAAAAACAGAAATATAGATCAATGGAACAGGATAGAAAGCCCAGAGATAAACCCCCACACATATGGTCGTCTTATTTTTG
This sequence comes from Orcinus orca, assembly GCF_937001465.1. Taxonomy (NCBI): domain Eukaryota; kingdom Metazoa; phylum Chordata; class Mammalia; order Artiodactyla; family Delphinidae; genus Orcinus; species Orcinus orca. Next base: position 107,206,762 of record NC_064562.1, on the reverse strand, counting down.
ATAAAGGAGGCAAGAATATACAATGGAGAAAAGACAGCCTCTTCAATAAGTGGTGCTGGAAAAACTGGACAGCTACATGTAAAAGAATGAAATTAGAACACTTCTTAACACCATACACAAAAGTAAACTCAAAATGGATTAAAGACCTAAATGTAAGGCCAGACACTATCAAACTCTTAGAGGAAAACACAGGCAGAACACTCTATGACATAAATCACAGCAAGATCCTTTTTGACCCACCTCCTAGAGAAATGAAAATAAAAACAAAAATAAACAAATGGGACCTAATGAAACTTAAAAGCTTTTACATAGCAAAGGAAACCATAAACAAGACCAAAAGACAACCCTCAGAATGGGAGAAAATATTTGCAAATGAAGCAACTGACAAAGGATTAATCTCCGAAATTTACATGCAGCTCATGCAGCTCAATATCAAAAAAACAAACAACCCAATCGAAAAATGGGCAGAAGATCTAAATAGACATTTCCCCAAAGAAGATATACTGATTGGCAACAAACACATGAAAGGATGCTCAACATCACTAATCATTAGAGAAATGAAAATCAAAACTACAATGAGGTATCACCTCACAATGGTCAGAATGGCCATCATCAAAAAATCTAGAAACAATAAATGCTGGAGAGGGTGTGAAGAAACGGGAACCCTCTTGCACTGTTGGTAGAAATGTAAATTGATACAGCCACTATGGAGAACAGTATGGAGGTTCCTTAAAAATTAAAAATAGAATTACCATACGACCTAGCAATCCCACTACTGGGCATATACCCTGAGAAAACCATAATTCAAAAAGAGTCATGCACCACAATGTTCATTGCAGCTCTATTTACAATAGCCAGGACATGGAAGCAGCCTAAGTGTCCATCGACAGATGAATGGATCAAGAAGATGTGGCACATATATACAATGGAATATTACTCAGCCATAAAAAGAAAAGAAATTGAGCTATTTGTAATGAGGTGGATGACCTAGAGTCTGTCATACAGAGTGAAGTAAGTCAGAAAGAGAAAGACAAATACCGTATGCTAACACATATATATGGAATTTAAGAAAAAAAATGTCACGAAGAACCTAGGTGTAAGACAGTAATAAAGACACAGACTTACTAGAGAATGGACTTGAGGATATTGGGAGGGGGAAGGGTAAGCTGTGACAAAGTGAGAGAGTGGCATGGACATATATACACTACCAAACGTAAGGTAGATAGCTAGTGGGAAGCAGCCGCATAGCACAGGGAGATCAGCTCAGTGCTTTGTGTCCACCTAGAGGGGTGGGATAGGGAGGGTGGGAGGGAGATGCAAGAGGGAGGGTATATGGGGATATATGTATATGTATAGCTGATTCACTTTATTATAAAGCATAAACTAACACACCATTGTAAAGCATTTATACTCCAGTAAAGATGTTAAAAAGAAAAAAGAATAACTCTGAGGGCTCATGACAAAAGAGAAATTGCCTCATACAATGAGCAGCTTATTTCTCTATCCTAACCACTTACCCCACTGTTTCCCATGCATGTGCCTAACTCCTCCCCTCACCTTCACCGTAAGTGGGATTTAGAGCTTTTTACGTACATGTCCTTTGTCAAAAATGTAGATCCCTGTAAATTCATCGTCAGTTCCCTTCGTCTATTTTTAAAGTGCAGACGTTCTCAAACCCTTCGAGTGGGGTGGAATAGCCCCATCAAAGAACTTTCCTCTTTTACTGGTTCCTTTGGCCATAACATCAAATCTCTTGTAGAAACCAGGGGGGAAGGTTGGTGTCACTTTTGGTAAAATCCCTCAGGAGAAGTCTGGATTGCAGGCAAAAAACTGAGGGGGGGTATTAACTGTGCTTGAAATGTGACTTCAGACCAAATTTAGCAGCTCTACTCCATAAGGGTTGCTGCCTCCTCACAAAGACCACTGTGATGGATATCATGGAAATGTGACTCCCCATAAATCACACGCTTTTTAATCCCCTGCCTTGAGTGCTGGGATGTACAAGAGTGATGGGAGGAGATGTTAGTTCCACGATTACGTAACATTATATGGCTCTGCTTTAGCTGAGTAGAGAGAATCTCTCTTGCTGGCTTTGTAGAAGTGAGCTTCCGTGCTATGAAAGAGTCTGTGAGAGCACCATTGGCAAAGGACTACAGGAGGCCTCTAGGAGGTGAGTGGCCCCAGGTTGACAACTAACACAAGAGTGGGGACCTCAGAAATACAACCACAAGGAAATGAACTCTGCCAACAACCCCATGAGCTTAGAAGAGGACTCCTAAACCCAAAGAGAAATGCAGCCTTACCAACACCTGGATGGTAACCTTATGAGACCCCAAGCAGAGGAACCAGGTAAGTCATTTCTGGACTCCTAACCTTCAAGACTGTGAGATAATGAATGTGCATTTCTTTAAGTCACTAAATATGTAGTAATGTGTTACACGCAATAGAAAACTAATACAAACATCTTGCATTTTGAGGTAAAAAGAATATTAACACTTAAAAATTTTAGGGAAGAATGACATTAACAATTATTAAAGTGATACTTTAAAGATGTATTTGAATATAAAGGATATTTTGACCTATTACAATTCAAAATAGTGAAAGATAAGGAAGCAGAGAAAGATTTGGGACAGGAAGCAGTCAGAGGTCCAAAACATATTAGGTCTACCTAGCTGCAACTATCTTTCATCCTGTGCCTTAAAAATTGGGAAGAATATACTGTAAATTATTTATTAATGAGAGGAAATGTCAAAGAGACATAGCCTTATGAAAACTTAATGCCCAACGGACCATTCATTATCACCTAGTGTTGAGTGAAGTTATGCTTGATTCTGAAAGAGAACAGCAAAGCAAGTTTATGCGTCATGTATACAGATACTTGTATGACTTGTATGACCTTCTAAGTCAGTCTTTTTCAAATGTGACCTTCTATTATCAGTTTATTAAAATGGGATTTTTTTAAAGAAGTTTTTTAAAAAAAAGATTATTAAACATCACCCCATATTTAACTAAATCAGAGTCATCAGAGTCATCATCTGCACACACATCCCACCCCACCCACCAAGGGTTTCATAAGGCTCCAATGTAGCCAGTTCAACCATTGATATTTGACATTAGAGGGCTCATCACAAGTAGGTCAATTCTGTTTGTGATAGAAGCGCCTTTATGGCTATGATCTTATACATTGAGAACCGTTCTCAATGTTGGTTCTCAATCTTGGCTACACATTTTCATTACCTGGAAAGTGGGATAAATCCTGACGCTCACGCTTCTTCTGGGAGCAATTACATCAGAATCACCAAGCATGATACCCAGCTATCTGTAGTTTTTAAAGCTCCCTAAATGACTGCAACATGAGACTGCTGATGTGTACCTAATAACTTGCATCTTTCTGCAACCTTTTAAATACATAATTATGTAGCTCAAAACCTAAAACACTGCTGAGGAGGTATGTAGGTCAACCATGACTGCCCCACTCTGATGGAACATAAAACTGACGTTGACTATTTGGGGCCACACTATAATAATTCCTTTTTGTTGAACTTAATGTTTATTATCTGAATTTACTAAAAAAAAACCAGCAAAACAAAGGCAAAACCCATGTAATGTAGATATCATTACCCCAATTTGTAGAGACAAGGACACACAAGCCACTGATTCAGAGGAATCTCCCTAAACAAATAAGATATGGACCTGAGTCTGAGTGACACCAGTGTTTATGATGTTTGCATTGTACTAGTGTGGTCACCAGACAAGGAGCATCAGCAGCACTTGGGAACATATGAGAAAGGCAAATTCTCCACCCCAATCTCAGACACTAAATCATAATGTTTCAGTCTGGGGCCCAGCAATCTGTTTTAACAAATCCGTCAGGTTATTCTGAGGGACAGTAAAGATTGAGATACACTGTACTATATTATCCATTTCTATCAGTTGCCTACTTTTGAAGATTCAGTTTAGTATGTGGTAAGAGAAATAAAAATGTGGGGATGAGTCAGTGGGTAAGACAGGGTGAGGGGCAGAGAAATCTTCTCTCACTATCTTCCTTTCCTCCAATTTCCCATTTATATTTACAATATATGTTGGAGAAATGCTGTCAGAGATATAGCACTGGAAAAAGATTGGGGAGCTCTGGTAATCTTTACTTGCAGGGGAGTTCAACCACTTTCATATAAGTGTGACTGGTTTAAGATGTTGATGAATGGTTTATTCTTTTAATCAAAATATGGGGAGTTTGTCACTCCCTCTTGCAAGAGCACACAGAATCACAACTAACTGCTGAACAATTATCGACTGGAACTCACCAAAAAAGATACTCCACATCCAAAGACAAAGGAGAAACTGCAATGAGACGGTAGAAGGGGCACAATCACAATAAAATCAAATCCCATAACCACTGGGTGGGTGACTCACAAACTGGAGAACAATTATACCACAAAAGCCCACCCACTGGAGTGAAGGTTCTGAGCCCCACGTCAGGCTTCCCAACCTGGGGGACTGGCAATGGGAGGAGGAATTCCCAGAGAATCAGACTTTGAAGGCTAGTGGGATTTGATGGCAGGACTTTGACAGGACGGGGCAGGGGGAAACAGAGACTCCACTCTTGGAGGGCACACACAAAGTAGTGTGCACATCAGGACCAGGGGAAGGAGCAGTGACCCCATAGGAGACTGAACCAGACCTACCTGCTAGTGTTGGAGGGTCTCCTGCAGATGGGGGTGGCTGTGGCTCACTGCAGGGACAAGGACACTGGCAGCAGAAGTTCTGGGAAGTACTCCTTGGTGTGAGCCCCCACCCCCACCCCCAGGAGTCTGCCATTAGCCACACCAAAGAGCCGGTAGGCTCCAGTGCTGGGTTGCCTCAGGCCAAACAACCAACAGGGAGGGAACTCAGCCCCACCCATCAGCAGACAAGTAAATACAAGTTTTACTGAGCTCTGCCCACCACAGTAACACCCAGCTCTACCCACCACAGGTCCCTCCCATCAGGAAGCTTGCACAAGCCTCTTAGATAGCTTCATCCACCAGAGGGCAGACAGCAGAAGCAAAAATAACTGTAATTCTGCAGCCTGTGGAACGAAAACCACATTCACATAAAGATAGACAAAATGAAAAGGCAGAAGACTATGTACCAAATGAAAGAACAAGATAAAACCCCAGAAAAACAACTAAATGAAGTGGAAGTAGGAAACCTTCCAGAAAAAGAATTCAGAATAATGATAGTGAAGATGATCCAGGACCTCAGAAAAAAAAATGGAGGCAAAGATCAAGAAGACACAAGAAATGTTTAACAAAGACCTAGAAGAATTAAAGAACAAACAAACAGAGATGAACAATACAATGACTGAAATGAAAAATACACTAGAAGGAATCAATAGCAGAATAACTGAGGCAGAAGAACGGATAAGTGACCTGGAAGACAGAATGGTGGAATTCACTGCTGTGGAACAGAATAAAGAGAAAAGAATGCAAAGAAATGAGGACAGCCTAAGAGACCTCTGGGACAACATTAATTGCACCAACATTCTAATTATAGGTGTCCCAGAAGGAGAAGAAAGAGAGAAAGGACCCGAGAAAATATTTGAAGATATTATAGTCGAAAACTTCCCTAACATGGGAAAGGAAATAGTCACCCATGTCCAGGAAGTGCAGAGACCCAGGCAGGATAAACCCAAGGAGAAACATACCAAGACACATAGTAATCAAATTGACAAAAATTAAAGACAAAGAAAAATTATTGAAAGCAACAAGGGAAAAACAACAAATAACGTACAAGGGAACTCCCATAAGTTTAACAGCTGATTTCTTAGCAGAAACTTTACAAGCCAGAAGGAAGTGGCACGAAATACTTAAAGTGATGAAAGGGAAGAACCTACAACCAAGATTACTCTACCCGGCAAGGATCTCAGACCGGGGCACGAACCCGTGTCCCCTGCATCGGCAGGCGGACTCTCAACCACTGGGCCACCAGGGAAGCCCATGACTAAGAATTCTTGAGCCTAATTTTCAAAGTCCCTTTCTCTTTAGGTCTGTTTATTTGTATGTGTCATCTTGATAGATGACACATCTTGATGTGTAATGTGAGTCCTACCTGTGTGGGGTAAGCACCCATCTCCATTATATCGCCTTCCTCCCCACCCAGTCCACCCCCACAAATGCCTGGGTGTCAGAAGAGGACCAGGCTTCAGAGGAGAAATGGAAGGAAACATTTAGGTAGCCCAGGCAACGAGAGCAGTGAAGAGCAGAAATGGGGTAGAGAGAGACCCCATGGAGTCAGAGAGGTGGTGGAAGTTTGTGTGTAATATGCATGTTGGGACCTTAGAAAAATATTCTGAAAAGGCAACTAGCATTACAAATTCTGTAAGTAAATTTTTGTGTGGATACCGTAGAAGAGGCAGTTTTTCATCTTCATGAGGTTGGACAGAGATAGCATTGAGGTGGGCAGATTTCAAGAGGATGGAATTAGCAGAAATCTTTGGACTCTATAGATTCCTACAGACCATGGAATGGAGGCTGTTAGGGGCTGGATTTGAGGAGGAATTGAAGCAATTCACCAGGCTCTCAAGGGACACCTGTAGCATATGTAACTATGGTTTACATATGTGTAAGAACATAGCACATCTTGGGCTGTGTATGCCACTTAATATACGACCATTTAATACTTTTAAGGATGAATTACTTTCAAATAAATTCACGAGGGCGAGTGTTCTCTGCCTATTCAGACCATTAGCTCCTTGAGGACAGAAGCTGGCTTTCGAATACCCTGCAGTATCTAGCTTAATCCTGAGCATGTACCAAGGCATCACTAAGAGTGTATGCCTGACAGATTGCCCAGCCCACTCCTTGTCTCTCACCGTCACCCTCTGGTGTGCAAGGACTGTCACTCTTCTTGACGATGATTCACTCAGGAAGGAGCATGATAGGTGCTCCTGGATCACAGAGAACCGAAAGGAGGGACTACCTACAGATACCTGTTGTTCAGAGTCATGGGTAACATGCTCTTTTAGAAGTTATCAAACTTATCATGACTTTTCTGCAATGCTAGGAGTGGAGTTCCTTGATAGGCTCCAATCGATAGTCAATTAGTCCTATAGACAATTAGAGCTTATTGAAATGATGTCGATATAACCAAAGAGGAAAAAAAAAATCCCAACTGGAAATTGAATAAAGTAAACCTTTCTTCTGTACTCATCCTTGTTTGATTGGACAAGCAACGGTGTACCAAAGTGAACCAAAGCCCAAATGGATATCAACAATTTTCATATCTAGGAAAGATCTATAAGAAGTGTACATAGGATGGGGCTCTCACAGAACTGCACATTTTCCCTTTTTCCCTCTCGTTTCTCAGTGCTCCTCTGAGAACTGTGTGAAGGTAAAGTCAAAAAGAAAGTTCTTACATTCTTAAATCCTCTGTATAGAATCTGGAGCTCCTTCTTGGTAAATTTGCTCTGGGCTTCCAGAAGCTCGAGAGCCTCAGGCCGATGCCTGACGGTGGCCATCTCCAGTTCATCTTCCACGCTGTCTGTGGAGGAAAACCAAAGTCTTAAGAACGGTCACTGCTCACCAATGTGTATACACAGCAACATAGGAAAATGGAAGGAAATCTTTACTGCATGTCTGATTTTTCCAGAGGAAGGGTTCTCACACTGCTAATAACAGTCTTTACATTTCCCAGAGTATACAGTATTCTGCTAATTCTACATAATATTTTTTCAAACTTTCTAGTCATCAGACACCACACTATGAACAATTTTTACAGTACAGTTTGAAAAGTGTAAAAATCATGGAAAATTTTAACACTTCAACTGTGTGTATATATCAAGCACTAGTTATAAAAATGGAATTTTAATTTGATAGCAGTCTGTACCACCCTTGTATCATGCAACTGTGAGATAGGACTCTGCTAAATACACTCTGAAGATTCCATTAAAATCAAATATTTTGCCTGGGGCTACAAATAAAGCAGGGAGATCAGGTGCTGAAATGAGTGAAGTACTCAGCTTCCAGTTTGACTGGCATAAACCCAGTCTTCATAGGTGCACACTGGATGGACTGGAGTCCAGGGAACTTCTGGCTACACCCTACTTTGCAGCCAAGGGAATCCATAGCTACGGATAAATGCTGAAATATTATACTTTGCTTTGTGAATTATATTTACACTATAATTTCTCAGAGATGCTCTACACAAAAAAAGACTTTTGTATCCATGTAAATTTGGTAAATTCTGTTAAGTTTAATGTAGTTTGGGAGCAAAACACTGGAATACAAAAGTTTTGAGAGGATTTGCAACAAAGAATTCTGTTTAACTTTGTTTAACCCATTGATCCCAAATGGCATTTGTCCACTGAACTCTTTTTCCCCACAAGTAACCTCTGCTAACATCTTCATCTGTGCCCTAGGGTCCTGTAGAATGCAAGTCGGGAGGTATTGGGATATATTAGGATCTGGGTGCCCAGGTCTCAAAGTATAGCATCCTTAAGTAACTTCAGCTGCTTTGCAGTGGGGCCCAATGGAGACCTAAGAGATTCTTCCTGCCATGGTCCAGTCCACACCTCAGCTAAGGAACTCCTCATATCCAGGGCCAGTACTGAAGCCATGGCTTCTCTCCATTATATCCCTTACTCTTAGCTACAGATTCCCAACTCAGACAGCTGAGGCGCAGAACATCTTCTCATCAACTGGTCTCAGGGCCACGCACTCCTGATTCCATGGCTCATGTGTTAGTCGGAAATTTAGACATTTTTGACTACAAAAGTCCCATAATTTTTAATAATTAATGATGCTGCCTCTCATTAACATCTGTGCCTACTTACTGCCCTGACACTCTGATGTTAGTGAGGGGCCAGAGCTCTCACTTATCAGGGAAAAGAAAGTCAGTGGAACCCTAATCTTGGTGTGTCTTAATTACTGCCCTCAAGCAGTTTACAAAAGACCACTAATGGCAATGAAATAAATACTTGGAAAGGTTGTGTCTGTCAAAGTGAGGGAGAGGAGATAAAAGCAAATATTTGTTTTGTACTTTTCATATTATAATAGTTTATTTTGGAACAATGATATGAAAAAGCTGCAGAATAGTGATGGGGGGATAAGAAAAATAAAAGTCTATGAAAAGATGGGCAGGCCAAGAATAAAGTCTGAGCTGACAAGGATAAAATTGATGAGGAACTAAGCGCAGTGTGTACCTAAAGAATTTGCACAGGCCTAAAAGTAGCTGAGAAAAGGCAGCTAGGCATTAACAAACTGACCTCAGGCTGGGTTTTATGGGGAAAATTTTAAAAGCTAAGATGGGGTTTTTTCAATTTTCTTTTTTGTTCTCTGGATTGGATGGGTTGATTCTACTCTGGGTCCTGAGCTTGAGAGGATGTAGGAAGACGGTCCTCCATAAAATTTCTGTTGATCCAGTGCATTGGACTGTGTTGAAGTTATTGCAGTTGTCAATGCAGAAATACATGCCACGGAATAGACCTAATATAAATAGGCAATAACAGATGGAAAGACTCTGCTTTCTTGAAAATGTCTTGATGAAAGCATCTTTTGAATCATTTACAGTATAATTTCCTCAACTTAAAATATTCCTCTTGGGCTTCCCTGGTGGCGCAGTGGTTGAGAGTCCACCTGCCGATGCAGGGGACATGGATTCGTGCCCTGGTCTGGGAAGATCCCACGTGTCGTGGAGTGCCTGCGCCCGTGAGCCATGGCCACTGAGCCTGCACGTCTGGAGCCTGTTGCTCCGCAACGGGAGAGGCCACAACAGTGAGAGGCCCGCGTACCGCAAAAAGAAAAACAAAACAAAACAAAACAAAAAATATTCCTCTTTCCTTTTTCCTCCAATTGAAATACATATATCTTTTATAATCCCATTTAAATATTACTGCCTTCTTTCTGAAGGCTTTCCAATTATTCCACCATGCAGAACTGATGGGGCCCTGGTCAGAGTTCTCACATCTTACCTACCTCTCATATAGCATGTAAAACACTAATTACATTTATGATCTGTTCATGTCTGTCTTCTTCATTGTGAGTGCCATGAGGACAGGAGCAATGTCTTAACAGATCTGTATATCCTCTGGACCTAACATAGAGTCTAATACCCCAGAGTTCCTCAAAAATTATTTGGGGGATGGATGAATAAGTGAATCAATTAACAAATGATGTTGCCACTGAAGTCACAATCTCCTTGGAGCCCCTTGAACCTTAGCTGCCCTCTAGAAAATTATTTCTCAAACTGGGGTTTGTGGACAGCTGGTGGACCTTGAATGCTTTCTTTGGAATCACAGTATTCTCTATGCATTGTTCTGAGAAACACAGCATGGGCAAAAGTAGAGGAAATTTTAATCAGATTATCTGAGCAATCTTTCCATCATAGTATAACCTCCTCTAAATCTAATGACCTTTCCACTGGAAAGAAACAAAATAGCACATTAACTTCTCAGCCTTTGTAACAACAGAGCAGTCAAAACCACACTACCAACAAGGTTTCTTCCTCCCACTGGCTCAGACTTGCAGATGATGAGACTGAGACAAAAGAACCAGGGCTGAAGGGTCAGTGTAATTGAGTTAAGCATGTGTGGTAGGACGAGCATCACGTTCAGTATTCAAAGCACCACACTTGAAGAGTCTGCCTGCAGACTCTTTGTTTTCCTAGCTGACTGATACCTTACTTCTTAATGACTCCTACCTGCCAAAGGGCTGTTTCTATTTCTAGAAGGCTGACAAGCTCTAAAAACACACCTGAAATCATCCCCGATCACCAGCATATGATAAGTTATAAAAGCAACATCACCTAACCCAATCAAGATGCTGATGTGGGAGGCAAGCTCTGTGGAGAGCACAGCACGATTCCACATAGGACTGGGAACTTCACAGTGTGACTCAGCCACCATTTAAAAGCATGCACTCTGGGGGGTTTTTAATAGAGTGCTTAACATTTATTAAGTTCGTTATATGCCAAGAGATGGGCTAGGTGCTCTATTGATATCATTCTAATCCTCACAATAACTCCGCAATGAGGCAGAATTATCCATTTTTTTACATATGGGGAATCTGAGTCTCACATTGGTGAAGAAATGAGTGACCAGGTGTTACACAGGAGAAAAGACAGAGGTAGAATTTATACCCAAGTTTTTGATGCCGAACCTTATGTTTTTTCTACTTTGCCAAACTCTCTCTCAGTATTGACAGAAATAACAGTGATAAAAATAATATTTTTCTCTCCTCTCCTGCACTGTCAAATGTCTCAGAAAAGTTGACTGTATCCACTGGGTCCATTTCCTACCTCCTGTTCTCTTTTTAATCTACTGCAGTCTGACTTCTGGCCTTGTTATGGGTTGAATTATGCCCCCCTAAAATTTGTATGTTGAAGGCGTAACCTCCAATATGACTGGATTTGGAGCTGTGACCTTTAAGAAGATAATTAAAGTTCAATGAAGTCATAACGGTGGGACCCTAATGTAATACAAATGGGGTCTTTATAAGAAGAGAGAGAGAGATGCCAGGGATACACAGGCACAGAGGAAAGGCCGTGTGAGGACACGGCGAGAAGGCAGCCACCTGCAAACCAGGGAGGGAGGCCTCAGGAGAAACCAACCCAGCTGGCATCTTGATTTTAGACTTCCAGCCTCCAGAACTGTGAGAAACAAATTTCTGTTGTGTAAACCACCCAGTCGGTGGCATTTTGTCATGCATGGCAGCCCGAGCTGACTAATATATGCACCTATATTCAAAAGACATACAACTCCAGTAAAAACAGGTCTTGCTGTTCACAGTGAGCCCAGTGAGCACTGGGTAGTCTAGCCAATCATATCATTTAATCTTTATAGCATACTATCATCCCTATTTTATAGATGAGAAGACTGAGGCTTGGAGAGAGAGTCTAAGTAAATTGTTCAAGTTCAGATGACTAGTTAGTAATGAAGCAGACAGCTGTCTCTAGCACCCCAAAGTCCAACTTTATATTTTAATTTTTTAGAATTTTAATTTTACTGGAGTATAGTTGATTTACAACGTTGTGTTAGTTTCAGGTGTACAGCAAAATGATTCAGTTATACATATACATATACTCACTCTTTTTAAAATTCTTTTCCCTTATAGGTTATCACAGAATACTGAGTAGAGTTCCTTGTGCTATACAGTATGTCCTTGTTGGTTATCTATCTTATATATAGTAGTGTGTGTATGTTCATCCTAAGCTTCTGATTTATCCCTCCCCACCACGTTTCCCCTTTGGTAACCATAAGTTTGTTTTAGACATCTGTAAGTCTGTTTCTGTTTTGTAAATAAATTCATTTGTATCATTTTTTTAAAAATTAGATTCCTAAACTACAATGAGGTATCACCTCACACCAGTCAGAATGGCCATTATAAAAAGTCCACAAATGATAAATGCTGGAGAGGGTGTGGAGAAAAGGCAACTGTCCTAAACTGTTGGTGGGAATGTAAATTGGTATAGCCACTATGGAGAACAGTATGGAGGTTCCTTAACAAACTAAAAATAGAACTACCATATGACACAGCAATCCCACTACTGGGCATATATCCAGAGAAAACTGAAAAGATACATGCACCCCAATGTTCACTGCAGCACTATTTACAATAGCCAAGACATGGAAGCAACCTAAATGTCTATCGACAGAGGAATGGATAAAGAAAATGTGGTACATATACACAAGGGAACCTCCATACTGTTCTCCATAGTGGATTAAAGTCAGAACCAGGTAGCACTCTGGTCTGTTGAATCATCTCCAGGTTTCTGCCAAGGTACAACTATGTAGGCGTCTTGCTATTGGAATAGGATTGCTAATTCCAATGTTGCTTTTGCATCCTGAGACAAACTGCCTACAACTAGTATGCAGTATTCATGTATCTTCTAACAGATTTATTTTTAATCAGATGACAAATTCCCAAACCCAGACAACCTTGAGCTTTCCTGACTGTCTCTTTTTGTTCTTTGTTACTTAGATTTCAGTCTCTCAGGGCCAAGGATGTCCTATGTCTGAGTTAACAGTCCCCTCAGGCCATGACACATTTGGGCTAGAAATTGGAATTCAAATCCCCTGGGATCAACAGTATGAGTTTTAATAACAGACCTCTTTTCCTCATGTCTCACAACTTCTCTTAAAATACAGTGGAAGCCTATTGCAGCCCAATTCATAATTATGGAAATTTGACTCTATCTGAGGTCAAACCATATCCCCCAGAACATCTTGCTTTACAAATATGAGTGTGAGGCCTGCCTTCCTAAGACACACATTTGTAAACAAGGATTGTAATGTTAAAGTAAAACTGTTTATGAAGAATAATGTCACTCCTTCCAAGAAGCTGGTTCAGAGATGAGCCCTTGCCGTATCGTAGCAGGGAACATTGTAAGACTGTTGCCACATTCTTCTACCTGGGACCTGCCAGACTACTAGATAGCCCAGCCCAACAGCATCTGATTTGGCAGACTAAAATTGCTCAATTAAAAAAATGTGAAATCAATTAATCACTACTTGAAGAATCCCAATCATAGTGGGTCTATCTACAAGAGGTCCATTTCTCAGTACAGGATAACTCTTCTTTAAAAAACGTATTCATGGGCTTCCCTGGTGGCGCAGTGGTTGAGAGTCCGCCTGCCGATGCAGGGGACAAGGGTTCGTGCCCCGGTCTGGGAGGATCCCACATGCCGCGGAGCGGCTGGGCCCGTGAGCCATGGCCGCTGGGCCTGTGCGTCCGGAGCCTGTGCTCCGCAACGGGAGAGGCCACAATGGTGAGAGGCCCGCGTACCGCAAACAAACAAAAAACAAAACAAAAATGTATCTATTTTCATTGTAAAAAATCATAAAAACTATAACTTTAAAATTCTATTTGAGCTGAGATTGATTTGTCTAGCAAAAATTCAGCTGGCTTGACTTATATTGCTTTATCTCATTTATAAAAATACCCTCTGAGTCTTTACTCCCAATGTTTACCCTTTATTAGATTGGTTTCATAGTGACTTGACATGTACGGCAATAACATCACAGAGAGGATGATTACATCTAATGACACATATTATTAAATATTTAGAAGTTTAGTCCAGTGACAGGATTTGGAAGAGGCTTTGACTAATTTTGCTCCACGTTTTGACTTTCCACTAAAAGATGCTGGAAGATTCTTGACTATAGCTTTGGAAACTACTCCTAAGAACTTCCGGAATAAGGAGGAGATGCTATTGCCTGTTTAATATTCAAGTCTGATACACTGAGACAAAGATACTGCCTGGGAGAAATTTCCAAAGCTATTGTTCATGACACCTAAGTAAATTCTTTCTTTCCTTTCTTTCTCCTGTAAAGGCATCGGTAAGATGCCATATACCTTGAGCACTCCATTCCTTAGTTCCACCCTTCCCAATGCTCAAAGGGGTTGGAATTATAATCAGCTGAGGAAACTGATTTTCAAGAGTTAAGGAATTTGCTCAAGTTTACACAGCTACACAGTTGATAGCAGGGGAGCTCGGATCTGACACCAACTTGTCTTTTTGTTTTATCATTTGGCTTCTCTGGGTGGAGAGTTCAAACCTGAGCCAGAACCTGAGGAAAATTTTTACATTTTGCCAACTTTAAATGCTTAATCTCAGGAATGTGAAGGCCTGGGAGCCCTCTTGACTCTTCCTGTCAAGAGCTATTTTCCGGTGCACAAGAAGAGTATATGAGTGATTAACTCCAAGCTGATCACGCACAGCCCATGAACAGAAAGCCATACACCTATCCGAAGCACTGCGGGAGTCTTAGCACTTCCCAGACCACTGTGAACAATGAGTACCCACAAGTTGTTGTTAGTCAGACATGTGTTTCCTCAACTCTGGACCTGAAAGTACATTAGGGCCCCAAAAGCCCTTTATAATTCGTACTTTATCCTATTTACTATTCATATATCAAATGGAAAATGAAAAGTACTTTGAAAATGGCCAGCTATTTTGAATGTCTTCTGTTAGAGGTGTTTGTTGGCAATGGCACTGCAGTTTCCATTCCAGGAGAATTTGAACTGCTTTGCAATTTCGTGATTGAATTCAATCACTTATGAAATGTAACTGCTCAAAGGGAAATTGATGGAGCTATTTCTCACAACACTTATGAATGGATTGTCTCTACCTTATTTATAAACATAAGTAACTCTTCACATAAGCTTAGGTTTTAAAATATAATCGCCTTATTGGAATACTTGCTATTAGCATGAACCATATTATTACTGCAACCATTCATGAATAGCCCCTTATGATAAGAGCTATTATTTCATAGGTGGTAGGGTCTAACTGGCTTTTTGGTAAATGGGGGAAATAAAAATTATGTTGCCAGTCATTATACACAGAGAGAAAATCTACAACAGAAATGCTGAGGTTGGGGGAGAAGGAACAAGAAGTGTGATTGAACTTTCACTTAAAGGCAGACCAAAAAGATGGATATTTTAGTCAGGAAAGTCAACAACTGATACGGACTCTGATCAAAGAGAAAATTTTAAACATAGTGAAACATGGAGACAGACGAAGAAAGCCCATAATAGTTCACGAAATTAAAAATGCCCTAACAAGAGTTTCTCCTGAAACTTGATAGACTTTCTCCTGTTTGTCCTAAAAATCTAATAATAATAGCAAACCACTTTTTACAGCATTTGTTCTATGCAAGAACAAATACATTTACATACATTAACTCATAAACTCCCCATCAGCATACTCTGCATGCTATATTCTGTTCTATAGATGAAGACACTGGCACAGAGAGATTAAATAACTTGCCCATGGTCACAAAGAAGAAAAGCCAGGGTATGAACTCTGGAAAGACTGGTTCCAGGGTTTATGTAATTAACTATTCTGCTGTTCTATCTCCCATAGAAAATGAGGGAGGATGATGCCCTACTTATCTACAAATGACACGCCCAACCAAGAATCAGAAAGTTAGTAGCAAAAGGGCTTTAAGCAGAAGATAGAGTTACAATTGAAAGAGGCCTTTAATCCAGCCCCTTAACTTTATAAATGCACATTTAAATACAGAGTCTTAAATTTAGTGGTTGTAAATCAAAAGCTATTGGGCACATCAGTGGCAGAACTGGGCCTTGACTCCTAGTGCAGCACTTTGCCAAATGCCTGTTGCAATGTCCTGTCACAATCAATAAGCAGACCCATCCTCACTTCATTCATATTTTAATAAGCTTCTGACCCCACCTCAGGAGCAGGTGGGGATGCTGAAGGAGGGCCACCAACTAGAAGCAGTCCCTGAGTCACATAATAATACCTGACATCTGATGGCTGGCTCTTTGTAGTAAGCAAAGTTATTTTCCCTTTCGTTACTATAGCTAAACATCATGATTACTCTGTGTACAGGTAACGTCACCCTGTTTTTATAGATGAGGAAATCACTGTTGGAAGGAATGTTATAACTCAGCTATAGAGTCAGGACTTAAACCCAAGTTTACTAACTGTAAAGTCTAGAAGTGACAGCTGATTACCTGAGAACAACAGAAGGGACATAAAGTTGAAAAGGAGCTTGAGCATATTACAGCAAATAATAATAACAATAAAAGAATCAGGGAGCAAATTCTGATCTTTAATAGTTAGGAAAAAAGCTGTCTTCATTTTATGCCATTTCAGAAGGTAGGCTGCAGGTGACACGTTTCTAAAAGATTCTTAATTAAACATGTTACATTTATAACATCTTACATGTTATATTAATTACATCTTACATAAACATGATACATTTATAACATCTACTGTAAAGGAATAAACATTTGGAAATTTTATTTATGCAAAACATAATGCCCGATTCATAAGATGTTACTGTGTTGTATGTTGCTTTGGTAGAGGGTATATAAATGGGATTCGTTATCCTGGGAGTTAAAAACAATCTGCGTAAGTGTAGAGATAAATTTTTGGTGATATATTAGGGAAATGTTTTCAAGCTAATATCAGTGATGGAAGTAATATTCTGCCACAAAACATTTATCCATCATGGCCATGTTTAAAACAGAGTACTAGGAAAACTGAGCAGTGATCTAGGTTTTGTTATGTTTCTCCTAGGTTTAAGCTAGTTTCTTAGTTCAGAGAAAGTTAGACTGTGTAGTCCAAATGTCAGCTGGACATTTATTGTGTGACTAGGATAAGTTAGTAAAACATTCCATGCCTGAGTGCTCCCATATGTTCAATGCGGAGAAATGAGCATAAAATTGTACCCAGTATTGTAGCAGAGAGTGATTAAATAAGAAGATACATGTACCTGGCACATAGTAAATGCTCAATCACAGTGTTATTGTTATTATTTGTATTTGTATTAGTATTAATTACAGTAACATCTGGTGTCACCCTTCACATGATAAAGCAGAATGGTGCCTGGAACTCCTCATTCTAGGAAATTATTCAGTAGCTCTAGATCTTTGTTTTTTGCTGGGTCTGTTTCTCAATTCTGACACTGGAAAATGAGTTTGACCTCTCCAAGCTTCCATTTAAAAATTTCTAACTAAGGATAAAATTTGTTTCAATCTCATAAAATTGTTTTGAGAGATTGCTTCAATTACTTACTGACATACAATATTGATATATTGTATCAATCTATCAACTGATCAATATATTGATACAGTATTGATCAGTAAAGGACCACAATTATGATTACAAATAGTTATTGCATACTTCCTAGTGAGGCTTTGTTCTAGAACCTTCAGGAGTGAAGGTTCTGTTACTACACTTCTTGAGTGTGAATCCCTTTTCTGACTCTTGTTAACTGTATGACCTTGGGCACGGTGCTTAGTCAGTCTATGCCTCAGTTTCTTCATCCATGAAGGGGCATAAAAATAGGACTCGACAAAGAACTGTCAAGAGGTTGAAATGAAATAATGTGTTAAAAGTGTGTAAAAATAGAGCCTGGCACATGGTGTTTAAAATATTATTATCATTTAGTTATTTAAAAGTCCTTCAGGGTGAGTATTATTTTGCCCATTTTAGATGGCTAAATCGAGGTACAAGGCAGTTGAAAAAGGGTAATTCCATCAGTTGTCAAAGCCCTTGCCCTAAAAATTGCACTCAGTTGTTTCTTTTTGCAGAGACTCAATGCTGACCAATTATTGTTCATGGGATCCACTGAAATCACAGCTCCCTTTGGAACCTTTTATACTCTTCTGTTTGCTGTTGACACGAGAATAAGGACCATTTTTTGGGAATGAAATTCGAGGCAATAGCGTAGCTTTATTGTCTGTCATTTCCTCCCACACACCTTATGATCTAATATCTGGGACAATTCTCTATTCTCTGAACAAAGCCTGCATTGTCAACTTAAATCCTTCTGCTTACACTATGTCCTCCACATGGATCTGCTTTTCTTCCTCATCAACCTCTCTCTTTTCTCTTTAAGGCTCATCTCAATGGGTTTCACGGTGGAGAGGCCTCCTGAAACTTCTATGCAGCATGTATACTGTCTGTTGTCCGCTTTGATTGAGTTGTACATCATTGACCTGCTTGAATATTGAGAGACATGGGCTTGAGTCTCAGCTCTGCTGCTTCGTAGCTATGGAATTTGGGGTGAGTCACTTAAAAT
This sequence comes from Orcinus orca, assembly GCF_937001465.1. Taxonomy (NCBI): domain Eukaryota; kingdom Metazoa; phylum Chordata; class Mammalia; order Artiodactyla; family Delphinidae; genus Orcinus; species Orcinus orca. Next base: position 107,188,230 of record NC_064562.1, on the reverse strand, counting down.
CTCAAATCCTCAGTCTCCTCATCTGTAAAATGCAGATAATAATAGCACTAACAAAAACACTGAAGATTAAGTGCAATAATGTATGGATTTTGCAAAGTGTATGGTGTGTGATAAAAATCCACATGCACGCTTTCTGCTATGATGATGATGATTTTGCCATTGACCCCTCTAACATCTGCTCATCTAAAGCATTAACTAATTTTACAGTGTCATTGAGATGAATTAAATGTGATTTATATTACCTTCAGGAGCACTCACTGGACAATATATCTACCTCCAAGCATATTCAGAGAACACTACAAGGTAATAGTTGGAACTGTTGTTCTACCCAAAGTCTCAAATGAGAGTGTTTTGCAAAGAGGTGAATAAGGTTTCCCCTGTCAGTACATCTCCAGAACTTGTTTTTCTGCTTTTTTTTTTTTTTTTTTTTCTGAAAGCTTGCAAGCAAAGAGAGGTCAGTGTTTCTGTAAAACAAACGTTGCCCATCACACTTGCTGCTCTATATCCCCTGGCAAGAAGGCAATTTGAAACTAAGAAAGTTAAGCTTTAACCTTGCAATCTAAGCAGATAACATAGCCATGGTCTATATTTTATAGACCTGGTGGAGTGTAAAATTGAGTCCGCTTGAAGTGTTAGGCTCCCATTTTAGTGTCTTAAAGAAACCAGCAGAAGCCAACATTGCCTGGACTCATGTTTAGCCCAAATATTACTTCTGGGTCAATGCAAATGGAAAATAGGTATTTATGACTCCTATTAGAAACTGCATGAAGGACCGATCATGAAATCATTCATTAAAAAAGAGAAGATTTTTGTTTATCTAAACTTTTATGTAGCTTCTTATAAGTAGTCACCACTCTACCTCTTCTGTTCCAAATTAACAGTAAGGAAAACAGTGGGAAAATCAAGTGGGAAGCAAAAGACTTCATCATATAGGTAACTTGACAAAAATACATCAATCAACAATAAAGCTTTATTCAAGCATGGCTTGCGTTCTTCAGACACTTTAAGCCAATGTGTCTAAAATAAACCTATCATCATCTTTTCTTAACCCACTTTCATGATCTTCTCTGTTTCTTATCTTGCTTACTGTCACCATTATTCTTTTGGCAGAACTGTGTTGTCCTTTTGCTATTTTTCACTTCATACCACCAACTGTTTCCCAGTGTTTGCAGTTACACTTTCACCATGTGTTTCATATCCATCCTTTCCCTCCTACCACTGTTACTTTATATGTAGGCCTTTTTCCTCTCCTGTAGGTCTAGTGGTGAAGACCTTAAGCTCTGGCATCACTCTGTCCAAGGTCAAATCCTTGCTTTGACACTTGGTAATTGTGAGATCTTGGGTTAGTGATTTAATTTCTTTGTTTAGTTCTCTCATCTAAGTGGGGATTATAATTGTGCTTTCCTCATAGGTTTGTAGGACATACTTACAATACTTGTTCAGGCTTAGAATCATGCTGTGCCCAGTAAGAGTTAGCTGTTTATATTACTTCTTGCATACGATTTTTAAGCAGTTTTCCAACTGATCTTCCTGTTTTCTTTTTTCTCTTCCCTCAACAATTTACCTGTTTTCTGATTTACTTTTGTGTCATTTTCTCACTCCAAGGTTTGGTTGGCTCCTTGATTCAGAAACTAATACCCAACTAGCTCTTGGTGACAGTTTTGAGAACTTGTCTCTGTCTTGTCTTCAAATGATGCTTATCCTTTGCTACTCTTTTCTCTGATTTCAAGTTCACCAGCAACCCTTCTAAAGTTGGATTTGTGTCCAGCTCCTTTGACTATTGGCTGGCTTTAGCCATCTTACAACCTTTTCCAGGCAAAGAATCATGCCCCATCATGATCTAGCAATCCCACTTCTGGGTGTATATCCAAAGGAAATGAAAACAGGATCTCAAAGAGATACTAGCACTCCCATGTTCACTGCAGCACTATTCACAATAGCCAACACATGGAAACAGCTTAAGGGTCCATCAATGGATGAATGGATAAAGAAGATGTGGTATCTATACTCAATGAAATATTCTTCGGCCATGAGAGAAAAGGAAATCCTGCCATTTGTGACAATATGGATGGACTTTGAGGGCATTATGCCGAGTGAAATGAGCCAGGCAGAGACAAACACTGCATGGTACCACTAACATATGGAATATTTGAAAAAGTCAAACTCATAGAAACAGGAAAACGGTGGTTGCCAGGGTCTGGGGATGGGGAAAATAGGGAGAGGTTGGTAAAAAGGTACAGACTTTCAGCTATAAGCTGAATAAGGTCTGAGGATCTAATGTAAAACATGTTGATTATGGTTGATAACACTGTATTGTATAATTGAAATTTTCTGAGAAAGTAAAACTTATTCTCACCAAAAAGAAGATAAATGTGTAAGGTGATGGATGTGTTGATTAATTAAATGGAGGGAACCCTCTCGCAACATATGTGAATATCAAATCACTACGATGTACACTTTAAATATCTTGCAGTTTCAGATGTTCAATTATAACTCAACATTTCCTCCCTTTACTGCAGAGTGAAGTCCAGCCTTGGGTTGGCTGTAAGGAACTTCAAACTCTGGTCCCAGCTCACCTTTTCTGGTTGCCTCTCTTCCCTATTTCTCATTCCTCTGACTATCTTACCCTTGATCTTTTCAATACTAGAATTTTCCTCTTGCAATACTATTTCTCCCTCCAGTGAAATAGTTCTTCTCCAAAGAGCCCTGCTGAAATACCACCTCTTTGTGAAATGCACCTGGGGGAGATTCAGTCCCATCTCTGTGTGTGTAGCCGTCATGATCATCACAGGTAGTGGCAGAATAACAGTATTAACAGCCAACATTTATTGTGACCACTTAACTAGCCAGTCACTGTTGTAAACACTTCACATGCTCATTTAATCTTTTGATCAAATGTGTAATATTTACTATTATTACCTCCACCTTGAAGATGGGAATATGAAACTCAGAAAGGGTAAGCAACTTACTTAAGATTTCTATAGCGAGTCAGTCATGGAACCAAGATTTTAACCAAATAAGTTGGTCCCAGTGGTATCACTCTTAACTTCTTGACTCTAATACCTCCCTAGTATTGCCTCTCACAGCATTTTAATTGTATTCATTGCATCTGAATGATTTTTATACATGTTTGTTTATTTCCGTATAATGTCAGCCTTCAGAAAGGGATTTAGAGTGTTCCCCTGTTCCTGGCACTATTACTTTTCAAATAGTTAGTGCTCCATAAATGTCTGTCACATCGAAATGAAATTTACTAAACCTGACTACAGGAAACAGCTGCCCTGGGACTCCCGCCTCCAGCTTTCCTGTACTAAGACTCATTCATGATTTAATGAAGACTCCCAGTTGATAAATGATGGACCAGAAAAAAGAATGCAGGGACTTCCCTGGTGGCACAGTGGTTAAGAATCTGCCTGCCAATGCAGGGGACACGGGTTCGATCCCTGGTCTGGGAAGATCCCACATCTGCAGAGCAACTAAGCCCCTGCACCACTACTACTGAGCCTGTGCTCTAGAGCCCACGAGTCACAACTACTGGGCCCACGTGTCACAACTACTGAAGCCCATGCGCCTAGAGCCTGTGCTCTGCAACAAGAGAAGCCACAGCGATGAGAAGCCTGCGCACTGCAACAAAGAGTAGCCCCCGCTCACCGCAACTAGAGAAATCCCGTGCACAGCATCGAAGACCCAATGCAGCCAAAAAAAATAAATAATATAATAAAAATAAAAATGAAAGAAAAAAGAATGCATACCTTTCTATTTGTCACTAAATACCTATGTAACTTTGGACAAGCCACTTAATCTCTCCAGTTTTTAGTTTGTTAAATGGAGACTTTAACTCCTAGGATCTTTCATTCTCCCAGGAGAATGTGAATGAAATGTGAGGATGAAATGAGACACTCAAGAGGAAGAATTCTAAGACTTGTAAAAGACCACGCAAAAAGAAGGGACAAACATTCTAATTACTATAAGTAAATGATGGTGCCAATTAATATTGAATCTGGGTTAAATGGAGTTTTTAACTTTTCCCACTTCCTGCTTCTCACGGGTAATGAAGTACCACGAAAGGAGGAAATTTCGTGCTAGCTTTGAGACATCCACCATTTGTCACAGGTAGAAGTAAGAAATGTCATCTCACTGGCTCCCGCAGTGCAAGATATGGAAGGAGACTTGAAACACAACCTGTGCTTCTCATTTGTACATGGTGAGACTGAGGTCCAGAGAGGGGAAACAACTCATTCAGGAGGTTACCACATCTTTTTGGACAATATGGGCTGCATGAGGGTGTCCTATGTAGAGTAGATAATTGGAAAAAAAGACTGTCTTGGTTTTTTGTTTTCTTTTTTTTTCCCCCTAAAACTGACCAAAACAATGAACATAACTAGAGATCTGGTAAAGTACAGATCTTTACCACTGGAGCTCCATTTCTGGAGTCAACCCCTCTCTCTTCCACCACACCCTTTACTGATGATGTGATTCAAGTGAGTTAATTAACCTCTCATCCCTCAGTTTCCTAGTCTGTAAAACTGAAATAGTGAAGTGTCCATCTTAAAGGAGTAATTTGAGGATATAATGAGTTAAACTGTGCAAAACTCTTAGAACTGTACCAACCACAGAGTAAGTGCTAGATGCTTGATAACTAAATAAAAACATCTGAGAATTTGAAAATAGCATTTTTGGAACTCATACATATGATGAAATTGAGGGACCATGCTTTCTACTTGCAAATTATGTTTATAAACCTTCACAGTTTATGCTTCTGTTCCTCCAAAGATTTTCCTCACTACATGCCTAGGTCAGAGTTTTTAGCCAAGTCACCAAGGAGTTAGCATGAGATTAATTAATTTTCAGAAGGTTAAACTTCTTTTCCTGGAGGTTACTGTTGTATTTTTAATTGGCAGGATGTTGTCTGTTCGTCACTTTTTTTTTTTTTTTTTTGCGTTACGTGGGCCTCTCCCGTTGCGGAGCACGGGCTCCGGACGCGCAGGCTCAGCGGCCATGGCTCACGGGCCCAGCCGCTCCGCGGCATATGGGATCTACCCGGATTGGGGCACGAACCCGTGTGTGCATCGGCAGGCGGACTCTCAACCACTGCGCCACCAGGGAAGCCCAGTTCGTCACTTTTTGAAAACAAATTCTCCAACAGTCAAATGCTGATGGTTTCTCTGCCAAAAAAGGCATCTAAAACTTTCCACGATCAATACGCTACCAGGAAAAACAAAACACGCTGAAATGTTACGCTGTATTTGTTACCAAAGATCTGAAGTCAAGTTAGGAAATTATGTTTTGCAATTACACAAGGCAAAAGCTGATGGTGGCTTATCAGTTATGAGTAGTCTGGCCTCACAATAACCTTGTCACATTTGCCCTCTTATGTCTGCTCAAACCAACAACAAAAACCCCTGGATGAAGTTTTAATTTAGTGAATCAATTCTTTTGATTGAATGTGGCCACTGAGATTGTATTGGGTAGAAGTTATTATGAAGTAAATTTAAATGAAAACGTGCATATAAATACACATATAGTCAAGTGTTCAATATTTTATCTTTTGCATTAGTTCCTGACTGTTACCTAGTAACCTTTTTATCACCATAATGTCCTTTGAATAAACAGGGAAATGATTACTTTAGAAAAAAGTAACTGAGGCACAGAGAGATAAAGTGAATGAGTTGGAATTATCCAATGAGGAGATACAACTACAGAACTGACATCATTTATTTTTCAAAGAAAAAGTATCTGTGCTCATGTAGAGTACAGTAGCTAGAGGTGTCTTTTTTTTTTTAACTTAAGTACAGTTGAGCTACAACATCATTTTAGTTTCAGGTGTACTATAGAGTGACTTGATATTTTTATAGATTACATTCCACATAAGTTATTATAAAATATTGGCTATATTCCCTGTGTTGTACATTGCATCTTTGTATATTATTTATTTTAAACCTAGAGTTTGTATCTTTTAATCCCCTTCCCCTATCGTGCCCTACCCCTCTCCCCATTGGTAACTACTAGTTTGTTCTCTACATCTGTGTCTGCTTCTGTTTTGTTGTATTTGTTCATTTGTTTTAATGTTTAGATTCCACATGTAAGTGAAAACACACAGTAGTTGTCTTTCTCTGTTTGACTTATTTCACTAAGCATGATATCCTCCAAGTCCATCCTTGTGTTGCAGATGGCAAAATTTCATTCTTTTTTTAACGGCTGAATAATATTCCTTTATATACATATATGTATCTATATAACATTACATATATATTATATATTACATTTTCTTTATCCATTCCTCTGTTGATGGGCACTGAGGTTGCTTCCATGCCTTGGTTATTGTAAATGGTGCTGCTATGAACACTGGGGTGCATATATCTTTTCGAATTAGAGTTTTAATTTACTTTGGATATACACCCAGGAGTGGAATTGGTGGATCATATGGTAGTTCTATTTTTAGTTTTTCAAGCCATTCATGAAATAGCTAGTTAGATTCATTCATTCTACAATTATCTACTCAATATCAACATACACCTATAAGCCAGTTGTCAGCCTCCAAGATGTCATGAAATGGGGAACAAATCTTACCAGAAGAGCAGTGTGACTCACTCTGAGAATTGCCACTGATTTTGTAGGTCCCCAACCCTAGCTTTCAAGATGTGGAATATCTGGAAAACATCTTCATGTGGCCTGTTGAGCCACCTTCAATCCTTCTACATTCTGCTGTGGGTCTGGGAGGCTGCCTCTATGAATAACGTTATCTGAACTCCCTGTCCTCTGGCTTCCCACTGGGCTCCCTCTTTGCTGGGGATTGGATTGATACTAGCTGCATTCCTCTTCCAAAGGCCAGAGTCCTCTTGCAAAGCCTCTCTGATAGTTAGAGCGATAGCTATGGCTTTTTTCATCTTCCAGTAACCATTGGTCTAAAAATGATAATGCTCACTCTTGCTAGCACCGGGTGCTTCAGCAGTCTCGCTGGGTCCAGAAACCCTGCCCACATCTTTGCAAATAGTCCCTTTATTAAACTCCCCTCCATTGCCCCATTTAAGTGGGCTTTGTGTTTTCTGCCTGGACCCTGACTGATACCAAACCATAGAATTTCAGTGTTGGAAAGTACTGGACTAGGAGCCAAGCTTCTCTTCCTGATTTTTTTTTTTTTTTTGTGGTCTGCGGGCCTCTCCTGTTGCGGAGCACAGGCTCCGGACGCGCAGGCTCAGCGGCCATGGCTCACAGGCCCAGCCGCTCCACAGCATGTGGGATTTTCCCTGACCGGGGCACGAACCCATGTCCCCTGCATCGGCAGATGGACCCTCAACCACTGCGCCACCAGGGAAGCCCCTCTTCCTGATTTTTTTAATAGCTCAGTGATTTTAAGCAAATTGGTTCCCTTATCTAGATCTCAGTTTCCTCACATATAAAATAAGCTATATTATCATACTAATAGGCTATTATTATTATAAAAATAGGCTATGTTACTTACAATGTTTAAAGTATGATGAACATATCCTTAGACAGTATCTGGTCCAATGGACCCTCCCATGTGCCAATCCCATGAAACTGCCCTTCACTCCCTCCTTGAATTTTTCCATTAAGGCTTCAGCCACTGATGTGACTGTCTCATGCACTTATTCAATAAGTATATCTGTACCACTGGACTAAGGGGCTTTTGGGTTTTATTCCAACTTCTCAGTTGTGTGATTCTGCACAAATCATTACCATCTTTTCACACCACGTTGTCTCAGCTGTGAAACGGGGACGTAAGGCCTAGCTTTCTGGAGGCAGAGGGCCAGACCTAATGCTTTCCCCTGTTTCTTAACAATTTTAAGATTTGCGATTTATATAACGAAAAAGAGCTACAATTATATGCCTAAAGGGGCTTCCTCAATCAATATCAGAGCTCAGTCTGATAAAGTGATGAAGACAGCAGGCTCTGGAGTTGGAGTCCCAGTTCTGTCAATACGAAAAGTTGTTTCACTTCTCTGTGCCTCAGTTTTCTCAGCCATTGTATGGGGAAAATAGTACATCTGCCTCAGAAGGTGGTTGGGAGTATCAACTGAGTTAATACTTGTCATATATGCATACTCATGACATTTCATTTACTAAGTACTTTGCATGAATCAACTTTTTAATCCCCACATAAACCCATTTTTCTGATGATCACAATGGTCTTTTTCTGTACCGTGAATAAACCATGCGACTTTTCTCCTTAGAACCTTTGCAGTTGCTGTTACCTCTTCCTTGGACCTCTCCAGACCCTCTCATGACCAGCCTCCTCTGGTTTTAGGGTCTCAAATGTCACCTCATCAATGAAGCAAAGTATCTCCTCTACCTGCATTCAGTTTCCATTATATTACCATAGGTTTACTGCCTTCATAATACTCATCAATTCCTGAGATTATCTTGGTTTTCATGTTTATCATCTCTCTTCCCATATAAGCTCCATGAAGGCAGTGAACTGATACATCCTATTTCCCACTATAAATCCAGTGCCTAGAATCGTGCCTGCCACATATAGTCCCTCAAAAATATTGTGGGATGAATGAGTCAATAAGGGAGCTAGAGTGCAGAGGATTTAAGTAAATAATTGCAGGCATTTTGTTTAGTAGGAGGCACAATAGGAATTCAAATGTATGAATGACACTAAACCCAGGCTGCCACCATTTGCCTTTTTCAGTAGTTCTTGGAAGAGGTAATAAGGATTTGCTTGACAGTCCTAGGACAAGAGATAGGAAGGGGAAGTTAATGTAAAAGATATTTCAGGGAGAAACTGACCAGAGTTTAGTGACCTGTAAGATGGTGGGGGGCAGGCAGAAAGCAGAGGAACGATGGATGAATCTAACTTCAGCAACTGGGCGGCTAGTGATGCCAATGAATAAATGATGGTGATCAGGCCATCACATCTGGTGGATGGTCTTGTCTGCGTCCTGGCTTGGGTGTTCAAAGAGCAGTGGGCAACTGGCCAGCTCAGGGGACGGGGCAAAAATCTTAAACAGCTAATCCTTAACTCGTGGTCCAGGTGTCACCAGCCTCAGCTCTTATTCATTTCTCACTCTTGGTTGGGAGTTATTTGAGTCAGGGAGAAGACATTCTAAGTTCTAAATGAACTCTCACTAGATCACATCTATCACTTCTGATCAACGACTAGCCAGGCTGCCCCACGGCAGGCCATTGCGTGCACCTGTCACCTCCTTCCTAAAGCCTTGTTTGCTGTTCCCCAATATCTTTCCAAGGCAGTTGGACTTTTGTATTTGTCTGACAGTCTCCTCAAACATCAAAGTCAAGATGTGGGCTCTAACATAAGAAGATCAGGGTTTATTATTTTTACCTTTTGTTAAAAGTGAGCAATACATTTGATTTTCAGAAAAATGTAATTATGTCTATTGTTTTTCATGCAGAAAATCTTTGTCATATGCTACTTCTTTTAACACTTTCATCTGAGGCACAAGAAGCAGAGCTAATATTTCAAGCCCTGCATTTAATAAATGGCTAAAAAATACATACAGATTCCAAATATTGAGGATATTAAAAACACTCAAGAAGTAATAATGTGTGATGTGTTTAAATATTTGAAATACCAACTCAAAAAACAATTTTCTAATATACATAGGGAAGCTGCATTCACTTAAATTAATTCTTGCATCCAATAATTTCAAATCTGGGAGAAAATAATCTAAAAGACATACATAATTATATACACAGAGATATTTATCTCAGTGCTATTTATATTATGGGGGAAAAGAGAAAAAGGGAAAAAATTTAAATATTCAAAAGCCAGGGAATGCGGTCAAATACAACATATTGTAACTATACAATGGAATATTATGTTTGCCATTAAAATATTTACATTTTAATAACAAGGTTAATACTTATGAAGGTATGCAATGTAAGAAAAGGATAAATATTTGGTATGGATGGGATCATTAATGCACACACGGATGAAAAAAAGATGTTACTTATTATTTGTAGTTACTTCAAAGTACAGGAGCATAGTAGGATTGTGTGTTGTGTGGTGTGAGTGTGTTATGTGCTGTGTGTTGTACTTTCCAAATTACTGCCATGAACATGAGTGACTTTATTTATTAAAAAGTATATATTTTTTTACTTTTTATTTTATATTGGAGTATAGTTGATTAACACTGTTGTGTTAGTTTCAGGCATACAGCAAAGTGATTCAGTCATACATATACATGTATCTATTCTTTTTCAGGTTCTTTTCCCATTTAGGTTATTACAGAATATTGAGCAGAATTCCCTGGGCTATACAGTAGGTGCTTGTTGGTTATCTATTTTAAATATAGCCATGTGTACATGTCAGTCCCAAAATCCCAATATAACCCTCCCTCCACCCTTCCCCCCGGTAATCAAAAGTTCATTCTCTAAGTTTGTGAGTCTGTTTCTATTTTGTATATAAGATATGGAAGCAACCTAAATGTCCATCGACAGATGAATGGATAAAGAAGATGTGGTACATATATACAACGGAATATTACTCAGCCATTAAAAAGAATGAAATAATGCCATGAGTGACTTTTATAAAAAAAATGATTCACCCTCTCAACTCCAGAGGAGAAGGAGGCAGAACCCTGTCCCTGGGAAAAAGAAGCAGACCGGACGATTCTCCCAAGGGCAGGACAAGGACCACTATCGTTGGAAGTTAAAGGAAGGCTGCTTTGGGCTCAGCATGAGGAAGATTGCTCTGTAAAGCTGGCAATCACCAAATGGTTATTTTCTTAAAGAAGCAGGCCTGCTCCCTAGTAATGAGAAAGGAAGTCTTTCGGGGAACCAGACGTGAGGGAAGGCTCCCTTCAAACTCTTGGGTTCTCTGGTTTAGGGAATCCAAGTGCTCTATAACTCAGCAGAAGTTTGCTTTTTCTCTACAGAAAATATTTTTTTTTCTTTTGTTATTTGCATAATATTGATAAATCTCACATTCCTGCCAAGAGGAATGAAAAACCCTGTCATTTCTGCCTTCCTGAAAAAAGAAAATGGAATTTAGAATGAGTATTGGCCTCTTATTAAACTAAATTTCAGCTCTCTAGCTTTGAAGCTGCATAGGATCTCGTGGAGAATATTTCTGCAGCCCCTGTGCAGGTGATTCAAGCCTGGAACTCACCCAGTCAAGCCAAACCTCACTGGAGGGCTCTCTGTGGTCCCACATGGAGATGTTTGGTCCCCATGCTTTTACTCCTGGGGGCCTAGGGTCCTGTCTCCAACCACCTGCCTCCTGTTTCATGTTTTCACATCAGCTTTTCAGTCCTGTGCCCAACTGCTTAGGGCCCGGAACATGGTTAGGGATCTAATTTAAAAAAAAAACGTTTCTAATATAGCAATGGAATTAATGTGGTCTCCTTTTCAAGTAATCTACTTCGACGTGCTGGGGTTCTCTTGCGATGGGTGGATAAGAGGGAAAGTGGTGGCTAGTGGCGGAGGGAGTTTTATATCTGTGGACCTTTGGGGGGTCCACAAATCTTAGGCCACATCTAGTGTGGGTTCAAGAGCAGCCAGTTTTGTGAAATCCCATTTTTATAAAAATATTAGCTTTTAGGTCAGTCTCCTAATTTTTTTAGTATCTTCTGTTATTTTCTTTTCCTTTCAAGAAATGTCCTTTTTCCTCACACTTAGTTGAAAATTGCATTGCCATCCTCTGTGAACACTTATTTAGAGGTGTGGCTTTCCGCAGTACTGATTAAGGAAGAGTGCTAGCAAGGCACAACGATTTTGTTCTTCCCTAAGTAAGCAGAGAGATCCATCTGAAAGTTACATGTTACTTGTCTACTTTGTACAGATGACTCTGGTTTTGGTAAATATCTGATAAATTGGCAATTTTTATTTCAACTTGAAAGGGGAAAAGCAATGGCTCTAATAAGCAACATTCACTGACGAACAGTAGCAATAAAAATGTCTACATCTTCAATACCGTGTAGAATTAAGGTTCTGGCATCTTTCTGAATTGTGGCCTTCCAGGCTGATGGCCTGTTATGTTTTGTTTGTGAGATAGTGTGTGTGTATGTGCAATGAAGGAAAAAAATCAAAGCAATGTAGCTTAACTATGTATTTTCTTGTCCATAGGATTATTACTGATAAAAATAATTTTGTCCTGCCCTCTTTCCCCACAGAAGGTTCTAGTAGGACAAAGCTTTTTAAAGGCTGTTGTATTTACTTCCCTATCTCCCAGCACAGGAACAGGAACTGACATATAATAAATATACGTTGAATGAATAAGTGAATTAATAAAATATTATTATGATATATTAACTTTGGTCAGTGCCACTGAAATAAATTACTATGCTACTCTGGGACTTTTGACAGGACATACTGGGTTCTCTGAGGTACGTTCCATATTTTCTCTATCTGTGTTGTCGAGACTAGTGGAATTTTAGAGCGTTCACATATTTTAATCACTCATTGAGTTCATCAGTTCCTACAAAATGATGTAGCAGAAAAGAAAGAGAGTAGTTGAAGATATGGGTTGTAGCCCTACACCTGGAATAGCTCACCTAGCTTGTTAATGTTTGTTACCTCACTGGCAAAGAACACTACCTTTTCTATCTGATTTTAACACGTTTGATGCTAGAAAAAAATTGTGCATGAAAGAATGTAAAAATAAATGTAAATGTAAATGCCTGTAAATGTAAAAAAAATGTAATGTAATGTAAAAAAATGTAAAAATTGTAAAATGTAAAAAAAATGCTTGTAAATGTTCACTATAAATCGCATAAGATATCTTTACAAAATAGAGCGTGTCCCTTTACATATCCTCTATATTCTACTGCTTAAGAATGCCACAAAATTGGAGAAAAAGAGGATGAAGAGGTGATGATTAGTCTGATGGATCAATTTGGCTAGGCTATAGTACCCAGTTCTTTAATCAAATACTAATCTAACTGTTGCTCGGAAGGTATTCTGTAGACCTGGTTACCATCTGTAATCAGATGACTTTAAGAGATTACCCTGGATAATGTGCGTGGGCTTCATCCAATCAGTTGAAAGGCTTTAAGCAAAAAGTGAGTTTTCTTGAAAAGAGAATTCTCACTCAGGACTGCAGTATCAAATTTTGCCTGAGTTTCCAGCCTGTTAGGCCTATGAATTTTGGACATGGCAGCTCCCACAGTCATGTGAGCCAATTCCTTAAAATAAATCCCTTTATATATATATATGTTTGCCTGTGTATGTGTATGCACATGTGTAGGTGTATGTATATGTATACAGATGGTCCCGGACTTTGGATGGTTTGACTTACGATTTTTCAACTTTTCAAATGGTGCAAAAGTGAAACGCATTCAGTAGAAGCTGTACTTCGAATTTTGGTCTTTTCCCTGGGCTGGTGATACGCAACCTGGTAGATCCTCTCTCATGATGCTGGGCAGCGGCAGCAACCCATAGCTCCCAGTTAGCCATTGCTCACGAGGGTAAACAACCGATATGCTTACGTCTCTTGTGCACCCAGACAACCATTCTGCTTTTCACTTTCAGTACTGTACTTAATAAAGTACAAGAGATATTCAACACTTTATTATAAAATAAGCTTTGTGTTAGATGATTTTGCCCAACCGTAGGCTAATGGAAGTGTTCTGAGCACATCTGAGGTAAGCTAGTCTAAGCTACAATGTTCAGTAGGTCAGGTGTATTAAATGCATTTCTGACTTAAAATATTTTCAACTTACGATGGGTTTATCAGGACGTAAGCTAAGAAAGACCTGCATGTATTGGTTTTGTTTTCCTAGAGACCCCTGATGATACAGGAAAAGAGTGGGCAGAGAAGAAAAGTCATATTTGGTAAATGTTTTCCACTTTATAGTAGTTTTTCAAACCTAGTAACATTTCTGATGTTTGGCAGTATCTAAATTACACAACAAATACGTGTATGTGAATCAGAAAATTTACGAGGCATTGCAGTTTAAAGTGCACAGCTGCTCTGCTAACAATTTAGGCAATGGGAATCCCTAGAGTTATCTGAGCCGCGTCCCTACACCTCAGATCATACTCCAATAAAGATGTTAAAAAAAAAAAAAATCACATGGTGGATAAGTGTGCAGACAATAGAACACAGCTGCCAGGAATCAAATATTAGCTACATATCGAACAAATTAGGTGATCTTGGGCTATTTGCTTAATCTCTCTGGTATTAAATTTTTGATCTGTAAAATTAAAATGATAATACCTACCCTCTAAAATAAAAAACAAAACAAAACAAACAAACAAAAAAAAAACCAAAAAAACCAAAAATTTCCAAATGTTTTGAAGCCCAGACTCCTGTCACTAGCACTGTGCTGTCAGTCTGCTGAATGGGAAGTGCCTCACAACTGCACAGAGGTTCCCCTGGGTATTTAGGTAAACACGGGTACATTAATAGAGTTACTTTTGCAGAATATAATATATGGATTCTTTTTAGAAGCAGAGAACTGCAATGCATGCAGACCTAAACAAACAAAACAAGCGAAGTTTGGGGGAGAAAAACAAACAAACAAACTTGCTTTGAACAGCAGGAGACGACGTTTTGGCAGCTGAGCAGGGCAAGAGCTTCATGAGCCGCTCTTTAATGCTGCGCTTGGTGCTGTTCTGAGTGTAGAGGAAACCTAGAAGATACGGGATGGGTTCTGTTAATGCTGTCTGCAGAGAGAAACTCAGGCATGCTGCAGGGTGTGTCAGCAGACGCCGGGCAGGCAGGATCTGGGAGCAGCCATCCGCTCAGGCAGAGGGTTGGGATCCCAGAAGGAAAAAATTAAATCCTTGTTTTCCCTTTGCTTTTCTCACTTTTTAGGTTTCCTTTATGTTGCATTAGATCACGATTACCCCATGAAAAAAGAATCATGCAAATATATCTTCTGAGTGGAAAAAATAAAATTTGCTGGCTTCTTTTGGTCTTAAATTGGGAATACAACAAATATCACTAAAAGAGTTAACTGGATTGAAATTTCAATATTGAAACCAGTATTAAGGGCCCACGTGACAATTTTGTGCATGCATTGCTCCCCATCTTTGATTCCAGAGGAGTGGGTGCTCTGTATAAATCATTCACATCGCAATCATCTGTTAGTACTTTTGCCTTCCCTGAAAGTGAGAAAATAGATGTCCTTCTTACACAGCTTCATTAGCATAAGCTGACGTGCCCAGAGATGGGACATCCTTCACATATTCACATGTGGACATTAATGGATGGGGCTCATTCAAACAGAGTGATTCCAAAAGAAACAAGGTGTATTCACAGAACATTAACCCAGGAGTAGACGGAGCAGTATCTGTGACTTCAGATAGCTGGAGACGACTCAAGAAAAATCAGTAGTGACCCAGTGGGCAAGCTAGCAAGCGCTTGAAAAACTATTGGTGTCAGGAGTCACACTTGTTCAGCTCAGCCTCAACTTGCCCACTCTGAGTGACCAGAAGGCTGAATTTGCATGTTGCTGTATATATTGCTTCCCTAAGTATAAAGCAACAGCAAAAGGACCAATTTAAATCAAGGTTAGACCATCTTTATAATATGAACATGGCAAATGTATCTCTTGTTGCTTTTCTACTTTATAATTCCCATCTCGGAATTATAAAGAGTCCTAACTGCAAGGCTACTGATCTATTTCCCTTTGGAGCTGTTCATCCTACCATTGGTGTCCACTGGCTAAAAAACCTGATAGATCTCTTGTGTTGGGCTGACGGCAAACTAGTAGCTACGAAAATCACATCAGATCATTTACATACTTGAAAGCCCCCTAAAACCTTCATGAAAAAAATCCACGCTTTCTAGCACGGACCCCAATCCCTGCATGATCTGGCCCTGTCTCACTCTTACAGCATTGTCCACCACCCTCCCTGTCTTAGACCATCAGCCACCGGCCACGCCACCCTTCTCGCCTTTGTTGAAACTCACACAACAGGTCCCTCCTCTCCCCTTGACACATATGGTGTGAAATATCTTGCTTACTTGATATGCCAAGTGCTGGTTGAGAGTCTGGCACATAAGAAGAGATCAATAAATGTCTGACAAATGAGTGAATAGATTCACTTTCAATACCAAAAGAAGACCTGATTTCATTTCCTAGATTAGTATCTAAGGGAGCTTTTAAACTTGTGAAATAAGTCTGATTTACATAAAACAGAGTCTAGTTGGCTTCTTTGTATATTTCTAAGGAGACATGTCCATCTAAGTGTCCTCTCCTTTGTAAATGTGTCTGGAGCATGATGATTTTGCTTTAGTTTCTCAAGCGGGACATTCTGCTTCTTCCATTCATGTTCTTTCAAACCTCTGTGCCACTGTATGTGCAGTCTGGTGGGTCCTTCACCACTTATCAACTTCTACCTGCTCGTGCAGCCTTCAAAACTCCGTTCAAACACACTTGCCTTGATAAACTTTCCCTGTCGTGTTTGCAGCCTTCCCGAGAGAAGAAGGACCCACCTCCCTCCTCTGCTCTATCTTCTCTATTGCCCCTGTATCACACCCCATTGCTCTGAGTATCGTCCCCTCTTGCTGATTGAGACCCTATCCTGACAAGGAGTTAGAGAGAGAAGGTTCTACCAGCCATCTGCAGTAGGAGAGAGACGAGTGTTACCTCCTACCCAGCTGCTTTGCTTCAGATTTGATTTCTTGTTGTCTAGTCCAACTCTACAAACATGCCTGAAACTGGCATGCGGCAGACGCTCAAGAAATATTTGCTGGTTGCTTGATTTCCTCCTTTTCCCTTAAATTCTGAAATCTGCCAAGCTCACTCTCTCTGTGACAGCTTCCTGGACCCTCAGGCCTTTCTGCTTCCCAGGTACTTAAGTATTAACGTTACATTCTGTGTCCCCATCTCCAATTTGGTAATTAATGATGATCTTCCCTGGAGCATCTTCTGAACTGTACTTGGGGCTACAAATTTTACAGGTTGGTGTTTTCAGTCAGTAGTTAAAAGTCTTAGATTTTAGTAGTGACCTTGGGCAGATTATTAAACTTCTCAGGGTGTCTGTCTTTTCTTTATAAAACAAACGAAGACTTTATACTAAAGATCTTGGTTGTCAAAACATATTTTTTAAATCCCTTTTAGGAATATATATATATATATATTTTTTTTTCTTTTGAAAATGAATAGCTGAGATTTGACATTTTTGTTTTTTGTGATTTTCTCTTCCCCTAAGAGAGAAGTGAGTAGGAATGAGAAACACATACATAAAGAAAAAAAAAAAATTATCTTGCTGCCTTTGCATGGTTATAATTTATAGGAGGCCCTTTTCAACAATAATCTATTATCAGAATCAATAAAATATAATCTCCATGAAGGCCAGGCCAGGATATTTGTCTCTTTTTCAGCAGATTGCAATACAAGCCACATTCATGGATATGCTGCTTGATGATCTTTGTAATACTGGAACAGTTGACCATTTCCTCATGCCTCTTCACCTTAACTTCAACCTGGTTTTTCACTAATGACCTCACATTTCCTTCTCTTAGGAATATATTTAAATGTAAATTGTATACGGTGGTTTTTATTGTGTTTTCTTCTCAATGAGAGCTTTAGCTAAAAAGCTAAAGAGAGCTTTAGCTCTCCCTTCCTCTCCCTCCCCATCTTTCCTTCTCTGCTATCAGACCATTCTGCTCTTTTCCCCTTATAGTGTCTGAGTGTTCCAGCATGGTAATAAAACAGCCTAGGTAGATCCCAGTGCTATGTGATTTGGGATAAGTATTTAATCTCTCTGAATCTCAGTTTCCTCATCAAGAAAATGGATTAGTAATAGTATCTACCTCATAATGTTGTTAGAATCTAATGAGATAATATATAAAGCATTTAGCACAGTGACTGTTCCTAACATACACTCAGTGAATGTTAGATATTAATTTTTTTCAGTCCTTCAGTGTACCCCTCAGGTCCTTTCCACATGCTATTATCTCTCTCTGAAATGTTGTTTTACTTCATTGTGGCCTAGTTAACTTCTGCTCTGTCATACTTGAGATTTCAGTTCAATAATCACTTTCTGAGGAAAACTTTACATGGCAGACCAAACTAGGTTATGAACAGCTTTACTCTATGCTCCTATAGTTTCCTGTGTTTCTCCTTTATAGCCTTATCACAAATATAATTAAAACAATTGATGATACAATTATGTATTTGACATGTCTTCCCTACTGCAATGTAAGATTGAAGATTTCTACCTCCAGCCTTTAGAGAATAAATAAATATTATTGGAAGTATTATCTCACCATAAGCAACCATATAACTGGCAAGTTACATGCGTACCTCAGAGACATTGCAGATTCTGTTTCAGGCCACTGCAATAAAGTGAATGCCACAATAAAATGAGTCACATACATTTTTTGTTTCCCAGTACCATCATCTGACAACCCAGTGTTGCCACAAACCTTCAATTTGTAAAAAAAAAAAAAAAAAAGCAGTATCTGTGAAGTGCAATAAAATGAGGTATGCCTGTATACGAGGCAACTGTTTTTAAGCACTGAACAACAAGCAATGTAGAACAGTGGTACTGGAGAGAAAAACCCAAAAGGTGAGCTCCACAATGCCCAGCTCCCTCTGCCTGGGTGCATTTTCTTTCAAGAGTTCAGAGAGGTGGAGTGCATGCTCACTGTGCTGAGGTGGCAGAGACTGGAGTTTGCAGGGCAAGGTGCCGAAGAAGAGAGAACTGTTATGTGTGTCAGAGGGGAGGAGCTGTGTGAAAATTAAATGAATGTGGGCCATTGTGATAGTTAGTTGTATGTGTCAACATAACTGGGCTAAAGGTTGTCCAGATAGCTGGCAAAACATTATCTCTGGGTATGTCTGTGAGGATGTTTCTAGAATAGATTAACAATTTAATTGGTAGACTGAATAAAAAAGATCACATTCATCAGTACTGGTGGGCATCATCCAATAGGTTGAGGGCTTGAACAGAACAAAAAAGTAGAGGAAGGCGGATTTGTTCTCTGCCTGAGTTCAGAAGTCTATTTTCTCCTGCCTTCAGACATTGGCTCCCCTGGTTCTCAGGTCTTTGAGTTTGGACTGGAATTATACCATCAGCTTTCCTGGGCCTCTAGCTTGCAGATGGTAGACTGTGGGACTTCTCAGCCTTTGTAATTGAATGAGCCAATCTTTCAAAATAAGTGTCTTTCTGTTTATCTGTATACATCCTCTTGGTTCTGTTTCTCCGGAAAACACTGACTAATACAGTCACTGACCAAGGGCTGGGTGATGCACGCTCAGGGACAGACTTCATAATACTCAGCAAGCAGAAGCTGCTCTAGGACTGAGAACTGAATGGAGGTATCAGAAATCGTACAGTGCTGCAAGATGTGGGAGGCTCCCCACAAAAAAATTAAAATAAAAAAGAAGAGAAAAAAAAAGAGAGAAAGAAGGAAAGAAATTGCACTGTGCATTGAGCACCTCTGGCATGCACTGGAGAGCTCAGAAAGACTATGCTTTTGGAGAAAGTATCATTTCCCAGAGTAAGAGCCACACCCTATAACTAAGTATAAAATCAAAATTGACCTATCCTAACATATAACAGAACTGAACTTGGCAACACCAAAAGTGCGAGCAACTGTGGAAAGCCTTCCAGAGGAATACTCAACACACTTTAAAAGAAGATAACACAATCTAAACTCCTTACAGTGTACTATAACAATGTCCATCAAGCATTAGTAGACATGTGAAGGAGTACAAAAATGTGACCCATACTCAAGATTTTTTAAAAAGCAGTCAATAGAAACAGACCCTAGGATGGCACAGATGTTGGACTTTAAAGAAAAAATTAGTCATAATAAGTAAACATTTTAGCAGTGAAAATAAAATTACAAAAGGAACCAAATGGAAATTTTGTATGTGAAAAGCCAGATATCTACAATGAAAGGGCTTTTTGAGATGGGCTTAACAGCAGATTGGGGACAACTGAGAAAAGAGTTAAGAGCTTGAATGGAGATAGAAAGAGACAAATCATCCAATCTGAATAACAGAGAGGAAAAGAGATTAAAAAATAAACAGATCCTTAGTGATTTGTGAGACAATATCAAATAGTCTAACATGAATGTAATTAGAGAACCAAATGAGATAGAAGAGAAAAATTAGAAAAATAAATGGCCAAAACATTCCAAATTTGTTTATAATCATCAATGTACATATCCAAGAAACTTGAACCTCAATCAAGATAAATACAAGATGAATCACATAGACATGTCATAATCAAGTTATTGAAAACAATTAGAAAACTCTCAAAAAAAAAACAGACTAAAAAGATGTGTTATAGAGGTTAAATAATGTAAGAATGGTTTTCCATCAGAAAAAATAGATGACAGAAAACAATGGAATAAGTTCTGGGGGGAATAAAAAGACTTTCAACCCAGAATTCTATATTCAGTGAAAATAGCTTTTTGAGAATAAAGATGAAATAAAGATATTTTCAGATAAACTAAAGCTGAGAGAAATCATAGCTACTAGACCTCTATTACCAGCAATTATAAAGGAATTTCTTCAGGCTGAAAGGAAATTACATGATATGAAAAGTTAGATGTACAGGTAGAAATAAAGAGCACTGGAAATTGAAAATACGTGAATAAATATAAAATATTATCTCATTTTCCTCTTATTTCGTTTGTTTAAAACAACCAAAAAATATTGTGGGGTTTATTTCATTTGTAGATATTACATTTCTGACAATAATAGCATAAAGTATGGGGGAAAGTAAATGAAATTTTACTGTTGTACATTTTACACAAAGTGGGACAATATTAACTGTAAGTAGTCTGAATAAGAGAAGAAGACAGATTACAATTGCTAGGTGCTAGGAAAACAAATGAAAATAATAAAAGGAAGGGCAGTCAAAATTCCAACTGAGGAATTAAAATGTAATATCAAAAATATTTGGTTCACCCCAAAGAAGTCAGGCACAGAAGAACAGAGAAGCAAGGAGAATATGTAAGACAGCAGACTTACACTCAACCACATCATGAAACCAGAAACCCAATCTTTTTTATTCACTACTGTATCCCCATTACTTTCCACAGTTCCTAAAATATAAAGAGCATTCAATCAATATCTAATGAAAGCATGAAATCAGACTCTATGTCTTGTGACACGGTCTCAAAATGTGCAGATTGGCTGCATGTCTGTAACTGGCAGATGCATTTGGAATCTGCATGGGGGTATACATCCTCGCAGCATGTGAAGCAATGTCCTTCCCACACTCCAACTGGACAGCTGTGTGTGAAGGCACTCTACTAAGGATGCTATAGACTGCATTCCCCAGCCAATAACACTGAAAGAAGATTGATGGTGAAGGTAGCTCCAGCAGCAAAATGCCTTAGTCTGGAGGGCAATTTACCCCCATAGAAACCAAATACTCTTTGATAGATTAATTGCATCACATACATATTTATTTATTCTTTTATTTAAAAAGCACTTATTATAATGCATATATTGTAAATAGTGTTTGTTGTAGAATTGTGTATACACAGTGGTCATATAAGAAAACGTCCCTGTTCTCTGAGGTCTAACCATCTACACTGATGGTAACACCTATTGTATTACATGACTGATTTATTCGTTTCTTTTATTAAACCTGCATTCTCTGAGGGACGAATTCTATTCGTTCCTTATTTCACTTTTTCAAAAAACATTTATTGAATGCCTTCACTGTGCTTTGTACTATCCCAGGCGATGGGAATACTTCAGTGAATAAACCAGACAAAAATTCTGGCTTTAATCGATCTTACATTAGAGTCAGGGAAGAAGAAGTAATAAACAAAAATAAATAGCAAAATATAAAGTTTGTCAGATTGAAAGCAGGGCTGAGGCCTACTGGGGAACAGGTTGGGAGGTGGGATGAGGAAGACTTGTAATTTTTTTTTTTTTTTTTTTTGCGGTACGTGGGCCTCTCACTGCCGCGGCCTCTCCCGTTGCGGAGCACAGGCTCCAGACGCGCAGGCTCAGCAGCCACGGCTCACGGGCCCAGCCGCTCCGTGGCATGTGGGATCTTCCTGGACCAGGGCACGAACCCGTGTCCCCCTGCATCGGCAGGCGGACTCTCAACCACTGCGCCACCAGGGAAGCCCAAGCCTTGTAATTTTAAATGTGGTGGCCAGGGAGGTTTCATTGGAGTGATATTTTAGCAAAAATACCTAATGAGCTGAGAAAGTTTCTTACCCTATTTTGATTATTAGCAACTACCACAGTGTATTACATATATTAGGCACTAATATATATATATATTTATTGAGTGATTAATCTTACTCATTTATTAATTTATTCAATTAGTATTTATTGACACCTATAATGGACAGATGAATGCCGTAAATTAATTGGCTATATAAACTGCTGAATCCAATAATCTATAACAAATTTATTGCCTTACAAATCAAAATTAAGTCAACTCCCTTATCCCTGCAACTAGAAGTTACTCCAGTCTACTAGCGTCCTAGTGCTTCAGAAATCATGAAAGAAAGGAATACAAACCAAAGAATAAAAAGTAAGTGTGCAAGTAAGTAGGCCACTTTAAATCATGATATAACTGAATGAAAGTGCATTCATTTTTACCAATGGGAAAGGTTTCATCTTACAAAGCCTGACTTTACGGAGAACCAATCAGCCCATCATCACTCTGGTTGCTCTGTATTTCTGACCCTTCCACATCTCAAAGGTGTATATGCAAGTGGTCATTCTTCACAGACTGCTTTTCCTGTTACACAAAGAAATGCCATTACGTGTAAAAGTCAGGCTTCAGGGATGAGTGATGGTCCATGAATTATGAATTTAATAAGTAACTATCATGGTAATAGAAATGGTAATTTCACCATAATGAGAATTACGCTTGTATCTTCCTCCTTTTTCTAGGATAGCTGACAGCAAAAACGAGTATTTCCTGTGGCTTTGCATAGGAATAAAGGCTCCTGCCCCAGAATTCACAGCCCTGTTCAAGCTTCCATCTTGTGCTTTTGAATTATGGACGATGTTTTTCTTTCTGGATCCTAAGCCTGTGGATGTCTGGTGGAGGAAAATGGCTAATAACGTTTCCACAGACATGGTGTCTTCCATGAATCAATAACTATGACAAAATCACCGGGCATTGCAGTGGCACGGCGATCCTGCCTGTGTATCTCCTTTGAATCGGTGACAAGCTGATTCATGAGCAGTGACTTGGTGCTGGGCTAGGAAGCACATGCTTCACTGGTCGCAAATGGGAACTTACCACTCACAAGTCTATTTTTTAAATGGGTTTGGGGCTCATAAACACACACACACACACACACACACACACACACACACACACACCACACACACATACACACACACAGAGTTCATTTTGCCTTTTCAAATTTATTTCTGAAGAAGCAGGGCCCCAGACAGTTTGTACTCTGGTGATGATTCTTGCTGAAAATTGCTGTCAACCTGCACCAATTGTTATCGGAGGCTGCAGTCAGCCCGCAATTGTAATCATTCACTTTTTTTTTTTTTTCACACACACAGACTGTATTTTATTTTTACAAGAGATAAATCAACTGACACCGAGCATTGTAAATGGATAACCATAACAAAAGCAACAATGATTGCAATTACCAAACACGAAACACACTCATACTGTGTCATAATATTGACATTCAATCCAGGAATCCTCCACTGTAACGGCTCCTTTACTTTGCAGTGAAAGACATCATGTATGAAGGGTAGCAGCAGGGTCAGTGACTGAAAATCAGGGGGAAATATCTACATTTAATTTTGTAACTATGAATTTGGAGGTATCACACTGACCTTCCTAACCCACCTGCTTTGTTTTGCCTGGTTGAGAAACAAGTTACCTTCTTTATCAGTTAATCCAGAAGAGGGAGCCAGAAAGTGCTTGAATTTGCTGGCAATAATCTATAGAATCTAAATGTAAATAGAGTAAATTTGACTCAGAGCTGCCATTTGAAGACACCTGTTTCTCATAAAACGAGTGCTGCTCTGTCAACCTCTTTGTCTCTCTCCTGTTTCTCCCTGCCTCTGTCTCCTTTAGATTTATCTCTCACTTTCTTCAGTGTCTCTTGCTTCCTTATGTCTGTCTCCATCTCTGTCTCTATGTCTGTCTTTGTTCTTCTAGGTGTCTTTGTATTTCTCCTTTCTGTATCTCTGCTCTATCTCTGTCTGTCTCTCTGCCTCTGACTCAGTCTCTCTCTCAAACAAGACAGGGTCCCATTTGATCTTCTTTACCTCTGTGTTGAGTGTGTGCATCATGAAACATTTAGAGAGAGTTTTAGTCAGCTGAGTATAGGATAATCATTGTAAGTTATTGCTAGGCGAATTTCAGTAAACACCTAGATTGTCAAAAGCTCTAACGCTTTCCAAACCAGTACTGAGTGCTTGTGTTTGTTCACGTTTCTGCCCTGCTCTATTGGCAATACTAGCCAGAGGATGTTAGCAGAAAATAACAACATGGTAAAGGCATCCACTTTCTTTGGGATCCTTTAAGATTCATCACTGAAGCCCAATTGTCCTTTGTTCCTCTGCATAGATTGCCAAAACTGCTTATGTGGTGAGATCTTTCGTGTGGGAGTTGGGAAGTTATCTGGAGTTCCCTATAAGTAGGGTGACAAGACCTCCTGGTTTGCTCAGGACAGTGACAGCTTATGCGTTGTCCTAACATCCCATTCGTTAGCAGCCCCTTTTTGTGTTCAGAAATGTTCTGGTTTAGATGACAAATGATCTGGTCATGCTGGATTAGCAACTGGTAAGGTCCGTTCCCACAGAGCAATGTGCAGTCATTGAGGTCATTCCACTGTCATTGATGTAAATTGTGCAAATTTGTTTCAAAAACTGGTATTTAAAAATAGCTGTAATTAGTAGGAGAGATGAGTCAGGGAGCTAAAATATAAATATTTGCGTACGATAGAATATTATTCAGCTTAAAAAAAAGAAGGGAATCTTGCCATGTGTGACAACATGGATGAACCTTGAGGGCATTAGGCAAAGTGAAATAAGCCAGTCGCAGGACATGGTTCCACTGAGAGGAGGCATCAAGAATAGTCAAGCTCACAGAAACAGAGAGTAGATTGTTGGTTGCTAGGGGCTGGGGGAAGGGGATGGGGAGATGATGTTCAGCTGGTATGAACTTCCACTTAACCCAAGTTGAAGTAGGTCTGGGGATCTGCTGTACAACATAGCGCTCTGTGGTGCACTTAAAAATTCAAGGGGCTAGGTCTCATCTTGTGTGATAAAGCAACATAAAAAATGTACCAACATAAAAAAATGTAACGTAAGAAATGGAAGTAATTTGGGCAACATTTGTAGCGGAAAGACTTGCAGCTTTGGAGTCAGAAAGAACTGGTTTGAATAAGTTCTGCCACTTTTTGTTCGTAAGACTTTGGGTAAGTAACTTAAACTCATGCGCCTCTTTGATCTCACCTGTATCACGGGAATGATAGTAATGTCAGCCTTTGCTATGTCCTGGGGTGTTAGGAGGTTGAAATGAGGTTACATATACATAGATCCTGGCTTGATAATGTTCTCCTCCTGAAATGTGTTTAATGCTCAGCACCCAACTCAAGAAGGAATATTTCAAAAATGATAGCAGTACCTTTTTATGATATAACAGCAATTAAAGCATCCTCCAAATCTCTATCTTGAGTGTTGCCCCTTTAATAATAATTGTATCATAAATATGAATTAAACCTAAATCCAACTGTGCTATTTCTTTTCTTCAAGCTAACACAAATAACCCATTTAAAATAGATAGCTAGTGGCAAGCAGCCGCATAGCACAGGGAGATCAGCTCGTTGCTTGGTGACCACTTAGAGGGGTGGGATAGGGAGGGTGGGAGGGAGACGCAAGAGGGAGGGGATATGGGGATATATGTATATGTAGAGCTGATTCACTTTGTTATACAGCAGAAGCTAACACACCATTGTAAAACAATTATACTCCAATAAAGATGTTAAAAAAATTTTTTAAAATATATTTTTAAGTGTTTGAATGATTAAGCATTGTATAACTTCAAATTTTCCTTTGGGATTAGTCAATCATGTATTTTAAATTAGAAAGTTAGTTATAATTGAGTGAAGTTGAGTCTTCTGAAGACAAGAAACCACAAATGCAATTTATAAATTGAGTTATAATAAGATTTGAGATTATAAAGTTTATTTTCTTGGCAAACAGAGTCTTTATTATATAATGAATCTTTCTGCCCCTCCACTACCCCAGTCACATTAATTTTAGTATAGCCTAGGCTACCCTGTTCATTTTATGATTGGCCAGTTACCGGACTACTGCCCTTTAACAACATGCTTGAGAGGATTTTTTCAAGAAAATTAAAAACTGCTTCCTTTTCTTCACTTTACTCAGCTCCTTTTAGTATAAAATCCTAGAGTCTCATAGTGTGTTATAAGAACTTTGGCTTTTACTTAGCATGAAATAGGCAGAAGGGAAAGATTTTGAGCGAAGTCTTTAGTGAGGTAATCTAACCTAAGTTTCATTCTAGAAATATTCAGTGTTCACCTACTAAGCAGTGTCAAAAACAAACCTAGTTTCTGCTCTCATAAAACTTACAAGCCAATGAGGAACGTAAATATGAAGAATTAAACAATTAAAACAGAAAAGTCCTTTAGACCTCACTTGAACATGATCTTGCCCTAAGGAAAGGTGGAGATAAATAAAGCCTACGACTGAGGCCTTTAACAACAGTAACAAGAACTTTCTATGTGCCAAGTATTATGTAAGGATTGTATCATTTAATCTTTACAAGAACTCCATGTGTCAGATAATATTATGATAGACAAATCACATGTGAGGCCATTAAGTATAGGGAGATGCATGTAGCTTATAAGTGGCAGGACCAGGATGTAAGCACATGTCCATCTGTCTACCTCCTGGGTCTGACATTCTGACTTCCTTACTGCACTCGTAATGGCTCCAGTAAATAACTAGACTACTTCACTTACTGCGTGTGTCTAACTGTGTAACCTTCAGTTACAGGACATTTGTTTCACTTTGCAGAGCAATTTTTATTTCCTTCCCTGCCCCCTCAGTTAGCCTTCTTAAAACTCATCCTGTCTTGAATATAGAACTGAAAACTTGGTGACCTGCGTTCCTTCACCAGAAATGCTGCCTCTAATTGCATTTTCTGCAGGACATCCATCAAATTCCTGGTGGTATTAAAAAATAATAAGGCAGTTGAAGAGAAGGTTGCACTAGGAGATCCAATTTCTTCATCTGAAAAATAGGGGTAATAATACTTGACACTTACTAATCTCAAGGAAGTTAGGAGATGAATGAGGTAATTGTTTCTGTAAAATCTCATGAATGTAGAAGAAATAACATATAATCCATTATAACTTCCAATGTGAAACACTACTTTCCTATCCTTTTGGGTCACTGTATTCAATCTTGATCTTTCAACAATGTGTTTATTCTATAAAACTATTTGTTCATTAATCTAATGAATAGTATTTACTGAGTATATTATAAGGCAGACCCTGTGCTAGGTGCTTGGGATAAAAATCAAATAAAATATGGAATGAAGCTAATGTTTACAATTTTGTGAATACCAATGACCTGGTCTTTACTGCTCATAAGAATCAAGAGGGTGGCTTTGAAAAATCAGCCCTGCCTAATCACTCCAGACTAACTGAATCAGGTAACTCAAATGTGAAGCCAAATTTGAGAACCATTGTTCTGTTCTGGGCTGATCCCATACCAGATAGATTTTCCAAAGAACTGTAGTTGTACAGTTCTGATATTGCAAACTAGTTGCTTCTACATGGACATTGTCCTGGGTTGAGAATGGTCTCTCAGAAATTCATGTTCACACTGAACCTCACAACGTGACCTCATTTGGAAAGAGAGTTTCTCAGATGTAATTAGTTAATGAGGTCATACTGAATTAGGGTGGGCCCTAAATTGAATGACTTGTGTCCTTATAAGAGAAAGGACACCTCCCCCCCACCCCTACCCCACACACACAGGGAAGAAGGCCATGTAAAGATGGAGGCAGAGACTGGAGGGAGGCAGAGACTGGAGGGAGGCAGCTATAAGCCAAGGAAGGCCAGTGATTGCTGTCAACCACCAGAAACTAAGAAACAGGCATGAAATAGTCTCTCCAGAAGAAACCACTTATGCTGGCACCTTAATTTCAGAATTCTGATCTCCCAAACTGTGAGAGAGTAAATTCTTGTTGTTTTAAGCTATCTACTTTGCGGTAATTTATTACAGATGCTCTAGGAAACTAATACAGGCATCAATTAACAGATTTTTCAGAAGGCCAGAAAAAATCGAATTATGCCATAGCCACGTATTCATTCTCGACTTTATATATGGAGTCCCTCAAAATTTATTGGGCCTCCCTGGTGGCGCAGTGGTTGAGAGTCCGCCTGCCAATGTGGGGGACACGGGTTCGTGCCCCGGTCCGGGAGGATCCCACATGCTGTAGAGCAGCTGGGCCCGTGAGCCATGGCCGCTGAGCCTGCGCGTCCGGAGCCTGTGCTCCGCAACGGGAGAGGCCACAACAGTGAAAGGCCCGCGTACCGCAAAAAAAAAAAAAAAAAAAATGTGTGTGTGTGTGTGTGTATATATATATATATATATATATATATATATATATATAAGACATGGTGCTATACTTGTGATATCTTCTTAATAGTACTGTTAAGTTTTGCAAATTGCTACTAAGCATATTCATTCTAGGTAAATTAATCCACTTCACACTACAACTGAGTGGATTTCTAACTGTGTGGCAATGCCATGTTCTTTATTTTGCAGTTATTACCTGCCTGTCTTCACTGGATAGCAAATTCCTTGAGGGCAGGAAATTTCTGTGTTTTTATTGCTTTATACCCAGAGCCTTAGTGTCTGGCACATAGTAGCTTCTCAATGAAATGTATGTTGAATAATAAATGTAAAATGTATCGAGTGGTTGATGTTCACTTATCTTTCTATAAAAGACAGCTATCTCAATACGACTACCAATTATTTTGCACCTGCTACATGCAAGGCAGGGTACTAGGCATCTTACATATGTCATCACTCACCCTTACAACAACTTTGCAAGCTGGGTATGATTCCTATTTTATACTCAATAACCTAAATATCTCAGAGATTTTAAGCCACTTCTCCTATATCCCTCAACAAGTAGCTAAGGATTTAAACTCCAGTTTGCATTTCTTAATGCAAAAAAGATGTTTGCACATTCTCAGAGGTTAGGAAAAAGCATAAATGCAGATTTCTTTTTTTTTTTTTTAAGAAGCGGCCACCCAGAGCCCATCCTTTATTGCTCAGGCTGTAAATCTACTGAAATGATCGATACTTGCTAGGCACAATATCGTACATGTTGAGGTACAAGTGATACCCACAAGACATATCAATACGGGTCCAGAATAAGTTATATTCAATTAAACAGTATAGTTGGAAAGATCCCTAACTTCGATCCTAAATTCTCTATCAACACTGCAGAAAAATCAAGGACAACGAATCAATGTCCCTAAGACAGATATGAGTAGCTCTTCCTGCTAATTTGATTTTTAGTAACTAATGCTTTATGCTGACACACATTGTGAAATACTGTCCTTGAAGACAGACAGCTCTGTCTGCCTCTAGACACTTTTATTTATTAGAAATTGAGTCAGGAAAATCTGATGTTAAAATTTATCACAGCAGCTAAGGGGCTATGTCCTGCTGAAGAAAATTAATTTCACGCCAATTTGGTAGATGTTGTCTGATACCTTCCATAAGTAACTAACTTGACCACATCAAAATATCGCCTAAGAGAATTCTCTGAGCTGCATAAAGTGAGGTCACATTTTAAATGTAAATTCAAAATAGTACCATATATGTAATAAAGTCTCACACTATGTGCCAATTTGAAAGTAATGCAATACTCAAATCTGTGTTACATTTGTCAAGAATTTCATAACTTCAAAGCTGGGAGATTGAATGAATGGTGAGCTATGTAGGATATTGCTTTAAGGCAATATCCCTTAAAGCTTGTAACAGAAACTCTGGCCATCCTCTTCAGCCTTATGGAAACATCCAATTAAGACCTTAAATTCCTTGAGGAATAAATAAAACATAAGGGATTTTAGATTATAGAGGGATAAATAAATACAACATAAGGGATTTTAAATTATAGAGGGATAAAACATAATCCCTCTAAAATTCACACTAACCATGCCTCACCCCAAATACAGTGGACTGAAATTTTAATTCTGAAAATCCTAGCATCACTCCTTTCAAATCCACAAATGTCTGTTGATGCTTAAGTCTCATTAAATGCTCCTTGCTGCCTTCTCTTTCCAGGGATCTTAGAGTTTTACTGGAGAGAGGGTTAACTTTTAAGAGATAAAAGTGAAATGATTTAGAAAAAAATCACTTCACTCCATAGGCTAATTCTGTGCCTTCCTCTATCATTCAGAACTCCTTAGACTGTATTGAAGCAATCACATTCTCTGGCTCTTCCAGGTCTCCATGAAATGAAATAGAGGGCTGTTTAGGAAACCCCAAACCATCATATTTCAGAAATCTGCTATGACTAAATATTATAAAAGGCACACTATAAATACTGTCTCATATAAACTTCATAAGAATCATTTATTAAGGAACAAACTGAACTCAGTAATACTTTAGCTTGTCCAAGATCAGAAGTCTAATGGAATGTGTCTAAGAACCTGGTCTGTCTGAATACCAAGGCCGCACGTACACTATTTATGTTTCATTCATCTCTGTCTCCCCAGCATCATGTACGATGCCTAGTATTGGCTGTTCAATGCATATTTGTTAAATGAATGAATCAATGTTGGTTGAATTCCAAAGGAGAAAGGAAGGCTCCTTGTTAATGGATAAATCATGACTTCTTCAAGGTTTCCAAAAACAATCAGCATTTCATTGGGACAATCTGAAATGCCAGATCCTGGCAAACCTATCTGTCAGTTGGAGACAAGGGCATTCAGCAAATTGAGCCTTGAAAACTCGCAGAGCCAGCCCTTACTCGGTGGCCTTCAATGTTAGGCTGCTGGTTACTGGGAGCTGGGGGGGGAAGGGGAGGTGGTAGTAGTAGGGAACCCAGCATTGTCAACAAACTCTAATAGTCTGAGATAACGGTGCTGTTAAAATATACTCAGATCAGAAAAAGGAACAGATTAGAGTTATGAAATTGAGATAAGATACCCTTACAGAGAGAAAGCAATATTGTGCTCTCAGGCTAAAATTTCATAGGAAGCTTGTGCAAATGGTTTTCTGAGTAAGGAAAATTATGGATCCTATCTTATTCTCTGGATGAGTAAATCCACTGAATTCAACCTGACCTTAGGATCATATGCACATAGAGCCAAGCAGGACAATTGGTCTGATAAATATTTTTATAACCAAGATAGATCTGAGGCTCATTTAGGCTTCTGGGGACATTGAACTGAACAAGTCTGAACTTCATGTTAATGATGATAGTAACACATGCCTTTTTTTTGAGCACTTTACAAAGCACTATCCAATATGATCATCAAAACAGTCCTCATAAAATAAACTACAAGGATGTATTGCAGCACAGGGAATACAGACAGTACTTTATAACAAGTGTAAATGGAGTATAACCTTTAAAAAGTGTGAATCACTATGTTGCACACCTGAAATATATAATATTGTACATCAACTATACCTCAATTTTTTTAAAAAAAGCTTAAAACAAACAAAAGTAAAACAAACATAAGACCAGTCCTGAGATATGCATGTTTGATATTACAGTCCACATTTTGCAAATGAGAAAATTAAGAAGCTTAGGAAACGTACAGCTCAGTTGCTGTCTAGCTGAGACTCTATTCCAAGGCCTCTCACACTGGTTACTCTTTTCCTTTCTGTTGTTGCTACTTAAAATGGTACTCAAACCATCAGCCTCATCTGGGAGCTTGTTAGAAATGCAGACTCTTTGGAACCACCCCTGAGCTACTGAATCATAATTTGCATTTTAATAAGATCTTCAGGTGATTTGTATGCACATTCAATTGTGAAAAGCACAGTATACATCATGTCACATTAGTCATCTAGAATGCCCCTGCTTTGAAAATCTCATCTCAACTCGATATAAATGAGAGGTAAGGGAAGGGCACTGTCATTAAGAATAAGCTGTCAATCTATGAATCTTCTCAAAACATGACCAGGTTTAAATACTGATGGCATCAAGGACGTCAGTACAGTACAGGTTAAGATTATAGACTGTGAATCCTGTTTTGCCATTTCCTGTGTGGCTTTGGGAACACTCCCTAACTCTTGAAGCTTCAGTTTCTCATCTGGAAACGAGGATAATAAGCATACCAACCTCATGAGGTTGTTGCGAAGGGCAAAGGAGATGAGTACTCAGAGCTGGCGCGTGGTGAGCACACAGCAATGCTCATTATTTTAAGCATGATTCGCAACAGAAATTCACTCTAGCTGCCCATATTACCAAAAAAAACTTTTAAAGTGGTTCTCTTGGTTCTTCATCAAGTTAACCCTTTGAACTCTATCACAGAGACTCATCACTTCATATTAACTCTGACCTTTGGAATTCCACCCAGTGGCACAAGGTCATTGTGAGTTTCAATTCCAGAAGGAATATTTGACACATTTTCTAGCCTTCTCCCCTCAGGGATTATTCAGCAGTGAGTTATTAAAATATATAACCATCAAGGACCTACTGCATAGCACAGGGAAATATACTCAATATCTTGTAATAACCTGTAATGGAAGAGAATGTAAAAAAAGAATATATATATATTTATATATATGTATAAGTGAATCACTTTGCTGTACATCTGAAACTAACACAACATTGTAAATCAACTATATTTCAATAAAAATTTAAAAAATAAATAAAGAAGTGATTTGTTATTAATGTTGTACTATTGTTTCTCATATGGGAAGAATTTTCTAGCTTCAATATGTGTGGTGCACAATTTAAAATTAGGTATCATAAACCATTAGGGTAAAAGTATATGAGACTAATACCACTACACTATTCCTGAATGCAGAATCATTGGTCTTTATAGAGCTAGCAAGTCCATAAAAGGCAGGTTGAAAGCAAGGATCCAAAAACACTGCAAACTTGTAAGAGGCATACAATGAATTTAGCAATGCAAAATGAAATGAATGGAAATCTTCATTCTTCTTGCTTTTCCCACTGAAGAACAATCCTATATTTTTCTGTTGATCTTTATTTTGCTCCATTACTTAATTTGACATTTCCACCTCCTCACTGATTTCCACTGGACAAATATTAACAGAGGAGATGAGTGCCATGGCTGGGATTAAAGCTGTTCTTCCTCATCTGCCAGGATCATTCAATCCACCTCTATTCCTCCTGTTATAGGACCCCGAGTTTGATTAGCCAAAGGAAAGAAACAATTTTTTCTTCAATGCAGACTTAAAGATATAAATAAAAAATCATAGGCCACGGACTTTACCAACTCTCCAAAGATAAAATTTTTTAAATTTTCAAATGGAAAATAATTATTTTTCTTTAAAATATGAAGTAAAACCACATCAATCTGTAAACACGTTGCCATATTTCGAAGGAGCTGAGGGTCATCTTCCAATTATTATAAATTAGTTGATGCCTAGCTTCACCCACATGATTTTTCACGTGTGGCTTCTTTCTGAGCTAAATTTGAAATATCTGCCTCTATTTTTCATCTACTTATTAAAATTCATTTCTCTCTTTAACCTCGTTGAGACTTTTCTTTTGCGTTTGCCTTTTGGTTATTTTTTTACTGATGATTGCCTATATTTTATCATTTCATATTGTATTTTATTTTACCTTTTGTTGTTTTATATGGGTCTATTTCTTTTTTCTGGTTTCTCATAATTTTTCAACATATTTCATTCTATTTTAAAAGTTTTGAATCATTATTTTATTACTTCTCCAGTTTTTATAGCTTATAATCATCGATATTTATTTTTTCCACCTTATATTTATTCTTCTTGTTAAGGCCAGACTTTTAGCCACTTAAATTGCTCTCATTTTTATTTAGTTGTGCCTAGTTTCTAGCTTTAACTCAATTTGCATCACTTTAAAAAACTTTAAGCTACTTTTGTGTTGCCCAGTTTTGTATTTACTTTTAACTCTTAATTTACGATAGTAGGCCAAGAAAGTGATCATAAAAGCGGCATCCGGGCTGAGCCCCAGGACTCATAGAGGCTGCAGAGAGCCAAAGCCAAGTGCAGGTCGGGGGTCTGGTCTGGATCCCCAAGTTACTTTCTGTTTCATTTTGAAATGTGCCCTGTTTCTGAAACTGCTGCCTTCCAATGTCAAGGAAAATGCAGGACTCCTTGGAGATGCCAGCCAGGCTTTTAAGAACCGGGGCTTTGTACAGGGAAAGTGCCCTCAAAAGCTGTGAACTCCATCAAAAATGCTTCTGCCCACAGAGCTCAAAGGTTGGAGGTTGTGAGAACAGAAAGCGTGAACCTCTGTAGCCATGTGGCTGACAGGGTCTTGGTGCTCCGGCTGGGTGTCAGGCCTGAGCCTCTGAGGTGGGAGAGCCGAGTTCAGGACATTGGTCCACCAGAGACCTCCAGGCTCCACATAATATCAAACGGCGAAAACTCTCCCAGAGATCTCCATCTCAACACTAAGACCCAATTCCACTGAAAGACCAGCAAGCTCCAGTGCTGGACACCCCATGCCAAACAACTAGCAAGACAGGAACACAACCCCACCCATTAGTAGAGAGGCTCTCTGAAATCATAATAAGTTCACAGACAACCCAAAACACACCACCAGATGTGGTCTGGCCCACTAGAAAGACAAGATCCAGCCTCATCTACCAGAACACAGGCACCAGTCCCCTCCACCAGGAAGCCTATACAACCCACTTAACCAACCTTACCCACTGGGGGCAGACACCAAAAACAACGGGAACTACGAAACTGCAGCCTGCAAAAAGGAGACCCCAAAACAGTAAGGTAAGCAAAATGAGAAGACAGAGAAATACGCAGCAGATGAAGCAGCAAGGTAAAAACCCACCAGGCCTAACAAATGAGGAGGAAATAGGCAGTCTACCTGAAAAAGAATTCAGAGTAATGATAGTAAAGATGATACAAAACCTTGGAAAGAGAATGGAGAAAATACAAGAACTTAGAAGAACTAAAGAGCAAACAATAATGAACAACACAATAAATGAAATTAAAAATTCTCTACAAGGAATCA
The DNA here is from genome assembly GCF_937001465.1 of Orcinus orca. Classification (NCBI taxonomy): domain Eukaryota; kingdom Metazoa; phylum Chordata; class Mammalia; order Artiodactyla; family Delphinidae; genus Orcinus; species Orcinus orca. The sequence goes on along the minus strand of NC_064562.1, from coordinate 107,153,169 downwards.
ATAGCAGAATAAATGAGGCAGAAGAATGGATAAGTGACCTGGAAGATAAAACAGTGGAAATAGCTACTTCAGAGCAGAAAAAAGATAAAAGACTGAAATGAATTGAGGACAGGCTCAGAGACCTCTGGGACAACATCAAACATACCAACAATCTAATTATAGGGGTCTCAGAAGAAGAAGAGAAAAGAAAGGGACAGAGAAAATGTTTGAAGAGATTATAGTTGAAAACTTCGCTAATATGGGAAAGGAAATAGTTCATCAAGTCTGGAAAGCGCAGAGAGTCCCATACAGGATAAGATCAAGGAGAAACATGACAAGACAAATATTAATCAAATTATCAAAAATTAAATACAAAGAAAAAATATTAAAAGCAGCAAGGGAAAAGTAACAAATAATGTACAAGAGAATCCCCATAAGGTTAACACCTGACCTTTCAGCAGAAACTCTGCGAGCCAGAAGGGAGTAGCAGGACATATTTAAAGTGATGAAAGGCAAAAAATTACAACCAAGATTACTCTACCCAGGAATGATCTTATTCAGTTTCGATGGAGAAATTAAAACCTTTATAGACAAGAAAAAGCTATGAGATTTCAGCACCACCAAACCAGATCTACAACAAATGTTAAAGGAAGTACTCTAGGCAGGAAGCACAAGAGAAGGAAAAGACCTACAATAACAAACCCAAAACAATTAAGAAAATGGTAATAGGAACATGTGTATTGATAACTACCTTAATGTAAATGGATTAAATGCTCCAACCAAAAGACATAGACTGGAGGAATGGATACAAAAACAAGACCCATATATATGCTCTCTACAAGAGACCCACTTCACACCTAGGGACACATACAGAGTGAAAGTGAGGGGATGAAAAAAGATATTCCATGCAAATAGAAATCAAAAGAAAGCTGGAGGAGCAATTCTCATATCAGACAAAATAAATCTTAAAATAAAGACTATTACAAGAGACAAAGAAGAACATTACATAATGATCACAGGATCAATCCAAGAAGCAGATATAAAAATTGTAAATTGAGGTGCTCACAGGAGCACCTCAATACATAAGGCAAATGCTAACAGCCATAAAAGGGGAGATCAACAGTAACACAATCATAGTAGGGGACATTAACAACCACTTTCGCCAATGGACAGATCGTCCAAAATGAAATTAAATAAAGAAAAACAAACTTTAAATGACACATTAAACAACACAGACTTAACTGATATTTATAGGACATTCCATCCAAAAACAACAGTACACACCTTCTTCTCAAGTGTTCATGGAACTTTCTCCAGGATAGATCATATTTTGGGTCACAAATGAAGCCCTGGTAAATTTAAGAAAATTGAAATCGTATCAAGTATCTTTTCTGACCACAATGCTATGAGACTAGATATCAATTACAGGAAAAAATCTGTAAAAAACACAAACATAGGGCTTCCCTGGTGGCGCAGTGGTTGAGAGTCTGCCTGCCGATGCAGGGGACGCGGGTTCGTGCCCCGGTCCGGGAAGATCCCACATGCCGAGGAGGGGCTAGGTCCGTGAGCCATGGCCGCTGAGCCTGTGCGTCCGGAGCCTGTGCTCCACAATGGGAGAGGCCACAACAGTGAGAGGCCCACGTACCACAAAAACAAAACAAAACAAAACAAAACCAAAAAAAAACACATGGAGGCTAAACAATACACTACCAAGTAACCAGGAGATCACTGAAGAAATCAAAGAAGAAATAAAAAAAATCTAGAAACAAGTGACAACGAAAACATGACAAGCCAAAACCAATGGGATGCAGCAAAAGCAGTTCTATGAGGGAAGTTTATAGCAATACAATCCTAATTCAAGAAAGAAGAAACACGTCAAATAAACAAGCTAACCTTACACCTAAAGCAATTAGAGAAAGAAGAACAAAAAAACCCCAAAGTTAGCAGAAGGAAAGAAATCATAAAGATCAGATCAGAAATAAATGAAAAGGAAATGAAGGAAATGAAGGAAGGATCAAAAAAACTAAAAGCTGGTTCTTTGAGAAGATAAACAAAATTGATAAACCATCAGCCAGACTCATCAAGAAAAAAAGGAAGAAGACTCAAATCAACAGAATTAGAAATGAAAAAGAAGTAACAACTGACACTTAAGAAATACAAAGGATCATGAGCGATTACAACAAGCAACAATGTGCCAATAAAATGGACAACCTAGAAGAAATGGAAAAATTCTTAGAAAAGCACAAGTTTCCAAGACTGAACCAGGAAGAAAGAGAAAATAAGAACAGACCAATTACAAGCACTGAAATTGAAACTGTGATTAAAAATCTTCCAACAAACAAAAGCCCAGGACCAGATGGCTTCACAGGCAAATTCTATCAAATATTTAGAGAAGAGCTAACACTTACCCTTCTCAAACTCTTCCAAAATATAGCAGAGGGAGGAACACTCCCAAACTCACTCTACAAGGCCACCATCACCCTGATACCAAAACCAGACAAAGATGTCACCAAAAAAGAAAACTACAGGCCAATATCACTGATGAACATAGATGCAAAAATCCTCAACAAAATACTAGCAAACAGGATCCAACAGCACATTAAAAGCATCATACACTATGATCAAGTGGGGTTTATCCCTGGAATGCAAGAATTCTTCTACACACGCAAATCAATCAATGTGATACACCATAATAACAAACTGAAGGAGAAAAAACATATGATAATCTCAACAGATGCAGAAAAAGCTTTTGACAAAATTCAACACCCATTTATGATAAAAATCCTCCGAAAGTAGCCATAGAGGGAACTTACCTCAACATGATAAAGGCCATATATGACAAACTCACAGCCAACATCATTCTCAATGGTGAAAAACTGAAACCATTTCCACTAAGATCAGGAACAAGACAAGGTTGCCCACTCTCACCACTATTTTTCAACATAGTTTTGGACGTTTTAGCCACAAAAATCAGAGAAGAAAAGGAAATAAAAGGAACCCAAATTGGAAAAGAAGAAGTAAAACTGTCACTCTTTGCAGATGACATGATAGTATACCTAAAGAATCCTAAAGATGTCACCAGAAAACTACTAGAGCTAATCAATGAATTTGGTAAAGTAGCAGGATACAAAATTAATGCACAGAAATCTCTGGCATTCCTATACACTAATGATGAAAAATCTGAAAGAGAAATTAAGGAAACACTCCCATTTACCACTGCAACAAAAAGAATAAAATACCTAGGAATAAACCTACCTATGGAGACAAAACACCTGTATGTAGAAAACTATAAGACACTGATGAAAGAAATTAAACATGATACAAACAGATGGAGAGATGTACCATGTTCTTGGATTGGAAGAATCAACATTGTGAAAATGATTATACTACCCAAAGCAATCTACAGCTTCAATGCAATCCCTATCAAACTAGCAATGGCATTTTTCACAGAACTAGAACAACAAATTTCACAATTTGTATGGAAACACAAAAGACCGCAAATAGCCAAAGCAATCTTAAGAAAAAAAAACAAGGTTGGAGGAATCAGGCTCCCTGACTTCAGACTATACTACAAAGATACAGTAAGCAAAACACTATGGTACTGGCACAAAAACAGAAAGATAGATCAATGGAACAGGACAGATGGTCCAGAGATAAACCCATGCACATACAGTCACCTTATCTTTGATAAAGGAGGCAAGAATATAGAATGGAGAAAAGAAATCCTCTTCAATAAGTGGTGCTGGGAAAACTGGACAGCTACATGTAATAGAATGAAATTAGAACACTCCTTAACACCATACACAAAAATAAATTCAAAATGGATTAAAGACCTAAGTGTAAGGCCAGACACTATAAAACTCTTAGAGGAAAACATAGGCAGAACACTCTATGACACAAATCACAGGAAGATCCTTTTTTTTTTTTTTTGCGGTACACAGGCCTCTCACTGTTGTGGCCTCTCCCATTGCGGAGCACAGGCTCTGGGCGCACAGGCTCAGTGGCCACGGCTCACGGGCCTAGCTGCTCCGTGGCATGTGGGATCTTCCTGGACCAGGGCACGAACCCGTGTCCCCTGCTTCAGCAGGTGGACTCTCAACCACTGTACCCCCAGGGAAGCCCCCAGTAAGATCCTTTTTGACCCACCTCCTAGGGAAATGGAAATTAAAAAAAAAACAAACAAATGGGACCTAATGAAACTTAAAAGCTTTTACACAGTAAAGGAAACCATAAACATGATGAAAGACAACCCTCAGAATGGGAGAAAATATTTGCAAATGAAGCAACAGACAATGGATTAATCTCCAAAATATACAAGCAGCTTGTGCAGCTCAGTATCAAGAAAACAAACAACCCAATCCAAAAATGGGGAGAAGACCCATATGGACATTTCTCCAAAGAAGATATACAGAATGGCAACAAACACATGAAAGGATGCTCAACATCACTAATCATTAGAGAAATGCAAATCAGTACTACAATGAGGTATCACCTCACACTGGTTAGAATGGGCATCATCAGAAAATCTACAAAAAATAAATGCTGGAGAGGGTGTGGAGAAAAGGGAACCCTCTTACACTGCTGGTGGGAATGTAAATTGATATAGCCATCATGGACAGCAGTATGGAGGTTCCTTAAAAAACTGAAAATAGAACTACTATACGACCCAGCATTCCCACTATTGCACATATTCCCTGAGAAAACCATTATTACAAAAGAGTCATGTACCATAATGTTCATTGCAGCACTATTTACAATATCCAGGACATGGAAGCAAACTAAGCGTCCATTGACAGATGAATGGATAAAGAAGATGTGGCACATATACACAATGGAATATTACTCAGCCATAAAGAGAAACGAAATTGAGTTATCTGTAGTGAGGTGGATGGACCTAGAGTGTGTCATACAGAGTGAAGTAAGTTAGAATGAGAAAAACAAATACCATATGCTAACACATATACATGGAATCTAAAATTTAAAAAATGGTTCTGAAGAACCTAGGGGCAGGACAGGAATAAAGACACAGGCATAGAGAATGGACTTGAGGACATGGGGAGAGGGAAGGGTAAGCTGGGACGAAGTGAGAGAGTGCCATGGACATATATACACCACCAAATGTAAAATAGATAGCTAATGGGAAGCAGCCGCATAGCACAGGGAGATCAGCTTTGTGACCACCTACAGGGGTGAGATAGGGAGGGTGGAAGGAAGACACAAGAGGGAGGGGCTATGGGGATATACGTGTATGTATAGCTGATTCACTTTGTTATACAGCAGAAACTAACACACCATTGTAAAGCAATATACTCCAATAAAGATGTTAATAAAAAAAAAGAGTTATGATATTGGGGTGTTGAGCCCAGCTTTAGAAGCTCCATGAAAACATATTGATCTGATTTGTTTATTGCTGAATTGTCAGTGCCTAGAACAGTTTTTGCAACACAGAAATACTCATTTGACTTAATGAGTATGTGTTTGTAGACTGTGGTAACAAAGGAAATGATGCTACATCAGAAATCACACAGACCTAGTAAGAACCCATTTATTCCAATAAAATAAAATCCCAGCACCACAAAAGGAACAAGTTTACTCTTGAGACTCATTGTAATGAAGACTGGGTTGTAAATGCTGACATAGGTTAGAGCTGAGGTGATTTATTATGTCTTTATATAAATTTAAATAATTTTAATATTTTTTTTGGTCAATTAACATACAGAGGTCAAGAATTTTGACTAAACATCTGGAAGCCCTAAGTTCGACTCTGTTGACCCACTAGATTTGCAACTTTAGTTAAGTTACTGAACAGATCTCCTTAAATCTATGTAAAATGTAGACAGATAATATACCTATCCCATGTGATTAGTGATTATGAAAAATCAAGTCGAATAATAAATACTGAAACACATTAAAAACTGAGAACTTCATTGGATATTATATACAGCCACGATGACCACGATAACACAGTTTTGCTGAGTAAACTCTGCTATTGACAAATTCAAGTATGAAATACATTAGTTATTTAAAAGTGTATCCATTGAGAATTTAAAAGAGATTGGTAGTTTGATAATTAAGAGATATGACTATTCACGTTGGCTTTTCTCTTTGTGCTGTTGTTAGAATATGAGGAATTAAAAATAAATCAAATTTCCTTGAATGAGTGACTGTTACCAAGTATCAACATTTTTAAGCTAGTTCCTCATGTATATTTACTCATAAGAACTTATTCTGATAAAGGAGATTCCTGATCAAGAATATCATACATTTTTGTAATATTCCTGAGCAACTACTACAGGGTATTAACTTAATTAACCAAATTATATGTAACTGTTTCTTTGTATCTATTGGACATCCTCTTGTCATTTTTTTCTGACAGTCTAATAGTTTGAATGCTACTTATTGTCATTATGGTTTTCCCAGCCTATTAATTGTGCTGAAATTGATTTAGGTTTGTTTCCTCACATGGTTCGAAACCACCCCCTATAATTTATTTATTGTAAACCTGGTGAGAATTCCCCTTAAGTGGATGGATGAAGATTCATACTGAGCCACCTATACTCTGCCATTTTCAACAGAGAACAGATCGGGATAATTCTGTATTTGTGACCAAGTTCTAGGAACATCTCCTCAGTGAAGTTTTCCCTCACACCCCTCTTCTCCTGCAGAACTGACAGCTGCCATTTGAGAAACTCTTAACACACATGTGCAGGGCACGGAGAGCCGTGCTGCTTGGCAAGTTACTTAAACTGCTAAGGCTCAGTTTCCTCATAGGTAGAGATAATACCTCATAGGTGGCGATATTAACAGTGTTTGAGTCATTTAGTTGTTTGAGAGCTTAAATTATACCATTAATATAAAGTACTTAGTACAGTGCCTGCTACTTAGTAAATTGCTCACAAATATTTGTTATTGTTATTATTGGAATAACTTTAACCACAGTAAATTATGACAATTGATGAGTGGAAACACCCTCATGTTCACAATCAGGAATTGGGAGCATGAATTATGGTAACTCAAGATGACATACAATGATATGAAGTCATTAAATATTCTGTTACAGAAGAACCGGAAGATAGGAATGTGCTCTAGATCTGTTGCTAAGTGAAAAAGTAGGCTACGAATAGTCTGGTCATAGAATAGACTGGAAAACATCCACTGGAACATTCCTAGTTGTTACCTTTGGATCGTGGGACTTTTATTTTTTGTTTGTTTTATTTTCCTTTTGTATTTTTCTGCTTTCTTCACTGCTTTTCATAGAGTGCTATTTATGTATTAAGGAAAACTGCTTACAGGAAATCTGTAGTCCTTGTCACTCAGTGTATAATACTTCCCATTATTAGATATTCACACAAAGATTGAACTGGTTATGCACATCACCCTCGGCTCACCACCCCAGAAATGTGAGATTTTATAATGCACACAACTCTCCCCTAAGTCTCTTATGTACACCCAGCCCAATAGGCACTCCCACTAGGTGGGTTGGGGATCATGAATGCCAGAAACATTCTCCCACGTTCCTCTCAGTCATTCTGTCATTTGGGGTACATGGATTTGGCCATATTTACACTTACTTATTCCAGCCTTCTTTTCCCTTGCCTGCCTCCACTGTAAAGATCGAAAAAAAATCATCCATTTCCCTAGTCTTCTTTCCATTCAGGATTGGTGAGGAAGTACAATTTGGGCAATAATATGTTTGCCAGTGTCTATTTTGTTGTTTCCATGGGTGGGTGGCAGTTTGAGCCTTAGGAAAAGATGACGGTTACGACTAGCACATCGCTTCCCTCCCACTTGCCTGAGAGTAGGTACCGTTGAGTCATTGCAGTTATTTTACAGCCATGAATGAAAAGCTAAACGATTCTCACAGATGCCAGCCCTGACATCACTGAGGCAAGAAATTAATGCCAACAAAAATTCTGTACTTCCAGTCTTCTCATAAAGTGAAGAAAATAAACTCCTATAGATTTAAGCAGCCACTAGACAGTTTTTAAACTACTGAAATCCTAAAGTATATCTCTAATCAATACATCATTCCTACCTAGTTCCACTGGGATCCAGATCCTGTTTGGGTTTCTTTTTTAAAAATTATTTTGTTATAATCATGTTTTTCTTTCCTTTTAGTGTACTTGGATTTCCTGCACTGACTCACTTTCACTTTAAAATAGTAAACTTAGCCCCCGCTCTCCAAAGACTATTTCCCATTCAAAGAAGAGAGTGTGTGTATGTGTGTGTGATTGTGTGACTGTACGTGTGGTTGTGGGTGTGTAGTATGTTAAGGGGAGGGGCTTTTGATCATCACATACACTTTTTGTCAAAAGCACATGGCCAGGTAAAACTAGCCCTTTTCCAGCATCATCACCTTTCAGATCGACCTCACTCTGCCTAGCTCCTTCCTCTTCCTCTGCCTCACCTCCTTCAACACCACACCAGGGTTAAGAAAGAAAGACAGGGGGCTAAGTCTAACAAGAACTGTGACCATCATCTAGGTCTCAAAGAAGAAATGAAAAAGAAAAAGAAGAAGAAGAAATGAAGCAGGACAAACCTAAAGAAAATTTCAGGGGAAAGTTTTTACTTCTCTTTCCTACTCCCATATTGTAACCTCTTCCTGGTCCTTTCCTCTAGAAGTTTAGTGATCTAATAGCAACACCTCTGATTTACTAAAACCTGGAGTATCCCAGGTTATTGATATCCATGGTATAACTCTTTATTCCAATATAATGACCTCTTCTGATTCCATCTCTCCAATAAAACTTCCCTCCTCTTCTGTTTGAGAAGTGATCTGATGACATTGGACTGAAGACACAGTTGCTCTCTTTCTTGAGCCTCTGCCTGGCCCAGACCCTTCTGAGTGTGACACAGCTCCCAGGGTCAGTCTTTGGACTTCCTTACTAAGGGAAGCTTTGTCTCTTACTTTAGCTGAGAATTTGATTTTTTCCCTAGAGAATTAAATAATAGGTGTCTGAATCCTTTGATATTCTGGGAATCTCACAATGAAGGGTTTTACTCAAAAAGAGAAAAAATGAGCTACAGTGCAAACTATATTTCTAACTTAAGAGAAAGCCACATCAGACAGATTAGGAGAAAGAGTGAAACAGAAATTTAGATTTGTTGTAGCAGGAGTTTTCTGTCGATCTCTCACAGGGTTACCCTTTCCTCTTACTAAACAAAGAAATGGTTTTTTTGACTCTGACAATTACAAATTATTCTTGTTTATGAAAATGACCTCATTTTACGACCAAGGTTACCGTATAGCACAATGATCGTTATGAATATTATTAAATAAGTGTCCAATACTTACTTATTACTAAGTCAGTAAAATAAGTTTACTGTAATGTACTTTACTGTAATGTACATTTTAATTGCTTACAGCCCTAACCCTGCTCATGGTGTTCAGTTTCCGTGGTTCATCATTCAAGAGCCAGGGGTTTTTGGCTTACAAGTTTGATAGAACACAGTGAACCCTAATAAAGTATGAGCAGAAATAGGTTGACTTTATTTTCCTATGTCTACTGCTTTGGGGTGGGTTTAATTCACTTTAAAAGATGATGTACAAAGGAGAGGAGAGTGGGTAAATTTCTGGTACTAGTTCATAACGTCAGTGTTTTCTGATCCCATGACTCACTGTGAAAGATGAGTGCAGTGGGGCTGAATCACATTGTTCTCCTATCCTCCTGACATCTCGATGACCTAGGCTGGCAGTGATTAACTGAGGCTTTGCTCCTAAGACTTTTCTTTTTCTCTATTAAAAATAACTCAGTGTAGAAATGGCCTTCACATATTGGATTCACAGTCTTCCTTGATTTAGAAAATAAATTCTCACATTTTAAAATTTCAAGTATTTTTTTTTTTAAAGTGTAGAAGCCTATCAAACAGGTTTGTGAATGACTCTATTATCCTCCTAGTTGCAGAAGCCAGAAAACTGGAAATCATTATAGAGGGCTTTTGCTTTCAATGAATTGTCCACATAGACACCAGATTGAATCTTCTGAAGCAATAATCTGATCACATTCTAACCCAGATCACAATGCCTCCTTATACTCCTCTGCTTGATAATTATCTGCTTGATAATAAAGGCCTCCCCAATTTCACCCCTTGGTTACTTATTAAGTCTCATCTGCCACACACTTGCTCAAACTAGGGCTTTCATAATCTAGCACTACGGTTACAAGAAGGCAGATTAGTTCACACTTGGGGGCTGTAATCAGAAGCACTTCTCTGCCTATCCTCCAGGTTAAGTCCCACATATATTTCCAAACACAGATTAATCCATATTGGAATGAAAGAAGTACAACTACCTACCTTTTTTCAGATGACATGATCTTGTATACAGAAAAAATCTAAAGGAATTCAGATCTTGAGATCTGGATCTCAAGAAAGAGAACTGTGTCTTCAGTCCAGTGTCATCAGATCACTTCTCAAATAGAAGAGGAAGGGAGTTTTATTGGAGAGATGGAATCAGAAGAGAGAATTATATTGGAATAAAGAATTATACCATGGATATCAATAACCAAAAAATAATTAGAGTTAATAAGTGAGATCAGCAAGGTCACAGTATATGAGATCAACATACAAAATTCAATTCTATTCCTCTACAGTAGCTGTGAACAAGTGAAAATGAAATTAAGAGAATAGTTCCACTTATAGAATCAAAAAGAACATAGTGCTTAGAAATAAGTTTAACAAAAGAAGTGAGAGACTTTTATACTGGAAATTATGAAATGTTGAAAGAAATTAAAGAATACCTAAATAACTGAAATAATACCTATGTTCATGGATTGGAAACCAATATTTTTAAGATAGTAATAACTCCAAATTGATTTACAGTTTCAGTGCAATCCCTATCAAAATCCCAGTTGACTATTTTTGTCAGGTATTGACAGGTTAATTATAAAATTCAAATGGAAATACGAGGGATCCAGAATGCCTAACAGAAATCTTGGAAAATAAGAACAAAGTTGGAAGACTCACATTTCTTGATTCAAAATTTTGTAGTGTTATATAAATCAAGGCTGTCCGGTACCGGCCTGAGGACAGACATATAGGTAAATGAAACAGAAGAGTCCAGAAATAAACCTACAAATTTTTTTTAACATCTTTATTGGAATATAATTGCTTTACAATGTTGTGTTAGTTTCTGCTGTATAACAAAGTGAATCAGCTACATTTATACATATATCCCCATATCCCCTCCCTCTTGTGTCTCCCTCCCACCCTCGCTATCCCACCTCTCTAGGTGGTCACAAAGCACGAAGCTGATCTCTCTGTGCTATGCAGCTGCTTCCCACTAGCTTTCTATTTTACATTTGGTAGTGTATATATGTCAATGCTACTCTCTCAGTTCGTCCCAGCTTACCCTTCCCCCTCCCCGTGCCCTCAAGTCCATTCTCTATGTCTGCATCTTTATTCCTGTCCTGCTCCTATGTTCATCAGAACCATTTTTTTCAAGTTTTTCTATTTCAAGTTATGAACTAGATTCCATATATATGTGTTAGCATATGGTGTTTGATTTTCTCTTTCTGACTTACTTCACTCTGTATGACAGACTCTAGGTCCATCCACCTCACTACCAATAACTCAATTTTGTTTCTTTTTATGGCTGAGTAATATTCCATTGCATATATGTACCACGTCTTCTTTATCATTCATCTGTCAATGGACACTTAGGTTGCTTCCATGTCCTGGCTATTGTAAATAGTGCTGCAATGAACATTGTGGTACATGACTTTTGGAATTATGGTTTTCTCAGGGTATATGCCCAGTAGTGGTATTGCAGGGTCATATGGTAGTTCTATTTTTAGTTTTTTAAGGAACCTCCATACTGTTCTCCATAGTGGCCGTATCAATTTACATTCCCACTAACAGTGCAAGAGGGTTCCCTTTTCTCCACACCCTCTCTGTTCAACTTTTTTTTTTACAAGGGTGCCAAGACAATTAAATGGGAAATGAAATAATCTTTTCAACAAATGGTCCTGGGACAACAAATGGTTCTTTTTCTCCATATATAAAAGAATGAATTTGGGGCCATAACTTATATCATATGCAAAAATTAACTCAAAATGGGTCAAAAATCTACATGTCAGAGCTAAAATGATGAAATTCTTATAAGAAAATATAGTTGTAAATCTTCCTGACCTTGAATTAGGTTTCTTACGTATAACACCTAAATCACAGGCAACCAAAGAAAAAACAGATAAATTGAACACCATCAAAGCTAAAACCTTTTTGCGTTTCAAAGGATACCATCAAGAAAGTGGCAAAAACAACCCATAGAATGAAAGAATATTTTTTGCAAATCATGTATCTGGTAAGGATCTAGTATCCAGAATGTATAAAGAACTCTTACATCTCAACAACAAAAATTTTAAAATAACCCAATTTTAAAATGGGAAAGGGATTTCAGTAGACATTTGTCCAAAAAAGATACAAAAATGGCCAATAGGTACATGAAGAAGATGCTTAAATCATTACTTATTAGGGAAATGCAAATAAAAACCTTAATGAGATATCATTTTATGGCTATTAGGATGACTATAATCAAAAAGGTGAACAATAATGATTGTTGGAGAAGATGTGGAGATATTTGAACACTTATTCCTGCTGGTGGGAATGTAAAATGGTGTGGCCACTTTGGAAAACAATTTAAAAGTTCCTCAAAAATTTAAATATATAGTTACCATAAAGGCCAGCCATTCCAAACCTAGGCATATACCCTAAATAATTGAAAACATGCTCACACAAGAAACTTGCACACAAATGTTCAAAGAAGCCCTATGCATGATTGCCAAAAAGTGCAAACAACCTAAATATCAACTGATAAATGGGTAAACAAAATGTGGTATATTCGTTCAATGGAATATTATTCAGCTGTAAGATAGAATAAAAGAATAATACATGGTACAACATGAATAGATCTTGAAAACATCATACATGTGAAAGAAGCCAGACACAAAATACCACATATTGTATGATTCCATTTATATGAAATGTCCAGAACAGACAAATCCATAAAGACAGGAAGTAGATTATTAGCTAACAGGAGCTGAGGGGAAGGGAGAATGAGGCGTGAACATTAATGGGTGTCAGGTTTCATTTTGGGGTGATGAAAATGTTCTGGAGTTAGCTAGTGGCAACGATTGCACAACATTGTTTATATACTAAAACCCACTGAATTGTACATTTTTAAATGGTGAAATTTATGATATGGAAATGATATCTCAATTAAAAAGGAACTCAGCTGCTAACTTCTCTATGCAAACCTTCCTAATCCCTAAGGCCAATTCCATCACTCCTTCCCCAATTACACCCGGGCAGTTTGCAATTATCGGCAATGAAGTGTAGTGGTTAAGCAGATGGACAGTAGAGATAGTGCCTTTCTTAAAATTCCTCTCTAACTGTATGAATGTGGGCAAGTTACTTAATCTCACTGTACCTCAGTTTCCTCACCTGTAAAATATTGATAATAATAGACCTAGTTCACAGAGTTGTCGTGAGGATCATCTGAATTAATATTGCAAAACACTTGGAGTAGTACCAGGCATTCAATAAGCACTTAATAAATTTACTACTATTATTAAAGCAACGGTTATATCTATTGTTATTATTAATAGTAGTAGCTATGTCTCTTCAGCACTTTTCCCAGCTCTCTATCAATGTAGGCACTTTGAGATTTGTTGTTTCCCAGTAACTGGTCCCAGAGTTTATTTGGACTCACACCATGCCTCTTCAGAGTCAACAGCTCAAATGCAGTCTGGTAATGATATCTTTAGCCAAACTGTGTAAAAATAGTCAAGATGGCGACCAGCCTAGTTAGTTGGATGACATACCAAGCATACTGTAATCTGCTTCTTCTAAAAAATGTATTTGCCTATGCGACCACAGAAAGATCTGCTTCTTTAGTAGAGTCTTTGGGAATTAAGAGAGAGCTCTGAGAGATAATCATTCCCTGAGAAGTCCTGGACCTTTGGGGCCCCTGAGAGACAGCTCACACATCCTAGAGAAGAAAAGTCTAGGTAGGAAATAAGCTCTATAGTAGTCTGTATCCCCTATCTAGTAGTCTTCTCTCTCCAAATGATTACTTTACTCCTCAGTTTATAACCTTCCAGCATGGTATCTATTTTTTTAAGTGCCCAAAATTTTGTTTATTCTCTATATGAATATTTCTCTTATATACCCCAGGAAAGAAAGTATTATACTCAAATAAGTTTCTTGTCCTCTACACCAGCCCTTGCAACTGAGCCGTAAGCAATGTTTTTTGAAGTTCATCCTCAGATCTATTCAGCAGGAGTGCAAAGCAAGATGAGAAAATGGTTCATTACTTATTTTTAGGAAGGATGAGTTCCAGAAAGAAAGTTAAAACCATGAAGATAATTTGCCTTGTGGTACATATTTTCAGATTGGGCAAAAAGAGCAAGAGAAATTTTTATTTATGTATGCTATTATATACAGGCAGCATATTAATATACATCAACTAATAGAAATTGATTCTCTTTCTGCAAAATTAAGAAAATACCTATATAGTCAGTAGGTTTTTTTTCTAAAATAGCATTCCATTAAAATTAGCTTCAAGCCACTCTGGGACATAATCAGTTTTCTGTTTTGTTCAGTAAAGGATTTGATGTTGTCTAATGTAGAACAAGGAAGAAAATAGATACATACATTTATATGTATATAAGTAAACATATAACAGGTTTGAAACAGAATAGTATTTAATCTACTAGTCAGTAAAGAAGTAAATATTTTATGAATTTAGATACGATATTTAGCACAGGCTTGTCATTGCCAACTTCACTCTACTCTTGTCTTTAAACAGAAGTGTGATAAAGTGTTTTACCTCAGTTTAACATTGCAAGGAATGAACAAAATTGAACGTTTCTTTAATGCCAGAGAAAAAATTTTTTATGGGCACATTGGAATTGAAAATCCTTTTCAAACTGAATTTTTAAATTTCCCATTTTGGATTCTTTGATCATATAGCTGGATAATGGGGAAAAAATTGTTATGCCCCAAAATATATATTCCTGAGTTCATTTCTGAGGGAGACAGTTTAGGGGAAAGAATGAATGAGTCCAGTTTTCCGTGTTGCTCAGTCCTACCATCCAACAGCTTGCTTCGTGGTCCTACCACAATCAGCTCTGTCCACCTCAGTTCAGAATCACCTCTCTTATAAAATGTCCTCTTCACTCCCTCAAGTCTCTTTTGACTATTTCTGCCCCAAAGAGCTCTCTTCTCTGACATGCACTAACATTTCCTGTCTACCTGACCACAGAGTGGCTTTTTAGAAGTGCTTACCTTTTTGTGGTTGTCATGGTACACTTGGTTTATCCTGTTAAAAACAGTAGTGATATTGCCTCTTTCTCTCATGAAATATTCTGTAGATTTACCCACTAACAGAAAATATATATGCGGTCTCCATGGGCAACCCAGTAGAAAAATAGTAGTATTACAAAACAGAAGAGAGAAACAGTGGGGAAGGGAAAATGAGTTCAAGGGATTCTAGAACTTCATTTTAATTGGTAGCCCTTAGCATCCACTCAAAAAATCAGAAAGAATATTTCTTATGATCACAGCATGTTCTGGATGCAGTTTGTTAGATAAATTGAAATCTAGTTTAAAATTTCTCCCTGCTCGCCCAAACCCTGGAGCAAATCTTGTTCACGGAAAGTACGGCTGATCAGCTTTCAAGCGATTTGTTTTGAATCTTAACTGTCCTGCAGCAATGGTTAAGCCAAAACCATAACGGATGAGCATTTTTCAAATAATCTGATATGATTAGCTGCTCTAATGTCCTAAGCTAAACTGTTTTTGCATAACCCCAGTCAACCTTATTTTCCCTTCCCTTCTCTTCCTTCCCACCCTTTTTAATTTTTTTTGGTTCTTCTACCATTAACAATTTTATGTTTATCACATAACTGTTGAAGGACTCGTGCCTCAACTCTTTTCTCTAGAGGGGGCATGCATGTAATTATTTAAATTTCTCCTCATTGTCTTAAGAAATGTCCATCAAGCACCTTCTGTACCAAACTCTGCCTCGCCCTAGAATGCAATGTTGAGCAAAGACCAGACCCGGTCTTGACCTCATGAAGCTTACAGTCTAGTAGGAGTGGGTGACTTATTCACATTAATGTTTATATAGCCACAAATGAGACAATGTCTTGAAAGATAGGAAAATGAGTTCCTGAGAAAGAATAAGAATGGAATGAACCAAGATTGGGATGTTGGGAAAGAACCTAAGGACAGCCGGAGATGACATCTCAGGGATGAGTAGGTTACATTTGTAACACAAATCTGATTAAATTCCACCCTTACCCCAAATTCAATCTAACCTTTCAGTGGCTTCCCATTGCTCTTGAGATAATAATGACAAGCTCTTTTTATTGTGAAAAGTTCTCTTGTAGCAATCCCTCATTCTTTTACATACTGGTATCTTTACTACTCTTTTTAAGTACTGGATGCTTTATCTACCCTCCTGACACAGGGCATTGCACTTGCTCTTACTTCTCTGGTTCCTTTTTTCTATTTATGTCTCTGTTTCCTAAGGAGTCCTTCCTGGGCATCTTTTTAGAGCCATACTTCTCCCAAAGAATGCCTCCAAACCATTCTTTATCACATTGCCCTGGCTTGTTTACTTCATAGCACTTGTTTTTATCTAAAATTATGCTTTTCTTTGGCTTACTTGTTTAACTCCCTTCTCCAACTGGAACATGAGCTCTGGGAGAGGGTAATTTGTGGGGTCTTACTTATCACTCAATTTTAACACTTGGAACAGTGTCTGGCAATGAATGAATGAATGAATCAATCAATCAAAAAAGATCTGTCTTTCCGATTATACCTAGACATTTAAATGACAGCATTGGAATCTGTGTTAGTACACAATATCTTGTGATTTGGCTGTTAGAATATTTGATTTATTTCAATTCAACAAACTTTTATTGACTATCTCTTGTATTCTAGGCATTGTATCAAGCACTGGTGAGAAGGTTTGGCAGGAAAGCACAGTTTGGTGAGAAAGAAAAACTGACAGATGTTTCCAAGTTTTTTAATAGAGAGAAATGCTAAGCCCTAGTGAATCTTTGCTATAATTGACCATATGATCTCAAGGAAGGAGAATAATCCCAGGCAACTCATTACCTCTCTGTATCTTAGTAGTTTCGTCTCTAAAAAAATGAGTAACATTACATTATAAAATTAATTTTCCGGTAACATGACAAAATAAGAAAGCATTTGGAAAATTGAACAATCTATTCTTCCAGCAGGTACTTGCATATTCTTTGACAGCAGAGTGATGGGAGATGAAGGTGGAAAATTACTTACTGACCTCATTGTGAAAACCTTTATTTGTCATGCCTATAATTTAGAACTTAACTGCTAGCAACGAGGACTTCTTGAAGATTTTAAAGAGAGCCAAGATATGATTAGATATGTGGTTTAGAATGCTCACTCCAATAGCAGTGCCAAGATAGATGAGATCCAGAAAGAGATGTTAGTTGCTAGATTTCAAAATGCACATGCCATGGCTTGAATTGTACCTAATACTCATGTCCCCCTAAATTCAAGTGTTAAAGTCCTAAGCCTCACCAGTTGAGAGAGTGACCTTATTTGAAGATAGGGTTTTTACAGAGGTAATCAAGTTAAAGTGAGGTTATTAGGGTGGGCCTAATCCAATATGACTGGTGTCCTTTTAAAAAGGAAAAATTTGGACACAGAGATATACACAGAGGGAAGATGATATGAACAGGTAGGGAGAAGATACCCATCAATAATTTAAGGAAAGAGGCCTAGAGCCTTCCCCTTCCCTCACAGTCCTCAGAATGAACTAAGCCTGTTGACACCTTGATATTGGACTTCTAGCCTCTAGAACTGTGACAATTAATTCCTGCTGTTTAGACCACCCAGTCTGTAATACTTTGTTATGCAGCCATAGCAAACATAGAGCACTGTTGAGGGTTAGTGAGGGTCTAACTAGTCTAGGAAGGGAGAAAATTGTAGATTCTGGAAAGACAGAATGGTCCAGTGGAGAGCATATATGTTCTAAGTCAGAATTTGAATCCTGGCACTGATACATTTCAGCTATATCACTTTAGAGAAGATATGTAGTCTCTCTGAGTCCTGGTTTTTCAACTAGGAATAATGCCCATTTTGTAGGTTTGTTGTGACAATTTGAGACAGTATTTAAATATCAAGCACGATGCTTAGCATATAGGAGATGTTATGCAAATATTGTTGCTGCTGTTGATGGTGATGACAGTAGTATTTTTTTTTTTTGTGGTATGCAGGCCTCTCGCTGTTGTGGCCTCTCCCGTTGCAGAGCACAGGCTCCGGACGCACAGGCTCAGCGGCCATGGCTCACAGGCCCAGCCGCTTCGCGGCATGTGGGATCTTCCCGGACTGGGGCACAAACCCGTGTCCCCCGCATCGGCAGGCGGACTCTCAACCACTGTGCCACCAGGGAAGCCCAACAGTAGTATTTTTAAAAATTATTATTTGAGACTTACGAGAAGGTACTGGAAAGTCTAGAGATGATAAGTCAACATTGGATACCAATCTCCCAACCACTTGAGTGATGCAAAGAACATTCCTAGTTGGGAAGTTTGTTAGCATGCAGGAACTCTGGCTTTCATTTGAAATCACCAAAAGTATTTCAAAATATTAATTCTAAACAATGTTTTTTCTACAGCCTCTAGGAATGAGGCTTATAATCATTCTTTTCCATGAACCAGAGATTTGTCACAGAATGAGCTGATATCCTTTTATTTGAGTATCTCCTTTCCTGGACTAGTTGTCCCTGGAGGGCAGAAACCGTGGTCTGTTTTTCCCTGACTACCGAGCATAGTATCTGTAGTTCTAAGTTCTTAGAAATATTTGGTGGCTCTATAAAAAGTGAATTAATGTAGAAGTCCATCTTTGTCTTCTATTAGGCACAAGAAAATTTGCAATGTTTGGTGAAGAAATTTGGGAGTGCTCTGTTCAACAGATCACATCCCAGAATTCAAACAATCTTGCACAGATTATAAGCATTATAAGTCCCTCAAGAAAACGATTAGAGATAAAGTGTGATTCTTCCATGGATATCTGTTTTAGCCAGTCAACTCATCTGAGTAAAATTTAATAAATTGTAGGTATGTGGAAAAGACTACCATGTTAGAGCCCTTTTGTCTTAATATAGCTAACATAGCCTGTCTTCTGGATTGGGGATGATTTTCACATGACATAGATCTAATTTTCTTCAGGTAAGACCTTTTAGTTTCAGTTTTCCTCCTTTCCAAGAAAGTTCTCAGTCTTTATTAAAGGCAAAAGTACTGAAACATGTTTGGGGCAAGTTTTCTTCTTTGTGAATTATTTATTTTTGGATGAATTTTTCAAAGTCACTAAGTCACAGAGTTAAAGGGATGTTGCACAAGCTCATCTCTGCTGTTGCCTGCTCCTCTGCTCAACCATCATACAGAGGGGGTGCTAATCTGACAGAGGCTTCCTCTGTCAAATACTCCAGGGTTTCACAACCTCTCTACCGGAACACAGTTCTACATCTTACTTCTTTTTTGCACTGTAAGTCTACGTTCTTCTGTAAGTACAGCCAAAGAACCCTACACATACTTGGTAATAATTGGTTTCTCTGATATTAGAAGGATTCATAGGTACTAGATATAGCAGTAGATCAAGCTGTACATGGCATGGATTGATGTTGAACCAAGTCTATCCTTTTATTCTTCTAATATTTTTTTGGAGGGGTGGAAAAGCACTCTGCAATCCTGAACCCACCATGGCTCTTCCTGCCCTGCCTTCGTTTTTTGACACATATTTAGTGAATTCCTACTGGATTCCAGATGCTATGCTAGGTGTTGGAAATTCAGCGGTAAACACGACTGACATGTTCCCTATCCTTGGGAGCCTGCAGCCTAGCAAGAGTAGTCTCACCCTGACTCCTTGTCTTTCTTCTATGTTCCCTTCCACTCACTTAAATCTTCCTCCTTAGGATTTCATGGTTTAAAATTGGGGGAGGTAGTCTCTTACCCCTCTTTGCCTTCTTAGGCACAAGAAAACTCATAATGTCCAGTAAAGAAGTTTGGGCTCATTTTGTTCAACAGATCACCTCCCTGAATTCAAAGAATCTTGCATAATGTATACCCAAGAATGCACTCTACATCAAACTCTAGGATTAAGTCTACACTCAGTCCAAAAATCCACAAGGGAAGTCTAAACAGCTGGGAAAACCAAATCTGTGAGAAAAAGGGTCAATGGCAAGTAGGCCAAGTATAAGTAAGATATGATGTGGAGCACAGGTATTTCAGGGCTAAAGCTCTCTTCTGCCCAGGTGCTAACATGCAAAGGGGTTCACACAAGGCATCCACGTGTAAAGGCCCAATGATAGGAGGTCCTCCTTTCCAACCACTTTGTTCTTCATTACAGAAAACGATCAAGAAATGTAAGGTCATCAGGATTAACAGTAGGGAAGATGTGAGAGAAAAAGATCATAATAGTAAAGAAAATAACAGTAACAGGTCTATTGTGTTTTAACTTTGACATGCCTTATTTAGTGTATTACAAGGCGGTCCTGAGTGTCAACCCAATAGACATGAGCTCTTGCTGAGCAGGGTCTCTGGTGTAATCATCACTTACATTCTGGGTACCAGGCACTGAATTGGAGCATGGAAGGCATTCAATGGATGGTTGTGAATGAAAGCATGACTTTTTGATCTGCTGCCTCAGACTTAAATGTCCGGGGAAGAGTCCCTGCTCTCTTCTCACTCTCATAAATATATATGTCTTAGTATTGTTTTGAAGGTCAAATGAGGAAGCACCTAGTACATGGAAGGTGCTCAGTAAATGTTTTTTTAAAGGATTATCTCTGACTCCCTTCCTCTATCACCAAATTGTAGTGAAACTGGCCTCAGAAACCCAGTTTCAGGCTTGCACATCACTCTATACACGTAGTAAAAGATCCTCTTCACTTTCAAGAATTTTGCCTTAATGTCTGAAGAGGAACTATTCTCTACTTCTTCCTATCACAGAAATGTTTATTAAAGGGCTTTAGGCATTTTGAATAAAAGAATTATAAAAAATGAAGATGACAGTGTCATTATGCCATTCTTAACTAAACAAATTAATTCAGAATGGAATTTTCATGCATCAAAATTTACATCAAGTGATACACAATTATATGCAATGTCCAAGAGATATGAGAACAGGCTGTTTGAATTTTACCAAAGTCATTCAGTTTTAAAACCATTCATTTTGTCAGATCTTTTAATTCTGGTGTGCTAAATGGCATACTAGACTGTTCCTTGACAGTCTTATAGATGGAGATTAAAAAAAAAAATCGATTGTCATTGTATGCCTAGGCTAAGAGTTTTTTATATTATTAAGATTTGTACAATAACATTAACAATAATTTTATAGTGTAGTACTTCTCAACTTTAAATACTTTTATTTCTATCTTTACACAATCCTGTCACATTGAGAATATTTTATATGGAAAGGATAGCCCAGCATAGGCTTAAAATCATGAAGAATCATATTTGTGGAAAAGTGTGAAATTCAAAGTGGCTGAAGCAAAGGATGTACAGTGGGAGAGGCAGGGTTTAGCCTGGAATTAGGTCCAGCAGATTTTGATGGGAGTTGCATAATACATGGAGGATGCAGGCCTTAGTTATTTTAGAAAATTGGGAGTTACTGAGAATGACAATGATCTACTTGTATTTTTGAAAAGATAACACTTGCAGCAGGGTAGAGGATGGATTTGAATAGGAAAAAAACCCCATAGAAACAGAAATATTATACAAAATGTTGTTTCTATAGTTCAAGCAAGAGTAGATGAAAAGCTGAACACAGGTATTAATTAGCATTGGAAAAATACAAAGATACCAGATTCAAGAGATGTTCCTGAGGCAAAACTGACAAGATTGGAGGGAGAGGAATCCAAGATAAGACATGCTATAAGACATGGCTGATGAGAGTGCAGCTGAGAACATGCAGAGCATGGTTGCTTTGGCTACCATTTGCAATTTTTGAACCGAAAGAGACACACCATGGATTTACAATGACCACTAGTAAAATGTCTAGATATCTATAGTGCTTTAAATTGTGTATAGTATTTTCAAACACATTGTTTTATTAGAGCCATACAATAATTCTGTGAAATAGGTAGCTACATAGATAAGGAAACAAAGGCTCAGAGAAGTGGATTTAATTTGTAAGGCCACCTGATAATAAGTGAAAGGCTCATTTGTTTACCATGTCATGTTATTTTTTATTAAACACAGCCAATGAAATACAGAAATACATGTAGAAATAGAACTATTTGGCATTATAAAATTTATAACATATTTGGATGCTTGATATCTGCTATTTATTTAAAAAAATGGAATTGTAGAATTAAAATTATGAAAAAATGTGATTACAAAATAAGTTCAGTGGCCAACTGCACAACATTCTTTTTGGTGTGTATGGTCTTATGCGGAACATGTTATCCTTTGGAAATAAAAGCAATAATGAATACGTTTTCCACAGCAATCACAGAAGAAAAAGAAATAAAAGGAATCCAAATCAGAAAAGAAGAAGTAAAACTGTCACTGTTTTCAGATGACATGATACTATACGTAGAGAATCCTAAAGATGGTACCAGAAAACTACTAGAGCTAATCAATGAATTTGGTAAAGTAGCAGGATACAAAATTAATGCACAGAAATCTCTGGCATTCCTATACACTAATGATGAAAACTCTGAAAGTGAAATCAAGAAAACACTCCCATTTACCATTGCAACAAAAAGAATAAAATATCTAGGAATACACCTACCTAAGGAGACAAAAGACCTGTATGCAGAAAATTATAAGACACTGATGAAAGGAATTAAAGATGATACAAATAGATGGAGAGATATACCATGTTCTTGGATTGGAAGAATCAACATTGTGAAAATGAATATACTACCCAAAGCAATCTACAGATTCAATGCAATCCCTATCAAACTACCACTGGTATTTTTCACAGAACTAGAACAAAAAATTTCACAATTTGTATGGAAACGCAAAAGACCCTGAATAGCCAAAGCAATCTCGAGAATGAAAAACGGAGCTGGAGGAATCAGGCTCTCTGACTTCAGACTATACTACAAAGCTACAGTAATCAAGACAGTATGGTACTGGCACAAAAACAGAAATATAGATCAATGGAACAGGATAGAAAGCCCAGAGATAAACCCACGCACACATGGTCACCTTATCTTTTATAAAGGAGGCAGGAATGTACAGTGGAGAAAGGACAGCCTCTTCAATAAGTGGTGCTGGGAGAACTGGACAGGTACATGTAAAAGTATGAGATTAGATCACTCCCTAACACCATACACAAAAATAAGCTCAAAATGGATTAAAGACCTAAATGTAAGGCCAGAAACTATCAAACTCTTAGAGGAAAACATAGGCAGGACACTCTATGACATAAATCACAGCAAGATCCTTTTTTGTCCCACCTCCTAGAGTAATGGAAATAAAAACAAAAATAAACAAATGGGACCTAATGAAACTTCAAAGCTTTTGCACAGCAAAGGAAACCATAAACAAGACCAAAAGACAACCCTCAGAATGGGAGAAAATATTTGCAAATGAAGCAACTGACAAAGGATTAATCTCCAAAATTTATAAGCAGCTCATGCAGCTTAATAACAAAAAACAAACAACCCAATCCAAAAATGGGCAGAAGAAGTAAATAGACATTTCTCCAAAGAAGATATACAGACTGCCAACAAACACATGAAAGAATGCTCAACATCACTAATCATTAGAGAAATGCAAATCAAAACTACAGTGAGATATCATCTCACACCAGTCAGAATGGCCATCATCAAAAAATCTAGAAACAATACATGCTGGAGAGGGTGTGGAGAAAAGGGATCCCTCTTGCACTGTTGGTGGGAATGTAAATTGATACAGTCACTGTGGAGAACAGTATGGAGGTTCCTTAAAAAAATACAAATAGAACTACCATATGACCCAGCAATCCCACTACTGGGCATATACCCTGAGAAAACCATAATTCAAAAAGAGTCATGTATCAAAATGTTCATTGCAGTTCTATTTACAATAGCCCAGAGATGGAAACAACCTAAGTGTCCATCATTGGATGAATGGATAAAGAAGATGTGGCACATATATACAATGGAATATTACTCAGCCATAAAAAGAAATGAAATTGAACTATTTGTAATGAGGTGGATAGACCTAGAGTCTGTCATACAGAGTGAAGTAAGTCAGAAGGAGAGAGACAAATACCGTATGCTAACGTATATATATGGAATTTAAGGGGAAAAAATGTCATGAAAAACCTAGGGGTAAGACAGGAATAAAGACACAGACCTACTAGAGAATGGACTTGAGGATATGGGGAGGGGGAAGGGTAAGCTGTGACAAAGCGAGAGAGAGGCATGGACATATATACACTACCAAACGTAAGGTAGATAGCTAGTGGGAAGCTGCCGCATAGCACAGGGAGATCAGCTCGGTGCTTTGTGACCGCCTGGAGGGGTGGGATAGGGAGGGTGGGAGGGAGGGAGACGCAAGAGGGAAGAGATATGGGAACATATGTATATATATATACCTGATTCATTTTGTTGTAAAGCAGAAACTAACACACCATTGTAAAGCAATTATACTCCAATAAAGATGTTAAAAAAAAAAATAAGTTTTACTGAATTGCTAGAAACAACTATTGATATCAGTGTGGTTGATGTTAAGAGTTGAATATTAATGAATGGCTATCTCTACCATATTTGTTCATGGGACTTTTGATATCTTTCTGGGCCAAGAATTATGGTATCAATAAATGGACACCAGAATTCCAAAGACAATTACTACTATGTCTCTTGAGTCATCAGTGAGTAGTTCTGCTAATAAGTTTATCTTTCTTTTGACATATTTATATACAAACTATATATTCAACATGTATCTATTAGAAGAATTACTGAAAAACACACATTAGTCTATTTCCTTAACTGTCAACTATTGGAATAATGGTCTGTTAATGGCCTAATTATTCAATTAGAATTTTATGGTGAAACCCAAACCAGACGATTTAATCCAAATGAAGTATCTTTGGCTCTAACTTTGTTTTGACACATAATTAATTTTCCTGGAATGTTGTACTGTGTATCTGGAAAATACTCTTATAGTATCAAAAATTACTCCTTCTGCATTCTCAGGATTTATTTGAAATGCATGTCTATGTTTACAAGAGTGCAGTAGCAAGGCAATCAATTTATTAGAATTGAAGAGACCCTTATGAGTTAACCCACTAGAATTCTCAGTAAACCATGTTAATTGTCTGTATTATGGATTATTTGCAAAACTCTGTCTTTTAAACATTGTCATGCATTCATCAGATGTCTTGATTCCACGTGGTCATTTTAAGGGACAGATATAGATGCGTAAAGGGGTTAAAGTAGATACTCCTTTTAGAAACAAATGGTAATCGTTATCCTATGCATTCTGTCTTTAAACAATTGTACTTTTTTTAAGAAAAAATCTGGTTTTAGTACCATATTTAGGAGACTCTTTTGCTCTACTACTTAATGATAATTTTGATTATTTTTAATCTAGAGAGGAATGAGAGTTTCTTCTTTTTTTTAAAATCAATACATCCTGTTAGGAATATACTAGGAAAACAGCTAACTCCCCTTCAGGACTTCTCAAATTGTTTAATCATCTATGTATAACATAGACCAACCTAGGATGTCATGTTTAATCCAAGAGTACTTCTGTCTGTGAAAGGACAGATGGCCTCTGGAAATGCACTATTAGTCATTTAGCTACCTTTTTTCCAATGAGAGGCACAACTTGGAATAACTAAGGTACAGACAACCATTTTATGTTATATTCTATCTCATTGATTTCCATACACAGAAAACTATTTGGTGTGTAGAGCAAGGAGATAGGTGCAAATATGTTCTAGGGAGCATAGGTAGTGTTAACAGAATCAATTTTCTAGATTTTCTTTGCATATTTTCCCTTTCATAGACCATTTTCACGTTGGAAAACAAAAAAGCTAATCTCTTGCCCATTCCAGAAGCTTACTATTGTGAATGGCCCTGGGGTTTAAAGTCCTCCTGTGTGTCAAATACAGGGATAATATCATACATGGTTCACCAGTTAGATGCTAATTCTAGAGTAAAAATCATTTTCAAAGTCAATTTCTACTTCTTCACTTTCAACAAAATTGATAGGGGACATAACCTGTCAGCTGACAGATCATCAAAAATTATTTTTTATTTACTAGATGATTTTTGGCAATTAAGTTGGAAGGAGTTCAAAGAACTATAACACTATTTTACAAAACTCACTCCTTTCCAATCTACTTGCTGCTCTTCAGAGGGTCCCTATAGAGCCAGACTCTGGTCGAATTCAGACTCAGCTGCTTACTTACCTGTGTGACTACAGGCATTATTATCAACTTTTCTATGCCTAAGTTTTAAACTCTAAAACTAGGTACTTAGATCTAGGTACTTTGGATATATTAATTCATGTAATCCTCACAATAACTCTGTGGGGTAGGTAATGTTATTATCCCATTTTATATAAAGAAATTGAAGCTCAGGAAGATAAACATGGTAAATATTTTTAAATTACAAAATCTAAACATTATACGAAGAGAACCAGAAGAATACTACTTACTTCACAGGGCCACATGGTGAGGATCAAATGAGTTGAATAAAATAGCAAGCATTTGGACCTTTGCCTAACATCCAACAAACATTATGTGAGTTTAGCTGTCATTACCATTTAAGTGAACAAAATTTTCGGCACTTACATCCATAAGAATGTAAAGGAGAAATATAATTGATGTTGAGCCCATTCTTATTCTGGTGGTTAATGTGAGTCTTCCATGGAAATCCGAACCAAGGGACAACATTCCAATGAAATTTTGTTCTTTTGTTTAAATTATTTTCAAAATTTGAAATAAATTCTTTTGATCAATAGTATACTATTAATGATTATCATTCATGTAAACTGAAAAAAAATTTTTAATTGAATTCCTACAGCACAATTTTTTAAAAAACTAAATTACAATTCAGACACATATTTTCTTACAGAGAAATATGATAACATGATGAAAAAAAGGTTTTCAACCATAAAAATCATGTATATTATATTTAGATAAATTTATCTGGAAAGAATAAAAGATGGATATTTCTGCCTCTTAAGAAAAATAATGAATGTATGATGGGCATCAATTTGCTATAGCATTTAGATGCAACTTAATACATTTAAAAAGATAGATGAAACAATTTATTTTAAAATATCTATATTTACACTATGCTGGGAATTATAACATTCAGAACTCAGTAGTTAAACTTCTGATGAAATTCTAATTTCAATGAAAAATGTGCAACAGTGTAAATAGTTGCTCAAAATTATTTTAGGAAATATGAGCCAACAAAAAACGGAAGATTGTTTAACGAACAGTAGACTTGGATGCAGAAGATCCACATATCAGGCCTGGTTCAGTGACTCTTATTAATTTTAGAACCTTAGAAAATTTACTTAATGTCTTTGAACTTCAATTTTTTTACCTGTAAAATGAGATTAGTTATGAAATTTAAATAAAAATATATGGAAAAGCTCTTAAAAGCCCTAAAGTACTCTATAAGTATAAAAATATGGAAAAATCAACCAAGAAAAGTACCTGCACGTGTTTCTTGCAAGATTCCTACAGCCCAAGATGTGGAATTCATTCAAATGTGTTAAATGTTCTTTAAAAATATTGTTTATAAAATTTATTTTACAAATTTGTTCTCCTGGTGTACAAAATGTGGCCTAAGTTATCTCTGAAAGCTTAATTTTTTATGGTCCATAGTTGAACTTGTGAGATTTTTGTTTTTTTAAGTGTGACTGAAAAGTAAGGAGATGGATTTTCCTCCTTAGATTGTAAACTGGCTCCTTTCAAAAGGATAATTTATCAAAAGATTCTATCAGTATCATCAGGATCAGAGAACAGTTTTTAAAGGTCATTTCATTAAAGGTTAGCAATTATCTGCATGTATAAATTTGGAGTGTTTGCTAAAATTTTTCATTCCCTTACAGTTTTACAAGTTGTATTTTTATTTTCTCATTTACTTGTACAAAAAATACCTCCTCACTTGGCATGAAACTAACACCATGAGCAGAACAGCTACCTGGTGATATTGGAAACAAATTCGAAATTCACTCAGGAAACTCAACTAGTGTGTAGGCTTGTGAATTTCCACATCACTCCTATTGTTTTCTTGTTATTTTCTCCCTGCTTTGGAAATGGTATCTGAGGTGGACATTGAATCATTTGTATCTTCTTGACAGCATGTTGTCTGGATTCTTCATTGTACAGAAGCATCAGAAAAACACTCACAAATATTTAATTCACAATTTGTCAGGGTGACTCTAAAATGGCTTCAGCGAGGGGACATTCTCATGCTCAAAGATGGCTACCATGGATACCTCCAGACATTCCATCTACATTCCAATTAGAAAGAAGGGGAAGGTTGAAGGGCAGAAGGCAAGTGCCAGCTGAGTTTGTTCCCCCTCCTCCCCCTCTTTGTTTTAATTGGGAAGACAATAGTTGGTCCGGAAATTCTACCCACGAGACCTGTAGACTTCCACTTGTAGTTCATTGTTTCCAAATGCATTATATGACTATTTCAAATGGCAAGAAAGCCTGGATGACTGTGTATTTCATCTCAGCTCATTGCTGCCCCAATTAAACTTGGTGTTCTGTAAGTGAGGAAGAAAAGAGAATGGATAAAAGCAGCTTCTAGGCCTAACTCACTCAGCTTTAACAATGCTTTTTATTTGTTTTGCTATCTTATTTTATAATTGCAGCTGTGTAAAGGTAAGTAATAGTCTGAGTTTTCCTCCACTTTTTTTTAAACAACTTTATTGGAGTATAATTGCTTTACAGTAGTGTGTTAGTTTCTGCTATATAACAAAGTGAATCAGCTATACATATACATACATCCCCATATCTCCTCTCTCTTGTATCTCCCTCCCACTCTCCCTATCCCACCCCTCTAGGTGGTCACAAAGCCCCGAGCTGATCTCCCTGTGCTATGCAGCTGCTTCCCACCAGCTATCTATTTTACATTTGGTAGTGTATATATGTCTGTACTACTCTCTTAGTTCATCCCAGCTTACCCTTCCCCCTCCCCATGTCCTCAAGTCCATTCTCTGTGTCTGTATCTTTATTCCTGTCCTGCCCTAGGTTCATCACACCATTGTTTTAAAATTCCATACACGGCTTCCCTGGTGGCGCAGTGGTTGCGAATCCGCCTGCTGATGCAGGGGACACAGGTTCGTGCCCCGGTCTGGGAAGATCCCACATGCCGTGGAGCGGCTGGGCCTGTGAGCCGTGGCCGCTGAGCCTGTGCGTCTGGAGCCTGTGCTCCGCAACGGGAGAGGCCACAACAGTGAGAGGCCCGTGTACCGCAAAAAAAAAAAAAAAAAAAAAAAAAAAATTCCATACATATGTGTTACATATGGTATTTGATTTTCTCTTTCTGACTTACTTCACTCTGTAAGACAGACTCTAGGTCCATCCACCTCATTACATATAACTCAATTTTGTTTCTTTTTAAGGCTGAGTAATACTCCATTGTGTATACGTGCCACATCTTCTTTATCCACTCATCTGTCGATGGACACTTAAGTTGCTTCCATGTCCTGGCTATTGTAAATAGTGCTGCAGAGATAAACTCATGCACATGTGGTTACCTTATCTTTGATAAAGGAGGGAAGAATATACAATGGAGAAAAGACAGTCTCTTCAATAAGTGCTGCTGGAAAAACTGCACAGCTACATGTAAAAGACTGAAATTAGAACACTTCCTAACACCATACACAAAAATTAACTCAAAATGGATTAAAGACCTAAATGTAAGGCCAGAACTATAAACCTCTTAGAGGAAAACATAGGCAGAACCCTCTATGACATAAATCACAGCAAGATCCATTTTGACCCACCTCCTAGAGAAATGGAAATAAAAACAAAAATAAACAAATGGGACCTAATGAAACTTCAAAGCTTTTGCACAGCAAATGAAACCATAAACAAGACGAAAGACAACCCTCAGAATGGGAGAAAATATTTGCAAATGAAGCAACTGACAAAGGATTAATCTCCAAAATATACAAGCAACTCATGCAGCTCAATATCAAAAAAACTAACAACCTAATCCAAAAACGGGCAGAAGACCTAAATAGACATTTCTCCAGAGAAGATATACAGATTGCCAACAAACACATGAAAGGATGCTCAACATCACTAATCATTAGAGAAATGCAAATGAAAACTCCAATGAGGTATCACCTCACACAGGTCAGAATGGCCATCATCAAAAAGTCTACAAACAATAAATGCTGGAGAGGGTGTGGAGAAAAGGGAACCCTCTTGCACTGTTGGTGGGAATGTAAATTGATACAGCCACTATGGAGAACAGTATGGAGGTTCCTTAAACAATGCATTTTAAAAAATTTCTTTCAAAGGTTCACAAAATTCACTCTAGTTAAACTCTAACATATTCAATATATTTGTAGTTTTGGGGCATCTTGTCATGCACTCAATTGCATGTTCCTTCTCAAGATCAAATGTTGTATCTTATTCTTCATTGTGTAGCTACTAGAACATAGTGGGCACTTACCCATGATTTACTCTTTTCTTGTATTAGGTTTGTGTCATTCCAGCTCTGGGATATAGTAAAATGACTAATACATTCCTAAGGAGTTTTGAGTATGTAATGGCTTAAATTGTTTTGGTATTAAGGGTTGACCACTAGGTAAGCAGTCTTGAAGCTTCTGTACTTTGAGTCTGATTACCTTGATTTGATTGAGAGCATGTGATAGTCCATGTTATGTTTTAGTTTTTAATTGAATGAAAGATTCTTTCAATTCTACAGTGCTTTACAGTTTTCAAAAGTTTTACACACATGATTTCCTATAATCCTATAACAACCCTTTTTTTCTCTCCTACCCCTATATTGTTCCTCCCCGCTTTCCCTCTCCCCACTGGTAACCACTAGTTTGTTCTTTTTATCTGTGAGTCTGCTTATATTTTGTTTTATTCACTAATTTGTTGCACTTTTTAGATTACACATATAACTTATATGTGGATATCATACAGTATTTGTCTTTCTCTCTGACTTATTTAACTCAGCATATGCCCTCCAAGTCCATCCATGTTGCTCCAAGTGGCAAAATTTTGGTTTTTTTATAGTTGAGCAATATTCTATTGCATATATATACTACATCTTCTTTATCCATTCATCTGTTGATGGACACTTATGTTGCTTCCATACCTTGGCAATTATAAATAATGCTGCTATGAACATTGGGATACATGTATCTTTTTGAATTAGTTTTTGTTTTTTGGGGGCTATATACCCAGGAGTGGAATTAAAAGCTGAAACTAGAAACATGTTATGTTTCCACACTTCCAGGCCATTACTTCAGTGTGGAAAACCTATATATATTTTTCACAACCAAAGCACCTTGGATTGGTAAGGTTGAGTGGAACTCCTCTGAATGGTTGTATCAAGGGTCTTAAGACAAACTTTGTGTCAAACTTTGGGATGCCTATAATTTTTTCTAGATATTAATTATGTGATTATTTAGCTAGAGAATCCTCCAGTTCCATTGCCCCTTCATACATTTTAAAATTAAGGTTTATTTCACCGTATCAAAAAAATACTTTGTTTTCTCTTTGCCTTTTTTTTCAATCTATATCCCTTGGCCTAGCATAATCCTGGCACATAGTGGGTCAAAATAAATTTTGAATGAATGAATGACTTTGAGCCAGTTTTCAAGCCTCTGTGCTGTAGTTTCCTCATTAGTAAAAATACATGTGAAAGTGCTTAGTAATAAGGAAAAGTATCAGCGTAAGGGAAGTATTGGTTTTACATTAAAGAGGCATGGGTTTGAGTCCCAGCTCTACTTATCATCTTGTAGAAACTGCAAAATTAACTTTTTAATTAATGCATTCATTCATTCATTCATTCAACTACCTAACAAAGGCTGCTCTAGACCTCGGAAACATATGAGTGGGAAAAAAGAAGTTATTTTCTAGTAGCTCATAGTCTAGTGTGAAAGGCAGAATTGTGTATGATAAATGCTTTAAGTTTGTTTCTTTACATTTCAGGTGGGTTAGCAATATCTGCTTCCCAGATTTTATTATTGTACAGAAT
The DNA here is from genome assembly GCF_937001465.1 of Orcinus orca. Lineage (NCBI taxonomy): Eukaryota > Metazoa > Chordata > Mammalia > Artiodactyla > Delphinidae > Orcinus > Orcinus orca. Next base: position 107,121,002 of record NC_064562.1, on the reverse strand, counting down.
TATCATACAGACTCACTCCATAGGTATCCACACCCACCACATTTTAAAATGTTCATTGCCCAGAACTCTGTTGAACGGGAGCATTCATTCAGCAAGTCTTTTCTCTCTCTTGTCATTTTTCTTTAGAAGAAAACTGTGCATATTCGTGAAGTTTTATCTATAAAGAAGATCTACGGACCATTTGGGAATCTATAGCATGCCAAGTCTTCCTCTGCCAGCGTTCCTCATCAGAACCATGGAATAAAAAAAAATGATTTTTTTTTCAGTTCTTCCTAGAAAAGAACAGAGCTAGTACCATGCTAGATGCACAGGAGAGAGTCTAATTTATTATATACTGTATAGTCACATTTTACATCACAAGTGCTTGTGTTGGAAGTCCCAAAGACCACCCCCAGGTTTGACGATTCACTTGGAGGACACACAGGACTCAGCACATAGTCCCACTCATGGCTATGGCTTATTACAATGAAAGCATACAAAACAAAATCAAAAAGGGGACAGGCATGCCAGGCAAAGTTCAGAGGAAAACAGAGGCAAGCACCCAAGAGTCCTCTCCCTGTGGAGTCTTACGGGGCACACAATTTCCCCAGCAAGAGTTGTGACAACATGTTGAACTGTTGTCCACTATGAAAGTTTATTAAACACCCAGTACCCAAGGTTTCTACTGGGGTCAGGTCACATAGACATTCTCCACCTAGGACGTACCACAGTTTCAGACTCTCAGAAGGAAATTAGATGATCACTATAAACCATATTTTTTGAGCAAACAGTTTATGAAGAGTGAGCCACTCTTCACCAGTTAGGGAATACGGGGAACCTTCCCAAAATCCAAGTGCCCAGATGCCAGACAAGGGTCAACCTTGCAGGCAGGCCTTTCTATGGATATCAGTCTCAGTCGTGTATGTTAACTTTTCTGCACAATGACTAAGGGCATTTGGTTAAGAAAGATTCCTGGCCTTTTGGAGTCTTAGCAATGATTGACTAAAGGGAAGCTTGAGAGGTGAGGGGTACAGAGAGTAAAGCAAGATTACAGTGGGTCCTGTATCCCCTTCCCTCTTCTGGGCAGAAGGAGATAAAAGCTTGGAAGGTGCTGGATTAATTATAACATCTTCTTGTCTTCCTTTTTTACTTTACTGCTCATAATAGAGGAAACAGAGATGATTTTCAACCCATTGTAATTGCAAGACATCTTTAGCTGCTTCCTGAAAAGTACTCATATATTGTGTTCCTGTGTTTTGCATGTACTGGAACTTACAATTTAAAGTCAACTTCTGCAGAACTCTTTGGCAAAGTGAGAAATTTATTTATAAAGTTCACTTCTTAAGTCATTCATCCTGTAAATTCAGAGTTTAGTCTTTTGAGATTTTGTAAAATAAAGACAGAGTTGTGGGACTTTTTTTTTTTTGTAGCTGAGTTTCTACATGAATCACTCCAACATACTGACCTTCCTGGAAATTACTGAACTTAGAAAAGCTTCTGCTAGATTTCTTGCTATGGTATGGGATTTGTGCTTTCAAGTTAGTTTCTCCTGCTCAAATAATTTAGGTTTTGGCCACTGGAAATAATTGTACATCCAAAAATAAATCCTTACACCTCTCTAAACAAAGCAAGAAATTATAAAATCAACAATTAGTTTCAAAATATAATCTTTTTTGTATTTTTCTTAAGATATTCTTGCTGGTTTTATTTTGGGACTGTGGTTAGATGGCATTTTTCCAAGAAAGTGAGTGATTATTTTAGTGAGCTGAAAAGGAGAAAGAAGTGTGTTGGAATAAAATGTTTAAATTGCTGTTTTCTTTGCAGCTGTAATAGTGTCTGTAACTGGTGGGACTACAATATTTAGAATTCAAGGGTATTTATCCCTATCTTAACAATATTTTGAGTACCGTAATGTTTTCAATTGCAGTTCTTTGAAATGTGATAACAGTTGATTAAAAGTAAAAAAAACAAACAAAAAAAGCCTTTTCCTTGATGCAATATTAATGCCTTCATGGAATAGCTTTACTAAAGAAAGAAAAAAGTGGAAGATAAAAATATTTCCTTCTTGCTAGCATTTTGACCTTTGGAGGAGGATTTGGGACCGAATCCTAGCTGTTTGTTTTCAGTATTTATTACAGTTCAAATTAAAATGTGTGGGATTTAGTCATAATGTCCTAATACCATTTCAGTTGTATACAGCTGAGCAGTTTCAGTGCCATGGAAAATGCCACATTTATCTATATTTTTAAAAGGGTATTTTAAAGCTAGAAAACAATACAATGGCATATATTTTTAAACTATTATTTGTTTAAGCGGTGTTATATTAAAATGTCTACTGTTTCTAGGGCTTCTTAAAAATTGAAGACATGATTTATTTCCAGGGGACTAACTTATTCAATTCTAAGAGGAACAATAGAAAGAAATATTAGAACGAAAACTAACTTTGTGTGCTTTTGTGTATGTGTGTGTGTGTAATTGAGCACAGAGAAGAATAATAAAAGTAATAAAATATGTTCAAAAAAATGCATTTTTCAGGGTACACTCTAATATATGGCATTTTGATATCACTTTTAAAACTATGTAAAAGCTATAGATTATATTACCTTATGCTTAGAAAATGCAGAATTTCTAAGATAGTTCCAATTTTATCATATTTATTCTTTTCTGTCACAACTGACTTGTCAAAATGTGCTTAAGTGCAGACTGAATTTTAAGTTTTTAAAGACTTTAAAATAAATTAATTTTTAAAATTTTGTTATGGCATACATTAATGTAAATAAACAAATTAGAAAAAAATTGCCAAGTCATCATACTTTCGAGTAATATGGCAAAATATAGGCTTTGATTTCAAAAATCATGTATTCACATCACTGAAATTTAGAGTGATCCTTATAACTTAAGTATTCCTTGCCACCTTTGGAACTATTATGTATAAGAATACTGAGTAGAACCTAGCTAATTCTATCAGTATTTATTAAGTGCTTAGTAAGCATAGAACGTAATTCTCTAATCAAATCTCATGTTCTAGTGGGAGATGAATACAAGTAAATAGATATTTGTAATACAACCTGATAAGTATGATGTTCTAAGTTAACAAAAATGTTTGGAAATCCACAGAAGGGGCATGCAACAGTACACTAACTGAAGAGGATACTTTTACGAATGTGTTTCTAAAGGAAGGACACGGAAGTTGGATTATTACATAGATTCAAGTAGGTTATCCACGATTCACGATATTGATATTTTAACAACAATTTCAAGGTAAGATCTGGCAGACCCAACATTAGTAAATGTTCAAAATGTTAACCCAAACAACTGTTGCTTTAGGCTAGAAGTATACTGATTTTGACTCTCCAGTCCTTCCTTTCCCAAAATCTTTAGATACCATGTCTAGCTAAAAAGAAAAAAAAGGAAGAAATTTAGCCAGCTCTGAATTAAAATTACTTAACAATGTTCGTGAGTAGGGTGGCCACCAACCCTGGTTTGTCTGTGGTCTCTCAGGATTTTAGCACTCAAAGTCTCATGTCTCAGGAAACCCCTCAGCCCCAGACAAACCGAATGGTTGGTCACACTGATCACGGGTTCTCCCCAATCAATGGGATACATTTCTACCCTTCTATTTGCATATGTGCATTTAGGGGAGGAAAGGTTTGGTAAAGTTGAATGTCATCTAAGGGATCAGAAACAAGCACTTGTTTGAAGTAAGTATGGAAAATATACACAAGAAAGACACTTGCTATATAAATGATGAAAAATTTAGAAGGCAAATCTAAGACGTTATGATGTAAACGGAGTAGAGTCCAAAAGATAGATCAACTTGGTTTTCTCTTCTGCTAATTTTCCCCCATCCATTTGTTCCTGACCCCCTCCCTGCCTCATGTACACGCATATTTAGGCCTCTTATATTTTAGCAAAATAAAACAATTTATTCCTCAACCTGCTCCCATCTAATACCAGAAGTTCAGGCCACCACACACCTGAACTTCTCTCCTAAAGTTCATCAAGGATTTCCATATCTCTTCTCAATTTACTAGATCATTTTGTATCATGTGCTACTAGGAACTACTCCTTCCTTAAATTTCTCCCCTCTTTCGATTTATTGACACCATATCCTCCTGGTTTTCCTCTCACAAATGCATGGCCATTCTTTCCCGACATGCACTTGGGCATCCTCTTATTTCTATTGCCCTTAAATTTGAATATTCATATTCCTTGCAGTTCTGTCATTGGTTTGCTTCTGTCTTTAATCCACACTTATACAGTTGACCCTTGAACAACACAGGTTCGAACTGGTGCATCATGGATTTTTTTCAATAGGTAAGTACAGGAGTAATACATGATCTGTGGCTGGTTGCATCCACCTACACAGATGAACTGAGGATATAGGGGAACTGGGTATATAGAACGCCAACCATATATTATACATGGATTTTTTTACTGCTTGGAGGGTTGGGGCCCCCAACTTCCCATTGTTCAAGGGTCAACTGCAATACAAGGTATTGCAGATATTACAGTGGATTAAAAAAATAAAGAGGGCTTCCCTGGTGGCGCAGTGGTTGAGAGTCCGCCTGCCGATGAAGGGGACACGGGTTCATGCCCCGATCCGGGAAGATCCCACGTGCCGCAGAGCGGCTGGGCCCGTGAGCCATGGCCGCTGAGCCTGCGCGTCCGGAGCCTGTGCTCCACAACGGGAGAGGCTGCAACAGTGAGAGGCCGCGTACCGCAAAAAAAATAAAAAAAATAAAAAATAAAAATCTCTGCCATCATGGTGCTTAAATTCTAGTTAGGAAAAATGTACATTATATACATTAAAAATATAAATAGATTATCCGGTGGTTCCAAGTGCTACAGAGAAAATTAAAGCTGGGAAGGGGGCTGTATTAGTTCCTTAAGGCTACCGTAACACATTACTTCAAGCTTAGTGGCTTAAAACAACAGAAATTAATTCCTCACAGTTCTGGAGGCCAGAAGTCTAAAACCAAGGTGTCCGTAAGGCTGTACTCTCTTCTAAGGCTCTAGGAGAGAATCATTTCTTGCCCTTTCCAATGGCTCTAGGCATTCATTGGTTTGCAGTAGCATAACTCCAATCTCTGCCTCTATACTCATATGGCTTTTCCCTGTGTTTCTGTCTCTTGCATGTCTCTGGGTCTCCAAATCTCCCTCTCCTTATAAGGATACCAGTGGTTGGATTTAGGATATATCCAAGTCTAATATGATTTCATCCTAACTTGAGTACATCTTCAAAGACCCTATTTCCAAATAAGGTCACATTCACAGGTTCCAGATAAACATGGATTTTTAGGAGATACTACTCCACCCACTATAGAGGCTAAGGAATGTTGATTGCAGAGGTAGATGGAGAAGATGAGGAAGTCATTGAGATATCTGGGTAGCTCATAGGACCTCAAACTCAATCTATCCAAAGTGGAAGTCATAATTATCTCTTAAAGCCAGCTCTGAGCTCTTGCAAATACTCACCCTGGTCCTCACCTAGAAAACTAGAAATCATCTTAGGCTCTTAGGTCTTGCTCAGCCTAAACCTCCATGTCCTAACAATCTCTAAATCTATTAGTCTTACTTCCTAAAAATCTACCAAGGTATCTCTATCCCTACTCTACTGCCTTTATTTAGGCCATTTTTCTGTCCAAGTTCCCCATTCACATTCCCTACACTGCCTTAGAGGGAATTTCAACAAGAACAACCTTATTAGGTCACCCTTCTGCATAACCGTTTTGAACAGCTCTCCAATATTTGAGATAAACTATGGTCTCTTTTATAAGTACAAGATATTCCACAGATACTCCTAAAGAAGCTTCCATGACTCAAAAACTCTTTCTGGGGTTTCTAAAGACCTTTTTCATCCTGTATCAACCAATATTCCCCATTCTTCCCCACCACAATCTATTCAAACTTTCTGTAAACCAGTCATACTCAACTAGTAGCTACCTGCTAGTCAGCCATAGCTATCACCATCATCACCCCCACCACTTAGTGAGCAGCAACAATGTATGTGACAGTGTTTTCTTGCACATGCCTACTTTGCATGTAAAATTTTTAATTTACATAAGAACCCCAATGAGGTAGGTGTTATAATTCCCATATCATAAACTAGAAAGCCGGAACACAAGCGCTTAAGTTTCTCACCTGCAGGTCCTAGATCATACACAGGATGAAGTTGTGTTACATATAAACTAGGGTTAATAATTTTCACCTCATAGAATTGTCATTCTAAGGGTTAACTTAATTAAAAAGATATTTAGTACGGACACTGGCACCCTCGCAAGTCTTCAAGCAATGATGATAATGATGACAAAGTTCACCATGCCTTATAATCAATCTTCTGGCAGAAGACAAGGAGGTGCTCAAGGGAAAGGTGCTGCCCAAGTTAAGTCCGTCCTTAGCCTGTAATAGCAGCAAAGAGTTCTCTTTCCATGCGGGCAGATACCTACCCCTTAGACTTAGGTAGGATTACCTGATACAACCACAGGATAGGAATAGCTTTAGAGTAGATTGTTCTAATCACTCAGTCATTTAACAAACATTCTTTCAGGATCTCTTCTATGCCAGCTTCTGAGATTACCTAGATTTATTTTTTTTTAAAAAAATCCTGTCCTAAAGTTTTTATCATTCAAAAAGACATTAATATATGTATATACCAATATATATATATGAATCTACAGTAATTTTCACTCTTCAACAAATATTTATTAAATACTTACTCTATCCTCTGTACTCTAATAGGTATGAAAAATACCCCAATGTTCCAATCTACAGGGTAGAGGTTTAAAATGTCAGTACTGGACATGTGGACACAGGGTGGGAAGGAGAGGGTGGGATGAATTGGGAGATTAGGATTGACATATATACACTACCATGTGCAAAACAGATAGCTAGTGGGAACCTTCTATATAGAACAGGGAGCTCAGCTCGGTGCTCTGTGATGACCTAGAAGGGTGGGATGGGTGGGGGGTGGGAAGGAGGTCCAAGAGGGAGGGGATATAGGTATACACATAGATGATTCACTTCACTGTATAGCAGAAACTAACACAACCTTGTAAAGCAACTATACCCCAATAAAAAAAGTCAGTACTTTTGATGCCCACATTCTCCACCAAAAAAGGTCAGTATTCAGACTGCATACAATATTGCCCATTATCCCACCTATATCCACTCATCTCTTTATTCTCCCCTATTATTTGCATATGTCTCTATCATGAACTAGTTCATAAGCAATTGGAGAAAAACGTGTGTCTCGTTTATATTTTAATCCCTCACCACTTCCTACCCAGTGTAAAGCAAAATAGTTAAAATTTAGCCCAAGGCTGGTATCTGAAAAATGGCTAGTAATAAAACCACGGTTATTAAAACAGAGTGCAGATCACAAACATGAATAATAGCTACCCCTTCCCTGTGGATACTCTGCGATGTGAGCACTGGCTCAGGCAGGCAGTTCAGCGGATTAATCTGTTGGCTGAAGGAAAAAGTTGTCCTCTTCTTGGGGTCTGCTCTACTCCCTTGCACAGCTTTGCTGCTTTGAAAGAAGAGGGGTAAAAGCCTTCTTGAGGGTAAGGGCTGGCTTGGTGCTGAAACATCCAACACCCACCTAGAGTGGGGGGACACTTGCATGACTTGTAGGGAATTTCTTTACTTGGTGCTGGATTTTCTCATAAGCACATGCTTAGGGCACTAGCAAAAGGTGATCCCAAAGAGTTTTTTGAAAGAATCTGACATTTGAAATTGGGAAAAAAAGCATTTATGAAACCATCATAGGAAAATCAGAATGCAGGTTGACTTTCTTGCCTTTAGCTGATCATTCAGAATTTATTTTCAATATGCAAGGGGAAATTACCAAAGACTTTTCAATTTTTAATACTTCAGTATAAGTTCACTGCTCAATTAAAGGTAGACATTGAATCAGGAGAAGCAAGATAAGGAGGAGCCTAAGAAAGCTTGTGTGTTTATTTTTGAACTGATGGGCTCAGAGATTAGTCATATTTCATGAAGCCAAATTGAATGTGGCCTGTATTCCTACCACTGTGTTTGTCACCACCATGTAACCAAGGTCACCACTGATCCTTTTTACGTTTTATCAGGCTTTGCCACTGTTCTGTGATGGCTAGTGTCCTCAATCACTGAGGCACCAGAATGACTAGACTTTGAGTTATAATATTTAAGAGTAGATCTTTCTGACTATGGCTCTCCTCCCTACTGTCTTTGGTCACTGCACACAGAACTAGCCCCTTCCACTCTCTTCTCATACAACTATGTCTAAATTCCTGCCCAGACTGAACCCTTCACAGGTTCATCAATTCCTCCAACTTGCCTCTCCACCAAACCCTTTCCATGTAAGACTTCTGGGACATACATCTCAACATAAGGACAAAACAAAACAAAGAAACAAAATTTCCCTTCCATATTCTCCAATTTTGTACCACATTCTTTCTATTGCTTTTCTTTACTGAGTGGCTTAGTCCAGCCCCAAACAAACAAAAGGCACATGTGCCTCTGATGACTCTGATCCTTAGAGCTGAATTTCCACCTCCTTCTCCTAATCTTCATGTGGAAATTTGTTGAAATATTATTTTATGCTTATTTCTCCAATTTCTCATTGCCCATTTACCATTCGACCAACCAGAAATGATTCCATCCCTCACCCCTTTAGCAAAACTGTTTTCAACAACCTCATCTACTATCCCCTAATCTGCAAATTCAATGAATTATTTTAAGATCACTTACTGAACTTTCTATTACATTTGATACTGAAAATTCTGGAATCTTTAAGGTTTCCTGATATCTCACCCTAAATCTCTCACCAGTCCTTCTTACTCTTCCTCATCCTTAAATATTTCTGTAATGCATTACATCATCTTTGACCTCACTCGACACATTTTTTTAGAGTGATCACTTCCAAACTCTGTGCCCTCATTTGCCAACTCCATGCTAAGACTTGTTCATCTAACAGCCTGCAAGGCAGACCCTCTTAGAGTTCTCATTGTCTCCCTCCATGCTAGATGTCAAAATTTGAACCTCTGATCTTCTCCACTAAACAGCATACACATCTTTTCTTCTTATCTGAATTGAATGCACTACTGTCTTCACCCAGTCACCCATAAGGCAAATCTGGAGTCATCTTTGACCATCCTCAACCTCACTTTCAACTAGTCACAAGCTGCTGTTAATTTGAGCTCTGAAATATTTATAGAATCTGTTGGTTACTCTTTCCATCTGTTCTTTACACACCATTCAATGACCATTGCTCTGGTTCCAGCTTTTATCAACATCTGAACTTGTGCTACAGCACCCTAACTCACCTCCCTACCTCTAGCTTTAGTCTTTTCATATGTAAACCCCAAGCAATGCTCCATGAAGATGCAAAAAAATAACTACGTCATTTCACTTCTAAACTTATTTCTTACAATTGTATGATTTGCCCTTGATGTAGATCCCTGTATTCATCAATTATTTCAGAATGATGTGCCTCTGGTTTTACAATGATCTCCTCGACCTGAAATGCTCCTCTATGTCTACTTTCAATCAGCTATTTTTCATTTGTCCATTAAAACACAGCTCAGTTTTCAAGTCTCCTAGGAAGCCTCCTTGTCCATCCTAGGTTGAATTATATGCCATCTCTCAGTACTTCTATAATGACCAATTAGTATAGCTGTCATTTAACTGTTCCATAATTCTTATAACTGTGACAGCCTGGAAGCCCTTTGAGGGAATCGTTTGTATCTCATTCATCTTGGAGGCTCCCAGCATCCTGCAAGGTGCCAGGCACAAAATAGACATTAAAAAAAATTAAATGGACAATTGAGGAGGTGAGTCCTAAATTTTTATTTTTAACTTTTATTTTTCCCATGAAAAACAAGGATAAGATGTGATTCTCATGTTCAGAGGTTGATGAATAAATGGGAAGAGTACTTTCTTCAGATCCTTATTTTTAAGCATTCAGGATATAAAGCTTAGGGAATAAATTTCTTAGGCAGTCATTTCCTATGAAGTATATTCAGATTTCTGTTCATTTAGGGGAGTGTTCTTATCATTCTTTCTCTCATTCTTCTTTGACCTACCTTTGCTCATGTTGTTCTGCTTCCACCAAAGACTAAACTTTAGAAGTAAACACGGACATGGACTGCCTGCCTGTTGTAGGACGGCAGGGCAAGATTCTGGAAAGAACACGGGCTTAGAGGTGGTCTCGTTGGATCCTAACATCAAGCATTTAACGACTTGGTGACACTGAGCAAGTTTCTCAACCACTTGGTCCTCATTTCATCTCCTTTTACGAGAGGAATAACAATGCTACTCTACTGGAATTTTGTGAGATTACATGAGCTGATGCCTTTAAGATACCCGGCACAATAATTTGATTTTCCTTTTCACTATCTAAAGGTGGTATGCAAGGACTAGATAGAAAAGCCTAAAAGAACTAAATAAATGTTTGAATATTCTAAGTATTTGCATGCTCTCTAATTCATATTAACATGAATAGTGAAAATAGGGCTTCTCAAAAGTAAGGTTGTCAGTAAAATAAAATAAAAGCGAGTATGATATGATTTTTTTTTTCCTGCGTGGATAATGAACTTATTTCTGCTTTGCTTGACTGGTTGCCAAAGCTTTGTCCTTGACTATATGAAATTAGAAATTGGATGAACTTTTCTTAATTGGCCAAAAAAAAAAAAAAAAAAACCAAAAAAAACAACCCTACCTCAAAGCAAAAGTTATTAAAGACAGATATTCTTAACAGAAAGCTTAGCACAGACAGAAAGCTGCAAATGGAACATTCCAGGGTCAAAGGGATGGAGAAAGAAGGACAAAAGGAGAGGAACGTTAAAGCTAGAAATTCTCTCATTATGAAGACTGATTATTTAAGCAAGGTTAGTTTTTTGAGGCTTATGGACCTGTTACGTTTAAGATGGCAAACAACACAATGTTACTGCTAATTAGACATCCAATGAAATGTCAGATGGAAAGGTTAACTGTTTTAAAGAATGTTATATATTCTTGTGTTTAAAATGCCATTGTTACTAGTTTTGAAACAGGGCTTGTTGACAAAACAGGAAAGAGTACATGATCCAGAGAATGAGGTAGAAATATTTTATTTGTCCAGTATATAAAAATATGAGAAAAAATATAGTGAGCTTTCATCCTTCATTTGAAACACTAACATCTGACCATTTCTACAGTGACTTAGAACCCGAATTATTTTGATTTATGCAGATCTCACCCCAGGCAGATTTGCAAACAACAATAAAATGTATGTGTGGAGGGCCTATTATATGCCAAGTACTGCTCTAGACATTGAAGAAAGAGAATGAACAAAACAGCTAAAGTTCCTGGCCCCATATGGAGTTTACCTTCTAGTGGGGGAAGACTTACAGTAGGGAAATCATCACATAATGTGATGTCCTATAGTAACAGGTGTTATGAAGAAAGAAAGTAGGGTTTGGACATTGCTTTTCCCTGGCTACCCACTATAGTAATAATGGGTGGTTAACATTTCTCTGAAGAGATATTTAAGAAGAGACCTCACTGAAGAGAGGGAGCAAACATGTGGCTACCTCAGGCAGGAGACTTGCATGCACAGTTGAGAATATTTGGTTGTGGCTCTCTGGCTTGCCTCCCATCATTACAATCTTTGGCCACTGCTGCTGTGGTGGGTGAGTGGAGAGAGAATTAAGAATTATGCTCTGGGCACTGAGCAAACTATCTGATAAAAGCCGTCACATTTCCCCATCCTAAACAACCTATAAGACAGGATGAGCTACCCCTATCCTCCAGATAAAGCAACTGGGATTTATGAAACTGAAGGAACTCACATGGGGCTCTCAGCTAGTAAACTTCAGCTAGTAAACTTAATAATTTGGTCTCCAATGCACAGTCTATGCAATATTGCATCTCTGAAGATTCCTAAAGCTAGCACAGTTGCAGAAGCAACCCTAACGCTTACCCTTTATTGAGAGCATGCTCAGTACCAGAGGTTTTCTTTATACTATCTCCTTTGGTCCCCACCATACCCCTATGAGGTAGGGCTGTTATTATCCACAGTGCTCAGTAAGGAAACTGAGACTAGAGAGGGTTAAGTAACTTGTTCAAAGTGATGATGGGTCCATAATAAAAGCTAATATCTGCTATTTCATTTTCTCTGAGGAGCTTATATATGTTGCCTGAGGTTACTGACTTCAACCATGAATCAGAATCAATATGCTTAAGAATAATGAGAATTTATGAGAATAATAAAATCCCAAAGAATAATAAAATCCCAAAGTACAGATGTAGCCTTGCATTTATATTTTGGTTTAACTTATAATTTTTTTCAATCATTTTATGCTGACATTTATGATAACATTTCCTTTCAAATAGAACCAACTGAATATATTCTGTGAGAAATGCAGTGGTGTTATACTGGTCTCAGTTCGTCAGAAGACAAGAGGCTGCCTAGACACTGGACTGTGGAGCCTCAGCTACAAACGCTCTTAGAAAACAGCTGCATGCATGCCAACCAGTGCACACCCTGTAATGCTTTAGTCTCTCCTTATGAATATTGAGCATCTATTTATAGCCTAAGCTACCATTTGTGGCAGAGGCAATATCTTAGTGATTAAGAGCTGAGGTTCCAATCTCTGCTCTGCAATTTACTACAACTGATTTGCAGCTTCCTGCAGCTGATCTGTTCACTGCTCATTATGTTGCTGAATGCTCATTATGGGTCAGAGACTATTCCAGGCACTTTACATTCAGTCCCCTTAATGGTCCCCAGATGGATTATTAATCCCATTATATGGAGGAGAAAACTGAGCTCAGAGAGGAAAAATAACTTGTTAGTGGTCATGCAATTAATAAGCTGCAAAGCTCTCATTTGAACCCCAGGTGTCTGATTTAACAGCCTGTGTTTCCTTCCCTATGTGACACTGTAGGACTAAAGAGGGATGGTAATGTGACCATGTAAGAAACAGCATCAGCTCTGTAATGAGGGCTAGGCAGGCAGATCCTGTACAAGCTCCACAAGGCACTATTGCCTCAGTTGGTCAAATTCTTGGTGTTTTTAATTAGTAGCCCAGTCTAGGATCAAATGTATAAGGATATATTCTTGGGAGTGTTAGGAAGACTACAGATGGCAGAGAGGAGGAGCCTGTCTAAGCCTCAGGCTACTCATCTACTGCCAGGTAACCCTTCCTCTGCCTTCCTCCCAAGATAAACCAAGACAAAGATAAGTCAGGAAAGTATGGGGACTACCTCCAGTCACTTATTCATATGTATAAATGCCTCCTACTTCTGGGGAATTCAAAATTCTGTTTTCAAAGCCTTTGTTTGCCAAATACCCCCCTTCCTTGCTAAACTTAAATTATATATTGCCTCTTTCAGATACAGTTAGATCTCCATGGACCAGCTCAATCAGGCTAAGTGACTTTTCCAAAGATCTCAGCTCAAATAGGGATGCACCTGAGGAGAATCTTATCCTCAGAATTGAAGTTCATTAGATCGTGCTCCTCCAATTCTACCACCATGTGCCTGCAAATCTCAGAGGACCTTCATCCACCAAAAATCTGATTCTCTCTAACGCCTCATTTTTTGGAGTGGAGTCCATGAACCAGCAGCTTGTGCATCACTTGGGAGCAGTTAATATTTGTTAAAAATGCAGAGTAGCAAGCCCTATCCAGACCTGCTGATTCAGGACTGCAATTCAACAAGAGTCCCAAGGTGATCCATTGACACAATGAAGTTTGAAAGTCCTGCCTTGGAAGTCATTCAACCCCCCTCATTTTCCAGGGAGGGAAACTGAACTTCAACCAAATGACTTTCCAGTACATCCCACAGCAGAATCCAGTTTGGATTCCAGGATTCTGATTCAGCAGTATAACTTTTGGCACTATCATGAACCTCTGTGGGCCTTTGTTTCCATATCAGTAAAATGAGGGTACTCACAACTGCCTACCTCTTTCTTGGTATAAAATGTGATGATCTGTGAAAGCACCTGACTAATGCCAAAGAATTAAGCAAACAAATGTGTGTGCCATTATATCAAATCAAACTAACTTGAATCCTCGAAGACTCTGTGTGTGTGTGTGTGTGTGTGTGCGCGCGTTCATGCAGTCACGTGCACGAGTTCTAGGAGCAGAACTGGGCCACATATGACAAATTTTGCCCTACTTAATTGACAATGTAACCTAATTCTCAGACAAGTTGCCAAAAAAAGAATCCTTTCTCCTTTAAATCTCAGAAGGGCTCTTAAAATGGATGGGCCCTCTGGGCCTCACCAATGTGTTTCCACAAAGCAGCCTGAGAGCACGGGGCTTTATAGCAATGGTATTAGATCTCAGGGCATGAGCTCAGGTGGACAGACTACAGGGGAGAGGTGGGCAGCTTTTTTATTTTTCTGATTCCCAAGAGCCACTAAAATCAAGTGTGGTTTAGAGGGGAAAGAGACAGGAAAATAAAAAGATTGGGAGAAGAGGAAGAAGACAAAGGTGGGGAGGAGGGTTCTGTTGACAGTATCCAGCCATTCACGAAACATATATTTATTGATCAATATTTATATGGCAGACACTGTTCTAGGTATTTTGGACACAGCCACGATCAAGTCCAGTGGATCAAGTCCATGTACCATCTCATAAGGATCCCACCCTTAGATGGTCCAGTGGTGGTGGTGGAGAGGGAGGTACATGGAAAAGCAAACAAATGACCAGGACAACTTGGGGTCACAAAAAGTGCTTTGAGGGGGACTTCCCTGGCGGTCCAGCGGTTAAGGCTCTGTACTTCCACTGCAGGTGGCCCAGGTTTGATCCCTAGTTGGGGAACTAAGATCCTGCATAACGCAAGGCATGCCAAAAAAAAAAAAAAAAGAAAGAAAAAAATGTATTACATGTTAAAAAAAAGTGCTTTGAGGAACACAGAGATGGGGGGTGGAGTTCTGCTTATGAATGGATGGTCAAGGGGGCTGGTCTGAGATGAAAATTCAATCTTAAGGACAAGAAGCTGTGCGCAGACAAGGGGAAAGGGCTTCCCAGGCAATGCTGGTGCTCCAAAGAACAGAGAGTAGTGAGAGCAAAGGAGGGAGGAGATGAGGTCAGACAGGCTGATCTAAGTTAGTTCACAGGCACCTTCTGGGTCATGGTCAGGGGTGTGGGCATCAGTCTGAGTGCAGTAGGGTATCACTGCCCATCCAACCGGTGATTTACCTAAGAGTAGAAATTACAATCTCAGAATCCCAACATAGCAGCACAGGTTAATAGACTCAAAGCAGGGGAACAGTAGTGTCTTTCTTCACTTTATTTCTACCTTCCATCCCTTCTTCCTTTCAGATGTTTATTAAACACTTACTACATGTCAGCTACTGTGTCTCTGTGAGGATGAGCGTTTGGCTTTCTTATTAAGTTTGATTCATCTCTGTGAATTAGTACCAGATACTTAATCAATGGTCCCCCATTGCCAAGAGCAACTCTGTTTTGTTGTACTACAGAACTTGTTACATGTAATACGAGGATTCCATCCAGCTGTACTGGATAAGAATCTTGAGAGGTGGGCCTCCCATGGATGACAAGTGATGCTGCAAACCACACAAGCCTCTTGTCTGGGCCTCTCTCTGGGGTACCAACATCTCATCTCTGCTTCCGCAGCTGCCCTTAGTCTTTAGGGATCAGATCAAAGCCCCTCTCCTCTGATATCAAGTCTCCATGAGCATCGCTAACTCACACTACTCTGAGTGCTATTCCTGGACCTTAAGTCCTCATTGCCCTGTCCCGCCACCCCCAGCTGAAGTATAGCGCCTTCAGGACTTGAGCTGATCCTTTATCATTTCATCCTCCCAGAATCCTGCCTCCTGCTCAATAGAAAGTTAAGAAATAGCTATTGCTGTTGATAAAAATAACCTCAATACAGAGAAGTCTCAAGGGGCAAGGATGTCTCAACTTTATTTTAGGATGGGAAGAAATAATCACAGAGATAACACTGACCCAATGACATTGATAAGGGTTAGTCTGTACTGGACACATTGTGTGCCAGATACTGTGCCAACTGCATGCACCATCTCATAATCTAATTTATTCTCTATCTAGTCTCTACCCACATGAATCTGGATTTGATCCTAAAAGGCCCAGCCTGGTGGGAAATGCTCCCAGTAAACTTGGATTACTAGAGTAATAGAGTGGTCCTTTTCAAGCTCTCTGAGCCTCAGTTTACACATTTGGAAAAATGGGACGATAAACCCTTAACTCTTCTCTTTTCCAAGGTTGTTCTGAGGATCAAATGAGGCAACATAGTAAGTGCTATGTAAACATATTAAAGAAGGCTAGACATAAAAGTGAAGAAGAAGAAAAATAATTTTTGATTTTGGGGCAATGCCAGAATTCCAAAAGCAACTGATGGTTCACTTTCCTGCTCCAGAATTGGATCTTATTTATTTGCAATATTGCCATGTTACTGGTTATTTCTGGACTTATCTCAGAAGCAGGTCATAAGTAAAAGAGAGTTTGATTCAATAAAATATTGGAAGGCTGAAAAGCCCAGGTAAGCAAAATTCAATAAGTATCGACCAAGGTCCTTCATTTCTAGCTTGCTTTGACAATGACCTTTATTTTTCAATTAATTAAACTCAGCGTTTCTCCTACTCAAATAACAGGCTGGACTTGGCAGGGCCTGGTTCTCAGCTCTCATCTCTGCTTCTCTTCTCCACGCTAGCGCTGAGTGGGCTCTTCTATCCTGGAGTGGAAGATGTCACCCACCCCACCTGGCTGGAGGGAGAATCTTCACTATGCTTCCACAGCATGGCAGCCACCAAGGAAAAGAATTACAGTCCCTGGGAAACAGTTTTTCTGCCTGGTACAGCTTTGCCTAAACTTACAGTTCAGGATGTGGCTCTCTGGGAGATAGGGCTGGGGGTCCTCCAAGGAGAAGTGGGGGCCTATTATTTGAGTGGAAACAGGAAAACCCTTTTGTCTTCTTCTCAATAACATCAGCACCATTATTGGAGTTGACCCACTTTGTTTTCTCCTGAGTTTTTTTTTTTTAAATAATGATAATATTCCTGAGAATGGTAATCTATAAAGTATCAATACCTTAGTGTCAGTTTGTCTATTAAGATCTCTTTTCTGACAGAAGGAAGTTCTGGGCTTTATAGAACACATACTCCAGGCTGTGTGTAAGGCCCTTTAACTGCATTGTCTCTTTGACTCCCTACCAGGTCTCTGTATGGTAAGAACTGAAGGTCAGAGGGGGATAGTAACTCCCCACAGGTCACACAGGTGGCAGGTGGCAGGTGGCAGTGTGTTTTGAGCACATATAAATGTGGCCTTTTTCCTATTATTCCTCATAGCTGTCTCAAATAAAGGAGAGTATAATATTCTGATTTCTTGGAAGAGAGAGTGAGGATGAATTTGGGCCACTTTGAAAAAATCCTTTATGAATCCTGAAACATCCCGTCACAATTTCTTTTGTAGCGCCCAAAAGTCCCGAGTGGAAAGTATTATGTTTACACTGGTTAAAAAAATAGTACCAAGTCCCCTACACATTACTCTAACAGACTTTTTGTGGCTATGGGGTCTTTCCTTTGGGCTTTCTGCCCATGTGCTTCACTAATTGGGTGAAGCAGATTTCATCCGCCACCAATTGAAATACTGATTCTTCTTCCAACAGGGAAGGAGATATCTAGGGAAATGTTTCCTTTACCTGGAAGATCCATAGGCATTAGCTAGTGTGCCTCCCTATTATCTCAGCTCCTTGCCTTCTTACCTTCTGCCTTTTCTCTTGATTTCAAGCTATGATGTTGAGTAGAAAGTGAGAAAGTTGCCCAAAGTTTCATTTGGTTCCTTTGCTGTGGATACTTTATTCTGTCCATATTTCCTGGCTAGAGTGAATAAGTCTTTGTTCCTTTAAATCTACATTGTTGTTTTCTGATATTGGAAGACATTCCACTCATAGCCATTCTGCAATCAAAATCCCCAATCCATTGAGGAGAGATCTAACTATATTTTTGGTGGTAATTTAACTCCAAGTTGATGCAATCAATACTCTGTGCAAGCGAGTGTGTTGCCATTAGAAACTTTCTCCCCTTTGTAGGTTCACAGATTTAGCTTTTCTAAGCAGTGGAGAAGCATGTGATGTGGATGCCAATGAAATTACAGCCCCTGAATCAAATACTGCAGTTATTAATGCAATCACAGCTTTTTGCTCCAGGACTCTTACAAAACCAACTGACTTCCCCAGATGAATTTGATGCCAGAATGCTCAAGAAGAAAACTAACATTAAATGCAAGGGGCATAACTTTGCTGCATTCTCTTTTGTTTTTGCTCTACTTCTTTTCTGTTCTTCATTTCAAAATACTCACACTCCTTTATGGACTACATTTCTAAAGTGATATGGGGCTCTATTTGTTATGGATTGAAATATTTGTGTCTCCTAAAACTCACATGTTGAAGCCCTGTAACTCCCAGTGTATATTTGGAGATGGGGGTCTCAGAAGGAAGTACTTAAGTTTCAATGTGGTCATAAGGATGGGGCCCTGATCTGATAAGATTAGTGTCCTTTTAAGAAGAGACACCAGAGAGCTTGCTTTCTCTCTCTCTCTCTCTCTCTCTCTCTCTCTCTCTATCCTTGCATACATAAAGGATGCAGGGAAAAGGCAGCTACCTATGCGCCACGAAAAGAGCCCTCAGCAGAACCTGATCATGCTGGAACTTTGATGTTGGACCTCTGGCCTCCAGAACTGTGAGAAAATAAATGCCTGTTGTTTAAACAACCCAATGTGTGGTATTTTGTCATAGTAGCCTGAGCTGACTGATACACAATTGATCTGGGAAATTCTAATTATTTGAATCAATTGGGTAAAGTGTTAGATGAATTATTTCAAAATCCTTGCAAATGTGATTAGAATTAATATTAAATTAATACTGAGGAGAAAACTTCTGATCCTTTAGAAATGATTAAGCATATGATCTTTTTTTTAAGCCTCAAATAACTAGCAGCTTCTGATCAAGCAGTTTCCTTCCAAACTGAAGAGTAAATACTAACCCTCTCCTCTCCCTCCCCCCACAAACACACTCATACACCTTTTTGAATAGGCATCATCTACTACTGTCTAAAGGTAATCAAGTTTCAATGTAATTGAAACCAGATTAACAATACATTCTATTCATTTGAGTGTTGGGCCTGCATTACTGTGTTTTATTGAGTTAATGAATTTAGTTTTCTGATGGAAGAAGGAAGAAAATGGGAGGAGAAGAGTCTGGGATTATTTAAGTAGTTGAAGATAGCACAATGGATTTGGAAACTGAGCAGTCAAAAAGTGTTTACTCAGAGGGACCCAGGTTTCTTTCCTTCCTTCCTTTATGAAAATACATAGTAAATTTGTTAAGAAGCAAACTCGACTCTCCTACAGCAACAATAATAAACATATACTTTGCTTATTGTTACATTCCTGTAGGTGACTGGGTGCCTGTCACAGTGTGGGCACTTTATAAATAGGTACAATTGATCAATTATTAATGAAAAGTCTGGCTGTAATACAAACACATTTCTTAATAAGAAAAAAGAAAGAAAACATAATTTACGTTTTTATTATTTATCTATGATAAACCTAACAATAGAAGAGATTGAGATTATAAAATTAAGTATGTTTTAGCTATAATCTATTGCAAAATGTTTTTTCTCAAAATGACAGTGATTCACAAAAAAACAAAAAAAGTTAGAGATTATAGCTAACCATTTTCATGGATTGACGTATTCAAGGAGCAAAGGGCATTTAATTTTATTATTCAAATTTAGAATTACTCCTTCATTATCATCTCAAAACTCCTTTATACAGTGACAGTGATATTATTACTTAAGAATTCAATTATCACAATATAAAGTACTAAAGTTATTACTACCTTTATTCTTCCCTGGCCACGACCCTCAAAAATATAGAATTTTACCACCTAGTAATAGAAATCTTGACAAGAAGTACATTTCAGTAAATCAAAAACTCTATGTTCAAAAGCTATAAGAAATCATATAAAGTTCAGATATATTAAGAGACTATTTTCCCATTTAGAATTGAATTACAACAGAAAGCATAATTTTTGCCCTTACCTGACGTCATACCACTTTTGAATTACTAATCTTTCATAATAATTTTATACTAGATCAAAAAATTAATTATTGATTTAATACCACAGCAGTCTTAAGGGATGAGGACCCTGACCTTGTGTAACTTGCCAAGGTTACAAAGCTGTTAAATGGTGAAGGGTGGATTTGAATCTTTGTCTGTTTGACTCAACAGTCTTTTTTTCAGCCAGCAAAGCATGAGTTACCTTCCCCCTCTGTCATCCACTCCCAGGGCTTCAATGTCTCTCCACAGAGAGCCTCATAATGCCTTGTGCAGAATTTATTGCACTTCCTCCTTTTCATAGCATCTATCTGTTTTACCCCTAATGACCAGCTGCAACTTGAGACTTCCATATCACAGGGACCTAGCAAAGTGCATAATAAATAATAAGTACAGTATATAATAATTACAATGTAATTTACCGAATGAATGAATGGTGTTAATGAGATCCATCCCTGTATTCCAAAGCCATGTATGCTTACTCTAATTTTATCACTGTTCCCCCCAATTTGGTCTTCTTCATGAAGAGTTATCAAAAGAGAGTTGTTATCAATCACCAAAAATGGATCAGCCCAGATTATTATTCTCCTAGAAATGTGATTCAGGCTTTGCTTTTCTTAGAGTAGGTCATACAGGTTAGCACGTGGAGACACATGGAACACTTCCTGTGTTTTTCTCAAGAAACAGACAGCCCTTCTGTGCAGGATTGGAGGAAAACATTGTGCAGAAATCATAAATCAACATCCCCATTTCAAAGGTCTATGCACATCCATTCTACGTGATATATGTCTGCATACTCTGAGAGCAAAGCTGTCTTTATGAACAAATATCAGCTCAAGTGAACACAGGAGCTCAAGATAAAAAGAGATATAAAGAACATAAAATTCTGAAGGGCTCCAAGTAATACACTGAGTCCACAGTCCATAAACAAGTATACCTTCTAAGTTGCTCCAAATTGACTTCTTAGGATTCTGTACATGCGGACAAAACATGCTCTTTTTCTAAAGGAGGCTTGGCAGGGGAGTGGGGAGATCCCTTAAAAACATGGGTTTCACTAAGCCTAAGACCATGACATATGATATTTTGTGCAAACTGAACACATTCCATCTTTTGATGGAATGATTGAGATTTTAAAATCAAATCAATAGATATGAATTTACTGTACATCAAGTACTGTGCAGGGTGTAGAGATGATTAAATCCTCAAATAATTTATAGCTTGCTTTTATTCAATAAAGCATGATGACCATGATAAAGCAAAGAAGTCAATCAAGATATAATTAAATAGTGGCAACAAAAACAGCAAGAGTGCCACAGGCTTTACGGAATAATCTGTAAACCAAGCTGGTCAGGCAGCAACTAATTTATCGGGTGTATGTGGCATTCAGAGAATCCTGATCACTTCACACCCATACTTTTGGCAGACATCACTAATCAGCCACCAGGCTTTATCCTGCTGGGCCAAGATGTATCCCTCAAATCTTTCTCAATTCTGTGTTCCTGGCAGCCAATTAGCTAGGGCTGGCTAGCAAGATGAAATCTATTTGTCACCCCTGTCATATTATTCCTCACATGATATGGTTTGGGTCCCCTAATCCTATTATTTATCACTCTATTGGGTTCTCAGAAGATGGTCTGGATTGTCTCATTTAACATCTACTTCAAGCTCCTTCTGGCATGTCACTCTTTGTTATAGAAACGGGAAAGTTCGCCATACCTAATCCAGACTCCCTTGCAGCTAGAGATCTATATTTTGGTTTCACTTGAATGTGGAACAAAGGGGAGAGGCTGGGGCAGAGACAGCATGGTTCTGAGATCACAGCTTCTGAATATGGGGTCCCACGTTGCAGTGGTCAGCTATGCTGACCATGGCAGACGTGGGATGAAGCTGGGAGCTGAGAGTTGTTCCTAGAAGCCCTTCCTAGAGCTTGTTCTTCAAGCCCTTCCAACTAGTTTGTAAGCCACATAATACCTGGTACTAAAATCCTTTTCTCTTAACTCTGATAAAATATTCCTTTTGTCTGTAATTGAACCCTAATCTATATAGCTTTTGTCCCTTAAAATAGCTCTTAATATGAAGTCTGCCCCCAAACTAAGCAGAATAGGTTCCTACTTCCCCCCTTATCTGGAAAATAGATTTCCGTAAACAGATGCTGATATCATGCTAAGTACTGAAAGACGTCAGCCACCAGATCTGCAGCTAGAGATGACTTTGTAAAATTCCCTCAATTCCTCTGGGGCTCAGGTTCCTCGTCTGTAAAATGAGAGAAATTCCAGGCCACTTCCATCTCTAGCAATCTTTACACTTGATAAAATGATTTTCTATCTGTCTCTATGCAAGAAATTTAAAAAATCTACTTATCATCTACTCTGCAATTTTCTTGCATAAGGTGAAATCTTTTTTTTTTTGAATAAATATAATTGATCACTTGAGAGAGAGGTGACGTGAAGCTACTTCTGAGATAAGCACCTTATAGCTTAAGGAAATTTTAGGGCTCCTAATTCCATTTTACAAATATAGAAACTTAGGACCATTAAGGAGAAATTACCTAAATTCAGACATCTATGGGATGACACTAGCTTCTTATGCTAAATACAGTAACATCCTCCTTTCATTATTCCAATTTTACCAGAGAGAAAAAGGGAAGAATATAATGCAAAATTGGGTGCTTATTCTTTGAATGGAATGACGGGTGTAAACTAAGGGTTTACATTTTTATTTCTCAGCAAAACTCATTTAGTATACGACCAGTTTCTGTGCCATGTGTCTTTGTGTATTTCTGATGATTGTTCAACTTCAGACATCTAACACGTCATGTCTATACATGTTTATACATGTCTAAATTTGATTGCAAACTTTTTGGTGAGGATCTGCTTTTAACATTCTCAGTGAACCTTGATGTGCCTTGTGTCACATAGGAATTCAATAAACATTAGTTATTATTTACTTTAAGTTATACTTAAAAGCAAATAAACTTTTACCTCCATAAGGAGTCAAATGGATACAAATTCAGAGTACTTTCCTTTAAAAGTTTGCTCTGACTTCATCATTATTATTATGTATTTATTGTTTTGTTATGTTTCCCCACCTCATTTGAGGTGATGTTCAAAAATGTATATTCACTGTAGAAGAATAAAATAATAGATTAAAAGTGAGAGATGAGTCAAAAATATAAAGAAATGAATTATAATGCTTTTAGTCAGTATGCAATTATTCAACGTGGGTTTTAAATCTGACATTGAGCTTCCTAGCAGCAAAAGCAAGAAGTAAACCATAACACCTGTAAAAAAACAGTGACCACTACATATAAGTTTATAAAGTGCTTGAGAAGACAGTTTTTCCTTGACCTGAGTAGAACGAACAATATGGTGAAAAGAGTACCTAACAGAAGTCAGAGTAACAGAAATAATTACTAACATTTGCATAGCATGTATCATATAAAAACATTTTATATACATTAAAGTTCACCCTAGCCACACAATAATTCTGGTGTATGTTTATGTTTATTAGCAGTGTCCCAATTTTTAAATGGAAGAAAGAGAAAGCAAGCAAGCAAGGAAGAAAGGGAAGAGGGAGAAAGAGAGAGAGACTGAATCAGGTTTGTCTGGATTCAAAGCCCGTGTTTTGCTGCTGGACCAGTCACCTCCTCACTAATCAGCCACATGACCTGCAGCAGGTTTACACTCTTCCCCAAGACCTTCATCGCCCATGATCTTCAGATATGGAATAACTGATCCGTGCCTTTCCTGCCATAAAGGGTCATGGAGGCAAATAATGAGATGCATGTGGAAGCTTCTGGGGTACTATTATAGGTATTGAAAATCCACTAATTGCACTGCCTATCAATAATATTAATAACTATAATTAAATCACTAAACAGAATATAGAATTATCTAAAAGGAATGGTCTGATTTGCACATGGTATAGGAGATGTTTCTGGTTATTCTCAGATTCTCATGGTAGTCTCTGATTTCTAGCCTCAGATCCTTTCAGAGGTGTAGCCTGCAGGGAAGGAAGGAAGGGAGGGAGGCAAGAGTTTGCCCAATGACTCTCTTAAAAGAATACTTGCATAGATGTGCCACATCTTCTCAGCCATAAAGAGAAACGACATTGACTTATTTGTAGTGAGGCGGATGGACCTAGAGTCTGTCGTACAGAGCGAAGTAAGTCAGAAAGAGAAAAACAAATACCGTATGCTAACACATATCTATGGAATCTACCAAAAAAAAATGCTTCTGAAGAACCTAGGGGCAAGACAGGAATAAAGACGCGGACGTAGAGAATGGACTTGAGGACATGGGGAGGGGGAAGGGTAAGCTGGGACAAAGGGAGAGAGTGGCATGGACATATATATACTACCAAATGTAAAACAGATAGCTAGTGGGAAGCAGCCGCAGAGCACAGGGAGATCAGCTGGGTGCTTTGTGACCACCTAGAGGGGTGGGATAGGGAGGGTGGGAGGGAGACGCAAGAGGGGGGAGATATGGGGATATATGTATACGTATAGCTGATTCACTTTGTTACAAAGCAGAAACTAATACACCATTGTAAAGCAATTATACTCCAATAAAGATGTTAAAAAAATAAAAATTAAAAAAAAATTTAAAAATTAAAAAAATAAAAGAATACTTGCAAAATGTGGCTCAGTTTTATCTTCTGAGGAAATTAGGAGTCTAATCCTTGAGCCAGTCAAAGATTACAGTTGTACATTTCATCAGCCTGTCACAAACCGCTACTACCTGGGCCTCCGGTTGCCTTAGTAACCTTTCTCAGTATGCGTTTAAAACGTCCTAATGGAAGTGTTACAGGAAGGATCCATGTGACATTTACCAGACTGAGGAGACCCACTTTTATGGCCCAGAGGATGTGGTAGCGGGGTTCCTAATGGCCAGTGAACTTCTTCCTCAGAAGAACACAAATCAAATGTAACATCTACAAAACTTACCACCGTGCTCATTCCTGTGGAAAATAGGGTGCTGAACGGAGAAATGCATGGAAAAGAAAGATTTCTACTAAATTCAAAGGGCAAAAGAAACCCACTGTCCTTTCTAACAACATCACACGATTGAGTAAACAAGGAAAGTTACAAATTCCTCTGGAGGCAGGAATAAGTACAGACTTTTTTCGTCTTACTCTATAATAAAAACTGATAGAGGACACAGGAAGTGTAGTTTCCCTTTAAGTGGATCTCAGTGGATTTATCAACTAAATTGAGAAAGAAAGTAAGACTTTGGACCAGTCATTCCTTAAATGCCATTTATTTGCAGAAGTAAGCAGCAGTATCTTTCTTAGGTGTTTATTATAGGACCCCTTCAATAGAGCTATCTGGGAGACAGGCAAACCTCTAAAATAATCTAAGCTAAATTAGCTGGTATGTGCAGCTGACAGGAAGAATAAGAGTACTCAGTCCTGCTCTGTGTCTTTGACATCAAACAGCGCCTGGAAGAGCTGTGTTGATTTTCACCAGCATGAATATCAGCAGTTGCAGACACCTTATTAGAGGAGGTAAGTGATGGACAAGCACAGCCTATGAAAAGATTAACATTGCCGGACACAGTCCTGGCGATTAATCCTTCACAGCTGTGGGATACCAAACAAAACTGAAATCCAACCACGATGGAACATGTTGAAATCAGTAGGTCTAGAGAAATCTCTAAATGATTACTTTGACCAGAGGGGAAAGGTTCCATTTACTACCTGCTGTAGAGAGTTTAGTTGACAACACTGAAGAGGAAAGAAAGATTTAAAATAAGGTATATCTCACATGCACTAAGACCATTATTTCAAGAATAGCATAAAAGAGGACAGTCACAAGGCCAAATGGATGACATGGTCCAACTCTAGGCTTCTGACAATCGGCAGCCAAAGTAACTTTTGTACTTTTAAGTAATTATATTTAGCACTGTGTATTCACTGTCTTCTATTATTACAATGGCTATCCTATAAGGATACACTTAGCATTTAACTTGTTATGGTTTCAGACAGTGACTCTTAGGTTTATTTACAAATGAACACAAGTTAAGTTTGAGCATTGGTTCCACAATGCTCAAACTGTATCTGCAAGAAAGAGTATGGATGGGAACTGCTGAAAACCAGTATAAACTAATTCAAAAAGGAGATTGATTCTTAAAATTCCTCTTCCTTCTATCTTCAGTCTGTCTTGTTCCTTCACTTGGAAAACTTCTAGCCATCCCTCAAAGCCTATGATGCTATCTCTCTTTGAAGCTTTCCCCAGCTCCAGTAAACAGAGTTTGTTGCTTTGTCTTTTGTTTTTATCACATCCCTTTCATCACATTTTATGATGTTTCTGTTTATGTATCTCTTCCCATCTTGAACTCTTTAGGAAGGAAACCATACCATTAATGGCATCATTATATGGTTATTAAAAATGGGCTCTCCAACCAGACAGACTATGCTCAAACCCTGGTTCTACAGCTGTGCAACCATGGGTATAATCCTCAATATCATCTGTAAAATGAAGAAAATGGAATATCTGCTTTATTGTGTTATTGCAAGGATTAAATTAGATAGTAACATACAAAATGCTTTGAATAGTACCAGGCTCTGTTAAATATTTGCATTATTTCTTTTTTAATATCACCATGTCTTGCTTAATGTCAAGCATAGAGTAGATGCACTGTGATTATGTATAAAAAAGATGAAGAAATTCCGTAATAAATAAGTACTTCTAAAGTGTTAACTTTTGCATGGTTCTTTATCAGTTCTTCAATACTTATGATGAAACAGGAGCACATATGATGAAAGTATGTGTTCCGGGACTGAGCTTGAAGGCCCCCTTAATCCTAAATCAGAGTTTCTTCAATAAACTTCCACATATTTTCCTAAAATATTTTATAAGGAATTAAGAGTATCTGTAAACATATTTATACCCTACAGAGTTCTAAAACAGACTTCAGGTAAGGAACAGTGGCTATGGTTGGCTAGGTTTGTATTAAATGACTATCTTCCGAAACATTTTGACATAACTAGGTACAGCCTGGGAAGCAATAAAGAATCTGCTCTTCTCATTCACTGAAAACTCCATTAGCTGGCTCTCCTGTGACCTGGTCATGGAGCCACTGGCTTCTAGTTCCTCTTTTGTCTCCTATGTGCACCTGTCTGGCAGTGAATTTTTCACTCAGAAAAAGTTTTGCCATATGCACAGGGAGTGGTACCCCAGGTATATGTGAAGGGAATGGGGGTTCATGGAAAGCAATATCTTCATCCTGAGAAGAACTCCATCTAGCAGGGGCTACAATCCACTGAAATTCTGACCAAAATGTGCTCATTCCTTCAACCAGTATTGAGCAATACAAAGTCCTGGCACTATTTTAGGGGCTAGGAATCCAGTAGTGAACTACCCAAGAGTATAAAAAACTAAATAGACCATAAACAAAATGAAGTCTATTAGAAAGTAATGATGCACTATGGGGACAAATGAAATAGAAAAGGCGATCAGATAATCTTGGAAGAAAGGGTAGGAGGCATGCAGTTTTTTTTTTTTTTTTTTTTTTTTTTTAACATCTTTATTGGAGTATAATTGCTTTACAATGGTATGTTAGTTTCAGCTTCGCAACAAAATGAATCAGTTATATATACACATATATTCCCATATCTCTTCCCGCTTGCGTCTCCCTCCCTCCCACCCTCCCTATCCCACCCCTCCAGGCGGTCACAAAGCACCAAGCTGATCTCCCTGTACTATGCGGCTGCTTCCCACTAGCTAACTGCCTTACGTTTGGTAGTGTATATATGTCCATGCCTCTTTATCGCTTTGTCACCGTTTACCCTTCCCCCTCCCCATAGCCTCAAGTCCGTTCTCTAGTAAGTCTGTGTCTTTATTCCTGTTTCACCCCTAGGTTTTTCATGACATTTTTTTTTTTTAAATTCCATATATATGTGTTTTAAATGGGAGGATCAGGAAAGGCCCCATGGAGACTTCAGAGATTTCTGATCATGCGTGCAATGGACTGAAGGTTAGTGAGTCCCCCACATTTATATGTCGAAACTGTAATCCCAATGTGATGGTATTTGGTTGTGGGCCTTTGGGAATAATTAGGTCATGAGGGTGGAACGCTCGTGAATGGGATTGGTGCACTTACAAGAAGTGGGCAGAGAGCTAGCTGGCTTTTTCCCCACCATGTGAGGAGACAGAAGTCGGCAGTCTGCAACCTGGAGGAGGGTTCTTACCAGAACCTGACCATGCTGGCACCCTAACCTCAGACTTCAGCCTCCAGAACTGTGAGAAATAAGTGCTTGTTGTTTAAGCCACCCAGTCTATGGTAATTGGTTGTAGCAGCCAAATGGACTAAGACAACATTTATGAAGCACACATATGGGAGACTTTTTATATTTTTGAAAAGAGAGTCTGCTCTTTTTTTGGTGTAATTTATTTCATGGAAAAGGAATGATTTTAAACATTTGCTTACTTAATAAATTTTGACTACTGAGGAATATTTTTTCATTGCTTTTCCACTTTATAAATAACAATGTATTTCTCAGGCAAAGAAAAGCCTCAAGAAAAAATAGAACTTTAAAAGTTCAGTAAAAATTAAGTTTATGTTTATTAGCTTTTCAATGATAATTCCCAAGGCAAATCACAAAATTCAAAATAACAAATTGGTTTTATGTTTGGTATCATTTAATAAATAAATGTTTAAAAAAATCTGTGATAGCTCAAATTAAAAAAAAAAAACTTTGTGCACTAAAAAGGGATTCAATTCCATCAAGCCTCTGCCCCCATGTTCTACCACAGATTATGCAAAATCCTCTTTGTGCATAAAGGCACAACTTCTGAGACTTTGGAAGACACTTGTGGTTTTGAGAAATAAATAACATTTATCTCCCGCGAAAAATGAAAGAGTCCCAAAACTCATCAAAGGCAACAATTCAAACTATTACTGAAAATGAACATACACAGAGTTTTTTTAAAAAATGGAAATTGATTTTGATAACTCAGATTTACATTAGTGTTCCATAAATTTAAATTGCCTCGCAATCACTTGGGTGCTTGTTAAAAATGCAAAGTTCTAGGCCCAGTCCCAAGATGTGAATGTAAAAATAGAACCACGGAATCTGCATGAGAATTAAGTACCCTGGATATTCAGGTCCCAGGGGTCCCCAGATAGAAAACAGTGGTCCCTGAAATGCAATGAAAACAAAGAAACAAAAAATCCACTTCTATTAAGGAAATATTAACACACTGTACACTCACTCCATGAACATTTTCACGCACTTTGATTAGAAGTGGCTTTAAAATTAACAATCCATGTGTGTTTTACTTCTTAAAACTAACACTTTCTATTTGGAGATTACCAAGAGGCCAGTGTTAGGCAAAAGTCCCTCTTTCCCACCTTTTCATTTCTGTCTTCACTAAATCATCTTGGCAACACTTGACCCTCACTTCCTCCCTCCTTGGGGAGAAGTGACTTAACTGAATGGTAAATTTGGAAAGGATAACTTCCCTGCTCTGCTTAATTTCTCTCTGTTGTCATTCTGGAAGCAAACTGCCCACAGGGAGCAGGATTCTCCTGTGCTCTTCCAAGCCTAAGGCTCCCCAGGCAGCACCACCCTCCCCATGCTATGTGCTGGCGACCATCCAGGGCAGCATCACCTCTGACTGAGAGACTCCCTAATTCTGGACCAGTCGGCAGGACCATGTGGCTCTCACACTGGGCTACAGCCTCTGACCTGGTTTCTATCATTAACAGACCACGTTAACACACCACATCCTCCATCTCCCACTCCTTTATCTTAGTTCTTACTCCTTCAGAATAAGGTGGGAGTAAAAGGGGGTGCTGTTTATCTGGCTCCTTTCAAAATCCTCAGAGTCAGAATAAGGGCTATTGCCAGATATACATGTAAACACTGGAGTAGCAGTATTGGTCATTGACCCAAACACTGAAACCAACAAGCCATGTTTGTACCATTTTATTTAAAACAAGTCTAAAAAGTTGTATTTCTTTTATAATTTTATTCATTCAGTAGTAAACAAAAAGAAACTAAAAGTAAAAATTCATACCATCCAAATCACATGTTGAAATGTTGAAAAATACTTAAAAATTTATAGGTGGCAATAACATGATTTATGACTAAGTCTCAAGCTAAGCTAGGGTGTTTACTCCAATCTCTCAAGCGTCATTCAACTCATCTATTATCCATCTGATTTGGACTTAAAATAAAGCCTAAACATTTAGTTAGAATATGCTGACAGAACAATATTGGGAAGTCATTTAATTTCTCTAACCTTCAGTTTCTTCATCTGTAAATGAAAGTTATAAACATTTTTCTCTTCATATATTTGTGGCAAAAATAAAATGGGAGTACCTATCACAGTGATTTATAAGTAATAAAATATCATTACGAATTATTATTTTTTTATAAATTAGTATTCCTATTACTCAGTTATTTGATTTTTCTCAGGGAATCATGTAACTCTGCTATATGTATTTCTTCATATTAAACAACGATGTACTGAGGAAATCCTACATTCAGTGGGACAGGTGCTATATATGCTATGGATAATACACATTAGTGCATGCTTCCTGTGCTCAAGAAGCTTTTACTTAAAAGAAGAGATGCAAGAAGTACAGTGGAAGCAAAAAACAGAATAGCAGAGCAGATTTTGTGCAGTAACAATTATAAGGAAAGCAGAGATTAAAGAAATGAAAGGAGAATGGGCTCGATCTTAATGATATCCTCGACTCACCTGGATGAAAGGGAGCAGGTAGGTAATTTCAGGGAAGACAGACACGTGGGCAGAATCAGACAGGAGCAAACATACCGTGAATGCTGGAGTAGTCGGGCAAGATGATTTCCTGCCCTTTG
Source organism: Orcinus orca (assembly GCF_937001465.1). Taxonomy (NCBI): domain Eukaryota; kingdom Metazoa; phylum Chordata; class Mammalia; order Artiodactyla; family Delphinidae; genus Orcinus; species Orcinus orca. Next base: position 107,090,118 of record NC_064562.1, on the reverse strand, counting down.
GCAAGCAGCTGACTAAGCATTGTCCTGTTTCTTCAAGGCGAACAAGGACGCATGTCAACTACTCAGTTATGGTTTTTGGTAAGAATATGGCAAAAATATGGCTTTTAAAGGTCTCTGTAAAAAAGTGTCTTTGGACTGTCTTTAACCAAATTTTCTAGCATGTGAAGGAAAAAATGGAGCTAACGTGGAGCAATCGGTGATAAGACAGGGTAAAGCTCAATTATGAGACTCTTAATTCTCATCTACAGAGTAAGACGTATCATTATGTTAGAAAGTGTTTGGGGAAGATTATTTTAATTAGGAGGCACTTTACATAAATATTCTCTAGCAGCGTATGGATTCCAGGGGAGAGAGAAATCTCTCATTTGTTTACTTTGTTTCAACTTTAAGTAATCCTATATAATCAAAGAGAAGGAAAGAAGAATGTTATTAAGTAAGTTTTACCTCTCTACTTGGGATTTGCCTCTACTCTTTCCCAGCATAGTTATGAATGTAGTCAGCACTCATCCATATTTAGGAGGAGGTACACAAAGAAGCAAAGCAAGGAAAGGATGGCCAGTTAGTCAATTCCTATCCTATATCCCTGCCTATATCTGGGATTGGCCTCAGACCAATAACCTTGGTACCTCAGAATCCATAATGTACTAAAGCAGACTTCCTGTGTGTTTACTGTGTAAAACATAAGCCACATCCCAGAGTGAAGAACATAGCACTGCAAGGAAACACCACGAATGACACCATTTATAATGAAATGATTGGAGGTTCTCTAAGAGGAGGTGACATGGTGTAGACGTCACGGCGTAAGATCTCAAGCAATCCTTGTCCACTTGAAAAATTTCCCTCCCTTCCCAGCCTGAGAAAATGTATTTAAAGGAATTGACAGACTTTCCTTAAATAATTGTTCTAGGATTTAAATTGTTCCCTAAAGAACAGACATTTCAGGTCCTTCTGGACTGTGGTAGGGTGAGGAGATGTGCTTCATGGAAATATTTCTAGACTCACCTTAGATAGCCATTGGCAAGAATAGTTCTTACTGTTGTAAAATGTGTGTATTTGAAATATATTAGCAAGGCAGGTCAACTCTGAAGTTTACAAAGATTTTGCAACTACACGGTTTCTTTGCTGATTTTGCATTTCCCTTGAAAACACCTACAAAATGCTAAGCTATATGTTAGTTTTATTGTTGTTGTATTCTAGAAGAGATATATAAGAATACTGAAGCCGGCTTACTATCTTGAGCATTATATTTTTAGTCTAAAATCTTGTTAGGGACCTACAGCTTATGTGCAAATTTGTAACAGAGGTATATTTTCTGAAAAGAATTTTAGCTATGTAACCTCTATTGTCATGAAAGAAGGCATTTGGCTAAGTCCCTCTGTGTCTCCTTGAACATTTGCAATAACAGGAAGGAGTTAATTCTGCTTTTCACTCAGGTGATGTTTAAAAGCTTCTGCTAATTTCTTCTTCAAGGCACCAGTGATATTTAGGAATTGCTGAATATAGGGAAGACAGACAGACGTAGGAGTTGGGTGTTTGTTCAGGTGCTTCTGGCTTCTAATTATTTTATCATTATCCATTTTTCCCTGTAATTTGTTTAAATTTGGAATCACATCATCAATATATCTCATTGCTGCTGGGTCTTCAGTATTCTCCTGTTTATTCATGAGAGAGTTTCTGTGACCAAGTCATTAATAACCATGAGTTTACTGAGATATAGAGTCACTCATGTACTTAATTCTATTCAAATGGATGTCTGGGAAAGCACTTGCCCCCAGTATACTACCTTGATCTTACTAATCTAGGATCCTTAGAGTATTTCTTTACTTGTAGAGATTTAGAAACAAACAAACAAGCAAACAAACAAAACAAAAAAGTTAGCACTTACGAAGAAGGTTAGAGTGGAAAAAACATGAGTTCTAGCTTCTGAAATCTGTGGTTGATTCCAACTCTGCTGTTTGGTTTCTCAGAAATGAGACAAGTTTCTTAGCTCCTTTGAACAAATTTCCTCACCTATAAAAGTGGTTATTGAAAATACCTGTGAACTATCTGATACGTGGCAGAACCCAGTATAGTATAAGTTGCAACACAAAGTACTCAGAATCAGCATAAAGAAAATTACGTTTTTGACAGCTCTGTTCACAATGTTTAGGAGCCTTTCTACCTAAACTAGTTTTGTAAGAAGAGGGGAGACTGAAGCAATAATTAGAAAATTTGAGTTACAATAGGGTGTGTGCCTTGTCTCAAAATTATTCTATGATTCAAAATCACTCTATGGTTTTGAATATCTATGAAGCTGACATTTTGATGACCTCTATTTTATGGATGAGGAAACTGAAGTTCAAGGAGTTTGGTGATTTACATAGGACCAACAGCCAGCATGTTTCAGGGGTGGGATTTGACGAGTGTCTGTCTTTTTTCAAGGCTCAGTGTCTCCTAACGTGAATGCTGCCCTGCCTCTACAGCCAAGTTCTACCATTAATTCACAAAGGAACTCTGTGTAGCTCATTACATGTAATAGGAGGGAGTCTGACTGCATGGGCTTTCATATCTTCCTACTCAAAAGATCTATGATTCTTAGTTCCAGACTTTGTCACATAAACAAGATATCACACATTCTTACTTGAGATGAACACAAGCATACCTCTAAAAAGAGACATTACTCTCCCTCCCTGCTATTTAAATGTATCTCAGTAAAATGCATGTATTAGTAAGGCTCAGGAAACATTTATTAATAATAGCAATAATTTTATGTATTCCAATTTTCCTCCTAAATCCATACAGGCCCAGGTATTACTTCATCTAGAAAAATAAAAGCCATTTTTTTTTTCAATAAATAATCTGATGCCTACTAAATGCCACTCTTGATGGTTGTGATGGGCATGATCATTGTTAAGAAGTGGAGATCATTTCATTAAGGAAGTGCATCCTGACTGACAAGAAAGCAGAACAAGAAGAGCGTCTTCAAGCTACAACGTGAAGTTCATATCTGCACATAATTATGATTCTTAATGTTAGATTAAAAAGCATTAGCAATTCAGCCCTAAGACACAGTTTCTTAACATTGAGTTTGCCAACATGGTCCTCAGTGCCCACCTTCAGAATGTCCCCTGATCAACAGCAGATGGTGACAGTGCAGTGAGCACAAAAGCCTGGGCACTCCTACATTACAGACGGGCAAGTAAATTTGTGCCACCACTTTGAAAAGCAATTTGATCTTAAATATATGCTAGGATACATGAAACAGCCCGTTCTCTTGTTCCATTAATTTTTCTTCTAAGACTCTATCCTAAGAACATAATTCTAAATATGTAAGCAACTTCACACACAAAGATTCTATTAAAGAATTTTTCAAATACTGGACAAAATGCAAATAACTTACATGTCCTAAAATCAGGGTAAGTAAATTATATTGTACACATTTATAGAATATAATGTAGGCATTAAAATATTTATGAAGGACCTATAATGTAATATAAAAAGATTTCTGCTCCACTGTTGAATTTAAACTACATAAACTTTTTTACATACAGTATTATTAAGTTTAAAGGAACAAAATATTACCAATGGTTATTCTTTGAATGGTGGGATTATAGGCATTTTATTCATATTTCTTTCTTTCTGTATATGTATAAACTTCTTACAATGATTGTTTATTACTTTTGTAATGGAAAATCATTCCCTTTCTCACCATTCAGGTTTGACTTCCAATGCTATAATCTTTTCACACTTAAATGCAGTTTAGTGACTTAAAAATATATGTATATAAAAAGACTTTATAGGTGTGTATAAAAACACAAATTATGTTTGATCATACCTCAACCCAGTGGTTCTCAACCCGGTGAGAGGTACTTTTGCCTGCCCTTCTTCCCCTCGCGGGATTCAGCAGTGCCTGGAGACACTTTTGGTCGTCAAAGTCTGCGGAAAGGTGCTGCTGACATTTTGTAGGTAGAGGCCGGGGATGCTGCCGATAGCCCTAGCATGCAGAGGACAGCACGCTCAACAAAAAATCACCCAGTCAAAAATGTCGATAGTGCTGAAGTTGAGAAAGCCTGCCTTAAACAAAATGTTTAAAAATGATATTCATTCAAGACTGTAATAGGAACTCTGGGTTTATTACCAGAACCTCTGAATAAACTTGCCTATCTATCGTCACTCCATCCATCTACTCAATCCCATAGACATTGAGGGTACAGAGACAAGTGCTCTGCCTATGTGGTGCTTGAAGTTTAGTGGAAGAGAAAGGCATAGAAATCAAGTTTAATGTAATTTGAAGCGCTAAGGCAGAGTGCTTTGGGATAACAGATATGGGTACTTCATCCAGTTAGGTGGTTCAAGGGAGGCTTTCTGGAACAGATGGTGCCCGAGCTGAGCTTAAAGGATAAGAAGGAGTTAATCAGGTGAGGGGCAATGAGAATTTTCTTCTAGAAGGAGGGACAGTCATAATAGAGGGAAAGGCATGACACATGAAATAGCATGGGGTGCTTGGGAAATAATGAGTTTGATAGCCTTGGAACATAAAATGGGCCCAGGGGAGGGTGGGGAAGGGGCACAGAGGCCTTAGGGCCAGAGTATCGTTTTCTGCTTCAGGAAGTCAAGAAATGCTTCCCAGAGAAGGAAGAATATGAACTATGATTTGAAGGTTGAAAAGATGTCTCCAGGAATATGAGGAGGGAAGGGCATTCTGGGAGAGAGAACAGTATAGGCAGAAGTATGGTAGCTGGAGACCACACAAAATGCTCAGGGAACTTAAGTTTAGTGTTGCTGAAACATAAAGTTGGGAAGAAAGAGGGAAAAAAAAGGAGAAATGACTAGAGATGAGATCAGTCAGATAGGCACTGGTCTGATAGTGACCTTTGTATTAATGCAAAGACATGGAGATTTTATTTTATAAGTGAAAAAGAAGAATCTTGAGTATCAGCTCAGTCGCATGTCCGGAAAGATTTCCCTTTTGAGAATATGAAGTCAGTTTGGAAGAAAGTGGGATGGGGATGGTGTTAAGATGAGACACGTGTATTGATTTAAAGGGACAAGCTATCAAAGATGCAGTGAGAAACCCACTGATACATATTTGTTGTGCTTCCATGATAGACTTTGTACTGCTCTGGACCCTATGGAAATACTGGGAAAATTCACTCTGTGCTGAGGTACAGTGTTCTCTTCTCTGGCTGAGGAGAACATAAATGAACACAAAGTAAATGACTTGGGGAACAGTGCATGAAGGTTTGTTATTATCAAGTATACCTTGTATGACATACATCAGGACTGACTGAATTCAGATTAAGGAGGAACTGTGGTATTAGAGAGAGGGTAGGTTTTGATCTGGGCTGAAATGAGGAAATATGGGTGGCATTTGGGTAAGAGAAGGCATTGTGGGAGAAAAGGGAAGAATGGGAGGGAAGACTTAGAAACTGGGATCAATACAAAGTGTCCTTGAAAATGTGAAACTAGGTTATATCAACTGTCTGTAGTTCCCAAGGATGTGTGATGCTGAGTGCTTAAAGTGTCACTCAGATTCAGCTCAAAGGTCACCTCTATGAGTCCTTTCTGATGTTCCCCACCTTCTAAATAGTACTGGTCAGTCTCTTCTTATGTCCCCCTACGCCTTGCAAAGATGTGAGACCAGGAAAATTTACTAAACCAATTTGTCTGTGTGTAAACCCCTCTTAGCTAAAACTATGCCTTTAAGTTCCCAATTACTAGCACCGTTAAGTTCCCAGTACAGTGCCTGGTACACAGATCACTTTTAAAAACCTTCATTTCATGGATGGTTGAATGAACGATCATGTTTAGTAATAGGTATGATGGAAGTTAAGAACAAAGACAGCAATGATACTAACTCTGTAAGTAATACAAAGTATTTGGTGAGCTCTGTGTTCCAGTCACTGTGCTAAACATAATTTTAAGAAATATCATTTAATTTACTTCTCACAATAATCCTATGAGGTAGCTACTATTATTCTCCCCATTTTTGAGACAACCGACGTTCAGGGTGGTTATAAACTTTGTCCAAGACCATGTGGACAGTCAAAAGCAGAGCTATGAACTGACTTCAAGTCAGTCTCACTTCAAAAAACATGAAATTAACCACTATTTATAGATTTTTCATTTTCAAGAGAATTCAGACTTAAGGTGATTTTACTTTTTAAAACCTTGGTTGATTCAATGTATTTGTCCTCGACGCATAAGACTCAATGTAATACAATAGTTGGACGACCAGTTTACTTTGAAGAGTTGAAATGTGTCTTTAACAAACCCACAAGATAAGGGTTTATAAACTCAATGAAAAAAGCATAATGTCTTCCTTGTCCAAGAGGCAATGAAACCTAAACAAAAATCAGTAAGAAGGGGGGACCCTAATTGCCTAGCCCCAGCATTGACTCCTTGTGTAACACAATCATGTTGATGGCTTAATTTACATAACAACCCTCTAAATTGGCCTAGAAATTGTGAAATTAGGGAAAGGGAAAACACTGCACACATACATCCTAATTCAAAACACTTGCTAATTTGGCAGATAATTGCATCAACCCAAAAAGAAGGACTAGACCCCCATCCACTCAATGAGACTAAGGACTCAAAAAAACCTAGATAAGTTTCCAAAAGGCGACATCTTACCAACCTGAGACCCCTTCTCAACGGGTTCCTTTATTGCCAGCTCTAGTGTAGGGGTTGGCAAATTACAGTGAAAGGTCAAGTCCAGCCTGCTACCTGTTTTTGACCTTTCAGCGGTATTGTTTTACATTTACAATGGTTAAAAAATAAAATTCTGTGACATGTGAAAATTGTATGAAATTCAGATTCCAGTGTTATTGGAAGACAGGCACACACATTCAGTTTTATACCTTTCGTGCTACAACAACAAAGTTCAGCAGTTATAACGGACTTCATGACCCACAAAGTTTAAAATACTTAACATATAACAAGATGACTGACAACTGTTCTAGAATAAAGCTCACAGGTGCCCAAGAATTCAGTGAAGAAATCACTGCAAGCATCATGGGTTTGGCCTTTCAGATTTATTGCCTAACTCAGTGGTTCTCAAAGTGTGTGCCCTGGAACAGCAGCAGCCTAAAGTGAGAAATCATTAGAAATGCAACTTCTCAGATGCTAACCTAGATCTACTGAATCTGAACCTCTTAGGGTGAGGAATAGCAACCTGTATTCCAACACACCGTCTAGGTGATTTTGATAACACGTAAAGTTTGAGAACTGCTGGTATAACTCAAGGAACGTGTTATCTTTTCATAATTACAAGAAAGGCATTTAATGGCTTCTATTTGTATCCCAAGCACTGAGCTAGATATTTCACTTATATGTTTGTATGCCCTACAACAATCCTGAAAGGTTGGGCTTATTAGCCTCATTTTACAGAAGGAACTCGAACTCAGGAAGGTTAAGTAATTGGTTGAGAGTTACTGAATTAGGATTTAAACTCAGAGTTTCACTTGCCCTCACTTTACTCTGCCCTCTCCCTTATCATGTATGAGAGAAAGCAGCTCCTTAGACCGTGAGAGAGCTGCCCGGGTTTATCAGGTAGGCTTTGGCATTCTCTTGTTGAATATAAACAATTTCACAGACTACTAACATCAGACAAGACCACTCTGTACCTACGGATCAAGAAAAAAACAAGACCACTCTGTAATCAAGGCTGAGAAGAGGACAAACATGAACTTCGTTTAAACCACAAAAATAACCAAGTATCCACCATTCTAGCTAATGTAGCTTGCTTTTTGCCAATTACAGCTTGTACATAAGATTTATTAAGCCAATTACCCTGGATTACTGACTTCACTGAACAAAGCCCTGCTTCCTAAATCATAATCCTCTAACACAAGCTCAAATCCAGAAGTCCTTTCTAACACTCTGTTACCGAGATGCCCCACAGTTCTCCATGGTGTGTGTTCTCCTTTTTCCGCGAAAAGTAACGAAGCCAAATTGTTTGACCACAGGTGTGTTCCTGGTGCTTTTTGGCTGGAAGTCATTGAAATGTACAACTCCTCCACCCTCATCCCTCCTCACTAAGATTCCACCTCTCTGCTCCAGGCTGGGGTGGGAAATGGGTTCCCAAAGTAAGCAAAACTAAAACAATAAGAGTCCCCAAACCAATCAGTACCAAGCACATTGCCAGGTTCAGAGCAGACATTTACATGGATTAATTATATCTCAAGTGGATTAATGGGCTTTTTAGAACCAACCTGATTACAATAATGACTTCAGGAAGCTGCCTTTTTTTCCCTTTAAATTACAGTTTAAATTCCTATTTTTAGCTTCCAGTCTTTACTTATCAAAGTCTTTTGATCCCTCAACTGATCAGATTTCAAATACCACCATCTTTGTGTAGCCTTCCCTGAAATTTTCCAACTGGATGAGATGCTCTTCTCTCTGTGTTTTCTAAAGGCCTTGCTCCCCCCTACCAGACACTTTTTCATCTTGGATTAGTTATTCATGAGCTGTTTGGTCTTTAATTTGAAAACTTCCTGAGAACAGTAAAATGCCCCATGTCCTTTATTCCCCTTCACACAGTAGGTGCTTAGTAGATATTTGTTCAATTTCACTTAGAAATCCAAGTTGTTGTTGTTTTTTCCCAGTTATGGAATTGAAAGGGCTACTTTCCCAGCCAAATCAAAGTCCATCTAAGCTGGGCTTTTTCAGCTCTCTGCTGGACGTCTGATTTGAAATTATTTCCCAGGGCCATAAGGTTCTAACGGACAGCTACCTCAGACGCTTTTGGTGTGTGGTTTATCTCTGCTTTGCAGGGTAATATTGATGTTAAATCTTTCTAGCAGAGAAGAAAAGAAAGTAAAAAAATCGTAATCAACTAATCAACAGTTTCCAAGTTACTTTGGAAACTTGAAGGAGGCACTAGAGGCTCTCAAGTATGTAGCACAAGTAGGAGTGCACTGGCACTATTACTGTATGGGAGTAAATTACACTCAGGCCATCATTTTTTTAGTATGTTCTACATATCAAGCATTGTGCTGGACAGCAAGGTTAATTATATAATCAAGGGGAGGGACTAAAACTATGTTTATTTCCCTTTACATTTTTTTCTGGTTTTGTTCCAGGAATTCCACATTTTATACCATGTTCCTATGTTGGTATTACCTCACCCAGTACCCTGCATGCAGAACTTGTGCAAGCAACTTTCTGGCATATGAATTTGATAAACTTCTCTTTATCCATTAAAAACCCAGTTTAGAAATCATGTCCTCTGGGGAGTCATCTCTGATCACTTCTATCTCTTCCACTTGGGCTTAATTACTTTCCATTCTTTGTATCTCGGACTCGTACTGATTTAGCTACCATAATGTATTGCATTTTCTTTGTTTATACTCTACATACCCTTATACAACTGAGAGTTCCTTGAGGGTAGCAACTACTTTTAATTCATCTTTGTATACCGGGCCTAGCAGAGTGCCTGGCATATTGTAGACAGATGAGAAACAATAAATGTAAGCCACTGCAAAAATAACAAAGTATTGGCAATTATTGAAGTTGTATGATGGGTACATCAAAGTTCATTATACTATTCTCTACACGTTTTGTGTGTAAAATTTTCCAAAATAAATGTTCAAAGTAAGTGAAGATCTTGCAAGATGTCAGATGTATCTTTCAAAATTTTTAAATTCCCACCGTAAATGAAGCTACTATATTGGTAACTACAACCTCTGTGTGCCCCAGATTTCTTTTTTTTTTTCTCATAAGAAATACATTTGAGGCCAAACAACATTGCCCTGAAATAAAAAACAATTATGCCATTTCAGAACAGGTGCAGGTCAAGAGTATTATACTAAACATGAGTTTCTGGAAAAACTGGAAATTGACCTTTCACATTAAATATCTTATTGAGGAAGGCAATCTGTGGAATTTTGCCCATGTTGTCTCCCACCTAAATTGTTCCAGAAGCATAACTGGTACCTCTGCTTCCACTCTCTTACCTCTGAACTCACCTTCACCTACTCCCAGGCTGATGCACCTGAAACACTGGTCTGCCATATCGCTCATTATTTCCCCAAAGCTGAAGACTTTGACCAAATGGCTCTTCACCAGTGAGAGAATGTGTGCTCTCAGCATTCACCCCAATGGACGCCTTCAGACACGTCTCATTTCAACATTCTGATGCCCGCGTGCTACAAGCTGCTGCTCTTCTCCATGAAAGCTACCCTCGGTCAGTGCTCAGGGTCACAATTCAAGCTCTTTGCTCAGCCTGGAATGTTATTTCCCCATTCTCCCATCTGGGAACTCCTTCTCACACTCTAAGTCCTATACAACTGTTTTTTTCCTCCACGAAACCTTCCCTTGAGCCCTTTCCAGAATGTTCCACTCCATTTGTGCCTCTACAGGCCATTTCTTGGGTTTGTGCCCAGAGCTTATTTCTCCTGTCTTGTTAGGTAATTAGTTTCCCTTTCTAGAATGTAAGGTTACTGAGAGTTCATTCCTTCAGTGTTCATCTTGTCCCTTCCCACCAACTCAGTCAATGCCTAAGAGAGGCCCTGCCCACATTTAGAATCCAATAAGCTATATATTACATGCAACACTGTGAAATGATGAGATTAATCTTGTGAGTGTTCCTCCTCCTTCCCTTTATTAATGAGTGGATATATGTAAAACCTCAACTCATTATATTAAAATCCCATTAGTCATTTTAATCCTCTTTACAAATTGCTTTTGCTCCCTAAACCTTGAATTTTAACTGAAAGAGAATTATTTTTTAAAGTAGGGCTTTATTGAAATCAGAATCTAATTTAGGTGGGAGCAGAAATGTTTCTCTTTACCTTTTCCTATTCATGGCTAATTCTCACTAGCCATTGTAGATAATAATAAAGTAACACTGCTTTATCTTGACACTAATACAGAAGCTCTCATTCATATAGGCTCAGAACTACTTTCTAAGTTAATCAATCCACGGAGTCACACTAGAGAAAATACTCCGCAATGGTACCAGTGAAGAATCATTGCCCCCTGAGGACAGTTTAAAGTTTGATGTTTCCTAAAAGAAGCTCATAGTTCTGCTCTGGGCCTCATCTTTACTTCTCCACCAAAAAGAGTGGCTAATTCTCTGGCCATTTTCTGCGCTATTTTTTCTAAGTGGTACAATCGCAGTTAAATGTTTGGCAATCTACATTGGGAAAGCCCTTTTTGGCCTTTTTATCATTTGCAGGTAGAAAGGATGAAGGACTTGGTAATCTAATATTTTGTGGCTTGCTCTGTAAAGGCTTTTTTTTCTTCTATCTCCACCTGACTGGTGATCAAAAAGTTCTGTTTCTGCTTGGAGAGTGCCCCAATCTGAGAAGACAGAGACAGGAGGCCTAGGCTAGAATTCTTACGATTTCATTGGGTCTCGTTGGATTCTACTTGGGCTAGCCATTCATGGACATTGAATATGTCACAGATGGTCAAAATTCAGGGCAGGTCTTCGAGGGAAAGGGGCTCAGGAAACCATTTGGCTTGCTTCTGTTCTAATCCTGCCTTTAAAGTCAGTAGTCTGGTTTAGCTCACTTCCATGCCATGCTTGGGTCCTATACTTGGGTTGGGAAATTGTGTAGCCATTGTGTAATCTTATTTCCTATGAATGCATTTCCCTCAGATATCTCATAGGGTGTTAGTGGACAGTTCAGTACAAGATTCAGGAATTCAGGAAATTTCCCACCAATGTTTTCGTTAATTCTCTTTCCCAGTATTAGGAAAGAGAAATAAGTGAAAAGTGTGTTGTAGTAGGAAAAGCACTGTATAGGATTCAGCAGTCCTTGGATTCGGTTCTGTCTCTGCTCCCAGTTAGTGTTGCCTTCTGATAAATCAGTCAACATCTCTGGGTTGCAGTGGTCTTCTATGTAAACTGAGACAGTTGGACTAGACCAGTACTTTTTAACATATACTTCAGAACAAAAAAGGTTTTTTTCCCATTTTTTTTCTACTTGTCAAGGAAATATACCTCATGTATGGTGATAAGCTGCATTTTTGTTATTTTAGCACAACCAAGCCTTGCATATTGAATCCAAAGTTTGCCCAGCTTATTGGACATTTTACACAGTATCTTAAATGTGTAGGTACATCATCTCTATATCTGTGTGTGTTTAGAAATAAAGATTCATATATGGACATGGATATTATTATTTGGGTATGAATACGGATACCTATCCCAAGAAAGATGTTTCAGACTAGCTCAAAATTCTGTGATTCTATTTGCAGGAGTCAGGTTTACAATTCTACTTTTTGTATTGCTGGAACTCAAATTTGAAGGTTCTGTCAGAAAATCTTTAAGTGACATAAAACAGCACTTAAAGAATAAAAGCTGAGTTATTTGCAGGGGGCTTTTGCAAACTTGGGACTTTTGACTTTAAATGTCTACATTACCAACACTGGCAATAAAAGAACTGTGCGCTATCTTATAGGGCTGTGAAAGTTGACTTCCTCGAATATCTCCATGATGGTTTTCCTTAGAGACTGCTTCATCTAGTTCTGAAACCAAGCCATCTTGAGTATAGTGCACTAAAATTGTGGGCTATGGCTCAACTGAATCCAGAGAACAAAAACTAATGTGGAGAAGGAATGAAACAGAAGCAAATTATTCCAATCATAGAAATTGAAATGATCTTATCTGTATTTTGTTAAGTCACCACTAGTGAGTGCACTGAGGCAGAAATCTCAAAATAATGCAAGATTGTTGTGTAGCACTTGGAAAAGTTTGTTTCTGTATTGTTTTCCTTCCAGTAAAAAATGTAAGGTTAAATAAAATTACTCCCACGGTTAAATAAAATTACTGTGTAATATGAGAAAAAGCAGAAATTATTTTCTGAGGTTTTATTTAATCCCATTACAATATTATTCTTACGTGTGCCTGAGCAGAATTTGTCACAGATTGAGAATACTTAAAAGAAGATACGAAAATTGCATGGAACTTTTTCTGTTCTTACAAGGTCTAAATAGTAGAACCTAATGAACCCACATGTAGAAAAAAGGACTTTCTGAAGATAACATACATTGACCATTATTAACGTATTAACAGAAACAACCTGTGTACCGGATGGATATAGTTTGGGATGATGTCATCTTAGCTATCAGGTCTTAGCTCCTTAACTTGGTCAGAAAGATTAGAAGCATGGGCAGGCTTAAATATGTTCCTCATCTTCCCCCATTGCACACAACATGAGAAGTGAATATTCATAAATAACTCGGCAGTAAAAGATCATATCCTTAGGAACTCCATTCTTTCACTTGAGAAGAAAGAAGAGCTTGGATGTAGAATTGACATCAGATAATTAGGGTTTAAATAATTCAAAGCATGTTATTTCAGTAGAAAGATTGTATATGTATATATAAAACTATATATATAACTATATATATATATAAAACTATTAAATGGAAGTTAATCAACTTTTTTTACTCCCCAATCGTTGTATAGTAGAATTGATTTGGGTAGTAAAACTTATATTAGATGGATAAAATATTTATTGGTAGCACCAATGCTGTCCTTTGCTTATATGGGTTCCCACTCAAGAGACAAATGAGCAAAGTGGCTTCGTTGGAAAATGTAAATGGAACACTTTTGCAAATTAAGAGTTCACAGCACATTTTTGCTAAGCATTAACTCAATTTTAAATCAAAAGCTTACCCAGAGAAAAAAAAGCTTACCCATTTTATATCATAATCAATAACCCAGCTCCACCCCCATACCTCCTAACTAATGAGGCAGCCACATATTTCCCTCACAAATCTGGATACTCCTCCAGAGGATGGAATTACTAATGACATTACGGCGTGGTAGCCAACACGAAACTTGACAACCAAAACAGCAACCTGTATTATCACCCCATAATAGAGAGTCCTAACTTCCCACCTTGGAACTATATTTAACCCATAATATCACCCCAAACTCAAATAGGTTTCAAATAGAAAGATAATGGCACAATACCCCTTCCTTTCCAATGTCAAATATCTGGGTAAACAGAAATGAACTGCCCAGTGCTAGGCGGCTCCATGTCAAGCATGCATATTTTAAAACTTTTACTTTGCGTATTAAGCCTGCTCAACTTCTGCAGCGTCTGTATCCACTTCTGAACCAGACCTGACCAACGGCACAGATGGGAGCGACCACTTTACCTTCCGAAAAATCAATCAGTCCCAGCAAATGAAGCAGCTTCAGAGATGCACATATAATCACAACAATACCCACTGTTTGCAGTCCTTCCGACTCCCACTCGAGAGTCAACATCCTTCAAGCTGGTAGAGCATCCCAGCCTCCGAACCCCTTCGGAGTGGAGGGAGTTAATTAGAGAATCCGAGCAATATCTGGCTTGGAACGAAGACTCACGAGGGGGGAAAGTGAGCAGCTCCTCAAAGATGCACCTGGCAAAGCAGCGGCCCCCCGGGGTGAGGACCGACCTGGGCTGAAGTCCAGGCTCTCATACTGATGCTGGCATTTGCCTGGTAGGGTCCCTCAATCACAGCGCGCCGGCCTTGGGACTCTGCGCTGCAGCCAGCGAGTACTTGGACTTCAGAGCTGCTAGGGAAACATCTGTTGGAGAACCGGGGAGTTTGCTGTGTCCCTGCCGAGAAGAGACACTCCCAGGAAACTTGCCCTAGAGAGCACAGCGGCGCTCCGCGCGCTGACGACGCAGCACCGTGCTGAGAAGAGCTGTCTGCGCGCTAGTTTGCAGCCTGGTAAGCTTGCGAATGTCCTCTTTTTGCCATAGCAACTGCTCTCTCTTCGCGGAGCAAGTTCAACCCGCTCGCTCTCAGGCTGCTAGGAAAAATTCAATTTTGGTGGCTGGTGCCTACAGCCCCTTAAAAAAGCCCCTGCGGAAGCCCATGGGCAGCTTTTCTCGGGAGAAAAGTGCAGGGGCAGAATATCCATGATTCAATGGCTTTTTTCAAGCGGGGGCATCCAAACCGCAGCCCACTTGCCACTACACTGGGCCTGTTCTGGTCCCCGTTGACACATGATTGAGAGCATTATTAGGGAGATTGATTTAGTCATTATATTTACAAACATGGGTAGAGGGGTGGGCAGAGCAGTGCCTTGCAAGAACACTGCTGCTCAGTAACTGGCCCCTGGAAGGTGAGTGCTACGATCGTCCTTAAATTCTTGCTTTAGCCTGTCTCAAAGCAAAGTTTCACAGACTTCCCTAATGATAAAAATTACTCGGCTTGTTAAAAACAATCTTTTGTGGAGAGTCTGATTCAGAGGATTCTGGAGTTTGTGTTCTTAAACTAGAAGCTAGGTGATTCTTACCATCAGGGAAGCATGAGTCCTGCTGTCCTGAAAGATCCCAAGGGGTAGTCTATTCCAAACCACACCAAGCAGCCTAGGCAGCTTTGTGGGAATGGTCACTGGATTCTGGGCTATGTCAGAACCACACTGGCTTAGTGTGGTTTTGACATAGAACCCCAGTCCAAGAGTGGTGGTGAAAAGAATCAACTGGGATTCTGTATGTGAAGCGATTTTTAGCCCCTGGAACTCACTATGAAACATAAGGGCTTATGAGTAATGTCTTAGACCCCAGGGGGTATCTCCTGGTTCTGCTACTTTCTTGCTTTGTGATTATTTTGCAAGACACTTAACCACTCTGAAAACAGTTCTTATTCTGTGAAGTTGTGATTATGATCCTTCAATGCTTTATTTAAAGTTCTCCATTTAGGGCTTCCCTGGTGGCGCAGTGGTTGAGAGTCCGCCTGCCGATGCAGGGGACACGGGTTCGTGCCCCGGTCTGGGAAGATCCCACATCCCACATGCCGCAGAGCGGCTGGGCCCGTGAGCCATGGCCGTTGAGCCTGTGCGTCCAGAGCTTGTGCTCCGCAACGGGAGAGGCCACAACACTGAGAGGCCCACATACCGCCAAAAAAAAAAAAAAAAAAAAGTTCTCCATTTAAAGGGAACTCTGGCAACTTAGAGTGGTCATAATAATAGTTAACATTTACTGAGCATTTACTATGTGCTCATCAATATTAGCTCCTTAACTCATCCCCATAGCTCTATGTGACAGGGATTACGGTCATCTTCATTTTATAGGTGAGGAAACAGAAACATAAAGAGGTTAACTTGCCAAAGCTGTGGGCACAGCGCTTGGTAGGCGAGGAGCGTTCATTCTTTCATTCAGTTATTCTTTAACATTTATTAAGCTGCTACTATGAGCTACAGATGATACATGAATGATAAAATGGGAAACAGCGTCCAAACCTATCCTTTGGGGACTTACAGGCTAATGGCGGAGGCAGGCATGAAATTGAATGTGACCCATAAATGTTCTAGCACTTGAGTAGATATCTTTGACGGTACAGTGCGAGCACAAGAAGGGAACGTCAGCTCCACCTGGGGAAAGGTGGGTGGTGGTAACAGGAAGGAGACTTCACGGAGGAAGTAACCGTCAGTGATGGTAGCTTTCATCATTATGGGAAATATTGTATCGTACACAAGCTTCAGGGTAGGCAGGCTTGGGTTAAATCCTGATTCTGTCATGTGAACTGGGGGAAACCTCTCCATCTCTGAGTCTCAGTTTTCTAAATCCGAGATAGGAATGCAGCTGCTTCCTTGTCATGGTTGACATGAGAGTTAACAGACCGTGGAGAGCTGAGCCCAGCCCCTGGTATTCCCTTGCTCAGCACATGGTAGTTGTGGGATTATGATAGAAGTGCCAACTCTTTAGAGGCTCTGCTGGGTCTAGATGGATGAAATGACTTTGCTCTTCTCTGGTCCTGCTACTCCTTCCTGCCCCTAAGTCTAGTTGCAGTCTTTTCTCCATAAAGACTTTTTGAACACCCCAGCCCACAGGGCTATTTTTCTCCTCTGGGTACCAGGAAAATAACTGGTACATACAACTTTAGGTCATCAAGTTGGCTCTTTTCATTTTGGATAATACGCTTATGGGAGATATCTTTATATCAATCGGCCCAACCATCTAACCATCTAAACATGTTGTTTTCAGTTGCATCACCAAGCCAGTGAAGGGGAAACAGTTCTCAGCAGTTGATGGGAAAATAAATGTTTTAAGTAACCATTCTCTGAAATTCCTGCCAACATACAGCTATAGGAAGTCAAAAGAAGTTATAGAAATTAATTAGGTCAAACTATAACTGTATTTTAAAATCCTACCCAATACCATATTATAGTTAAAAAAACTTAAGGTACAGAGAGGTTAAGTGATTTAGTCAATGTCACACAGCTAGAAAGTAATAGAGCCAGAATTAAAATATCCCTTTGATACCCAAATTTATTATTCTCCCTTTATGCATTTCAGCAGATTTCAGCAAATATTTGTCAATTGATCTTTTGAATTATAGAGTTAGGCCAAGTATTTTAAAGTTGCCACATCCCATTTTCCAGGAAAGAAATCCCAGCCCTGCTTGAAATTCACATAAAGCCCCATGGGTATGATTTTGTTAATTCCAGGCAGTATTTCCCTTCAGGACAATGGCATTCCTAGTGTAGGATCCACCAGCTGAGAGTCTTGGAGGCCCATCCCTTTCCTATCTACCTTAGCTACATTTGTACTCGGTTTTCAGAACACTTTCTGTTGGCTCCAGCTATGGATCTTCTAGCTCTCAAAGAATACAATGGGCTCTTTCACATGCAGCCCCCTAGGATTTTGTAAGGTAATAACACCATTGAAGAGTTTCATTCTTCATCTGGAAATCTAGGGAAATGGGAAACACCTGGAGAAGAGTGTCTCTCTAGGGGCATTTTGGGAAAGAATAGTTGGCTGCATATTATTTAAAAAAAGCAACAACTCCAGCTTAGGCTCTATCATTTTGTTGCAATAATTTGTTAGCCCCAAGTCAGGTTATTATATTAAAATATGCTCTGGCTTTCTCTCCCCATTCCCAGGATCACCGCTTTCTTTACATTGTAAGGAATACCCACCATAGGAAAGGAATACCAAAGGAATAAACTAACATTTCATGCTCACTTACTCTAAGCCAGGCACCGTATACTTTACATGTATAAATTAATTTAATCTTACCACAAACCACAGTTAGGTATTGTTATTCCTATTTCAAAGAAAAATAAAAACCAAGGTTATTGAGATTACATTATTTCCACAAAGTCACATTCAATAAAGGGCGCACTTAGGATTTATGTCAGATTAACTCTAAAACTAATAGCCACTAGCATTTATGGAGAACTTATAAATGTTAGGCACTATTCTAAAATCTTTATGCATATTAACTAATTTAATACTTTCATAATTCCCTGAGATTTATATTATTACTTGGGTTTCAAGGAGAAAGTTCAGGCTTTTAAAAGGTGAAGTGGGGCTTCCCTGGTGGCGCAGTGGTTGGGAGTCCGCCTACCGATGCAGGGGACGCGGGTTCGTGTCCCAGTCCAGGAAGATCCCACATGCCGCGGAGCAGCTGGGCCCATGAGTCACGGCCGCTGAGCCTGGGGGCGGGGGGGGGGAAGGTGAAGTGATTTGCCTGAGGTCTTGTAAAGAGTACTTGGCAGAGTTGAGATTTGAATTTAGGCATCTTGGGTGCCAGATTCTATGCACCATGGTGCCTCTCCACACCATGATGAAGGGTTCTTTAACTGGGGCTCTGCTAAGGGACCCTGAAGAATCGCCAGGAACTCTTGGGAAAATGAACTTTAAAATGTACTCAAGGAGGCATGGCCAAGCCAATTAACTGGTCTGAGGAAGAGAGGATCAGTGAGTAGACTTTCAATTTTCTTGCAGCAATCCATTGTGATCCTTTAAGTAATCTCAAGTGAGCTAATTTGTCTGAAACTGGAAATTGATCACTTCCTCTTCTTTTTGTAGCTTCAGTTTGAAATTTCACCAAGTTGAGAAAAAATATTAAAGTTGGATAGATTTACCTACCTACCTATTTCCTCTCCAAAATATAGGTAGAATGAGAATACATACAGGAACTAGTGAAGTCAAATCTAAATTTAATCTTATTAATTTATACTTGTGTCAACTTTTAGAGATCATTTAGAGGTCAAATCATCCAATCTTTTTATCTTACAGGGGCTTAAAAATGAGGTGCAGAGAGCAGAAATGACTTATTCAAGGTCAAAGGACTTGGTAAATGGACAAAATTGGCTTGAATGTCATGATTCCTGAGCTATTAATGACAGGAGAAACCAGGATGATACACTGAGAAGTTAAAAAGAAATTAAGTTCTAAAGGAAAAATCTTCTACTCTCAGTCAATAGGAGTTAAGAGAAGCAAGACATCAATGTGGTTGGCATCATTGAGAAGGTTCCACTGAAGAGAAAAACTAATCTGGGTCTTTAAAAATAAGTGAGGAGAGCAGGAATGACTTTCCCAGAAGTAGAAATGCACACACGCTAGGGCAGCATTCACGACGGTGGCGTGGCTGGATTGAGGCCTCCTAAGCAGGAGAGAAAAATGGTCCTGGAAAGTTGTTGGAAGAGGCAAGTAATGAGGACAAGGTTGTTGTATGACCCTTAGTGTCTCTTCTAATTTTAAGATTTTCTCACCAAAATGATGAAAGCTATTCACTTTCTAATGCCGTCTAATCTACCCCAAACCCTTACTTCTACCCTTAGTATATCACATATCTCTATCTCGGGGTTTCTCAATTACTTGCAAAGATCCCTAAATGTTCTCCAGACAAACTTTCACTCAAACATGACAGGACTCAAGCTATTTTACTTAGTCGCAGGGCTTATTGTGAAAGGTTAGTAAATGCGCCTGGCATGCATTTCTTTAAAATATGTATATGGTTGCCCATTAAACAACCGGCCTCCTGGTTTGAGTGCCCCATTGAATCCGTAAGTTGTTTGTAGGAGAATACCTTCCACTTTAAGAATTCCAGCAATATTGCACTAATGTATTTTGAAAAGAGTTCTCATGTACCTTTTTTTTTTTTTTTTTGCGGTACGCGGGCCTCTCACTGCTGTGGCCTCTCCCGCTGCGGAGCACAGGCTCCGGACGCGCAGGCTCAGCGGCCATGGCTCACAGGCCCAGCCGCTCTGCGGCATGTGGGATTTTCCTGGACCAGGGCATGAACCCGTGTCCTCTACATCGGCAGGCGGACTCTCAACCACTGCACCACCAGGGAAGCCCCTCATGTACCTTATGATCAGAGTATGTGGAGTATGTAATCTTCATATAAACAATTGTCAGACTACTTGGAAATGCAACAAGAAAACTTTTATAAGAATCTAATCTTCCCCTGTGATTTATGATTTTTTTTTTTTTTTTTTTTTGCCTGCTTTAGTTTCCTTTTCCTGGCCTTTCTGGCCTAACCTGAGTGGGTTCCTGGGTTCACCAATTTAATAGGACATACAACTTTGTCACTCATGTCAAAACCCTTTTCACGTTCTCTTTCTATAAAAGGTGTCAGCCACTTATCACTACAATGGGCTGGCTTTAGGGCAATGATGATCAAGGATAATAATATGATTATCCTTTCTTTATTATCTTAAAATTAGGATCCAAATAATTTTGAGCCCCTGCTATGTGACAAACAGTATACAGTGTGCATTACATAAACTATCTCACTGAATCCTTACAACGTCCAGGTAGGATAAGTAATATTAACTCCATTCGATAGTTGAGGACACTGAAATGCAAAAACTTAAATTTTCTTATACTGCAACATAGGGGAAGTGATTTTGTCTTTGTGTGGTCCAACTTGAAATTTATGTGAACTACGTGAGTGCAGAGGGCCTGATTGATGACCTATCAAACATACATTGTACATCTGCTTTACTCATTAAAGATTTCATTATCCTGAGGTAAAGATTGCTGCTCACTTGTAAGATATAGATCATTGCCTTTCTTCCTGTGATGCTGATATTCATACTCATTGTCTCCTTCCCAGACACCAGGATCATGCTGCCCCATTATGTATGTGCTAATCTGTAACTATACTTCTCTGATGAACTTTTGAAAGAATAACCCCCTGCCAGGCTTGATGTTCTTTTTTCTAGCAAGGTATAAGACTATGCTAAAAACCATGCTTCAATGGAGCACTTCTCAGAGCTGAGAGACTGTCTCATGGCCTATAGCCTTCAGCTTAGCTGGAATATAACTCTTTCTTAATCTTAGTCACAGACTGGTTATTGACTTTCCATCTGCATTGCTTGGCATAGTCGACAGGGTATCAGAGAAGCTCACCCGAGGTTCCGTGTGTTCTCCTTTGGACAGGCACAGGCCCCTTGAGCCCCTCTGGCTTCCCAGCATTCTCCTAGTGCTTTGGTGAGTTCTCCTGATATCCAGCCCTCACAGATTTTAAAAAGTGACAGTCCTGAGTTTTGCCCAAGCTGTTAAAATGTTAAGACTTGGAATCTTATGGAGGTACCAATACATTTCTTAAGTGGAAGGGTACTACAGGAAAGTCCTTAGGCAGAGAAAGCAGAAGGACCATTCGAGTTAACTGTGTTGGCTCAACTTTTTAAAACATGTGGCTTAAAAATTGGAAAGATTTGTACTTTATAGTAAAATGAAACAAAAAAGAGGGTTGGAGATTGTGTTTCTAAAGCCTACCAGCTCCTGGATGCACAGCCACAGACTGGAACTCCAGCTGGCTTCACATACAATGGGTACAAAGTCAATACTCATCTTGCCCCCAAATCACTAGGATGGGGTGCTTTTGACATTCCAAAACTGTTTTTTTTTTTTTTTTTTATATACTCAGTTAGAGAAACTAACTTGATAAAACATCTTTTCAAAATTCTGACCCTAAGAGAATAAAAGTATTCCTAGGAGAAAGCTTGAAGTTATAACTCTTATCATGTCCTTGAAATGTAAACATAGCCAGCATCACTTGAGACTAAGGCCTTGGCTCAGTTAGTAGAACCCAAAACTAAGAAGAAAAAAAAAAAAGGAAAAGAGATTTTTTAAAATTCAAGCAGGAAAACTATGAGATTTCTGTCTGTGTCTATCTGGATGTATATATGCCTGCGTGTACATTATAAATATGATATCTCTATCTCTGAATGGTATTATCAAAATAAATTTGTAAAAGAGCTCTATTTAATTGATTTGAAAGTAAGCACTTACAAATCAAATATTTCTAAATGTAACATAAGCTAGTCCCAAAATTTAAAGGACCACATGATCTAGGATTAATCTTTAATGAATAAAAACAAATTTAAGTTGCTAGTTTAATTAATACAGATATGTCTTTAGACATATTTAGAGTCATCAATATTAAGTATAATACTTTTATTGTACTTAGGTTTACTGAAAGTCAATAAGCTCATGTTATCTCTGTTACAAAATTTGTCAACAAGAAAATTAACTTGGTATGATGATATTTTCCTAAATAACGAAATAGAGATAAATGGAAAAAAAAAAGTTTTTTGGGTGAACTCTTTAAGAATACTTATGTAATTCAAAAAGAGTCATGTACCAAAATATTCATTGCAGCTCTATTTACAATAGCCCGGAGATGGAAACAACCTAAGTGCCCATCATCGGATGAATGGACAAAGAAGATGTGGCACATATATACAATGGAATATTACTCAGCCATAAAAAGAAACGAAATTGAGCTATTTGTAATGAGGTGGATAGACCTAGAGTCTGTCATACAGAGTGAAGTAAGTCAGAAAGAGAAAGACAAATACCGTATGCTAACACATATATATGGAATTTAAGAAAAAAAAATGTCATAAAGAACCTAGGGGTAAGACAGGAATAAAGACACAGACCTACTAGAGAATGGACTTGAGGATATGGGGAGGGGGAAGGGTGAGCTGTGACAAAGCGAGAGAGAGGCATGGACATATATATTCTACCAAATGTAAGGTAGATAGCTAGTGGGAAGCAGCCGCACAGCACAGGGAGATCAGCTCGGTGCTTTGTGACTGCCTGGAGGGGTGGGATAGGGAGGGTGGGAGGGAGGGAGATGCAAGAGGGAAGAGATATGGGAACATATGTATATGTATAACTGATTCACTTTGTTATAAAGCAGAAACTAACACACCATTGTAAAGCAATTATATCCCAATAAAGATGTTAAAAAAAAAAAGAATACTTATGTTATGATATGCCTACCTAAGCTTCTCCCAATTTTTGGTAACTTGAAACTTTAATGTTTCACTGAATTAAGTTAAATGATGGAAATTCATTGAATTCTAGATCATTTTTAAATAAGATAAAATACTGAAACATTAATTGCTAAAGAAGTCTATGTTTACCTATTTTTGACCTCTTATTACAATGATACTAAATATATTTGAGACTATAAGTAAATATATTTTGTGCTTTATTGCAATATTATACAATAAAGTGTCATATGTTCCTAGAAATTAATTTTTAAAAAGGACTGTATATGTAAAGTAGGATATATGTTGTTATTGAGATATTTTGTTAAGGAAAAAGAAAGTGATTTTGTCCAGAAGCTGGTTATTTCTAAATGGAAAACGAAAGAAGGGACAAACATATGCATATAAAAATCTGTGGAAGGTTTGTGGAAAAGGAACCCTGAGAAAAGAGTTTTGTGTGTAATTAAGTTGAATTTGAGTGAATGAATTTTAATATTATAGGTAAAATGGTGGAAAACTAGAATTTGTGTTTTTCTCTGCTAAGAGGACAAAGTTTTCTTGAAATATTGATCTGTTGTTTTTGACAACTGACTGTAAAGCTTCTTTACCTCTTAAGTAGTCTCTTGTAACTTTCTGTATTTGTCTTAGAATATTTTATTGTCACCTTGATTAAGTGAATAAGTAGTGTTTCACAGTAACTTATGATCCTACTTCACCAAGCGTTTAAAACCTTTTGATATCTTTGACAAACTTCCTCAAGTCAAATTCTAAATGAAGTTCTTTTGACCTCTAGCTAACTTTTGGATGCTTCAGAGAGCCCTAAAACAGCTCAAAGGGAGATATTAAACTAATTAGGCTTATTTTGTAGGTTAAATTACATGGGAATCATTGTCAAATGAGTAGTGATAAACCTTCTTAGGTTTTATTGTATGAGTGAATGTTATTAATATATATGTTCTAGAAATTATATGAAGTTTCTAAAATTTGAAATGTCCTGGTATGTCGTCAGTCACAATTTTAGCTATTATCTTAAAACGTATGTCACAGAAATAGCTGAATTTCCTCAACAGTTGCAATGTAATCAGGTCTTTAACCATGCTTTTTAAGTCTTTTGTAATTTATAGGTAGTCATTGTCTTACTCTGATGCTTTTACAAAACTGCTTATAGATGACTTGCTTTTATGCTCCAAAACGAAGTTAGACTAGGTAGCAAAAGGACTTCCACCATGTATGAAGGCTATTTCAGCAATTGCTCTCTTAATACAAGGCTACTGAAAAGATAGTAGCGTGGTCTCCTTTAACTATTTATGTCCTCTACTCAGTTTGCTTCCAGCACCACAGTAAGAAAACAACCAGGACTGCATTTTATTAACAGATTATCTTCTTGCTCCTAGGAATGACTTACAAGAAATTCCTATTGATAATGAGGATCTAATTTGATTTACAGATGGGTTCTCCTTAAAGGATGAGCAGGGACATTACTGAGCTGGATATGTGGACATAATTGAAAGCTCTTATTTACCAAAAACAAAGCCAGCACAACAAGCTGAATTAATTATCTTAACCCAAGCTTGTCACCTAGCTAAAGACCAGAGAGCAAACATTTATACTGGCAGTCCCTATCCCTTTGGAGTGGCACATGATTTGGGGATGCTATGGAAACAATGAGGTGTTTAACCTCTTCAAGACAACCTATAAAAAAATGGAAAACAGGTTTCAGAGTTATTAATTGCTATACACCTGACAAAACAGTTAGCAATTATTAAAACACCAGCATTCTGACACTATGGAAGCTAATGAAAATAAGCCTGCTGACGCTGCAGCCAAACAGGCAGCTTTAACTACTCAACCTGTCCAGCCTCGAGAATGTCCGCTGTTCTCTGTTAACCCTGCTAAGTCAGTAAAAGATTTTCTTCTACAGGCGCAAGAAGAAGAGAAGAGATCACCACTGAAGAAGAGAAACAGATGTGGCAACAAAAAGGGGAAATTCTTGACCCCATCACACAAATATAGTTTGGACCTGATTAAGAAAAAACCTATAGTGTCTGTTGGAGAACAACTGCCATTCTGTAACTCATTTGGCACCTGAAAAAATGGTTTTGTGGGAAAACAATGTTTTGGGAAACTTTCACCCATTAGTGGTTCAAGGGAGATATATTACATTATTTTCAGGGTCTTGTTAAGGCACTTAAAAGATATAAAAAAATTGGTAGCTAACTCCTTTTTCAGCAAGTTCTCCAGAGGCAGCTACCTTAAGGATCATGGATTAATAAAAGATTATTTGCAGCCACAGTGGAAAGGATCTTATCAGGTACAATTAACTAATCCATGCTGAGCCTAACTGAAAGACATAAATTCATGGATTCACATCTTTCATTTAAAAAAGGCTCCACCTGATGGGACACTGACCCTTGTTTTTGATACCTGGATTCAACAGACCAAGACAGATATCAACAAACCAGAATGAGAAGACAACAACAGAGGCAGACCGCTAAGGCAAGATGCCAGACCTGACCCATATGATTATTTATAATACTTCCTTGATTTTTTGTACTTTTGCATACGATTTAAATGTTTTTCCTATTGTGGGCACAATCTTATGCAGATTTTAAGAATCAACCCAGTTGTTGAGTTTGTGTTTAATTACTTATGTTCAGCATTTCTGGCTTACCTTGGTGGATTTCTCCTCTCCAAGCTCTGAGTGTATGTCCCTTAGAAAATTTATTTCAGAAGAAAGAAGTTATAGTTCTGTTTAGGCCACTACTGATATTACTAGATGGGACCCTCTCACCTGGTCAATCAATGATACTTGCTCTGACTCTGGCCATAAATATGAATTCTCTCTTAATGGTACCCAAGCTCAGTCTAAACAATGAGCTAAAATTCAGTCAAATAATTTAACTTCCCAATTATACAGGACCCTCCCTCAGCTATGGGATGGATTTATATGGCTAACACCAGGCTATGGTTGTTTAATTTTAAGAGCTCCCCTATGTTGGGAACAATTCAATCATACTAAGGGCAATCAGCCTAGTAATACTAGAAAATTAAGCTGGGTGCCTTATAGAAAATGTCAACATAGCATTTCCCTTAAAGTTAGTAATTGGTATGAGGCAGATTGGGTTATACAACTAGGAATACACTGGGTTTTACCTAATGGAACTCAATGGGTCTGTGGTACCAACCTATGGCCCTGGCTTCTGCCAGGATTGATAGGAAGATGCGTTCTAGGATTCCCTTGGTCTTAAGATAATATGCCTACCGATTTAGATGTAACTCCAGCAACATTTACCCTTAATGTAAGCCCAATGGCCCAAAAAATAGATATTCCATTGGTATGACCATCTGGCAGCTATTTCAGTGCCTTCAGTAGGACTGGAAGACATAATCACCCATATCGAGGGCCTCACAAAATTCACCCAACAGGCCTTGAATGACAGTAATCAGGCTATAGTCCTACTGAATTCTGAGAGCTCCATGATGAGAAAAGCAGTATTATGAAACCACCTGGCATTTGACATTTCTACAGTGCCCCAAGAAGTCACCTGCCCCATAAATCAAACTGAATGCTATATTTTATACTGTTTTATACCAGATGAATCCTCTGTTATAACACATTTAATGACCCACATGAAAAATAACATTTCTGCTTTAGGTGAACCACTTCCCAGTCTTGGTGACCTTTAAAAAACAGGTTTGGCTCTGGAACTTCATGGCTTAAATTTCTACTTATGAGCTTATTAATGTTATTAACTATGTTACTTACATACTGTCTGTTTTATAGGATTGTTGTTTCTTGCATTACCCAATGTGTAACCAAGCCTCAGACAAAATTAATGATGACCACATAACTTGATCACATATATAACTCTATATAAACAATTATCATTAATGTAACATGTATTAATATTTCTTTAAAAATTATTATTAAAAGCACAGGTACAATGCCTGTGAGACAATTTGATGTAGTTGATAAAAGGTAGAATCTATGAGATGTTTCCCTTTCAGCATATAGCTTTGTGCCTGTTCACCATATATAAATAACTCCCCAACATAGATGACTATGCAAATCCAGAGATAAAAGAGGCCTAAAAAACCCCCAAAGAATTAAAAAAAAAAAAAAAAAAAAGATGCTAAGCACCAAGGGACATGATGGACCCATGGCAGACAGCACTCACTCTGACATCAAAGGACAAAATTTGATAATTAAGGCTTTCTATCTAAAGATTTGCTATCAAAAGGGGGAAATGATAGAGAAAAATTTCAAATTTTCACATATTGAGATACAGGAAAGCCATTTTGGTTTTACGTGATGCAGCTTGACGTTTATGTGAACTACGTGAGTTTAGAGGGCCTGATTTATGGCCTAACAAACATACATTGTACACTCGCTTTACTCATTAAAGGAAAGAACGCATTATCCTGGGGTAAAGAATGCTTACATTGAAGATACAGATCATTGCCTCTCTTCTTGTGATGCTAATGTTAATACTGTTAATCTTGTCCCCTTCCCAGATGCCAGGGTCATGCTGACCTGCTGTGTATGTGCTAATCTGTAACTATACTTCTCTGTTGAACTTTTGAAATAATGTACCCCCTGCTGTATTTGATGTATGTTCTTTGTTCTCACAAGGTATAACACTGCGGAAAGTCATGCTTCAGTGGAACAGTTTTTCAGAGCTATCTGAGAGGCTTTCTCCTGGGCTATAGTCTTCAGCTTAGCTTGAATAAAACTCTTTCTTGTTCTATGCTACAGACTGGTTATTGATTTTTCATCAGTTGTAACTTGCCCAAGATTATGAAGGGGATCAGAATAGGCCACTTCAAAATAATGCCACTTGGCATAAGGATTATGCTGGAAGTGATTGAGAAACAGCAGGTGTGAGAAGTGTTTTCTGCCCTCCTCTTGTCTACCTAAAAGCAGGGCATACATTTCACTTTGTGAAGCTGCCCCCGTCCCTCCTTTTTCGGGAGCCAGAGAGCAAATCTTATCACGGGAGACAAAAAGTCATCACCATGATGAGTCTGCATAAACAAAACTAACTGCATAGAAGCCTTACCTTCTATTAGTTTCCCCTATATACTTCCCCACAGTTTATCATCCCTTGAAACCCAAACTCCCTTTCTTTTGTTAAAATGGTACATAAGCCTCAGAATCTAACTGCTGCTTTTTTTTAAAAAAATATTTTATTTATTTATTTTTGGCCGTGTTGGATCTTCATTGCTGCATGCAGGCTTTCTCTAGTTGCGGCAAGTGGGGGCTACTCTTGGTTGCAGTGTGTGGGCTTCTTATTGTGGTGGCTTCTCGTTGTGGTTCGCGGGATTCAGCAGTTGTGGCTCACAGGCTTAGTTGCTCCGCAGCGTGTGGGATCTTCCCAGAGCAGGGCTCGAACCTGTGTCCCCTGCATTGGCAGGTGGATTCTTAACCTCTGCGCCACCAGGGAAGTCCCTAACTGCTTCTTTGTGTTTCACATCTTTTCTGTGAACTTCCATGTCCATAAATATTAATAAAAATTGAATACCTTTTCTTTTGTTAGTTTCTCCTTTGTTAGTCTAGTTTGCAGGCCCCTAGTTACTTAACATAAGAGGATAGAGAAAAAGTTTTCCCTTCCTAATAATTACATGCTAGAAGTCAGTGAGTTGGGATTTAACCTCAGGAATTCTCACTCCAAAGCCAGTGTTTTTACATCTTTGGGGAGGTATATGTAAAGACCACTATTTTTGTTTTGTTTTGTTTTGTTGTTATTGTGGCCCCATTAAACAGAGAGAAGCAAGATTTTTTTTTTTTTTTTTTTTTCGGTACGCAGGCCTTTCACTGTTGTGGCCTCTCCCTTTGCGGAGCACAGGCTCTGGACGTGCAGGCTCAGCGGCCATGGCTCACGGGCCTAGCCGCTCCGTGGCATGCGGGATCTTCCCGGACCAGGGCATGAACCCATGTCCCCTGCATCGGCAGGTGGACTCTCAACCACTGCGCCACCAAGGAAGCCGGAGAAGCAAGATTTAAAATGTAAACAGTATCCAGAAAGATGTGGTGTGGCCTTAACTTCACACTGAAGTATAATGCTTGGCATCAAGTTCTTTCCTGGCAGCAAGGTAAAGAGCGCAAGAAAGAGAAATGAGATAAGGGAAAGGGCTCAGGAGGGAAGGAGGAGGAAGGAGAAAAGTTGAAGGGGAAGAGAAGAGAAGAAGGAAAGGGGGCGGGTAGAAATGAGAGCGAGAAAAGACAAGCAATCCTCTATGCTAGCCACCATGGGAGATTCAGAATACAAAGCTGGATGTGGCCTATTTTCTGTTTGCTAGATTCTCAGAGACTTCCAGGGAGATGGGATCTAAAATAGGAGTCAATAAGGCTAAAGGAAAGGAATGGGTAAGGGGTTATTTCTACCTGAATTAGTCCTACCTCCCTGGTCCATTAGTCTCTGGGGCCTCTGTAACTAGACATGCAGAACATCCATTCAGCGCCACTTTCTCAGCCACAGCTTCAAATGACCTTGGAAATAGAGCAGGCGGTTTTAAAAGTGAGATGAATGACATCTCCATGGATATTGCACTACCCATAGCTGGGCCTTGGGCACTGCATTCAGTGTCTGTTTCTCGGCCCTGTGATGCCTTTCCCTTCACTTGGGGAAGGACCCTTCATCAGCTTGATTCTCTCAGTTTTTAGGCACAAGATTACCATAGTTTGACTCCAGTGTTCTCAGCAGCATTGGCTCATTTCCTGTCCCACAGCAGCACTTTGGGAAAGACAGCCCAACTGGTTTAGACTTTAATGCATTCTGAATCTCAAGAGACACTGAATGATTACCTTGGTCAGGTTTTGTTGTATAGGGTTGTAGGGACTACATGGAAAGGATATTTGCAGAGTCCTCAAGATCCTTCTTTGAGAACACTTCCAACCCCCTCTTGTTTGTTTATTCTCCTTCCTTCCTTCCTTCCTTCCTCCTTCCTTCTTTCTTCCTTTCCTTCCTTCCTTTCTTTCTTTTCTTTCTTTCTTCCTTTCTTCCTTTCCTTCCTTCCTTCCTCCCTTTTCTTCCTTTCCTTCCTTCCTTCCTTCTTTCTTTCTTTTCTTTCTTTCTTTCTTCCTTTCCTTCCTTCCTTCCTTCCTCTCTTTCTCTCTTTCTTCTTTTTCTCTCTCCCTCCCACTCTTCCTTCCTTCCTTCTTTCCTTTCTCTCTCTCTTTCTAATGTGCACATGCAGGCAAGTACATGCGCACGCACACACACACACACACACACACACACAATTATCACTGGAATCATTTCCCTCTTCTGCCAGGTACATGCACACACACACATAATTATCACTGGGATCATTTCCCTCCTTTGCCAGGTTATAACAAGTCCCCATGAATAGAGAAGTCCCCTCTGCACTGAGCTTAGTGCCTTCCTACTGGGTGAGAAACAAGGCTTAGTGAACGTCTACAAAGAAAATGTTTAGGATGCAGGGTGTTGGCCACGGTAGGCATTCATGCGCTAATTGCAAGTTCTCTGAAGCGACTGGCCAGGGCCTGACAGCCAGGATTCACAGCCGGGTCTTTGGACCCTCAATCTAGTGCTTTTTTTACTGTGATGGAATTTAAGATGTCTACACAATTACCAAGACACAAGCAAGAAGGGACGATGCTCTATTGAACAGAGACATTCCTCCTAGTGAGAAGATCAGAAAAATCCACAATAAAGAGAAGCCATGTGAACTGGCCTTGAAGGCTAGGCCTAATATTACCTATGTACAGACATTGCTCATGAGTGCCAGCTGTTGCTAGTACCCCAAATCAGACAAATTGATGACTAGCTACCAAGATCTGCTTCAAGCTAGCAACCAATGAACCTGGGGGCAGAGTCTGTGTCAATCTCTTTAGCAAATAGGACTAAGCCTTATTCAAAATAAAAAAAGAGGTAAAAAAATTTTTTTCTTCCTACCCCAGCTCCAAAAACAGAGGCCTGGAGAGTTAGAAAGGGAATCCCTTCTCTTCTGGGAATTACATGTTTCCCAGAACTTCTAGTCAATCAGTGGGGTAGCTTATCACTGCTGGAGATGACTTGTTTTCTATCATTACACTCATGTTGCTGTCATGCCAAAATCAGTTTGTATTAGTTTCCTATTGCTGCTGTAACAAATTAACACAAAACAGGTGGCTTGAAACAACACAAATTTGTTACCTTACAGTGCTGGAGGTCAGAAGTCTGACATGGGTCTCACTGGGCTAAAATCAAGGTGTCAGTAGGGCTGTGCTCCTTTAGAAGGCTCTAGGAAAGAATCTAGAGGCTTTTCCAGGCTCTAGAGTCTGAACACATTCCTTGGCTGGTGGCCACCTCCGACTTCAATGCCAACAATGCCAAAGTTGAGTCTTTTTCAGGTAGTGTCATTCTGAACCATACTAGTTGCCTCTTTCTTTCATTTATCCTTGTGAATCCATCAGGCCTGTCTGGATAATCAAGGATAACCTTTCTATGTTAAGGTCAACTGATTAGCAACCTGAAATCCATCTGCAACTTTAATTACCCTGTCATGCAACTTAGCATATCCATGGGTTTCAGAGATTAGGATGTGGATGTCTTTGGTGGGGGGCATTATTCTGGCTATTACACAGTTACAACATATAAATTACTTTTAACAGAAAACACCCCTTTAAATAAGAAAAGAAAAGCTAACCCTAAAATGAAACTCACAAAAATAAACTCTATTTAATCAGGAGCAAGCCAATTGATATATGTGTGTGTATTTAATATACATAAAAAGAACCTTATCTTTGAGAAGCAAAGGGCAGCTTTAATTAGCATTTCTGTCTTTGAACTTCCAATTTTTACTAAGAAAGGACTCTGAAGAAAGTACCTTTTAAAATATTAAAAAGGAACAGCAAACAATTTAGAAGATTTAAGCTAATGATCAGACCAAGGGACATTCTACTCTCATTTTAGTGGTCAGAAGCAATTAGATGCAGAGCGGGTGTTTCCTGTGAGCCCGGAACTAACCTAGGAGGTACAGGAGATAGAACCTCAGAGCAGACAGAACTGGGATAATGTTCCCCCTTTGCCGAATTTCTAGGAGGATCACAGAAGATAGTGAAGGAAGAGGCACTTCTTAACAGGGAAAAGGCACTCACACGTTAACACTCTAATTAACTCTCCCAGGCATCCTAGGACGGATAAGACTAGAAATAAGCCAAGATCTGCAGCTATGGAGGTTTTCATTTTTACTTAAAGTTGTCAATCCTCTGAACATGAGTAAGTCACAGATTATGACTTTCAGAAAGACTTCTCACTGCTTTAACAGTACTGTGGTAAATGAGGGACTTTCCCCTTTGAAGAGCCATACGATGCTTTCTCCTAAGGACACTGCTTTTAAATGGGCTGGTTCTTACACACTTGAGCTAAAACATCAATTCTAACACTTTCCAAAAATCTACATTTATCCAAGACTTTGTTATAATTTTATGTGTATTTTTACTTTCGCAGACTCTGTCTCATTTATTCTTTTTATCTGTCCATTGTAAAAATGAGAGCACTGATGTTACTTGGCCTTATCCAAGGTCAAAACCAAGCAGTAAAACTGGGTTTTAAAACTAGGTTTTTGACTCTATATCCAGTTTTTTTTTTTTTTTTCTCTGCTCTAGTATTTACAGAATAGTTTCTCTGTGTTGGGTGTTGTGGTGAGGGCTTTATTTCGGTGATTTATAAAATGGGAATAAGTGCATAGCTCCCAGTGTTGTCAGGAGCAATAAATGGGTTAGTACACAGTACATTTAAAGCATTCAGGCCATTGCAGAAGATTTAGCAAGTGCTCTATTTATAAGAGTAATTATTAGCATTTCTTCACAAGCCATCTCCGAGGTGTTTCTATTATTACACCCATTAGACACATGGAGAAACTGCAGTTCGAAATGGTTAAGACACTTAACCACTTTTTCGGGTATGTGACCAAGTGAGCCACAGGAATCCTCATTCACACAAGCCAGCTTCATGTTGACTCTCTAGGCTTGGTTCTTTAAAACAGAGCCATTCTTAGTCACACACCTGGACTTCCAAGTGGGGCAGAACCTAAGCTAACCAAGCTGCAAACTGTTCCATCAATTTGGAAAGATCCTCAGATTTCAGATGCCTAGCTCTGTGATCATTTCTTCACCTGAGAAATCTGACCTTCACCTTATTTCTATTTCATGTCATTCATGCGTTTCTTCATTCATTCTTCAAAACAGTTAACACTGATTGTGAGCCATGAAAAATATACAAGGGACAGTGAGGGATAAATATAATGAAGAACCTTACGGTCCAGAAGGGGAGGTAAGGAATGCACATAAGTCACTAAATCCAAGGAAGACTATTAGTGTTCACGAGAAGGTATGTTTAAAGAGACATGGGGGTTTAGAGAAGGAAGAGGAACAGGGAAGTAGGAAGGTGAGGTCCATTAGGGAATGCTTCATAAAGTCTGAGTTTGACTTTCATAGTGGTTCAGTCATTTTTTTCAGTGAGTCAGTCAACATCATTTATTGTCTATTATGTGCTAAAATATGCAAAACCCCTCAATATAATCCAATCAACAAATCCTGTTGGCTCCACCGTAAAAATATCTTTTCTCTGACTAATTCTCACTAATTCTGCTAACATAGCCCTTGACTCAAACCACTATGTGACACATTCCCATCTGATTTCCCTGCTTTCACTCTCACACCTCTACAGTCTATTTTTACACAGCAGCCAGATTACAGAGTATATTTTCATGTAACTTCCCTGCTTATGGCCTTCCGAGGGATGGCTGTCCATTACATTGAGGATAACGTTCTGGCCTCTCTTTGATTTCAGCTGAGACCAATTCCATCTCTCCCCCGTCCCCAACCACACTTCTCACATAGTCTTTCAATCCTCTGAACAAACTAAGATTATTCCCGGCTAAGGTCTTGTGTTTGGGGATCCCTCTGTGTAGACTACCCATTCCTCCAAGGCTGTCCCCTTCTTTCTTTTTTTATTTTATTTTAATTAATTAATTAATCTATTTATTTATTTTTGACTGCGTTGGGTCTTCTTTTCTGTGCATGGGCTTTCTCTGGTTGCGGTGAGTGGGGGCTACTCTTCATTGCGGTGCGCGGGCTTCTCATTGCGATGGCTTCTCTTGTTGTGGAGCACGGGCTCTAGGTGCGCGGGCTCAGTAGTTGTGGTGCATGGGCTTAGTTGCTCTGTGGCATGTGAGATCTTCCCGGCCAAGGATCAAACCCATGTCCCCTGCACTGGCAGGCAGATTCTTAACCACTGTACCACCAGGGAAGTCCTCCTTCGTTCTTTCTTTTTTTTTTAATAGGCTTTTTTTTTTTGGCCGGGCAATTACAGCATATGGGATTTTATTTCCCCAACCAGGGATCGAACCTGTGCCCCCTGCAGTGGAAGCATGGAGTCTCAACCACTGGACCACCAGGGAAGTCCCTGTCTCCTTATTTCTTGCTCTTTCTCATCACTCAATTCTAGGCTCAAATGCTGTCTTCTCAGAGGGAGTTTCCTTGACCAGAAATAATCTGTGTCTCCTCTCGTTACTGCCAGTCACTCTCTATCTCCATAGCACTCATCACTTTCCCTGAACTTTTTTTTAACATGTTTGTTAGCTCATTCATTTCCTATCTCTTTCCACTTGTACAGAATACTCCCAGTATGACCTCTTTGTCATATTGTCTCCAGCACCTAGAAGAGTGCTTGATGACTGTAGGCTTTTCATAACTATTTGTTGAATGAATAAATGAATGGCATAAGACAGCGCTCTTTACTCATGCAGGCATTTGAAACCACATGAATTGCCTCAGCAACAGTCATAATCAGAGATTAGCAACTAACTTCATTTTATATAGTACAGTGGGTTCAAGAGAGAATTCTCTTGTGGGAGCTGTCAGACTATGAAGAATCATAAGTATCTATAAGAGAGCTGAATGATGAGGCTCTAATAAGTGTTTCTGGGCAGTAGAGTGGCATGATCAGAGAAGGGTCCTCTTTGCTTCTGGTAAAAAAAAAAAAGCAATCGCAGCAAGGAGAGAAAAGAGAAAAGAAATTGAAGACAAGAAGATCAGTGAGTAGGCTATTGCAAGGGTCTAAATCAGAGGTCACATCAGTGGGCAGAAAGGGACAGGGATGAGATCTGGCACTAGAAAAGATGCAGAGATGAGCTTGGCAGGACAGTGTGAAGCTGAGACTGAGAATAGCGGGCATCAAAGGTGATCTGAACTAATTGTGAAACCTGGGGGATGTATCTGTCAATATTTTCCTGGAACTGACTAGTGAAATGAAAGGCTGGTGGAAATATATTAAAAAGATGCAAGGATAACGCATGAACTTGAAATCAAAACTGAACAGCCAAGGCTTAGGAAGGGGAAGAAAGAGGGCAGCTCTGGGTGGCCCACATCAGTAGTCTCTAGCCCTCTACTTGAGAGGGCTACACTTAACTAGAAGTGTTCCAGGCACTCTTGAGCATGGCATCTACCCATCTCCAAATTTCAAACTTCAAAAAGGAAATCCTGCTTGGCCCACCTTGGGTCAGGCAAAAGCCCTTGGATTGATCAGTTATAACCAGAAGGCAGGTCTCCTAGTGCAGAAGAGCACTGGGGACTCACTCTTGTGGTCGGTGGTCCCTTTAGGAGAAAGGAAACTCTTGAGGGTTCAACCAGCCACTCCAAGTCATCCCCGGGTGCAAATGGAAATGAGAACATGTAGGGAGGCAAAGATAACTAAAGTTTTGATAGAACTATATTTGAGTAATGAGCAGGGAATCCAAGGAGAGCTGCTGAGTTGATAACTTAAAATGTGAAGCTATACCTTGGGAGAGAGGCCAGAGCTAGAGATAAAAAGCTGGGATTCATCCATATAAAGGTAATTGTTGAAATGACAAGAGTGAATAAAATATTCAAGGAAGAGAGATGTTCAGAGACAGAGACCAGAGCAAAGAATCAACACTGTATGAAAAAGAGGAACCAAGTATACCAGCCTAGTATACCAAGTATACCAGAACAAACATGGTGACAGAGATCCAAGGGGATTTTAGAAAGTAATATTTTCATGGGAGTCAAGAGACAAGAGAGCTTCAAGGAGAGGATTGACCCCTGTGTTAAGTATAGAAATCCATTCATTCTCCAAGTTAAAGTGTAGTCCTAGCACAAATTATTTGAGGCGGGTCAAAGTACAGGTATGCAAATATGTGTGTGTATGGGGAGGAGTGTTTGTGGATGGGATGTGTGTACACGTACAGAAGACTGGAGTGCAGGGGTGAAAGAAGAGAGATAATGCTTGAAAGGATTTTCAACTGATTCTTAAGTTTTTTCCATTCAACCCAAGACAATTCTAAAAGTATTACTGACCATTCGGTATGTGCCCAACTTTGACGCAGGTACTGAGGATACCATATGCACAAGTGAACTAGCCCCTGCTCTTTTGGAGCCTAGGGTTCAATGGCAAATGCAGAGAAGTAAGCAGGCAGTTATTAAATATTATAATGAGAGCAATGGTGGTTCATCGTGGGATCTCACTAGATAGACACAACCCACACTTGAATTTGGACAGGTCTTTGGGAAAAAACATATTATCTGAGCTGAGATTTTAAGGATGAGCAGGGTCAGATAAAGATGGGGAAAACGTGTTACTGGTAGAGGGAACAGTAGGTGAAACATCTTAGACATGGGTAAGAGCTTAGCGCCCTGAATGAGTTTGGGCAGAAGAAACACAGAATGGACACACTGGATGGGAATAAATTGTATTTCAAGATATGAGGCTGCTAAGGTAAGCAGGACCCAGATCACAAAGGCTTTTTAAGCTGCTAAAGGAATTTGCTTTTTTATCTTGAGAGAACTGGGGACCAGTGAAAGATTGTAAGCAGAGGCAAGACAGCATCAAATGTGTACTTTAGAGAGATCATCGTGGTTGCTGTATGGAGAACTGATTGGGAAGTAAGTGTGGCTGAACTACAGGCAAAGAGACTAATTATGAAGCTATTCCAGGAGTCCAAGTGAGAGACGAATTAGGAATGTGGCCAAGGTAACAGATCTCCAGGATACCGGGAACTGATTAACCGTAAGAGCTAGAGAGAGAGTCCTGAATGATGTTCAAGTTTCCAGAAAACAAAACAAAACAAAAAATTTACCCTCTCTAGTTGAAAGATGAGATTATTTGCAAAATTAATTATATTATGAAGGCCTAACAAACTGATGCATGTAGGTTTGAAACAAGGAGCATTAAGTTTAGCGACTGCACAATATGCTAACTAGTCAAAGATAAGATGGAGAAAAGTCATGTACGTGTGACTTGGAATTTGCTAGTATGGGAAAATTAATCTTCCCAGAGCAATCATCTCCACCTCTGGAACTTCTAGTCATTATCACGGAATGGAGCAAAAGAGAAGTGAGGGTGAGTGGCATGTGAACATTTGTTCATGGCCATTTAAAATCAACTGCTTTTGCTCAGTGGACTCTCCCCACTTCCACCTGGCTCAGAATGGTGAATTCTCTAGGCAGGTATATGCCATCTATTCTTGTAATGTCAAGTAGGAGGCTCTCCAGTTAGCATACAAAGCATTAGCAAATTTATTTGGTTCTTTCTTAAAGACTATTCAGAACCTGACCAATTCTCAACTCACTGCCACACTCCTGATCCAAGCCATCATCCTCTCCTTCCTGACTTTTGTCTTCTAAGTCATCTCTCAGCTTCTGCCCTTGCTTTCCCACATCTATTCTATAAGAAAAACAGCCAGAGCAAACTTTTAAAAACATATGTCAAACCATGCGATGACTGTTGCTCAAAATCTCCCAATAACTCTCATTTTTTTAAAAAAGTAAAAACCCATTTAAAATGGGGGCATTGAGTCTTTTACAATAAGTTCCTGATCTCATCTCTCATTACTTCCCACTTACTCACTCACTCCAGCCACTCTAGTCTCCTCAATGTACCTCCATCATCCAAGGCATGCTCCTGCCTCAGGGCCTTTGCACTTGTGGTTTCCTCTCCCTGGACCAATCTTTACCCAGATTTCTACATGACTCACTCCCTTGGCAATATCAGGTCAGTATTGCATGACCGCCTTCATAAGCATTCACAATCCCTAGCCCTGAGAACAGACTTGATGTGTAATAGGTGCTAGATAATGAGTTGATGAATGCTGCCGAAGTGTTTACTCAAAGCAACAAACATTCTTCATAAGTACACACAGTTTTCCCCTTAATAAACGCAAATAGATGTAATACATCACCGTTAAATATTTCATACTTAAATGTAACATACAAGTAAATAGAGAAAAAATTCCATGTTTCCTCTAGCAGAAAACACTATGAAATTATTTGAGGCAGTGCTTATAAAGAAACTGAAAATATAACAGGCAACTAAAGTTCAAAAAATGTTTGAGTGAGGTAAAAAGGTCACTAATCTTCCTTTTGAGGCTGGTGAGTCCTGAAATGGAGAGCGCTTAATGGTTTTTGAGTGCTGAGGTAGATCTGGTATAAAGTTTTAGACTTGAACTGGCTGAGCGGAATTGCTCTGCTTAATTGAGGAAGGTAGGATTTGAAGTGCCGTCCTTCTTCCTGTTTCCTAGCTCTTTCGTGCCTATAGTTCTGTGTGTGAAAAAAAGGGATGGAAGGGCTTCCCTGGTGGCGCAGTGGTTGAGGGTCCGCCTGCCAATGCAGGGGACACGGGTTCGTGCCCTGGTCCGGGAAGATCCCACATGCCGTGGAGCGGCTGGGCCTGTGAGCCATGGCCGCTGAGCCTGCGCGTCCGGAACCTGTGCTCCGCAACGGGAGAGGCCACAACAGAGAGGCCCGTGTACCGCAAAAAAAAAAAAAAAAAAAAAAAAAAGGGATGGAAGTGAAGGGGTAGAGACAGAGGCTGCATGCTCCTTAAGAAACGACAACAGTAATTTATTGAGTGCCTACTTTGTTCAAGATAGGGAAGCAGAGAGGCCGCACATATATATTATCCCGTTTAATTTTCGCAAGGGCTCTGTGACCTGTATATTATCTGCTCTCAGCAGATAAGGAAACTGAGAGAGGTTTAAAGAGCTTTTATTTTGCACAGAATTTGTTGGTGCTGAGATTGAACCTAATCTGCTGTAACACTTCTTTCTCCAAGAAGCACTGCTTGTTTGTGCTTTCAATCACTCTTTCCTTCTCACTGCAAAGTAGGAGACATTGTATCTTAGAAATTATTTTACAAATGGTAATTTGGTTTCCAGTAAGTTCATTAAAACCCTTTGTAATACATAATGTAGCCAAAAGGACATGATTGTTTCTATGGAAATATGAGCCCAGAGTGCGAAACTGCCAATTTAACAAATGAACTTTGTGGATGGAATCTGTTTCCCTTTCCTCAGAGGAGATAAATCGGTGGCAGTGTTCAATTCCTCAACACATTCTGTGTATCATCTTTCCAGGTAACATTTGGTTGTGTTACATTTTCTCCCACCACCGAAGTACAAAAGCTGCAGTGTTTTCTCCCACACAGAAGTAAATGCTGAACCCCAAAGCCAGTTGTTCATTTCAGACACGGCAGATTTCAGTGTGTACTTGCAAGCTTCAAATATGACTGTAAACACGTCAGCCAAAACAAACTGTAATTTTTATAAAATAAATCTGGGAGGTATGTTTTTCTGAAACCTAAGGCTCCTTGTCCAAGAGTGTAGAAGGAAAAGGCAAGGATGGGAGAATAGCTCATACTCCTTTCATTGGCAGTGCTGTATCCATACAAAACCTGGTAGGAAGTAATCAAGACAAATGGCCTCATCTTTCTTTGACACCTCTTGAGAGTGAGGTGTTTAAGAAAGCCAAGAACTCCTCCCAGCCAATTCAGAACAGAGTTATCTATTACAATGCTACGCAAAGTACAGCATCAGCAATACCTAGGAGCTTGTGAAAATGCAAATTCTCCAGCCCACAACAGATCTACTGAATGAGGATCTCTGGGGAGGGGGTGCAGCAATCTGTGTTTTACAAGCTCTCTGGGTGATTGTGATGAAGCTAAATTTTGAGAAATATGAACTAAAGGGAAGGGTCTAAACTATGACCCAGAGAATGGGGTTCAAGTCCCTGTAGCATCACTTGATAGAGAACTATTTTGGGATAAATCATGTAACCACTCTGAGTTTCATGTTCCTTGTCTGTAAAATAAAGGAACTGAACTAACATCCTTGATGTGATATCCCTAATAGAGCATCCTGTGGTTACCTGATGCTGATATAAATGACTCCCACGTTAATAAAAGATTTGGTTATCATTACCTGCCTGATCTTCTCTCTTATAGCTAGTGTAATAATGACGATGATAACAATAATAATAATAAAGCAATAATAGTATCTTTGTGCCTCCTGTGTGCCATGCACTTTGTGA
The DNA here is from genome assembly GCF_937001465.1 of Orcinus orca. Lineage (NCBI taxonomy): Eukaryota > Metazoa > Chordata > Mammalia > Artiodactyla > Delphinidae > Orcinus > Orcinus orca. The sequence goes on along the minus strand of NC_064562.1, from coordinate 107,049,829 downwards.
GTAGTGACTTTTGTTTGACCTATGTTGTCTAGTAGTAATTCTTTCAATTTTAGTACTAAGAAAACCTACAGAGGTTATGTAACTTACCTAAGGTCACAAAGAAAGTAAATGACAGTGCCAGAATTGAAATCCAAATCTGACTTCAAAAATCCATGCTCCTTCCCCTCTGCCAGTGTCTATCTTCCCAGAACTGGTATCTTTCATTAGTGGAAGGAAAACCAAAAAATCACTGCAGTCCACAAGACAGGGCTAGGTAGACCAGACAGTTTGTTTCCCTTAAGTTTATAAAGCAATTACTTTGAATATATTTACCACATACATTGACTTCATATAAAAGCCACTTTACCTAAGAGTGATCAATAAACAAGGCTGTAGTTGTACTAAGCTGCTGATTTATTGACAACTCTGAGATGCTTTGTCCCTGATGAAAAGATGCAGAAAATGGAAGCTGGAGCGAACTTTGGAAAGCTTCTAGCTTAAAAAGGTCATTATAGGCAAAAGGAAATTTAGAACCAAAGCAGTTAAATGATTAGTCCAAGGTCACATAGCTGGTTAGTGGCAGAGATGTAACCAGAATGTATCTTACAGTCCACCTGAACTGGTACTTTTGCTGATACTGTTTTATTAAATCAAACTGAATATTCCTTATTTTAGGAGCAGCCATATACCAAGCATCCATGTTCAAGGGAGGTTTATAAGGAAGATGGGGTGCAACAGTCTTAAACGACAAGCAAGGATTATTAAAGCTAATAAAGTTAGAATGATAATTCTGGGCAGAGACAACAATATAAGCAAAGGTATGGGGTTCTGAAACCAAATGGTGTGTCTGAGGAGCTAATAGAAACTGTTGGAACTATCAGAAGACTCCATAGTACTGAAAATTAAAAAGTACAAATTAGGAAGCAGTTGGAAATGAGGCTGGAGAGATACAGAATGGCCAGGTCTTGAAGGGCTGAATATGTCATTCTAAGGCATTTGAAATTCATAAAGAGCTACTAAAAATTTCATGCAGGAGAATGACATGGTCAGATTTGTATCTAAGCTCCCTCTGGCTGCAGTGTGGACTATGAGACATCTACCTAAGTGGGGGCAGGGAGGGAGGAAGGGGAATACAACTCAAAATAGTGAAACTGATTATATTTATAATATTCTAGGCAAAAGAAGGGAAATCTTGTGCAAGGTCAATTCTAGTAGAAATAAAGAAGAGAGGGAAGATTCAATTTTCTGAGAGGTAAAATGACCTTGATTTAGTGATTGATTAAATAAGAAAGGAGGGGCTTCTCTGGTGGCTCAGTGGTTGAGAGTCCGCCTGCCGATGCAGGGGACGCGGGTTTGTGCCCCGGTCCAGGAAGATCCCACGTGCTGCGGAGCGGCTGGGCCCGTGAGCCATGGCTGCTGAGCCTGCGCGTCCGGAGCCTGTGCTCCGCAACGGGAGAGGCCACAACAGTGAGAGGCCCGCATACTGCATTTAAAAATAAATAAATAAGAAAGGAGAAGGTATAAGGTGACTCCCAGATTTGTAGTTTGGGTAACTGATGGATACTGATGAGAGGGAGAACAAGAAGGAATTCATTTGGCCACGTGGAAATAGTAAACCCAGCATTGAGGTCATAGTGTCCTTGGATCATCACTGCAGAGATATCCTGAAGAGACAGTCAACACATATGGCCAAAACCATTGTAATGTACAATTCTGCTTAAGGCAAGATGGTAACATGATTAAGGTCAGAGTCTTGGAGAACATTGCAGAAGAGGAGGAGCCTCAACAATTGCTATGGAGAGAGAATAGAGAAGTTGGAAGTGGAGAAGGAAAGCCTTAGGTCAAAAAGGAAAAAAATGGTTTCACACTTATTGAGTGATAATTAAAGGCAGAGTCCCATTCAAGTAAAAACTAATTCCATTGTTTCAATATAGGTCATTGGTCCAGAAGAGCAGTATGGATAGAAACTCAATTGAACAGGGATGTTAGATGCAGCATTAAAAACAGGAGTGGGGCTTCCCTGGTGGCGCAGTGGTTGAGAATCTGCCTGCTAATGCAGGGGACACGGGTTCAAGCCCTGGTCTGGGAGGATTCCACGTGCCGTAGAGCAACTAGGCCTGTGAGCCACAACTACTGAGCCTGCGCGTCTGGAGCCTGTGCTCCGCAACAAGAGAGGCCGCGACAGTCAGAGGCCCGCGCACCGCGATGAAGAGTGGCCCCCACTTGCCACAATTAGAGAAAGCCCTCACACAGAAACGAAGACCTAAAACAGCAAAAATAAATAAATAAATTAATAAACTCCTACCCCCAACATCTTCTTTTAAAAAAACAAAACAAAACAAAAAAACAGGAGTGTTCTGTTTTAAGGGTTTTTAAAAAATGTTAATGGAGAGGGAGAATGTAGGAATGGAATGACTTAGGCATAACGTATAAACATATTGAAGAGCCAGCAAAGAAAAAGAAGTTAAAGTTGAGAGAGATGGGACAGTTGATGGGGCATCTCTGAAAGTGGAGTAATCAACAAGATGTTATTTGGAAATGGCTTAGAGAAAACTTAACTTTTCATATCAAATGTTACTTTTATGGGAGTTAATTCCATACTACAGCTGGAGGTTCCTTGTAAAACAACAGGGATTCCAAGATTATAATGTTAACTGAAGATCAGATGTCTGGAAAGGCTTAATGACTTTTTCCGACACTCAGCTGGTGGCATGGAGTGCCTCACTCACATCCAGAGGCACAGCTAGTCTGCTTTGACAAGCACATTACATATCTCTCTAATAACCAGGAGAATATACCCCGGCAATACAGGTATGACAGATAAAACTAACCAATGATCATTGGGCCTTTCCCACTTTCCCTCATTTATTGAAATGTTTTCTGAAAAAATACCAAAGGGCCTAATTGTAGAAGGCTTTAATCATTTCAGCTGTCTTAACAGATGCTTCAGAGAATTTATATTTAATATTTATTAAATTAACTAACCTATGAAAACAAAATAAACAAATGGGACCTAATAAAACTTCAAAGCTTTTGCACAGCAAATGAAACCATAAACGAAACAAAAAGACAACCTTCAGAATGGGAGAAAATATTTGCAAATGAAGCAATTGACAAAGGATTAATCTCCAAAATAGACAAGCAGCTCATGCAGCTCAATATCAAAAAAACAAACAACCCAATCCAAAAATGGGTAGAAGATCTAAATAGACATGTCTCCAAAGAAGATATACAGACTGCCAACAAACACATGAAAAGATGCTCAACATCACTAATCACTAGAGAATGCAAATCAAAACTACAATGAAGTATCACCTCACACCAGTCAGAATGGCCATCACCAAAAAATCTACAAACAATAAATGCTGGAGAGGGTGTGGAGAATAGGGAACCCTCTTGCACTGTTGGTGGGAATGTAAATTGATACAGCCACTATGGAGAACATGGAGGTTCCTTAAAAAGCTAAAAATAGAACTACCATATGACCCAGCAATTCCACTCCTAGGCATATAACCGGAGAAAACCATAATTCAAAAAGATACATGAACCCTGTTTTTCACTGCAGCACTATTTACAATAACCAGGACATGGAAGCAACCTAAATGTCCATCAACAGAGGAATGGATAAAGAAGATGTGGTGCATATATACAAGGAATATTACTCAGTCATAAAAAGGAATGAAATAGTGCCATTTGCAGAGATGTGGATGGACCTAGAGATTGTCATACAGAGTTGAGTAAGTCAGAAAGAAAAAAACAAATATCATATAGTATCACTTATATGTGGAATCTAGAAAAATGGTAGAGATGAACTTATTTGCAAAGCAGAATTAGAGTCACAGATGTAGAGAACAAACTTACGGATAGGATATCAAGAGGGGAAGGGTGGGCGGTATGAATTGGGAGATTGGGATTGACATATATACACTACTATGTAAAAAATAGATACCTAATGAGAACCTACTGTATAACACAGGGAACTCTACTCGATGCTCTGCAGTGACCTAAATGGGAAGGAAATCTAAAAGAGCGGACATACGTATATGTATAACTGATTCAGTTTGCTTCACAGCAGAAACTAACACAACATTGTAAAGCAAATATACTCCAATCAAAATTAACTAAAAAAAAAGTAAATTAACTTCCCTGAAACATAGTGTGGATATGTCTGTGTGTGTATAAGTATATGTCTGTGTGTGTATAATACATATATATGTATTATATATGTGTATAACATTTTTTTCAATATGAGAGCTCAGACAAAATGGGCTTCTAAGCTGTGCTGAACAGTGGGACAAGTTTGGTGAATTTCACTAGGAATATGGTTTGGCACAACTTTGTTTGAAAACAGAGTGATCGAATTTGAGGGAGCTGGTGTCCAGCAATCTTGCATCGTTTGAATATAGAATGACTTTGGAGACAGTGCAAGAGAGAGAACAAGTCCTTGCTAGGTGCCTCAGATACCTTCTTATTTTATCACAGCATCCACCTTTCCAGGGAAGTATGATCCAAATATATTGTGAACAATTATTGTGAATTAGTGTAATTCTGGAACATACATTTTCCCCTGACACTTTAGTTTTCTGAAATTTGCATGCAACTTTTGGTTGACCTGCTCGTTGAATACATTTATTTTTTCCCTTAAAAGTGGTTATATCTGGGCTTCCCTGGTGGCACAGTGGTTGAGAGTCCACCTGCCGATGCAGGGGACACGGGTTCGTGCTCCAGTCCGGGAAGATCCCACATGCAGCGGAGCGGCTGGGCCCGTGAGCCATGGCCGCTGAGCCTGCACGTCCGGAGCCTGTGCTCTGCAACAGGAGAGACACAACAGTGAGAGGCCCACGTACCGCGAAAAAACAAAAACAAAAACAAAAACAAAAACAAAAGTGGTTATATCAAAAGGATAGCAATAAGGATCCTTAGAATGGAGGAGACTGAGGCATAGAGAGATTACACATCTTGCCCATGGATACAAACTGGGATTCATAGAGTCTGAATTTAAGCCCAGGTTTATCTTATTTGAAAGCTGGTCAAGAACAAATATTTATTTACCATCCACTATGCTGATGGAGACACTATTCTAGGTCCTGGCATATAACAGGAGAATAGAGGGGTATCTGCTTTCAAGAAGCTTGCATTCCGGAGGAGGGAGATGGACACTAAACAAGTAGATAAAGGAAACTTAGATGCTATAAATGCCATAAAGCAAGTAAAATAGGGCTAGGTGATAGAGACAGATTGGGGAGTTTCTTCTTGCATGTTTCTTCTGGGAGGTAACATTTAAATTTCTTCCTACCCTTGCAACAACATATACTGTGTGAAGGAAGAGCAGCTGCAAAGGCCCTGAGAGAGGAAGAAGCTTACTCTTGACCATCTTTCAAATCAGACACTCCCTATTATAAGCCCCAAGTGTCTACCTTCAAGGGCTCATGATCTAATGGGGAAAACAGATCTGTCACATGATAAATGCTGGTATTATATACCAAGAACTGTGATGGAGATGTGTTCAAGATTCTACAGAAGCATGGAACAGTGGAAGTGGCTGTGGGTAGGGTGAGTGTGCCAGGGAAGGAGGTGCAGGTTGAGCTGGGTCTTGAAGGAGAAGTAGGATTTTGCCTGGGACACGGGGCAGGAAGTGTGTGGGTATGTACTGTGCCTGGAAAGAACAACATGTGAAATGGCAGGGGGCTATGAAGGAACATGGGGTATTCCATACATTGTCATGGCTAAGCTAACTTGGGGTTCCAAAGGAGGAGTGGCAGGGGATATAGTTCAATGAAATGCAGCACCTGGAAATGATTTAGCTTGTCAAGGCCTTGCAACAAATTTTTTCTCTCCGTTTTTAAGGATAATGACACTGAAAACGCTCTAGGTGAATTTCCTGGCAGTGCCTGTCTGGCTTTCCAAGCTCTCTTAATGAATGAGATGAAAAGTGTACTGTTTAAGTCAGTAGTTCTCAGCCCTGGCTGCCGATTAGAATAACTAGAGGAATTTATAGTAAATATAAATTTAAAAAAATGTCAATCCCTGAACAATTAAAATCTGGGAGTGGAGTTTAGACTTTGGTGGTTTTCTAAGCTCCCCAGGTAAATCTAATGGGCAATTTGGGTTGAGACTCACTCTTTCCAAAAGGATCAGCAGAGAAACTGAGTTCTCCTGAAGACATGGGGCGTCTCATGCATTGCAGAAACCCTACAGGAAAAGGTCATCCATAAAAGGAGAAGGAACCGGCAAGGACTGATCTGAGGACTGACAGTGTTCCAGGGTTTAGAGAAAGTCATTTTGAAAATTAAGCAAGTGAAAGAAGTGTAATCATTATGCAACCAGGCTCTGAAATGTAATGGAGAGGTCTGAACTTAATGGTGCCCCAAACACTCCTCAGTAATTATCTCAGAAGAAAACAATGGTGCCAAAGGGAGGCTCTGATTTTGAACAGTCCCAAGCGACAGGAAATGGGAAGTAATCTGACTGAGAAAGTAATTGTGAGTCATGCCTTGACCTGCTTTACAATAATGACACCTCAAGCACGCTTGTTTGTTCTGTACACCTTAGTTAAGCAAAGTTACCCTCCAAGACACCAGGGGTTTGCCAGAGAACAGTTAGTCTATTTGGAGCTCATCTGTTTTTGTTCCTAATGAGCTTCCCATTTTATACCCTGCTTCTAGTTGCAAATAAAATGTCCCCCCTGTCTGGGATGATTAAAAACCTGTTTAAGCCTGCAATATATGGTAGCTGCCAAAATGTTTCCAGCAAGCAATGTTGCTCAGAACTGAGGCCTGCAGGCAGGATGGGAATAGAGAAAAAACTTGATTGCTCTAGCTTAAAAAATCACATCCAATTATCCCTGGCTTTTGTTGTTAAAAAAAAACACCTTAGAATTGTGTTCACTTCCTAAGGTTTGCTACCACACTCTATCCCCACCCCATCCTCTTTGTTTTCCAGTTGGTTTTTCATTTGTAGAGTGTGATAAACAATGTTGGGAGTCCATACCATTAAGTCTTACCAGTGTTTATGGCTAAAATTTGGTTGTCTATTCTGCTTGTCATAGAGCTGCTATGCTATAAAATGTCTTTGTTAAAAACAAACCTCTTATTTATGAAATTAGTCATTCTTATGGGTCAGAATAAAGGCAACTTCGTCTTATAGCTATGGGCATTTTCCTTTTAGAAAACTGCAAGGCGCTAATTACTGGGTGCTTCTTTAGGAGAAACATTTAAATAATATAATGCCAAGAATCCTCACCCTCAAACTTATACATCCCTTTCACTCTCCTCCAAAGATTGGAATCTCAGGATTTCTGCTGTCTGCCTTATACATTTTGTAAACTATTGAACTAGTGTACTAGAAAAAACATTCACAAACAATAGAGCGGCAGATGATTCCTGGATCATAATAATAAACTAGAGTGAGCTAAATTGCCCATTGATTTCTGGTTCTTAATCATTTGAAAATCTGATGAAAGGTGCGAAACTCCTTAGAAAAGGCAAATTCACACACCCTATTACACACATCATGAACATAAGCAGTGGGATCCATGACATGTGCACCTGCACCTGTCTCAGTGAATGGCACATGGTTGCTACTCAATAAATATCTGTTCAACAAGTGAATGAATAGTGAGTGAATGTGTAAGCAGCTTTTGTCAGGAAAGACCTCCTTGCAGAAGGCCCCCTTTTGTCTTGTCACTTTAACAGAGCTGTATTGTAACTAACCTTAAACCAGGCACCCCCATGCTCTACTCATCTCCAGCTCAAGCACACCTTTCAAAACTTTTTACCTTGTCTAACTTGTTGGCTCTTTCCAAGGTCAAAGCAGTAGCAATGAAGAATAAACAATTAACAGATGACCAGATCTCTTCCCTAGCTTCATATTCAGTAAACTCACAAACAAACTGTGTGAAAAAAGATATCACCTAAAGAAAGATCACAAGGAGTCGACAAGCATGCACACAGCGGGAGATGGCTACAAGTCCAATCCCCTATCTCAGTGATTAAGTGCAATTACTTCCCCTTTTCCATTTAAAAACTTCCATGGCTGAGCAGAATATTCAGAGTTGGTTTTGGGGACATGAGTCCATCTTCTCCCCAGATTGCTGGCTTTTCTGATTAAAGCAACTTTCCTTTCTACCAACACTTGCCTCTAGATTATTGGCTTTTGAGTGGCAAGCAGCCAAACCTGAGTTCTGTAACAAATGAAATTTCAGGGTAAGTTTGGATGACCACGAAGGCTAGTTTCAATAAACTCTGGATTAAGAGCCTCCACCATGAATGAAAAACATTATGAAACTGAATTCTCCAAATTTCTTCTGGCCCTGGAGACTTTCTTTCCTTTTCTGTGTTAAGGATTGATTATATCCTTCCTTGTCACACAATTTAAATCTAAACAGGGCATGCATGTTTGGTTAGGTTTCCAGGTAGATAATATAATCACTTCCAGACTGTCTCATAGAGATTAATCCAAATTTCCTTGATGGAACCTTTGGTTGTTCCTAAACTGTTCTGTAATGCATTTAATTACCATCTCTTGTTTTTCCCCATATATCTATTGTAATGCATTTTAATTTATCTTTATTCTCAGAAGACATTATTTTCCCCTCTATTTCCAAGTTCCTAGGGCATCTTAGTCCATGTCCTGCCTAAGTCAGCTGGAAAACATGGGCTCAGCTTCCTCTCTGTGGCTGAGACAGGCTGCCTGCTCTGAGTTTCTCCAGACACATGCTCTAAAAAGGTCTACTTACAGGAAAAAAGTTCTGCCCACACCTCATTCCTACTCAGCTGTACTGACTGTGTCTATGCAATTTTAAAAGTCTTGTTTGCCTATACCTTAGTCTGCTTGGGCTGCCATAACAAAATACCATAGACTAGGTGGATTAAACAGCAGAGATTTATTTCTCACAGTTGGCTGGGAAGTCCAAAATCAAGGTGCTGGTTGATTTGGTTCCTGGTGAAACCTCTCTTCCTAGCTTGCAGATGGCTGACTTCTCACTAAGTTCTCACATGGCCTTTCCTTGGTATATGCACCACACACACACACACACACACACACACACACACACACACACACACACACACACACACACACACACAGAATCTTCTTCTTCTTATAAAGCCACTAAACTCATTCCAAAGACTCACCCTCACGATCTAATCTAATCCTAATTACCTCCAAAGGCCCCATCTCCAAATAGCATCACATTTTGGTTAGGGCTTCAACATGAATTTTAGTCTTACATTTGGTCAACATTCAGTCTGTAACACCTACTGACTGGGGAGAGGAGCGATGTTAAAAGAAGAGGAAACAGGAATTCTTTTGAGAGCCTACTGTGCACCAGATATATCTCATGTGTGGTTTATTAAACCCTAACAGTATCATGGGGTAGCAATATAGACTTCCATTTCAGTAATGGGGACTCTGAGGTTCAGAGAGGTTAAGTAACTTGTGCCTGGTCTTATAGGTAGGAAACAGTGTCACAGGGCCTCTCATCTAGGTCTCATTTCACTAAGCTTAGGTGGCTACAAACACTGATCTGAGGATCGGATGTGTTACTCTCACACATGGGGATCTTCAAATAACACCAACATCTAGGACCCGCCCTCCTTTATAAGGATTCAGCCAGACTGAGGATAGGACCATCTCCACAGGAGATTCTGACTCTTGGCTGTTCTAGAAACCACTGCACCTCAACTCACTCCTTCCCATGATTAGTATATACTGAGGTTGCCTTTCAAGTGTGGCAATGATATTTGATGTTCTAAGACAGACATCATGTCAGGGCTCATCCCTGGCTCCCTAGGAAGTAACAGGTATATACCAACTACAAAGTTCTCTGTGAGGGGTAATTAAGGTCACATACCTATTGTTTCTTAGATGTGCCTCTGTTACTAATTAAGTATGGAGGGTCTTGAAGATACTAGAAGCCATAGGAGACATAGACAACACCACCGACAACAGCAATGAAAAAGCAACAGGCATTTTCTCTAGTTCCTTCTTATAGACATATGTCTACACTTTTTTTTTCCTGCCCCGTTCACAGAAGTCATGCTAGATGTGACTATAAAGTCATGTATTTGATTTTTAAATTAAAATGATAACAACAAAGGGGCACAAGGAAACTTTTGGAGGTGATACATGTATTTGTTACCTTGATTGTAATGATGTTATCATGAGTGTACACAAATGTCCACATTCATCAAATTGTATACATTAATTATATGCAGGTTTTTTTGCACACCAACTACACCTCAATAAAGCTGAAAAAAATTTTAAAGCAGAATTTATACATTTAAATGAAATATGGTACCTTCCCTAGAAGTACCTTGGGGAGTCACATGCTTAGTTTAATGGTGTGACTGAGGCTCGAACACTTTTTTGAATTCCCCACGCAAAATGCCTGCCGAACTTGTGGTGTGTTCTTTGAATGTCCTCTGTCAGGAAAATCCCTGACCTTTACACCATGGATTTGATTTTTGGAAATAGAAAAATTGTATTTGGAGACCAGTTCTGCAATCAAGTTGAGTGAACACACTACAGAATTCTGCTTTGGGGACAAAACTGGGACATACCATAGACTAATAGGAATGCCTTCACTATCAGGTTTGCAAAACTTGCTTGGAGACCAATTACACTATGGATATTTTCCAACTGATTTTTAGCAAAAATGACATAGTATATTAAGTGTATAGATTAGGTGAAAATTTTGTAGGACAAGATACGTTTGAAAGTGTAAACTATGATTTTTTTACTTTTATTTTTTTCAAGATTTTCTTTGTACACTTTGACTTTCATTTGAAATAAAATCAATTTCAGTTGACACTAGGTAATTTGATGCTACCAGATCAAGGGTTGATGAAACCAAACAGTTTCAGAAATTACTTTGTGTTGGAGCAGGCTGTCCCAAGATCTACCTTTCAGGAAACATAATCAGGGCATATACCTCATTATTCTACTAAGTGTCTCCAGATATTTAGCAGCAACATACGAATAATAGGAGAATAATTGGGCAAAAGATGAATGATAATTTTGATTATAATTAGGGGCATCAAGAGAGAGGGAATAAAATGCAGTTATGTAAAAAAACAACTGGAAATAATTGGCATCTTTGCCTTCTTGTGAAGTATACACTAACCCAGCATCATGATTTCTCCTCATTAACTTTACAAGTGCTGCTTCTACCATATTCACTTCCTGGTTGCATTGCAGTAGATCTGTTTGCACTCTGTGTAACTGACTCAAGATTTCATACAATCCTTGTTTCTGAAATGTCTTCTGATCATTGAGTCATAAGGTTAGCTATTCTCAAGTTGTCATTGTTCTGATCTTTAAAGGGTCTCAGATTCTTGAAGAAACCTATTATTTCCCTCAGTACTTCTCCATCTTCCTGTGCATGGTATTATTTACAACCAACTTTGGAAAAATAGCATCAATTATCGTAACAGCTTTGCATACTTACGTTGTACCTGTTCCTGCACTATAAATGATGATTTATAATTTAGGTTTATAGAAAATGTTCAAGATAACCAGATCTCTGGGCACATATGTGCTTACTGAGTGTTTCAATTTCTTAATTTCCAGCTAGAAAAAAACATTTATAATAAAATCTCTTTCTCACTTTGTGTTTAAGTCAACAAATAGTAAGGCCCTTTGATACTGGCTGTATAGATGACACTCCCAAATTTGGCCTTAATGAAGCATAACCAATCCCATTAAAATCCTACTTCCAAAGTGCCTTTTGAAAAAGTCCCTTACTTTCTCACTATCCCCAGATTCAACAGATGTCTTTTTATATGTACTTAATTTTTTTTGTTTGTTCCACTTAGAATCTAATTTCATCACTTAGCTTCTGTGGCATAATAGAAACAAGCTGGATGAATTATCTCCTGTTTCATAGTGAAAGAAGCCCAAACTGGTCTCAAAATAGTTTTGATGCTTGGAATCTTTCAGAAAGAAAGAAAGAGAGAAGAAGAATCAAACAGAGTCATAAGAATTTTCTAAGCTAATGTGTAAGTGAAGCAATTGTGGCACAACTGAACAAGGGTGTCACGAATTATTTCTATACAAAATTCCAACATTTCAACAGAACATAAGCTTGTAGAGGGCAGAGATCAAGCCTCGTGGTGCTTGGTGAGCTAAGCACTGAGCATTGTGCTTGGTTGGCATAGACTAGGCACTCAATAAATGGTCATTGACTATAACTTGGTCTAAGGTCTTCCAGGGAGAAAAAAAAATGGTGCGAAGTCAAGGTGAAGAATCTAATCACTAGACTCTCCAAATACATATGTGCTTTCCATGTATGGCATCCCATGTCACAGAACAAGGGCCTGGAAACTAGATCAGCCTTATAAAGTAGGGGTTTGGGAACCACACAGGAAGTAAGACTAAATTATGTCTACCTTCCAAATTGAAAATGAAGCAGTGTTTGAAAGGACATCTGTCCTGTATCCCTCAAGATCTTACTTGGCGTTGGGGCAATGACCAGTTTTCTACATGGTGTGATGTTAACAGGCAATGACAGCTTAATGAGCTAGCTCTTCTAGGCAACATACTTAGCTTGGAACAGACGCCTTTAATCTGAAGGTGTGGCTCATTCTACAGAAATTTGAGGGTAGAATATCATGGTCCAGGGCAATGTCTTGACTCCTTATTTTCCCTCAAAGTTCATCATGTCTACTCCCTCAAGTCCTGCTCACATTGCTCCCACACTGTTTATTTATTTTATTTTACTTTTTACTTTTTTTGCAGTACGCAGGCCTCTCACTGCTGTGGCCTCTCTGCGGAGCAGAGGCTCCTGGATGCGCAGGCTCAGCGGCCATGGCTCACAGGCCCAGCCACTCCGCGGCATGTGGGATCTTCCCGGACCGGGGCATGAACCCGTGTCCCCTGCATCGGCAGGCGGACTCCCAACCACTGCGCCACCAGGGAAGCCCTCCCACACTGTTTATTGACTGGGTCTCATGTCTTCTGTCCCTCTCTCCTGGACTGCTGAATCGGCCTTGCTCCTGCCCTTCCTGCCCCAGGCCTCTCCATAAAACCAACAGCTATATTGTAGCCAGGGTGATCTTTTAAAATGCAAATATACTTGTACCCCTGAATCACAGGAAAGCAATGATTACAACCAATCAGTGTCTGCACATCACTCAAAGAATAACATTCAAAACTGCATGCCCTTTGCTAGGGAAATGCAAATCAAAACAACAATGAGATATTACTTCATCCCCATTCAGATGGTTATTAGTTTAAAAAACGGAAAATTGCAAGTGTAGGTGAGGATGTGGAAAAATTAGAACACTTGTGCATTGCTAGTAGGAATGTAAAATGGTGTAGCTGCCGTGGAAAACAATTTGGTGGTTTCTCAAAAAGTTAAACAGAATTACCATATGATCCAGCAAGCCTACTTTTAGATATATACCCAAAAGAGTTCAAAGCAGGTACTGGACAGATATTTGTAGATCAATTTCCCCATCAGTGTTATTTACATGATAGCCAAAATGTGGAAACAATCCAACTGTCCATCAGGAGATGAATGGGTAAACAAAATGTGGTATAATATACATATAATGGAATGTTATCCAGATTTAAAAAGAAATGAAATTCTGATACACACTGCAACATGAGTGAACATTATGCTAAGTGAAATGTCAGACATAAAAGAAAGAATGTTGTAAGATTCCACTTATCTGAGGTACCCAGAGTCGGCAAATTCATAGAGATAGAAAGTAGAATAGTGGTTCCAGGGACTATGGGGAGAGGCTGTTGTAAACCATTGTTTAACAGGGAAAGAGTTTCAGTTTGAGATGATAAATATGTTCTGGAGCTGGACAGTGGTGATGGTTGCATAACATGTACTTAATGTCACTGAATTTTACACTTAAAATGGTGAAAATGGTAAATTTTATGTTATATATATTTTACCAGAATAAAAATAAAATTTATTACATGCAACTTCCTGCTTCACCCCTTGGTCTCCAGCAGCTCTATAGTCACTGATACAATCTTCATCCACACCACACTCCCTGTCTATGTTAACCTGACACTTGACTGACTCTCCAGGACTCCTTCCCTGCTCCCTCACAAGCTGGATGAGGGGCTCAGTTTCAGTGACCAGTAATGCTCCACACATATCCTTTACCCCAAACGTACTGCATTGTCATGGTCTGGTTTTGACTGACTCATAAGATAGAGAGCTTCATAATGGAAAGAACTGAGTCTTTTACATCCTGAGTTTTTTTGATTGAGCACAGCACCTGACATGCAGTAGGCTCTCAATAAATACTGAGAGAATGAGCTCAGGAGAAAGCAGCTAATTTTTAAAAAATAAAATATCAAGATTGGAGGAAATCTTAAATCTTAGTCTAAAGTTCTTAAGAAAATAATTAAATGCTAATTTCACATAGTAACTAAAACGTTGCCTTCCAGAGGTCTAATTTTCATTTGAAATTCAACAGGAGCCATTTTTTTCTTTTGACCATTGATTCTATCATTTAATGACTCATATCTGAATCGTACATTCTTCATGTCAATGTTTTCTAAACTTTAATGAGTCTTCATAGTGTTTGCTCTACCCATGGACTAGTTGTCCTAATGTCTAATTAAGTTCATCTTTAGCTTAAGCGATATTGTCAATTAAATCACAGCTTTTATGTTTTATTTTTTCTAGTATGTTAAAACAGATAATTAACTATAAAATAAAAAGTCACCCATATGCCACCTAAAGTCATCTTCTTGAACTCTGTGGTATGTGAATCACAGGAAATCAGTCTGAACTGTATGATTGACTGCTTTCTTGAATTATTCTCCAAGGTCCTGCATGCAAAACTCATGATTCCTCAACAAGTTTTTAGACTCCCTGAAAGTTCCTTAGCTCCTTTATGGTTGACAAGCCTTCATTAAGTATTCAACACGTATCTGTCGACTAAAATACACCTGTTGCTTCAGAGATGGTGCATATGATCTGCCCTTATAAAATCAAAGCTATTTCATAAGGTTAGGAAATGTGAGATGAGGTGTTGGCGGAGAACCTTCTCCTGACCAAATTCTATTCAGGCTCCCTTGAAATTTTCAACCAAGCCTTGATTTTTGAACTTCTGTATTCCTCTTTGTATTGTCCAGTTTTAGCAAGAATTCTGCTAATTGTTTAGCCAGGATCCCCAGTCCTCCATATATGTTCACCTTCTATATCTAACTGGGTTTCTCATTCTCCACCTTCCCCTAGGTGATCACCCTGGCCTGTTTTCAGCAAGAATCCTGTTAGATTGGTTTAGCCAAAATCTTCTCTTCCCTCTGATGTTTCCTTTTTGTAATGTTCCATCCACTGATCACCACCCTTCTCCTTGGCTATAAATTCTCACTTTTCCATGCTGTTTTCAGAGTTGAATTCAATCTTTCTACCCCACCGTAAAATCCCATTTCAGTGGTCCCTACACCTATCACCATGGCCCCGTAGAATAAAGTCTACCTTACTGTGCTTTAACAAATGTCCTTGACTAAATTTTTCCGTAACAGTTAGAATATTATTTTTCCTTTAACAATGTCTATGAGAATGTATCTTACAGACATCCAACACAAGGAGGTAGTTGACTAAGGGTCATAGTTGCTACCACTTTTGCACATTTGCACTAAAGTCACACATTCCACAGACTAGTACATCCAGTAACAAAGCTTATTGTAGATACTAAGGCAGGCTTATCTCTGGGAGACAGGGACTCCTCTCACAGCTAACTTTATTTCAGGAATCCTCAAAGGATTACACAGTCTAGATGGTTCCTCCAACTTTCCTTCTCTGTCTTCTTCACTTGGGGTCAGACTTACATCATAGTTTGATGACTCTCCCAGCCTTTCTCTCCCCATTTTCTCTTACAGGCATTTCTCTTAATAAAATTCTTGTACATTTACTACTAAGCCTGTGCTCTAGAGCTTATGAGCCGCAACTACTGAGCCCACGTACCACAACTACTGAAGCCCGGGTTCCTAGAGCCCGTGCTCCGCAACAAGAGAAGCCACAGCAACGAGAAGCCTGTGCAACGCAACCAAGGGTAGTCCCCGCTCACCACAACTAGGGAAAGCCCCCACGCAGCAACAAAAACCCAACACAGCCAAAAATAAAATAAATTTATAAAAAATTCTTGTACATTTATAATTTTCTTGAGATCTACTTCTTGGAAAACCTGGACTAACACAGGAGATATTAACATGAGCAACATAAATGTCAGTGGTATTTCAAGCTGAATTTGTTTATGAAAGTTTGGGGTATAGTTAATTCCAAATTCTGACAATATTGAGTTGAATTTATGAATTATTAACCGTATTAGTTTGCTGGGGCTGCCACAACAAGGTATCGAAAACTATGTAGGTAAAACAACAAAAATGTATTTTCTCACAGTTCTGGAGGCGACTCAAGGTGTTGGCAGGGTTGGGTTTGTTTGAGTCCTCTCTCCTTGGCTTTTAGATGTCCATCTTCTCCTTATGTCTTCACATCATCTTCCCTTTATGTGAGTCTGTGTCCTAAGTTCCTCTTCTTATAAAGATGCCAGTCATATTGGAGTAAGGCTCATTTTAATTTAATTACCTCTTTAAAGGCCCTATCTCCAAATACAGTCACATTCTGAAATACCGAGAGTTAAGACTTCAACATATGCATTTTGGGGAAACATAATTTGGCCTATAACACTAGCCAATAACTTTCAGCCAGTCACTTGACTCTACTGAGCCAGAGTCTGTAAAATAAGAAAGGATAATATTTACCATGTAGTTTTATTCAAAATATAATAACATATATAATGTCACTGGCTCAGGCCACAAATACACATCAATTAAAAAAGTAACAAAGAGAGTGATGGGCTGGGGCTTTTTATCAACATACACTCAGTCTGAACCACAGTATATTTGAGGTGATACTCTCCTGTCTGTAGGAAGGTAGGCACCTTCTGCACTCCGGATTTCCAAACTGTTCATGACTGACCCACCCAAAAAGGACATGATCTCTAGAACGCACAGAGAAGTTTTTTTTAATTTAGACGCTTCATAGTATTGCCATTCTATCATCCTTTAGATATATGAGCTTATTTCTTCAGAAAGATGACTTCAGTAATCTGGTATCCAAGAAAATAGAGCACTTTTCCAAGTTTTATTGTATTATTTTCATTATCAAGACTAGAAGGTAACCCGAAACTATTAGCATGATTAACCCCTTCAGATGGTTATGAAAATAGTGAGTGAATAGAGTCAATTAAAAACTTAATAAAATGAATTGTATGACTGAGTATCAAAGCAAAAGAGGAGGGAGGCGCTTCAAGATGGCAGAAGAGTAAGACGCGGAGATCACCTTCCTCCCCACAAATACATCAGAAATACATCTACATGTGGAACAACTCCTACAGAACACCTATTGAATGCTGGCAGAAGACCTCAGACCTCCCAAAAGGCAAGAAAGTCCCCACGTACCTGGGTAGGGCAAAAGAAAAAAGAAAAAACAGAGAAAAAAGAACAGGGATGGAACCTGCACCAGTGGGAGGGAGCTGTGAAGGAGGAAAGGATTCCACACACTGGGAAGCCCCTTTGCGGGCGGAGACTGCGGGTGGTGGAGGGGGGAAGCTTCGGAGCCATGGAGGACAGCGCAGTAACAGGGGTGCAGAGGGCAAAGCGAGAGATTCCCGCACAGAGGATCGGTGCCGACCAGCACTCACCAGCCTGAGAGTCTTGTCTGCTCAACCGCCGGGATGGGCGGGGGCTGGGAGCTGAGGCTCGGGCTTCGGTCGGAGCGCAGGGAGAGGACTGGGGGTGGCGGTGTGAACACAGCCTGCAGGGGTTAGTGCACCGCAGCTAGCCGGGAGGGAGTCTGGGGAAAAGTCTGGAGCTGCCGAAGAGACAAGAGACTTTTGCTTGCCTCTTTGTTTCCTGGTGCGCGAGGAGAGGGGATAAAGAGCACCGCTTAAAGGAGTTCCAGAGACGGGCGCGAGCCGTGGCTACCAGCGCGGACCCCAGAGACAGGCATGGGATGCTAAGGCTGCTGCTGCGGCCACCAAAGAGCCTGTGTGCAAGCCCAGGTCACTCTTCACACCTCCCCTCCCGGGAGCCGGCGCGGCCCGCCACTGCCAGTGTCCCGTGATCGAGGGACAACGTCCCCGGGAGAACACACAGCGCGCCTCAGGCTGGTGCAACGTCACGTTGGCCTCTGCTGCCACAGGCTCGCGCCACACTCCGTACCCCTCCCTCCACCCAGCCTGAGTGAGCCAGAGTCCCTGAAGCAGCCACTCCTTTAACTCCATCCCGTCTGAGCGAAGAACAGATGCCCTCAGGTGACCTACACAGAGAGGCAGGGCCAAATCCGAAGCTGCATCCCAGGAGCTGTGCGAACAAAGAACAGAAAAGGAAATCTCTCCCAGCAACCTCAGGAGCAGTGGATTAACTCTCCACAGTCAACTTGATATACCCTGCATCTGTGGAATACCTGAATAGACAACAGATCATCCCAAATTGAGGAAGTGGACTTTGGGAACAACGATATATATATTTTTTCCCTTTTTCTCTTTTTATGAGTGTGTATGTGTATGCTTCTGTGTGTGATTTTGTCTGTATAGCTTTGCTTTTACCATTTGTCTTAGGGTTCTGTCCGTTTCTGTTTTTGTTTCTTTTAGTATAGTTTTCAGCGCTTGTTATCAATGGTGGATTTGTTTTTTGGTTTGGTTGTTCTCTCTTTCTTTCCTTTTAATTAATAAGTTTTTTTAATAATTTTTTTATTTTTATATCTTTTTATTTTATCTTATTTTATTTTATCTTTTTCTTTCTTTCCTTTTTTATCCCTTTTATTCTGAGTCGTGTGGATGATAGGCTCTCAGTGCGCCAGCCAGGCATCAGGGCTGTGCCTCTGAGGAGAGCCAAGTTCAGGACATTGGTCCACCAGAGACCTCCCAGCTCCATGTAATATCAAATGGTGAAGATCTACCAGAGACATCCATCTCAACGCCAAGACCCAGCTCCACTCGACCAGCAAGCTACAGTGCTTGACACCCTATGTCAAAGAACTAGAAAGACAGGAACACAACCCCACGCCTTAGCAGACAGGCACCTAAAGTCATAATAAAATGACACACACCCCAAAACACACCACCAGACGTGGACCTGCCCACCAGAAAGAAAAGATCCAGCCTCATCCACCAGAACACAGGCAACAGTCCCTTCCACCAAGAAGTCTACACAACCCACTGAACCAACGTTAGCCACTGGGGGCAGACACCAAAAGCAATGGGAACTATGAACCTGCAGCCTGCGAAAAGGAGACCCCAAAGACAGTAAGTTAAGCAAAATAAGAAGACAAAGAAATACACAACAGATGAAGGAGCAAGGTAAAAACCCACCAGACCTAACAAATGAAGAGGAAATAGGCAGTCTACCTGAAAAAGAATTCAGAATAATGATAGTAAAGATGATCCAAAATCTTGGAAATAGAATGGAGAAAATAAAAGAAATGTTTAACAAGGACCTAGAAGAACTAAAGAGCAAACAAACAATCATGAACAACACAATAAATGAAATTAAAAATTCTCTAGAAGGAATCAGTAGCAGAATAACTGACGCAGAAAAATGGATAAGTGACCTGGAAGATAAAATAGTGGAAACAACTACCGCAGAGTAGAATAAAGAAAAAAGAATGAAAAGAATTGAGGACAGTCTCAGAGACCTCTGGGACAATGTTAAATGCACGAAAATTCGAATTATAGGGGTCCCAGAAGAAGAAGAGAAAAAGAAAGGGACTGAGAAAATATTTGAGGAGATTATAGTTGAAAACTTCCCAAATATGGGTAAGGAAATAGTTAATCAAGTCCAGGAAGCACAGAGAGTCCCATACAGGATAAATCCAAGGAGAAACATGCCAAGAAATGTATTAATCAAACTATCAAAAATTAAATACAAAGAAAAAATATTAAAAGTAGCAAGGGAAAAGCAACACATAACATACAAGGGAATCCCCATAAGGTTAACAGCTGATCTTTCAGCAGAAACTGCAAGCCAGAAGGGAGTGGCAGGACATATTTAAAGTGATGAAAGGGAAAAACCTACAACCAAGATTACTCTAGCCAGCAAGGACCTCATTCAGATTTGATGGAGAAATTAAAACCTTTACAGACAAGCAAAAGGTAAGAGAATTCAGCACCACAAAACCAGCTTTACAACAAATGCTAAAGGAACTTCTCTAGGCAGAAAACACAAGAGAAGGAAAAGACCAACAATAACAAACCGAAAACAATTAAGAAAATGGTAATAGGAACATACATATTAATAATTACCTTAAATGTAAATAGATTAAACGCTCCAACCAAAAGAAATAGAGTGGCTGAATGGATACAAAAACAAGACCTGTATATATGCTGTCTACAAGAGACCCACTTCAGACCTAGGGACACATACAGACTGAAAGTGAGGGGATGAAAAAAGATATTCCATGCAAATGGAAATCAAAAGAAAGCTGGAGGAGCAATTCTCATATCAGACAAAATAGACCTTAAAACAAAGACTATTACAAGAGACAAAGAAGGACACTACATAATGATCACGAGATCAATCCAAGAAGAAGATACAACAATTTTAAATATTTATGCACCCAACATAGCAGCATGTCAATACATAAGGCAAATGCTAACAGCCATAAAATAGGAAATCGACTTTAACACAACCATAGTAGGGGACTTTAACACCCCACTTTCACCAATGGACAGATCATCCAACATGAATATAAATAAGGAAACACAAGCTTTAAATGATACATTAAACAAGATGGACTTGATTGATATTTGTAGTACATTCCATTCAAAAGCAACAGAATAACTTTCTTCTCAAGTGCTCATGGAACATTCTCCAGGATAGATCATATCATGGGTCATAAGTCAAGCTTTGGTAAATTTAAGAAAACTGAAATCGTATCAAGTATCTTTTCTGACCACAACGCTATGAGACAAGATATCAATTACAGGAAAAAATCTGTAAAAAATACAAACACATGGAGGCTAAACAATACACTACTTAATAACCAAGAAATCACTGAAGAAATAAAAAAATACCTAGAAACAAATGACAATAAAAACACGACGACCCAAAACCTATGGGATGCAGCAAAAGCAGGTCTAAAAGGGAAGTTTATAGCAATTACAATCCTACCTCAAGAAAAAAGAAACATCTCAAATAAACAACCTAACCTTACAACTAAAGAAATTAGAGAAAGAAGAACAAAGAAAACCCAGAGTTAGCAGAAGGAAAGAAATCATAAAGATCAGATCAGAAATAAATGAAAAGGAAATGAAGGAAATGAAGGAAAGATCAAAAAAACTAAAAGCTGGTTCTTTGAGAAGATAAACAAAATTGATAAACCATTAGCCAGACTCATCAAGAAAAAAAGGGAGAAGACTCAAATCAATAGAATTAGAAATGAAAAAGGGGAAGTAACAACTGACACTGCAGAAATACAAAGGATAATGAGAGATTACTACAAGCAACTCTATGCCAATAAAATGGACAACCTGGAAGAAATGGACAACTTCTTACAAATGCACAACCTTCCGAGACTGAACCAGGAAGAAATAGAAAATATGAACAGACCAATCACAAGCACTGAAATTGAAACTGTGATTAAAAATCTTCCAACAAACAAAAGCCAAGGACCAGATGGCTTCACAGGCGAATTCTATCAAACATTTAGAGAAGAGCTAACACCTATCCTTCTCAAACTCTTCCAAAATATAGCAGAGGGAGGAACACTCCCAAACTCATTCTATGAGGCCACCATCACCCTGATACCAAAATCAGACAAAGATGTCACAAAGAAAGAAAACTACAGGCCAGTATCACTGATGAACATAGGTGAAAAAATCCTCAACAAAATACTAGCAAACAGAATCCAACAGCACATTAAAAGGATCATACACCATGATCAAGTGGGGTTTATCCCAGGAATGCAAGGATTCTTCAATATACGCAAGTCAATCAATGTGATACACCATATTAACAAATTGAAGGAGAGAAACCATATGATCATCTCAATAGATGCAGAAAAAGCTTTTGATAAAATTCAACACCATTTATGATAAAAAACCCTGCAGAAAGTAGGCATAGAGGGAACTTACCTCAATATAATAAAGGCCATATATGACAAACCCACAGCCAACATCGTCCTCAATGGTGAAAAACTGAAAGCATTTCCACTAAGATCAGGAGCAAGACAAGGTTGCCCACTCTCACCACTCTTATTCAACATAGTTTTGGAAGTTTTAGCCACAGCAATCAGAGAAGAAAAAGAAATAAAAGGAATCCACAATGGAAAAGAAGCTGTCACTGTTTGCAGATGACATGATACTATACATAGAGAATACTAAAGATGCTACCAGAAAACTACTAGAGCTAACCAATGAATTTGGTAAAGTAGCAGGACACAAAATTAATGCACAGAAATCTCTTGCATTCCTATACATTAATGATGAAAAATCTGAAAGTGAAATTAAGAAAACACTCCCATTTACCACTGCAACAAAAAGAATAAAATATCTAGGAATAAACCTACCTAAGGAGACAAAAGACCTGTATGCAGAAAATTATAAGACACTGATGAAAGAAATTAAAGATGATACAAATAGATGGAGAGATATACAATGTTCTTGGATTGGAAGAATCAACATTGTGAAAATGACTATACTACTCAAAGCAGTCTACAGATTCAATGCAATTCCTATCAAACTACCACCAGCATTTTTCACAGAACTAGAACAAAAAATTTCACAATTTGTATGGAACACAAAAGACCCCGAAAAGCCCAAGCAATCTTGAGAAAGAAAAACAGAGCTGGAGGAATCAGGCTCCCAGACTTCAGACTATACTACAAAGCTATAGTAATCAAGAAAGTATGATACTGGCACAAAAAACAGAAATATAGATCAATGGAACAGGATAGAAAGCACAGAGATAAATCCACACACATATGGTCACCTTATCTTTGATAAAGGAGGTAAGAATATACAATGGAGAAAAGACAGCCTCTTTAATAAGTGGTGCTGGGAAAAGTGGACAGCTACATGTAAAGGAATGAAATTAGAACACTCCCTAACACCATACACAAAAATAAACTCAAAATGGATTAAAGACCTAAATGTAAGGCCAGAACTATAAAAGTCTTAGAGGAAAACACAGGCAGAACACTCTATGACACAAATCACAGCAAGATCCTTTTTGACCCACCTACCAGAGAAATGGAAATAAAAAGAAAAATAAACAAATGGGACCTAATGAAACTTCAAAGCTTTTGCACACCAAAGGAAACCATAAACAAGACCAAAAGACAACCCTCAGAATGGGAGAAAATATTTTCAAATGAAGCAACTGACAAAGGATTAACCTCCAAAATTTACAAGCAGCTTGTGCAGCTCAATATCAAAAAAACAAACAACCCAATCCAAAAATGGGCAGAAGACCTAAATAGACATTTCTCCAAAGAAGATATACAGATTGCCAACAAACACATGAAAGGATGTTCAACATCACTAATCATTAGAGAAATGCACATGAAAACTCCAATGAGGTATCACCTCACACCAGTCAGAATGGCCATCATCAAAAAATCTAGAAACAATAAATGCTGGAGAGGGTGTGGAGAAACGGGAACCCTCATACACTGCTGGTGGGAATGTAAACTGATACAGCCACTATTGAGAACAGTTTGGAGGTTCCTTAAAAAGCTAAAAATAGAACTACCATACAACTCAGCAATCCCAGTACTGGGCATATACCCTGAGAAAACCATAATTCAAAAAGAGTCATGTACCACAATGTTCATTGCAGCTTTATTTACAATAGCCAGGACATGGAAGCAACCTAAGTGTCCATCGATAGATGAAAGGATAAAGAAGATGTGGCAAATATATACAATGGAATATTACTCAGCCATAAAAAGGCATGAAATTGTTATTTGTAGCAAGGGAGATGGACCTAGAGTCTGTCATACAGAGTGAAGTAAGCCAGAAAGACAAAAACAAATACCATATGCTAACACATATGTATGGAATCTAAAAAAAAAGAAAGATCATGAAGAACCTAGGGGCAAGATGGGAATAAAGACGTAGACCTACTAGAATATGGACTTGGGGACATGGGGAGGGGGAAGGGTAAGCTGGGACAAAGTGAGAGAGTGGTAGTGTATATATGGATATATATACACTACCAAATGTAAAATAGATAGCTAGTCGAAGCAGTCGCATAGCACTGGGAGATCAGCTCAGTGCTTTGTGAGCAGCTAGAAGGGTGGGATAGGGAGGGTGGGAGGGAGGGAGACGCAAGAGCGAAGCGATATGGGGATATATGTATAACTGATTCACTTCGTTATAGGAGAAACTAACACACCATTGTAAAGCAATTATACTCCAATAAAAACGTTAAAAAAAAAAAAGCATAAGAGGAGCTGGAAGGAAGAGTTAACACCTTGTCTTCCTGAAGACAGAATTATCTGAGTCTGTCAAGAATGGGGAGTCACTACAGAGAAAACCTGTTAAGCCTTTAAATATATTTAAGATGTTTAAAATAACTTTAATTGGTGTTCCCATTTTCTCAGTCACTCTGCATTTCCTCATGACACCTTTCACCATTGGAGAATGGAGCATATCTCATACTGGATAAAATTACATTACAGGGGCTTCCCTGGTGGCGCAGTGGTTGAGAGTCCGCCTGCCGATGCAGGGCACACGGGTTCGTGCCCCGGTCCGGGAGGATCCCACATGCCGCGGAGCGGCTGGGCCCGTGAGCCGTGGCCACTGGGCCTGCGCGTCCGGAGCCTGTGCTCCGCTCCGCAACGGGAGAGGCCACAACAGTGAGAGGCCCGCGTACCACAAAAAAACAAAACAAAACAAAAAAAAAATTACATTACATGTGCACCTAGCCTATAAACAATCAACCTGTACAAGCATCTTAAAAATAAACAAACTCAAACCCATTTTTCATATTATGTAGGCCCTAGGCAAATCCAACCACTTCACTTGATGCTATTTTAAAAATCTGTTTGTGCAGAATGACAAAGCCATATAGTGGTAAAGAGGTTAATACTTATAGGATTTTCAAGATAATTTTGACTCTTTCGACTAGATATCTAGCAGTACCTTTGCCCTGTCTTTAGCATCCCCTAGCATAAAATGAGAATCCACAGGAATTTAAACCTGGAATTAGATCATCTGAAGAAGAAAATCTGATTCTTTCTTTTTTTTTTTTTGATGCATGTCAGAAGTAGCACATATACAAGAATACAATAAACAAAATTCAGAAGGTATTCCTCTAATTCCTACTAAAACTATCACAAATGAGCTCTAGAGTTTTCTTTGTCTAAAAAAAATCACAAATTACTGGGTCTAAATGACTCTGACCATCATTTAATATGTCTTATCCCATAATTTTCTTATTCCATATTTATCCCAAAAATGTAAATAAGAAAATTAATGCGTCAGGAAAGAAAACACCAGAACAGTAGTGAAGCCACTAACTATCAGCTATTATAAAAATGTTACAAGACCTAAAGGAAATCATGATTATAGAAGTAAAGGAAGCTGTGATGACAATGTCTCATCAGAGAGTGTCAGTAAAGATATAGAAATTATTTTTAAAAAGAACAAAATGGAAATGCTTGAGTTAAGAAGTATCATAACCAAAATGAAACATTCACTAGTAGAAAGTGAAAAGATAACCCACAGAATGGGAGAAAATTTTTGTAAATCACATATCTGATAAGGGAAATATCTAGAGTAGGTAAAGAATTCCTAGAACTCAATAATCAAATGATAATAATCCAATTTAAAAAATGAGGAAAGGATCTTAACAGACATTTATTCCAAGATATACAAATGACCAATAAGCACACACAAAAAATGTGCCACATCTTTAAGTCACTAGGGCAACGAAAATCAAAATCACAGTAAGATACTCTTTCACATCCACTAGTATGGCTATAATCAAAAAGACAGATAAGAAAAAGCTTTAGTGAGGATGTGGGGAAATTGGAATCCTCACACACTGATGGTGGAAGGTAAAACTGTGCAGCCTCCTTAGAAAGCAGTCTGACAATTCCTTAGTTAAACATAGAGGTACCTCATGATCTAGCAAGTAACTGTAATTTTGTATCATGGTTTCTGTTGTCCATTTTTGATTAACTTATTTTATTGATAAAATCACACCTACATATTTTCAATTTAATACGGTTTGAAATCAAGTAAGTTAACGCCTTTTCCCGGTAACATTATTAGCTGGCGTAGTGAGTCTTTAATACCAATTGGTATCATTCATCAACAGTGTCCTGTCTTTAACAGATTCTCTGGTTCAAGATGACTAATGTTGATGTGGCTGACAAGAGAACTGGGCATAATTTTGAGTTTTCTTCTGAACCATGAGTGAAACACTGAATTATATTCAGTGCCATGTTTTGTTAAGCCGTTTTCGTCTTGGAAAATTGGCAAACATTGAGTAGTATGTATAGTGATTCTCTGACAACTAAAATATATGATTAAGCCTGCCAGATCACAGAGTTTACAGTAGGATTTTTAAAGCTTGCATTTCATCTGCATATATTTCCAAAGAAATCCCTATGTGTTGATACATTTTCTAAAGTTTTCACTAAATACCAAACAATAAATCTATTATTATCTGTACTAATTGGCTATACTTAGGCTGAGTAGAAAGTTTTCCTTAATGATCCCTTCAAAATTTCAACCTTACTGCTGGCATTTAGTGAATGTCAAGATACTTAATTCAGGAGTGAACTTTCTGGTTTTTTCAAAAGGATTCTATTGTTATTGACTTTATCCTGATTAAAAAAAAAATTACCTCAAATCTTAGAAAATACATTTCTGGGTTCAGTAAATGTATTATTTTCTTAAAGTGACAAATCCTTCATGGGACTTTTTTTTTTCATCTTTTTTTCAAAATGTTAAGAAGAAAAACATTACTTGTTTAAATATACAGGTCTCATTGAACTACCCTAAAATAGAATGAGAACATGAGATGGTACCAAGCAGAAGCCAAAAGAGCTTTTACTTTGAGTTATGATTATGAACAATTTCCTAAGGAAATAAAAGCATGAGAATTTAGCATGTTAAAGTCATATAGTCACCATTATTTAAACTGCTGTCGATTGTCATAGTTCATCATTTGTCATATAGGGTTTATCTGATCCCTATACAGGAGAGGTAGCCAGGGAGAAGAGAGGGGGCAGGTCCATCTCTGGTGACTGCTTAGGTCCCTTAGAGCTTAGGAGGTAAAGGAGAACTGAGTGGCCAGAGGAGTTAGAAATCTTGTCCTAGGATGGGCCAATTATCAAAGCAGTTGGAGTCAAATTTTGTTCTTAAGTCCAAGAATTTAGCAAGAGACTTAAAGAGACAAAGACAAGACTGCTGCCAGAAGCCAAGTGGAAACCAGGATGGTTCATGAAGTGAGAACAACTGAGGGAGAGAGCAAACTGAAAAAAAGTTGATTGATTGATTGATTGATTTTTTCTTTCAAATATTTAATAACTACTTATTGAGTACCTTCAATATGCCAGGTCTAAAGTAGGATTTGGTGATATAATCATAAGCAACACTGGCACAATCTTTGACATCATGTGGTGTAGATTCTAAGAGAAAGAGAAAAATATAGTCCTGCTATTTCTAATAGTCCTGAAAATAAAGACAAATTACAATTATAAAGAGCGTTATAAAGGAAAAAGTTGTTAAAAGAACATGTAAGGAGGATACCTGACTTCTACATACTGCTTCTCTCAGGATCCCTTGCTTTCTCGTTTCTAGTTGGATTCAACCAATGGGAGGCACTTGTCCTGGACAGTGGGAGGAGTTAGTGGCACTTTGTTATGGTAACAAGAGGAAGTAAAGAGGAATCACTGGCTTGTGGGTGGTAAGAGGCATCAAGACAATTTCCAGTAATGAGGATGGTGTGCCAAAGGCCTGTTTTTGTTGTAAGCGTGTTGGTCTGTAGGGTAGACTTTTATAAATGCAGTGTTTGATGCAGTCACATTTATTCAGAGTTGGTTTTGACAGTTATGTTGCAATTTCAGACAGGATCCCTCATCATTTTGAGCTCTAATCTTCTTGAATTGGCACCCAATCATTCCAAAGCTGAGTAACACTCCATTGCATGGGAAGTTTTTTTTTTTTTTTTTTTTTTTTTAATAAACTCAGCTTCTCCTCTGAAGAACAAAAGTAGAGAAAACTTTAACTTAAGAGGGAATGGACCACTATTTTTGTTGGAGTGTATCAGAACTCAGGTCTTTACATATACTTACTCCTTTTTGCAACCTCATGGCTTTAAGTAACTTGTATATGTAGACGACTCACAATTTATATTTCTAGCCCTAACCTCGTAAGCTCCAGATTCATAACTAATTGCCTACTGGACATCCCGATTTGAATGTCTAATAGATATCTCATAATCAACATGTGCTAAACTGAGTTCCTGACCTCCCTCCTAATCAGCTCCACCCATAGATTTCTCATTTTTGTCAATGAAAACATCATGCTTTCAGTCATTCAAGT
The DNA here is from genome assembly GCF_937001465.1 of Orcinus orca. Taxonomy (NCBI): domain Eukaryota; kingdom Metazoa; phylum Chordata; class Mammalia; order Artiodactyla; family Delphinidae; genus Orcinus; species Orcinus orca. The sequence goes on along the minus strand of NC_064562.1, from coordinate 107,021,315 downwards.
CAACAACACTGGAGTCCTTCATTAGGAACCCTGATGTCTCTACCTTCAGATCAGAGTTTTACCACTTCTCACCATCTCCACTGCTGCCACTCTGATCAGAGGTGTTATCTTCTCCAGCCCAAGTTCCTGTAATAACTTTATCATAGGTCTACATGTTTCTATCTCTACTCTCTATACATTCTGCTTTCAAAGCGGCAGAGTGAGACTTAACATGGAGTCAGATCATGTCACTTATCTGTTTAAAACTATGCAAGAGCCTCCAATTTCAGTTACTCAGCCAAAGTCCTTAAAATTGTCCACAAAGCCTTACATAATCTGGCCTTCACTTGTCCCTCTGACCCTTTACTGCACTGCAACCATAAGAGCCTCCTTGAATGAACATGTTCCTACTCTAGATAAACTGTAATACAGGAGTGGAAAGTACATGTAATTCCCAGAGAGGACCTAGTGAGATAGCTGGAGGTGTCTCTCCTCCTCTCTCTCTCTTTCCATCCTTCCTTCCTTCTTACCTTTCTCCCTTGTATAATTCATTTGGTAAAACATTTAGTACCTTCTCATACATGTTATATGACTGATAAATGCTGGAGATAGGAAAATCAATAAAACCCTGGCATTCACAATTCAGTAGGGAAAACTCTTATGTAAACCAGCTAATGCAAAACAATGTAATAAGTGCAGACATAGAATTGTAGGATGCAGTTAAAAAATACCATGTCGAAGCTGGGAACAATAATTCTTTACCATATAAGATAATTCCAACCAGTGTAGTCTGGAAGCACCCAGGTATTCTACATTATATAGTGACTGGCAAGGAGCTCTACATGGTAAAAGTAGCCATGCCAAGGCTCTCTTATGTGGCATGAGTTAACCACTGAACTAAGTTCCTTTTGCCAGCTCTAGAACATTATAAATGCCTGTCATTATTTTTCTTTTCATGAACTAGGGACAATGATGGTTATAGGGAACATTGCCATCCTGAAATTATACTGAGTCTAGAAGCCTGAGGACAGGTCTAATCAAGACCTCTCTAAAGTACTTTGCAGAGTAAACAATAATTTGAGAACTAAATTGTAATCAAAGCTTGATGACTTTCTCTAATAAAGCAAAGTGCCCAAGGAAATAGAAAACCAAAGGCACATACACAGTATATTCCCTTCACTTAAAACAAGGTTGTTTTTACCCTTAGCATCCATGATAAAAAAGATTGGCAGGAATGTACATTGCAACTTCTATGGAAAACAGTATGGAAAAGAAATCCTACTTCTGGATATCTATCCAAAAGAAATAAAAACAGGATATCAAAGAGATATTTGCACCCCCATGTTCATTGCAGCACTATTCACAATAGCCAAGATAGGGAAACAACCTAAGTGTTGATCAATGAATGAGTGCATAAAGAAGATATATATATATATATATATATATATATATATATATATAAAATGTATATATACACACACACACATACACAATGGAATCTTATTCAGCTATTACAAAAGAAGAAATTCTGCCTCTTGGGAAAACATGGATGGACTTGAGGGCATTATGCTAAATTAAATAAGCTAGACAGAGAAAGACAAATACTGCCTGGTGTCACTTATACAAGGGATCTTAAAAAAAAAAAGTCAAACTCTTAGAAACAGAGAGTAGAAAAGTAGTTGCCAGGGACTGGGGGTGGAGGAAATAGGGAGAGGTTGATAAGAGGGTATAAACTTTCAGCTATAAGATGATTAAGGTCTGAGGATCTAATGTATAACATGATGATTACAGTTAATAACACTATATTGTATAATTGAAATTTTCTAAGAGAATCCAACTTAAATGTTCAGCCATAAAAAGGAACGAAATTGGGTCACTTGTACAGATGTGGATGGACCTACAGAGTGGATGGACTTACTCCATTCTCATACAGAGTGAAGTAAGTTATAGATTCTTAAATAACCCAGTCAAAATTAGACACGGGCTAAAGATGCACTTGAAAATCCCCTTAGGGTTCTGAAGAGCAGAGAGAGAAGTTTCTGTGGCCCATTGGGTGGGTTGAAATGCTTTCCTGCCCAGTAAAGGCCGAGGTAGACTAACCATGAACAATCACATTGGAGGGAAACCATTGAATCTAGTTCCTTCCCCTTGAGTCTCCATTGTTAGAGGCCCCTGGACTCCATCAGGGAGGTCACTGTCAGAAGTGTACCTAATTACACTGGTTGGTGAGCATCCTTAGGAAACACAAATGGCCCACACGTCCCCACGTTGGCCTTCACGCTTTTACATTGATGTGGGAGCCTTTAATTGCATAGAGGCCTCTGACTGGATGTAAACAATGACTTTTTTCAGTCAGATTTACTCATTGTTATTTTACCTGAACTCCTATCATATAAAAAAATTTAGTGTTAATAGCTCACACAACTTCTATGTCCCCAACACTCATTATTGAGTTATCTCCATAGAAGTAAGACTTGAACTTTGGAGTTTTATCTTTTTAAATGATTCAGTGGGAGACTTCATCTAATACCAAAAGCATTTAACAGTCTGTTTCTCACTCTTAGTCAAACCACACATGAGATGACTGACTTAACGAATGTTTTGTCTAACTGGAAGATCTCAGGACTTAGATTGTTTGCTTTTATCATTACCATTTTTACTTATAATAGCACTAATAATAACAAATTATATTATATATATTTATATATAATTTATATAATAATAATAAATGTGACAACTGCTTCAGAAGCTCAAAAAATGTGTACTAAATAATTGCTACTAGATTGAAATGTCTGTTGATTAGAATTTATGTAACTGAACTAGGATAAAAGGGACTCCAGTATTATCTGTTTTGTTTGTTTACTATAGTAAACACAGTCGATATCTTAGCCATATCCCCTTGACCTATCCTGGAAGCCACCTAAGACACTACAGCTGCCTGAGGGTGCTCCCTGAGCCCAGCAAAATGCCTACCACGGATGTAATGGCATGGGAGCAACCCTCACCCAACACCCAACAAGAGACAGCAACTGTCCCACTGGGCAGGACTCTGAGAGGTTCTCCACGAGACTAAGCCTCACACGCCCATATACGCTTTACTAACCTTCCCTTCTTCCTTGTGCCCCCCTCTCATTCTTTCAGATGGCTTCCTGGGGTCACATCCAAAACAAACTCCTTGCACCTACATGCTTGTCTTGGTATCTAATTTCAGGGGCACAGAGAGGGGAAGCTTAACCAAGACATTTACTTGTTAATTTTTTGAGATTTATCGAATCCTTGCTCTGACCCACGCATCTTTCCTTTATTACGTCTGAATCCTCAGCAACAGTAGTTCTATTATTATAATACTCATTTTACAGAGGATAAATTGAAGTTTAAAGGGATTAAGATAACGTATAAATCATAGCAGGTGGCAAAGCTTAGAATCAATTTCTATTCTTCTATTGCTTTTATTGTTTTACTACCATCCTTTGCTTTTATGGGGTGAGGGCTGATCAATAAAGTGAACACAGACTAACTGTTGTTATATAGTTACATTCTCTAAAGTTCAAATTTCTGAGTGGGTTTTGACCTATAGGATACAAAGTTGTGTCTTTCTATGACACATGCAAAGAAGGCTCCTCTTTGCTGGACAATCTCCCATTGACTCTGCACCTCCCTGCTCCCTGCTCTTGGCTTCATTTTCATTAGATGGAAAATGAAAAGCCTTGATCTAAATGATCTTTAGGATCCATTAAAGAGTTAATGTTATACAAACCTGAGTGGTGCGTAGTCTACTCCCTCTGGCCAATCCTATTGCTCTAGTGTTTTTCTTAGGTTGAATTCTCTTTATAACCACTTCTAAAGCAGAGATTGGCAAACTTTTTCTATAAAGCGCCAGACAGAAGATATTTCAGGCATCGCGGTCCTTAAGGTGTCTGCTGCAATTACTCAATCCTGCCATTGCTGTTGGAAAGCAGCAAAAGACAATACAGAAACGAATGGGTTCCAAGGAAACTGTTTACTAAAATACGCAGCACAGCCTCTGGACGGTCTCCACGTAGCACACAGAAAACACTTCCATGAGGCCCTCATGTCAAGATGTGGCAGATGAGAGATGGCAGGAAAATTCCAAACAGCGCTTTTATTTTCTGTCTTCTTGCTCTCCTAGAAACTTTGGTGATCCTTCTCTTACAGCCCCTCAAAAAAACGAAGAAAAAGAAAGTTCTTATGTGTCTTTCTTGTCTGAGTCTATCTGAGCAGCTTCTGTTTGACAGGGAGTGTTTTGAGTTTGTGTTTGTGCTGGGCTTAAAGGCCAAGAACAGTCAATACTCAATGGCACTGTCATCTGGAGAGCTGGAGAACATATAAATATTGCATTTGGGATGTATTTTCTTTTTGAACAAAGTTTCTGAGCAGGTTTGCTTGCTAAGGGTCTATTACTGGCATTTTCATTATAACCTCTCTAATACCAAGCTTTTTGAAAGGACTCATGACTCAGAACAAACATTTTTTTGAGTTTGAATGTGGCATACTTGATGTTATTCAAGAGATACATCTCTTTGTAGAAGCTTTCCATGGAAAATTCCCTGAGCCTTTTTTAGGGAGCCCAAAAGAACCTAAGAAAGAAATTGATGCCTCATGCTTGAATTTTTAGTCAGCTCTCTGAGCTGACAATGAGTAAACATAATCTAAAATTATTTCTGATCCAATTTTTATTGAAAATCTTTCCTGGACTAGTGATTTGTAATCAATGATAGTTAAGGAAACCTATCTAAGTATCTTAGAGCGGTGGAAAGATGAAACAGGCTTCCTTGTGAAGCAATGAGTTCCTTGTCATTAGATGTAATCAAGCAGATGTTGAATAACAACCCACCAATGATGCTGCTTAGAGGCTTTGCATTAGGTGAGGGTTTGAGCAAATAGGTTCCTAGAGCCCCACCTTCTCACCTGTTAGGAAAAACTGAGGATGGGGCCAGAAAATGTGTCTGGACTGCACATCCGCCTTCCTTCCCATTCCCTCCTTTAATTGGAGAAGCTTTGCTTTTACATAATTTACATTTTGGGCATTAAGGGTGCTTCCTTTAAAGAAAATGTTATACTAATAATAATTTTTAAAAATAAAATAAATTTTAAACCAGAAGAGATTTCAATTTTTTCTAACTCTTAAGATTTTTAAATTCCCTACAAGTAGGCTTTGACACATTCTAAATGTGAACTCTTCCCTTTCCATCTTTCTCCAAAGTGTCTCCTGATCTCCACTCAGTAAGCATGGAACCTGTTTATTCTTGGTAAATTTTATAGTCGACTTCCCATGAAAGAGTAGAAAATTCCCCACAGGTCTTCCATTCACAGGGAATAGCCATCAGGTTTAGGGTTTTGACCATCATTAATAAGTAAACTCTTCAAAAGTCAAGCAGAGCTGTGTTTACTGAGAACTCAGTCCTTTAGGGAAAAAAGGAAACCTTTAGTTAATATCCGACAGCCTACCGCATCTTGGCCTTAGGGGCACAGTATTTGTGCTGTTTCCTCACATGACTTTTAGATTTTTCTCCATCCTTAAAGCTGAGATTCTCTTAAATAAAAATAGAATCAGAGAGGAGTCGGGAGAGACTCTTCACTCTTTTTGTTAACATGACAGAAATTTATTTCTCTCTTAGGTAACAAAAGAGAATCAGTGAAAAGTAGGAAGGTATTAGCATAAAATAGGGAAAACCCCAAACATATTACCATCAAGTATGTATCAGATAGGATAGGTACTCAATGAAAATTCCCTGAATGAATACATGATTGAGGTCATTATTACACACATTCTATATTGAATCCTCCTATAAAAAGAAATAATTTGAAACAAATATCTTCTGATTTAAATATTGGGTGGATTTAAATATAAAAATCAATGTGGATTTTTATAGTAATTTGGGAAAACTGCTTCTAGTGGTAAACTTCAAAGCAATAAGCAGGCATTCAGCTTATGTAGAAACCACTACTGGTGACAAGTATTGATTTACTTATTGTGCAGGCTCTGAAGGAAACTACATATGTTTTCTGGCAAAAGCTAATGAATTTATGGGGAAAAGAAATTTGCTTTGTATGGCAAGTGTCCTAAACACATAATTACATGATAAACAAAAATATAATTCCATTTGGTTTTCTAAGTAATCCATGTTTTAAATTTTTGTGCAGGGCCATAGCAAAAAAAAAAGGAATCTATGTTTTTCATGTAAAACCTAACCAGTTGGCAGGCTAGAAAGGGGAAAATTTTTCATATACCATCACTAGGATTTAGTTCAAACTTATAAAACAGTCCCTTTCCTGAACCCTAGAGGTCTGGCATAGAACAGAACCAAACCTAATTATGTATCACCCTAAAGATTCATTAGGAGGATCACTTGTATCTGTTTGCCCATCAGTATTAAATGCAAATCTGCCAGAGGCTTCAGCTGTCCAGGATGGAGGCAGTTTGCCTCTTTAATAACACAGCTGTGTTGAGAATGGTCTCTCTGGGCTCTCTATGCTGTTCTGTTTTGTTTCCACTTTCAAATGCAGAGTGAATAAAATTAGAATGGCCTTTTTAACTTCAGCCAAAGTCTCGAATGCCTAAGATCGAGGGGTACCCCTGTCTTTACTCTGGTCTTCCTGAGCATGGTAGCCCATGATGCTTCTCAAAGTTGAGCTCTGGGTGGCTGGGACAGCCTTAGAAATCTTTAGTCCCCGCGATGGCTTCCGTCTGTCAGTCACCAGCGGAGGGACACATTAATTTTCAAGGCACGGCATAAGTTCCATCTGTTATCCTAAGTGTTAGTGGAGATTACATGCCAGACAAAAGACTTACTGAATGAATTAAAAGTAAATGTCACTTCCTAAAACTCAGCCTAGTCAACACAGCTTGGGGAAATATTTCCTTTCACCTGAGTTACAGCTATTGGGGTTAGGCAATATGGCAGTTTCAGACCTGGTTTTCAGCTGGAGAACTTCACAGCTGCCCTGCCGCCTGTGGTAGGATCATTGGACAGTTCTTTCTCACTTTCAATTTGCAGAGCCTATAAGGGTAAGCCTACGTGAGATCCATGAACAGCATGTTACAGTCCAACATGATCAATAGGAAACCTGATAATGGCCCAAAGCAATTCCCATCTCTTATCCCTGGCTCTCAATTACCTTTGCTTTTAATGGACATGAGTCCCGGCTGGCAGTTGCTGAGTTTCTCAGATGCGGTGTTTTGTGTGAGAGCATCGAGCTTCATTTCTCATCTCAGTGGCTAGTCGATTCCTGTTCTCATCTTTAATACACTGAAGAACAGATGCCTCTCTGATGAATTTGTCAGAACTGCTAGTTTCTTAAATATCGAATCATTTACCTTGCCTGCAACTCTCAAAGCTAATTTTAATATGTATCAAAAATATTTGTATCAAAAACAACCCAATCCAAAAATGGGCAGAAGACCTAAATAGACATCTCTCCAAAGAAGATATACAGATTGCCAACAAACACATGAAAGGAAGCTCAACATCACTAATCATTAGAGAAATGCAAATCAAAACTACAATGAGGTATCACCTCACACCAGTCAGAATAGCCATTATCAAAAAATCTACAAACAATAAACGCTGGAGAAGGTGTGGAGAAAAGGGAACCCTCTTACACTGTTGGTGGGAATGTAAATTGATACAGCCACTATGGAGAACAGTATGGAGGTTCCTTAAAAAGCTAAAAATAGAACTACCATACGACCCAGCAATCCCACTACTGGGCATATACCCTGAGAAAACCATAATTCAACAAGAGTCATGTACCACAATGTTCATTACAGCTCTATTTACAATAGCCAGGACATGGAAGCAACCTAAGTGTCCACTGACAGATGAATGGATAAAGAAGATGTGGCACATATATACAATGGAATATTACTCAGCCATAAAAGGAAATGAAATTGAGTTATTTGTAGTGAGGTGGATGGACCTAGAGTGTGTCATACAGAGTGAAGTAAGTCAGAAAGAGAAAAACAAATACCGTATGCTAACACATATATATGGAATCTAAAAAAAAAAAATGGTTCTGAAGAACCTAGGGGCAGGACAGGAATAAAGATGCAGACATAGAGAATGTACTTGAGGACATGGGGAGGGGGAAAGGTAAGCTGGGACGAAGTGAGAAAGTGGCATGGACTTATATATACAGTACCAAATGTAAAATAGATAGCTAGTGGGAAGCAGCCGCATAGCACAGGGAGATCAGCTCAGTGCTTTGTGGCCACCAAGAGGGGTGGGATAGGGAAGGTGGGAGGGAGACGCAAGAGGGAGGGGATATGGGGATGTATGTATATGTATAGCTGATTCAATTTGTTATAAAGCAGAAACTAACACACCATTATAAAGCAATTATACTCCAATAAAGATATTAAAAAAACATTTTGAGGTTAAAATATGACATTTCACTGATCATTCAAATATAAAAAGCAGAGTGGTTGAAATTGCCATGTGGTCTGTAGCAACAAGCAATAACAATCTTTGTCTACTATCTCTATGTGGCTCTGAGATTTACAGCAAACTAGAAATGAATAACAATCTTAGTTTCACAAGTTATGACTCATGTTCATATTCTAGTGGGTTGAGCAAATTCTTATTGGTGGTGATGTGTAGTCATTGGAAAGCCAAAAAATATACAATCTCTGACCTCAAGGCTTCATTAACTAGGGGGCTATACATATGGCAGAAGTAGAGACTGTTTAGGAAAAAATAAGGAAATAACATTTACTGAGACTAGACTATGTACTATTGTAGTGGACGGCCTCGGTGCTCTGCCTAGATCCCCTTGGGTCCCTGTTACCGGCTTCTAGAGCCTCTGGCTGCTTCAGTAAGCTTTTGCTTCCTCTAATGGCCTGCGTCTGTGACTCAGCTCCGGTGGATGGCCTTTGGGTTGCTGGAGCCCCTGTGTCCACAGGGGCAGAGAGTGGGAAGTGCCTTAGGTTTATGGCCTCACTGTACCCTGCAGCTACAATGATTACTGAGGGAGGAAAGAGGCCCAGCTATTTGCCTTAAGTTACAGCAAACTCTGAGCCGTAATTCGCACAATGGAGTTCCTCTCTACAAAATCATGCTGAGGCTGGGACTTCGCCTGAAATCATATCCTTGCTGGAGTTCTTCCCCTTCCCAACCTTCCTTCCCCCACTGCTTTCCTCCTTTCTCCTGGGAGCACTTCCTGAATAAATCACTAGCCCCTGAATCCTTGTCTCAGGGTCTGCTTGGGATACACTCTGCTGAACCTTTTACTTGTGCTCTATTACATATGCTATGCTTTTTGCATGTATTATATTACATATGCTATGCTTTTTATATTATACTGTATATGTAATCTGCACAATTCTGGGAGGAAATTGAGGATCAGTGATTTTAATTAACCTGCCCAATAACATAGAGCTATAAGGTATTAGAGTATGTGTCTCTTGAACCTAAGTCTTATTCCTTCATTTATTACATTTTATCCTCAGCATGGCAAAGTGTATGGAATGCATAAAGACTACTTTGGGAATAAATGCACTTGGAGATAGATGGCTTCCACACACTGGGTCTGATGAAAATGCTAACTTCTTACCAAGAAGATAACATTTGAGAAGGAAAAGATAAGCACAGGTTTGTTGTATTCTATGTTTGCTGAAAAAAGTTTCAAGCATCAAGCATATCTCTTGGCACTGGAAGCAAAATGAATCTTGAAAACTGCTATGTGAGTTGTTTCATGCTTACTTTTTAAAATAAAGTACTTGAGTTAGAAGTTACTAGATTCGCTGTAACATGGTGTTTGCTTGAAACAAATCTTTGCAAACACTAGATCAATAAAGTCGCCCCATGGCTGCCTACTAAGGAAGTTAACAAGCTTGGCAGAAAATGATAAACATCTAGAAAACCTTCAGTTTGAATATTTTATATCAAATTAGTTCAAATTAATGGCCTCAAATGGATAGAATTATAGTTCCCATTCAGCTTGATCTTTCTCATTAACTACTTCCACTGTGCCTCTGCCACAATTAGTTTTATAAAGTAGCCCTGAAAGCAAACAAAAGAAATGCTTACCACAACTTCCACAATAAAACATTCCTCTTAGATTGTCATTAAATTTACCCCGAAGATTCCATTATCTTTTGCTTTGTTTCTTTTTCGCCTTTGGTGCTTGGGGAATTCAGAGATGCCACAGCGGCAGGGCTGTTGATGACTCACACAAGTACTGCCTACCGTCTCACAGGGCCATGACTTTGAGACGGGCCTCATTCTCCCACTTTCCTGGAGCTTCCAGGTCAGACACATAAACACTGCCCACTTCACCTTCTGCTGAAGGGCTTCAAACGCCCTCACCAATATTAGGCAATGGCGATATGAGGGGTAAAAGTTCTGAAGTCAGAGTCCTACCGCACAGCTGGAGGAATGACTTATAAGGCATGAGACTCTCAGAAAATGGCTTGATAATCTCTAAACATTAGTTGAACAAATGCAGATTCAACTGATGCACATTAAAGGCTGAGGATTTTACAAACAGCTTTGTGAGGAAAGTGCGATTACCTCTCCAGTTTACAGGTGAGGAGTCTGAGATTGAAAACTTGCTCACTCCAATAAGCAGAAGAGCTGAGATTCAAAGCCATAAATCTCCAGTTTGAGCTCAGTGCCGCAGCTCCTTTATGATGAACCCTTGGCCTCAATGGTCCAAAATGGGAAAGGCTGCAACGTGAGAGGCCACAGGGAATTCTCCAAGTTCCCATCGCCATGTTTGCGTGGGTGAGTTGAGGCAGTTTTGCCAAATGCCTTAAAGTGAAGCCTAAAGTGGCAGACATGGGGTAGATATATCTGCAGAAACAAGCTTCGAGAGAGCAGCAGAAAATATTTTGTAGCCATCTACAGACTTATCACTTCTGAGCCCTGGAATCCCCTGTAAGAATCCAGTATTCTGTTCTATACTATTCTATTAATTTTTTTTTTAATTTTTTTTTTTTTTTGTGGTACGTGGGCCTCTCACTGTTGTGGCCTCTCCCGTTGTGGAGCACAGGCTCCGGACGCGCAGGCTCAGCGGCCATGGCTCACGGCCGCAGCTGCTCCACGGCATGTGGGATCTTCCCGGACCGGGGCACGAACCCGTGTCCCCTGCATAGGCAGGCGGACTCTCAACCACTGCGCCACCAGGGAAGCCCTATACTATTCTAATTATTAAACTCATTCTTTTGGGTGTCTTCTGTATGCCAGATCCCTGCCCTCAGAGCACCTACATTCTAATAGGAGAGACAAAATAAACTAGACAATTTCAGGTTGTTCTAACTGCTATTTTAAGGAGATAGAGTGATACAATGGAGAGTAACATTTCATGGGTCTTATTTATTTACATGTCTGCTTTCATTAACAGATTGTGAATTCCTGGGAGTGGTACTTTCGTTTTGTCTTCATCTTTGCATGCCTAATGTCTAGCATGATTTTAGATACTCAGTAAGTGGCCATTTAATGAATGAATAGACTAGTGAGCATAGGAAGCAGCCTATCAACAAGTGCTCCAAAAGCTTGCAAGAATGACTAGCTCAAAGGAAGGCCTATTTTCTCCATTTAAATTGAAGCCAAATGCTTTCAGACTTCCTGTCTTTAAAACATTTGGTGTTCCCATAATAAGAAGCAGACTTGACTGTCACATTTTCCACAAGTGGCCACTTCCCATGAACACTTTAAGGGGAACAAGGTCACAACTGGCTATTTTCCAACAAGGATTAAAAATAATTAAAAAGGAATATTGATTTGGGGCTTCAGGACCTAGGAGATTTGAGTTTCTTCGTTGGGTTTAGAAGGCAAGTTCACTGTCAAAATGTTGCAGCTGATCCTTTTACAGAAGGGAAAATGGTCACATTTTAAAAGTGCATCTTGATTTCTACCTTCTACTGAACTTTTAAAAGTTGTCTCAGACCTTAAATCAAAGCACTGTTTTCACAGTATAACCATACTCTTCTTTATTGTAGTGCTGCTTTAGGCAGGATATATATGAAAAATAAGTTTAAAAGAAACAAACAAAGGTATAATCTGCACTTCAGCTTAATCTTGACCAAACCAAAATCTGAAGTTACTAAGGATTAATGAATGTGATCTCAGGCACCTGAAAATACAAAAACAGGACTCAAAGTGTGTAGACAGAAATGACCAGAGAGGCTTTCAAATGCCTCATCCAAAAACATCTGGAGTTCTTTTTCAAATAGCATGTATTTCCCTTTTCATCTATCTTACTATTTTGATTAACTTTCTTCATGTGATAAGATAAATGCATTTTTTTTCTTGAAATGGAACTCAGTTTTGAAGAACATAAAAATTACCATATAGGACTTCCCTGGTGGCGCAGTGGTTGAGAGTCCGCCTGCCGATGCAGGGGCCACGGGTTCGTGCCCCAGTCCAGGAAGATCCCACATGCCACGGAGCGGCTGGGCCCGTGAGCCATGGCCGCTGAGCCTATGCGTCCAGAGCCTGTGCTCCGCAACGGGAGAGGCCACAACAGTGAGAGGCCCGCGTACCGCAAAAATAAATAAATAAATAATTACCATATAATGCCTGACCAGTCAACGTTCTACCTATCTTTATTTTCTCAGCTTGTCTTCTTCAACCTGTAACCCCTAATACTCTTTTAGCTTCAACCCTAAAGTTTTGTAGCAAGGATATCTGACAATGTATATGAATATCCGAAGATACAAAACAGTGAGAATTGATACTGTATAGTGAGATAGTGAGGATTTCAGATATTGAATATGAACATCTGACATGTTCTAGATAGACTGCTGACTCTTAGTGAAATTAAGCAGTTTTATTGGACTTCTCTTTTGGCCTGTAAATTTCATGAAAAACTGGCCCATTAGCGAGAGTCAGCAATCATTATATGCACCCTTTCTACTTTCCTTGTTCAATGAAGTGTTCTATCAGAGGTTTCTCAGACAGTCTCAAACTTAAAGATTTAACTTCACATTTCCAAAAACTAACCATGCAAAGCAATTTCAAATTAAAGTAATTGAATTTGGATTATGGAGCAAGCAAGCCAGAAGAAGGGCCTTCTCAAATAAGCAACTGTTCATATTTCAAAAACTGCACATTTGCGAAACACACAAATACAGTTTCACTCTCTGTATTCTGTTTGCTACTGACCACAAATTTGTTGCAATCAGATAGAAAAATCTGATTTCATCCTAGGGAAGTCCAAGAAGCCAGAAAAGATGATGATGATGACAAGAAACTAAACATTTTGGTCTGCAAAGCAACTAGAAGGAAAACAACTTTAGAGAAAACATGGGACCATAAGCAGACAGCATGTATACATATCTGGGAAGCAAATATTATTTATCTAAATGAAACATATTGTGGATTTGGCAGCCAACAGCTTCTGTGATGAAATCAGCATCAAGTAGAGGAAGCAGGAATCAGGAGAATTGGGTTTGATGTTAGCCCTGCCACTTCCTGCTGTTCCCTTACCTATAAAATAGACAAGATACCTAATCTTCTTGGGGGGCAGGTGAAAGGATTAGATTAGATGATCCAAGAGCAAAAGCCAACACAGTGCTGCAACAGGCCACATGCTCAGTCAACATCGATCTCCATTCTCTGCCTCCCTCCTCTGGGCATACCTTCGGACTGTTTCAGGTCTCAGTTTCCACACCTGTAAGATGGGAACAGTTCTAAAGGTATTGTTTGTTTCCCTATGATTCTAAAAGGAGGGTCAGAATGTGACCTCACAATGCTACAATTTTGTTTGGGGGAAAATAAAAAAGACAGAGATATGTATTATGACCCTAGAAAGGAGAGGGGAAGACTTTTCCTTAAGAGGAGAAATCAGAGTTCTAAGTGACACTAATGTATTATAACCATGGAGAATTTACTATCTAGGCAAATTGATTCAGCTCGCGTTCCATGTTTAAAGGCTTTACTAGGCTACCTAGAGGAACATTCAATATATTTCTGTATTCTGTCTACATTGCGGAGATTATTTCATAAGTAGTTACTGGAGGTGTTTCTAAGCACCAAGAAAGAGCCAAATTGTCAGGAAAGAAAGTTATCTTGGTCTGTGACAGCACAGCAGTCTCTGTAATCCTTAGATTTACCTAAAGTGGAAAGACATTCTTATTTAACTAATTCCATTAAATTAAAATAATACAAATGGATCATGACATAGAGACAAACAATGTTTTTTAGAGGTATGCTTTACTTTGTACTTGTTTTTTAAATACAGAGTAGAAGAAGAAAATAGAGCAATTTTTTTGGAAGCCTGATATGTGCCAGAAAATGTAGGGATTTTTTCAGATAAATAATATCAAAATAACCATTTATGTATCAAGTATTGTGCCAAGTGTTTTGCATGCATTGTGTCCCTTCATTCTCATATGCATAGGAGGAAACTGACGCACAGAAAGGGAAATTTGCTAAAGATGGCCAAAACTCAAATCCAGTGGACACAAAATCCACTACATCTCACTGCTGTACTATGCTGTCCAGAACACTTACCAAAACTTCCAACAAAATGTCATTGGTTTCCACTGGGTGGATTAAGATTATAGCTGGGTTAGATCAATCACATGTCATAATTCTGGAGTTGACGTTCTCCTCCAGAGTCCTGGCAGATATGACCTCCGCAAACATCTGCTGAAAACTTTATGACTGGCCCCGCCCACAGCTGGATGATCCTAACAGAGTCTCTCACAGAATCCATAGCATCTCCTGGAAGGGGCAGTTGCCAGCTTCCTGCTCATTTAGCTCACTCTTATCTCCCCAACAATCTTTCTCCATATCACTGTTGTAACATTCTTATTTGAATTCTCCAATAAATGATCTTATTGCCTCAGTTTTCTCACCAATAATTACCTCCTAAATAAGTTGCACCTGTGTTCCATCCCTTCCCCTGTTGAAAGAAATTCAGACTTGCCCTCAAATGTCCCCATAGCAAGAACTCTAACCCCCTAAACTGCCAATATTTACCTCCAAATCCACTTGCCAGGATATATCCGGTCCCCCTTCTGGCGACACCTTTCCTCTGCCTTCTTGTTCACCCCTTTCTCTATTATCTAAGTCACTTTGATGAGTCTGTGGATTTCTCTTGCCCTGGGTATCTTCCTCCCACTACTCCTCAACACTGTTGAGTGATCCTTACATTGCTAGGGATTAAATGTGGGACCACCGGCTTTTTCACCTGATTAACATTCACCTTTAAAACATTGGGATAATCATCACAGTTCGCACATCGCAGGTTTGTGGTAAGGATAAATGAGATCATGCATCTGGAAGGGACTTTGAAGGTTTATACAAATCTAAGACATCCTCATTATTTATTATGGGATTTATGTATTTCCCAACAAAGGGGATACATAATTTTTTCTTTTCTTTTCTTTTTTTTTTTTTTTGCGGTACGTGGGCCTCTCACTGTTGTGGCCTCTCCCGTTGCAGAGCATAGACTCCGGACGCGCAGGCTCAGCAGCCATGGCTCACGGGCCCAGCTGCTCCGCGGCATGTGGGATCTTCCCGGACCGGGGCACGAACCCGTGTCCCCTGCATCGGCAGGAGGACTCTCAACCACTGCGCCACCGGGGAAGCCCCCTACTCTTATTATCCCTCTCCATGGCCTCTGTACAACTCCAGAGCGTGCTGGATTTGGTTTTGGTACCTTTTCCTTGTTTCCCACGTGTAGATTTTGTGACCTCTTCCTCATTAAGTAAGACAATTGTACTTCCTTAGCAGTGTCTGGTTTAAATGCCACCTCCACTTGGGAGGCTTTTATGATGACTCCAGGCATCATTGATCAGGCAACTCAACAGGATTATTCATTATTCTGTCCTGAATTTTAATTGCCTGTATTCCATAATTATCATACACATACCACATCATCAAATTCAACTGTGATTTCCTAGGGAAAATTAATGCCTGAAGATGCTCTTGATAGGCTTAATGGTTCATGAAAAAAATAATGTATAGAGAGTACCTATATATAGTAGATGTCCAGCTAAAAATGGCACAGAAAAATGACTGAAAGGTAATATGACATTGTGTATTCCTAACAAGAAAAAGTACAAAAAAATCAATTCTCATTATTTGTAGTAGCTATGTTCTATAAAATTGTTGTGAACACTGAATCAGCAAATATTGAACCACTGCTCTAGGAAAAATACAGGGTTAGGGTCCTGTGAGCCCCTGGTTACAGGATTTTCATCAACCACTCAATACATAACCTTGTTTTATGTGTACCTCTATTTAAGGTTACCTTCTTTAATATATGTTGTTAATTCATTAGCATTGAGTTCATAGCCAACAACACTGTAACCCATACCTGAACAAAGCTTATCTAACACACGTATTTTCTCCATTAAGTACCTCATAACCTTATAAAGCACAGGAAAACTAGACAGCACTCCAGCGCTCCACGTGGGGACCATCTTAGAGTGGAATCACCAACAAAAAAGCACAAAAATGTAAAAAACGTGGAGCTAAATATATAGTGAAAAGGATACTTGTTTACAGTGTGAGAATTGAAAACAGAAGTCAGAGCAGCACCTTGTTCAATCTCGGCTGGAAATGTGTATATCAGACTCAAATTTTCCACATTCTATGGATGTCCACAATGATTGTGAAAGTGCCATGAGTATGGATGCTGGGGTTACAAATAAATTTCAGCAAGTTGATGAGTTTGCAAATATGGAATATATAAATACTGAGCACTGGATGTATGTATAAAGAAAAAATGGAAGGCACTGTGTAATGTCTTTAAAAGTGACTTTTAGTGTCTTTTAGATTATTATTATTGAATAGGCATTCCTTTAATACTCAGAAGGATACATGTTTAAAAGTTTTGTCAGCCACTTTGGTTTCATCATCTAAATTTCAAAAGAAGAGAAAGAAAATCCTGCTCTCAGAGATTACCAATAAAATTCTTTTTCAAGGTGATATAGGGAAAAGGTCAAAGTGGGCTCAGATCTATAGTCACATCCAGCTTCCACTCTTACAACCATCTAACTGTTGGCAAGCCACACAGCTAGCTGAGTTCTAGTTTCCTTAACTTTGTGTGAAGCCTTTCTCCTTGAATCTCCCTCAGTACATTGCACTTCCTCTCTCTCCTAAAGGGTTTTTGAAGTTCATGGTTAGTGTTTGTGTGTCCTAGTATAGTGCTTCTCAAGTTTTAATGGGCACACAAATCCCCTGGGGATCTTGATCAAATGCAGACTGATTCAGTAGGTCTGGGTGGGACCTCAGATTCTGCATGTCCAGCAAGCACCCAGATGCTGCTGACGCTGATTTATGGACCACACTTTGTGTAACAAATTCCTGCAAAATTTCAAGGGACTTCTAATCTCCACGATCTGCTTTGTCACAAAATATTTCCTTTCTTCCATTTTTCACTAGCTTTTATTTATTGACCAAAGCTCTGAATCCTAAGCATAAGAAGCCTCATGCAATTAAAGGGAGAATCACAGTCCAAAATTGCTAACAACTCTTTTGGTTTCTCTATGCTACTCTCCTCTTGGATCCACTGAGCATAGACTGTACGTAAGTTTAGACGAAGGGCACATTTAAGACCTATTCTTCAATAATATAGATGATGTAAAATCATAGCTCTCACATGCATATTTTAACCATTAGGGAAACAGAATCGTGGAAAAATGAACAGAGAAACCTGAAGAGGGAAAAAACATGAATAATGAGTTAAAAATACAATTTGCCTTTCAAATAGAAATAATATCTGCCGTTTATTGGGCACTTCCCATGTGCCAGGCATATCATTACATGCGTAATGAAATTCTCTAGCAATGAGTGATTGATTATCTGAGTAATTTGATAAACTTAGGCAGCTACTGCCTTTGTTTTGTGCTATATGACACTGCTGGATTTTTTTCAATGACTGTGAAGTGGCAGGCATTTAAATAGGAGAATGGGGAATTTTAATTTGATATGATTGACAAGATGTTTGATGGGGTTGTCACAATGACAGCAAATTTTCAATGCATTTATTGGAATTACCTGGGCTGACTGAAATTCAAAAGGCAGTTGGAAATGTTTTCATTCACACTGACCTATTTTGAGTGCAAAGCAAAGGAAAAGAATAACATGACATGGAATTACCAAGATTCCTAGGAAGAAAACGCTGTGGTCCAATTTGTGTTGAGGAATGAGGAGAATCACATATAGAAGATGACTGGCCATATTGAAAAGACCTAAAGTGGATCTCGTAGAGCAAAAGAACAAAGCCTTGGACACCAGTACAGAGAAGGGTCGAACCACTGAGATCTCTTAAAGTTCTTATTATTTTGCAGAAACATATTATAAAATATGGATCTTGACTTCTTACTCAATTTTTGTTCTGGCTGGAAAGGTGTTAGTTCATTATGTGTTGACATTTCTGTTTTGAGTTTCAAACTCAGAGTGGTAAACAGAATAGAAGAAGGTAGGCTCTAGACTTTTAAATCATCAGGACATTCTGTTTGAAAAATGAGAGATCTTTGAGGGAGAGAGTTACTGGCTAATTTATTAAAGATAAAATATGTATTTTATATATTTTTACTTAAAGCCTAATGAGATCTCTTGTACCCTGCCACTGTAAGAGCATGAGCCCTAAGGAACAAAACACAAAAGGCATAATCTTAGGACTGTCACTTTCTCTACCTGTGAAAGTATCTACATGGGTTCTTATTAGTAATAATATATTTAAAAAATTAATAACATAAATTTCCAGTGGTTTTAGAATAGATTATTTTCTCACTGACAAAATACATATTATCTCTGTCATTATATTAAAGTTTATTTAGTGCATTGTGTCATCTCTTTTTCCAAGCCTTTTCTTGCCAGTACATTACTTTATCTCATCATGGTTTTTTCTCTTATCTTCTATAACAAGGCTTTGAGCATGAGGATAAGGGCTATGTCATGAGATTCTTGGGCTCCTCCAAAGTGCTTTTCATACAATGATTGGCATAGTCTCATGAGTACCAGTCTACATCATTAGTTATAATAAAATGATAGCTACAGTTTTATTGAGAATCCCCTATATGACAAATATTCTGGTAAGTTTTGTGCACATATAATTGATACTTCTTACAGTAACCCATCTATGGCAGCATCATTATTCCTTTTTGACATGTGAGGATATTAAATCTTGGAGAACTTAGTGATGAGTCTCATGTCACAGAAATAGTAAGCAAAAGATGGTTTTCTCTGGCTCCAAACATATCCATCATCACTGTGAGCTCTGGAGAAACATCTATCTAAGAAAATAGTATTTAAGAAAAATTTATAGTGTTATCTGCTGTGTTTAGTCTGCTGTTTTGTCAATCCTTTCTAATTCTACATGCCAAAGTCATTGCCAAACGTTATTATAAAGCTACCCCTACATCCAAAAGTGTGGGATAGTTTCCAAAGTTATTTGCTAAAAATATCCTGGCCTACATAATCTGGCTTTCAAGATCTTCCTCTGTTAGATAAGTCCAACATTATCTTTTCTTATTCTCCTTTAAAGCTCAACAGACCAGTTTTTTTAAAATGCTAGTATCATATGTATCCAAATATCAAGGGCATCTGCAACTCTCCAATATATATAGGAGGCAGTGTGGTGGTGTAGGAAAAGTCTGGGACTGGGTTTGAAAGTTCTAGTACATTTTAATAACAAGATGTCTTAATTCTTGCCCTGATCACTTTGTCTACAATTGTACTCTTACATTCACAGTCATTCTGTATTCCTTTACCTTAATTCTTTTACTTCATAGCACCAATTACATGCATCAGTCAGGTTAAGTAACGCTGCATTATTCTGTGGTAATATACAAACCCCAAACCTCAGTGGGTTAACACAACAAAAGTTTTTTCTTGCTTCCATCAGAGATTGAATGGGTTAAATGTCCCTCCTCTATCTTGTTGCCACATGATCCAGTACATGCAAATTCTAAAGACAAAAGGATGAGAAAGGATGAAAGAGGCACATCACTTGGCCTGAAAGTGACACACATCACTTCTGCTCTCAGTCCATGGACCTAAACTAGTCAGATGGCCCTAAACTAATTGCAAGCAAAACTGGGAAATATACAGGAGCTTATGTGTATTTTGTGAACACTATCATTGCCACACTACCTTACTATCAAACTTACATTTATCTGCTTTTCTCCTCTTTCTTTTCTTTACTAGAAAATTCCTTCATACAGTCATAGATTTTATTTTGTTTGCCACGGTAACAAGATCAAGTAGAACAGTGGGTGGTATACAGTGGGTACTCACTAAGCGGTTGTTAAATTAAAGAATACTTACAATTGATTAAAGATGGCCATAAATTACTTGATTTTCTTTCATTGAGAAGTGGGGTCTGTGCTCCCTCCCCTTGAATCTGGGCTGGCCTATGATAACTTGGATCAATACATTATGGCAGAAATAGTACTATGCCAGCTGCAGGCCGAGCCTGTAAGAGAGCTGGCAGTTTTACTTTCTTCCCTACAACACTATGTAAGGTATCTGGGTATACTGAGGCAGCCATGCTGTAAGGAGGCACAAGCTAGTCATCTGTGGAGGATGCACGGAGGATGCGTGGAGGAAGAGAGAGAGAGATGTCCAAACACCACCCCCCCCCCCAGCTATTTCAGCACCTTCTGTTTATCCCACCTAAGGTCACAGGCAGTGTGAAACAAAGACACATCATCCTTGTCCAAATATTTGATCGACAAAATAATATGTAATAATGATAAATCGTTCTCTTAAGCCACTAATTTTTGGGTTGGTTTGTTATGTAGCATTAGGTAATTGGACTAATCCTTCACCGTGACTGATTTTGCCTTTTCAATCCCAATACACACAGTCTTAGCCCTAATGCATGCATTCTCTCTCAGGACCTAGGGCTCAACGTTTTAAAAAGATGCTAACTTTTTCATGTTAATGTACAAATGATTCTCTACCAAGACATCTTTACCTTCTCTCTGGTCTGATTTTGAGGACTGTCTTCTTTGATATACTCTGTATGTGTGCATCTCTCATAGCACTCAGGCAGGACACCTGATTACCTCTACATATTTATTCTTCATTTGCTGTGATCTGCATGACAAGTGTGCTCACCGTGTGACACATTCCAGGGAGCATTCTCAGGGGCCCCTAGTTATTCCTCATCCCTATCTTCCACCCAAGGAAATAATTTGAAATACAAGCGAATGAGAGTGATACTCTCTGAAGGATAATTTTTAATGCATTCCCATGTATTAGAAACAATTTTAAAAGCCAGTCATTCACATTGGCTTTTATTAGTTAAAGTTTACTTGTGGGCACACTTTATAACTGAATACCATCCACCTCACAGCTCATCTTGACATCCCCACTTATCCAGCAACCAGAGGTGATAAGGTAGCTGCTTTAATATATGCATATGTTTAAAAGCATTTCTATTCCTATTAGCTGTAAACCCTTAAGGGTTTGATTTAATCTGTATGATTTATCCCTGAGTCACAGTTACTCAGTGGAGGTAACCAGCAAATACTAATATTTATGCATAAAATTAATAAATGAAAATAAAAATGGCCATGCCATACAAAGCTGAGAGTAATATTTTGGACGTGTTCCTAATTTTTAAAATTTTCAAGCCATTTGAAGCTACAGTGCAATTATATAGTTATCCTGGCAGTACAAAAGGATCAAATTATGGTGGTACTGTTTTAAATCGTATTTAAATATAAGAAAGTATCGCAATATATGGTCATAATTGCAGTTTGATCGAAATTAATATGAAAAAATTAGGAAGAAAATTTATCCTCCCGGACCCACGTCAATGACTCTGTGGCTTATTGGTTGCAAGGTAAAAAGAAGGTAAACATTTATCTAGTATGTTAGATACTAAGATATTAAGTACATTTGGAAAAGTTAAATCAAAGTTCCCATAGGAAGGAGACGAACCAAAAAAGATCATTCCAAACAAGAATGATATATTTCCTGGAATATTCTCAGAATAGAAATCTGGCTTACAAACTAAATGGAACATACGTAGTTGCATACTTCTATAATCCTTTTACAAAAATATGGCAATATGACATCATGGCAAAAACGGTAGGTCAACCCAGCCAAGTAAACACTGAGTAAGAATCAGGGGTGATGACAGCATTAACAGATATTTTCCTTTGGTTGATCACACAGGTTCAAAAATATCAAATTTATCTCAAGACATTCTAATTAGACGAAGCTACTTGGTAACTTGAGCAGCTGGAGATCAGAAGCATGCAGACAATTAAGAATGTCATTGTTTTTTATTTACTGGCCTCTTCTGTTTTCTGTAATTTAGTTCAGATTCAGCACCTCATTGAAAAGAGTCATATTCAAACTCAATTCTTTCTCTAAGACCTGTTCAAATGCCATGTATTTTAAAAATGGCTCCTGAGGTTCCTTTCTAGAACCACTCTTCTCTCCTCCTAAGCTGCCCTACAGAGCACGCATCAGGAAATCCGTATTTTCCCCTCTGAATTGCAATTATTTCTAGGCATTAGCTCCTCTGCCAGCCTGGAAGCTCCTCAAGGAGCAGAGCACATGTTTTATTCACATTCGATTCTCTGTGGGACATCGCACTTGGGCCGTGCTTCTTTGAACACCGAAAGCAAAAACTGTCATTTTTCCTTCACTTATTTTTCACATGCATGTCCTTTTCTAGGTTAGATCTTTGCAAGGCATTTCGTTGTGTTAAAGAGAATATGTCTAAATTTTAATAGATAAGTGAGATAAATGACAAGTCCAAGAATAAACAGGAAACATTCTTTTCTGTTGAGATATCTGTTGTATCTTTCAGTTATTTGAATTTTCAGGTCCATTTGCTTTCATGATTGACAGATTTTCTAAAAATTAAAAATGGTAATTAAGTTTTCCCTAATGACATATTACTACCACATACTTGTCATTCGATGATGTAGCTAAAAATTCAGATTGTAGAAAGAAAAATCTCATTGCTTTGAATCATAAAATACAGGTGTAGATGTTGTCCAAATATTATTTAGTTCCTTCTCTTTTACATTACACATAATGGAAAACGTTTGACCATTCTCAAACGTTGTAGCAATAAAAAATACAACTCCTCCACTGAGATTTGAAATCCATTTGACTCTAAAACATAACTTTAATTACAATCTTTAACTTATTATAGAAAGTATTGCGTTTCTACTAAAACTCGAGAGTGTACAGCATGTTGCAGAAGATGCATGGAAGATTAAGCCTAATTTTGCTCCAAAAATCTTTCAGTTTAATATCAATGGTAAGAGGTTTGAAAAAGGTACACTACCACAGCTTTATAACATGCAGTAAGACATAGGTCACAAAGGAGAGGCAATTTTCAAACAGAAAATAAGTTCATACTGCAGGAAAGACTGGCCCTGCATGTTGGATTGGCAATGTAGAATTGCTGGAATTCCAGACCATCTTGGGTATTCCATGATAGAGCTACAACTTCAATACATTGGGATTTGAAAATAGAGGGAACATCAGTCAGACTCTATTTCCTCCATATGTCTTATCCCCATTTTCTCCTTTCTATTTTCTCTGTTCCCCTCCTAGGGTATCAAACTGTCATCATATCTCCTCCCATCCATAATCCTTACACTTTAGATAAATCTCACTATTTTCCAAGTGTATAGAATTGAGAGCCTTGCTCATGCCCTTTGCTGAGAATCCCAAATGTCCTCAGCTTATCCTTTAAACCCTCTTTTGATAATATCCTTGAACAAAATGCCTTAAACTAGAATTTGTACATGCAACTGAAATGCCAGTGAAGGGTCTTTCCAAGAATCCCCTGAACCTTCTGAAATTATATGCAAAATTATGTATGAATTTTTCTGGGATTAGGGTCCATGACTTTTGTAAAATGCTCAAAGGGAGCCCTTATCCCACTGCATTTGAGAAATTCTATTGCTTCTAGACCATTGAGAATATATATTTTTAAATGCTGTGAAGTAGCAGCATTTCAGATTTGTAAAGTATGCAAAAAGATTTCCTGAAGATAGTTGGTCACCAAAAGAGGGACCATAGAATTCCTCTTTTTATAACTCCCTATCCCTTGGCAGAATTTCAGCATGGAGTGAAAAGTCTAACTTCCCCAAATTGTTACCCTTCCTGTACCTGCTCTGTCGCTCTCAGGTTTAATAGGGTCTTCTGCTGACTTAAATCAGAGTCGCAATTCAGAGCTGTGATCATTGCTGCCTTGACACTCCCACTCGTGAGCTGAAAGGACAGTTGCAAACTTCTAGGGCTGGAAGAGTTAAGGCTCATGGTGATTTAACTGTGTGCATGTGCCAGAAGAGGAGAAAGAAAGAGAGAGAGAGAGCTGATCTCCAATGACATTCTCATCAGACCTCTCAAACTGCAAGGAACCAAACAGATAAACATAACTGAGTGAAAAGATCTAGTGGGGTCAATGGTAAACAAGAGGAGGGAGGTCTAGGCAGCTGCTTCTTCATTTCCACTGATCTCACTGATTGGACAAGTGGGTAATGTTGTTAAATCACATAAGTTTTGTGCAAAGCTGAGAATCTGAATTTGTGTGTGAAATTTTCTAAGGTGTATGCATTGACGGCTACTTAGAAACACTTAGAAGTGTACAGAACAAAGATAAAACATACCTTAGCTGATGCAGACTCTAGAGGCCTAAGTTTGCAAAATTTGGTATAAAATTTAATCCCCTCCATTATTTTCTCCCACCATATTTGTAGTAAATTTGGGCTAGTTAGTATTCCCAGCAAACACCTTGAAATCCCCTGTCTTGTGGCTTATTCTCATAAAACTTCCTCAGTTAATAATTCCTTCTCTTCACTCATCTACCTCTTTACTCTGCCAAGCCGAGGTTATCTACGTTCATGAGGAAAACTTTTCCTTCTAGAACAAATCAATATGCTGTCTCTACCACATGCATGACAAATTGTCATGTATTTGCCCATAAGACATTCTTTTTGATGTTGCTGTTATTTTTGAATGTTCATGTCTGTCTCATCTCTCTTCATTATTCATTTATTCACCCTACAAACACCTATTCCATACTCTGTATTATTGTACTTGGCACTGAAGATGAAACCAGGGAATTACACATTTTCTGCCCTTCAGAGCTCACCATGAGTGCACATCTAACACCCCTCTAATTCCTCGGAGGGTTATTATAAACTGTTGAGAGAGAGCTGAAATTCTCAGACTTTTTGTACTGACATATTGCTATGGACTGAATGCTTGTGTTTCCTCAAAGTTCCTGTGTTGAAGCTCTAATCCCAATATCATGGTATTAGGGGGTGGGGCCTTTGGGAAGTAATTAGGTTGAGATGAGGGCATGACCTGGTCTATGATATTTTGCTATAACAGCCTGGGCTAAGACAAACAGTATCTAGAGAGTAATGTATACATGGTGGATATCAAAATATTTATTGTTTGGCTACTTATTTTCACATGTAATTAGTTATAACTTATTAACAATATATTCCCGCATTTCTCCCTATGGATGTTGTTGTCACTGGGTATCTGTGTAGGGAACCACTTAGGGACCAGCAATGATTTATGTATTTGTCTACACTGCCATCATCCATATAGACTATTCTTACTGATTCAAAAGAAGCACAGAGTTCTGCTACAAAGTAGATTTTCAATCATTTTTTATTTGCATTTATTTGAGAAATCACTTGCAATGCTTTTCACAGTTCGTCATTTGTGAAAGAAGCCTTTGTTAGCCTAAAATGTAGCTATAACAATTATTTCTCAAAAAAAAAAAGAAAAATAACCTCAACACAATACTTTTAAACCTTATTTGATTACCTCAAAAATTTTCTGAAAGAGTGAATATGGACTGAAATCCACTTTTCATAAAAAAGGATTAACTATTGTTCCTTATTATCTTAGTGAGAGTCGAACAATAGCATCTCCATTTGAAAGAGACTTTTTCTACAAGGTTGAAATTAACTTTAATTTTTTTTAAATAGTTCAAAAATAACTCATAGCATAGTGGTTATCTTAGAGGTGAGAATTATCTGTTTTATTAGCTCTCTTAGGGTGTATCTCACAGAAAAATTCTCATGGCTTACTAATGTGTTTCAATGCATTGTTTGGAAAGCACTGGAGAAGAACTGTAATGATAACAGCTAAAATATATGAACACACTGGAAACTGAGGTTCTCATTATTGTAGCATGTTGGTGTATCTCATTCAATAGCATATTTTAAAAGTGTCACATTGACATCCAAACAAGAAAGAACAATTTAAAGAATTTCAGGCATTGCATGCTATTTAAACCTATCATGATAATGTTTTATATTCACAGAATATATCTTTAGAAAAGATAATCTAAAGAACAGAAAAGAAATAAAAGTATGCATAAAGACAGTCAGGGCTAGGTAGGTATTTATCTTAGGGCAATGACCTGAGTTAAGAAAGTAAAAACCTACCTAGATCATCTGGATTTCTTCTGACTAATTAGGGGTTAGCAAAGTAGTAAAGAGGAAGGATGCAAACTTTCAGTGGCCAATCAAGAAACATAACTTGGAACAGTAGGTGATAAGTCTAAAGACTGGTGGCTTAGAACAATAGAGAAAGAAGAGACCAAATTGGACAAGAAGGAAATGTATCCTTATTGTTCACAACCCCATGTCTTTTACAAGTTATGGACAAAAGGAAGATAAATCTGTGATTGTTCAGAAATTAAATGGGTAGCACAGCAGAGTCACTGGGGTCAAGCTCCAGAGCAGACACATACTGGTCTCTAACCCTGCTCTATAGTATATTACTTTTATCCATGAGCATATCACTTACTCCTTCTCAACTCATTTCGTCACCTGTAAATGGGATAATAATGGTACCTGCCTCATAGCACTCTGAGTATTAAACAAGATATTGAAGGGTTGAGCACCATGCCTGGCATTTACTAAGCCCTCATGAAGTCCAATCATAATGCCCAATTATATTAATAACTAAATATATATAAAGGATTTTATCCATCCTTTGATAAACTCAGCTACCCAAACTTTTTTTTTCCATAACAAACTCTTTTCCTAACACTAGGGATTAGGAGAACTTTACCCTCATGGTTGCAAAAGGAACATCGTGTTGCATGAATGTTGGTGTTCAGGAAGCTTGCACTGGTAAGGCCAAATGGATTTCTGCTGGTTGGTGTTGGATCTAATGGCTGAAGTTGGGAGGCAGCAGTTGTTTGGTATTTTGACTATTGTCCCAGAATATATTAATAGTTCAAGGATGTATATGATTGAATTAGAGATAGATGAATCAAGGGACTGATTTCTTTTATTCTATTTTTGATCTATGTGATAGACAGGGGGTTCCATTGGCCAGACCCTCCTTCAAGGAAAGCTGTTTTGCCCCAGCACCGAGCCTCAAGCTGTCAGCAGCTTTGGGGTTTGACTCAGCTGCACAGAGCTGCCTAGTCCAAGGACCAATTGTGGTCGGTAGAAAGTCACAACTCTTGGGCTTCCCGGCTGGCGCAGTGGTTGAGGGTCCGCCTGCTGATGCAGCGGACGCGGGTTCGTGCCCTGGTCCGCGAAGATCCCACATGCCGCGGAGCCGCTGGGCCCGTGAGCCATGGCCGCTGAGCCTTCGCGTCCGGAGCCTGTGCTCCACAACGGGAGAGGCCACAACAGTGAGAGGCCTGCGTACCGCAAAAAAAAAAAAAAGTCGCAACTCTTTTGGCAACCACAGGATAACTCAGACACCCCAGCACTCCCTCTGAGGTTGGTTGAGATTTTGTGGTTCTGCAATAATTAGACTTCCTCACCTAAAGTAATCATACTTCCTCCCTGCCTTCTAATCCCTGTACACCAAACTTCTTAAGAACCCAGTCTCCTTGGTTGGCTTCAGCCATTCAAAGTCTTTCAGGAATATAGTGCTTTCATTCCTTCTTTTTTATACTCACAAAGTTACACGGCTTAAGTGTTCTGCTGTCTGAAAACCCTCAGTACCTAGGATCCTCTTGGACCACGGTAGGAATCTGCTGATATTCTGTTCCAGGATGACTTGGGGAAGAGAGGCCTGGGGCCATACAAGAAAAGAAGGGCAGTGGGTGTCCTAAGTCTTGGGCAAAACACCAGGGATGAGGGCTGGATTACTGATCTGAACTTTGTGATTTTAATGAGAGTGCATTTATGAAATAGAGAAGGGAAATTATAAATTATGACATTAATTATAGATTTTAGAGAACTGGAGAAAAAAACGAAAAGTAAAAACTACTGAAGTATGTTTACCTAATAAAATGAATGATAATTATCCATCTATATGAGCCTCTTTCTATTGAATTTATTTATTCTTTTAGTCATTCAATATGATCTAACTAAACAATTATATAATGCCGGGCACAGTGTTAGATACTGGGACATAGAGTTCATTAAAAACTGGTCTTTGACCTTAAAAAAAACTCACATTTGATCTCATTATCTTGCAATACAACATAAATATATCCTATTATACACATGCCAGGTCCATTTTTTATGTCCCAACCAATTTTGTCTTACAGAGGCAATCTGAAGCTGTAAAGATATAAGATTATGTCACTGAAAACTATAAAAATACTGTTCCATTTTTTAGAGTTATAACTTGGAAGTTTTTTAGTGTTCTGTTCAGGTATTATAGGTATCTGCTAAAATTTTTACAATAAAAAAATAATAAAATTGGCTACATGCATCCCCAGAGGCTTTGGATAAATATTCTGACAGTTGATTTACCCATAGATTTGAGCTGATTGATAACAGCCTTAAAACAATTAGATGGATAATATATATTAACTGAATAATAGGTTGACTAAGGAAGATATTTCACTAGATACTATTGCATGGCTTAACTCAGAATTGTTTCTCTATTCAAAATTAGGGACACAATCTACTGTTTTATTTTTACAGAAATCATGTTAATTTCACTAGCTGCTAAGAAACAGTCCCAATAAGATGTATAAGGTCATTGCATTGTTCATTTAAAGGAAATGTTTGTTACAGAGACAATTAGCCTTTTTACCAAATATTCATGCTCTTCTGTCTAGTGCAGAGCAATGCTAGGAAGTAGCTGTCCAGTCAAGAACTACATTACCACTGCAAAAGTGGTTAAGAAGCAGGGGGACAATTTCCACTTTCTTTCCCCTCAGATGCAGGGATAAGCTAAGGACTCTGAATCCTGGGAAGACGACAAAATAGGATGAAAGAGACTGAGTCCTTGAAGCATGGCTTGAAAGAATGATCATTAATCAGAAATACTGGTTTAGACCTTACAAGAGTGAGAAATCTCTTTCTACTTGTGTATTTCCCTTAACTATATTGCAAACTTGGGGTTGAATCTAAGAATTTCTTATGGAAAGGTGGAGAAATATATGTTAATGACAAATTGGGTCCAATATCACAAGTCTATTAGAAGATATGCATATTTTCAAATGATTAAATAGATTTTAACATTATTACATTTTCCCAGTGAGATAAATTACACTTCTAAAAGAATGATGCACTTGTGGCTAGACCTTATATTGTAAGTGGATGGATGAGTGGAAACTGTTCAATCTTCATACTCTTGAAGATTAATCTTTTATAATTTGGCATTTGGCTTTTCACATGTGCATCAATAGTTAACAAATAACCATCAGAAAATATGTTCAGAGTCTTAAACATGCATTGTGGGGTTTTGTCAAGAATTATGAAAGGAAATAGCGTCATATTTACTCAATGTGTTAGGTAATTCTGGACTCTCCAATTGGGATAAGAAAAGTAAGACAAATAGTTTGCTGACTTATACTATGCATTCGTAATTTTCCTTTTTATGACAGTATTTTAAAAATACAATTATAATAATATAATATATGCAAAAGTGCTAAATCCTGGCAAATTGAAAGCAAGGTGATGAGCCAGTCTCAACTATACCAATGAGAATCGTATCTTAAGGGATGGAGAAGCAACAGGATAAATGGAACCTAGATGTTTAGATGACCTTATACAGCAGAGGCTATTAATCACTCTGTACCTCTTCCTACTTTTGAATTATTTTTACATGAGAAATAAATAAACTTTTATTTCCTTTGATTCAATTACATTTTAGGATTTTATTGTTACAGGAGCTTAAACTATTCAAAAGTGTTATGGGCTGAATTCCATCCTCCCAAAATTCATTCTGAGACTCTAACCTCAAAATGTGACTGTATTTGGAGACAGGGCTTGATAAAGGTGATTAAGTTAAAATGGAATCTTCAGGTTGGGACCTAATCCAGTACGACTGGTGTCTTTATAAGAAGAGGAGATAGATATGACACAGACAACAGACAGAAGGAAGACTGTGAGAACACAGTAAGAAGGCAGCCATCTGTAAGCCAACCAGAGAGGCCTCAGGAAAAAAAACAAACCTGTGGACACCTTGATGTTGGCATCCAGCTCCCAAAACTGTGAGAAAATAAACTTCTGTTCTTTACGTCACCCAATCTGTGGTATTGTGTTACGGCAGCCCTAGAAAACTAATGCGATGAGTAATACACCATCCATCCATTCATTCATTCAACGTTTACTTGGCACTTATTTTGTGACATGCCCTGTCTTAACTGATGTAGATGACAAGGTAACGAAAATCATTCTATGTCCTCAGGCAAATCACACACAATGGATAGGAAATATTTCCTTCCATTATAATTTATTCCTTCTTAGGGAATACGTTATGTAAATAAAATATATTCCATTAGTTATGGGTTATATTTTGTCCCCCTCAAGTCAGCTCCCAGTGTCTCAGGAAGTGATTTTATTTGGAAATATGGGTGTTGTGAATTTAATTAGTTAAGATGAGGTTATACTGGATTAGGGGTGGGCCCCTAATTCAACATGACCAGCATCCTTATAAAAAGAGGACATTTGAACAGAGAGACAGACAAGCATAAAGACACAGGAAGAACACCATCTATAAGGAGGGCCTGAGTTTACCAGAAGCTAGGAGAGTGGCATGGAATAGATCCTCTCTCACAGCTCTCAGGAAGAACCACCCTGCTGATAGACCAACCTACTTCCAGAACTGTGACACAATAAATCTCTGTTGTTTAAACCACCCAGTTTGTGGAACTGTGGAATGTCATTACTGCTGCTTTAGCTAACTAATGCATCATCTGTTCCACAATAAAGGTTAAGCATTTTAAATTCTGGAATGAGTAAACAAATCCTGCTACTTGACATTTAGAACCAGGGGAGCAAGTCATGCCAGTCTTACACTATTCAGTGATGCACCCCCTGTTCTTTCAATCAATGCTTATTGAGTAATATCTTCATCCATATCCTTTATATTGTGCCATAGAAAGTGTGGTAAATACCAATGAGCAGGAGACGCCAACCTCATATTTTAATATGTTGTAATTCTCAGGGAGACATGAAACAATGACCTGAAACTGATTTATTTTCTTAAATGAAATTTCTTATATTCCACCAGTCAAAAGAAAATAAATCCTAAAGGTAATAATATCACCTTTAATTACACACTGAAGGACAAGAAGACCAAAGAGGCCAGATAGGCTATGTAAACTTAAATCACAAAATAAAGTAGATATCTGTGGGAGAGGAACACACAAGATACAGCTTCTCGTTATTTTAGAGTTTGGGGAAATGAGAAGAGAGAATGAAGAAAGGTTTTCCTTACTGTCTTGTTTTGTCCTGTTTTTCTCTAAACAATTCCTGGATGTGTAAGAAACAATGACAGTAAAAGAGATAGCAAAATTTTATGGCATTTTGCTGTGTATTAAGGATAACCTACTCCTTTACCTTCCTGTATCCAGGTAAATATTTAATTGTTCTTACATTAAAAACAAAAACTACTTGTCTTATTATTTTTTTCTCTCTTTTTAACCTCTTCACACTTGCAAAGACACCTGTCTAGATTTAGAAACTGACTCCATTGATTACGTGGTAGCATACAAGAACACATGAAAGGCTACGCTTAACTTTACAACAGTTTAACACTTTAGCCTTCTCGCAGTTCTCTGATCGCAATGTTGGAAAAAACTTGCGTGGCTTTCTCTCTGTTCTTTTTGTTTAGCCCAAACAATTGCTTTAGAAAACATGGTTGTTTATAGATTCCCTCTATTGCAACCAGCGCCATCAGTAAGTAAAATTTGGATAACTTGCTTCTTCAAATCTCAGTGCCTGGTTATTGGTGGTGGGGCTAGGATGGAGAGAGGGTACATTTTGGATATAAAAGAAGGTAAGATTAGGGCCCTTGACTAAATAGCATAAAAATCCCTTTGTTTTTCATGGTAGTGTGGGGAGGAGAAGGGGGGCAGATGTCTTTAATGAGAAAAAATATCCTATTGAAATACAATAAAACATAATACAATCTTTATGAGAAAAGCATGAAATAAGATATTGCCTAAATTCCAAGGATCAGTTCAGAAAAGGACTCCAAGGAGTTCAGAAAAGATTGTGCCAGTAAGATCTAAGATTCTGATAGCCAGTGCATATTCTTTTTTTTTTTTTACTTTATCCCAGGACATTTAACAGCTAAAAAGTATAAATTTATCATCATCATCATCATCATGTCTTAATGTTGTAATGTGTTATGATTATCAGAAGAGAACTATAAAGAAAATTCAACTCTTGATTGAGTACTGATAAAAATTTCAGAGGATGTGACATTATTCAGATCCACTCTTATCCTAAATCCCAGGATTTTAGGAAAGAAGTCCTGATTCTGGGAAATAAGATCTAGGGCTACCTAAAAGAGGGAAAACAATAAATTTTTCAAGTATTTTGAAAGAACTTCTATAATAGTTTTGGGAAAAGGAAGTATGGATTTGAATTATTCAGGTGTGACGCTCTCAGTCCAATGACTCTTGAGTCTATAGTAACATGAAATATTTTTAAGCTTCATACAAAGTCAACACCTGTATCCCAGTGTCAGTGTCAAAGAAGCTACTTTGTGTTTAAATTTCTACAAGTTTAAAGATTTATACTAACATTTCAGAGTTAGAAAACTGTAATTGAATGGAATCTTGGACATAATTAATTCTTAAGCTGTATAATTTTTTACTTTCCATTTCAAGGATTGTCACTAAAATAGTAATTTTCTTCTCCTTTTGCTAATCCAACAATTTCATACTGACAGCCTGTCATAGGAATTTACTATCACATTACAGCTTTACACACTTTAATACAAACATTTCTAAGCCGAAATTAGATACACTGACAAGAAATATGGCTTTTAGTTAATGATGTATGTTTCTGCTTTGGAAAAAGAACTGTTCTCTTAAATATATCATACTGGCAGGTGGCTTCCAAACTTTTTGTTGAAGCATTCAAACCTACTCGTTTACAATGTCTGACCAATAAAAATAGTGCTTTGACATTTTTATATCTCTCTCACCACAATAAAGAAAGAAAATACTACAATATTAGGTCACAGCAATTAACAGTATGTAAGTTGGAAACTGGTAGGCCAGGGTGTACATCTTGGATTTTCTGTTACCTACCTAGCACTGTGGTTTAGGTATATGGTTTGCCTTCTTATGCTACAGATGTCTCAGCTATAACATGGGATCCTTGAAGAGTTTAGAAGGAATGACTAATACTATCCATGGGAAACTAAGATGAAGGAAACATCAAATCGGATTGAATAACTGTTATTTGAAGTTTCTATGATCACTACTTATTGGGTATTACTCAGGTGCCAGGTATTGGGCTAGGGTGTGAGGACATAAAGATGAAAAAGTCACACTTCTCTTAGACCCTCACAAACTAGGTTGTGAAACACAAAGCGGGTGGCATATGTGAAAGCACATTGAAAAATAGGAAACTCGACATAAATAAAAGAATGATTTGTCAACACTAGTGGTCACCAATGCCTTCAGAAATAATTTAATGCCGAAGTGTGGGTCATCATCTCACTTCAAAATGTTATGGCTTTTATTTAAAAACCATACTGCCAATAGTTTAATCTTAAATACATTAAGCACCTGCTGATTAATTAACTCAATTATGCATTCAATTCATGCACTCAGCAAACATTTACGAGCGTCCACTCTGTTTTGGGCACTCACTTCCTGGCCTTTATAGGCCATGTTTTGTTTCTGGAGCACATAGTCACACATTTCTTCCCTTTAATGTCAGTTACTCCTTATTTCATGTCTATGAGGCACTCTGAGCAGAATGGTGTGTGGGTAACTTACAAACATCTTAAAAAGATTAAGCTTCCCTAAGTCATCACAGCACCAAATCTAGTTGAAGAGGCTGCCATGAAAATGAATACCGGACAGGCTTTGGCTGGGCTTGGGAAAACAACAATTTGAGAGCCTAGATTTTGGCAGACAACAGTATCAAGATCTATTGGAACTGCCTCCAAATATTTTATCCACATGACAAGACCTATCTTCTGCGGAAATTGGTTTGATTTACAGCTCAAGAGAACAGAGCTTCTAGTGTCCCAAATGCTAAAATACCTTATTTAATTGCTTTAATTCACTATTAACCAATTTTCTTAATACGCCACTAAAGAACAATTCTTTCCAAGTTCCACAAGCGTGAGTAACACAGCTAATATTATCTTTCCAACTTGTTGACTGCACAATATTGTGAGAGTTAAAACTACAGTATAATGAAGTGGTTTACTAACTGTTACCACTGTAATGAGAGATTATGTTTGTATTATTTGTCACAATCTATATAACTAGAACTTTATTCTTAAAAACAGTAAATGTAAATATCAAATGAGTTAAAATAGATCTTATAATTTACTGTTTTTAAATCATATTAAAACATATAGATTAGATCTTTTCAGCATGACCCTGGAATAATAATAATAGTAGTATATTTTAATATTTGTGATTTTAGCATGTATAAAGTCCCCACTTGCCAAGATGCTTACTTGTAAAATTCTTCTTAAGAATATGGAAGAAAAATAGTATAGTTTAGGAAAAATACATTAAGAGTTAATAATTAACAACCTCTTCTTTTTTTTTAGTATCAAAGGGTTAGAAGAATGCCATCGTTGGCTTTGTTTCTTGCTTTTGTGGATTGCTTATAGGGTAAACTCTACTGATGGGGAATATCCAAGAATCTACCTTATTGTGGACAATTCTAATGGTCCCAAGATTTTTCCTTGTGCTGAGCAGACACTTACTTATCTGTAGCTTCCATTCTTTAAATTTTAGTCTTCCTTTTGGTGCTAAATGAAAGAATCCTGTTTTCCTTATACACTGGAAGGAAGATATTTAGTCCCAGTTTTCTCCTTATGAGCTTAAACACTCAATTTCATCAACTTTTCTTCACAGAACATGGTTTCGACTCATCATCTAAGTGAATCTCCTCTGAATGTGGCCTATAGTATGAAGTTTCTCAAACTTTTTTCATAATATGTCTCATCAGCATAATTCATCAAGTTTGGTTTCCCATAGTTTTCATTATGAAAAAGCAGGTTTTGCTTGTTGCTCATGTAAAGAAAAAAAATAATGTTAAATTTATTAAAATGTTAAAATTTTATATTAAAATATAAATTATTTGTTAAACTATTTAAAGTGTGATAGTATACATACAGAAAGTTCTCTGGCTATTCTACTAGGCTCTCATCCCTGCTCTATCCTGTCACTATCCTTCCAGTAAATGATGCCAAGAGTTGAATACATTACTCTGAATGTGGTTTGACCAGCAGAAAACTGAGCAGAAGTGACAGCTACTTCCTTCTGTACCCAACTTCTCTCCATTTCCTCTGGCAGCACTCATGTCCACATCACAATCATCTCTCACCTGGACAACCTAAACAGGCTTTTAACTGGCCATCTCTTCCCCTCGTACATCCTTACAATTTATTCTCCACTTAGCAGCCAAAGGGCTCTCTTTGTTTTTTTTTTTCTTTTTTTTTTTGCGGTACGCGGGCCTCTCACTGTTGTGGCCTCTCCCGTTGCGGAGCACAGGCTCCGGACGCGCAGGCTCAGCGGCCATGGCTCACGGGCTCAGCCGCTCCGCGGCATGTGGGATCTTCCCGGACCGGGGCACGAACCCGTGTCCCCTGCATCGGCAGGCGGACTCTCAACCACTGCGCCACCAGGGAAGCCCTAAAGGGCTCTTTTGAAAGCATAAAGTAGATCAAGTCATCATCTGCTTGAAACACTCCAGAGACTTCCCATTATAATAGAATGAAATCCTAACTCCTTGCTCTCTGTTGCTACATAATCTCACCTACCTCAGTCTCCCTCATACCACTCACAGTGCTCTGGCCTTAGTTATCCTTTTCTCATTTCTCAACCAGGCCGAGCTGATTCTATCTCAGGGCATTTTCACTGCCTGTTCTTGTGTGGAATCCCTTTCACCACATATTTGCATGGCTGCCTGCTTGTCATTCAGGTCTTAGTTTGTATGTTCCCTCTTCATGAGGCCTTCCTTGGCCACTGAACACGAAGTAGCTTCTCTCATTCCTTTCTATCATGTCACCCTATTTTAATACTATAATACTTGCCACCATAAATATATTATCATTTGTTTGTTTACTGTCTCTTTCTTTAATGAGGTAAGGCCCAGGAGAGCAGTAATCGTAATCATTTTATTCAGAGCAATTCTTGGCACACAAGTGTTGTTGAAGGGATGCATGTATGACTACAGGATGGTAGATTCATGGCTGTGAATAAATCAAGTGATTAAGATCGAAGAGTCTGAACCTGGGTTTGAATTGCTGATCTGCCCTTACTAGAGGTGAGGCTCGGAACAAGTAAACTGAACATTTCTGTGTCTGAATTTATATATACAAAGGAATGGGGATAAAAATGTTACTTGCCTCAAGTGTATCATAAGGATTAAATAAAATAAATAACTGTGTGTGAAACCCATAGATAACTGCTATATAAACTTAACAATCAATAGTAATGCAGCCTAATTCTTCGTGTTTGACTGTTGGCTCACATTACCCTTGAAGTATAACATAAAATTATCTGAGTCTTTTTTGGTGTACTGCTGTGTAGTGTCATCTCTACATTTGGGGGCTCATGCTGTTGCCTTTTGGGAGCCAACTATAGTATTTTATATGGACTGGCTTTATTTTGTCATATTATATTTGAACCTGTTGAAAATACTGAAGATCTCAATTTTGTTATTCATTAAATGTCATTTTGGATATTTGGAACCAGGGCCTTAATCTAAAATCTGAGATACTCAACATCCTCTTGCAGCTTCCTTTCTCTTCTCCCCAGCAGAGGCCTGTGAATGCCCAACCTGTCTCTACAAAGCATATACCACATTGGAGGAAGCATAAGGGCTACAGAGAAGAGGGACAGAAGAAGACGAATGAAGCAATATGGGCACCTTGGCTGGCCAGGATCAGGCTTATGGGAAAGAGATGCTGAAAACAGGAACGTAGTTATAGAGCAACTTTTTAACTTTTCATTTTGAAGTAATTGTAAATGCATAGGAAGTTACAAAGATAGTGCAAAGAAATCCTGAGTACCCTCCCCCATTTCCCCCAATGGTTACATCTCACAGAACACTTAATATCAAGACAGGGATTTGACATTGGTATAACATGTGTGTAGTTGTGTTTCATTTTAGCACATGTGGATATTCATGTAAACCCCACAAGTGAGATACAGAAATATTTTATAACCACAAAGCTTTCCCTGCCCTTACTCTTTTATAGTCACCACCCCCTTCCTTTCCACCATCCCTAACTCCAGACAATCACCAACCAGTTGTCCATCTGTGTAAATTTGTCTTTTAGAGAATGTTATATAAATGGAATCATACTGTGTACGACCTTTTGAGATTGTTTTCTCATTCAACAGAGATTGTTTGCTCATTCAACATAATGCCCTTGAGATTCTTCCTAGTTGTGGTGTATATTGGTAGCGTGTTCCTCTTATTGCTGAGCAGAATTCCATGGAATGGATATAACACGGTTTGTTTAGCCACTCACCTAAAGAGGAACATTTGATCACTTCCAGTTTTGGGCTGTTAAAAAATAAAGCTGTTATGAACAATCATGTACAAACTCGTGTGGACACAAGTGTTTTTTCCCTCTGGGATAAATGCTCAGGAGTGCAATTGCTGGGTTGAATGGTAACTATATGTTCAGTTTTTCAAGAAACTGCCTAACTAGTTTTTAGGGTGGCTGTACTAGTTTTCATTCCTATAGGCCCTATGTTTTACTTTAGCTGCTCTAATAGGTGTGTAGTGGTATTTCATTGTCATCTTAGTTATATTTTCCTAATGGTTGGTGATATTGATCATCTTTTCTTGTGCTTATTTGCCACCCATATATTCTTTTTGGTGAAATACCTCTTTACGTCTTTTGCCCATTTTCTAATTGCATTGTTTGTTTCTTTTGTTTTTACTGTTGAATTCTGAGATTTCTTTATGTATTCTAGAAATGTCCTTCATCAGATATGTGGTTGCCAAATATTTTCTTCCAGCCTTCTGCTTGCCTTTTGTTCCTCTTAGGGATTTTCACAGAGCAAATTTGTTTAATTTTGATGAAGTTTATTTACTGATTGTTTTTTCTTTTATGGATCGCATCTAAGAACTCATAGGTTCTGAAGATTTTCTCCTATGCTGACTCCTAAGAGTTTTATAGTTTTTGTTTTACATTTAAATCTATGGTCTATTTTAAATTCATTTTATAAAGTTTAGGTTGAGGTTCATTCTTCCCTCTTTTTTTTTTTTTTTTTTTTTTGCTTACTGTTGTCTGATTTCTCCAATATATTTTGAAAAGATGATTCTTCCTCTATAAAAACTGCTTTTGCACTTCTGTGAAAAATCACCTGAGAATACTTGTATGGGTCTATTTTTGGGTTCTCTATTCTGTTCCATTGATTTGTGTGTCTATCTTTCTGCCAATACCACAGAGTCTTGATTACCATTGCTATAAAATAAGTCTTGAAGTCAGGTTGAATGATTCCATCTACTTTATTCTTCCTTTTGCAAAATGATCTTAACCACTGTAGTTTCTTTGGCTTCCTATATAAATTTTAGAATGATCTTGCCTTTGTGTACAAATACCTTGCTGGGATTCTTAAGAGAAATTGTGTTAAGCCTATATGTCAACTTGGGCAGAATTGACATTTTTGCCGTGCTGAGCTCCTCCCAGTGTGCATGCCTCTCCATTTATTTAGATCTTCTTTAGTTTCTTCCATCAGCATTTTTTGGCCAGATGGTACTGGATGTCCAGGCTCCCCATGCTGTCTCCACAGTCACTGTGCAGGCTGGGGTCCCCTGCTGGGCCTCCTGTAACATCACCCTGGTGTGCTGGGGTGACTTGTTACAGCCTGGTGAGAGCAGAAGTCTAGACTCTCCACTAGTTCTTTGATGACAGGGTTGGGAGCAGGGTCACAGTGTTTTTGGTGGTGTTTGGCTGGAGTAGAACTATTGCCTGAAATTCTGTTCTGCTTGGGTGCCCCATCCTGGTTCCTTGGCTAACGAGAGCGGGCTTTGCTTTGGGCTTCTTTTGTCTGCACCTATTGGTGGTTCCAAGTTGCTGGGTTCCTCACTGTCTTGTGGTCCTACTAGCTGGTGTGCTTTCTACTCTACATCTATTAGAATTGTCTTACATTTGTTTTATATGTGTGTGTGCGTGTGTATTCCAGAGTTTTCAACTGTACCTAGCAGGAGGAATAGAGAAATGTACATGTAATCCTTCTTTCTGGAAGAAGTTAGAAGTTATAGAGCAAATGTTACCTCTTTCCAATGTGTGTTTCTATTCTTTGCTCTATTAGATCATTACAAAAGGCTGGTATTAACCCCATGGCACTTATAAGAAAGTAGGACAAAGAAGTACCCTATCCAATTGTATCTGGTCAGTTTTTTCATGGTACTGATCTTTGTACCAAATATGCATATTTTTAAAGATTAATCTCTCTTCATATGAATACAATGGTCATTAAGTTATCAAAAATCATATAAATGCCTAGGTTATACCGAAACCAGGTAGAAGTTAGAGAATATGCTAAATTTGTTTTTACTGTCCATATTGCAATATTGCATGAAAATATTCCAGTTGGAGACATGTTCCTGAGTTCTGGCAGAAGATTTAAGAGTCCTGGTTCTTCTAACGTCTTGCTGTTTTTCTTAGAACCAGGCACTTAACTTCCAAATCTGTAAAAGAGTGGTGATAATACCTGCTTTGCTTATTTCTCAAGGTTATTATTGTTAAGGATCAAATGAGATAACATATGTGCAAATATTTCGTAAGTTTTTAAGCTATTTATAAGTGTAAAACGTTATTTTCACCTCCATCATTATTACTCAAATACTTGCAAATATTCTCCTTATTCAGCAGAATGGAAAGAAATAAAAAAAATATGCTTAAGGAAGAACATATCAGCAATTACAAGTGCCGGCAAAGCAAATATAATAGATTCAATAAATTTGAGTTTATTTTGTAAGACTGTGTGTAACATACACAAAGACGTGATAAAGAATTGCATGTAATTATATAAAACAAGGAAATTAATTATGAGATTTTTCTGGAAATTTAAAATTAGATTTAAAGTTTTAGATTTGGAGTTTAAAGACACAACATGAAGAAGGAGAAGGGAAAGAGTCCACTTTAATCCCATTTCATTCCAACATGAGACATCTATTCCTATGAGGCCAGTCTATTAAATATACCCTGTGCTTCCCATGCCATTATTCCCCTTCATTTCTTCCTATCCATTCTTCATGATCCTATCGATATCCTCACCTCCCTCATGAACTTTCTCTGACAATTCCAGTCCACTCTACTCTCACCCTTTTCTGAAATCTTATTGCTCTTATAACCTGTACCACAAAATTAGGCATTTAATTATGTATTATTGTATTGTTTCCTAACTTGTTTTGTTTTCTAACTGTGTCATGGGTATCTTCTCACCCATGCTAGCTTGTAACTTCTCAGCAAAGGACCAAGTCTCATGTGTTTCTGTTCTACCTTTAGCATTTAGAAAACATAGGCATATAACAGGTGCTCAAAGAATAATTGTTAATTGACTAAAGGATTTTTCTAGGCTTATTATAACTCTTTAGCTCTACAAAATTAAAAAAGTACAGAGAACAAGACCAAAGATGCCCATATTATGACCCCAAATGATAAAGCCATTCAACATATCTGGACTCTGACAGCTACTGAGATATCTTGTTGATAGAGTAAACAGTAGTGGTGAATTAAAGGACCATCCAAAGCAGTTCCCATACATTTTGAATCTGAGAGTGAGTTTTCACTGTCTACTAAGTAGAATAGTTTGTTTTTTTTTTGTTTTTTTTTAAGTATTTGAGTTTTATTCCACCATTTACTTAAGTTGTGTTGGCATCAACCTTTTGGTATCCATTGCCTCAAAGTAAATCAAGAGGGTCAGAAGGGTTAACTTGTGATGGAGTGTTAACCTGTTTCACACATGGATTGGATCCCCACAGGACTAAGACAAGAGGCTTTGATTAGGAAGTTTTTATTCTTGGAAAATTCTGTAAAGTTCTTTTATCTCATTTTAAGAAAAAGTGCACATCTTTGAGGAAGTTACCACTGGGATCTTGGAAATCATCTAGTCTAGCCTTCTTATTTATAGACCAGAGGGCCTGGCAGTTACATAACAAAGCTTAATGTCACAAGGGTCCCTTTGCCAGTTAATCGAAAGTTCAAAAAACATTGTTTTTACTACATGACTCATTTTTCTGCTAGTATTAGATAAGCACCACAAAGCCAAAATTCACATGTTTTGTAATCACAGTTTTGGGAACTTAAACTCTAGATTTGTTACTTAGTAGTTATGTGACTCTAAGTAAATATAATGCCTTCAGTTTCCTCATGGGTGAAATGGACAAAGCAATATTTATTTCTCAGGATTCTTGTTAAGAATTCATTGTCTCTTATAAGAAATGTGCTTAACACTATTCAGAAAAACACAAGATTATAAAGAATAAGTTATTCTCTATATGGGAGCCATTCTTTTTTTATCATAATATAATAATATTATAATCATCATAATTGTTAACCTCAAATTTAGAGTAGGGCATATATTATTGATTAAAATGTAATAAAACTAGTGAAATTTTAGAACTAGACTAAGATGCCATAGTAGCATAGAAGGGGGGACCTCACAAAACCTAAATATCAGAAAGTATACTTAGAGTAGAGGATTCTTATTATGAGTCTTAGAGATTAAAAGAAGTCATTCATGGGGACTCTGGAAATAAGGTGGTTGGGTATATTTAGATTCTAGATACATTTATCAGGAGGGAATACGGTAGAGTGGAGAGTATGACATTAGGACATTAGTGAAAGTTATTTCAGTAAAATAAGGACACATGTTAGGAGAGATAGGGCAGATGGAATTCTTTTGAGAAAAGGTCACACTTTGTGATTGACTGGAATGAGTCAATTACTGAGGAAAAAGAGTTGAAGATGATTCTCAAGTGTCTAGTTTGGGAAACTAAGTATATAGTGAAATGATGAATTTACTTTGGGCCAGTAGCAACTTGAGGTGTGTTACAGGGAAATGCTTCTTCCTACTTCTCGTATGTCCTGCCAGGAAGAGAAAATTCCCCTAGTATGACACTTCCGGCTTCTCTCTCTCCCTTTATACACTTTGCCCTTGGGGAGATGAATGATTTCTTTGGTGAAACTGGGAAAAGTTACATGGGCAGAGTTACTCCTCCATTAGGAAGCAACCTGCCTATGGAGAGCATGGTCTCTCCTCTTTTTCTCCATACTCTAGATCTGTAGGTTGTGTAGGAGCCTGCCCTTTGGAGAACAAACTGCCCCAGTCCAGATTAATTTGTGGTTCATATTAGCAGTTCCATGTACCCATATTTGTAAGTCATGTGCCCTAACCTAATCATGGTTTGACTTTCATCTTTACTACTTATTTCTGTGATTTCTTACGGCTGAGGCCGGAAAGAAGAGAGTACCTTATTGAAGACTCTTCAGAGACCACACAACAAGGCCATCTTTCTGAACTTTCCATGATTTTACCAACACATCTGAGACCCCCTTTGGCATCTCGCACAACTGACTCACTTAAATTTTTAAACGTTGAGCCATCTATAATATAAGCATGTCATATGCTTTTATATTCCTCCAAAGTACATAATAAATGCTTAATAGGTATCTGTAGAGTTTACATATTTCAAATTAGGAGGGAAAAATAATTATCCTGACTGAAAAGATTGTTTTAGAGAAATTTAGAGATATTAATTCATTGAATTAGTAGTTTGTGAACTGCCCCCTTTCAAATTTTGCCGAACTGGATTGCCTTTCCCATGATAGACCTTTCTCTTTCTTGTCAATGAACCTAAGTTCATGCTTTATGTGGTAGGTGGGATAATAAACCTCTAAAGATTACCACACCTTAATTCCCAGACCCTGTGAATATGCTGTTACATGGCAAGGGGTAATTAAGGTTGCAGATGCAATTACAGTTGCTAATCAGCTGACTATAAATTAAGGAGATTATTCTGGACTATCTGGGTGGCTCCACTGTAATCACAAGAGTCCTTATAAGTGAAAAAGGAAGGCAGGAGAGTTTGAGTCCGAGAAGAAGATGTGCTAGCCGAAGCAGAAGGCAAAACGATGCAACTGGCTTTGAACATAGAAGGGAGGCATAAGTCAAGGGATGGGCACAGACTCTGGAAGCTTGGAAAAGTAGCAAAAACATACTCATCCATAGAGCCTTTGGAAAGGAATGCACCCTGATAACATTTAATTTTAGCCCATGAGACCCATTTCAGATTTCTGAACTGCAGAACTGTAAGATAATGAATTTGTGTTGTTTTAAGCTGCTAAATTTGTGGTGATTTGTTATAGCAGCAATAGAAAACTAATGTGCTCTGCAACTCACCCTGCAAGTCTCCCTCTCTTCTCTGAGTGTCAGTGTATAGATGGATCGACTCCCACCCAGACTGCCTGAGATGAACCTTGGCTCCTCTGCTTTTCCACTTGCTCATTCGGTGACCACAGGCAAGTTAGTTAACTTTTGAACCACTATTTCCTTGTCTGTAAAATGAGGATTATAATAATGCCTTCCTTGTAGGGCTGTTGAGTAGATTAAATTAGTTAATACATGTGAAAGCATTTAGAACAGCAGGCACATAGTAAACACTATAAAAGTGTATGCTATTATGCAGTATTATGTCTAACGCTACAAATTATTTCATAACCAGTTCAAATCTCACCTCTTCCATAAAAAATGCCTATCCCTTCTCTTCCTTTTCTGGACAATCAGATCTCTCCTCCTTAAATCCACAGAAGGCTTTGTATTTACAACTTTTGTTTGTTTGTTTGTTTTGTTTGTTTGTTTTTGCGGTACGCGGGCCTCTCACTGTTGTGGCCTCTCCCATCACGGAGCACAGGCTCCGGATGCGCAGGCTCAGCGGCCATGGCTCACGGGCCCAGCCGCTCCGCGGCATGTGGGATCTTCCTGGACCAGGGCACGAACCCGTGTCCCCTGCATCGGCAGGTGGACTCTCAACCACTGCGCCACCAGGGAAGCCCTGTATTTACAACTTTTTAATTGAACTTGGCTTTCTAAATTTTATTTAATCGCTTTTGTAATTAAAGTGATAAATCACTTTTTGTTGAATTGTCTATCCTAAGATACAAGATCCCATAAAAAGTCATTAATACGTGTTTTGTTTATTTTACTTTATTTATGTTAATCTTGTTATTCCCATAGTTTCTGAGCCAGTGTTTCGCATATCATAGGTTCAATAAACATATTTTGAGCTGCCAATGGTGTTTTCCACTTGTACCAATTTCAAGAAACAAACTAAACCACCCGCCATTCAGCCAAGCAACACCCATACAAAGTATTAATCAAAGCTTAAAAGAATGTCACGAAATTAATACAAAATAGTCTCTGCAATTATTTAGGAGGGGGGCTCAGACTTTTTAGGAAGTCACTCTAGATGTTCAACTCTAATTTAAATCACATGTT
Source organism: Orcinus orca (assembly GCF_937001465.1). Taxonomy (NCBI): domain Eukaryota; kingdom Metazoa; phylum Chordata; class Mammalia; order Artiodactyla; family Delphinidae; genus Orcinus; species Orcinus orca. The sequence goes on along the minus strand of NC_064562.1, from coordinate 106,976,528 downwards.
GGATCAAGTATGTTTTTTTTTAAATTATTTGCCCATAAAGTCTGTTTTCTATAGTCCACTCTGAAGCTTATCTCTTTGATAAGGAAGCATGATGCACTGTGGGGCCTGAATTTAGTTCTGTGCAAAGGCTTACCTGGAGTTAGCATTTCTGAACTTCTAGGATCTCTCAATTAACACTGGAGTATGTTATAAAGTTGACTGCAGAGGGTTTTCTGGCGGCAATAGTAAGCTGATAGTGTTTGAGAAACAGAATTTTTAAAAAGTACAAATGTAATTGCCACAGGTATCAGTATTTTAAGTTCTAAAATTAAAATTCCCATTAGTGGCTATATTCATTTTCTTGTATATATCTACAGTTAATCTCAAAACATTATTAACTATTGTAGGGTTATTATATCCTGTCATGCCACAAGAAATGAAATCCAACTGAGGTCAACTGCCATTAACCTTGATGGTATTTTTTGTAATACCAAACAATTACTCTCCAAACAGTTCTAAATTTTGTTAAAACTATGGAAGGAAAAGTTATTTCTTGGGTAGAGGGAAAATTAAATCTTCTAAACAATACAAACTCTTATTTAGAAGCTCTAATAAGAATGCCAATTCACATGGTTCTGCTTTTGTATCATTATTTTGAAATTCCAGTATAATACTTGACAAAATATTATAGACATATAGAAGACAAAATGTCTTTACTTACATCATATGCATGCTATACTGAGGAAAGAACATTCACTGAAGAGCTCACTGACTTTTGAGAAGGTAATTAGGGAACTTTTTATAGAAAACAAAAACCATAATGGCTCATACATTAAGATATTGAAGACAATATTTGAAGTGAGCATCCTTTATAAATGAAGGAACTGTGTCTTCAGTTTGCAAACTTTTCAAAGCTCTACTACGTCAAATGAAGAGATACATCTTCCTTTCTGATGCCACTAATTTCACACTCAGAAATTAATTTTCCTTTCAGAAGGAAGATCACTGATACTGTCATTGATATGCAGTCTACTCTTTTATGTTGTTGTTGTTATTGAAATACAATTGACTTACAATATTATATTAGTTTCAGATATATGACATAGTGATTTGATATTCTTATATATTACAAAATGATCACCACTATGAGTCTAGTTACCATATATTTCCATGTCACAATATTATTGACTATATTCCCTATGCTGTACATTACATCCAACCCCGTGACTTGTTATGTAAGTCTACTCTTTTTAGTGGGTTGAATTGATCTGCTAATGCAGAAACTGACTTTCTCAGATTTGTTTAGCCTTTGGTGTAAGTGACTTTTTTCAATTTCTCTTTGCTGTTTTAGAAATAACTATAATGATTTTTTCTCATACTGATTTTTAAGTGTTTAAAGGAAAACAAGGGTTGATAGCTCATCAAGACACATAAGACTCCCCTAAGAGCTGACAACTCCCATTTTGATAATGCATTAGCCAAACACTTCCATTTCCACTGGAGGGTGTTACTAGGGGCACTTAAGCAAAGAAAGCTACTAAAAGCAAAAACACCCCAGAGATTTTCTGTAAAGGCTTTGATGTATGCTTTGCCCCATGTTTTAAAATGATATATCACTCAGGGAGCAACCCCACTAACAGATCATTTGGATTATGATGAGTTATGATGAACTCAAGCCTCTAATATTCTAACCCAACAACTTGCTTTATCACATCAATATCACAGACGTCTGCCTTAAAGAGTAGTCTTACTTCCTCTTCTCTTGGATACCACTGAGATTTACAGCATCTGGGGCATCTGAGGCAGAAGTAATAAAGTCTTATGGAAAAAAAACTGTTACATAAAGTCATTATCAGAAATGAAGAAATGATGTGAAATAAGTGAAGCCAAGATTACCATTTCAATTAGAGCTGAAGAAAGTGGCTGTAAATCTGGTCTCCTCTGGGGGAAAATGTGCTTATAACTAATGTGCACTGAATACTTTTTAGAGAAATGACTGTGAAGTTCCTAACTGTGTGCCAGGTTCTGTGCCATGATAGATAAATAAATATAAAAATTATAGATATAGATAATTTCATGTAAGTGCTCAAGTTACGATGTTTTAGACATTGCCACTGCCACTTTAAAGACACCCCCAGAGTAGCATAGCTAGTAAGTCATTTAGGTGGGATTTGAATGCAGGTCTCATTGGTTTCAAAGTCTGTGGTCTTTATTCTACATCACATTGGTCATTCTTTTGTTCTCCTCTTTACTTCTCTCTCTGTTTCTTACTCAGGCAAAGGTAAGAACTGACTACCCGTGAAGACTCTTCTTAGCCTCACAAAATCAAATATTTTTATCCCCATGCAGAATTCCGATTCATTCTCTCTCTCTCCTTCCTTCTCCCCCTGAACAGCTAGCCTTTGATTGAATCATGACTCTCCCAAAAGATATGCCCGGGTCTTAACCCCAGAAGCTGTGACTGTTACCTTATTCAGAAAATGGGTCTTTGCGTATGTGATTAAGTTGAAGATTTTAAGAGAAGGAGCTTATTGTGACGTATCTAGATTGTCCCTAAATGTAATCACACATCTTCCTATAAAAGAGAGATCGCTGTCTCCCTCTGAGTTTCTTGATTCAGAGGGACGAGATACCAGAAGAAGGGGAGGTAATGCAACCACAGAGACAGAGCTTGGAGTAAGGCAGTCACAAGCCAAGAAGCACCTGGAGCCACCAGAAGCTGGAAGGGCAAAGAATGGATTGTCCTATAGTAGTCCCTGGAGGGAGTGTGGCCCCGTTGACACCTTGATTTCAGACTTCTGGCTTCCACGTCTGTGAACAAATACGTTTCTGTTGTTGTCAGCCAGAAAGTTTGTAGTACTTTCTTGTGACAGCCACAGAAACTACTATAACTCTCCTCTTTTAAAATTCTGAAATCGGTGGCAGGGGAAATTGCAGTGTAAACACAGCACAATGCTGACTTCTAGCCTGTGAAGTAATAGCAAATACAGATATACTTCAGGAAATATAGGCGCATTTTACCTCTGCATAAGCCTATAAAACTCCTGACGGTTTCACAGACCTGCTTCTTCTACCTTCTTGTCCCACAAGGTAATCTTCTGATTGCTGGAACATAGCCCGTGATCAATAGATTTTTGTTGAGCAAATCAACCTGACTGCAGTGGCTCCAGCAGAACAGGAAATTTCAAGAAGGAATAAAATTTTCTTTTATTTATTTTAATTTATTCTGAGAGGAGAGTTAATTCTTGCCTGAATTCTCTTGGACACACTAACGACTGCTCTGACACGCATTGGCATGTCAGAACTAGCCAGCCTTTGTAACTTGAAGAAAAGAAGAGGTAGGTAAGAGACGCAATGCTGAATGTGGAGAGTCTCAGAGTGCGGTGTCAATCGTGACTTAGTCATCAAAGATAAACTCATACATATTTTTAATATATTAAACTAGATTTTTTCAGACATCTTTAAAACGTGAGAGAAATGGGAATGGCAGGGCATATATAAATCTAAATGGCATTACATGGGAATATTCTCCCATGTTGGGAAGTTATGAGAAGTAAAATCAGATCTGGGAATAGATCGGGTGGTTTTCAGTGTGGGTCCTCCACACCCAGGCAGCTAATTGCCCAGAATGCACCAGGTCCACCATCCTGGGGCTTTACAGTCAAAGTCCATTTTTCCTAGTGGGTACCTGGTAGGACCAGCTGTCAAATATTTTTAACATCATTTCAATTCATCCGTTTTCTCTAGAATAGACATTCCCTTCTTTCCATCCCCAGTGATGTGGCTCCAGTCCCTGATTCTGTTTGGATCCTTGTTTCCCACTTGGATGTCCAAAACTGCTTCTTCAGAGACCCCTCTTTCTACAGAAATTCTTAACACAAAATTTCTGGAAACTCAACTCAAACATATAATTCCTCTATTAAAACGTATAAATACATAAAGACCACATACAGAAAAAGTCGCCACTTGTGGTTTCCTATCACCCACAGGATTAAATATAGATTTCATTATATATATGTAAATAATATGCATAATTATATATATAATTATATATGCATATATACACACTTAAATATATTACATCTATATCTGATAATTATCTATATTATATAATAATAATGTCAATATTAAAACTATATATTAATTTGAACCCCATCTACCTCTGCTGCTACCTCTGCCTTTTCTTTGGAGTCTGCTTTGTAGCCATGCATACTTCTCATGGCTTTTTGAAATCACCAATTTCTTGGCTCTATAGCAAGATTACTGTATAGACCTCTCCCGTCCCTTCTCATTGTCCATAAGCCCAGTAATATCTGGCCCCACTTATCTCACAGTCTTATCTTTCACTACTCTCTCTCCCTCTCTGTGTTCCAGCACTACTAACCTTTCCATTCCTCAAATGTGTCAGGAAACAGGCTTTGAATGTAGGGATGCACTGGTGAGCCCAAACTGGAAGACATCTATTCTGATTGATCTGGGCATCTGCTCTATTTGATTGATTGGTTTGGGCTCCTCAAAAGGCAGAGTCTGAGATAATGAATTGGATACAAGTAGTTAATTGGAGAGGTGATCTCAGGAAGCAGGAGTGAGGAAGCAGTGAGAGTGATACAAGGATGGAGAGAAACCAACATAAATGTGACTTGCCAAGGTTGTTGCTGAGAAATCAGAAGTTCACATACGCTAAGACTTCTGAGATGCCTATGGAATGCTCCCAGATGTATCCAGAAAAATAAAGCTCCGATTCTTCCATCAATGACTGAGTTTGTTGATTTCTTGCCACTTTCAGGCTGCATTTGTAGACAGGCTAAGGGAGCTCCAGTGACACCACCCTAGGCCAGGAGGCTGACTCAGAAAGATTGCAGTGAGCAATGAAGTAAAACCGTGAGATTGCAAGGTGAGTCTGAGCTCCTGTGAAATTGTTGCTAATGTTAGAGATGGTCTGAGAGAGGCACTGGAGGAGTCTCCTTTAAACTTGTGTCATAAAGATTGTTAAAACTTTAAAATATTACCGTTGCCTTTACATACGTTCGCCCTTTATCTCAGAAATCTCTTACTTTCCTTGAAAACTCCTCATATCCTTGAAGATATATATCAATGTCCCCACCAGTGCCATATATGACCGGTTTGCCCTTCATAGGGATTCTCCAGGTGTAGCTGGGCCTATGGGATTTGAGCATAAATTATGTGCTCAACACCCAGATCATGCCCTCCATCACCTCTGCTCCCTTCTGGTGCACTGAAGCATGGTTATTGAAGCCAGGTTCCATCATATAGGTTTAATGGAATAACAAAGTTATAAAAATCTAGATCCTTGCATGACTTGGTGGAGCACAGCAGCCTTATTCTTCCCACCCACCCACCCTTGAGATGCATAATGATTCTACATTGTAAAGTCAAACTTATTTTAGTCTTATTTAGACTAAAATAAGGACATGGCTAAACCCATGTCCTAATCCACGTGATTCTCATATGACATTGTTTCCTGCTCTCCACTTCCACCACATTCTAGTCCCACCTTTTGTCAGGTTGTATTGCAATTATCTGTTTAAATGCCTGGCTCCATCACTACACTGCAAGTCCTTGATGGCAGTAGCAGTGCCATCTCTGCACCATGAGTGCCTGGCAATGATTAGATCTACATTTGCTTACAAGAAATGTAATTTAAAAATTTTAAAGAATTATTCAGATAGTAAAGCTATAATAGATGCAATTATGAATATATGATACATAATCATTCACTGGGCTGCTTGCTATACTTTTTCTCATGAAGCATAATTTTACACATTAATGCTCAATGAAATGCTTCCTATGAAGCATACTTTTACATATAACACAACTCTGAGATGCATCCCTGCACCTTCCCTTTCCTCCTTTCCACCTGTTACAATTAGGAAAGTGGTCCTTCTCTTAGCTAAGAGAAATTCCTCTACCATTCTCTAGATCCTCTGTCTTTTATCTTTTCTTCTTAAGACCCTATGCTTTCTCTTTTTAAGTCCTTCACGTTCCTTGAATCAGCTGGCTCAAGTCTCTCTCAAACCATGAAAGGAAATGCTCTTTACCCCATTCAGGTGACAACCTCTTTGTATTTGTTATAGTTTCAAAACAGCTAGTTCACTTTTTGAAAATCATGGCTTTCCTGGTTACTTAAATCCAAAATCTTAAATGTCTCCACTTCACTTGCTGCCTCCATTTCCTTACTCCTCCCTGAGTTCACAACGCAATGCCCGCACAAGCAGGCTTTATTTCTAGTAATATACAAACACAACTCTTACAAAAATCTCTCAAAATACAACAAATTTCAGTTACCATCATATATATGTGTCAGCGACACTCAACACAATTCACTTCTCCCTTGAAACACTCATAGTGTCTTGGCCTCCTTTTATTCTTCCTCTCTTTGTAGCCACTCTTCCTCAATAAGCTTTTCCTTATTAGACACTTAAAGTTGAAAATCCTCAGGACTCATATTCTTCTTCTCACTCAACATAATCTCAGTAGCTCACTTTTTGTATACAATGGCTTTCCTGGTTACCTAAATCCAAAATCTTAAATGTCTATCACTGCACAGATCTTACGTCTAAGTTCCAGAAATTTTCAATCGAATGTGTACTAGTTGTCTCACTAGCAACTCAAATCCACAAGCTATTGCTACTTGAAAACTGGCCTCCATCCTGGATCTGACACAGGAAATGGTATCATAATTTACCTCATTCCTCAAGCCAGAGAAGTAAGAGTCTTACATGATTTCTCATTCTTCCACTTAGAATGACCAAACATCCTTATTTGCCTGCAACTGAGGGGTTTCCTGGGATGTGAAACTCTCAGTACAAAAATTGTGATGATCCTTGTCAAATCAGGATGGTTGGTGACCCTCACACATGGCACCAAATCCTGTGGACTCTACCACCTAAAAATGTCTTGTAGCTGTCCAATTATTTCCATGCCCAGGATTACCACTATTGTCTCACTACAAGGGTACATGAATCCATTCTGGCGCTCCATCCCCTACCTTCCAAATACTTTCTGCACACTGTGACCACAAGATCTTAATGAAAAACATGATTATTATATAAAGCTCTTCCATCCCTTCTTATTATCCATAAGACCCACTAATATTTGGCTACACACATCTACCAGCCTCAACTTTCATCACTCTCTCTCCCTCTGTGTTCCAGCACTACTAACCTTCCCGTTACTCAAATGTGTCAGGAAACAGGCCTGGAATGATTTCTCCTTCCTCCTTCTCCCATATTAACTCTTCATCTTAACAGGTCTCAGATTCGATGTCATTTCCTCAAGACACTTTTCCTTTTTTCCCAGATATGATCAGGCACATATTTTTCTCCCTGCTGTTGGAAGCTACACTTCTTCACAGAACTCAGCAGCACTGATTATTTGTTCAGTGTCTATCTTTCCAGCCAAACTAGAAGCTCCAAGAGGCCTGTGTTCTTGTTTTATCCTCTTACTCACCATTGTATCCCCAGGCCCCCTCTCAGTGCTGGGAATGCAACAGATATTTGTGAAATGAATGAATACACATTTGAAAATAGAATGTTACTTTGTATGTTGTCACATCCAATTGTAATAGATATCTTAGTTAAAAACGAAACTATATTAAGAAAGGAAATTAAGGTCATTATCCTTCACAAAATTTTAGCAATTTTTATCATATTCCATTGAATAAGATTTCAACGATTGTAACTGTTGTCATTATTTTAAGTACAAGTAAGAAAGAAAAATAATGCTGGAAAATAAACCATGAAATGCCGTTGACTAAAAGACACATCCAGTTTTCAGATGTTAAAAAGTGAAAAAATGGATAAGAGCACAAGCCAACAAGTACCAAAACATATATCAGATCCACATACTTTTCTCCATACTCCCCACTCCCTCCTCCTTGGTCCATGGAACCATCACCTCATTCCTGAGATACTGAAGCTGTAGTTTCCTAACTGGTATCTTCCCTTGCATTTTTCAACCTCCAGTTCATTCTCCACTCGTCCAGAGTGACCATTTCAAAATGCAGACTGGATTACACTACACAAACCCCTGCATGACCTCATCCCCGCTATTTCTTCTGTGTCACATCACATGCATTTCCTCTTACTTTGTATTCTTCTGATAGTTTCTAAAATATGCCACCTCTTTCATTCACCCAGACTGTTCTTCAACTCACTGTCCTCACTGCTTCTTTAGCTCCTCAACGTACAGGTTTCAGTATAAACATACTTTCCCCAGAAAGATGTTCTGTGATCCTACCATTGTAAGTCAACAGTCCCCCAACCTCCACCTCTGCCATTATTCTTTTTCAAACATACACCCTGTTGTCTTCCTTTGTGGCCCTCATCTCAAGATTTAATCTATATTTACTTGTGTTTTTACGTGTATAATGCCTGTCTCTTTCACTGAAATTTGAGTACCATAAGGATAGCTATCAAGATGTCATTTGGTATCACATACCAGAACATGACAAAAATCGAGGCGCTAAACGATTATCTATTGAATGAATAAGGCAATGGAACAGACACATTTTGCCAAAACAAGGACAACAAGAAACCCAGTGGTTAGATCTGAGGCACTGCATGCTGCTGAAAAGGAGCAATATATATCCCCAAAAGTTAGGTAAGGGATGGACTTGCCTTCCAAAGGATTTGTTTAAGGACAATGCACATTGTACTATGTCAGGTGACTTAGGACCTTCTATTTAAAAAAAAAAAAAAAATTTTATTGTTTTATTTTTCTCCCAGATATTTTCAAATTATTTTAATCATTGTTTAAGTGTAATAATTTCATTTTTTCCAAAAAAAATATTTTTTAAAAACTCTCACAAATGCATTTATGGACCTCAGTAACATTTGTTATGTTTTATTTTGAAAAGTAATCAAATTTGAAATAAAATGTGAGCTACAAGATTAAAACATTACAAACACATTTTTTTCTCAACTATGTTTGTGAAAATATTGGGTGAATGACTAATAAGAAAATATTACTATGCTAAATTTACAAAAATTATAGAGCAAAACCAGACTGATTTTAATAGAATCAGTGCCAATTACATCTTGTGCTTCAATGGCAGTGAAAGTAAACTTGATTTTGACACATGTAATTGTGTTAGGAATAATTGCATATAGAGGAAAATGCTATTCATCTTTAATATCCTTGGGGACATTTTGCTCAACCAACTTCCAGTTTTCTAGGCCTAGCTGTAGTTCGTGTAAACAGCAGGGCCAGTATTCAAACTCTGGTTTGTCCAATCCTGAAACCTATGCAGTGTCTCTACTCGCTAGCTTCCTATCTATTCCAGTTCACTCAATCCCATGTATCTGTGGAATAATTTAATTATCATAAATAACTACCAGTTATTGAGCATTTGAAATGTACCTGGCACTCCTTAGAGATATTTCCTATGAATTAACTTAAAGGTACTTCCCATAAATCAACTTATGTAATCCTCACAAAAATAATAGGTAGGTCCTGCTATCCCAGTAGTATCCTGAGCACTATCTGCTGTCCCAAAGATGGAGAATTAAAGGACTACGGTCTCTATATTTCTCAGCAGAGGTCAGTCTAAAAAGCACAGTCATATATGCTTAATTATTCATCAGCCAGAAAATATGCCATTTTCAAATTACATATACAATTCATTGCATGTTCCAAACCCAGAACAGTCAACATTTTTTTTTCTTTCCTACCCACTCTGTTTTGCAAATATTTATTATGGCAAAGAATGAACCTGAGTGAATATCTGGAATCAGAGCCATCTATTTACATTTCTGTTGTGACTCATCCCCTCCCACTGCCACTCTCAACCACATGTAGACATTTCTAGCAGAAGGAGAAAGAGCCAATGAGGGAGGAATCAATGTGGTTCCTTTCTCTCAGCATCAGGCCTCAAGGTTCCCCATGAAGGGCATTGTAAGTAATGGCAGAGAGCATAGCTTCATGATAGAATTAAATAGCGAGGTTGCTCAAGCAATGACTAGCCAGGTCCCTCGAAACTCCTCAGGTAAGCATCAGCTTGCAACCTAGTCTGGAACCAGTGGTACAAATGACTAAATATAATATAATATGACAAGTACTATTGCAGACATATGGGCTGAAATCATCTGAAAGCACCAGGAAAGAACTCATTATGTCTTTTCAATAAATGGTGTTGGGAAAACTGGAACACTACATGTGAAGGAATGAAAATTAGAATATTTTCTTACACCGTATACAAACATATACTCAAAATGGATTAAATACTTAAATGTAAGAACTGAAAGCATAAAACTCCTAGAAGAAAACATAGGCAGGACACTCGTTGACGCTGGACTTAGTAATATTTTCCTGGATCTGTCTCCTCAGGCAAGGACAACAAAAGCAAAAGTAAACTAATGGGATTATATCAAACTAAAAAGCTTTTGTATAGTGAAAGAAACAATCAACAAAATTAAAAAGTCCACTTACTGAATGGGAGAAGATATTTGCAAAAGATATCTCTGATAAAGGGTTAATATCCAAAATGTATAAAGAACTTATACAACTCAATATCAAAAAAGCCCTAACCTGATTAAAAATAGGCAGAGAACCTGAATAGACATTTTTCCAAAAAAGACATACAGATGGTCAACAGGCACATTAAAAGATGCTCACATCACTAACCGTCAGGGAAATGCAAATCAAAACCACAGTGAGATATCACCTCACTCACATCAGAATGGCTATTATCAAAAAGACAAGAAATAAGACGTGCTGGAGAGGGTGTGGAGAAAAGGGAACTCTCCTGCACTGTTGGTGGGAATGTAAATTGGTACAGTTTATTCCACTACAGAAAACAGTATGGAGGTTCCTCAAAAAATAAAAACTAGAACTACCACATGACCCAGGAATTCTACCTCTGAGTATTTATCCAAAGAAAGTAAAAACATTAATTTGAAAAGATATATGCACCCCAATGGTCACTGCAGCATTATTTACAATAGTTAAGATATGAAAGCAACCTAAGTGTCCATTGACAGATGAATGAAAAAAGAAGATATGATATCTATATAAACATATTTAAATATATAATGGAATATTTCTCAACCATTAAAAAAGAATGAAATCTTGCCATTTGTGATAACATAAACCTAGAGGGTATTATGGCTTAGTAAAGTAAGTCGGACAGAGAAAAACAAATACAGCATGATTTCACTTATATGTGGAATCTGAAAGACTAAACAAATGAACAAATATAGCAAAACAGAAACAGACTCATAAACACAGACAACAAGCTGGTGGTTGCCACGGGGGGTGGGGTGTGGGGAGATGGGCAAAATACGTGAACGGGATTAAGAGGTACCAACTTCCAATTATAAGTCAGGAGGATGTAATGTACAGCATAGGGAATATAGTTAATAGTCTTGTAATAACTTTGTATGACAACGGATGGTAACGAGATTGTGGTGATCATTTCATAATGTGTAAAAATATTGAATCACTATGTGGCACACCTGAAACTAAAATAGTATTGTAAGTCAATTATAGCTCAGTAATTTAAAAAACCTCCAACTTATACCAGAAAAGAAATACATACATTTATCTAATATATACATGTATTTATCCAATATATATGAATAGTTTCAAAACTATTAAAATAAAAAAAGAATATGACAAAGTTTTTTTAATAACAAATGTTATATTTACCAAAATTAAAAAACACAAACCAGTGGAACATATGAAATGAAAATAAGGTAGAGTAGATATGACAAAAATGAAAAGAAAAAGCTTTTAAAATAAATTAATTGAGATCTATACCTTATAGCAGATGGCAAAACAAATTCCAAACGAGTCAAAAGTTTATCTAAAAATAAACTTTATTTAAGTAATATTCTATTCCAAACTAGAAATAAATATTTGTGAGCTTTTTAGAGGAATATACATTTTTGCATGAGAGGAGAAATCATGACGGAAGTACTAACAGATTTGACAACAGAAAGATTAAAACTGCCTCATATACAAAGAAAATTGTTAAATAAACAAAAGGGTACGATCAAAGAAGATATTTTTCTAATATGACAGAAGTTAGTATCTGAATTGTATAAGAGGTACATTGAAATTGATAAGGAAAAGTTTTGGTAATGGCTATAAGACTGTTGGAGATTTGAGAGGTATGAAGGGAATCTCAATTGGAAGTACACTGCAAGAGAAGAGGAAAGGGAAGCCAGATTTGGAGTAAAAGCATTGTTAATAAGAATAGCTAACTGGGCTTCACATTGGCTCCAATGAGCCTCACCTTCTGGTATTCACAACTTTGTGTGAGGGGTCCCATACTGATCTATATAACCAATAGGTTATTACATTAATGACACTGTCTGACTTCTGAGGCTAGGTTATAAAAGATATTGTGGCCTCTGCCTTGTACTTTTTTGAGCACTTACTCTGGAGGAAACCATCTGCCATGTTGTGAGAAAACTCAAGCAGTCCCGTGGAAAGGTCCATGTGGAGAAGAACTGAAGCTTCCTGCCAACAGCCAGCATCAGTTCACTCATTGTACAAAACTGGGACACAGAGGATAAGAGACTTGCCCACGTTTACACAACAGGAAGTGCCAGATGTAGAATTAGAAACCCAGAGTCTGTGTCCTTATCCACTACATGATACTGTCTCTTGATAGAAGAAACAGGATGGAAAAGTACTAGCAATTGCATGAAATATAAAAATAACAACAAAAAAAGAATGCTGAAATTCAGAAACCAATTTGATACGGGGGCATTAGGGAGGGCAAGGAGAGGGTTAAAAATGGATCTAATATTTCAAATATGCATAACAGGGAGGATATTAGGGTTGTTAATTAAGATGGGTATCAGACACTAGCAGCTTAGGAAGTCAGGTGTGTTCACAAATGTGTGTGTGTGTGTGATCACTCACAGAGTAAAGTTTAGAGAGTAAAGCAGATACACAGGGAATGTAATGAGTGGACTAGTTTGGGAAATGCCTGATTTGAGTTTTCCCAGGCAAGGAGAATTCCAAAGAGGTTTCATTCCACTAACATGATTAAAAGATGGCTTCTCTCAAATGAAAATATTTATACTACCCTCTTTCCATTTCTTTTTGACTATATCTTATCTTTATCAATCAGTCTAGGTATGGACAAAATCTAAAATTAAAAAAAATAAAATTGACTCTTTAAAAAGAAATATCAATTGAGTAAAATCCAGTCAAATCAGGTCAGTGAAATAAAAAATAATTAGACCAGTTGCTTTGCAATAACTGGAATACAAACGACTACTCTGAATGTATACCCTGTGCTTCATTAGTGTGTGAGAAAAAATATTCTAGTTTGAGAATTAATGTTTTCTCCATTTTTCTCTCATGGCTAGTAACCACTAAGAGAAATGTTAGTTTTTTATTTTTTTGTTCCACAAAAAATAAAGTATGTGACTTTATTTCATTTTAATATGTTAGTCACGTTAATAAATAAGATTCTCTCTATGGGGATCTATGAAAAGGTAGATGTCACAGGTGTTATTTTTGAAGAGTCCTGTATGTATTCATAGCTGTTTAGTTGTAATGCACTGCTGCAGGTAATAGCCAAGAAAATTCAGCATAATGCTACAACAAAAATTCCCAGGAAACCAGCAAAAGTGAAATTGGACAAATCCTAATACATAATGTATACACTACAATATCCTATTGCGCGTGCTTGCAAATCTGAATATGTCACTTGGCTTGTCTTTGTGTTTCACTAAAACAAAATTAAAAACTCACAGACTCCCTGGGGAGATTTACATTTACCATATACAAAAATGCTCAAGGGAAGGTTGAATTCCTTTTATGATAGACAAACAAAATTTACCCAACAATGGCCAGCACAATGTAATTAACCAAACTATTGGTAATGAATGGATATTCTTGTTCTACCATCCTGTCTTGATTTACTGCCAATCTCATGACTTACTGTCATTTCTTAGTGCCACGCCATTTTTGTTCCTATGTCACTTGCATAGAAGAAAAAATCAGATTCTAAAAATCAATATGTTGCTGAATCCTGAATTTATCTTCAGTCGCAGCTGTTTACTGTTTCCGTATTTTATTAATAGTCACATTTTATTTCTAAATGGACCCTAATGCTCACTATGCAGGTAACAGGCTCCTTAATAGGCTATACTCATTTTAGGCTTCTTAAACTTTTATATTCTTTTTCGCTGTGTGTTGTCTTAATCAGGTATCTCCTCATCTGGACACCAAACATAATAATTTTCATTATAGAAACCAACAAGCATCATGATCCAAAGCACTGAAGCTAGTTCTTCAGGAGTTAATTTGAAAATAGTTCTTTTGAATATAGAAAATGGATTTCCTTGTATTTTATACTTTATACATTAAATATATAAATGTATAAATATGTATTTGATTTTCTCGATATGTTTGTCTCAGAATAACTTTAATTTAAAAAGAAGACACAATTTTTAATTGTTTCATAAAGCTTCTTACAGTTTTTACATTGTGCAATAACTATATAGCTATGAAACCCGACTGGAAAATCTCATGAGAAGGAATGAATGAGGGTACTCAAAGGGTGCTCTGTCTGCACACCTGGCCAGTCCCCAGAGCATACAGCCAATTCAAAGCCAAACAAACAATGCCACAAAGTGACACGCTTTCTACAAAGCTTTTGTCAAATTCCATTCAGGCATAAACCTCCAAATACCTCAAAATGCAAACAAAACAACACACAATTCTACCAAAAAAACAAATAGCATGTATTAAAAAGTTAAAAATGGACTTAACATATGACCATATGACTCAACAACTTCACTCCTAGGTATCTTCTCAAAAGAAATGAAAACACATGCCCGCACCAATACTTGTATGCAAATGTTCATAGCAGCTTTATTCTAAGTGATCCAAAAGTTGAAACAACCCAAATATCCATCAACAGGTGAATAAACAAAATGTCTTATACCTACACAAGGAAACATTATTCAACAATAAAAAAGAGCAAAATCCTGATACATGCTATAACACACATGAACCTCAAAAACATCGAAAAGAAGCCAGACACAAAAGACCACATATTTATATGATTCCATTTATATGAAATGTCCAAAAAAAGAGCAAATACATAGAGACAGAAAGTAGATTCATGGTTGCTTAGAGCTGGGGAAGGTGGAAGAATAGGCAGTAACTAAATACACATGAGGTTTCTTTTGTAGGTGATGAAAATGTTCTATTATTAGTTTGCAGTGACAACTACATAAATATACTAAAATCCATTGAACTATACACTTAAACGTGTGAATTTCAGGGTATACAAATTACATTTCAGTAAAGCTATTAAAACATACAGTATAAACATAAAACTAACACTACTATGGTTACTGAAATTCTGTATCTACATATGGTTCAGATCACAGAGAGAGGTGGCTTAAACATAGAAACTGTGGTTTAAGTTTATGTTTATCTTTAAGTGACTGAAGTTAGTTCCTCTTTAAAGATGTTTGGTAAAAGAAGATGTATAGAAAGCTAAGGGAAGTAGAAACATAGAGGCACAAAAAAAGGCCAGGTTCAGGAAGCCCAAGTGCACCTAAATCACAAGAACGAGCCTTGTGACTCCTTACGCAGACCCATCACTTTTATATACCCTCATGGAGAGCAACTAGAAAATCTCTTTAGGAGGGAGGTTGGCATAATGTAATACCATATAGGGTTTTGGTGTTTGTTTGGTTTTTAAAATGAATGTGTGTAGCATTTGTACGATATTAGAAAGAAAATTTTACCTGTATCTCATTGCTTTATATGCTACATTTGCTGAGGCAGAAATTTGAATCAGCTCTGCTGATTGACACAGAGTAGACATTCAACAAATATCTGTTATATAGAGGAATAAAAGAACTACTGTACTACCTATACATTGAAACATTAAACATCCACGATATATTATCATTCAGGGGCAATGGGGCATGGGCTATGAGAGAGAATTTGGAGGAAAAGCAGGTTTGGAGTATGGAGTAGGAAATAATGAGGCTGGTCTTGGACACGATGAATTTAAGAGGACCTCACCCTGAGGAACTGGAGCTGTCCAGCATGCATCTCAGTGTAGAATTCTGGACTGCAAACACAAATTTGGAAGTTTTCAGTGTAGTTTAACTCATGGGTGTCTGTGACTTAAAAATCAATAACAAATCAATTTCTTTTAAATAATATACAAAATATTCCCAAGTAGTTCAATTTTTGGCTCTGATTTTAAATCTGATTAAAAGCCTACCAAAATCGTCAAACATAATGCATTTTCTTTGAGAACAATAGTAGCTGTAAACAAAGCTGCCTTTGTTGGCTCAGAGAATATTTGCTGTTCTCTCCAATTACTTTCAACCATGCGAAAGTCTCTTTGAGACAGACTCACCCTGCAGTTATTAATTTTTCCTTCTAATCTCATTTGGTTACTTTTCTACAATATATTCCTTTTAAGGCACCCACAATCTGAAAATACGAGTCAATCCACAGATGAACTAGTAGGAAAAAAGAAAAATAGTATAACTATTTTCCTTTATTAAATGCTTCTTTTTTCTTTTTTTTTTTTTTTAAGAAGGTGTTGGGGGTAGGAGTTTATTAATTTATTTATTTAATTTTTGCTGTGTTGGGTCTTCGTTTCTGTGCGAGGGCTTTCTCTAGTTGTGGCAAGCAGGGGCCACTCTTCATCGCGATGCGCGGGCCTCTCACTGTCGCGGCCTGTCCTGTTGCGGAGCACAGGCTCCAAACGCGCAGGCTCAGTAGTTGTGGCTCACGGGCCTAGTTGCTCCGCGGCATGTGGGATCTTCCCAGACCAGGGCTCGAACCCGTGCCCCCTGCATTAGCAGGCAGATTCTCAACCACTGCTCCACCAGGGAAGCCCCCAAATGTTTATTTTTATTCAATGTAAATTCACTCATTCTTGCTGTGTAGCATTTGAATATTCATTTCATTTGTAGGGCTGTTAAAATATTATCAAACAGGGGTAGATAGATTTTGAGGGGACAAAACCATGATCTGGAGTCAAGTGAAGCTTGACTTAAATAATAGCTTTTCCATTAACTAGCTTTATGATTTTGAGTAAATTACACAATTTCTCTGAGATTCAGTTTCTTCATCCATAAAATTTAAATTCATTTATGTCCCCAGTAGGGTTTTGGTGAGAGCTGCATAAGATAATATATATAAACCCAAGTAAATTGGTTGCTGACTTTATCCTTAGTAGATGGTAGGCAGGATAATTATGGAGATGTCTTTTAATTATACCATTGCTTTCCACATCTAATGAGATCTTAAATCAGATAAGACATTATTCAGATGTATCTCCCACAAAATTTCAATGTAGCCAAGTTTTTTGGAGCAGCTTGAAATGTGTTTTTTTTCCTACTGTCCTCTGTGTGTTATTTTGCTCTAATCTTCCCTTCTTTTGATCTTAGCTGCTTTTAGAAACTCACTGCTTACTTACTTGAAACTACTCTTTTTTGAAGTAAGCAAGAATTTAAATTTTAAGAAAATATATAAGGAAAACAGATGATAGTGTTAATATATATATATAGTTATTTTAAATACACAAATTAATCACATAGAAAACACCAAACGTTCTTGAACATAATGAGGTCTTCCAGCTGTAGTTCCAGCTCTACTGATAAGTAAGTAGTTTGGGGTCAAATTTTTTTTTTTTTGAGTTTCATAATGACTTTTTTACTGGCTTTTTAAAATTGAAGTATACTTGATTTACAACATTTCATATGTACAACAAAGTGATTCAGTTTTAAATATATATATATATATTCTTTTTCAGATACTTTTCCATTATAGGTTATTAAAAGATATTGAATATAGTTCCCTGTGCTATACAGTAGGTCCTTGTTGTTTATCTATTTTATATGTGGTAGTATGTACGTGTTAATCCCAAATTCTTAATTTACCCCTCCCCCCCTTTCCCCTTTGTTAACCATAAGTTTGTTTTCTGTGTCTGTGGGTCTATTTCCATTTTGTAAATAAGTTCATTTATAGCTTTTTTTTAAAGATTCCACATATAAGTGATATCATATGCTATTTGTCTGACTTACTTCACTTAGTATGATAAAACTCTAGGTTCATTCATGTTGCTACAAATGGTATTATTTCATCCCTTTTTATGGCTGAGTAATATTCATTTATATATACACATATAAATATATATATCATCTCACATCTTCTTTATCTATTCATCTCTCAATGGATATTTAGATTACTTCCATGTCTTGGCTATTGTAAATAGTGCATGTATCTTTTCAAATTAGAGTTTTCGTCTTTTCATGATATATGCCCGGGAGTGAGATTGCTGGATCATATGCTAACTTTATTTTTAGTTTTTTAAGGAATCTCCATACTGTTTTCTGTAGTGGCTGCACCAATTTACATTCCCACCAACAGTGTAGGAGGGTCTCCCTTTTCACCACACCCTCTGCATTTATTATTTATTATTTGTATGATGGCTATTCTGACTGGTGTGAGACGATACCTCATTGTAGTTTTGATTTGCATTTTTCTAATAATTAACATTGGGGTCAAATATTGAATCACACACACACACACATATATATCACATCTTCTTTATCCATTCATCCATTAATGGGCATTTAGGTTGTTTCCATATCTTGGCTACAGTAAAGAATGCTGTGCTGAACATAGAGGTGCATGTATATTTTCTTTCTTTTTTTTTTTAAAGAAGTTATTTAATTAATTTATTTATTTATGGCTGCATTGGGTCTTCGTTGCTGTGTGGGCTTTCTCTAGTTGTGTTGAGAGAGGGCTACTCTTCGTTGCGGTGCACAGGCTACTCATTGCAGTGGCTTCTCTTGTTGTGGAGCACAGGCTCTAGGCACACGGGCTTCAGTAGTTGTGGCATGCAGGCTCAGTAATTATGGCTCACGGGGTCTAGAGCGCAGGCTGAGTAGTTGTGGCACATGGGCTTAGTTTCTACGTGGCATGTGGGATCTTCCCGGACCAGGGCTCGAATGCATGTCCCCTGCGCTGGCAGGTGGATTCTTAACCACTGAGCACCAAGGAAGTGCCACATATATATTTTTGAATTAGAGAGTTTGTACTCTTTCGATACATACCTGCCCATAAAAAAAGATGAAATCTTGCCATTTGCAGCAACATGGATGGAACTTGAGGGTATTATGGTAAGTGAAATGTCAGAGGGACAGAGATAAATACTATGTGATTTCACTAATTTGTGGAATATAAAAAGCAAACAAACAAGCAAAACAAAATAAATGAACAAATCAAACCAAAGAAAAGCACAGACAGAGATATAGAGACGAGAGTAGTGGTTACCAGAGGGGAAGGGGCTGGGGGGAGCACACTGCATGGTGTACAAAAGTAGAAATATAAAGTTGTACACATGAAATTTGTATAATGTTATACACCAATGTAACCTCAATAAAAAATAAAAGTATTTAATCCTTTGGAACCTATCATTTTAGCTCCATCTCCAAAATAAAGTAATCAGATTAGAATTTAGGTCTCCAGGAATGTATTGGTTATTGCTATTTTAAATGAGAATTTTAGATTTGGGGCTTTCACTTTGATGATTGTACCAAAAAATGAATGTAACCATAATCTGCATCATCAGGACAACCACTTGAATATGGTCATCTGATTTCAATCTTTATGGTCACCTTTGTAATGCTACTTCACTTGGTGAGGGCTAGGAAGGAGGGAAAGAACCAGATGTATATAAATGATGCATCCACAACAAGGAAGATTAGACATCATCACAGCTCACTGTACCAATGAAAGTTTGGCTACAGTTTGGGAGGAGAAAAACAACAGAATAATTGAGTTAATATATGACCTGTGGCAATAAACATGTCAAACTTGAACCTGTTCTTGGCAGTGAGTACCATAACCTTCTGTCACATTAATGCCAGTTATTTCATTATTCTCTGGTCTTGTCACTTTGCTTATACCATTTCATTTATAAATGAGTTTTAGGCTCTTGGGTTAAGATCTGTAAACATAAAGAGTTTTGTTTTCGCTCTGTACAAATTTAAATAACATTTTATTAAATATAATTTCACATTTGCCATTCTAGAGAACTTTGTCCTTTAAAAGGAGGTTGGTACTTTTCTGAAGTTTGAGAAACACTGAACTAAAATTTTTTCAAGATCTCTTTCACCTCTAAGTAGCAGCTCCCTTTAGGGGGAATGGTTTTCTTGCCTTCTTCTAAATAATTCACGAAAGACTCTTGGGAACCACATAAGCTTGCTTTCTTGTGACTCCTGCCTCATATCTTGCTGGTGAGATTGTAGATACCAACACTGATGCAAAATAAAGTGAAAACTACAGAAAAATGGTACAAAATGCTCAGAATATAATTAAGTACATTTATTAATATAGCTAATATTATTAAATGTATTCTAGAAACTTCTGACAACACATAGATTCCATGGCGTCACAGCTCTTAGGCTCCACACACACCCTTCCTTCTTTCTGCTTAGTTGGCTCTACTGTCCAAGAGAGTTCAGTAGTAACTTCCTCTCTAAAGACTTTTCTGTGCCTCACCCATCCCGTCCACATAAAGCTTAGGATCAATTTCTCTTTGCTCACAAACTTGTACCACTATAGTAGCACCTATCACAACTCCTTACGTGTATCCTTTCCATGTCATCTCTGTCACTCTCGTACGAGATTTCTCATGACAAGGACGGTATCTTATAACTTTCTTCCTTCTCATTATCTGACATAATGCTATGCACATAATAATGTCCAAAAACCATTAGTTCACAAAATGAAATACATCCCCATCTTAAAAAGTTATTTGCAACTGCTTCAAATGTAACTTCCCCAATTGAATCGGATCTAACTTAGACATTTCTTAGTCATTGTGGCACCAGGGAATGAGCTCAGACTGTGAGGCCAGATTGATATATCTGAAATTTAATTCTGTATCTAACACATTTTAGTTGTGTGACCTGAAGCGAACTACTTCCTGTTTTGAGTCTCAAGTATGTCATCTCTAAATTGGGAACAATAATTATATATCTTGCAAGTTTGTTTTGAAAGTTAAGGGGAATCATTAATATTTTCATTTTTTTACACAATGCACATCATAAGACAAAGTAATCACAATGAAATGTTAGTTCTTTTGCCCCTTTGAGTCTGATGGAATTTTTGTATTAAAATGACTCCAATCATCAGAATTTTCAAACTGCTCTTATTTGCTGATATCTTAGTAACTACCACAGAGGGATAATAAGTTGATTTATTAATCAATTCTGTTTTGTTTCCCGACTTTTGGCAGCAGCCAGAGAAGAGACAACATAGGAGATAGAAAGAACAAAAGAATTGATCCTTGGCTTCGAGTTTCAAATAGCTGAGCTCCAACATAGACAAAAGATTGAACAGAATGTATAGCATGATTAGAGAAATGTGTCCCTGCACTCTACTCCCATCCTCAACCAAGGCCAAGATTCCACAGGACTGAATTCAAAGGTGGGGAAGTAAGGGAGACAGTATAAGTCCCAGACAGGTTTAGGGAACGAGGTTTAGGAGGAAATTGACCTTTACCTTCAAGTAAAACCCAGGGAACCAGCAATCCCCTGGGGTTCTCTTCATCTAGCACAGGTGGGAACAGAAAAAAAATCCTGCCTGGGGTCGCCCGTGGACTGGCCTGAATCAGTCTCTCAGCTTCTCATATTCTGTGGCACCAAAGGAGTTCCCTGATGCCCAAAAGGGGCTCTGGGTTTATTCTAGCCCACAATGGAGTCAGGAGAAGTATAGAACGCTTTCTGTGTACCCTGCAGTGGGGTATTGGGATGGGATGACTCAGAGAAGCACAGACCTGAAGAGCTCTTATAGGCAGGAATGAGGCAGGACCTGGGACAGTGCAGGCAGGTGAGGAAGGCGCAGACATGATCCACAGCCCAACCCCATACTCACAAGCCCCCACCAGGTCCTTGTACTACATAAGCTCCATGTAAAAGGAAAGGGAGGAGGGAGCATGCTAACTCAATGGAATCACATTTCTAATAACTAATGGAATGAGAGGTTAAAATAGAAATAAAGTTTCTTATATAAAACAAAGTAAAAACAAACAACCACAAATCTGTCCATCTACCTCTCCATCCAACTGAAGTTGTGATCGACTGAGATTCATGAGGAAATTAAGCCTGTAATAGAATTTAAGATACGAGAAGTCTTTTAGGATGGGAATTGAAAGGATAAAATGAACTAGGAGAAAAGCAGCTGTTAGAGGGATCCTAAGATCAATATCCTTTCAAATCTGCCTTGCCCTGACTACCTCTGAATTTTCTACAGTGTTGGACTTTGGGGTTTTAATCCTGATAATACTGAATAGTCATCATGTTAGAGTTCTAATGCAGAAGCACAGCTGGGTACAATGGTCCACTGCCCCAGTGGATACAAGTGTATCCACTGGATACAATTTATCCACTTTGCTTGTGGATAAAGTTCAAGGAGATAAACCGTGAGCCAGGAATGGGAGGTCCAGACTTCCAATATCCTCCAAGTAAGGAGAAGCATTTGTGTCACTTTAGAAGATGGAGACGGACTGCTTGCCACAAAAGGAAGAAAGGGGAGAATGTTCTGTTTATAATCAAGAGATCTCCAATTAAGGAATCAATGTTGGGATTCTTTATACCGACTGTCTGCTGGTGAGTGGTTCCTGGATCGCTGAGGTTAGAATCAGAGCCATCTGAACTTCACCAGGTCTATCTACTTCTCAGTCATCTAGAACACTGAGACTGCCTACCAGACCGCTAAATACAACATGTAGTCTATATGCCTCAAGATGAATAGGAAAACAGAAAAGGGGAGTTTATTTCCTACTCATCTGGCCCCTAGGGATTGGTATAAATGTTCATCCTCTTCTTTCCTTCTTGTCTAACAGCCATGGAAGAAAAACAGAATCTCATCCCACTGATATTAAAATAGCCAATCTGTTACCATTTTTAAGATCTGACTGTGTTTGCTTTCTAATGCTTCCCTAACGGTAAACCCTTCTATACTTTATGCTATTTTATAAATGTTATCAATACTTAAAACATAAAAATAAGATTTTTGACATGCTTGACAATACCTCTTCCACTGAGTCCAAATTCAAGGGAAATAAATATCTGATAATGTACAAAGGAGCTGCAGAAGGATGGCGGAAAGTGAGACTTGCTGACCACACACAGAGATGAGAAACTTTGCAGGTGGCAACAGCACAATCTAGTTCTAAGTAGGACTCTCAAGAAACAGATTCTTTCAACCCCAGTGACAAAGAAAATCTCATCAAGTTGGATTTCACACAGACATGGGGCTGTAATTCAGCTGAGGCAAACAGCAGGGGAAGTCATTTCCTTGCTACTTCAATTGAGAAAATGATTCCTCTTTCCCTGTTTATGGTTTGCCTTTTCTCTTTTGCTTTTGAAGACTGAATGAAATATAAAGTAGAGATTGTATCTATCTGTGAAGAAAGGTAAAGACGTACTCGGTGGAAGAGGCTGGAAGAAACACTTCAGTTAGCTTCTCTGGGGCCTAATCTAGACTAAGAGATCTAAGATCACAATTTGCTCTACTGTTGGGAGAGAGATTGCTCAGCAGGTCTTTTTTAAGTACTGAAAACAACTGCACAGCCCCAGCCCATGTGTCAGCATATGGAACTGTCCTCGGGTTGAATTCAAGCATGTGTAAGCCATGAGAATTTTCACCAATGCTCAATATTTGCACAGGTAACATCCGAATTAGTGGTTGAATTTTTTTTTTAAAGTAAAAAAGGGACAAAAACTACTACACAAGGTGACATCCTAAACCTCAACTGACTTTCCAGCTTTACAACTCATCCAATCAAATCAACATTCCTTTAAAAACCATTCTTATATGATTATTCCCCTATTCTGAAACCTTAGACGATTTCAAGATTCTAATCCTCAGCTTTTGTTTTTTTGTTTGTTTGTTTAGTTTGATCCTGGTAGACTTTTCTAATCAGAACCTCTTAAGCTAGGCTAAAATACCTTGGCTTGTTCTTGACTCTACTTTGGTTATCCTAATAATGTTCCTCTTATCTTACCCATCATCCATTTATCCAGTTCAAATAAGAAATAAGGGCAAACTTAACTCCACAGTAATATTTTGTCTCTTATCAGAGTTACTGAGTTGGTCAATAATTTGTAGGTTCTTAGGCTTTATCCCAGTCCTACTAAATTAAAATCTGAGGTTTGTCCTAAAAATCTGCATTTTAATAAATTCTGAAGTTTTAGATACACTAAAAATCTGAGAAACTCTGCTTGTAACCTCTTTAGAGAATTTGTCTTATACTGCTGGTGTGTGCCTGACTACTGAGTGTTTGATTAACGCTTGTGTAAAATGAAATAAAATCACACACTAAGTCATTAAAAAGAAACACACACCAAATATACACATTAATATATATAAAATAGGTAAACAACAAGGACCTACCATATAGCACAGGAAACTATAATCAATACCTTATAATAACCTATAATGGAAAAGAATTTTTAAAAGTACATATATGTAAATATATATAATATATATATAAATCACTCCGCTGTACACTTGAAACTAACACATTGTAAATTAACTATATTTTAATTGAAAAAAGAAAAGAACACACACATACACAGGTATCTGAATCAATACTAAAAAACAGGGGACATTTGACTTAAGTTTAATATTTCATAAGTTGTTCATTCCTCCATCAAAAAACCAAAGTTAGTTAATTCTGATCTAAGTCTAGAATTGAGATTTTTTTCCTGCCTTTCTTTTGGCTGGTCACATTGATCAGGATAAAATGGGGAAGCCAGAGAATCTGACATGGTCCAGAGCAATCTGTAGCCTGTTCCCTATTCCCACTTCAACCTTATCAGATCTCCTTTCATAATCTGTAAAACTACCCTGCCAGCTTCAAATATGATAAAGTAACTGGGCAGAAGTGCTGTGTTCAACATACAAATTCCTTCTTTGCCTTTCCCAGCATGGATTCTGCTATTCTCTGAGCCAATGCAATCAGCAAAAGGCCTCATTTTAAATAAACAAGCTCAATCCATCTCTGCTTTCTAAGTTGCAAGCAAAAGTCAAATTGGGACCAAGATTAATCTGCCAATTGTTAAATTCTTCATTCCTCCTTCATGTGTATTCACAGCACGCACATCTATCGTACCACAGACTGGTACAATATTCTGGATTATCCAGGGACCTAAATAAAATAATGGGACCTAAAATGCATATATTCTTTTATTGATAATATCTAGTTCCATGCTCCATTTTTGTCTTAAACTCAATATATTTTAAAAACAAAACCAAAAATCTTCACTGTCTTCCCAGTTAGGTAAGTATGAGCACTGAAATACTAACTGCAGTAGATCCTAACTTTGAAATCATGACAAAAGTTATCATATACTGAGTGTTTACTATGTCCCCAGATACCAATACTAAATATTTACTAATTGTTATTTTATTAAAAACTCGTAACAATTCTATGAAATACAGGACCATTAATACCACCATTTACAGATGAAGACACTCAGGTTAGGAAGGCTAAGGAACCTGCCCAAAGTTATTCAGCTAGTAAGTCCTGGAGACATAAATTGAACATATGTCTCTTTGCCTTTAAATTCAGAGCTATTAATCCTTTGGCAACACAACAAAGTCAGTCCTCCGATCAAGAATCATCAATGGGAATAAAAATGTAATATTAATCTCTGAGCCAAAAATATTAAAAATAATCTGAAATAAATGTGCTTCTGAAACTTCTGAAATTAAACTAAAACAGAATGTTAGAATAAAAAAAAGTCACACATTTATGGTTGTGTACTTTTATGAGTATATGATATATTTAATAATGAAAAGATGTATAAGAGAGAAATACATTTTACATCCTCTTTTATATATTCTACAATAATCACGTTCATATATGCAACTGAAATCAAAATTTCATGAAATAATTAAAAAAAAATCATCAATGACTTCATGTCCTATACCAGGGGAACAAAAAACCTTAAGATTTACAGTGATCTGGGCTTCTCTGGTGGCGCAGTGGTTGGGAGTCCACCTGCCGATGCAGGGGACACAGGTTCGTGCCCCGATCCGGGAACATCCCACATGCCGCGGAGCGGCTGGTCCCGTGGGCCATGGCCGCTGAGCCTGAGCGTCCGGAGCCTGTGCTCCACAACGGGAGAGGCCACAACGGTGAGAGGACCACGTACCGCAAAAAAAAAAAAAAAAAATACAGTGATCTGGCTGCTTTTTGTTAATTTAATCCTTATTTTCACCAGTCTTCCACAGGGGCCCGCCACACTACCAGGCCATTATCCTTAAAGTTCCTGCTGTGGCTCAGTGATCCTCTGTCTCCTTCCTTCACGTGTTTTCCCTGAAGTGGTCTTCTGAAATGCATTTCCTGCCTCTCTTCCCATAATCCCACTGTCACTCCATCTGCATGCTACCTTCCAGGTCATGTCTCTAACCACACACAGTTTAATATAGTTTCAATCAGAGCTAACATCCATACTTTAGCTCCCATAGGTAATAGTTTCATGTAGCTTACATTCATATTTTATCTAAAATAAACTCTTATCCATTGAAATCAGGGTTTATGGATTCACAATTTGTCTTTTTACCTGAAAACAGAATATTAACCTCATAGAAAGCTCTGCATAAATCCTTACTGTTTAAGTGAATAAATGAGAACTAATTTTAAACATAATAAAATATTACCACATGAATTTTCTAGAAATTTTACATTGGCTTAAGTCGCTTCAAAATAGTAGGAAAGAGATTAAGCACATATTTTTTCAATACTTATTAAGATGTCTGACAATTCAGATTCAGCAGGAGTTTAAATATAAAGCGAAAGTAAGAAAAGATGAAAAAAATCTAATCCAAAAGATGTCTGCACTATGCTGAAAGATCAATAATAATAAATTGGATTTTTAGTCTTTGCGAATACATGGGTACCAAGAAGAAAAGCAAACTTAGGTAAAGTTTTTCTGAGCTACCTCTAGTGAGTGGACAAAATTATTTTACGATCAATGCTATATTTCATTGGAATGAAATAAGATGTATTAGAACCTCAGCAAGATAAATGAATGCTTGATGTTTAATAATAACTCTAACAGATAGAAGCTTTTTAAGGACACACATGTGACCAAAAGTCTTTGAGGGAGGATCAATTCAACTGCTAAAGTCGTAAAGTCATTTAGAACCACTGACAAAAAATAAAAAGAATTTCCAAAGTTTCGGCCAGGGTCAGGCCTAGGTGAATTGATGAAACAGATGACGTTGGAATACTTCACTTTCCTTTTCACTCTTGTTCCCTCTACTTCATTCCAGACTCATCATGAAGCTAGTGAAGCCAAAGCTTTAGGTCTTCCTGTTTACTCAGGCCCCATCTAGTTCTCTATATTTATATATAGCAGGTAAGATTATTTAAACCCTTTTTCTTAAGGAGAGCCCTCCAAACTGTTTAAACTTCAGGTCCCACAAATCTTGGTTAGCCCCTTGACCATAAGCATGCACTCCCTTGAAATCCAAGAGACTTTTAAGATTCCTTTTGGCAAAGATTTTCTTTATTCTGGTTATCTGAGGCTCATTCATTCACTCATTCATTCTCCAAGGAACAGAGACACATTCTCCTTGTCTCCTGTCATGTGGAGAGGAGGAAGGACTTGTGAGGAAACATGGAAATAAGCAAGATAGTCTCAGGCAGTCAGGCTTCAGGTTGCATCGGAACATCTCTAGACTTTGCAGTGCTAGCGACCTAGTTCTGAACTGAAAAGATTGAAAAGGGAAGCTTTAGGCATTGAGATATTTAATTTCTTCCTTGGCAGGTAGAAATCATTGGTCTTACACCTCTATAATGATTGTAACTTCCTATCTCTTGCTCTATGGCTTCTGCCACTAATAACTGAAGATATCACACTTCCCTTTTCTTTACTATCGTCTGCAACTTTGTGGTCGGCTCCATTCATCTTACAATTTTTGCCCTGAGTAGTTCATCCTATCTTGCGTTTACCATCCCCAAGATAAGCAAGTGATTAGTTCTGTTATAACTGATGTTATTCCTGGTGGGTCAAAGCTTTCACAGTTAATCAACTGAAAGATCATTTTCCAGCCATAGATTGGCTGCCGACTGATAACATGCCCTGCTTTGGCTAAATGGATATCTGGGCGTGAAGATATATGGACAGAACCAGACCACCTGTGCAGAAAATATCATTGGCAGGGACTGTGGGTAGAAGGGTTTCCCTCAGGAAAAAAACTAGATATGGCAATCTTTGAGCTCTTCGATATGGTCTTTCATCCCTACTTACCCAGGAAGCTAGGCACATTAGGAACTTAACCAGTTTTGCTTTTCTCTTCTGGAATTTTCCAAAAGTGTAATATGACCCAACGTTTAAATCTATCCTCACCTGCCCCATTTATGCCCAACCCACCAAGGACAAAAATTAATTCACGAACGAAACAAAACTAATCAGTTCTTTTTGATCTGTTTAAAATAAAGTTTTCAACTCAATTATTAACAAATAAAATTTTCTTCTAATTAGTCAAATCATTAGAAGAAAAAACTTGAGATCCAACTAAATTGGTCCTACTTCAACGATACCTTCCATAGATTCACTTTTACATTTTTCTTTCTTTTTCTCATAGCACATGATATTATCTTCATAGCTACATAAAATATAATTCTGCTCGGTATTATAATTAAATATTTCCTTATATTTTATTAGTTCTGTATTTCCATAGGGCTTAATGACAATAGAAATAATATCATTATGATTGATTAAAATAATAGTAAAGCTAATATACAACATACTATGTGTCAGGAACTGTACTAGCATTTTCATGTATTATCTCCCTTAATCCTCCCTAAAACCTCTGAAGTAGATTCTATTCCCTTCACCATTTTACAGATGAGGAAATGGAGGCTCAGTGATATTATGCAACTTGCTCAGTTAATAGGCAGAGTTGCTGGGATTTAAATCAGAAAGTCTCACTCTATAGCAGCACTTTCAAATTTGGCTGGACACTGGGATCACCTGAGGAGCTTTAATTACCCTGGGTCCCTCCCCCAGAGTTTCTGATTTATTGATCTGACGAGGATTTTTTTTTATCATCTCCCTAGGTGATTCTAATATTCATCCAAGCATGTAACCATTAGGTTATAACTGAGTTAATGGACAAGCTAACGCATTATCTCCTCATTGCCTATTTTTTTAAAATAAGTATGGACTGACAGATCCAGTTAAATAAAAATAATTGTAACATTTTATTGACCACTCAGAGAAAATCATGAAACCAATTTTGTCAAAATTGATTTACCCTGACTAGACCACTTGCCAAAGAGTTAATGCTATTTCCCAGAGAGAGGCAGTGAACGGATTCTGTAAATGACCAGCTCAGTCTAACTCACTTTTTCATGTGGACAGGGTCCACAATGGGGAGGCGACAGAGCACATCAAACCGACTTAAGCTGTTCAAATGGGCTCCTTGGTCCATTTCTCTGTTTTATGCTCTCCAGTTCCCTCACCCTATTATCCTTAATGTGTCGTCCCTGCTCGCTTTGCCTTGGCTCAGAGTGGGAACCACAGAGCTTTAAGCAATTAGCAGAGCAGGCAACAGGAGCTTTATTTCCTACTCTGGGGTCAAATCTTTTCTGTTAGTCACAGTCAACCTGAAGCTATAGATAAAAGAACCTAGACAAAACTATAAATACCAATCAAGCACCAATTTGCTATGTGTTAGTCACTAAACTGATAGTAGAGAATGACTAAGAGAAATTTCCAAAGAGCTAATAACCTTGGAGAGAGGGCATGTAGACAAATGGGGCAGGTTGAGTTGTGAAGTTTTAACTTGTTTGTTAATATGTGTGTGTGTGTGTGTGTGTGTCTGTCTGTCTCTCAATGTGTGTGATTCAATCTGATCGTGCTAAAGTTTGAGAACCACTGCCTTCTTCAACTAGTCCTACCCGTTCCTCATAGGGCTGAGAAGCCGAATATATAAACAGACAATGGCAAGACCATGGATGACAGTGAAACTCTGATCCACAAATAACGTAGCAACCAATGCAGGCAGCCGAAAACCAACCTCTGCAGCAATCTACCTAGAACAGGCAGGACTTGGACAATGACCGTCAGCTTCCCTAACTTGTGTCCCTGTTTGCAACTCAGAACCAAGCAGAAGAAAAGCTAAATATGCTTCTCGAACCAGTCACAGAAGATACCTTGCTTTTAGTTAGCCCACCTCCAGCTTTTCCATGCCAACAACCTCCAACCAGAGCACATCTGAAGTCTCCCCTTTTTCCCTATAAAGCTTTCCCATTCCTCTGCCTGCCTTTGAGTCACTGCCAAACACAAGTGGTGGTGGTTGACTCTTTTGATACAGCAAGCTCTGAATAAATAACCCCTATTTGTTCTTACTGAATAGTCTTCATTTATTTCCACAGAGCAAGGGGAAGGGGGCTGTGTTGTAATTTTGAGCCCACTCTAAGAGCCAGGCAGGTGAGCCTTCTTATATGTGTTTCCTTGAAATCCCCTTGCCTCCCCCTTATGACGTCTTCAGGGAGGTGGCAGTCACAATGACAGAAAGGGTGATTGGAACCTGCATCCAATCCGGAAAGATCAACTTGAAGAAGCAAAGACCTGACCTGTTGCCAATGTCACAGTGGTGTTTAAGTAAGAACCTCAGACCTTAGCATCAATCTCAAAAGAGAGATGAACTCATGAATTTAATGACCTTTATATCTGAGATAAGAAAAATCACACTATCTATGGAATTTACCTGGAAATTGTGAGGTTTTTTTCTTTTTAACGTTGGACAGAATGACTGTTCAAGATAGAAGTCAAGTTCAGTTACGGGAAAACAGAGTTATATTTTGGTCCAGTTCACTACTTAAGTGGTGCTAACTTGAGTTGGTTACTCAGAAATTTGGAGGAAAGGACATATTTCCTTTTTCCATATTTCCTCTGATAGAGGTAGGATCTCCACGCCTGATTCGTGGAGGAGATGGTGTCTCGAGCAAGAAAGAGGAGAAACGTTTTGGTACTGCGCACTTTTACTCTCCCTCTAACCCAGAGCCATTAGCACAAATGCCTCGTTGAAATTAACCAAGGAAGATAAGATAAAGATAATACAGATGTCAGCACTATGACCACACCCCATTCCTTCCCTGGCTGAACCAACTCGGTGGGTGGGAAGATGCTGTAATGCACCCCCGGTCATTTCACACCAACCCACTGACATCAGTTCACTCATAACTTCCTGGATGTGAAGGTGAAGTTCTTTTGGATTTCCACAATTATCAGATATGTGTCTGAGTGGTTTAAAAAAAGCATAACCAGGGCTTCCCTGGTGGTGCAGTGGTTGGGAGTCTGCCTGCCGATGCAGGGGATGCGGGTTCGTGTCCCGGTCTGGGAGCCCGGAGCCTGTGCTCCGCGGTGGGAGAGGCCACAGCAGTGAGAGGCCCGCGTGCCGAAAAAAAAAAAAAAAAAAAAAAAGCATAACCAAACACCAAGAGAAACTATTTCTTATTAAGCCTGAATATTTAATTAAAAAAATGTCTTTTCCTACTACCTAACCTACATTTCTTAATCAGAAACTGGGTCCTTTATTGAATTCACTGCCCCTCTTTATCTCCAAAATGGATAAAGATTATTTTCTTTCTTCTAGAAGAATGCAGCAGAATTAGCACAAGTAATTAGCAGGTTTAGTTAGAATTTAGAAACTGAGAGTCAAAGGAAATTAAAGCTGGGGTAAACTCATTAGTAAAAGGTGCTAGAGTAGTGCGTGCTTGTAAATTAAGTGTTGTTATTCAATGTGTCAGCACTGACAACCCAACGTGTGGTTTAAAAACACAGAGGAGAAAAGGCTGACACCCAAGGGAGCAGAACGGAAGGGTGCTGAGTGGGGTGTGAACTTCCGGGGAGAGGATGAAGAAGCAGTCACCTCCGGGACTGTCCCAGCCTTCCAGATCCTGACCCCACCTTTTCTTTCGGTGAAGGCACCAAGGTGGCCGTGGCAGTGGGAGTCTGCCCTGTTTCTAGACTTTGGCAAATCTGTGCTTGGGAGCCTCAGATGCCAATATCTAGTTATAAGAGGTTATCTTAGCCTGTTTGGACTCTAGAACAAAATACCACAGACTGGGTGGCCCATAAACAAGAGACATTTATTTCTCACAGTTCTGGAGGCTGGAGATATGAGATCAGGGTCCCAGGATTATTGGGTTTCAGTGCAGGCTCTCTTCCATGTTGCAGACTGCTGACTTCTCCCTGTGTCCCCACTTGGTGGAAGAGGTGAGCTAGCTCTCTATGGCTTCTTTTGTAAGAGCACTAATCCCATTCACGAGAGCTCTGCCCTCATCACCTAATCACCTCTCAAAGACCCTACCTCCTGACATCATCACCTTGGGCATTAGGTGTTCAACGTATGCATTTTGAGGGTACACAAACATTCAGACCATAACAGAGGCCAAAGTGCTCATAAAAAAGCTGGGCCTATTTGTTAGTGTGCTATGGCTGCCATAACAAGTACCACTCTCTGGATGGATTAAGCACTAGTGGCTGGAAATCTGAGATCTAGGTGCCAGGCTGGGTGGTTTCTTCTGAAGCTTCTCTCCCTGGTTTGTAGATGGCCGTCTTCTCCTGTGTCCTTCACATGGTTTTCCCTCTGTGTGTGTCCTAATCTCCTCACATATAAGGACACTAGTCATATTGGATGAAGGACTACCCCAATGACATCATTAACCATAATTACCTCCTTAAGACTTGATCTTTAAATACAGTCACATTCTGAGTTATTGGGGGTTAGGCCTTCAACATATGAATTTTGGGGGCATAGAATTCAGCCCATTCAGCCTGCTGGAGAATTTTATAGAGAAGGAAACTATTTATTTTAAAATAAGAAACTAGCTTTTCATGAATACACAAGACATCTTATTCTGGAATGGTACAAATGCTTTCATAACCCCCATTCTTCAGCAAAACTGGTCAGTGAAGGTGAGAGAAATTACAATCTCAGAAGCTATTACAATCCATATTCAACCCCAGATGTCTCCTGCCCACAATTTGCCCTCTGTTCCACTCCTATCTTGCCCTGTTCCCCAGGAGATGGAATTGAAAGTCAAAGGTGGAAAAGCATTTGTGTGGTGCCTATACTTAGAGATTGCATTCTAGTGATTCTTAATGTGTATTAAACATTAATTTTCTTGATTGCTGGGCAATTTAAATTGCTTAAATGTTTGAAATCATCTTAGCTTTTCTTTATTTTGTTGTTTGATGCTGGGTAATCATGCACCCAAGCTTAAAGCACTGTCTTATTACATAAAAAAAGAATCTTATACCTGAAAAGGTAATATTCCTTCTGAAGGTACTTCTCATTTTGAAGGTACTATTTTGTAATGGAATCCGCAAAGAAAGAAAACATGTTTTACTAAAATACTACCTCTAATTCCAGCTGTGTGACCTTTGGCAAGTTACTTAACTTCTCTGAACTGAATATTCCTGATTATTTAAAATGTCATAATGTAAGGGAAGAAGTAAGTGAAGTATGGCATGTAAAACAAAAAGTACACTGTCCAACATATAGCCTTTCTCCTCTCTAGGTTAACTACGAAAGTGGCAATATGATTTAGTCAGACCTTTCTAATATACTGTCATGAAAATAAAAGGTCCTGCAAAAGGACTCCAAAAGCCTGGATTGTAACCCTAATTTGAGGTCTTATTCAGAGTTAATTTGCCTCTTTGAGCCTCAGACTTTTGGATATTGAAATGGAGATGATGGTTGCTATGGTCTGAATGTTTGTGCCCCACCCTCCAAACTCATATATTAAAATCATAATGCCCAGTGTAATGGTGTTTGGAGGTGGGGCCTCTGGGAGGTGCTTAGGTCATGAGTGTAGAACTCTCATGAATGGAATGAGTGCACTTATAAGAAAAGACAACACAGAGCTCTCCTTTGCCCCTTCTGCCATGTGAGGACACAGGGAGAAGCTGGCCATCTATGAACCAGGAAGTGGATACTCACCAGACACCAAATCTGCAGGCACCATGATCTTGGATTTCCAGCCTCTGGAACTGTGAGAAATAATTTTTTTCTTTATAAATCACCCAGTCTATGGTATTTTGTTATAGCAGCCTGAATGGATTAAGATAATGGCCAACCTTTGGACTTGACACAATCAATCAAGAGGACAATGCATGCAAAATACTAAAACCAAAAGAGTCACTCTGTCTTGTACACAGCAGACTCTGATGATGAAACAGAAACATTTTCTCTGTCAGGAAGAGTTCCATTTTGGAGAAGAAGCATTAATCCTGACACTTTACAGAGGGCTGGAATGGTAGGTTTAATTTATTAAACATTTCTCTTGTTGGAATTATTTCTCAACAAAACCAAACAAAACTTGTAGCCTAAGGAAAATATATCAGTGTGTAATTTTTATAAATCTATATTTTTTCCCCAGTTATTCAGGGTCATCTGATGATTCTGAGCACAATAAAAATGGAAATGGGGCCAGAACTTCATATTCCCTAAGTTATAATTTTCCAGGTCACCTCTCTGCATCTTAAGATAAACCTGGTACTCAAAACAGAATTATGTAGAAGATGGGGAGGCAGAAGGGGAATTGAGAAGGGAACACAGGTGAAAAGGGGCTATAGCACATCATCCTGGTACTTCTTGCTTTATGCTGATTTTGGAACATCAGGATGTCTACTGAGGTTGGGGTTATCTGCCACTGATTCTAGTTTCTACTTCCAAGACTCTAGAGATGGGGCAGTTCCTGTGAAAGAATTTTGTCTCTGAATTACTTTAAAACTATGTTGAATACTTACTGTTGACTTTTGTATAAAATACATTTTCTTTTATTTGTTCAGTTAATATTTATTGAATGCCTACTACATGCCAGACACTGATTTAAGAACTTGGAAAACAATTCTGAGCAGATAAAGACAAATATCTCTTCCCTCACGAAGTTTATAATTTCAAAATTGTCTTTTTCTAACTGTATTGAGATTCAACCATTTATTTTTAATGTTATGGTAGAGTGTAGCTGTTCTCAATCTTTATGCTCTCAGGACCTCTTTACACTCTTAAAAATTAAGGACCACAAAGAACTTTTGTTTATG
Source organism: Orcinus orca (assembly GCF_937001465.1). Taxonomy (NCBI): domain Eukaryota; kingdom Metazoa; phylum Chordata; class Mammalia; order Artiodactyla; family Delphinidae; genus Orcinus; species Orcinus orca. The sequence continues at coordinate 106,941,438 of NC_064562.1, read as the reverse complement.
TAGGTTTTATCTATCAGTATTTACTATACTAAAAGTGAAAACTAATGGTTTAAAAACATTATTTATTTATAAAAACAAAACTAAACCCATTACATGCCCCAAATAACATATTTTACGACAAAGAACTATATTTTCTAAAACAAAGAAATAGTGAGAAGAGTGACACTGGTTTTCATTTTTGCAAATCTCTTTTCTGTCTGGTTTAATAGAATAGCTGGATTTTCATGTCTGCTTCTTCATTTAATTTGTGGTATTAATAGCATGCAGTCTTTGGAAAACTCCTCTGTATTTGAGAGTATAAGAAAAGGTAAGTACGGTTTTATTATTACTATGAAAATATTTTTTACTTTATGGACCTCTAAGATGATCTCAGGGACCCCTGTAGTGAAATTCAGGGTCTCCATTTCGAAAACTACTGGTAGTGGCAAAAGTACACATTTGGAAAAACGGAGCTCTAATCTGTGATCTTCAGACGTTATTTCACCCCTCTTAGCCTCTGCTTGCTCCATCTAAAAACAAGTGGTTCAAATTAACTTATGGTCAGAATCTTTTCTAGCTATGACATTCCTTGCTGTCTGCCTTCTCTAAGTTGGTCATTTAATATTTTAATGGAATGGATTTTTTTCTTCTTCTTTTGATTTTCCCTTATCCCCATCTTTCTGGGCCTGGCACTAACGGAGCTAGAAAAAAAGGAAGGGAGTCTTTATGACATTCAGTGATGAAAAAGCTACAGACTCTTGGCAAAGTAAAGCCCAAGATCATTCAATGATGCCACCTTGACTGTGAGGCTGGCTTAGTATTGTCAACAGATGTTTGGCCCCAGAATGGACTGGGAAGGGCAGCTTTTATATACATATTTATTTGTCCCTTCCCTTATCAGCATGATCTCATGCACCTGATCTCAATACCTTAGCACTCTTATCCTGGAAAACCTTGATGACTGACATTAGTCATTTAAGCCAAAGTCTTAAAGGAAGTGGTGAGACTTTGGGGTAGTGAAGTCAGAAGTGAAGTATTGATAGTTTAGAGTTATCCAAGGTACCTAAAGGATGGAGGCAAACAGGAGTCCCCATGCAAGTCTGCCCCACCTGAAGATGGTGGGACCCCAAGTCCCAAATGATGCCCCTGCCCCTGCCCTTTGCTCTAGAGAAGCTCTCCTTCCCCACTCTTTGATAAATGAATAAAGCAGTGGTTCTCAGACTTCAGTGTGCATCAGAACCTCCAGGAGGACTTGTTAAAACAGATTTCTAGGCCCACTCCCAGAGTTTCTAATTCAATAGGTCTGCAGTGAGATTCGAGAATTTGTATTTTCAACAAGTTCCTAGGTGATCCTATGGTCCAGTTTGCTGGACCTCAGACCACACTTTGAAAACCACTGGAATACCAGACATTACAAGTGATTTGAGCTGAAAGGAAATAACGAGGCTTTTGAACTCTGAATGTCTCTACAATCAGGTTACAAAACAACGACACTTCGAACCCCCATTCCCCAACATAATGGTCTGTTTCATTCTAACCTCTTATTATTAAAAGTGAAGTAAGAGGGTCACATCACTCCTTACATACTTTAGCACAGCTATTCTGAGGGGAGATTCCATAAGGAGCACACTAATCATAACGTTTTTTTTAAAAGTTTGTTATTTTACTTTCTCTTGGGTTGAGGAAAGGGGGGGTTTCCCAGATGGATAGCAGTGGTTACTGTATGGCTGATTCCTTAATTTGGACAATTCCTTTTCAGTTATTAGGGTTCAGATGTAAAGCATTTGGAGTGAACAGGGGGCTTCAGTTAATGATTCAGACTCGAGTTTATAGATTCCCTGCAATTGTCTTGAGCAGACAAGCCTGTAACCTTTCCAGTCTAAGTTTAGCTTCAGTTTTCCATGACCTTTTACCAAGTATAAACACAACATCAAAGACTCTAATGATTAAAATAAATGTGATCTATTATGTTATCCAAATGGTGATCTTCCTTGGAAGCCCAGGACTGTAATCAGAGCACTTCCTGGAGACCATCATGGCTACAGGGTAAGCCCTTACTGGCCTTATAGGGCCAAAAGATGGGATGGTAATAAATCAGGTAAGCACTTGGTGTTGGGCTAGGTGGTTTCACATACAATATCTCATGTAATTCTGGTGGTTTTTGTTAAGAGAAGCACTACAAAGAAAATCCCTACGGAACACACAGGGAAATGGAGTTTCTGAGAAATGACAGAATTTGTGCTAGGGAGCACAGCTCAAACAAGGAGAAGGCAGATTTGAGCTATTGTATATCTGACTCTGAAGCTCATGGCCCTTGGGAAACAAAAATGCAACCTTGGGTCAATGGATATGTATTGAGCACCAACATTGTGTAAGAGGGAGAGAAGCTAGCAAAAAAAGTTCCTGCTCTCCTGATGCTTACAATTTAGTGAAGAGGAATAAGCATGTTTCTGGAAAGGAACGGGTCCATAGTCCCATTTTACACATGAGAAAATCATGGTCCAGAGAAGACAAATAGTTTATTTACAGACACAAAGCAAATAATAATGGTGCTCTGACACCTTTAAATCAAAAGAGAAATTTTTTAAAGTAGGTTTATTTCTTGCCAAGGCAAACCATCAGTATGGAAAGAAGACTGGTATCTAGGCTTTCACACGGGCTTTCTACCAAGGTCAGGTATAAATATCAAATCCAAAATCTTCACCCTTACCGCAAAGGCACTGGTCTTTCTGTTCCTGCAAGAGGCAAGCTTGTTTCTACCTCTGGGCCTTTGCATCTGCTATTCCCTCTACCTGGAATATTCTGCATTCAGATCCTCACAAGCCCAAGTCTTCCTCACCATTCAGGTCTCAACTCCAGAGGATACCATCCAAAAGGTCTTTCCTCACTCTGATATCTGCAAAAGCTGTTTAGTCAACCTGTCCTGAGGACCCAGGCTGACAGTCCCCAGACAGAGCAATGGTTCTCTGCAACCCACTGCCAGAGGAAGGCTGTTTCCTGGTCTCAACTGGCTCTCCTCATGTTACTGTCTCAATTCCCTACTTTCTCACTGTACTTCTTGGGATCAACTCCAAAATAAGTCACTTGCCTCCAGTTCTTTGTCTCAAGGTCTGCTTTGCATCAAGCCAAACATAAAGTCATACTTGACCTTGTTCCTCATGATTGTTTATTTTTTCATCGACTTCTATCTACAATTACCTTATTCATAATTTGTTTACTTATTTATCATCTGCACTGCCACCTTATCTGACCCTCCAATGCCTCCCCAACATCCTCCACCCCACCAGAGGCCCAGTAGAATATAAACCCTATGATGGCATGACTTTGCCTGTTCTCTTCCCTGCGATATCCCCAGAACTTAGAATATCTCCCAGCAGAAAATAGGTGCTCAACATACGTTTGTTGAATAAATGAAATGAATGAATTAAGACGCTGAATATCAGGAACTCTCCAACATGTCAATGTAGAGAAATCTTGGCTAGCAGATTATATTCTTCAATTACTAAATCCTTGGCATTCTCCATTTGCTTTTTTCCCACTGAGAGGCCATCAGTCTTCCATTTTTGTAGCCTCTCCTTTATCAGTCACTTTATGTTAAATGGGATGTCCTGCATAATCAGAAGTTTATAAAGGTATATACAAATCATTCCAGGCTTCTGGGGCAAAGAAATTCATTATCCACCTCAATCTATATTTATAAGAGTATATTAAAGACAACCTAAAACAGAAGCCTCTGTTCCTTTGGCTCCTATCACATTTGCCTTGCATAACCATCTATGTTTATTAAAAGAACTCCTGGTCTGTTTAACACTGTGTTTCTGTTTAACACTGACCTTCAAGTGCTTGATTTAATAAGCTGGGGAATTAGAATAAATCATACTAGCTTGTTCAATCATCTGTATTACAAAGAGCTTCAAGGAGAAGCTACAACAACATAAAAACTCAGGAAGCTGCAAACATCTTTCATAGAGATGAAGAGGGGAAGTCGAGGGAAAAGAGCCCAGACAGAGATGCTCACATGGAATGAAGATAACAGAAGCCCATGACTTTCAGGATCTTTTCCCCCCTGGTTAAAAAAACTTTCAAAGCAAAATTCAACTTAGTACTTGCTCTGGAAGCAGGCAACGCTTCAAAACATGACATAGTTATATTTCTGTTAACAGGTTTTTAAATAAACAAATACTGGGGCTTCCTTGGTGGTGCAGTGGTTGAGAATCCGCCTGCCAATGCAGGGCACACGGGTTCAATCCCTGGTCCAGGAAGATCCCACATGCCGCGGAGCAACTAAGCCTGGGTGCCACAACTACTCAGCCTGCACTCTAGAGCCCACAAGCCACAATTACTGAGCCCATGCGCCTAGAGCCCGTGCTCTGCAACAAGAGAAGCCACCACAATGAGAAGCCCGCGCACCACAAAAAAGACCCAACTCAGCCAAAAATAAATAAATTAAATAAACTTATTAAAAAATAAAATAAAATAAAATAAATACCACCCAAGAAAAAAAAAAAAGAGCATTTCTAGCAGTTTTTTCCCCTCTACCAAGTCATAAAGGAAGCTATCTGGACTGAGGATGAAGATGCTATTTCCTGAAATGTCCTGCCTTCTAAGAGACAAACGTGTACTGAATATGGATATTTTCCAACCCCTTCTCATACACAGTGCCTAGAAAAGGACCTGGCATATGGTAGGTGCTCAATAAATACTTCGTTTAAAGATAGAAAGCATAATTATTGGCATTTTTCTGGGAGAAATGATTCTTACTAGCAACATACTCAAACCAATGTAGCCCATCTCTTGCTTATATATGATCAGTAAGGGGCACTATGACTGGAGGCCATTCTTTACATATCTTACTGCCTCCACAAAAACAGAGAATATGCAATTTCTTGATATGTTTTGTGTTAAGAAGTGAATGCTATGCGGTAAGTAAAAGATCAGGTTTTGGAGTTGGTCACTTAAGTTTTAAGCTTCCTTTTCCTGATATGTAAAATGGGCTATTAATGCTAATTACTTCATAGTAATTCATTCATTGGGGGGATTAAATAAGGTTGTACTTGTTAAAAGCATACATGCAATGCTTGGGAAAGAGTTCACACTCAATAAAATATTGGTTACCCTTCCATTTTACAGATAAGAAAATCGTTCCGAAGGATTGAACGACTGTCTCCAGGCTCACCCCTTTGGGAACTGATGAAACTGGGATTTCAGGAAACAGGAACTCAGGTCTCTCGAACCACAGAAACCATGTTTTTTCTCCACACTCCACTGGTTCTTGTGCGGGGAGTATAATTCAGGTATAAACCTCACGTATCGTGACTTTGGCTTCCCTCACTCACACACAGCAGCTGCTGGCGTCCAAAATCCCCACTTCCCAAGCAGTGAACAGGCTGTTGGTGACCTTGGAAATAGTGAATTTACAGAGGTTCTCAACACTGGGGAATTTTTCTCACTTCACAGTATAGAGAGACACAGACCTAGGGTCATTATAAATGTAAAATATTTAGGGTCAGATTCTCTAAAGTTCGCTATTTTAAAACGTGTTTGTTTGGTATAAGTTGATGTTCTTGGGACAAATGTGTCAAAAAACGTGAGATAATGTAACTGGTGTTGAAGCAGAAATGCTAACTAAACCAGTTTAAATGTAAATTAGGTTTTATACATTCCTGACTTGGAGACTTTGTAAACACCACTCCTCTACCTATTTTTCATGCTATATTAGCTGAATTACATAAAGTGTCAATGTTGTCTTTTTTTTTCTTGTCGAAACTTTTGACCAAGGAGGAAGCCTTGGATAATAGCCTGCTCATTGATCTTCAGTTCTAAGATTTTTTATTACTATTTCCTCCCTCCTATACTATGCATAAACCATACTGAACGACTTGAAGTTTTGTAAATCCACTAAGCCAGTGGTTCTCAATCATGACCTTACATTAGAATCACTTGGCAAGATTGTAAAAATTTCAGATATCCAGGCCTTACCTGCAGAGATTCTTAATTAATTGGTCTGAGATGGATACCAAGCATCATATTTCTAAAAATTTTCTAGATGATTCTAATGTGTAACTAGGTTTGTGAATTACTGTACTGTTTTACTGCCTCTGAACCACTGCACAACTAAAATTCCTTTTTTTCCCTTTATCATCTGTGTAATTCCTGGCCATTCTTCAAAATGCAATTCAGAAGCATCAGTTCCAAGAAGCTTCTCCATTGAGTAACGTAGGTCTTCCTCCTTTTATTAAAAAATTGCTCTATGCACAAATGAACTTGTCTATGAAATAGAAACAGACTCACAGACATAGAGAACGGACTTGTGGTTGCCAAGGGGGACGGGGAGTGGCGAAGGGATGGAGTGAGAGTTCAGGGTTAGCAGATGCAAACTAGTATATATAGGATGGGTAAACAACAAGGTCCTACTGTATAGGACAGGGAACTCTATTCAATAACCTGTGATAAATCATAATAGAAAATGATATGAAAATGAATGTATATGTATGTATAACTGAATCACTTTGCTGTACTGCAGAAATTAACACATTGTAAATTAACTGTACTTCAATAAAAAAAATTCTCTATGGCTCACCCTAATCCTTAATAGATTCCACCCTACTGTTAATTCCTTGAAAGTGAAGACATGGGATGGAAGTGGTTTGCTTTTTGTATCTACAGTGCCTATAACTGTCCATATAGGAGCTATATATAAATATGTTAAAAGATAAATGAGTGAATGATGAAAAGATTATTAGAGTGGGGTTAATAGCTCTGGGTACTTGTCTATTTGTAGATTTGTAGTATAACTGATGTTATATCCACTGTAAGTAGCTTTAAAATACTACAGTATATAAAGTTGAACATATGCATATGTTTTATGACCCACTAATGTCACCCCTATTTATATATCTAACAGAAATGCATATACACGTTCACAGCAGCACATTTTTAAATAGCCACAATGACCAAAATGACCATCAATAGTAGAAAAATTAAATAGAATAGATAACAGGATAGATAAAATGATTATGACCTAGAATTCACACATAGACTACCATGCAGCAACAATGTGCATGAATGCAGTAAAGATAATTTCGAGCAGATGAAGCCAACAACAAAACAGTACATACTGTATGTTTCACATTTACATAGAGAACCAAAAGTAAAAAAATCATCTCTGCTGTTAGAAATCAGGACAGTGGTTACCATAGTGGGAGGTCATAATGACTGGAAGGGAGCATGAGGGTGGGTTCTGAGATGCCGGTTATGTTCTCAACCTAGTCAACGGTTACACAAGTGTTTCCAGTTTGTAAAAATCCATCAAGATGTAAATTTAGGACACGTGTACTTTTATGAACATAGATTACGCTTCAGTAAAAAAAAGTTAAAAAGTACTTTGGCATAAATGATATGACGTATACTTGTATATGAAGTAACTTCAATCTAAAGCTCAGGAACACTTAGTTCACATGTTGAAGAATCTGTCTTCCAGATACGGTTTCTCAGATAGAGTCAGTGGACTCCATGGCAGTGTTGATCAGTGTTGATTTCTGATTCAGAAAGTGGGAAGGAGGGAGAGAGAGAAGGAAGGAGGGGGGGCGAGGTAATGGGGAAACTGGGTAAAATGAAGGATAGGACTTTATGCTGACCTGGTAGGCTTTCTCTGAGTTTGAAAATATTTCAAATTAAATCATTTAAAATGTAAAATAAGAGGACTTTGTTGCACACGCTTTCAGAACTTTTCACACAATATGTTTATCAGGTGCATAAGAGGCCAAGAGCCAGAATTTCACCAAGGGTGTAAGGACAGCTTGTATCCATCTACCTTGTTCTTGTACCACTTGCTATTAGATGCTTGGACATTTGGCAGAAATGGATTTGCCGCTTGCTTTTGTAACATAGCACCCAGCAAATCGTCTGAGGCTTCCAACGTTTACCCAAATCCTCATACTTGTTGAATGGAGACACTAGATTAGGATAACTCACTTACCCTCTTGGAGCCTTCATTTCTCATCTGTAGAACAAGGGGTTGCACTAGATGACATTCTCAGTTTTTAATTACAATCTGGCTAATTATTGAAAGTGTCCTCTTTCAAAGGTGTCTTGGTTTGGAAAGTAAATTATGTGGTCTCACTGCTCACTGCTCCCAAGGAATCTTCCAGGTTTAGCTTTCTAGACCTCAGTAGCTCTGAAGATGTGACCCTGGACTCCACAGGCAGAGTAGGTAAAGTGCAAACGCCTCTGTATGGGTTTCTGGCTATGCAGCAGATGCGATCGATAGGATGTTAGAATACGAAGTTTTGGAAAATGTCAAAATAATCTCTTATTTAGGGATGGGAATTCATTAATTGCCTCACGGGTAATTATTACATGATGCTAAGACGGGTTTAACAATAATTATCAACTGATTTAGCAATATGTACTATCTCCTGTGTGCCAAATACTAAAAGGATCAAGGCAGATTAGTGAGGCAATTGGAAAATCAGGACAGTATCTTCTGCATCCCATAATCTCATGGAGCCCAATAGGACTCTCATTTTCTCACACTCATATTCCCTAGTCCATTGTGGTGCCTCACTTATTCTTGTCTTGTATTCTGTCTAAACTCCAAGGTTAGGCAATTCAACCATCCTTTCCCTGGATTCATCAGCCTCCTTGATCTTCCACCATCCTAATCAATGCCACTGACTCAGCAAATCTTACCACCCACTCTCTTCTGAATACTGGAAGTCTCAGAAATTAAGACAATATGATTACAATTTTTTCTGATTCTAACACAATCTCTTTTTATATGATCTCAGCCAAACTCTTGGGACTATTCATCATTCTTTTTATTAAATTGTATTTCATACAATTTCTATTTTCTACTCTTAAGCCACCAACCTTCAAAGAAACAAGCACACATATACCAGAAAGCTAAGGTTTTTTGCTTTAATGAGCAGATTGAGACCATTCATTTACTTTTAATTTAAAGTCTCTGTGCTATTATTCACACTTTTCTACTTCCCTCCTCTTTCCCAAGTTGCTTTAACACCAACTTGCTTCTGTGCAATTCTTCCATAAACCACTTCCCTTCAACCCCATGTAATCTAGCTGGAGTCCTCAAAATGAGAGGACTTATTTGTTGTTGAGGTCCCCCCAAACCATTTGTTTCCAAAGTCAACAACTTTTCTAAGTTCACCTTCACCATCACCAAGGGGATTTAAAAATTGGACCTCCTGTTCTTGAAATGATCTCTTCTCTTGGCTTCTACTCACAGATTCTTCCTTTATTGTAGGTTCCTATTCTATCTCCTCTATTCTTTTTTTTTTAAATTTTTATTGGAGTATAGTTGCTTTACAATGTTGTGTTAGTTTCTACTGTACAGCAAAGCGAATCAGCTATATGTATATATATATATCCCCTCTTTTTTGGATTTCCTTCCCATTTAGGTCACCGCAGAGCACTGAGTAGTTCCCTGTGCTATATGGTAGGTTCTCATTAGTTACCTATTTCATGTGTAGTATCAATGGTGTATATATGTCAATCCCAATCTCACAATTCATCCCACCCCTCCCTTTCCCCCTTCACATCCATACGTTTGTTCTCTACGTCTGTGTTTCTATTTCTGCTTTGCAAATAAGATCATCTATACCATTTTTTTAGATTCCACATGTATGTGTTAATATACAGTATTTGTTTTTCTCTTTCTGACTTACTTCACTCTGTATGACAGTCTCTAGGTCCATCCATGTCTCTACAAATGACCCAATTTCATTCCTTTTTATGGCTGAGTAATATTCCATTATATATAGGTACCACATCTTCTTTATCCATTCCTCTGTCAATGGATATCTCCTCTACTCTTGTTTTCTGAAAATATACACCCCCAAGCTATGTCTTCTGTCTACTCCTCCTTTATCAATGTGATCCCGTCCATTATCCTTGAAGATCCGTAACAGCCTTTTACACAGGAAGGCCACATTATGGATCAACATAGAGTACCATACAAACTCCATGACACACCACAATGTCTGGCCTTGAACAGAGATGGGCAATAAAGACAGAAACCACATGATGCAGTGAGACTTCTTGACCCAGGCATCTGGTCCCCGCTGGCAGCAGGCAAAGCTGGACCAGGAGGCAAAGCTGTAAGCAGGAGCTGATACCTCCCTTGGTACCAGCAGGACTATACCATGAGATGGAGATCTAGGCCAGCAGCAACAACCTCCTACGCTGAGTTCAGGGAATCCCCAGGATCTTTTAACAATAAGCCACTCAAAGACTGGGATCACTAAAGACAGAATCTTTGTGGATCTCACAAAGTGGACATTTTAGAAAAGATGATCAGGTTCACCAGACTTGCTCTTACAAAGTATATCATTGCTGCTCTCTGCTGGTCAAAAGCATTATTCCCCTCAATTAAAATTAGAGATGTGGTTAAGGGTCAAAGAGGGAAGGAACAGTGCTTTTAATATGATATGGACTGGTGCTAGATAACTACTGTCATTAAAATGACTTCATTGGCGATGATACATATTCTTATGTAAAAAAACTAATTTGAACGAGGATCTATTGGACCACTATGGAAAAGATGTGCAATCAATCACCAGTTTTCTTATTGTAGTAAGGACACTTAACATGAGATTTACACTCTTGACAAACATTTAAGTGCACAATACAGCATTGTTGACTACAGGCACAATATTGCACAGCAGAGTCCTAGAACGTACTCATCTTACGTAAAAGAAACTGCATACTCATTGAAAAGCAACTCTCCACTTCTTCCCAAAGCCCCTGGCAACCACCATTCTACTCTCTGTTTCTATGAGTTTGACTATTTTAGATTCCTCATATAAGCTGAATCATGCAGTATTTGTCCCGTGCCTAGCTAATTTCACTAATTAATATTTATTTTTATTTTTATAGATCTTTAATAAAGCATATGGTCTATATCACATATTTCAGCAAGCATTAGTCACAATGTTTTAGTGCCAAACTTTCTATTAGCCATCATATTTGCATTTTTGCAGGATAATTAAGTGCTATCAAAGATTATTACCTCAATACAGTGCAAAATCCTAAACAGTTTTCTGAATCCTAAAAGAAGGTTAAATTTAGTTATATATAATTATACATTTTATTTATTTATTTATTTTTCTCTGCATTGGGTCTTCGTTGCTGCGCGTGGGCTTTCTCTAGTTGCGGTGAGTGGGGACTACTCTTCATTGCGGTGCACAGGCTTTTCATTGTGGTGGCTTCTCTTTGTTGCAGAGCATGGGCTCTAGGTGCGTGGGCTTCAGTAGTTGTGGCTCGCGGGCTCTAGAGCACAGGCTCAGTAGTTGTGGCGCAGGGGCTTAGTTGCTCCGCAGCATGTGGGATCTTCCCAGACCAGGGCTCGAACCCACGTCCCTTGCATTGGCAGGCGGATTCTTAACCACTGTGCCACCAGGGAAGTCCCCACAATTTTTTAATTGAAAACTTACTTTTGCAAGTATACCAGTAATTGCTTGTGACTACTCAGAATATTTGCATACTAAGAGTACTGCATGGTGAGGACAAACTTCGGCTCAAAAGCCCTAACACAACAGGTTTTGCCCGGGCTTATGTCACTTATTAGCTTTGGGTCAATTACTGAATATCACTGAGCTCCACTTTTCTCTCTCGTCAAATGGGGAAAGTAATAATATCTGCCTCATATTGTTATTATAAATAATAACTAAAATATCCCATATTAAGTGCTTAGCAGTCCTTGGCACAAAGTAAACGGTCAGTAAATCTTAACTGTTACCATTAAATTTATAATTCAACCTAAGTAGCAGAATTTACTATATATTCCAAAACAAAGTTATTTTACCACAGGTTTAAAATATACTCTGTAGGTGACTGGCGAAAGTTGTTTTTAGAGTATAGCCTTGGCTCTGACACTAACTGTGTAATTTAAAGTAATGTCTTAAATTTTCAGAGCCTTGAGAATGTTTCCAGATGCTTGCCTTGCCCCAAGGTCCCAACATATCTCTGGGTTTTAATTTTATTTACAACTGTTTAATGGCCTATGGTACAAAGTGTTTTGTTTTCTGACCTTCTGTTCCCCACCTAATGACTTGCCTGAAGAACAAATAACCACTGGAGGAAGCTAGTAATCTTTTGGGAAAATTAGCAAAGAATATTTTTTAGAAGGAACAATTTAAGCAACAAAGTGCACAGACTCAAGCATGCATCCTTCTTTTCAAGCATCACCACACTGAAATGTGCTATTAGTTCAGTAAATAGGGATTGGGCAGTTGTGGGGCTTCTCAGCTGGAAGTTCAGTGTGCTGAATCTTGAGGAGACTGTCCAACCGTTAGAGATGGGCTCTAACCAGAATGTTCCATATGGTTTCTCTCCTCTCCTCCATCTTGGAAACCTAGGTCAATTACAATTCTCCTGGGATGCAGTTCAGCAAACCATATATCAAAGAGACATGCTAGGGAGTCATCTTCCAATCCAAACCAATTCATGAAGTTCAGTACCATTGCTGGAGGGTTCCAGCAGTATGGAATCTACAGTAGATTTGGTAGAGAAAGCAGGATTCAGTCAGACCCCTGAGTCCTGATACCACTCAGGGAGAACAATTGGTTCAGCCCAAAACTCGTAATTTGGCAAAACGTGTCTTCAGTGGCCACTATCCCTTCTCCTTAAGCACCTTCTTCGAGACCGCTCCTAACTTCATACTATTAATCTATACAACCTCAGCTATGTCCATGCTCTTCCTTAGCCAACACCCTGTGAACTTCTAGCCCCTTCTCAAAACTGACCTCTGTGTTCCATTCCATTGATCATCCTATTAAGCTAACAGATACATCAGGTTAATGTCTCCTTTTTCTGTCCCATTGTCTTGGTGAAACATTCTAGCAATAATGATCAAGGTGGAGCATGGTAAAGGATCAACACTCACGGTGAATTTTCAAGGGCAGAAAGACCTCAGAGTCCCCTTAAAATTCGGGTACCTGACTACTCACTGGTACACTAGAAGAGCTGCCCATCACAATGCAAATCACTGTATCTTCATGGAGAAAAAGTAACCCTTTCAGCCAAAAGAGAGCAGCAGTGAGTGGCATTTCCTGAGATGGCAAATAGCCTAACCACTTAATGCCTGCAAAGAGGCATCTCTCAACTCTCAACAGTTGATTCTTCAAGCTTTCTAATCAGGGGAGTCAGAAGGGATTCTTTCTCTCCCCCACTCTTCCATTTTTTTCCTTCTTTCATTTCTTTTGTGTGTAATACTTTACAAATTTGAAGATACATATCTTGAGGGGGGAAAAGCGGCTTCTTTTCTTTCTGCATTTTATCGAATTGGCAAAATATTTTAGCTTCATATAGTCTTATCATAAAGTTGTTTTTAAAGAAATATCTTGGATCTACCTCTGTGTTATTTAAAGTAATGTTTTATCTTGTCGGGCTCTCCCTCTGTTCTTCAGCTGTTCAATGGGTATAACGTTTCCTAACTTAGCACTAACTGCTGTGTTGGTACATAAGAACTTGATAAAGGATAATTATAATTGACATAGTAATGGGAAACTTAGTAACAGGAAAATTTTCTATAATAATGGAAAACTTTGAATGTTGGTATGACCATGTTTAGAAATAACACTTAAAGAAAAATGTATTTTCCCTAAATGAGTGTTTTCCCCTTTACCTTACCTGTTTTGGTTTGGTTTTGAATCCTGAAGCATCAACTTTGGGTCTAACAGAAATTTTTGATAACCATATTTCCCAGTACATCCTTTGCGTTCCCTAGGATGGAGTCAAGATGAATATGCCTAGCCATCTCTATCTCTATGCCTTTGCTGGTACTGTTTCTGACACCTTCTGGAATTTTCTTTGTATTTCCAATTTCCTCTAACCCCTGCTTCCTTTGGATCCCATTCAAATTGTTTAAATATTATTATTTCCTCAAAACCCAGTTCAAATGCTCTCTTTTCCATCTGATTTTCCCATCTTTTTCTTATTGTACTTATATCTTGCTTTGAATGACAAAATTAATATATTTCTGTATTTCTCCAGACATACATATACTTTCTCATGCTGTGGTCTTTCTGCCAAGAAAGTCTGTCCTCATTTTTATTCCCCCTAGGAATCACTTACTAATCCTAAAAGCTCAAATTCTGAAGTCTTTTCCAATACCTTCCTGGGCAGAGGTAAATCACTTCTCTCTTGTTCTCTCATAATTGGTTTACATCCTTCTGGTAAGTAGACTAACTGCCTCCTAAAGACATCCAATCCCCAGGACCTATGAATATGTTACCTAACACCGCAAAAGGGACTTTGCACATGTGATTAAGAATCTTGAGTTGGGGAGATTATCCTGGATTGTCTGTGTGGGCTCATTGAATTCATAAGGGTCACATGTGAAAGAAGAAGGCAGGAGAGTGAGTGTCAGAGTCATTGCAGGTATAATTAGTTAAGGTAAGTTTACTGGAGTAGAGTGGGTCTCTAATCCTATATGACTGGTGTCTTTATGAAAAGTAGATGTTTGGACAAAGACATGCACACCCAGAGAGAATGCTGTATGAACCTGAAGACAGAGATCAGGGTGATGATGTGTTTACAAGCCAAGGAACAACAAAGATTGCCAGCAAACCACCAGAACCTAGAAAAGAGGCAAGGAATAGAGCGCATTAACTCGAGTTAGTTGCCGTGGTTGGAAAATTCCTCTCTACCCTCTATCACTTTTAAGGCCCTCAGAGTCCCAGTTTTCTCCATGAAGCCTTTCCTGCCCTCCAGAGCCTACCTCCCTCTCTGCCCCCACCAGCGTGTATTATTTGGAACAATCACTTGTTTCTTGCTCCTAATAACTGCATATTGCTACTGATCTTCTTGGTCAAGTGTGGCATGTATGTAAACTAGATTCTGAGTGCCTGAGGTTCAAGGGGTCTGGTTGTTGCCCCTTTTCCATAGTGAGGAGTATGGTGATTATTCTTATCATACACATTCAATAACTAGATATTAATTTTCATTGAATGACTATTTACATGATGACTTTTTGTATTGTTTGTTTGGGTTGAGAAAAATTATCAGCTATGATTTGAAGAAAAATAAGGAAGATTTTTGCCTCTTCATTGTAGGTTATGAACTCCCTGTTGCTATATAGTATTTGTGTTGTCTACTGTGTTGGTTAAATGGTTGAATATACACTTACCACGAAAGAGTCAGGTAGTAAAAAAATAGGAGAAGCATGCCCCGTCTTTTATTGGCAGGCACACTTTATTCCATGAATGTATTTCAATGCAAAGTAAGTGGTTCAAATGAATCTGAATTGATTTGACAAGAAAATTTTATTTTAGGGCATTAAAAAATATAAATGGGATAAAACGTGCTGGTATTTAGGTCTGTGTAGAGTGTTTCAGGACAAGAGAATAACAGAAGACAGAAAAAGAAAAAACAAAACAGAAAAAAGAAGGCAGCCAAGGGCTGAGGGATATTAGAACATGTTTTGATAAGGAGAAAAGAGTCTGCTGGAGGCTAAATGAGCTTCCGTATACTTTGCCACCCCATGTTGGAGATTCGGTAGGGAAGATTATCCAATCATCTCTAACTTGCTGCTGCAGAAATGCTATTTCCCACCAGTGTTCCTAGGGCACTGCTGGCTCCTGGATGTGTGAGCTGTAGGGTAAGCAGTAAAGATGTGAGGCCAGACGTGCTAGATTCCTTCTGGTCCATCTCCTAGCCTTGCTGTCTCACCAGCATCCCATCCCTTTGTCAGGCTTTCTCAGCAGCTACTGACAGAAATGAGATGTGTGTAGACACCTGCAAAATATGTCACAGCTATTTAGAAAGTGACAATAACCCCAATGCCATGGAATGATTTCAGGATTAAGGGATTAAACTGTGAAAATTATGGATGACATCTAATGTTTGGATATTGAAAACTGGTGCTATACATGGAGACTAAAACTATAAGTGAGAAGGAAGCATTTGTAATTACTATATTCTTACTATGCTTAGTTCATATCTACCTAAAACACACAAGAATGGATCCTGAAAATTAAACAACAGAAAGCAATTTCTTTATACTGGTATGTAAGAAAAAATGATGAAAGACACTGAAATGGACTGAAAGGATTATTGGGTGGTAGGCAGAATGCTAAATATCATCCCCCCAAGATTCCGGTTTCCTGGTTATTCAATCAAACACTAATTTAGGAATTGCTATGGAGGGATTTAGCAGATGCAATTGAAGTCCAAAATCCATTGACGTTAAAATATGGGGATTATCCACATGGGCCTAATCTAATCACAGAAGCCCTTAAAAGCAGGAATCTTTCTCAGGTTCGTGGCAGAAGAGGAAGCAGAAAGATTCAAAGGGGAGAGGAGCTCAAAGGTCCATTGCTGGTTTGAAGATGAGGAGAAATACAGGTGGGATCCAGGAGCAAAGAGTGGCCCTTGTCTAACAGTCAGCGGGGAAACAGGATCTTAGTCCTACAATCAAATGCAACTGAATTCTGCCAGTGATTTGAGTGAGCTTGGAAGGAAATTACTCCCTAGAGCTTCCAGATAAGAGCCCAGCTTAGGTGACACCTTGACTTTTCTTTGTAAAATCCTAAGCAGAGAAGCTAGTTGAGCCATGCTCGACTTCTGCCTGATAAAACTATGAGCTATAAATGGCTATGTTTTAAGCCACAAAGTTTGTGGTAATTTGTCACACAGTAATAGAAAACTAACACAATGCATGTCTATCTTCTGGGTTTTTTTTTTTTCCTAATGTATTTATGACTTTCATTTTTCTTAAGCAGCTCTGTAAGTCATAGATAACATAATAATACAGATGACTTTTGTCCAGAGACATGCAAATGAATTTTATTCATCAGAAATACAATCTCCCTCTACCCCATGGAATAGTCAGTATTGTCTCTGTTTGTAAATTCCTTACAGCATTCCAAATCTGCCTATATATGGGTGGTGCTTAAAATTCTCTTTTGATCCAGTAGTAACATCCTAGTGGTTACCTTATTCATTGATGACTTAAATATTTGACATGTGTTCATTTTGTATCTGTATAAAAGTCATGTTTTTACCCTCTTTTAAAAGGTATCATTTAACAGAGATCCATTCAGGGATATCCAAAAGTTATAGGGAAGGGACAAATATCTATTTACCTCATAATTTAGGTCAAGAAGAGAGCTAAATGCCATACTTAAATTCTCATCTAGTCTTCACACCAAATCCCTGATCTTGGTAAAAGGCATTCCCATTTAAAATAAGGAAATGAAGACTCAGACGTATCACATCATTTATTGAAAGGCACAAAGTTTTGGAATCTTGAAGCTGAGATTTTAACACAATATAATTTCGGGCTACCCCTTCTTCCATCCTGCCATACAGCTTTCCAATGTCAAATGGTACTCATCTTTTATGTAATCCAACACCCTTCCCAATTTCCTTATTCCATTCATTTTTTTTAAATTGGGGTATATTTGCTTTACAATGTTGTGTTAGTTTCTGCTGTACAACTAAGTGAATCAGCTCTATGTATACATATATCCTCTCCCTCTTGGACCTCCTTACCTACCCCATCCCACCTATCTAGGTCACCACAGAGCACTGAGCTGAGTCCCCTGCACTATATAGCAGGTTCCCACTAGCTATCTGTTTTACACATGGTAGTGTATATATGTCAATCCCAATCTCTCAATTCATCCCACCTCCCCTTCCCCTCCCTCATGTCTACATGTCCATTCTCCATATCTGTGTCTCTATTCCTGCCCTGCAAATAGGTTCATCTGTACCATTTTTCTGGATTCCACATATATGTGTTAACATATGATATTTGTTCTTCTCTTTCTGACTTACTTCACTCTGTATGACAGACTCTAGGTCCATCCACGTCTCAACAAATGACCCAATTTCGTTCCTTTTTATGGTTGAGTAATATTCCATTGTATATATGTACCACTTCTTCTTTACCCATTCATCTGTCAATGGACATTTAGGTTGTTTCCATGTCCTGGTTATTGTAAATAGTGCTGCAGTGAACACTGGGGTGCATGTGTCTTTTTGGATTATGGTTTTCTCAGGGTGTATGCCCAGTAGTGGGATTGCTGGGTCATATGGTAGTTCTATTTTTAGTTTTTTAAGGAACCTCCATACTGTTCTCCATAGTGGCTGTATCAATTTACATTCCCACCAACAGGGCAAGAGGGTTACCTTTTCTCCACACTCTCTCCAGCATTTATTGTTTGTAGATTTTTATAAAACTCTTAGAGGAAAACACAGGCAGAACACTCTTTGATATAAATCACAGCAGGATCTCTTTTGACCCACCTCTTAGAGTAATGAAAATAAAAACAAAAATAAACAAATGGGACCTAATTAAACTTAAAAGCTTTTTCACAGCAAAGAAAGCCGTAAATGAGATGAAAAGACAACCCTCAGAATGGGAGAAAGTATTTGCAAATGAAGCAACTGACAAGTGATAAATCTTCAAAATATACAAACAGCTCATGTAGCTCAATATCAAAAAGAAAAAAAAAAAAAAACAATTAAAAACTGGGTGGAAGACCTAAATAGACATTTCTCCTTAGTCCATTCTCGATGCCAACATTTTCCTAATCACTCAAGCTTTACAACATAAATCCATTTTGTCCTTTCATTTTCCTTTCTCCCTGTATCCAACTGGTTTTCAAATGCTGTGAATTCAGCAACTACCGTCTCTTCTGTAGCCACCTCCACTTTCTGTTTCTGCTTCCAATCATCCTCATTCTTTCTCACACTAATAGCAGCCCAAACAGGGCCAGACCCAAATGATGGGTGCCTGACACTTCTAATATTTGGAGGGCCATCTTTAGGGAGAAAATAGTAACACGTTATGAATATAAATTTAGATATTTCTTCAAAATGAGAATAGAAATCATAACGAACTAACAGAGTCTTAAAGTGTCATGTCCTTTTGTTTTGCAATCTCTTATGGCAATTTACCAGTAATGTTTACATAGTAATGATTTCTGATTGTAACCTGGCCCCCTCCCCACTCTAAACTTCCTGTAACCAGAGAATTCACAGGGGCCATGCAAATGAGGGTCCCTAAAACTTACACTTCGTTCCAGTCCACTGTCAAATCTTTCCCCACTCTTAGTAAAGGAAATAAGTTATGCAATGAGAGGTCCAGAGAATTATTCAGAGGTTCATGGAGGTGGGGAAAGGTTACAAATCCAGGAGATTTTAAACACTCAGATTCCTGAACTGTGGCCCAACATGCTGAATAAGACTTCAGGGCATTTGTTCTTTTAACAAGCTCTGTGGTTTTCTCAGGATACCCCGAGAAAACCATAATTCAAAAAGAGTCCTGTACCACAATGTTCATTGCAGCACTATTTACAATAGCCAGGACATGGAAGCAACCTAAGTGTCCAGCAACAGATGAATGATTAAAGAAGACATGGCACATATATACAATGGAATACTTAGCCATAAAAAGAAATGAAATTGAGTTATTTGTAGTGAGGTGGATGGACCTAGAGTCTGTCATGCAGAGTGAAGTAAGTCAGAAAGAGAAAAACAAATACCATATGCTAACACATATATATGGAATCTAAAAAAAAAAAAAAAGGTTCTGATGAACCTAGGGGCATAAAGACATAGAGAATGGACTTGAGGACACAGAGAGGGGGAAGGGTAAGCTGGGATGAAGTGAGAGAGTGGCATGGACATATATACACTACCAAATGTAAAATAGGTAGCTAGTGGGAAGCAGCTGCATAGCACAGGGAGATCAGCTTGGTGTTTTGTGGCCTCCTAGAGGGGTGGGATTGGGAGGGAGATGCAAGATGGAGGGGATATGGGGATATATGTATATGTATAGCTGATTCACTTTGTTATGAAGCATAAACTAACACACCATTGTAAAGCAATTATACTCCAATAAAGATGTTAAAAAAAAAAAAAGCTCTGTAGGTGAAATGGATGCAGCTGGCCTATGAATTATAGTTTGAAAACCACGGCTCTAACTCAACTACCTGAAAAGTGACCCTAAGGGCTAAGCTCTCAAAGGGCAATGGAGTCCTCCAACATTTCCTGGGCACAGTAAGAAATGCAGAAGCCATAAAAAATGCAGGTGAAAAGGGCTCTGATTAAAATCTGAAATCGAAGCAACTGCTTTTCTCTCATAACTACATTGGCCTTGATTCAAGTAAAGCAATCATCCTTATGAGGATCATCACAGCACAGAAAATGGCCTGGTACTCAGAGGAGATGAGCAATGAATCTCAAGTATAAGAGAAGTCAGACAGGACCCGGAAAAGATGTTTCCAATAGCCACACCCAACTGAAGATTTCACTGGGCCCTTAACTAGAAGAGATTGGGCATAAGCATCAGGACCACACTGCAAATATGTCTGCATATTATTTGCAATGTACTGCTAATATCATTATGCTTAAATTATACTGTTTAATTTAGTACATACAATGCATTTTAAAGTGTGAATTCATTCTCAGTTATACATTGGCTTTGTAAAATCCGTTATTAAAAGAATTCTTTCAGATACTATGAAAGAGAAAATTCCTTAAAAATAGGACACTGAAATGAAGAATCAAGGTAGTGTCATCCAGAGAGGGACCATCTGTTAGCAGCATTATACTTGTATGCCCACCACATATGCCCACCCCAAATGAAAGGTAGGTTAGAGAGTCCTCTGTGTTTCTACAACGATGAGGATAAATCTGCCTGTCACTTTATGGCACAGTCTCACAGTCCCCGAATAACCACCCATAGATGTAACTCCAAGCAAATTTATTATCAGAGGTATGTATTTACACATGGCAAGTCTCTGAGAAGTTAAGAAAAAAAGAAAATATTGTCAGTGAAAGAATGTTTTTCCTTCCAGAAACTAATATAAGATTTTAAAACATAGCAGAATAAAAACATATATTGAATATATTGAATATATGCAAAACAAGCTAGGCAGTGGTTTGATATTAAGCAAAATGGGAGTTGTAAATAAATATTTTTTGTTCATTACTCCAGCAAAACACATTCCGCTGTTTCTCGTGTTCACTGGGAGGTGTGTCTCCGTTTGCCCCTCTCTGCTCTCTGGCTCAGGAGGTAGACAGAAGTGCTAAAGGCTCCCATGCCCTCTAGCTTGTGGATGGGTTCAGCCCTTGGGGTGCCCTGGCTTGGGTTGATAAGCAGGAGGAGAGGGAGATGGAGTGTGTAGGCTCCTTCCCTGAGTCCTGGCTGCAGGTGGGTGTACTTCTTACTAAAGGTCACTGTTCCATCTGTCAGCCCTCTGTAGACAACCCCCATCTCAACCCTCACCCACTTCCAGCAGCTGCTCCTCCTTCATTTCTCCAGGTCTCAGGATTATCCACTTGGTCCTGCTGTTACAAGCCTGAGAGACTAAACTATTTCTTATGGCTTCCCTATACCCTTTGTAAGTAGTTCCTTTATTAAACTCTTCTCAAATTACCCAGTGCCCGTGTTCCATCCCTTCATGATTTGTTAACGGATATATTTACTCCCTGACAGATATCTTTACTGAATGTTACTACCACTTGTAAGCTTTTTGCTTATGAACAGCCTGAAAGTTGTTTAGCTTCTAACATAAAATTTAACTTCCTCTATTATCAAAGATTTTTAAAAGATGTACCTATTCCTAATTTGTTTCCAAAATAGATTTATGGCAGGACTTTTTTTTTGAGGTTATAGATTAAACCGTTAAAAAAGAGGAAAGGAAAATCAAGTAATATTTCTATGAATTCTGGCATTTAAGTAGATTTATGCCCATACAAATTATTAGCAACTTTTTCTTCCAAATCATAGACTAAATATTAATCTCGTCAGAGTATTAAAATTGGGAAACTATTGCCAAATGCCTTAACTTTTGATGTAATGCATTTTGCTCAGTATCTTAAATCCATGACAGTGTTTATATTTGTTGTATTGTATTGTTTGCTCTTAGACTAAGAAACCACGTGCTCTTAAACACTGTTTATTATACAAGAAAAATCTATCCCAAAATAACCTTCAGAGAGTAAAAATAGAATATGCTTGTATCAACAATTTGAGATCCTGGACAAGAAGGTGAGTAGTGGAGTTAATAATATGGAAATGTGGAATACTGACATTACCAAAACCACATTTGGATGATCAAATTAATGTCACACTTTTCTCCTACATGTATAATGTGTTTGCATTTGATGATGACAATTGTGTTTTATTTAATATCAAGGCATGCTTACACCATTCCTCCATATAATGCTTTTACCAAATGATAATTATTTTACTAATTTTTAACATATTTAAATATAAACAGCTAAACTTCTGCTGTCAAGATACACTGTTCATTGATTTTTCTTTTTTCAGTAAAGAGTGTTGTTCCTAAAAGAGAAAACTCAGGAAAAAAAAAAGTAGCAGAAGTAAATAACATTAAAAAAGGCCAGGTAAAGTGACAAAGCACAGGAAATAACAGACAGTTTATCCCTACTGAGAAAGACAGTACAATTCAATTTGCTAAATTATTTCATTTATCTCTAAGCAGCAATACGAATGATCTCTTTTGATGAACACTCAAACTTCGCTGAATGGAAAACTGCACTGCTTCTAACATGTCAGATTTGGATACAATAAAAGAAGATGTGAATTAAACTGGCTTTGAGTATGCTGCGTTAAAAGAAGAACTGTTAGTTAGAAATACCTTTCCAGTAGTTTTATTTGAACCAAAACACTTTGCTTAATATGAATTTCATAAGTGTGCAAACTAAAATAGTAAT
Source organism: Orcinus orca (assembly GCF_937001465.1). Lineage (NCBI taxonomy): Eukaryota > Metazoa > Chordata > Mammalia > Artiodactyla > Delphinidae > Orcinus > Orcinus orca. The sequence goes on along the minus strand of NC_064562.1, from coordinate 106,918,746 downwards.
TGATTATGTCTTGGTCCCTATATTTGAAATGTTCTTGAAATTCTAAACTCAGTAAATGGCTTAGAAGATTATACAAAGAGAAAGACCCAGTTTGATCAAAGACATTGGCAGTGAATTAGAAAAGGTTTTATAGTTTCAGACTAAACAATTTAGCAAAACTTTGAATTTCAGTCTCTCTTCATGCATTTATGCATTTTACTATTTACTGAAATACTGTTATGTGCAAAGTTTGTTCAAGGAAGTGGGAATTAGGTATTGAAACCTCCCTGTCTTCAGAGAAGAGAAAAGTATTCAGAATATTCCATCTAGTAACTGGAATTACCATGTATTTGAAAGGGCTCTAAGTGACTTTTTCAGAAACACATAACTCTGCCTCATTCTTCAGGAAACTGAGAGATGAATTCTAAGTTGAGACCTGAAAGATGAGGTGGAATGGTCTAGGTGAACAGAGAAGGGTCACAAGTGAAGGAGTTTCCGAGGAGAGGTAGCAACATCTTCAAAGGTCTAGAGATGGGAGGGCCCTGGACCATTCCAGAAATTTCAAGAAGTTGAGTTTGGCAGGAACAAAGATATGAGAGAAGTTTTGAAAGAAGGCATTGTTTACATAAAGTAAGATGAGGAAAGAAGTTTTAGAATAGCGAGGTGAAAAAAATATACATTATATTAGTATTTGGCCCCAGAATCCCTGTGCGGAAGAAAACAAGCTTTGTTTATGAATATATCCAAATTTTGGACTGGGAGATAAGACTCTGAGGAGAGCTGTTAGCAAACAATGAAAGCAAGAAAACAGAAAGCTAATTGATCTGCGCTGGAAATGAACCGGATTTTACGGTTTGAGGACATGAGAAAACTGAGAAGAAGCAAGGAGAAAAAAAAGAGTAGCAATAGAAATATGAAGGGAGGACAAGAAGGTATAAGAATGGGGATTTTAATTCGATTATTTTACTGTGCTGAAAATGACCTTTTATCACCCTTCCCCAAATATTCACTATTGTCTTCCACAAAGACAAAAGACATATATGGGTTTGTAGTGTTTTGTTCTGTAGTTAGGAAAATCAAAGAAAGAATTCAAGTTCCACATCTGTTGTGATATCAGGGAAGAGATGAACTAACAGAACTCCTGCTAGAATCAATATGTAGAGTAAGTAGTATTTGGTGGAGGGAGAATGCAGGAGTGAGAGGTGACTCTGGGACCTGCAGAAACCTTGTAGAAGGCAGGAGACTTTTCACATGGCAGAGTTGGAGCCAATCCTCCGCGTTTCAAGAAGCGCCGAGCTCCAGCCAATGCTTAGGACATACAGAGCTCAGGGAAGTTTGGGATTGATGTAAGAATGATGGGAGTGTTAGGTGGGGTAGTGCTTGAGTCTATTTGTGCTCTGCATACACTGTGGAAATGGGTTGGGAGAGAGGCAGGACTGCAAGAAGGGAGTCCAGTTAGGGAAGCATCTATGCTGGATCACTTGCAAAGCCACTCTTGACTCATATTCTGGGAGGGCTCGCTGAACTATGATCTCAGCCTGGTCCCAACCTCGGGACTCAGACCAGGTACTGAGAACTTGGTAGAAGACATCACCACTTGTCTTGGAGGAGTGTGCAATATAGTTGCACGATTGTGTGTGTGTGCGTGTGTGCACTGGGGAGGGAATAATTATAAAGAGAGCAAAAAATAACAACATGATTAAACTGGTTACTATGCGAAGACAACTTTTGAGCTTAAAATTGTGTGTGTGTTTACCCATTCAAGAAGAGAATTGTCAAGAGTTCAATTGAATCATATCAGAAATTTATAAGCCCCATATTTTGTAATTCTGCCCTGGTAGAAAATTAGACCTGAATCTAGAGACTATCAGTCTTAATAAACAGTTAATGAAGGGGCTTCAAATAAAGGCAATCTGTTGAATTAGTGCTTTGAAAAGACGAGCCCTGAGCTAGCCATTACTCTTGTTAATCGACACATAAGCTAATGAATACAAAATTTATAGCCCTGTTACCATAACATTTAAGTTACATCTCTACACTCATTCTGTACCTTGTCATCACAGACTTACGTTTCTATCTAAAAATGTACCTCCTGAAAGGACAGAGAGCCTTCCTGTAATATTGAAAAGTTTCTTTTTAATAGTTGTAAGCACTATAGACAAACTTAAGACTAGTAATGTGTGTCAAAGTGTCTTTGCAAGAACAATTGCAATAGAAACCTTTGTTCCTTAAAGGCTTACCTATAGTTTGTAACAGGAGATTGATTTTAACTATGAATCCTAATGGCACTGACATCATTGATCAAACTCTAAGTAATTCAATTTGTATGAAAGAACTATGAAGATTTTAGTAAAGTTAGAACTGTAACTAATGACTTCCACAGGTTTCCACAATCACATCTGGCCCTTAGCTTTCTGTCTTAGTTTACTCAGGCTGTCACAGCAAAATAACACAGTCTGGGTGGCTTAAACAACTGAAATTTGTTTTCACAGTTCTGGAGGCTGGGAAGTCTGAGATCATGGTGTCAGCATGGTCGGGTTTTTGTGAGGGCTGTCTTTCCCGCTTGCAGATGGCTGCCTTCTAGTTGTCCTCACATGATGGAGAGATAGAAAGTTCTCTCTTATCTCTTTTTATAAGGGCACTAATTTTATCATGAAGGCACCATCCTCATGACCTCATCTAAACCTAATTACCTCCAGAAGGCCCCACCTCCAAACAGTATCACATTGGGAGTTAGGGCTAGTATGACCTAGGAATTTGGGGGGAACACAATTCAGCCCACAGCAGTCCCTCTGTGCTTATATGACAGCCTTCCCTTCACTTTTCTTCCTTTCCTTTCCTGCCTATGAATGGTAAGGGCTCCTATCTAAGGCCACCCACACCCCCTCATGCACTGGCTCTCAGGATTTCTTCCTGCACACGACATCACTCCAAGGATTCACCCCTTTCTCTTCTACACCCTTAATTTTCCCCTTATGTAGGCTGGATCAGTCTACATAATACTATGAGTGTTCCTTTTTTTAAATAAATATGAAAATAAAATAAAAATTCAAGACCTTTTGACTCTATATCCTCCTCCAGTTTATTGCTTCATTTCCTTACTCCCCAGTTCAGCAAATTACCCTAAGTAATACATTTACATTCATTATCGCTAGTTCCTTCCCTTCTATTATCTCATTTTAAAAAAGAAATAACTCCGTGCTTCAAAATTCAAACAATATAGAAAGCTGTGTGTCTACAATCTGACATTTCTCACCACTAGCATCTCCACCAACTTGCCCTGGACACTAGGGACTCTCTTCAGATTACTGATCTCCCTGGTTCAATCTGGCACACCTCCTCTATATTCTCACCGTAACAATCAGAGTGATTCTTCTGAAACATCAGCCAGATTATATCATTCCTCTGTGCAAAACCTTCCCATGGTTTCCCTTGACACTCAGAGCAGAATTCAAAGTCCTAATAATAGCTTACAAGGTTCACATCAACTGCTAATTTTTCACTTTATTCTTTCTTACTTCTTTTTCTCTAAACATGCTAGTAGTTTCCTTGCTGTTTCTTGAACATGTCCATCATGTGACTGTTCAGAGCCTTACATGGGAAGTCTTCGCTGTCTTGAGTACTTCTCCAGCTAGCCATGTGGCTTTCTCCCTTCCTCCTTCACCTCTTTGCTCATATCACATATTGTCCTTAAGGCCTTCCCTGAACACCTATTAAAAATTGTTAAGCCCCTGCCCCCCCCAATATTCCCTATCCTGTTTTGTTTATTCTGCTTTAGTTTTGTGAAAACATTTGCCATATAACACAATATGTATTTTTATTACCAACACATTTATTTTTCTCCCATTGTAGTAGGATGTAAGTTCCATAATAGTGGGGATTTTTGTCTGTTTTGTTTCCTGCCATATCCCCTGGTACATTACCTGGCTCACAGTATGTGCTCACTAATTATTTGTTAGTGAAGAGATACGTTCCTCCCTATGGTATAGATTTTAAAGTAAGGTGACTCAATGGATTTACTTTAAAACAAAAATCCAAATCTCAATTTTGTCTCTATAACAGTTGTAGGGCACTAGAGACACGAAGATGGATAAGATATGGCCTTGCCCTTAAAGGAGCTCAGAGTACAGTGGGACTGTTGAGCAAGAGTAAATGCATATTTATACATGAGCACCAAGAAATTCAAAGTAAGTTGGATCTCAAAGTATATGTTGAACAGTCACTAATTGTTGTGCTTTCAACTCATTTCAGAATTGTGATCAACCCATTATGTTACAGTTCACATTAATGGCACAAGCATTGTATGATTCATTACTGCTACAAGTCTTATTAATGTTGAAACAGCAACCTCGAGAGCTTAAATGAGTTATTATCAGACCTGCAACACAGATGGATATTTGCTTATCCAACGACAGTCATTTGAATAACAGAATGTTGATATTATTAGGAGTGATACTGTTCTCAGCTGAAAGAATCCATGTATCCAGATTTGATGCTGCCTGATCTGACACATGGTAAAGTTCAATCCCATGTGTAGTAAAATGTGATGTGTAAGACTTCAGGAATGCTCCTTTCCCTCTGCTTCACCTGGAAGTCATGCCCTTCTTGCCATTTCCTCTTTTATCCTTTCTGTTGCTTGGACTGAGAGAATGATGGCTGGAACTCCAACAGCTATGTTTGACCATGAGGTGAGCTTATGAATGAAAACTATGCTCTAGGGCAGGGGTTACCAAACTCTGTAAATGGGCAAGAGAAATATTTTAGGCTTTACGGGTTACGTCTGGTCTTCATTGCATATTTTTCTTCATTGTTTGTTTGCTTTTTGTTTTATAATCCTTTAAAAATATAACAACCATTTTTAGTTGATAGGCCATACAAAAACAGTCTGTGGGCTATATCTGCCTGTGGGTTGTAATTTGCTGAGCCCTGCTCTAGGCTGGTGGAAGAGAAAGTGTAGAGGGCTCCTCTCGATGATGGAGCTGTCATGCCAGCCCTTTCTTACCTGCCTCAAAATTTCCTTTACATGAGAGACAAATTAATATCCAACTGTTTGAGTTACTATTACTTTGAGTTGTCAGTTATATGCAGCCAAACAAATTCTAAATAATAAATCTTCCTTGAAGAAAATGTTCATCCTACCTCTGCCTAAGAACCTTGGAAGATATTCTTTTGAGGATTAAATTCTATACACAAAAGCATGTAGTTGGGAGCAAACTGCAAGGACACATTTAGGAGAGAAGCTTGAAGTGAAGAATTTGCTGTGGAGGTTACAGAAATACATTTTGATAGATATTATTTCATTAGTAATATCAGGCAGATACTGTTGATTGCAGGCCTGGAAGTCAGGCTGAACAGTTGAACTTGATTCAACAGGTAATAAAGAGCAATTGCAGGACATCAGAAAGCCATGTTTCAGAATCATTTGTTAACAATGTATTCTGGACTGGAATATGGTAGCTCCATGCTGATAATCCTGGAAGGCGAAAGCTTGAAAGTTTGAAATGACAACGGGAAGAAAAAGTTGATTTTGAGATATGTAACACAGGTAGGAGCAGAATACGTAGACCAGTATTCGTTAAATAAATGTATGTCAGTATTAGGCGAGGAGCAAGAAGCCCAATATACCTACAGGTAATAAACCCCTGCTCTTATAACTTCCATAGTTATTTTTAGCTGCCTCGTTCACCTATATGTTATTTCCTATATTGTACTTATTTCAACAGAATAAAGACTGTTCCAAAACCCAGAAGATCATCTGTGATCTGACATAAGTTTATATCATTTAGTTGAATTTCCTTATTTCTTTCAATAAATAGGTAAGAAAACTCAGTTTCTAGCTAAATATTCTTTATTGTATCCAGATCAATAGACTGATTCATAATAATATCTCCCCAGTTTTTAAGAGGATAGTATATGCCAATTGCTAAGGGCTCTACATATATTCTCCCTTTAGTCCTGATAACAGTCCCATGAAAAATGTATGGCAGAGAAGGTCAACTTCCCCCAAAAGATTCAAGTTCACCTTCAATAGTATAGAATGGCTACTGGGAAAAAGCTAGCTAGGAACTGTACTTCCTTGTAGCTACAGAATTTTAGTGAATCTTTGTGACTGGATTTTACCAATTAATGTGAGCAAGAGTGTTGTTTATCACTTCTTGGTCAAAGTGGTCAAGAAAGTGCAGAAGATACCCTTTGAATTTTCTTTATCAGTCAGCTGAACATAGGGTCTCTGGAGGTAAACTCCAAAGAGATTCTAGGGGATGATGAAGCAATGAGCTGGAGACACACTGCATCCCTGAGAGACTGCATGGAAAAGAGCTACTCAGGCGAGTCACCTGACACATCCAAACTGTGACATAAATGAGAAATATACATTAATTTTCTTAAGCTGTGGATACTTTTGAACCAAATGTGGCCTTTTCTAACTGATATAGAGGGTGTTATTAACATTACCATTTATACACATGGAAACACGATTTGAGAAGATTAAGTAACTTGCCTAGGATATTAAGTGGCAGAACTGGGATTAGATCATGGGTTATATCATTTCAGTTTCCATACTCTTAACGATTACTCAATTTCACCACCATTTTATATAAATTTATGAACAGTTGTTGCTATTGTTTTTCAATAAGTTAGAGAGAAATTCTAAAACCCTGCATTTTAAGGCATGTAGTCCATGTTCACAAAGCCCCAGATAATATGGTAATATGCATTCCTAACGGTAATATACATTTCATTTAAAAAGTAACATTTGCTTTGAGGAACTGAATGATCTTGGATTTAATATTTTGCTTCAAGTTTAATTTATAATTAATTGCCCTCTCAGTTTTTCTCATTGATGGTCTTGTATGACTTAGAGGAAAGTATAAGAGCTGAGTAGTCAGAATTACCTGGACCAGACCATGACTTATATGACTTTGAGCAAGACATATAGCCTCTCTGAGCCTTAGTTTTTCCTCTACAAAAGACAGATAAGGTCACCAGCTTTTTAGGATGATTCTAGATATTAGAAATAAGGATGGAAATCCTAATGAATTACTCAGTATACAGTAGATGGTTACGTAATTCAATCAAGAACTATTTATTTAATGCCAACTATATGCAAGACATCATTTCAGGCACTAAAAACACAATAACTAAAAAACCGACTAAAATATCTGCCTCTCTGCACTCAATATATTGCATTTCATCACATTTTTTCTAGTAGTCCATAATAAAAGAAATCACCATTTAGCTATTTAATTCTGACCCAGATGGAGTAATAAGGATAAGATTTACACTCCAATCTAAAACAGAAACAGGCAAAATTTACTTCATAACATTTTAGAAGACCCTGGGCATAAGGCAATGATAGATAGCAATCTCTGAGACACTGGGGATGGACAAATGAGATGAGCCCTACAATTGCCCCAGCTTGCTACTTGAAAGAATTTCCAGGTGATAGTGCAGGGAGTAGGAACTCAGGTGGACTTGCTGAATTAAGGAGACAGATATGAGAGTGGCAGCCAGAGTTTGCTGGACAGGGTACTAGAGAAAAGGAAACTGTACAGAGAGAACACTCAGAGATCTGCAGAACATTTCTCTTGATTACTGATTAGAGTTCTGATCATCATGTGTATGAGAAATGAACCAATTGTGGGGAAAGAACCACTTCAAAAGATTAGAGGGGACAATACTCAGACCTCACACAGGACCAGACATAGTAACTTACAGTAACTGTTCTCTAAATTATGTGATTGCAACAACACATAATTAATTAATGGAGCATCAATTAGAGCACTGGGTAGACTACTCAGAAAAGTCTTGCCTCAAGAGTAGGAAATAATTACCATAGACAAAAATCTGTTCTCATCCTAGCTCACAAATATTAAAAGAAAGACCCAAAAGGAAAAAAAGTATGATCCTAAGCAACTTAACTGAATTCTAGAACAAGGCATAAGAATATTTACAAGAAGGAAAAGGATCCCAGCACACAACAATATAAAATTTACAATATTTGGTGTTTACTCAAAGAGTACCAGTTCTATACAAGGAACCAGAAAAATACAACCAATAATGAGAATAAAAATTATTCAATTAAAACTAAACCAGAGCTGCCACAAGGGTTAGCAAAAGCAGTTAATAAGATTAAAATAGTTGTTGTAAATGTATTTCATATTTTCAAATCATTAAGTAGAAACATGAAAGGTGTAAAAAAAAAACCCAGATAAAACTCCTAGAATTAAAAACTACAGTGTCTGAGATGCAAAATACAGTATATATTCTTCATAGCATATCAGACATTGTAGAAGGAAAAGATAAGTGAACTTGAAGACATAACAGGTAAAATGGTACAGGCTTTCAACTAAAAGATGAATAAAGCCTGAAGATCTAAAGTAACACATGGTACTACAGTTGATGACACTTTATTGCATCATTGAAATTTGCTAAGAGAATAGAATTTAAATGTTCCCACAAAAAAGAAATAAAAGATATGTGAAATGTGTGATGTGATGAATGTGTGTGTTAATTGACTAGATAGGGAGAATCCTTTCACAACGTATACGTATATCAAATCACCACAATGTACACTTTAAATATCTTACAATTTTATTTGTCAATTATACCTGAATATGAAATTTATAAAATAATAGATCATCTGAATAACTCTGTATCTGTTAAAGTCATTGAATTTGTAATTACAGACCTTCTAACATAGAATATTCTAGTCCCAGATAGTTTCACTGGTGATTCTACCAAACATATAAGCAGGAAATCACACAAATTCTAAGCAAGCTCTTCCAGAGAACTGCAGAATACAGAGGACTTCCCAATACATTCCATGAGGTCAGCACTATCCTAATACCATAGTCAGGCAAAAACACTACAATGAAAGTGATCCTCTCAATAGATGCTGAAAGACCATTTGATAAATCTCCAACATTACTTCCTAATGAAAACTCTCAGCAAACAGGAACAAAAGGAAATTTCCTCAGCCCAATCAAAAGTATCTTTGAAAAACCTACAGTTAACTCAATGGTGAAAGACTGAATGCTTTCCTTTTAATATGAGGAATAAGAGAAGGATATCTGCCCTTACCTCTTCTATTCAACATTATAGTGAAGCTTCTAGCCAGTGCAATCAGAAAACAAAAAGAAAGAAGGAAGGAAGGAATAAAGGAAAAAAGCAAGCAAGCAAGAAAGGAAGGAAGAAAGAAGGAAGGGAAAGAAGGAAGGAAGGTATTGTTGTTGAAAATAAAGAAGTGAACCTGTCTTTACTTGAAGATGACGTAACTATCTATGAATCCCAATCAAATCTGCATAAAAAGCCAACAGAAATAATAGCAACTTAGTGTTGTTATTACATCAATATAAAAAACACTTGCATTTCTTTATACTGATGTTGAACAACAAAACTTGAAATAAAATAATATTATTTATAATAGCATTACAAATTGAAGGCTAAATAATGTTGTGAGTTTTCCCCAAGAAGACTTATAAATTCAACACAATCAAAATCAAATTCCCAGAGAGCTTTTTTTTTTTTTTTCTGTTTGTTTGTTTTTGGTAAAAAGGAACAATCTGATTCCAAATTCATATGGAAATTCAAAGAATCTATACTAGCCAGGGAAATTTAAAAAGAACAAATTTGGAGGAATAACACTACTTAATTTCAAAACTTACTGTACAGCTAAATTTATAGATACAGTGTGGCATGGGAGTAACAGTAGACAGATCAATGGAATAGCAATAGATCACCAAATAAATGAAAACTTGATTAAGAACAGTGCAGGCAAATCAATTAAGAAAATAGAGTCTCTTTGACAAATGACACGAACACACTTAGATATCCATAAGAAAAACAATATCTTCAGTCTTTACCTCACATGATACACGAAAAATACCTCAAAATGGGTCATAGATTTCAATGTAAAATCTAAAACTATAAAATTTCTAGAGGAAAAAAATCTTAGTGATCATAGATTCAGTAAAGATTTCCTAGATATAAAAACAAAGCATAATCTATTATAGAAAAAAAACGTTAATTTGGACTTCATCAAATCTAAAACTTGTGCTCTTTGAAAGACACCAACAGAAGAAAATACTTATGAAGTATACATAGGGGATAAAAAGAACTTGTATGCAGAATGTTAAGAACTCTCAAAACTTAATAAAAAAACAAACAACCCATTTAAAGAATGGGCAAAAGCTCTGAGCAGGTACTTCACCAAAGAGATATGCAGATGGCATATGAGCACAGGTAAGATGCTCAGTATCATCGGTCATAGGAAAATGCAAATTCACATGATAATGAGATACCTTTACACTCCTAGCAAGTTGACTAAAATTTAAATTCTGATGATACCAAGTGTTGCTGAGGAGGTAGAACAGCTAGAATTCTCATATGCTGCTAGAAAAACTTGGAAAACAATTTAGCTGTTTTTTTTAAAAGGTTGAACATATACCTACCACATGATCCATCCAGCCCACTCCTAGAGATTTACCCAAGAGAAAGAAAACATATGGGCATACAAAGGCTGGTACACAAATATTCATATCAGCATTATTCCTAATAGCCCCAAATTGGAATAACCCAAATATTTAACAAGAAATGAATCGATAAAATGTTGTATATGTACACAATGGAATACTACTCAGCATTAAAAAGGAATGAGCTACAGATACACACAATAAGGAATCTCAAAATAATCATGCAGAATATAAGAAGCCAGATAAAAGAGTACAGACTTCATAATCCCATTTATTTAACATTACAAAAGAAATGAACTAATATAGTTTATATAGAAAACAGACCCGTGGTTGCTGCGGAAGGTGGTGGGGAGGCCAGGAGTGAGAGATTACAAAGAGATACGAAAAATATTTTGAGGGTGATAGGTGTATAGGTTCACTATTTTGCTTGAAATTATTTCATGGGTATTTACACATATCAAAACTTGTCATATTAAACACTTTTAAAATGTTCAGTTTATTGCATGTCAATATGCTTTAATGTAAAAAATAAAACAAAAAGAATTATCATTTAGGATTTTTTCCTTATTCAAAATATATTACAGATTCATCAAATTCCCTGCTTCCCTTTGTTCACTCAAGCGTTTGTATGAGGGCTAAAGATCGCTTTGGTCTGCAGCAACAACTAGTGTCCCTCTACTTCCCAATGCTAAAAATTCACTTTTTTAAAAAAAGTGTGAACATAAACAGATTATATGTTAAATGCATGTTTGCTGATATTTTCTTCAGCATTGACATTCAAAGCGTTATTTTCCCTCAAAGATTAGTGAGTCACTGCCGTCAGTAATCACTTTTATTTAATGAATATTTACAAAATTATAAGTTGATCACATGCTTATGACTAAGAAGAATTCAAATTATACCCAAGAGTGCAGAATGCAAAATGAACGTCCTCTTGCTCACCTCCTAACAATGAAGCTGAGGGTGACAAAGATGATGAACTGCCCTTTCCAGTTCTTACTGACAATTGCATTCACTTATGTTCTTTTGTGAACAGGAAAGTACTTAGATGGAAATTATGCAGTGATTCATGGTCCTGGGGAAGACTGCTGGTATTTGATGAGGCGCCCTCAACGTCCTCAGGAAATCAGTGTCCTGTCAGGCTGTAGCTATTATCATTACAAAGCTGGGCTGCTTTAAACCACCTTGCCTTTCAGGAAGTAAATGTTTTTTTTGTTTTTTTTTTTTAAATAAAGAGTGTTCTTCTAAAGGGATTCTTTGGCCATTTGCTAGATCAGAAGAACATAATTTTTTTCCAAGAAAAAGAAGAAAAAGAGAAAGGAGAAAGAAAGAAACAAAAGAGAAAGAAAGAAAGAAAGAAAGAAAGAGGGAGGGAGGGAGGGAGGGAGGGAGGAAGAAAGAAAGGAAGGAAGAAAGAGGGAAGAAAGAGGGAAGAAAGAAGGAAGAAAGAAGGAAGAAAGAAGGAAGGAAGGGAGGAAGACTAGTTTTATATACTCGAGCAATTTGCTTTAATCATTGCCTTTATCCCAGCCATGTTTGATGATGGGATGGTACTGACTGGGAAATATTTATCTACATGGATATAATGACTAGAAAGAGAGCCTTAGAGGTGGTGTCAGGGAATCAAGAGTTTCTGACCTTAGTAGCCCTCCATGAAGAGTGTTGAACTCTATCCAATACCTCCTGAAAGTGGATGGCTATGGTAGACTCTCAGCCTCAGGTGCACCCGAGAGAGGTGCCCATACCTAGAAAAGACTATGCAAAGGTAGGCAGGGTCTCTACTCCTAGGCTGGGCAGGCTACAGAAATGGATATGCAAATAAAGGAAAGACAGCTTTACAGAAACCATCTCGATTTTTCTCCTACCCCCGGAGGCCTATTATCGTAAAGTAAATGGAGGCTTAATTTCAAACATTCTCAGAAAAGAACTGAACAACTTCTGCTAAATTAGGAAGATAACAGTATTTACTGAGTCCCCATTATCTACTTCCCCTAATTCCAACACAATTAGGAAGTTTGTATTTGTAAACGCTGTATCTCAGGATCCCAGTAACCTGGGAAAAAGAAAGTGGGATCAAGACAAAAATGATCAAATAGCACATCTGCCTCAGCCCTCATTGCCTCTTGTAGGATGGCAATACCACCTCTTTTAAACATGACTTGGCAAGTATTCGGGGAGTTTTCTGGTATATCTCACGTATACTCACAAATGCAATCCTCTCACCTGACAGTTTCTTACTCTTTGCTGTCTCCCTTTCAACCATGACTGTTATTAGAGCTGGCGACAGTCACGAAACACACCTAAACAACTTCTGTTCTGCCAATAGCATTGGGAATGTTGGGCACAGCAAGTACATTTATGTAAAAATTCTTCTTTACATGAAGTTGATGCATGAATGTGTAAGTCAGCCTATATCTATAGCTTTGAACGCCTATGGCAATCAGGAATTAAAACTCCAGAGGCAGTGACTTAAGCACTCCAAAGAGTGTTATCAAACTCTACCAGATGGTTTATTGGCAAAATAGATACTAGGAAAAAAATTTCTTCGCATAAATGCTAGCCCAATGCTGCTAAATTTGGTCACAGACTTGGAAGGTTTTTGTTTGATTCTATTTATTTTTTGTGGTGTTATGTTTTAGATTTGCTTTATTAGTGCAGTCCTCTCTCCACAGGCTTCCGATATAAGAACTTAGTCCTAAATTGAAAGAGCAGAATGACTGGCCCCATGTGGTATTGAAACACTCTCTCAGCCTCTGGCCCTGATTTTTTGGATTTAAAGTCTTTTGTATATCTCTATGCTTTCTCACCTTAAGTTATTTTCTAGGAGAATCCTTATTCTCTTAAGCAATTAGACCCCTGTTAGGCCTATTCTATAATGCCTGCAAATATTCCCCCCACATACCAAAGAGGAAGATCCCTACCTTGTTATCCTATTTCTATAGAGAGAAAAATAAAACTTCTATTTATTCAGAGTATAACTGACTAAGAGTTCAAACAGACAGAATGTTTGTAGAGAAAAATAAGGAATCTTGAGAGTAAAATACCTTCAAGGAAATATTAAATTATATTTATCAGAGCTTTACCAGTGAGATTTATTTTTGTAAACTGCCCTGATTCCCCATTCATGGAGTTTTGTGTGGAGATACTTAAAGTCATAGGTTAAACGTGGTAGATCTTTCTTTAGCGTCAATTATACCAGGTGATTTTTGGCAGGATGAAGGAGAGGTTTTCGTTTCATTTTGTTTTGTTTGTAATAAACATAACCATGAGTATACTATGGAATAAAATGCATACTTTGCTTGCTTGGGTTTCTAACAGAAGTCTTTGAAGAAATTTTGCATGGGTGGTCAGCCACTAGTGTAAGCCCCCAGACCTCTCTGGAAAATTTAGATAAGCCTGAAAAAGTCATATTTGGGACCCTGAATAAACAGAAAATCATTTTACCCAAATATGAATTTTCTCTATTTTAATTTTTAAAAAATAATCCCTGGGATTTGAGGCAGAGTAGGAGCAGGGTAAGGGAAGACCATTGGTTTCAGAGAATAAAGAGGCTGCAAAAACCAATACTGTAATAAATGTAGTTTGGACATCTAGTGAAACCTGAATTTAACTTCATTGTGATTACATGGTATACACTGTAGCTCTGTGTGTTTTAAAATTGCCGAGATTTTATTTGACATGTGGAAAATAAAACACCAAAAATTAATTTTAAAATGCATTTATAATATTTATGATAATACTTCTATGGCTTATATATCAGCTGAAATACATTTTATATAAGGTAAATTTCCCCTTTTACAGATATGAAAATTTGATTCATCATTCTAATTCTTCAATTCCCTGCGTCAGATAATTCCTTTATCTCCAACTGCTGTATTTAATTGAGAGTAGGTTTAATATTTAAGTGGAAAAAATGGGCTATGATATAGAAACAAGCTTTGATTTAACATGCCAACTATTTTGCTTTCCTTAGCTTTAACTTGTAATTCTGAGAGATAATAATATTTTTCAATTCAACTGCCCTCAACAACTGAGGTATCAACTGGTTCAGGTTTGAATTACAAATAAATCTACATAAATGCTTCCATATTCTTTATTGATTCTTTTCACAAACTTCTAATTATGCTTTCAGGTACTAAATGGCCAAATCCAACTGCATCCATTGCAAAGTCAGTTTTATCTAAACCACTGGAGTAAAGAAGTCCTATGTAGGAGAAAATAGTCAACGTTTTCCTAAAACAACTGTTAACAAGCTCCTAGACAAATGGTGACCTATGTAAACCTAATGAAAGCAAATTTTGTAAAATGAAACAGTGCCTTGTGCTGCCAAAGGATTCCTTCTCTTTGTTAGAGACACTTAAAGTCCTAAAGCTGGGCTGCTCCCAGATAGCTATAGCCAAACATGAATCATCTTAATGGGCAGTTTCCAAACCATTAAAATTTCTAAACGAATTGGCACGAACAAGTGTCCATATACTACATAAATACTAAATGCATTTTTAGAACGGTTGAGAAGATCAAAATTCACTCAGAATCAGTCGGTCAGGAGAATCCAGGACCCACACAAAATTGCAGTGTAGGGATTAAGAACGTGGATTTAGGGTCAGAAAGCCTGGACTCAAGTCCTGATCCTTCATCTTTCTAACTTGGGGCCCTTGGCCAGGTCACCAAGCAATTGCTTACTTGTAGAGTCGGAACAGTCATCAGCTCCAAGATTCCTTGGAAGAATAAATATGATGATGCATGTGCAAGGGGCTTAGAGCGCCTAGCTCTCACAAATTTCTGAGACACTAGGAGCTAGCTGACATTTCTGCAAGGGCTTGTCTCAGTTCTTTGGGCAACTGGGAACTTCTGCTCTACAAACTCTGACCACTCAATAAATAAAACTTCACTTAGAGTAACTATCTAACTTTCCTAAGAGCGAATATCTAGTGAGTACTTACTATGTGCCAGGCTCTACCGCGAATGTTTTAATTGCATTAACTCATTTAATATTCACATTAACCATATAAGGAAGGAACTAATATGTTACTTTACAGAGAAAAATAACACAGGCGTAGCATTGCCTTGTATTGCAAAATTAGTGGGAGATCTAAGAGCTACAAAAGATGGGACTGGAATGTAGATAATCTAACACAGGAGCAAACGCTCTACAGCCTCTCCTACTGAGATGTAATGTCCTTAAGGGAAAGATAATTATGAATGTTTCTCTGAAGCCCTCTAAGCACTCAACATGGTGCCCTGGCATAGCACACATACTGGTCTTCAAGAAGCTCTCCATTTATTAGAGGAGACTGAATATGCAAAGATAATAAAACATAACACCATTTATAAAGTCCCCATGTTGTTCCAGATATTAGGTTCAGCACATTACTGACCTTGTTTAATCCTCAAACTGACTTTACACCATAGCTGTGCCTACCCACATATAAAACTCAGCGTTTCCAGTTGAAGACACAGACCCCCCTGTAGTGAGTTAGAGCAAAAACAGAATCCATTAAAACATAGTTATTAGCTGTAAGAATTTCTGAGACAGTGGAAACATCACTCTGAAGTGATTCTTGGTCAGATTCAATGCTCAGCCACACCTCCGGGACTGCTGCTGGGAGCAGCACGGCAGCTTGTACAGCTAATGCTGGGCATCTAAATGCCCACCTCTTCTCTTGGAACCTAAGTGACTCTACCACCACCACCCTTTACAGAATTGCATTCTTAGCAGCACCTGTTTCCTCACATTCAAGTCAAAGTCTTGCGATGGTACATGACTGATGGCTAGAGGATTAGGTCAGACGTCTGAATCCTGGTTGCAAGGGAAGCTGCAAAGTAAGTTTGTGGTGTAAATTTGGAGAGGAATACTCATAAGATGGGGGTTCTCCAATTACAGGAAAGGTATTTTTAAAAGTGCTAGGCAAGGGAAAAAAAAAAAACACTTGGAAAATATCCACTACACCTGCATTTTACAGATGAGGAGAAGACTGAGGCTGAGGTTAGATCATGTATTCCACATCACACGTGTGTAGCAAGCAGCACACTGAGCATACAGGCATAGATCTGCCTGGCTCTGCGTGTTGTTCTGCTGAGCCAGGCCGTCTCCCACACACAAAAAAGAATAGGACAGTACCTCTGAGAGGTCCACACAGTCAGCAGGATGGGAGCTCAGAGGAAGAAGGCTCTCTCCTGGCTGGGGTGATGCCAAAAGATTCCTGGGAAGTAACATCATTTGGACAGCTTTCTAGAATTCTAATTACAAGACAGTAAGAAACCAATTTTAGGAATGATTTAGTTACAGTTTTCCATGGAGGAGGAAACCGAGACTCAGAGAAAAAAATTTTGTCCACAGTTATAACGCCTTACTGAAAGTAGCTTAAAACCCAAGCCTGTGGCAGTAGGTCCAGTACTGTCTGCAGAGCGCTGCTGACCTCAACTGGGTGAGTTCACCTCCTAAATCACATCTCCAGCAGAACTGTTGAATAAACTTTCTTTGAACTGATAAGACGAGCAGGAGAGAAGAGAAAGTCACACGCTGTAATCTGAGCAAAAAGAAAAGCTTCTGTTTTGTATGCGGCTCCTCATAGAATACTTCTTGCCCAACTGTGCACAAGGAGGCAAAAGGTTCTTGCTTATGACAGAGAGCTGTCCTTGTGTCTGCACACGCCACTTCTTTCCTGCTAATGCCAAGTATAGAAGGCAGGGAAAGAAAAGGTCACCTGCCTTCTACTTAATGGGCCACTGATGTCTTTAAGTGCTCACATGGCCTGTCCCAGAAAATGTCAAATTGTACCCTTATAATTCTTAGCTGGCGTTTAGCTGAATGGCTCTGTTGTCCAGTCAAATGGGCCCACTCAATTTTTGCCTCTCATTTTAACACCCACACACAGTCAACAAAATTGGGAACAAAAGAATGGAAAGGTTGCCCACTCTGTCTTCTAGACAGGGTGACTATATAGGTGTGCCTTCTCTGGGCTTAGGCATGATGAAGTTTCGAGAAGTTTGTTCTTTTAGAAAAAAACAAGGGCTTGGAGGTTAGACAGTACTGTGGTTGGATCAGAGCTCTACCCCTGCTGGTATGTGTCCTTGAACAAAAGACTTAAAGTCTCTGAGACTTAATTTGTTTCTCTACAAAATTAGAATAATGATAAATTTGTAGGGGATTAGAAATAAGGTAGGTACTTGACATTTATTAGGGACTTGTTATGCAAGAGAAATGATCAGTTTTACCTTTTATTTCATTTACTCCTTTAACCAAAGCTGGTCTGCTCTAAGAAGCTCTCATTGGCTCTCTGGTATTTGATATTTGTATGACATTAAGTTATATGTATAAAATGCATTAGTAATATTAACCCATGTAATTTTCAAAAACTTTCTTAAGATATAATTTTGTTACCTCCTCTTTACAGATAAGGTCAATGAACATTTCCTCAGCTATACTAAACTTTAGACTTAAGTCTATACTAACTTTAAACTTAGGTTTCTTCCTGACTACAGGCTCCTGACCTCCCTTTTCGTGGAGCATGTACTTTATGAAACTTAAGATTGTAGATTTTTTTCTCTGACTCTTTAAGATGTAAATTTTCTACAACCCAGAAATGTCCTTCTCAAGGACCTGATTACATTTTCTTTGAAATGTAATCACCAACAAAGGTAGGGCTTCTATTTCCAATCTCTGTGGGAGAATAAGGAGCCCGACTTCCATAAGCAACAATTACCAAACACAGATGGCCTAATAACATCGACCAATCACTCCCCGTAATATTCTCCAGGACTTTTCCATTAGTTTTTCCCAATATTTAAAAATCCTTCCACGTTTTATCTCAGAGGAGTTGAGTTTAATCTCTCTCCTCTATTGCAGTAATCTTGACCCTTGTTGCAATACTCTTGAATAAAACTTTCCTTGACTGTTTAATTTGTCCGGTGAAATTTTTCTTTTACACTGGCCCAAAGTTACCCAATTAGTCAAGGCAAAGTTAGGATTTGTGTCAGATCATTTGTGCTCCTTTCATATGGACCTGAGAGAGGATTTAAGCCCAAGATGGTAGCCTGAATTCTTATCCTAAGAAGGGCATTATCCTGCATACATAATCTAACTCAGATGGCTTTGAATTCTGCTCTTCTGAAAAATGAGAAAGTTGGACTACATTCCTGGCTTCATAGTTGAATCTGACAGATCTCTCACAAGCATCCATGGACAAGAGAAAGGGGGACCATGAGGGGCCTACGTGGGAGTTCCAAGATCATCTACAATTAACAAAAAAATAAAATAAAGTGGGCTTCTGTTCTGACCTCATTAGGAGGAGACAGGTACTGCTACAGCTAGAAAAATGTGAAATTACTGCATTCTGACATTTTTAAGGTCTCTTTTAGTTCTAATATTTTGAGGCTCTTCCCAAACCTCAAACCCCCTCCTAGGATATTAAACCAAATCCAGCACTTCTCTCCTTCTCTCGGGGGCTGCTTTCAAAACTTCAGCTCTCTCATATATTAATCTGATAAACAGGCATCCAGTGGGTAGATACCCCTAAGATAATACATATTTACATTTTAAAGGCTCTACTTTGGAGATAATTTCCAATCCATAAAAGAAAATCACTTCGGTGGTGGTAATTCCAGATCCCTGGACTAGGATGACTATTGCAATTAACTTACTTATTCAAATGATTGAGCGCCTACTGTATGCAGACATTGTATAAGTGTTTGAGGGTAGAGTAAAAATAAAGTGGCCCTGGGGCTTCTCTGGTGGCGCAGTGGTTGAGAGTCCGCCTGCCGATGCAGGGGACACAGGTTTGTGCCCTAGTCTGGGAAGATCCCACATGCCGCGGGGCGGCTGCGCCCGTGAGCCACGGCCACTGAGCCTGCATGTCCAGAGCCTGTGCTCTGCAGTGGGAGAGGCCACAACAGTGAGACGCCCGCGTACCGCAAAAAATAAATAAATAAAGTGGCCCTTGACCTCATAAGAATGCAATCGAGTGGAAGATATTTGCCATGACTCAGCATTCTTAGAATTCTAAATTCTAAAAAGTGGAATGGCTGGTTGGGTTCTCTGGAGTTCTAGTTCAATAAGAATGCTTTAAGCATAAAGTATGTGCATGATGTCTTATCAGATCATACATTATGGGTAACAGGTGATTATGAGATTCCCAAGGTTAGGGAAGCTTATGCTCATCTTTATATCTCTTCTCTCTGACCCTCCACCTTGCATGCAACTTGTACATATTAGGGGTTAAAACATGGCTATTAAATGTATGAGTGAATATTTTAAAAACACTTCCCGCATTAACATTATAGTATATCCAAAATGCAAACTTTAAACAAAGTTTCCAATAATTTTGCCACATTTCATAAGCTATTACACTTTTCCAAATTAAATTCAGCATTCAACTTCTAACCTTAGCTTGAATAGGACCTGTCTATTAGCATGAGCCAGGCAGGTTTATCAAAAACATCTTTTCACTATTAAAGCCTCAACCTAGTTCAGGTACAAATCCCTGCGGACTGACTTAGCATAAGACACTATCATTTCTGTCTTCATTACAACATATTTTAATTATCTGCCTTAGAAATAAGGTCCTACCTCTTAATGAAAGTGGTTAGTCTGGGGGCTCCAAAGGGGATAAGGTAGTTTCAAGACTTACTTTTGATTATATGTGCAATTATAAGTTAGAAAATATGCTTGCAAGTCAGTGTAAGTTTTCACCTTTTTCTCTAGTTGCAAAACATAAATATGATAGAATGAAGATTTTATTGTTGCAGTTTCACTTCTTGTCCAGAGCAGTGTTTTTCAAATTTGACGATGGTACCTTCCAGGTGTCACCTAGTGTCATCTGGTATCAGTTCCATTATTGTTATATGAAGAGTTCATACGAGGGCAGTGGATTCATAGATCTAGGTTTATTTCCAGGTGTAGTAACCATGTGTCTATAATAGTTACTCAAGTTCCATGAGCTTAATTTCTTCATCTGTAGTCCTATTTTGGGGGGTTGGTGAGGAAATTAAATAACAGTACAATTAAAGTCCAAGCCCCATTCCTGGCACATGATTGGTATTCAGAAAGTGTCAGTATTTGTACTACTTTGCTTACTTCCCCTTCCAAACGTGGATTATTCTAAAGTTTTGTCTCCTCAAGTCTTCAACTGCATTCCCGACTTCGCATTCTCATAAGATGAGCATATTTCCTGTGTCACTGAAAAGAGGGATTATCAGGACTCCCTCTGCTTTTCCCTCTTCCAACACCCAACATCTATATTTTCCACCATCTTTCCTTCTTCCTTTCTATCTTAGAGGAAGTAGATCCTGGATCCTTTTAAAGACACATTTCTCAGGTCATGGTTTAGCCATTTCATTTGATCTTCCACCAGCCCTTGCTCCATTATTTACTCTCTGTTCTCTTAGTGAAACTTCTAACTTTCTGCTCACTCCTTATTTGCCTCAACGCTGAAAGTAGTTTTAGCTATATTCAATCCACAAATCATTCTTCCATTAAATCTACCCTAAGGAAATAATAGAGATGTGTCTAAATATTTTTGCTTGAGGATAGCCATTGTGGAAATATAGTAGCAGATATTAGAAAATGCCCAAATGGCCAAGAATATAGGTTGGTTAAATAAATTAGGAGATGGAGAAATAGAGGAGGGGGACGAGAATGATGGAATGTTTTAGATAGATAACAAATGACATGGGAAACTGCTTAGTCATGAGTAAATATCTCAAATTTGTTTTAAGAATGATATAAACTAGTATGTGGGTGTGTGGGCATGTGGGTGCATACAATGGGAAAAGAGTAGAATGTCATTTCTGGCTTGAGAGACCGGGGGGGTTTAATTTTCTGTGAGTTTCTCTGAATTTTCTAAATTTCTTATAACAAATTTCTGCTGCTTGTATAATGGGTGAGAAAACAATGGCATTTATAAATGCTTTTATTGTACCATGTCCTCTTCTAAATGACATCTCATTTTTTTCTTTTAACTACCCATCTCCTTAAAGTACAGTCTACATCATCTACCTCCACTTTTTTCAGCTCATTTAGTATTCACCCCAATGCCAATTCATGGAGCCTCCACTACGGGCCACGCCCTGTGCAAAGTACAGGGCAGGTCACTGAGGTGATAATGATAGTGGCAGCTGGGATACTATTCAGACAATAAATAGTTTTCCATCAAGGACTTGTAACAGCCTGCTAAGAAACCAAGTACTCTTTCCACTGCATCTAATTACTCAAGCAGGAAGTATTAAAAATGTTGATGGCAACATTTTAAATAAGTGCCTAAAAACACAATCGCCCAAACTCTCATAATCCTGACTCCTGCATCCTTCCAGAATCCATAAACAGATACCTAAAATGCTCTTAAGGTAAGTCCAGATTAATTATGTGAATAAGACTTCCAGTTCCAGAGTTTATGACTAGAATTCCACTAACATTTTTTTTATTTATAGTGCTTAAAAATAAGAATGTACGATTGATATTGCAACTGTACGCTTAGAATTCTACTTTAGAAATATTAAAATATAATTTTTCTAATGTTGGCAAGTTGCAATGGTTTCTCTCCTCCAAGTGCCCCCCACACCTTCCCACTCTGAATACTTCCAGGCAAATACATAAAAGAATGACTATATTATGTCTTCATAAATATCCCCCATCAATTAAAAATGCAAATATCTCTCCATCTATAGTATCTTTATGTAGTGAATACAACACTGACCACAAAGTGATGATAGTAACATCCTAATCTCCTGCTTACAGGGATATATTTAAAGACTTATACTGGAAGAAAAGGATCTATTTTAAGTTTGAACTCCAGGTAGAGTGACTTCTTCCACTCGGAGGCAATCCCTTTGCTAATTTTAGTATATACTAGGTTTCAAACACTGAGGTTATAACTTGAAACAATGTGATGTAACATTTACACAGCAATTATAGTATATTCTTGTACAATGGAGGCACCTGGGATAATCACTCAACATGCCTTGGGGGTTAGGAATATATTTCTGAAAAAAGTGACCTAAAGACATCTAAGCTGAGACCTAAAGAGTTAGCCAGTCTAAAAGGGGATCAGGAGAGACTGACAAGTTTTGTCAATTAATATCATTTGATTAAATGTCCTTGTCTTGCTCCACACTTGGAAATAGGAGAGGTATAAATCAGCCATTCCCTAGATATTAAAACTGATTATCAATAATATTTCAGATCACATGTTACCTCATCTGGTTTGATTATCACCAAAGTGCCCCAGTGGGAGAGAGCATTACTTAGACTGCACTCTGCCTCTCAAGATCTTTGAATTCTCATTTATCTGTTCATCCACCTGTCCAACCATCTATCCATTCATCCATTCACCCACCCATCCATCCAAACTAACCATATGTACCTTGTATATTGCAAGGCTTCATGCTTGATGCTGTGGTAATAAAAAGCTGTAAAGCTTCTCTGCTTAGGGAGTTTTTGCTCTAATACATAAGCCTAAGACATAGGTACAGGCAGAATACTGAGGACGTTCAGACTCCATGTATTTGAAGAAGCATGTGCTGTGCCTTCTTGACAGCCGGAAGCTTTTCTTCTGCCCTCGCAGCACTCATTACATACATTATTACTATAGACACCATAATTCTTTGGGCCTTTAGCATTGTGGGAACATTACTCATTAGAGAGTAAACCCTTGAAACTTAAAACAAACATAGAAGAGATTCATGACTAACATTGGTACAATAGTGCCCTTGGGTCAAACATTTGCTTTACCAAATGCCAAACAGTCTCTACTTTCTAGCAGTAAAACATGATTTCATTTGCTTTCAGCACTGTTAGAATGCCTCTTCTGTAGCTCTTAGTCAGAGGAGATAAAATTATGGCTATACCTTCACTGATATTGGATGCTGTAAGTGGACATTTAGACCAATTAGAAAGAAGAATGTCTGGAAAAGAATACTCAAGAGAAAGAAAGCTGTTGGTCTTTCAATGAGAAAGTAAGTCGAAGACATTTGGGATATTAGAGGCAGGTCACCTATGTATGTGGTGAAATATCTTGAGAAATGTTGCAGAAGCTATGAATAGGGAAAACATTTTCAGCAGAAACAATCTGGATAACAAAAGGGTTTGTATCGTTTCCTTGCTCAAAGCCAGCCAGTGGCTTCTCATTGCGAATACAATGAGTCTCTTCAGAGGGCCTGGCAGAGTCTTTGCAGTAACAGATAACAGTTTCTTACTTTTTGCCTTCATATTTAAGGCTTTGCAGGATCAGGACCCTGCTACCTCTTCAGCTTCCTCCCCTCCACATCTTTTTCTCTACACTCCGACGGCAAGAGCCATCCTTCTCCTCCCTGAACCTTCTCAAACAGTCTTCTTGCCTTTGAACTTGCTGTTCCTTCTGCCTGGGAGCCTCTTCCCCCATGATCTTTGCAGAATGGATTCTCTCTTATTATTCAGATCTTAGCTCTAACATCATCTCCTCAGAAATATCTCTGGCCATCCAGTCTACAGGAGCCCCTCTATCATCCTCCCTTCTCTCCTCCCAGACCACTACACCCAATCTATCCCTACTGTTTTATCTGATTTTCCTTATGGCTCATTTTGCTACTGTAAATTATTTTATAATAATAGTAAATTGTAAAGTAATTGTTTTTTTAAAATTATTGTAAATCTGTTTGTTAGTAGGCTTGTCTATTGTTTGTTTTCTTGTTTACTGAGAGGCGGTAGAGAGCAGTGGTTAAGAACAGACTCTCGAGTTGGCTTGGGTTTTGAATGTCATCCCTACCACTTATTGTTTGGATGACCATGGGCAAGTTACTTAATTTCCCTGTACTTCAATTCCTTCATTAATAAAGTTGGGATAAAAATAGTACCTACCTCATAGGGCTGTTGTGATAATTAAATGAATCCATCAAAATAAACCACTTGGAACAGAGCCTGGCATAGAGCAGCACTAAATAAATTAATAGGAGTATAGTAGTAGTAGTTGTCTCCTTCCATTAGAACAATGAGAGTCAAAATTTAGCTCTCTCTAGTTCAACGTTAAATCCCTAGAATTAGCATAGCATTTGGCGATAGTGGATGCTCAATCAATATTAGGTGAATAAATGTTTTATAGGAGAGTGCCTCGAGGAAGATAAGAAATTTTCAGGGGACTGGATCTAAAAAACCAATTTAAATCAGTAATGAAAAGAAAGTCATTGTTACATAATGATGGGGGAGAAACTGGAAAGTGTTGCTAGCACAGTTAGCTGTAACCTGATACTAATGAGGCCAAGGTGATAAGTTTGACACCTTTGTATATTCCACTTTGGCTGGTTCTTTGCAGTGATCATTCACTTGGCATTTCCTACTGCTAGTCAGCTGTCTTTTGTATCAATGCCGGGAATCAGGGAGAAAGGAAATGAAGAAATAATCATTTATCAATTATAGCTGAGGAAAATTCACCAGAAAATACTCTCCTTATAAATAGTGGGGTGATTCTTGGCATTGGCAACATGACAAGAGATTTCAGCACTAAGCTCTCCACTGAGCTAAAACCACCTAGCACACATGACTCCACCAATAATATTTCCAGGGCTTGACATCTCCCTGAGACTGAAGTTGGAATTTGAGAAATTGAAAATGTTGTCTTCTCCTTTCCTGAAATATTTTTAGCTGCCACCAGGTGGTACTAGGTAAGCACATCCAAATAGGAAAATGCAATTTTATTATACACAAAATTGCCAAGAGTTGCAAAAAATTGTTTTCATTTCGTATAATGTCTAGAAACATAAATCTTGTGTAACTCAGAGTACACATCACTCTTGATTTGGACTTTTAAGGCAATGTTTGGTTTCCTCTAAAATTCAAATTGTACTCAGATTTCAGAGAGAACTTCATCTTCCTGTGACTCAGACTTTCATTTTAAGGAAACGTTTATTTTTTTCAGTAAGTCACACAGATTTCTGGGCTCCAGGAAAAGTCTTTACATTTTCCCTTGGACATTTACCTGGCTTCTCCTCCCTGATTCATAGCTTCATGCTTTTGCCTGCCTCAGTTTACTTATCAGTGAAAAGGGGATAGAAATACACAACTTATCAGTTTCTGCAAATGTGAAAGCTTGTCAAATCTTGAGTAAAAGGTAGGTGATCGTTATCATGAACAACCTCATGGACCTTCCCAACTAATCCTGAAGAGCAAAATACTTCCAGTTCATTTTCTTTATATGAGAGGAGTTTCTTTTTTCATTCATTTCCGCAAATGGCAAATGGGACCACACTAGCCATCTGCAACACCAGCAGACAGCAATGAGAAGCATCATCATAAAGAATAATTTCTACCGGCTGAACACAAAGTCTTTGTTACTTTTCTTCATGTCTTCTTTAGTTCTGATCCTTTAACTACACTGCTAATTGTTCAAAGCTCAGAACATCTTTCAATGCAGGCTCAAAACACAATTTTTCTCTATCGTCTAGAATACTAAGAGATGCCTTCTCTTCTTGATTTCAAACAAAAATAGCCTAATTCTTATTTCCAAATGAATAACAATCTACCTCTAATTTGCTTTCCTGCTCACATGTCCACTTTATCAAGTATAACCTTAATACCTCTGAAAAAATATTTATCCCCTCTTTCCTTTCTCTCTGCTATTCTCTTACTCTTTTAAGAATTTTCTGCTCCAAACTTTTATTATACTAAAGATGACAGCCACATTATGATAAGGAGTCAGTGATTTTTTTTTTTTTTTGCGGTACGTGGGCCTCTCATTGCCGTGGCTCCGCAGGCTCCGGACGCGCAGGCTCAGCGGCCATGGCTCACGGGCCCAGCCGCTCGGCGGCATGTGGTATCCTCCTGGACCGGGGCACGAACCCACGTCCCCTGCATCGGCAGGCGGACTCTCAACCACTGCGCCACCAGGGAAGCCCCAGGAGTCAGTGATTTTATGAGGGAAGTATATACCCCGTTCAACTTATACTGAAACAGACGTAGCAACATCTACAAACATTTCCGGCAAAGGCTCCCGCTGTGGTCACAGAACCACTGCAGTATATCGGCGGATTTTTAATGTCCATATACTCTGGGGAAGTGGGTAGCAGGCCCAAGGTAGAAGTAAGGAAGAGAGAAGGCAGATGAAATAAATTCTCCTGAAAAACACATATCACTTTATCAAGCATCTTGAAATGAAATTAGTTCAAAATTCCTAATCTTGTTTAAAATTTCACTTATTAAAGCAGGACTTAGATAATATTCAAACCAGCACCACATTATGCACTTAGATGAAACATGCAATTTTCCTTCCTGCCTTTCTCAACCCATTTTTTAAAATAGCCCAACTTAGGTTTTGGAAAAAACAGCCACCAAGCATCATATTTTATGGTAGCATGGGCTTTTAATTTTATTTTTCTTGACTCCATATGTTTGGCTTAAGGCAACATGGGTATTTTCTTGTTTCATTTTCTTCAGGGAAATATGGCAATAAGCAATTCATTTCTTTTGTTACACCTCTAAGGGACAGCTTAGCTGAAGCCAATAAATGTCAAAGTTATCATTTACATGGTCCATTTCTGACAATCCAACCATAGCATGATATTTATTTATTTTTCAAACAGTGATTTTATATGTTTATTTATATAAACATTTCAGTTTCTCATTCCAAACTAAGCAAATATGAAATTCCAAGGAAGCTAACCATGTGTGACTACAGACAGTAGAATTCAAATGGACCTTCTAATGGCAGAAGTAATAAATATATAATAAGATCACTGCTATTTATTAAGGACAAAGGAACATCCAAGAGACTGCTGCAAGTTGCAAAGGGTATAACCTCTAAGAGTAAGACCCGCGCATTCATCCTCACTGAGAAGATGTCTACCTACTTTATTGAAATGCATTTTTACTTTCTTTAAGTATGTGTGCTTGTCCCCTGCTAGAGACAGAGGAAACTAAGTGAGAAATGTAACAGGACTTTGATTACTCAAAAGAACAAAGGAGCACCATTTTCCAGGAACACATTACCTGCAGGTCAGCCTTTTACAGCACCCTGATGACTCTGGCATTTGGGCAGGTAGATCTTCCTTACTCTTTCTCTAGCATTTCCTTCTTCAACAAGTTTATAGCTCTGCCTGCAGATCATTCACTCTATGCTTGATAATCCTGACAACATACTGCTCCTACTCTAATTGGCCTGAGACAGAATGACAGCTCGCACCGAATAACCTCCCAGCTAGGGTGGAACGAGATAGGCTCTGCAGCCAACAGCCCCAGAAGCGAGACCTGACTATGCACCATACTAGCCTTTGACTTTGAGAATTTCACTCAATTCTTCTGAGCCTCAGTGTTCTCATTTGTCAAATGGGTCTAACAGTATCAACAATAGTCATTGGCACCAGTTCTGGTTCATCAGGTTGGTGTCACAGTAAAATGAGAAAACCTTTACAAATCATGTAGCACCTGGCACTTGGTTAGCAGCCAGGAAATATTACCTCTCTAGATGGAGGAAAGACTTGTCATATTTAACAGTTTTGTCAGTTGCTTATCTTCATGATGAGTTTTGCATGGTGACAACACTGTTCCAAAGAATTCCTGCTGCAATTGCCTTATAGACGCAGGTTTATAAAAGGGGACAGTTTTTTGCTGAAGAAAAAAATCAGCAGGGGAAAAGCAAATCTTCAAAGCAAAAACCTCTTGACTAACTTATCCTGCTTTTACTCACTTAAACTGCTAAATCCACAGCAGCAAGCCAGAGGTCCCAAACAAGCACTTGACTCAAATAAGACACTGAATCAAAGTATGGCTTCTTTTTTCTTCTCAATTGGCATGAAAATATGTTGAAGGTGAAAATAATAATAATATATTTAACATTTCTTATGGTTTCTAAAAAAATGACTATATTATCTATAGAGAACTGCTAAGACATTCAATTCAGTCTTCAGCAAATTAAACACACATTATTGAAAGAATATTTTGAATTGATGATTTTTGAAATTAAGTTTAAAAAAGGTTCCTGACATCTGTAATGATCATCCCTTCATATGTATGTTAGGACTTCCTTCTGTCTCTTTTGAGTGCCATCCCCCTGCCCACACTATCAGCCTGGACTTTTCCTTCACAGCATTAATCACTGTGGTAATGGATTAATTACTAATCTATTTAAGATCTAACTCACTAAGAGGAATATCTCTAAAAGTAGGAGTCACACCTCTTCACCACTTCATCCCTAGAAACTGGAAAGAAACTGAGCGCATAGCAGACCCTCAAGAAAAGTTTGGAGAGGCAGAACGGGCCATGCTGAGGAGACAGCTTTAGACTTAGAAAGACCTATATCTGAATCTGGATAAAACCCTACACTTTGCATATTTGGGCAAAATTAAGTTCCCTAATCAATTTCCTTTTCAATAAAATGAGGAGAAAACTATTTATGTTGTAGCACTATTGTAAAGAGTAAAGGAAAACATATATCAAACACATAGGATTGTACCTGATACATGTCAAGTGTTTCATAAATAACTGCTGTCAGTATCATGATTATTAGATAGTGAATACACGTAAAATGAATTATTTAATGTTATGATGAGGACCACGCTTTCAAAGGTATCACTCCCTCCCCACCATCCCACTTCACAATTCCATCCATATGCCTTTTTTTTTTTTTGCGGTACGCGGGCCTCTCACTGTTGTGGCCTCTCCCGTTGCGGAGCACAGACTCCGGACGCGCAGGCTCAGCGGCCATGGCTTATTACGGGCCCAGCCTCTCCGCGGCATGTGGGATCTTCCCGGACCGGGGCACGAACCCGCATTCCCTGCATCGGCAGGCGGACTCTAAACCACTGCGCCACCAGGGAAGCCCCATATGCCTTGTTGAAATGTACATCCAGCTTCCTGGTCCCTTTCACACTTCAACAGAAAGGAGCTTACAGCACCAAATGTAATGTCAATGAAATATAATATTTGTTTAAGATTCCACCTATTATCAATCAATATTTTGAAGAACAAAATATATTATTGCTAGCAGCAGCTCATGTCCATTAGTAATATAAAAATGCTTTTCATAGTGTGTACAAAACCTACTTATGTTTTAAAAGCCCAATGATAATTCACTAAGGATAGCACTTTCTTCAACATGAGGTTGTCATCTGATAGGTATATAGAAAAGCAAAACATACGAATACTTGCCATATAAAATGAAAATGCTCCTTCTGAAAGCAAATCAATTCAGCTCTCCTATTCTCTTTGGTTAATTATTTTTTACCACTTGAGAGGGAAAGATTGTGTTTACAGAAGTTATGCTTTTTAGTCCTTATTTAGGTTTATAAAAGGTTTATTCAAATGCCAGAGGTCTAGCGAAACACGAAATTCTGGGATTTCACTTTCCCCTTCATTTTATTTCTAAAATTTGCATTTCTTTTTGCATTTTATGCCCTGAGCAACACCAATGACAATTCAAACATGTTCATCACCAAACCATTGATGTGCCTGAGTATCTACAACCTCGTAGTTCAAGTCCATTCCTACTGTTAAACACTGAAGAAGAAGAAAAAAATCGAATGATCTTTGTGAGGAAACACGATTCTTAAGAAATATGAGAAGAGAGTGTCAAAGATTTCAAAATTTCCTTGTCAGCGTTACCGGCTTTGACCATTTCACACTTCTCGATACTAACATTGCTCCTTCTAAAACTGCAGTTCTCCCAGAAAGAGGACACAACAGAGAAAGGGCTTTTGGCTTTTTCTTAGTACTTTTAATCAGTTATATTGCTGTTGTTTCTTTTACTAAGTACTATCTACTAAACAATCCTGGGGCCTGTCAACCACAGACCGCATGCCCTGTCCGTTAACTAACTATGGAAACCATGGAGCTAATCTCGCTTTAGCCCTTTAGCCATACTGGAAACATGAGCTCAGGTCTATAGGAAGGCACTGCCTAACAGAATGTGGCCTGTGCAACCTCCATCTTACCATATTAAACTAAGTGCAATTTCTCCTTGTTTCTTTTTTAGGGGACTTGGGGGTGGGTAGGAATTCCTATGTTCCAGGCATGGGAGCAGGTGCTGGAGATTCAAGGAAAGATGAACAGTAACCAAAAGAGAAAGGTTAGCAAATAGTTACAACCAACATCCTAAACTACACAGGCTTTAAAAGTAAACCTAGGGACATTCGTACCTTATTTGCTCTCCTTAAAAAAAAAAGACCAGAAGAAAGAAATCCTAATGGCCGATGGAGATGAGAATCTATTTACATAGTCTTCCACCTACCAATTCCCATGCAAATTAAATATGTAATTACATTTAGGTGGCACAGCTGCTCTGGTACTCTTTCCTCACAGCATTTATTTGTGTGTTTCAAAGTTTTCATAGGGAAACCTTGAAAGAAAAAAGTAAATATTTTGAAAAGGAGTTACAATTTGTCAGCAGTAATCCTTCCCTGGATAGGGAAAGAAAGGCAAACCCTAGTAAATCAGAGAATTGTGGCTTTCAAAAATAATAGCATTACCCTGAAATTCAATCTGCTAGTACCATTTTTCCGATCAATCCCTCTATGCATTCAATTTCTCTGTCATTTATTACAGTAAGAAGCAAAGTGGTTCAAAAGAAAATTGTTTGCAGTAAGCACAGAGATATTCTGAACAAAGATAGAATTTGATAGCATGCACAAACATGGGGGTAAAAATAACACATTACTTATCTGGCATTCTTAGTCACCTCATCTGAGACTTTTGTGTATTTGAGAGCAGAGCAAGAAAAAATCATGTTTATTGAATGTTAAAATGTCTGATAAGGTGCACATGATATTTTAAAGGAATATGAGACTGGGATCTTATGCTGCTATATAGAAAGCCCGGAAAGAATTCATAAATGATCAACCACATACAGCTTAATGATAGAAGGTGGACATAGGTCTTCTGAAGCTTTTTAAGCTACAAGGAAACCACATACTGGGTGCTGCCATAGGCCAATTTGTTTTACTGGTACCAAATAATCCCATTCTGAGCATGTCAGGGAGATGTTCCCTAGTGCTGAAAGATGGTGGTCACACGTGTGACAACAGAATGCTAGTTAATTAGGAAATGAAGACCAGGGATCCACATTTACCACGGCCAGTGCCCAGTAATGAAACACAGCTGTATCACTCTTGGAAGATGAACAATCCCTCATGGATGAAACAGATTTTTCCAGAGATCAGTTTAGGCTCTTAAGTGAGGGATGAAACCAATTTAAGGGTGGCAGGGTTAGTCTCAAATAATATGGCTTAAAATACTTAAAAGGAAGCAATGTTTTTATTCCTGATTTGTCAGTTCCTTTATACCCTCCTCCTTGACTAGTTGGACATCTGTAAAGCAGAGCATACACAGCCTGGCACATAGTAGAAATACAATGAATGGTAGAAATCTTATTTGTGTTACTATTACGATTATTTTTCTTGCTAGAATGACATAATCTCAACACATGATTTTTATCTTCTGTATAGAGATCTTAATTATAACTCTTCCTCCTATTCATCCATTTCACATTGTTTTATATTATTCTTAAGGACATGAATTGATTTTGAATCCTTTCCTCTAGACTTATAACTTACAAGCAGCCATCCAATTGTACTCAGAGGGAAAATTTATTACAGTTCGGGTGTGTAGGGTAATGTCAGCATTTTCTTACAGGTAAATAGTTTCATCAAAATGTTATATTGCTTTAATTCTATGATGACATCAATTTTGTTCACATCACCGGTTTAGTCTCAACTTTTTTCTCGTCTGAGAAAAACACTCTATTGAATGTACAGATTAATTATAAATCATATCCTGATTTTAGAAACATTCTAAGATAAACTGTGTTTTTCTTCCCCATTGAGGAAAATGATAGTAACTTGTGAGCATAAATTAAATGTATAGAGTCTTACATACCTTTATGTTCTGTTAATGTAACTTAAAATTATAGTATCAAAAAAAATTAACACTGAGCCTAATTACACCCATTTTATTAGTGACAGCTCTCATCTTATTCAGTCTCCGGTTGACTCTTGTCTTAGTCTGTTCAGGCTGCTGTAACAAAATAACATACCCTGGGTGTCATGAACAACAAAAATTTCTTTCTCACAGTTCAAGAGACAGGAAGTCCAAAATCAAGGTGCCAGTATTGTTGGGTTCTTGGTGAAGGCCCTCTTTCTGGTTTGCAATGGTGGTCTTCTCATTTTCTCATATTGCAAAGAGAGAGAAAGGGCTAGTTCTCTTCCTCTCTTATAAGGACACTAATTCCACCATGGGGCCTCCACCCTCTTGACCTAATTACCTCCCAAAAGTTCCACCTCAAATACCATCACATTAGCGCTTCAACATATGAATTTGTGGGGAGATACAAACATTTAATCCATAGCATTCTGGTGAAATGTTGTGGATCTAATGTTTGTAACCCATACCCCCAAAACCCATGTCCTTATCCCATGTAAGATACATTCATTCCATCCTAATAGTCCCCAAATCTTAACTTGTTCCAGCATCAACCCTAAGTGTAAAGTCCAAAGTTTTATCTAAGTATCATCTAAATCAGATATGGTGAGACTCCAGGTACAATTAATCTCAGGTAAAATTCCTCTCCAATTGTGAGTCCGTGAAATCAAACAGGTTATATGCTCCCAAAATGCAATGATGGGCGTAGGATAGAGATCCCATTTCAAAAGAGAGAAATAGGAAAGAAAAAAGGAAATAGGAAAGACAGGTCCCAAGAAAGTCTAAAACTCCAGAGATCTTAAGGTTGGAAAGTTATCCTCTCTGGCTCGATGCTCTACCTTCTAGACTCACTGGGGTGGCAATACCATCCTCACAACTTGGAAGGATGCTGCCATGCCACAGCTCTCTGCCTGTTGGGGATGGTGCCCCATGGCTCTGAGTGGCCCTTCCCCAAGCACTTCTGGTGCAGCCTGTCTGACCTGTTGAAACCTAGGCTATGACCCTGATGATCTCTGGATTGCCTTAAGGGTCCTTCTTCCCTTTCCTTGAAGGATAGCACACACTCACAGCTTTCCTTCATCAGGTTCCATCTCCCTCCCCTTCAGTTCACACCCACATGAATCTCCTTATCGAATGGTAAGTCTTCCACACCTTGGGTCTTGTCTTCTGAACATGCTTTCTCATTTTTTTGTAACATGGACAGGCTGTGAGTTTTCCAAATCTTTAAGTTCTAGTTCCTTTTTACTTGACAATTCTGTCTTCAATTTATTTCTCTCATCTTGCATTTTATTATAAGCAGTCAAGAGGAACCAAACCACTTCTTCAGCACTTCACTTAGAAATCTTTGCAGCTAAATATCCAATTTCATCACTCACCATCCTACCTTTTACAAAAATGTGACCATAAGCCGTTGTTTCAGGCTCCGTACCTTTTTTCTAGAATTGTCCATGGCTTTCATGACATAGAGGAGCCTGGGATCTCTGTGGCCAATCTCTGTCCTTTTTTTTTTTTTTTACTATGTGAAAGTAATTTACTTAATTTGAAGTAATTGTGTGCAGTAATTTACAATACCTATTAAGTGATTCAGTATTTAAAAATAATCCTATTGTGAATTATCATGTTTTTAATGAAGAATTATTTCTCTAACAGAAAAAGAAAACAAAACAGAAACCACTTATCTCAGTGTTGTATACCAGCTAGAGTGACAAACACTGTCTTAGTTTGCCCAGGACTCTCCCAGGTTTAGCACCAAAAGAGCAGAGTCCTGAGAAATCTCTGAATCCCAGGAAAACTGAGATAGATGGTAGATCACTTGAAAAAATTTACCACATTATTGCACAATATCTCTTAAAAACAAACTGTAACTAAGGTTTAACTATTCGTATTCATTTTAAAAGAATTTTTAAATGGATGTTGTATTAAGTTATAAAAGGTCAGAAGAAATACAGAAATACAGTTAAAATGCTTCCAATCACCTAGAGAAATGGTCAGTTAGTTTCAGTTTTAAAGGTGAAAATTGGTGAAGTGTTGAAATCAGCTGTATTTACTTTACAATGTCCTTCTTTTTTAAGAATTTTTTATTGTGGTAAAATATATATGACATAAAATTTACCATTGTAACCATTTTTATGTGTATAATTCAATGGCATTAAGTACATTCACAATGTTGTGTAACCATCACCATGACCTATTTCTAGAAATTTTTCATCATCTCAAAATACAACTCAAGGTTCATCCATGTAGTATGTATCAGAATTTTATTCCCTTGTGTGTATATACCACATTTTGTTTATCCACTCATCTGTTGAAAGACATTTGGTTTTTCTCCCCCCTTTGGGGCTATTGTGAAGACTGCTGCTATGGACATTGGTGTACACGTATCTGAGTTCTTGCTGTCAGTTCTTTTGGGTATATACCTAGGAGAGGAATTACTGGATCATATGGTAATTCTATATTCAACTTTTTGAGGAACCACCAAACTTTCCTCTCTGCTCTTCTTTTAATGTCCTTTCAGTCTCCATCCTTCCTGTTCTTTGCACAGCTGTATCTTTTTTCTGTCTTGCCTTTTCTTTTTTACTGTTTTCTTTCCCCTCTCCTGCCCTTTCCATTCTTAAATAACCATTAGCTACAGCATCCAGTTGATTCATCATATTCATTGAACAGACTCAGACTGAGCTGGTGTTCATTTAAAGGCAGATACCTGTGAGAATTCTTTAAGAAGAAAATTAAATGGCTTTTCACAGCTGGTTTATGTTTTGCTTGTTTGTTTTGTTAATGCAGATGACTCTGAACTGATTTTGTTTGACAGATGATTTGTTCTTACATTCTCAAGTGGTATGTGCTCTGTGCCAGAGGTTGGCAAACATTTTCCCTAAAAGCCAGAGAGTAAATAGGCTTCATAGACCATAAGGTCTCTGTTGCAACTATTCAGATCTGCCACTGTTTCACAAAAATAGACATTGATATGACAGAAATGAATGGACACAGTTATGTCCCAGTGAATTTTTATTTACCCAAACCAGGTGGGTTGGATTTGGCTGTCGGGTTGTAGTTTGTGGACTCCTTACATTTGGGGACAGAAAAACAGTTTTTATTCTTAATTTTTTGTCAAATAAATAAGATTAGGCAAGAAGAAGTTTTAGAACTGTTCATTCATTTGTTCATTCATTTGTACGCTTAGTTGGTATCAGGCATTATATCTTATTTTCCTTCTGGGGATATAGTGTAAATCAAGAGAGACTAAGTCCTTGCCCTGATATACCTTACATTTTAGAGACAGGAGACAGAAAGTAGAAATCCAACATACATAAATTCAAATATTAGTCAGTGCTAGAATACAAACTAAGGCTACCTGAGCTAGTAGTGGCCAGAGAAGATCCCTCTAAGGAAGAAACATTCAAATAAAGACCTACAAGATTTGCAGAAACCTATGGTTCTGTTGGGGAAGAGCAAAGCACATGCAAAGGCCCTGAGACAGAGGTAAACAGTGAATATTCAGGAAGGCAAGTGTGGCTCCAGGATAGTTGGCTAGAGAGAGGGAGGTGATGTAATCACAGAAGCTGAAGAGTCCAGGTTACATAATGCCTTATAGATCATGGCACTTAATGCTACCATGGTCAGCACTGGTTGCTGGGGGCAATACGGAGAACAAGTTACACGTGGTTCTTGATTTGTACAATTGTAGTTTTGTAGGGAAATATCACAGAAATCACGTGATAGGACTGTGATCTGGGCCAGCTTCATGGGCAAGCAATCTTTGCATTTGTACAGGGCCCCATGCTCATTAGGCCTTCAGGCTTAATTTAATGCTCCAATGTTGCCATTTTTAGAGTCTTAATACTTTTTTAACATGGGTTCTGCATTTTCATTTTTCAATAGGCATGCAAATTATTTAACTAGTCCTGGCTATGATAAGTGGCAGAATGGGAGGTACAGAAGCCCAAAACAAGTGTCCAAATGGACTCCTGAAAGGCAGGAAAGGTGGAAAGGGAAGATTTCTCACAACAAGTAATGGATAATCTGTTAGTTGACATGGGAGGATTGCAGAGAGAAGCAGGTCCAGGTAGGTGGAACATGAAAAGGGACATAGGTAAGATATAACAACTTGGGGTAAAAAAGTTCAAAGTACCAGTGAAAATTTGCTTTTGCAAATTTTTTTTGTCTAGTTGTTTGTTACAAAAGAGTAACAATAAAGACCCATAAATGATCACAGCTTAGGCTGCTCCACAAAATGGCTGCAATTATGCTATTGGTGTCGGGTAAGCTATTTTTTAAGGATCAATTAGTTAATTGCTTGTTGCTTTAATTACTCACATTCTTTTTAAAGCTATCTTTATGTGTCACAGCTGAGCCAAGAAGAAAGTAAAACTCACAAGTTCTTCAAATGTGAATGTAAACTAAGCTAATGGATTTATTAGATGGTTGGCATGGTGTTTAAATAGAGTCCTGCTCATACTTAGAAAACTATTTTATCAGCCAACTGACTCCAAACAGTTAAGAATATGGAAAAAAAATCTCACATTTCCCTCTGTTTGGGTAATTTGTGAATCTGCAAATCCCTCTCTGGTAGTCATTCAGTATTCACCACATATTGCAATTTAAAATTTTCTTTTAAAACTACAAGAGGGGAATGGCAAAGTTATTACATATTTCTTAACATCTTCCTTGGCCATTAGTAAAGCAACTCAAACTCCTGAGCTTTTCAAGGCATAAAACGGGTGGTTTATGTACAGTATGCCTGGGACATCTAGTAGCACAGAGAAACTTGAAAGAATGGAACAACGGAATTGCACTAAAGACAATTTTACAAATTTTAGTTTATCAGTTGTTTCTTTCAAGAAAAATAATGAACTCCCTACTTGAAAACTGCAGTACTATGTACAATAGCCAGGATATGGAATCAACCTAAATATCCGTAGACAGATCAATGGGTAAAGAAGATGTGGCACATATATATGGAATATTATTCAGCCATAAGAAGAAACAAAATTGAGTTATTTGTAGTGAGGTGGATGGACTTAGAGTCTGTCATACAGAATGAAGTAAGTCAGAAAAAGAACAAATACAGTATGCTAACGCATATATATGGAATCTAAAAAAAAAAAAAAACAGGTACTGATGAACCTAGCTGCAGGGGAGGAATAAAGAGGCAGACATAGAGAATGGACTTCATGACATGGGGTGGGAGGGCGAAGCTGGGGTGAAGTGAGAGTAGCATCGACATACATACACTACCGAATGTAAAATAGTTGGCTGGTGGGAAGCAGCAGCATAGCACAGGGAGATCGGCTTAGTGGTTTGTGATGACCTAGAGGGGTGGGATAGGGAGGGTGGGAGGGAAGCTCAAGAGAGAGGGGATATGGGGACATGTGTATGCATACGGTTGATTCGCTTTGTTGTGCAACAGAAACTAACAAGGTATTGTGAAGCACTGATACTCCAGTAAAGAGCCATTAAAAATTAAAAAAAATTAAAAAACAAAACTCTCTCCCTAATTCTACCTGTTCTATACTGATAAGAATTTAAGCACCGGCTAAGGGGGAAGATGGCGGAAGTGTAAGACGCGGAAATCACCTTCCTACCCACAGATACGTCAGAAATACATCTACACGTGGAACAACTCCTACAGAACACCTACTGAACGCTGGCAGAAGACCTCAGACCTCCCAAAAGGCCAGAAACTCCCCACGTACCTGGGTAGGGCAAAATAAAAAAGAATAAACAGAGACAAAAGAATAGGGACGGGACCTGCACCAGTGGGAGGGAGCTGTGAAGGAGGAAACGTTTCCACACACTAGAAGCCCCTTCACGGGCGGAGACGGCGGGTGGCGGAGGGGGAAAGCTTCGGAGCCACGGAGGAGAGCACAGCCACAGGGGTGTGGAGGGCAAAGCAGAGAGATTCCCGCACGGAGGATCAGTGTCGACCGGCACTCACCAGCCCGAGAGGCTTGTTTGCTCGCCCGCCGGGGCGGGCGGGGCTGTGAGCTGAGGCTCGGGCTTCGGTCGCAGCGAGGGAGAGGACTGGCGGCGCGAACACAGCCTGAAGGCATTAGTGCACCACGGCTAGCCGGGAGGGAGTCCGGGGAAAAGTCTGGAGCTGCCGAAGAGGCAAGAGACTTTTTCTTACCTCTTTGTTTCCTGGTGCGCAAGGAGAGGGGATTGAGAGCGCTGCTTAAAGGAGCTCCAGAGACAGGTGCGAGCCGCGGCTATCAG
Organism: Orcinus orca; assembly: GCF_937001465.1. Lineage (NCBI taxonomy): Eukaryota > Metazoa > Chordata > Mammalia > Artiodactyla > Delphinidae > Orcinus > Orcinus orca. The sequence continues at coordinate 106,880,211 of NC_064562.1, read as the reverse complement.
CGCGGACACCGGAGACGGGCATGAGACGCTAAGTCTGCTGCTGCCGCCGCCACTAAGAAGCCTGCGTGCGAGCACAGGTTACTATCCACACCCCCCTTCTGGGGAGCCTCTGCAGCCCGCCCTGCCAGGGTTCCGTGATCCAGGGACAACTTCCCCGGGAGAACGCACAGCGCGCCTCAGGCTGGGGCAACGTCACGTCCGCCTCTGCTGCCGCAGGCCCGCCCCGCCCTCCCTGCCCCGCCCTCCCCCCGCCCCCCCCCCCGGCCTGAGTGAGCCAGAGCCCCCGAATCAGCGGCTCCTTTAACTCCGTCCTGTCTGAGCGAAAAACAGACGCCCTCTGGCGACCTACACGCAGAGACGGGGCCAAATCCAAAGCTGAGCCCCGGGAGGTGTGCGAAGGAAGAAGAGAAAGGGAAATCTCTCCCAGCAGCCTCAGGTGCAGCGGATGAAAGCTCCACAATCAACTTGATGTACCCTGCATCTGTGGAATACATGAATAAACAACGAATCATCCCAAATTGAGGAGGTGGCCTTTGAGAGCAAGATTTATTATTTTTTCCCCTTTTCCTCTTTTTGTGAGTGTGTATGTGTATGCTTCTGTGTGTGATTTTGTCTGTATAGATTTGCTTTCACCATTTGGCCTAGGGTTCTATCCGTCCGTTTTTTTTTCGATTTTTTTTTTTTTTTTACTTAAAAAAAAATTTTTTCTTAATAATTATATTGTATTTTAATAATTTTATTTTTTCTTACTTTATTTTATTTTCTTTTATCCTCTTTCTTTCTTTCTAATTTTTCCCCCTTTTATTCTGAGCCGTGTGGATGAAAGGCTCTTGGTGCTGCAGCCAGGAGTCAGTGCTGTGCCTCTCAGGTGGGAGAGCCAACTTCAGGACACTGGTCCAAAGGAGACCTCCCAGCTCCATGTAATATCAAATGGCGAAAATCTCCCAGAGATCTCCATCTCAACACCAACACCCAGCCTCACTCAACGACCAGCAAGCTACAGTGCTGGACACCCTATGCCAAACAACTAGCAAGACACGAACACAACCCCACCCATTAGCAGAGAGGCTGCCTAAAATCATAATAAGTCCACAGACACCCCAAAACACACCACCAGATGTGGACCTGCCCACCAGAAGGACAAGAACCAGCCTCATCCACCTGAACACACTTCCCCTCCACCAGGAAGCCTACACAACCCACTGAACCAACTTTAGCCACTGGGGACAGACACCAAAAACAACGGAAACTACGAACCTGCAGCCTGCAAAAAGGAGACCCCAAACACAGTAAGATAAGCAAAATGAGAAGACAGAAAAACACACAGCAGATGAAGGAGCAAGATAAAAACCCACCAGACCTAACAAATGAAGAGGAAATAGGCAGTCTACCTGAAAAAGAATTCAGAATAATGATAGTAAAGATGAACCAAAATCTTGGAAATAGAATAGAGAAAATGCAAGAAACATTTAACAAGGACCTAGAAGAACTAAAGATGAAACAAGCAATGAAGAACAACACAATAAATGACATTAAAAATACTCTAATTGGGATCAATAGCAGAATAACTGAGGCAGAAGAATGGATAAGTGACCTGGAAGATAAAATAGTGGAAATAACTACTGCAGAGCAGAATAAAGAAAAAAGAATGAAAAGAACTGAGGACAGTCTCAGAGACCTCTGGGACAACATTAAACTCACCAACATTCAAATTATAGGGGTTCCAGAAGAAGAAGAGAAAAAGAAAGGGACTGAGAAAATATTTCAAGAGATTATAGTTGAAAACTTCCCTAATATGGGAAAGGAAATAGTTAATCAAGTTCAGGAAGCACAGAGAGTCCCATACAGGATAAATCCAAGGAGAAACACAAAAAGACACATATTAATCAAACTGTCAAAAATTAAATACAACAAAAACATATTAAAAACAGCAAGGGAAAAACAACAAATAACACACAAGGGAATCCCCATAAGGTTAACAGCTGATCTTTCAGCAGAACCTCTGAAGCCAGAAGGGACTGGCAGGACATATTTAAAGTGATGAAGGAGAAAAACCTACAACCAAGATTACTCTACCCAGCAAGGACCTCATTCAGATTTGATGGAGAAATCAAAACCTTTACAGACAAGCAAAAGCTGAGAGAGTTCAGCACCACCAAACCAGCTCTACAACAACTGCTAAAGGACTTCTCTAGGCAAGAAACACAAGAGAAGGAAAAGACCTACAATAACAAACCCAAAACAATTAAGAAAATGGGAAGAGGAACATACATATCGATAATTACCTTAAATGTAAATGGATTAAATGCTCCCACCAAAAGACACAGACAGGCTGAATGGATACAAAAACAAGATCCATATATATGCTGTCTACAAGAGACCCACTTCAGACCTAGACACACATACAGACTGAAAGTGAGGGGATGGAAAAAGATATTCCATGCAAATGGAAACCAAAAGAAAGCTGGAGTAGCAATTCTTATATCAGACAAAATAGACTTTAAAATAAAGACTATTAAAGAGACAAAGAAGGACACTATATAATGATCAAAGGATCCATCCAAGAAGCAGATATAACAATTGTAAATATTTATGCACCCAACATAGGAGCACCTCAATAAGGCAAATACTAACAGCCATAAAAGGGGAAATCGACACTAACACATTAAGTAGGGGACTTTAACACCCCACTTTCACCAATGGACAGATCATCCAAAATGAAAATAAATAAGGAAACACAAGCTTTAAATGATACATTAAACAAGATGGACTTAATTGATATTTATAGGACATTCCATCCAAAAACAACAGAATACACATTTTTCTCAAGTGGTCATGGAACATTCTCCAGGATAGATCATATCTTGGGTCACAAATCAAGCCTTGGTAAATTTAAGAAAATTGAAATTGTACGAAGTATCTTTTCTGACCACAATGCTATGAGACTAGATATCAATTACAGGAAAAGATCTGTAAAAAATACAAACAAATGGAGGCTAAACAATACACTACTTAATAACGAAGTGATCACTGAAGAAATCAAAGAGGAAATCAAAAAATACCTAGAAACAAATAAGAATGGAGACATGACGACCCAAAACCTATGGGATGCAGCAAAAGCAGTTCTAAGAGGGAAGTTTATTGCAATACAATCCTACCTAAAGAAACAGGAAACATCTCGAATAAACAACCTAACCTTGCACCTGAAGCAATTAGAGAAAGAAGAATAAAAAAACCCCAAAATTAGCAGAAGGAAAGAAATCATAAAGATCAGATCAGAAATAAATGAAAAAGAAATGAAGGAAACGATAGCAAAGATCAATAAAACTAAAAGCTGGTTCTTTGAGAAGATAAACAAAATTGATAAACCATTAGCCAGACTCATCAAGAAAAAAAGGGAGAAGACTCAAATCAATAGAATTAGAAATACAAAAGGAGAAGTAACAACTGACACTGCAGAAATACAAAAGATCATGAGAGATTACTACAAGCAACTCTATGCCAATAAAATGGACAACCTGGAAGAAATGGACAAATTCTTAGAAATGCACAACCTGCCAAGACTGAATCAGGAAGATATAGAAATTATGAACAGACCAATCAAAAGCACTGAAATTGAAACTGTGATTAAAAATCTTCCAACAAACAAAAGCCCAGGACCAGATGGCTTCACAGGCGAATTCTATCAAACATTTAGGGAAAAGCTAACACCTATCCTTCTCAAACTCTTCCAAAATATAGCGGAGGGAGGAACACTCCCAAACTTATTCTACGAGTCCTCCATCACCCTGATACTAAAACTAGACAAGGATGTCACAAAGAAAGAAAACTACAGGCCAATATCACTGATGAACATAGATGCAAAAATCCTCAACAAAATACTAGCAAACAGAATCCAACAGCACATTAAGAGGATCATACACCATGATCAAGTGGGGTTGATTCCAGGAACGCAAGGATTCTTCAATATATGCAAATCAATCAATGTGATACACCATATTAACAAACTGAAGGAGTAAAACCATATGGTCATCTCAATAGATGTAGAGAAAGCTTTCGACACAATTCAACACCCATTTATGATAAAAACCCTGCAGAAAGTAGGCATAGAGGGAACTTTCCTCAACATAATAAAGGCCATATGTGACACACCCACAGCCAACATCGTCCTCAATGGTGAAAAACTGAAAGCATTTCCACTAAGATCAGGAACAACACAAGGTGGCCCACTCTCACCACTCTTATTCAACATAGTTTTGGAAGTTTTAGCCACAGCAATCAGAGAAGAAAAGGAATAAAAGGAATCCAAATCGGAAAAGAAGAAGTAAAGCTGTCACTGTTTGCAGATGACATGATACTATACATAGAGAATCCTAAAGTTGCTACCAGAAAACTACTAGAGCTAATCAATGCATTTGGTAAAGTAGCAGGATACAAAATTAATGCACAGAAATTTCTGGCATTCCTATACACTAATAATGAAAAATCTGAAAGTGAAATCAAGAAAACACTCCCATTTACCATTGCAACAAAAAGAATAAAATATCTAGGAATAAACCTACCTAAGGAGACAAAAGACCTGTATGCAGAAAATTATAAGACACTGATGCAAGAAATTAAAGATGATACAAAAAGAAGGAGAGATATACCATGTTCTTGGATTGGAAGAATCAACATTGTGAAAATGACTCTACTACCCAAAGCAATTTACAGATTCAATGCAATCCCTGTCAAACTACCAATGGCATTTTTCACAGAACTAGAACAAATAGTTTCACATTTTGTATGGAAACACAAAAGACCCCAAATAGCCAAAGCAATCTTGAGAATGAAAAACAGAGATGGAGGAATCAGGCTCCCTGACTTCAGACTATACTACAAAGCTACAGTAATCAAGACAGTATGGTACTGGCACAAAAACAGAAATATAGATCCATGGAACAGGATAGAAAGCCCAGAGATAAACCCACGCACATATGGTCACCTTATCTTTGAAAAAGGAGGCAGGAATATACAGTGGAGAAAGGACAGTCTCTTCAATAAGTGGTGCTGGGAAAACTGGACCGGTACATGTAAAAGTATGAGATTAGATCACTCCCTAACACCATGCACAAAAATAAGCTCAAAATGGATTTAAGACCTAAATGTAAGGCCAGAAACTATCAAACTCTTAGAGGAAAACATAGGCAGGACACTCTATGACATAAATCACAGCAAGATCCTTTTTGACCCACCTCCTAGAGAATTGGAAATAAAAACAAAAATAATCAAATGGGCCCTAATGAAACTTAAAAGCTTTTGCACAGCAAAGGAAACCATAAACAAGACCAAAAGACTACCCTCTGAATGGGAGAAAATATTTGCAAAGGAAGCAACTGACAAAGTATTAATTTCCAAAATTTACAAGCAGCTCATGCAGCTCAATAACAAAAAAACAAACAATCCAATCCAAAAATGGGCAGAAGACCTAAATAGACATTTCTCCAAAGAAGATATACAGAGTGCCAAAAAATACATGAAAGAATGCTCAACATTATTAATCATTAGAGAAATGCAAATCAAAACTACAATGAGGTATCATCTCACACCGGTCAGAATGGCCATCATGAAAAAATCTAGAAACAATAAATGCTAGAGAGGGTGTGGAGAAAAGGGAACACTCTTGAAGTGCTGGTGGGAATGTGAATTGGTTCAGCCACTATGGAGAACAGTATGGAGGTTCCTTAAAAAACTACAAATAGAACTACCATATTAGCCAGCAATCCCACTACTGGGCATGTACCCTGAGGAAACCATAATTCAAAAAGAGTCATGTACCACAATGTTCATTGCAGCTCTATTTACAATAGCCAGGAGATGGAAACAACCTCAGTGTCCATCATCTGATGAATGGATAAAGAAGATGTGGCACATATATACAATGGAATATTACACAGCCATAAAAAGAGAGGAAATTTAGTTATTTGTAGTGAGGTGGATGGACCTAGAGTCTGTCATACAGAGTGAAGTAAGTCAGAAAGAGAAAGACAAATACCGTATGCTAACACATATATATGGAATCTAAGAAAAAAAAATGTCATGAAGAGTCTAGGGGTAAGACAGGAATAAAGACACAGACCTACTAAAGAATGGACTTGAGGATATGGGGAGGGGGAAGTGTAAGCTGTGACAAAGTGAAAGAGTGGCATGGACATATATACACTACCGAACGTAAAATAGCTAGTGGAAAGCAGCCTCATAGCACAGGGAGATCAACTCCCTGAGGGGTGGAATAGGGAGGGTGGGAGGGAGGGAGACGCAAGAGGGAAGAGATATGGGAACATATGTATAACTGATTCACTTTGTTATAAAGCAGAAACTAACACACCATTGTAAAGCAATTATACTCCAGTAAAGATGTAAAAAAAAAAAAAAAATGTAAGCACCAATGAGCAGTTACATTTTTCTACTTAAATGATTACCAGAAATGTGAAATTAAAGTTTTCCCATGTTTCCTTTTTTTAAAAATTTAATTTATTTTTGGCTGCATTGGGTCTTTGTTGTTGCGTGTGGGCTTTCTCTAGTTGCTGTGAGCAGGGGCTACTCTTTGTTGTGGTGTGCGGGCTTCTCATTACAGTGGCTTCTCTTGTTGCAGAGCACAGGCTCTAGGTGCGTAGGCTTCAGTAGTTGCAGCACGTGGGCTCAACAGTTGTGGCTCGCTGGCTCTAGAGCGCAGGCTCAGTAGTTGTGGCGCATGGGCTTAGTTGCTCCGCGGCATGTGGGACCTTCCCAGACCAGGGCTCAAACCCTTGTCCCTTGCATTGGCAGGCAGATTCTTAACCACTGTGGCACCAGGGAAGCCCCCGTGTTTCCTTTTGATGTTTCTTTTTGGAACCTTGTTCACCCTATTAATTTCTGCATGAAAATACACTTTATTGACTACTGGCATGGCACAGTATAGGTACCTGAGAAGTGTTCAAAGAATGAATGGATAAAAGAGTGAATAAATGAGTAAAGGGATGAGCATATATTTCAACTCAGCCACAAGTGATAAACAATCTCGGATTCTGATAGCCTCAGTTATAATCGATGAAAAGTTTCTGAACTTTGAATTATTTTCTTAAAATTGCAGTTCCTCCATGGGTTTGACCATCCTTTGTGGCAATATTCTTGAGATATGAGTGGAAGGGTTATATTCCCTTTCCAGACCTGGCTCCCAGGAACTCCCCACACTATCCTCCATGCTCTTTCTCTTCCCTTCTGCAGCTGGACTGTCAATGCACAAATGGACATTGAAGGTCAAGCACTGAAGATGGTGGAACCTCAGTCAGCCATGGTTCCTGAATGACTGTGTGATGCAGTGCCCCCTGCTGCAATTTTGGACTATGTAAGTAAAAAATAAACAGGTATTATGTTAAGGCACTGATATTTCAGGGGGTTTTGTTTTGTTTTGTTTTTTGTCATTATCGTTATAGCACCCATTTTTTCTTTAACATATTCCCCCTGTCCACAGCAAGCTCCCTCCCACCAAAGGGTTTTGCTCCTCCTGTTCTGATATGTGTTAATTCCCACATATCCTTTAGATCTCAGTGCAAATGTCACTTCTTAGGGGAAACTTTTCTTCCTCCCTTGCCTGGATCACATCTCTTCTGCATTCTCCTTAGTATCATATGACTCTCCCTTTTGGCACTTGTCCAGGGAATCTTCAGTGTCACAGTGTCTCAGTCCCCAAGGTCATCGATAAGGCACAGACTTCAAAGTGGCCTCAGGAGCTGCGGGCATCCAGCAGGAGGCCAGGGCAGAAGTGCAGGTGAGTACTTATGACACACATCTTAGGACACCCAGAGATAACTGAGGGAGGTGATTGCCAGTACAATGCAGGTGGGGATAAATTCAAATGTTCATACAAATAAAGCTTCATTTATGTCAGCAGCTCTCTTACCCCTTGGAAAGTTCATGTTACAAATGTTTGCTGAATGAAAGACTTATTGTCAGCATAGCCATCCATGAAGGAACAGAGAAAAGTTTTACTAAAAGTCTTAAGGTCCACATTCACTTGTGTATCCAAGCAGCTCAGAGTCATCACACTTTAATTTTAATAGTGTGCTTGCTTTATGCTACTGGATCTTCAAAAAGTTCTTATTGATCAACTGTGCAGGAAAAAGAGGCATTGATATAAATGGGAATATTAACTGCCATTCAAGAATCCAAAGCAACTAAAAACAGTTAGTTTAGTTTAGTTTAGTTTATATTCGATTAGTTTAGTTTTATTATGATTTATTTCTCAAAGTTAACAGTTATTTGCCATCTATAAGACAACTTCCCTCACTTGGATTCCAACGGAGAACAGCCAGGTTGCAATGCCTCATTAAGAATAATGTGGGGATTCCCTGGTGGCGCAGTGGCTGAGAGTCCGCCTGCCGATGCAGGGGACAGGGGTTCGTGCCCCGGTCCGGGAGGATCCCACATGCCGTGGAGCGGCTGGGCCCGTGAGCCATGGCCGCTGAGCCTGCGCGTCCGGAGCTTGTGCTCCGCAAGGGGAGAGGCCACAACAGTGAGAGGCCCGCGTACCGCAAAAAAAAAAAAAGAATAATGTGGCGCTTCCCTGGTGGCGCAGTGGTTGAGAATCCGCCTGCCGATGCAGGGGACACGGGTTTGTGCCCCAGTTCGGGAAGATCCCACATGCCGCGGAGCAGCTGGGCCCGAGAGCCATGGCCGCGGAGCCTGCGCGTTCGGAGCCTGTGCTCCGCAACGGGAGAGGCCACAACAGTGAGAGGCCCGCGTACCGCAAAAAAAAAAAAAAAACAACAACAAAAAAACAAGAATAATGTGACTTTTTCCTGCTCAGGTAGACTCTCATCCTCCAGCATGCTGAACCCTCTGGACTCTGGAGATGCTGTTTCTGAAAGGCAGGAACTGCATCATCACACCTGCCGGTTGGTTCTCACTTTAGTGGGGAGTAAGCATCACTCTTGTAAGGAAACAAAGTCAGAGACCAGCTACCTGAGCATTCCCAAGCCTCCCAGCTTCCCTTTATGCTTCCTATACTTTGTTTCCATGATCTCTTAATCTTGCTGTCTTATGTCAAATACTTCACCTTGGAGGCATGGATTTCCCAAAGAATTTCAATATATTTAATGATTAAAGTAATAGAAATACAATAGAGTATTAAAAATTCTCAATCAAGGAAACAATAGTTATCACAATACGCATGCTATTCTAGCTTATTCTCACTGTACCATTTCAATGTTTCTTCCCTGGCATGGAGAGCATTGAATATTTCATTTTATTTTATTTTATAAGATTATATTTTATTCATTCTCACTCTTTTGAAGGTTTCTCTATGTTCTTGTATTAATATTCTGAGACTCCATATCTTGTGCCTTCTGACTGTGTTTTCTTTTATTTTTTTGGCTGTACCATGTAACATGTGGGATCTTAGTCTCCGGACCAGGGATTGAACCTGAACCCCTTGCACTGGAAGCACAGAGTCTTAACCACTGGACCACCAGGGAAGTCCCGAATATTTCATTTTAATAGAACACATGTTTTCTATTCATAACCTTCATGTAAATTTTTTTCCCTCTTAATTAAAGCATTCCATGTAATCTCAGTTTTAGTTTATTTTCCATAATAAGTATTTATCCTGTTGCCTTTTCAATAGAGTAGAACTATGCCTTAGTTATCCAGCCCAATAGGACACAACCCTTTTAACTCAAAGCTATGCTTTCCTAGAAAAACCAGGAATTTCCAACATTCATTTTACACCATGCAGATGCCTGATCTTAGAAAGTCTTTCTCAATTTTGAAGATACTTTCTGTGTTATCTCTGTGCAGGACTGACCTCATGGGCATGCATTAGGGCCCGGGCTTAGAAGATTCCTACACTTGGTTTAATGTTCTGCTCTTGCCATCATGAAATTCTTAATAATACTTGAACAAGGGGATTGTATTTTCATTTTACACTGATCCCTATCTCTATGCAAATACTTAATACAAAGCAAAGATACAGGCCCAAATTTCACACAATGCTCATTATTCAGAGAAAACAGGTATAGTCTTATCTCTATTCAATTTAACATTGAGGTAGAAAATAGATAAAGGACACAAATCTTACATGTATATATTGATGCATTTTTATATGCACATACACACACACACTTGTAACTTCCACCCATTTCAAGATAATGAACATTTTCAACCCGTCATATGACTACATCATACTTCTTCCTACAGTGTCTCCCCATATCAAGGGTAACCACTATTCTGACATATCACCAAAGATTAGTTTTGCTTGTTTTTGAACTTCATATTAATGGAATCTTACATAATTAATGTTACATAATTAACATTATGTAACATTATGTAAGATTCATTATGTAAGATTAATTCATATTAATCTTACATAATTAATGGAATCTTCTGTTGTTCTTGTTTGTGCTTTGTTTTTATCAATCTTACAACAATTTGAGATTGAAAAATCTCTCCACACTTACAGATATTTTTCTATATTGCAATTTAGAGAATTTACAACCAGACCAAAGTCTCAAGGTTAGTAAATGGCATCGAATCTAGTTATGATACTAGTTTAATTTCTATTGACATGTAACCTATCTGCATTTATTGAACTTATATATTAGAGTGTAGTCATAGAACAAAAGTCATAGAAAGGTCCAGTAGACCACCAATCCAAATGCCTAGTGCATAGTAAATGCTTAATAACTATTCCATAAATATATATTGAACTGTGAGTATCTGCCAGTTAGAAACAAAAACCTATATAAGCAATCTATATTTTTATGAACATTTTTGTTAAAGTTACTTATTATTTCTAGTTCTAAGTATAACTTTGGATTCAATCAGAACCATCATCCCAGGAGCACAAATATACTTGGGTCTCACTAGTAAGTAAAGAAAACCTCACCACAAATATGCCTCAAATATTAGAGTAAGGAATCACAACTTCAACAATTTCATTTAAAAAGTCAAGATACTCTTGCAAAAGAAGTATTTAATACTTTAAAAGAAGTACTGAAAGTACTTTAAAAGTATTTAATAATTTTAAAGAAGTATTAAAAATATGTGGAACTCTACAGAGACCTTTCCCTCCGATATATAGTACTATTTTTTTTTTTTCAGAAAATCCAGGTAAGGATATTAAGACCAAATTACTGCATAAAGCAGACATTTGGCATTCCAAGAGTAAAATTTTCCAATCATGTTGTTCTTACTTCTTAAAATAATGCCAGCTTGGCATGTTTCCTCAACTCTCCCCCAAAGTCCTCCTTCATGTGCTTAACATTGTCAGAAGGAATTCACCACTGAGAGTTTTAACCTGAAGAACCACTGCTATCATCAATGCTCCCTTCTGTTCACAACTGATAAGAACACAGAGACACAGCTTAATCAGAAAAATGCTCAACATTGCTAATTATTAGAGAAATGCAAATCAAAACTACAATGATGTATCAGCTCACTCTAGTCAGAATGGCCATCAACAAAAAGTCTACAAATAATAAATTCTGGAGAGGGTCTGGAGGAAAAGGAGCCCTTCTACACTGTTGGTGGGAATGTAAATTGGTGCAGCCACTATGGAGAATAGTATGGAGGTTCCTTAAAACAATAAAAATAGAGTTACCATATGATCCTGCAATCCCATTCTTGGGCATATATCCAGAGAAAACTGTAATTCAAAAATATACATGCATTCCAATGTTCATTGCAGCACTATTTACAATAGCCAAGACATGGAAGCAACTTAAATGCCCATTGACAGATGAATGGATAAAGAAGATGTGATACATGTATACAATGGAATATTACTCAGCCATAAAATAATAAAATAATGCCATTTGCAGCAACATGGGGAGACCTAGAGATTATCACACTGAGTGAGGTAAGTTAAACAAAGAAAGACAAATATCATATGATATCACTTATATGTGGAATCTGAAAAAAAAAGATACAAGTGAATTTATTTACAAAACAGAAATAGACCCACAGACAAAGAAAATAAACTTATGGTTACCAAAGGGGAAGGGGCAAGGAGGGATAAATTAGGAGGATGGGATTAACATATACACACTACTATACATAAAATAGGTTGCCAACAAGGACCAACTGTATAGCACGGGGAATTATACTCAATGTTTTGTAATAACTTATAAAGGAAAAGAATCTGAAAAAATATATATATATATAAACTGAATCACTGTTTTGTACACTTGAAACTAACAGGAATTTTTTTTTTTTTTTTTTTTTTTTTTGCGGTACGCAGACCTCTCACTGTTGTGGCCTCTCCCGTTGTGGAGCACAGGCTCTGGACGCGCAGGCTCAGCGGCCATGGCTCACGGGCCCAGCCGCTCCGCGGCATGTGGGATCTTCCCGGACTGGGGCACGAACCTGTGCCCCCTGCATCGGCAGGCGGACTCTCAACCACTGCGCCACCAGGGAAGCACCTAACAGGATATTTTAAATCAACTCTACTTCAATTAAAAAAAAAAAAAAAGAAGGATATAGGCAAGTAGAATTTCAGAATATTTGGGGCTGTATGAATGTTTATTTATTCAGGGTGACCGTATCGAGGGCTTTCTCACTGTGCCAGACATGATGTTTAGCACTTTATAAACATTTTTTAAAAATTAATCTTCATAACGCATCTATGAGATAGGTAGCATATTGTGCCCACTTTACAAAGGAGGAAACTGAGTTAAAGAGTGGATAAGTGACTTGTCCAAGGTCACCAGTGAGAGAGGGGCTGATATACAATAGGTCAGATCTTTCTCATTCCAAATATGGGCTTTTCCCCATATTCTTCTCCCTATAAACTTATATGTAACATCATTTTACTATAAAATGTATTTTGAGGATTTACTTGAGATTGCAGATGTCGATGTAACAGTCTCCAATGTGAGCTTTGTGCAGACCTCTGTTTTAGCAATATCTGTTATTGCCCAAATGCTTTTACACTGTGGCACTAATGTAGTGTAAAGCTAACTCAAATCTTTTAATTATTGCAGTACAGAGGTTGACATGCTTTGAAAACATTCAAGTTAAAAGGACAAGTGAAGGATAATGAATGAGAATGATATGAAAATAAGGGCTGGAAACATGATTAAATGTCAGGGAAGAATTCAGACTTCTGAATTCTACAGGACTCCTAAGTGCTCCCAAGTTTTCATTCGTTATACAGTTGCCCACTACCATGAATTGTGAGCATCTACTGCCCATTTATCACAGTCTCTTTAAAAAGAGGAAAATGTTTTTTACTTACATTAAGAAATTAGGCAAATTAGTTTTCTCAAAACAGAAATATCTATACTCTGTTTGACATTCAGCAGACATCACCTTCCAATTAATCTTGACCTTTCTGAGGTCAATAGTTCCCACTTCATCCTAGGTCTTTTCTATGCTGTAAGATCTACTTCCTCATTACCCTTCATACCTATAAAATAACTACCTTTATAAAACGCCTACTGTGTGTGTGAAGTATCTTAGGGCATGCTCCTCACATTTTTACCCTCCACTATAATTCTATAAGGTAGGTTAAAATTTAAGCTTCATTTTAGAGACATGATTTAGAGAAGTTCAGTAATTTGTACAAGTTCTCAGATCTAAGAAGTGTCAGGTCAGGGCCCAGTGCTCAGATCTGTCCCATCCAAACCCTGCTTTTTCCACGTGTTTACATTGCTTCTTCTATCATATTCCTTCATGCTCCCAGGACTTTAGTAGATTCCTAGGCACTTACTTATAAATCCTATAGTGGGCCAGGTAGGCGCCCTATTTGCTACTTCACTAAATAGAAAACAAAGGGGCAAAATTTTAAAACGCTTCTGGGCCCACTCTTCACATTTGCGGATCATGACAAGAATGTACATGGAAGCTCTTGGCGGATGGCCTGTTCTCTATTCTCACTCCTAGTTCAGTTCTGCACAATATGGAGCCTTGCGTGCCTAAGGATGGACATTCCAGGCTGTATGTCCAAGCTCACTCCATACCCTTCACAAATAACACTTGGCTATTCTTCCAGGCTAGAATTACACATCCTTTTGTGCAGTCCACCATTCAGAAATTGGACTCCGGAAAGTGGCTCATGCAGGCCCTGAAAGTTGACTCAGGCCACTTGGGTACTCAGAATGCGGAATAAAAGGCAGAGAGTGGGCTACAAGTGATCAGGTCTCCTTAGCCCCGTGGGGAGGGCATGGCTGGAAGAGACCCATAATAAACCCTTCAAAATAACAGTACCCATGAGTCTTCAGAAAATGTTTTTTAACTGGATGATTGGCAGGAAAGAGGTGCATTGCAATAAATGGGATCATCCCAGGAATCCAAGAAAAGAGCTATAATCATCTTTTTTCTTTTTCTCCTTGGAGTTGCTAATTATGCACCATCTACAAGACAACTTCAGCTTACTCTACTTTGACTCCAACTGACAACAGCCAAATTGCAATGCCACATTAAGGGTGTTGCGATTTCTTTCTGCCTGGGTAGACATACCTCTCCAGCTTGCTGGGCCTGTGTGCTAGCCCTAGAGCTCCTGCCTCCAAGAGGCAGACAACTGCCCTGTTCTCACCCCTGCTGACTCTCACTCTGTGGGGAGAAGGCACTACTTCCGCAGGGAAGCACGGTAAGTAATCATGCATCCTTCTAAGAACCTTAGGTCAGATATGATATCCATGAGTCGACCTCATATATTTCTTCCGATCTTAAAGAATTTTTCTGTATTTTAATAATACCAGTGAGGTGAAGATAGCAGATGAGGAGTGGTGTACTGATTTGAATTTTCTAGTTAGATAGATCTCAATTTTTTCTTTTTGGTAAGAAAAATTATTCCAAGTTCAATTCCCTGCAGGGGCTGGTTCTCTTTTTCCTGTTTTTCACCCCAAATGCCCCCTAGGTCGAGGGAAATATTATTTTTCTCATGAATTAAGTGAGGGGGTAACTTGCTTCGTGCTCGTCCTTGGGTTAGTTTCCTTTGCAGAGCTCAGTTATTCTAATTCTCAGAACTGTCCAGTTGGTATTTGATGAAGGGAGTTGGCAGGAAATCCTTCTGACTATCACCATTCACTTGGGATATACCTTTACCTTACCTTTCTTCCATTCTTCCCAATTTTTGCAAGAGATCTCCATTTTTATGTACATTTTCCTAGTTCGGTCCATTGCAAGGAAAAAAGAACTGAACTGAACCTGAAGACCTGGGTTCTCACTCAGCTTTACTATTCCCCTAATGCAGGATGTCCTTGGGCCTCTTTGAGACTTTGTTTCTCTCTCTGAAACATGACAACATAATGCTTATTCTTCTTACAATACAGATTTAAGGATCAAAAAGCTGTATCTTTTTGTAGGTTAAAGGAGCATTGTTGGGAATTCCCTGGCAGTCCAGTGGTCAGTACTTGGAGCTCTCACTGCCATGACCCAGATTCAACCCCTGGTCAGGGAACTAAGATACCACAGGCCCTGTGGCACAGCCAAAAAACAAAAAAAAAACAAAAAGGAGCTTTGTAAATTGTAAAGTGCTTGCAGAATTGTGCTGTGGAAATAACATGGGATTAAGTCAGGTAACCCGGCCTTAAAACCAGGCTCTGCTACTGATTGGTTTTGGATTCCCAGTATGTAAAATGACTAGACAAGTCTGACTTTCTTTAGAGGTCTAGTAATCCATTAAATTAAAATGTCAAATATTTAAAAACAGTCTAAATTCAACCCTGAGTCAGGAAATGAAAACTGATCTCTTTAGATTTTAAATGTAATAAGTTATACGTAAACAGAGGAAAGACTGAAAGTAGGAGACGTTTTACTTAAAATAAGCCACATGTTCAGGAAGGGAAACATAATATGGGACCCCTAAGCATTTAATTCGTTTGCTCAATAAATATTTACTGAGCATCTACTAGGGGCATAGGGATACTCCATATGGAATTGGGAGCTACAAAGAGGAGTAAATTGGTGACCCTTTATCCTTTGTCTCAGAGGACTTACCATTCAGTAATGGACACAGGCTCAAGAACAACTACAACTGGGAGTTTTTAGTAGTGTTATCTATTTTAAGAGTGTTCTATTTAATGTCAGATCTATTCTTAAAAGTTCCACTTGAATGTAAGAGAAAAAGGAATATATTTAATCCAAGAAAGACTTACTTATGGATTGTTGGAAGTTTCAATAAGAAGCTGGTCAAGAATGCAAGAGAGAATATCACTGTGTTGGGTGACTACTCGATCGAACTTCATTGTTTCACAATTTTCTGAGTCTAGTTCCATGTATATCTCGTACGTCTCAGTGGGTGTCCATGTGATTCTTTTCCGAGGGCATGTTCTAAGTTTGGACATGAATGGCTCTGTGCTACATGCATATAGAGTATTTTATAGGTGTCTTTATATCTCTTGGCTCTTTTTACAAACATTAATACAGAAAGTCCCAAGATGGATCCAAAGAACATGATAGAGCATTTGCTTCAGGGAGCTTCTGGTCTAGTTGGTGAAGTAAATACCAAGATATTAATTCTTTGCATGCATGGTCCCATTTAACTTTCACAACTAAGTAAGCCAGGCCCCGTGTTTAGACCCATTTCCCAGATAAGGAACCCGAGGCTTAAAAAGCTAAGTAACTTCTGTTAGGTGTGTAGCAAGTAAGTGGTACCACTGGGACTCAGGACTATATTTAACAAATACTTATATAACACTTACCATGTGTTTCACAAATAGTAACTCCTTTGTTTAATCTTCCTAACTACTGTATGAGTAGATACTAGTATCGTTCCCCTTTATGAAGGAAAGAGACAGACTCAGTGACTTGCCTGAAGGCACACAGTTAGTAAACAGTACATAGCTGATGTCTGAAGCCAGGGAGTCTGGTTCCCAAACTTTGCTGGTAACCAGTCCATGAGCTTCTTCTCAAATCCAGCTAGATCTGACGTCAGAGCCCTTATAGGTACCACTGCACCGAATGGCCTCTTCCTCGGTGTGCTCTCTTCTGAAGACAAACAACTGTGATACAACTTCAGTGACACGAAGAGAGCTAATTCAACAGTCTGTATACAGATTTTGCACCTCTGTGCTCACCCAGCCTCCTTAAAGCACCAACACACCAGTCTTTCCACTGTTGACCTACACTTTGCCGTTCCTGTGTCTTTAATTAAATATTAACATTCATTTGCCCTTTTCCATTGTGTTAAAGATAATCTTTGCATCCTGTCTCATCCAGATAAGTTTCACTCAGTAACAGGTACCAAACAGGTTCATTGTGATATAAAGTAAAGAATGGGGACTCTGATCCACTCCACTGACATATTTTAAAATGGCAGCTTGAATATTTGTTTTGTACTTACTTCTTTTACATAATGTCAGGATAATAAATTATTTCTGAATACTGAGATAGTGAAAAGGTTCGAGCCCAAATTAGTCATACTAAGTGGCTGTGACCCTTCCTAAGGGTCAAACAGACTCTGTTGAGAGGTGGCTGGTTTTTGCTTTAAATAGTTGTAAGTACATCATGGAGAGGATTTAGAGGTCCACAGTTCATTGATTTGGGGGAATGGCATAAGGAGGTTTTCTGAATGTTTCTTGCAAACTCCATCTATTGGGAATGGAATGGAATGGCTTCTTGCTAAAGTGGGAAGAGTACTGGACTGAGAACCGGACCTCGATTCAAGTCTCATTTTTGCCACTGACGTACTACGTGATCTTGAGCAAGTCTCTTATGTCCTCAGAAGCTCAGTTGCTTTATTGCGTTAAGGGTCATAGTGCATCAGCATTGCATCATTGTTCCTACAAAACTGAAGGATGACGTTGCGGCCGGCGCTTAACGTATATTATCTGATTTACTCTTCAAAACAAACCTACGAAGTGCATGTTTTTATTGACATTTTACAGAAGGGAAAGCTGATCCTTAGAGAGGTTAAGTAATATGCTCAAATGGCAAGTCACATTCGGGGCTGTCCAAGTGGAAAAGCTGGGCCCTTCACCATTTCAGTGCCCCTTCCAGTGCCATTCAGCTCTGCAATTTAATAACTGTACTCATTGTCTCTTTTGACCTGGTGCATTTTGTTGTTGCCCCTTCTTCCCATTTATCTCCTAAAAATGTCAAATATTCACGGTTTTTGGCAGCCCATTGCAACCTGAGTGACTGTTTCTTTGACAACATTTGCTTTCCCAGACTCTGGAAATTAGACATATTCTTGGTTAGTCAGGTTGTCTGGCTGTGTGTATAAGGGTACGTTGAATTTTTACAGAAAGTAGGGGATTCTCTGGGTTTCCATACTGCGGGACTAAGAGAAATGTTATGATTTTACTTTTAGAAATTATGACGTATTAGAATAAGTGTATTTTAAAATAAGAGACAAAAAGAGAAAACAAGAGTTAAAAATAAGCCGGGGGGGCTTCCCTGGTGGCGCAGTGGTTGAGAGTCCGCCTGCCGATGCAGGGGACGCGGGTTCGTGCCCCGGTCCGGGAAGATCCCACATGCCGCGGAGCGGCTGGGCCCGTGAGCCACAGCCGCTGAGCCTGCACGTCCAGAGCCTGTGCTGCACAACGGGAGAGGCCACAACAGTGAGAGGCCCGCGTACCGCAAAAATAAAAAATAAAAAAATAAGCCAGGGGAGGGAGAAATGGTTGAAGAAAGATTACTCTTAGAAATGCTTCTTACAACAAGTAAACACATACCTAGAGGATCTACAAGAACAAAATACCCCAAAACATTAACACTATTTATTCATGGATGGTGGGATTGCAGAATTTCTCATTTCTTTTCTCTTTTGAAACTTCGTTAACTTTTTCCAAGTAAATATTCATTACTTGGGTACTAAAAAAAATTAATGCAGGGACTTCCCTGGTGGCACGGTGGTTAAGAATTTGCCTGCCAATGCAGGGGACATGGGTTCAATCTCTGGTCTGGGAGTATCCCACATGCCACGGAGCAACTGGGCCCGTGAGCCACAACTACTGAGCCTGCGCTCTAGAAGCCGCGAGCCACAACTACTGAAGCCCCCGTGCCTAGAGCCCGTGCTCCGAAACGAGAGAAGCCACCGCAATGAGAAGCCCACGCACCACAACGAAGAGTAGACCCTGCTCGCCACAAGAGAAAGCCCGCGTGCAGCAACGAAGACCCAACGCAGGCATAAATAAATAATAAATAAATATTTTTTTAAAAATGCATACACATATACATACCTATGGCAAGTAAATAACAAAATTATCAAGCGAAGACAGCAATTTACTTTGTGGCAAATTTCTAGACTAGATTAACTTCCTAGGCAATGGTGGCATCAAAAAATATATGTCCCTTTGTTAATATCTCTGATGTCATTCATTATTTCAGCCTCATTCCATATTAAATCATCAGTGTGACGTCTTCCTAAAGTAATGTAACTCCTAAATAGCTATACAACAGGAAGTCTTTAGGGGAAGAGCCTATTTCAATCAGTTAATTATTCCCATTTTTAAAATTGTATTTACTTTCTATCAATTAAAATGGATCAATTAAAAACACTTGCAATTTATGAAATGCATCCTTCTTTATTTATTCTTATTTTGTCCTCCATTCAGGATGCCTAGACTTTTCCTGATTTATTGCAGGTTCTCAATTGCCCTTCCTTCTTCCCATGATTCTTTTTTTTTTGAATTTTATTTTACTTATTTTTAATACAGCAGGTTCTTATTAGTTATCTATTTTACACATATTAGTATATATATGTCAATCCCAATCATGACTCTTAACCATAGACACAATGCCACCAGACTAGTCTCTCTAAGACACACCATGTGGGAAAGATGCAGTTTTGAGTACATACAGTGATTTCCACATTACCTATAGGGTCTTTCCAAGATAGTTACAAAACAATCTCTTCATTATCTGGTTCTCTTACTTTTACATCAAAGCACATTACCCTAGACTCTTACCTTCCCAGATTTTCCATCCCATATTCATGCCTTGCTGAGTCTCTGGTCTTGTGCTTTGATTCTTGTTTTTTTCTGGCCCATGACAGTCTTCATCTTCTCTTCTGCTTATCTTCTTTTTAGTGGGATCTCTTCTTAAAGCCTTCTCCAATTACCTTGCATGTTGAACTCACTCTTTTTAATTATCCTTTAGTAATGCAAATCCTTAGCATCTATTTTATCATTTAATGAGACTTTTTAAATTATTCTCTAGGATATATATATGTGGATATATATATGTGTGTATATATATACATATCTAGAGAGAGAGAGGGAGAGTTATATATATATATAGCTATATATATAATATATAATATAAATATATAATATAAATATATAAAATATAAAAAATATTTTATATAATATAAAATATTACATATAATATGAAGTTATATATATAACTATATATATATATTTATACTTATATATATACATATATATATATATATATATATATATAAAACTTTGGCTCTCCAACAGGACTGTAAACTTTTGAAAGGGAAGAAATCCGTGTATTTCCTTTATATCCCTATTAGTGTCTTGTACAGTGTTGAGAACATAGCAGATGCTTGACAAAATTTCTCTAAATCACATTCAAGTTCATGATAACTAATTGAATTGAATCCTCCACCAAATAAATGCAATTCCATCATTTGTAAATCAAATTTTTTAAGTACAAGATTATTCTAATTAAACAAACTTTAATAATTAATGTTTCATCTATTTTATATTTTTATCTCTGAATGGAGCATTGCTCATGCTCAAATGCTTAACTAGTTAAAATAAGCTCTTCCTCTGACAACTTCCTGTCAAGTGGTTATTTAAAACTCTGAGGTGTGTTGCTTTAGGAAACTGACAAATTGGTGATTTAATATGGAGTCATGCCTAAATAATGGATGACAGGGGAGCTATTAATAAAGGAACCTATATTGTGGTGCCCCCAAAGACTTGTGAATAATAGGAGAGTTATCTTAAGTAGACTAACTGCCTGCTAAAGATTGTGGGTTCATGAAGAATTGTTTCCTCATTTCTTTTACTGCTCTAAATATTTCTGGGCAGTTTTGTACTTAGCTGCTATTCTTATTAAACTGCCAAATCCGATAGGGAAGGAGGGGTTGTACTTTTGTAATTTAGTATTCTGATCTGCATCCTCCCTTCGTGAGGTTTTCTACCATCAAAACAGCTTAGAGAATTAATATGCAGCTTAAAAATAAGCTCTGAGTGTCATCGAAAGCTAAAAGTCTACTATTGCAGAAATCCAGGCATAGAAAGGAAGACACTCTATATAAAATAATTACCAGTTACATTCCTATTAGCATTGTCCTTTAAAGCAAAATTATTTTTTAAGAGACATTTGCAGAAAAATCGCTAAGGGTAGACTTTATCTAATAACTTAGGTTTTAAAAACAAAATAAATCAGTTCTATCATTATTGCCCCATATCGCATCTTCTGTGCAAAACTGTGTATTATTATAAAAAGTTTTAGTATTCCTTCCAAGTACCTGCCAAAAAGGCTACAATTTTCAATCCTTCCACCTTAAGTCCATGAAAAAAAATACTGTTTTCTCAAATCCTTTCTGTAATGGAGAATTCAACTAAATTTCCAGCTTTATTTAAAGACCTAAGGAGATCTCAATGAAAGTTAGGAACAGGAATCACCAAAATAATGCACAAAAATTTAACCTTTATCAATGGAAAATTAATAAAATTGAAACAAAATGAAGCCCACTTATATACTTTTAAGAACCTTAAAACATTCACTAGCTGTTATGCTTGAAAAGTGAGGATTTGTAAGCAATATTAAGCAGTAGTGGAGTTTAGCTCTAGGTTTAGAATCAGAGAAACTGGATTTGAATTCCAGCTACACAATCTACTGCTCTGTGATCTTGTGTTGGTCACATGATATCTGAGTTTTCTGACTTTTAAAGTAGGGATAATAATGTCATTCCTACTTATTTCACCAAGTGGTCTCGCAGAATAGGAATGTGAAAATATTTTACATCTATGAAATACTCCAGAAATATAAGTTACTATATCCTCATATTTACTGTTATACAAAGTATGCATGTTTTAATCCCTTGTGTATATGGGATAATTGTACCCTATGACATTTCAGAGAAAAAAGCTGATTAGAGAGAAACTGTAGTAACTTACATTGGATACTAACTTACATTGTCTAGCACTATAAATGTGCTAGACATTTATACAGACATTATTTGATTTAATTCACAAAATAAGCCTCTAACTTAGGTGTTTGTTTTAAATCCAGTTTAGGTGTTTGTTTTAAATCCAGTTTACAGATTGAGGAAACATAAGCTCAAACAGGTTAAATACTTGTCTAGGTCAGAGCATAAATACCAGAGTTAGCTCAATCCTAGATTCTCTCCAAATACTGTCCTCTTCACCATAGGACACTGAAAATCTCTTCTGCTACAGGACTGATAAAAGTGAGAGTTCACTTCTGGGAGGAATCTACCCCCATGATAAAGGTTTAGATGGTTCCTGCCTATCAATGTAGACAAAGGACAGAAGATGCTCCCTCTTTAGACAACCCTGACAGTACACCTGTTCCACAAGTTTTCCCAGTGTGACGTCTTCCTACTTTTTCCATGTATTCAATCTTTTCTGTGGTTACTCTCCCTCCTTGCTTCTATCTTCTCAGACAAGGGAGCAAATGAGAAGATGAAAAACAAAGTATAAAGGCTGAGTTAAAAAGGAACTACACCACAGAAACAGAAAAAAGTCATATTTTCTAAGTTCCTATTATGTCTTTGCTTCTGGGTTATCTAATCTGTTAATAAGAATTCCCAAGGTATGTATTATTATCACCATTTTTTTAACAGAATAAATTTGCATGCAGTCAGGTTAGGTAACTTGTCTTGGAGGCTAGCTTGATTTCAAAGTATCTGTTTCCACAGTCGCCCTTGTCCTATTACAACAGAAAGCAAAACAGGGAACACAGCATAGCTTAAGGCCTTCATTGTCACTGGGGCTATATGTAGTCCCAAGGGAGAGAAAATTGGTTCATGGTGAAAAGTCTTATTCTTTTTATGTATAAAGCAAAGATATGCATATAGTAAATAAACAAATACACAACATATCCGGGGTATTAAAATATCATCAGTGGTGATTAGAAAATAAATTCTAAAAAGGCTAATTAGGAGGATAATAATGAAAAAAGATTGAGAAACAGCAGCAAAGAAGAGAATAATACAACTATAGTGAACTAAATTTATACTGACTTTAGTTCTTGTCACGGTCAGAACCAAGTCAAAACCATTTCTCAGCTGCTTCAGCCATGAAGGGTATCATCATATATTATCCTAGAATGCACGGGATAGATTCGTGGCACTTTTCAATCCCTGTGCTGGAGTGCTGAAATTACATCCAGTACAATGCAAGTCCAGAAGAACCAGCCAGATCAAACCATCATGATTCTAAATAATCAAACAAGAGCAAGCCATGTCTCCTCTTCACAAAAAATGCCCTCCCATCATGCTCTGCCATTCTTCCCTCCATCCATCTCCCAGGAGTCAGTTCTGGCTCCACTATTCCAAGAAATCTTTGCCTTATCCAGGTTACATCTTCTTTCTCCTTAGGGATGGATGGTCTAATGTCCCTGTACAGGGTGCCTTACAACCCAGATGTTGCATTTACAGAGATCTGGATTTGAACCCTGACCCTGCAACCTATGATTGGGTGCAGTTGACTTAGCCTCTTCTTGTATTGCAGTTTTTCCATCTGTAAAATGGGAATACTGATGTGTACTCACCTTACAGCCAGGAGGAGAAAATATGTAAAACATTTAGCACTGTGCCTGGCTGGTAGAGGTGTTTACTTGATGAGAATAGATAGTTTCAACAACTAACTTAATCTCTCCTTAGACTTTTAACAATACATATTGTGTGCCCATTAAAAATCATGAATCACAGCTCAGATATCATCTCCTGCAAAAAGTTCCACCTGCATCCCTGCCTCTTCTCCTCTAACTCTGTCCCTGGTTCATGCATCTTTTGTTGTGCTGTTTATACTGTTTGTACTGTTTATACAAAGATTTTTGGTAATTTTTGTTAAATGACGAATATAGATAATTTCTACAAGTTTGATTACTTATATGAATATAGCCTTCCCAACTATATATGAAAAAGAGATACAGCACATATCTTTTATCCACATATCTTGAAGCTAAGGCATAAATCCTTATCATTGTATACAAATTTATCTTTTATCAATTTAAAATTTGAATACACTGTAAACATTTTGATATGAAATCTACCTTAAAAATTAAAAACTAAAAAAAAAAAAAAAAAAAAAAAAAACCTTAAAAACTTACCCCAGCCCCTGTTTTCCACAGTCCACACTTGTTGCTTTTTTTCATGCTGTTTTCTCAGTTATTATCAGTCCTTTTCACACACTGAGACTGAGCTCTGGGGGCAGACAAGCAGGAGGGGATTCATTTACAGTCTTCCCAGTGCTCCAGGGCTAATTTTTAGCAAATGCCCTGGATGGACTTTTTGAAAAGATTCTTAGTATTTATCTTGTGACCTTGTATTATGAGTCCCAAGAGCACCAGCACCCAAATACCAGTGAGAAAGATATGCACTGATACCCGTGCAGTGTGTGCTGGCAGCCCTTATCTGTAGAATTGCAATAGCGCTATAGGTACATATTGACAGCCAATTGATCTAATTACTCGTTCACAAATTAACTAAGTGATAACAGAATGTATTATCTTCACTCTGACATGTTTTTGGAGGTCTTCAGGGAGACCTATTTGATCACTTCAAGGATGAGCTTGAAACAACAGAGCATCTTAGAGTAGTTTAAAAGGATCTGATTCATAACGCATGGCTCGTAAAGCATCTTCCTTCCCTTGGTATATTTTTTCTCAATCAATGTACATACTTCAATTAGCAAGTGGTGCAGCTTTGTTGTAATGAAAAATGTGAGCCTTTATATGGTTGAACTCAATAGTCAATGCTATAATCTACATTTCTTTTGAGATTTAACTAAAAGACACATTCATTGATGCAACCAAACGAGTGATCTTTACTTAGTAACACTTTCCTCTCCTTTATCTTTTGAGACTCTGGACACGCATCAATTCCTTCCTGGGCTCCTTACATCTGTCGGAGGCTCCTCCTCTGCGCTCACCTGGAACTCCACACACACCAGGGTCATAATTATATGTCATAATGATCTTCCATCTCTTCAGTATTTTGAGGACCAAGGCTACTGCCTGGCATATTTCTGCAGGTAAGGCACTGTGTCAGGGATTAGGAATGGAAGATGAAGAAGAGGGGAGTCTCTCCTTGAGGGATTCAGTTTAGTAGGAAATGCAGAAATGTGAACTAAAAATTGTAACTCAAGTGTTAAAGTCTATGACCAGGCTATCTCCAAAGTGTGATGAATACAGACTAGCGAGAAATCACTTCACGGTGGTGAAGAATTCACAAAGATCAGTTCTCCAGACTAGCCATTTGTAAGAGATATTGTAAGGGGTAACCCCAGGGATCATTCTGATACGCAGTTATTAAATCACAGAAAATATTATAGCAACTACAAATGCAGCTAATATCTTTATATTGCAATGTGTCCTTGCTGTTTGTATGATCATTTGCTGTCACTGGATGTAACAATAATTTAATTTGATTCAATATTTTCTAAGCACCGAATATATGTATGACAGTGTGCTAACTTCTGTGAAGAATAAGAGGCTGAGTAAATGTGTCCTCCTGAAGTGACTGTAAAAGGAGAATTTATTCTGAACTGGACCCTGCCTACATGCCAGGCACAGTACTAGGTGCTCTTCTTATGCCAGATTATTTAATTTTCATAAACAGCCCAGAAGGAAGGTATTATTGTTGCCATTTTAGAGATTAGAAAACTGAGGACCAGAGAGGTTGAGTAACTTGCTCAATGTCACACAGCTAAGAAGCAGCAGAGTCAGAGTTCAAAACCAGGTCCTTTTACTCCATGCCTTGCTTTTTTTCTATCTATATTGTCTCCAAAACTATCCAATTCAGGAAGAAGTACATATATAAATATCCCTGTTATGTGAAGAATATCCTAGATCAAGTATAAACAAAGAATAATGATATTAAAGGAGGAAAATCAATGTTAGGCTTCGTGGAGAAGGTTGCAAGGTATCTGCAAATATTTCTGACACGCTGAAGTGAGAATGAGACTATCTAACAGAAGAATATACAGCATCTAGCCTTCTAGTGAGTCTCATACAGAAATACAGATAACAATAACTATTCTGAATACCAGTTATGAATTTTAATGATAATACTAACAATCAACATTTCACTGAGTGATTACTATACATCAGGCAGGGCGAGAAGTTACATTATCTTATCGACTCGTCACTACAACTTATGAAGTGGATGTTATTGTGTCTCATTCAATATCCCAGAAAACTAAGGTACAGAATTTAAGTAACTTGCCCAAGTCTCACAGTTAAATAGGTTGCAGAGCTGACATTCAAAGCCCACACTCTTTGTGTTACGTGACCTACCATTCATAATTGGAAAGTGTTTAGCCAGGTGTCAGACCCACAATAAGTGCTCAGTAATAATTATGAAGGCTGCTATCACTTATCAGTCAGATTATTTCCAAGGGCACAAAAGTGCAGTTACCAAGAATGACTTCAAAGAAGTCTTCACGGTGCCCTTGCTGAAGGCTTAGTGTTCCAAGTGGTTGGAGGTATGTGTGAAAAGGCAAGTTGGGAGCACAAAGTGCACACATATCAAGGTCAGAAGGAGTCTGACCTTGATTTAAGAAGTGATCATGAAACATAAAGCTTTTGTAGTGGACCCGTAACAACCCAGCTTTTAAAATGCACATTTAAAATTCACATTTCGAAGTGAGAGATCATTGAGCTAGACTTGGAAAGTGATTGGATATGAGCTGCGAGGGGTAAAGAAAGAGTAAAAAGTAAGTTTTGAGGAATTGAGCTTAAGTGGGTGAGTAGGATTTGGTGGTAACATAAATAAAAATAGGGTAAAAAGGAATAAAAATGGGTTGGGGCTGGAGCTGAGTCAAAAATCATGGAAGCGTGTGAGGAGAGGAAAATATCAACCAGGTTTTGGGAAACTGATTTATAGGAGCCAGTGTGACATACACCTGACAGTGTCCAGCAGGCTCTTTGAAATTTGTGTGCCTGAGCCTAGCGCATCAGAGGAAAAGACAGGATTAATAAATAATGCAGATTTGGGAATGATCCAGAACTGTGTAATATGAGATCGGTTAATGTTTACTCAGTGTATCTAAAGCAGCTTCTGGTTACTAACACTTTGCATACATTGATTAATTGATGGCAGAATTTTCAGTGCCTGAAATTATGTATGCCATGTACAGTTATCTTTATTTTTATTACCTGTATTCTTCACTCCTTGATTGTGGGGAATTTGTTCAACTGGTTCACTACTGTATTCCTAGGTTTCCGAGTAATGCTTGGCATATAGAAGGCACTCAATGCATACTGCTCATAGGAATGAATGAGTGAATGAATGAATGATGAAGAAAGTGGGGTCTCAGTTTTTATATCCATGATGAAGAACTTGTTCTTTATTTCTAATAGGGCATTGACACTTCTAGGAAGATGAGGAGACCTATAAACTATCTGCTTAGAAAAAGGCACACACACTGCAATTTCTCACACAATTAGGAAGAATTCACAGATACCCTGAGGCCCATGGACTAGTCTCCATGGAACTTGGGATAAAAATCTATGGGTTCAGTCAGTGTTTTATCTCACTGCAAACCTTGAGAAGGACCTAAATTGAGGGTTTCCGCTATATATATATATATATATATTTTTTTTTTTTTTTTTTTTTTTGCGGTGCGCGGGCCTCTCACTGTTGTGGCCTCTCCCGTTGCGGAGAACAGGCTCCGGACGCACAGGCTCAGCGGCCATGGTTCACGGGCCCAGCCGCTCCGCGGCATGTGGGATCTTCCCGGACCGGGGCACGAACATATGTCCCCTGCATCGGCAGGCGGACTCTCAACCACTGCGCCACCAGGGAAGCCCTCTGCTATATTTCATACAGTTGATTTCAAAATATCTCAATAAAATATCTCATATATATATGTGTGATATAGTTAATTCTAATTTACACCCTGGAGAGGTTAGTGTTTGAAGCACGCAAATCAGGAGTCCAAATTCCAGAGATGGCTACTGCAAATCTTGACAATGTTTTTAGGAGTTCTAGAAATATTGTTTTCACTGATACGATAAATTGGTTTCAAAAAATGTAGTTGGATTGACACCATCAAATGCTGGTGAGAATGTGGAGCAACAGGGAATTTTCATTCATTGCTGGTGGGAATGCAAAACGGTACAGCCACTTTGGAAGACAGTCTGGCAGCTTCTTACAGAATTAAACATACTCCTTCCATATGATCCAGCAATCATGTTCCTTGGTATTTATCCAAAGGAACTGAAAATTTATGTGCACACAAAAACCTGCACACAGATGTTTGTAGCAACTTTATTCATAACTGCCAAAACTTGGAAGAAACGAAGATGTCCTTCAGTAGGTGAATGTATAAACATACTGTGGTACATCCACACAATGAAATGTTATCCAGTGCTGAAAATAAATGAGCTAAAAAGAAATAAAGCCATGAAAAGACATGGAAGACACTTTGGTTTTAAAATTAGAACAGTGGTCACTTTCAAGAAAAAAAATTAGTAGAAAGGTGGAGTGGAGATTTTTGGAATAAGGAATAATGAAAAAGTTATTGAATGCTAGTTTTATGCAAAATGCTATGCTAGGTTTTGTTGGGAAAACACAATATATAATGTAGACTTTCTGAATTTAAACGATGTTTGAGTTGGAGATTCCTTCAACAGCCTAAGAAGATATTATGGAAATACTGTCCAAGAATGATGAGGCTAAAAAACGTTATTAATTATTTATCTGGTTTTCAATTCATTCATTCCTTTCTTATTTATTTTACCATCCAGTTTATTCACCCTTCTTTTGGTAAAACAGTACCAAGTTCTCCTTTTAGGTAAGCACTCTTCCCCCATTTTCACTATCAGCTAATAGCTAACACCACTATCAGCTCTAGGGATGGGCCCAAATTAGGTTAAGACAATCGATATAATGTTCCAGTGACAATAACTGATTCATAAATGGGGTCGTGGCTCAATTCAGGTCAATGAAAATAAGGTTTAGGAACTGTGTTAGACTCCTAAGGAATTGTTTTCCTTTTTGCAGTTGGTAGGAGGATTTGGGGTCCTGAACTAAGCCCATCTGCTGCTACTTGACAATGAGCCTAGAATAACCAGGGGTCCTCAGCCTGGAAGGCATAGAAAAGAAGGAAACCAGGACTCAGGTGTGATATTTTAATTGCTGGATTAAGTCTCACCTGAAGCTTCACTTTGAGATAGTTTCTCAAAGTTTAGAATTATTTCTAAACTTTTCAGGTACATGAATTAATATATTCCCATTACTATTTTAACTGGTATGATATGAATTTTATAAACCTGCCTTTTAGAAAAGTCCTAACGGAGAATATTCTTTAGTAGCTTATAAAAAATGTAGAGATGAAAGTTCATGAATGCAAAGAACGGGCTAAATGTAGAAGGATTGAAACCAGAAACAAAGGCCCTTCAGAAGTACTCTATTTAGCTAGAGCTTGGGTTTTTAGATAATTCATTGTTCATTCCTCTGTGCTCTGGAAGCCTGAGCACACCTACACTTACACTCCAGTTGACACTGATGTCATCCAGCCCTGTATTAGAGCTCATTGTTCAAATGTTTCTTTTTTCTACTAGATTGTAAAGGGTAACTCCCCAGCCCTTGCTTAGTACTTGTCACATAGTAAATAGGCCTAGCATTACACTGACTTCTTGAGCAGGGAGGGATGTGGTGAGAGCATCATTTGGTAGATTACTTTGGCAGCAAGTGGGTTGAAAGACTGGGATGGGATAAGGAGGAATGGAGAGGGAAACCAATTAGGTATGCATTTCAGTATTCCAGGGGAGAATGCATAAGGGCTCAGAGAAATAAATCAGCAACATGTTAAGATCTAAATCTAGACAGCCACATGAATAAAATGGGCATAGCCACACAGACAAATGTTCATACAGTATTTTTTTACCCTGTTCTCTTTTATTCATATAAAGTTCTTAAAACTGTTGTCCATGGTAACGTTCAGTGGAAAGCTGACCAGCATTTGGAGGCATCAATCAGATCAAACATTGATGCAAGAGCCTGTTTCCTTTCTCTACTAAGTCAATTGTCCTAAATATAGACTGGACGGGTTTCCCAGAGCAATAGAATTGACTAGAACGGAATTCCAGTAAGGCAGTGTCCTTCCCATACACAAAACATAAGCAAGCGTGAAATTAAAAATAGTATAATCTGAAAAAGCTAAATGTTTAAAACATCCAAGTATTTTCCAACTTTTGTTGTATTTTAGAGGGTTGACTTTCCACTTTCTCTCACAGCAGCATGACGCTGAGTATAAAGAGAAATTTGCAATCTAAGGAAGCACTGGTCGTAAAGAAAACTTTAATGCATTTGAATGAGAGACACTGTCTTCTACGGACAAACTTTGGAAACAGGTCTGGCATTCATTTTCACAGCTGACTGAGAAAATTTTCTACAGATTCAATCTTAAAGGGCAACACACACCCCACCCCTTTCATAAAATGTTTCTTTCATTTTTCTAAAAAAGGTAATATTTCATCATTTAAAAATGTTTGGAAAACTAGGGCTTCCCTGGTGGCGCAGTGGTTGAGGGTCCGCCTGCCGATGCAGGGGACACGGGTTCGTGCCCCAGTCCGGGAAGATCCCACGTGCCGTGGAGCGGCTGGACCCGTGAGCCATGGCCGCTGAGCCTGCGCGTCTGGAGCCTGTGCTCTGCAACGGGAGAGGCCACAACAGTGAGAGGCCCGCGTACCGCAAAAAAAAAAAAAAAAATGTTTGGAAAACTAAGAGAAAGAAACAGAAAGTAGGATGGAATTACCCATGATTTAGTCTCTTAACATAACCAGCATCAATCCCCTTTGAAAGCTATTTC
The DNA here is from genome assembly GCF_937001465.1 of Orcinus orca. Lineage (NCBI taxonomy): Eukaryota > Metazoa > Chordata > Mammalia > Artiodactyla > Delphinidae > Orcinus > Orcinus orca. The sequence continues at coordinate 106,849,264 of NC_064562.1, read as the reverse complement.
AAATATTATACGAACACACTATGTAAATTTTTTCATCTTTTGGATTTTTGCTTAAATGCTACTTCCTTAGAGAAGTCTTCCTTGACCTCTAATTTGTAATTTTTTCTCTTCCCTGCCTCCTCTATTCTTTTCCATAGTGCACTGTTCATTGCTTTGTGATTGTGTATATTTTAATACCAGTATTGCACATGAGGTCAGGATCATAGTTGTGTCTTCAGTATCACATGCCCAACGTGAGACAAGGGCTTGGCATACAGCACACAATGAAGATAAATATTTGTTGAGATGTTTTCAGGCACTATGGTGCAGTAGTTTATAGCAGCATGTTTTGCAGCCAGACTTGGGCTTGAACCCTGCCGTGGAAGGCTGAATACTGTTTGTCACTTTACATAGTAAAGGACATGTAAAAGGAAAATGGAAATGGAAAGTAAAAGGAAATGTACAGGTATGACTAAATTAGGTATCATGAGATGGGATAATTATCCTGGATTATTCAGTGGGCCCAAATGGAAGCAATGGAGGCAGGAGGTGACATGATGATGGAAGAAGCCCAGATACACACACACACACACACACACACACACACACACACACACACACACACACACACATACATAGAGAGATTAAAAGACGCTATGCTACTGGCTTTGAAGTTGGAGAATAAAGCCGTGGGCCAAGGAACATAGGTGGCCTCTAGAATCTAGAAGGGACGAGGAAACAGATTCTCCCTAGAGCCTCCATAAGGAACAGCTCTGCCAACCCATCTTAGATGTCTGACCACCAGAACTATGTATAAGAGAATAAATTTGTGGTGCTTTTAGTCACTCTGTTTATGGTCATTTGATCCACCAGCTATGGGAAACTAACCTGCCCACTCTGTATAAGAAAAGTCTCAGGCGAGTTAATCATCATCACTTTCCCTGTCTGTAAAATGGAAAACAAAGCAGTACCTGCCTCACAGCATAGTTGAAATCTGCAGATACATACAAAACATGCGGAGCAGTGCATGGCATGTCCTATGGCTTCAACAAACATTAACTGTTGGTAAAGTATAAATGACCAAGCAAATGCAATAGACATTAATGATCCCTTTCTTATTCTTCAATTTGTAAATACAATCTATTGTTGATAACATTTCCCAAAATTACTTAGTTGACCAAAATCAGGTATGAGTGTGTGTCTTTCTTTGCATAACATTCTTCAATTTGACTGTCTGGCTAGCTTATCTGCTAGAAGGAGAGACAGCCCCCAGTCAAGTTTATTCTCTGGTTTACCTTTAGGTGCCAGTTATCTACATCTGCTCTCTCTCTTTCTTTCCCTCTTTGACTTGCCTATCAGTTGCCTTGTCCTCAGTTCTAAAGATCTGTCTAGTGCTTCAAGATCATGCCTTCATAATTGTTCCTGTCTTAGCTTGTGCTGCTATAACGAACTATCACAGACTGGGTGGATTAATCAACAGAAATTTATTTCTGACAGTTCTGGAGGTTGGGAAGTCCACGATCAAGGTGCAGAAAGACTGGGTGTCTGGTGAGAGCCTGCTTCCTGTAGATAGCCACCTTCTTGCTGTGGCTCACGTGGCCTGCTTTGGGTGCTTGCAGGAAGAGAGAGGGAGAGGTCCATGTCTCCTCCTCTTTCTACAAAGACATTAATCCCACTGCGAGGGTCCTACCTTCACAGTCTAATTTAAACCCAATTACCTCCCCAAAATGCCACCTCCAAATACCATTACAGTGGGTGCTAGGGCTTCAATATATGCATTTTGGGGACATAAGCAACAACGTTCAGCGTATAACAGCTTTCTTGACTCTGTACCAGCTCCAGGGGCTATTGATGCCCTGACCCCTGTATCCACCTCAGGTTACTAGGTTCTCATATTAGTATCTCAGTTTTCACTTGTATTTGGGCTCTGGCTGCCAGCCCAGTATAATAAAATCATAACAGGGAAGATCTTTTCAACATAATTGTAGTGAAACACAGAATTTAGAGGTTGTCTGGTGTTTGGGTTCTGGCTCTATAACTTCTTTTTATCCACAGGGAGAATGGCCATGTGCCCCACTTGACCTGGGACAGTCATCATTTTTAACCGTTGACCCAGAATAATTATTAATTAATGTCCCTTTTTTACTCTTGAAAGTGTCCTGATTTATACAATAAATTGTATGGTCACTCTGATTTGGACTTTTGATGAGTCAATACATCTGAGGGTTTATTCCTCATCTACAAAATGCAATGACACTATCCCTGTCATACGATGCTGGATAGATCATGTAACATGAGTAATGATCATGGCATACGGTAGATGCTCCCTCTGGGTTAGTTTCCTTCCTTTTCAGTAATGACTGAGCACCTTAAAACCAAGGCAAGAAGTGCAATCAGACTGCGGTCCATTGATTAATTAGATTTGGAAGAAAGTATTTAAAAGTAGTGTTTTGCTGGAGATGGAGACACAGGCTTAGTCAACTTGCCAGTGGCCTAAATCTAGGAAGGACCACCAAAGTCATAAGAAGCTCAGAAACAGAAAAGATATTACTCATCATCAAGTCCAATCTCCCCTCTCACATACTGAAACCTCCTTGCAGGACCGTCCGTTAATTATTAATATCAGTGGTTAACATTTGTAGAGTGCATACCATGTCTACAACATCATGCCAGCCATCTTACACTTATTACCTTGAATCATCTTTATAAGAACCCTAGAAGGTAGGTACTATGAACACCTCACTGTGAAGAAGAGATTTGCAAATTCATGTAGTCAAAATCCAGTCTCTTGCCTCCTAATAAACTTTTGGTGGTCACATGGAATTTTGGTGAAATAATTAAAAACCTAAAATTTGTATTTGCAGAGCGGAGCATTCAAAATGTCCTTAAAATTTCTAAATAATTTACAGGTATTTCTTCATCGTAAAGGTTACTTTATTTTTATGGACCTTATTCTGCCAATGTTAACTCTTATTTGTTAGTAGTTCCATTCTTAACCACCATGGAATGCTACAATATCTGGAGACACAGGGAGGCCCTCTGTAGTTCCTGCAGAGTGACAAAAATCACACATTAGAATTTTTTATTTTCCAAGAACAATCAACTGGTTTCAAGGTCTGGGAGTTTTGTTGTTTTTGTTGTTGTAACCAACGGTAAATTCATAATGCGATGACTGGACAGTTGACAGAGAAGCACTGAGGTGCAGTGGAAAGTGTGAGGGGTTTTGCAGACAGGAAAACTCCATTCTAGTTGATCTGAAATAGCGCATTATGTGCACTTGAACTAGTTATTTTGCTACTTTGTGACTTAATTACCCTTCTACAAAATGGAAGCTTGGCTAGACTGTCACTAACATCCTATCAAGTTTGACCAGACCCTCTGGTCAGACCAGATTCTCTGAAATATGGCCTAGATTCCATGCGAACTGTCACTTTGGCAACACAGGCTGGTGCTTAGAAAGAGCTCAGGGCATTCAGAAGGATTCAATTTGATATTTCACAGATGGAAACTAATTGAAATTCTGTAGGTAGATTAAGCGTAACAACGAAGGTTTACACAGACCTGTAGCAGACCCTTAGAACGGCTTTAATCTGTCGACAGCACGGCGCATGTTGCAGTGAGATCAGTAATCACCTGTTTTTCTTTGGGGAAGTCATCACTGAAAGCAGAGTTTTGTTGGGTCAAGGACACCAGGCTGCTTATTTTGGGATGGATCATGCTCAGGACTTTGAAAACTGGAAGCACTTTTCCAATTCTGCACTAATAGGTGTTTAACTTGATCCAGAGAGAAGCTATAGTCTCAGAAGGAAAGTGTGTTCATCAGCCAGATCTCACTGTGCCCTGCGATTCTGAAGACAGTGTCAGTTTCAGCCTCTTTGTCCCCATCTTCAGCGCACTCTTTTCTAAGCGTTTCTTCCCCAAAGTGTGAAGCGCACAAATGGTCTACCTTTTCTAGCTCCCTTTCATGGCTCTTCTCTCTTTTGTGGCATCTTATGGGAACTGTGTCCTGCTTACTTATGATTATGTATTTGAATTTATCCCTGCTTGTGTCTATTCCTGTCTGCTAAGTTCCAGTTCGATGACTTCTACCCCAAGCAGTCAACCTGAACCTGCTTGCTCTCTCAATGGTGAAAAATGACCAACTAGTTATCAAGATCAATCCTATTCTAATTATTTATTGATCACTTGTGTTGTGCTCTGACCCATGCTTGAAGTTGGGGTTTTCGAACGATGCAGTTACGTCCCTCCATTTGCTCCACTGAACTGGCAAGCTACTGGAGGAATAGACAGATAAACTATGCTTTATTTCAGTGAAACTGACTGGTTTTATAGAACAGAGCTTCTCAAACTGTCTATGGTGGAGGATCAATTCGTTTTTTGTTTCCCCAATCTGTGGTACACAGGTACATTTGTAAAATATAAAATAGTACTTACGGATGTTGTGACAATATCAAATTGCCACCATAGTTACTAAATGCTTACGCTCAACTTCTGTATTTTATCCTTGAAAATGGGCAACTATCAGTTTGCAGAACAGCCTTTACCCCGCAGACTACAATTTGGGTAACACTTAGTTAAAAAACGAAAATAAATGCTGTTGGAACACAGATGAGTATGCAGTTCATCCTGGCTGGGGCATGAGAGCAATCTCACAGAGTCACACTGGGACCCACTTTTTAGTTCTCTTCTTCCTCCACCTTTGTTTTTGGAAGGCCAACAAGTACCTCCCTCTTACAAGTCTAGTTTCCCTTTACTTCTATCAGATTTACTAGATCTGGTCACCTTCACCCTTCAAATCACACTTCTGCCTTTCATTTACAGCATTTTTCCCTTCTGCCCCTTATCCAATAAGGGCCTGTTCCTCAGCAGTGTGCTATCTTTACGCTCTACGTTGAGCCCCTCTCATGCTTCTTCAGAGCCTGTCTTCACTGGACAATAAAAGCTCACCACACAAAGGCAGACAGAGCTTTGAACACATCTTTCTTCTGTTATGCCCCTATAATGTCTCCTTTCTGCACTGCCCCCAAGGCCTCTGTGATCTAATTCCCATCTAATTTTCAGTTGTTTTCATCACAACTACCTAATCATGTTTGCAACCCTGCATCAAAGCTGAATTATTTACTGGTTTTCAATGGGTCCTAGAAGTATACATCTTCATGCCTTCAATCATGCTTTATTTCCCTTCCGCCTTAAAGTTCTCCCCACCCTTCACTATTCCCTAGTGGTCCCACCTGCCCCACCAGACCATCTCCACAAAAAAGAGCTATTCCTCAATGCCCACCTTGAATCCCATGCCTATCATGAAATCTCCAGAGATTGTACCACAGCTGGAATCATCACTCAATCTGCAGTTTCCTAATGTATTCCATTTTGCCTCTCTTCTGACACTTGAGACTGTCTGTCTCAAAACATGGTGATTTGTAGGCAATTATCCACCATCCATGCAAGTTCTCTCACGTCAGAATTGATTCCTTGTTCACTCTCTAGTAGGTACCTACCACTGTGCCTTGGTTTGCCACTGTGTCAATAATTTCCTTATTCATTTGCTTATATAGAATTTTCTGAACCTATTATGTGCTGGCCATACCTTCCCAGCCTTCCATAAACTCACAGTGCATCAGGACAAAGCAGATACAGGTAATCATCAAGCTGTTTGGTAAGTATAAAGAGAGTGTTTTGCACTGAACACAGCAGATGGAGAGAGGATGTCTAGCTCAGAATAAAAGTAAGAACAATGTCCAGGGAGTCATTCTTTAGGAGGTGCCAATAGAGATGAGAGTAAAAAAGATAAGCAAGGGCTTCCCTGGTGGCGCAGTGGTTGAGAGTCCGCCTGCCGATGCAGGGGATGCAGGTTTGTGCCCCGGTCTGGGAAGATCCCACATGCTGCGGAGCGGCTGGGCCGGTGAGCCATGGCCGCTGAGCCTGCGCGTCCGGAGCCTGTGCTCCGCAACGGGAGAGGCCACAACAGTGAGAGGCCCGCGTACTGCAAAAAAAAAAAAAAAAAAAAAATAAGCAAGCCCAAGAGAGGCATGCGGACAGCCTGGACAAAGGTTGTAAGGCAGGAAACCACCACATGGGGCACACAGGAGGTATAGACAGGCCAAATCGATAGAGAATAAAGTGTGAGAGAGAGGGATGGCTACTCAGGAAGGGGACACATATAATTCACAAGTGTCAAGAAGCAAAACACTTCTTGCAAACAAGATAGCTTGATAAGCAAACATAAACACTAACAATATTAAAAAGTAAATGAGGAATCATCTATAATGCTAATATTCAAAAGGCTGGTTTGACAGACAGGTACTTATACCTATCTGCTTTTTTTCCCTTTTGATTTTGCTCCTTGACACAATTTCGAGTGTCTAACTGTGGTTTCGTCTCTCAGATATCTTTGTATACTCACAGGCATCTGAGGGCTACTCGATGGGTATGGCTAAGAGTCATTTAACCAACCATTATTTCAAATAAAGCTGTCCAGCAACTGAACTGGATTGAATTAAGTCCCACCAAAATTCATGTCCTGGACTTGAGAATGTGATCTTATTTGGAAATAGGGTCTTTGCAGATGAGATTAGTTAAGATGAACTCATATTGGATGAGAATGGGCCCCAAATCTATCTGGTGTCCTTATATGGAGAAGATTTGAAGACAGACAGATGAACCCACAGAGTGAGAAAATGGCCAGGTGAAGATGGAAGCAGAAATTGGGGTGATCCAACAACCAGCAGAAGCTAGGAAGCAATGGGAACGCTCTCCCCTGGAGGCTTCAGAGAGACCACGATCTTGCTGGCATCTTGATTTCAGATTTAGACTGCGATCATACATTTTTATAGTTTTAGGCCACCCAGTTTGTGGTCATTTGTTCAGCAGCCCTAGGAAACTAATATAGCAACGTAAATAGATCAGGCGTATACACGCTTTTTTTTTGTTTTGTTTTTTTGCGGTACACGGGCCTCTCACTGTTGTGGCCTCTCCCGTTGCGGAGCACAGGCTCCGGACGCATAGGCTCAGCGGCCATGGCTCACGGGCCTAGCCACTCCACAGCATGTGGGATCTTCCCGGACCCGGGCACGAACCCGTGTCCCCTGCATCGGCAGGCGGACTCTCAACCACTGCGCCACCAGGCAAGCCCTGAGTTAGCTTTTATAATCAGAAAAATATGTTATTTTGTCAAAGCGTCTCCTTTTGAGTGAGGAACACTTCTTGAAGAGGCCACAGGTTCATCCTCTGACACTTAAGTGGTGGGTTAGAGCCAAGTCAGAGGCTTATGGCTAGACCTATAGGTGAAAAAGGTGCAGACTAAAGGCAGAGCGCAGAATGGAGCTTATAACAAACTTTGGTCTTTGCAGACAAATAAGCCAGATGGCATGTGAGGGTCTCTGTTCAGAAATAACAGGAATAAATCACAGAGGCCTTGGGAATCAGCCAGTGGGGCTTTTATTCTACTGTGAAGAAAGTCGCTGTGCAGCATGTGTCACGCTCTGAGATGGGCTGAGGCTTTGTGTCTGTGTTGCATTGTTTGGTTTCGTTTTAAGCTCAAGTAGGCCTTGAGGTACCAACTAGAATCTGCACAGGCTGAGCTCTAAGCTTCCCACCATGAATTTACTTGTAAGATGTGGTGCAGGGCATTTAGTTACTGAAACGGTGATATGCTTATTGATATCATGGGTGGGGTGTAAGGATGGCTTCCCTACAATCTCTCAGGGTTGTTGGAAGGGACAGAGAAATGTGAAGTGCTTTTCTCAGTATGTATTATACATCACAAATCCAAAGCAAACAACTAACCAAACAATCCTGTGTAAGAGAAAACTTGGCAATTTGTAAATACTACACTTAGGTGAGAACTGGAGCAAATATTAAACTGTTTTTGAGACTCTGATATCATCTGTAAAATGGAGATAATAATGGTCACTGCTTCACAGAGTGGTACAATGATTGAATGTGTCTATAAAATACTAAGCAGGGTGTCTAGCATAGGTTAGTGCTTATTGTTAGCCATTTTTATTATTATTACTGTTATCAACATCAATATTATACCCTTTACTCTCTATGAATTTGTCACTCTTCTCAGAGTGATTCATAGAAGTAGCTGGTACTTCCCTCAGATGTATTTATTCTCTGAACAAAAATAACTGCTTCAGAATAGCGCCCACTCTTTAGAAGATAGTTTTACTCATTTATGGTGATAAAAGTACAATGATGATTTAAAAATAGAGAGCCTTTGGTCATTTCAGGACCTTTCATAGAATAGTTTTGCATATGGAGCAAACAGATATTTTTACTGTTAGAGATAGAAATGATGAAAGAAATTAATGTTTCTGTGGAAATATCTTTAATCACAATTACTAAGCAAATGGCATTATGTATTAAAGCTGCAAGTGATCCTGCTAAGAATGTAGGTTGGCATCCTTATAATGGGGGTCTATCCCCAATGCATCACAGAGTGGTTAGAACCTGCAGGTCTCAGGATTAGAGTGGGACATGGAAGTCATCTGTAAGCTTAAAAGAGCTTTGCATGGAAAAACTCCAGGAATTAGCAACTCTCCACCTGTAATCATTAGTTGCCTTAAATATTTTCTGCAGTACAGGAAACAACATGCAAACAAAAACAATGAAATCCATTACTTACTCTGGTCCTTTGGTAACCAGTTTGTTTAGAAAACCTGCCTGTATTTTTTTATTGTCTGAACATAGAGTCACTGATGATTACAAAATCAAAACGAAAACAAAACTCTGTTCGTTAGCGTGCTTATTGCATGAATTGCTAGAGGCCTTGCTGGTTGGAGAAAATCAGTGGTCAGTTTATTAGAGAAAATTGCATGTGCCAAGCCCCATAGGCAAGAAGTGTAGATTCTCCTGCAGGATCACTAAATTCATTAAGATAGGGAGAGATTTAGCAAGTTGTAGCACACACGGATGAATTGTTACTGAGGCAACCACTTGCCAAAATGGCTTTCCAGATGAGGGAAACACTTTTCACTGGCTCATTTAGTTAGCTTAATACTTTAATAAAAAATTCATTTTAATTTTTCATTCGTTTTCCTTAATTGTGAAGACTAACAAATGCTGGCAAATAAATAGTTTCCCTTTATACCACTTTCCACCAAAACCAGGCTGTGGATGGCTAAAGATCAAAGTCATTCCTAAAGTGGCTTCTTCATAAATTGGTTGATAATTTGAATACTTTATCTTTGCTTTTTGAATAGACAAATGTTTACTAGCTATAATGCTATATCACAGTGACAGATAGCCTTGGTTTATACCAGTAGAAAAATGTCATTTTGGAAGAAGCCATTTGCAGTTGGCTATGAATCTATTCTATTTATAGTATTGAATATAAACACACAAATCTCACGGAGAGGAGAATGTCTTTCCAGTTGAATTCTCTATCAAACTGAGACATAGAATGTTAATTCTGCACCAGTGTTGATGAGCTCTGATTCTAAAAACATTCCTTTTAATGCATCACCAAATACTTAAGTTTGAGGTTAGTTGAAACTATTAGAATATTTTTCACCTTTTAGAATAAATGCTTTATTAAAATGCACATTTAAATGAGACACATCACTGAGACCTGATTACTTAAGTTGCTAAGTCCTCAGTAACAATAATTAAAGCTTCCATCTCATTACTAATAAAATGACAAACTGAATATTGTTTATGTACTACTAAAATTAAAATTTATTTTAGAAGAAAATCTTGAATGTTATTGAATCAAAAGTCAATGTAGATTGATAATTTACTTAAATCTATTTCATCTATTACATTTACTTCCAAAATAAAGAGAAAGTAGAAAAAGAAACAAATTCCTTTCTATCCTATATGAATTACATTCTGGGGCACTGCTATTAGTGGAATGAAGATCTGGTCTCAAATCTTACACTTATGACTTACAAATTATTTGACCTATGACTGATTTATTTACCTCAGCTTTCTTTTTTTTTTTATTAAATGCGGACACTAGTGCTACCTTATTAGTTTTCTGTGAGGTTAAAATTAGAAAACAAATGCCTTTTCCCTGCCTTTTCTAGGCAATGAGGAGGGGACTGGTTTCTGAAGGTTCACTCTGCTCCCAGGCCTGCACTGACTGACCTGATTACATCACACCCCTTCACACACCTTATAGAACTAGAATGAATTATAATTGCTCTTTTGTTTCTATTCATTTATGACTTGGGTAAACAGATAGGTATCCCAAATGCAAGGAGCTCTGAGTGTAAGCTCTATGAATGCAGTATTTTGCTTCCCTTTGGTCTTTGTTTTGGTGCATTATTTTTGCTCATTTTTGTATATTCCATGTTTTTGCTATAACTTTCAAATAGTAGGTGCTTAACAGACACTTGCTGAGTGAACAAACACACAAAATCCCTGTAGACCATATGTGATAAGGTTCTGAGGGAGGAATACTATCTAAAACTAATAATGGGGGTCAGATGAGAAAAGTAGAATATATCAGACTCGGAACCAGAAATTCAAGAGGTGCAACTGAGGCCACACTAGAATGACAGCACCTGAAGGAATCATGTGGCAGACAGATGCTCTAGGTGGCTCCCTCCGTGACTCCCACCTGGTGAAAGTCATGTCTTCATGTAATCCTCTCCCCTGAGTTTGGGCAGGACCCGTGAATTGATTCTAACCTAGGGAATATGGCAAAGGCAATGCAATGTGCATGCTTACATTATATAAGACTGCAATGTCTGTGTTGCTAGAGTCTCTCTTTCTCTTATTGGCTTTGAAGAAGCCAGCTGCCATGAACTGTACAGCCACAGGGAACTGAATGCTACCAACAACCATATGAGCAGTGAAACAGATTCTTCCCTCAACAAATCTACAGATGAGAACCCACTCCTAGCCGACAGCTCGATTCCTACCTTGTGAGACCCTAAGCATAGGACCCCTCTAAGCTGTGCCCAGACTCCCGACCCACAAAAACTGTGACATAATCAATGTGCATGGTTTCAGCCACCAAGTTTGTGTTACTTTGTTACACAAATAGAAAACTAATACTAAGCAATCAAGGTTAAGATATAGAAGCAAAGAAGAAACAAAACCGAAGGTTCAAAGATGTGCAGGTAGAGAAAAAAAAAAACATTCATATCAGATTTTTCTAAAGCCATAAAATATTCATGAAGTGATACCTTAAGATCAGCTCCAACTTGTCTCAAAGGGGCCAGACCTTGGGGCCATGGGCAACATTAATGCAATATTAGTTACAATTTTCTTGTGAACTACATAACACTATTCCACTTGAGAGTCACAGCCTTGTGCTCTTTGCCCCAAACAAATGTATTAAAATGTGTCTTGATCACAAGAGATGAGCAAAGACTAGTGCAAATCCTTTATCACTAATGACAAAAGCTATAATGTATGTGTCAATAGCATCACTTTGAGATCCAAAAATAACACATAGCTTGAATATCATAAGCAAGTAGCAGTATTTTCCCTAATGATATTGTGAATTGTTACATAAAAACCAGCAAAGGGAGCACAAGGATAGAAGTTTTTTCAAATACCCTGAGGAGTTTCCTTAATGAAGAGGAAGTGTTCCTGGACATGGCAGAAATCTTGTAACTAGATGGAGGTATCATATAAAGTAGAAAGAATTATTCCAGCTTAGGGAGTTCTAGCTCTGTGTGGGACACCATACCTAAGCCTGCTGCAAGTGAGCAAGACTGGGAATTCTGATCCTCCCAGTTCATGTGTGAACCACAGTCACCCTTGTAGTATAGTGACCTGTCATCCAGGGGTGTGCAGACTCCCAGTGCAACAGCTCTGGGAGGTCCTGCCCTACAAAGAGGTGGCAGAAATTTGTAGTTCTTGGTTGCTGGAAGTTCTCTGCTTTCAAACATCCTAGTCTCCTCTCTCCAGAAAGGACCAGAAGACAGGTTGCTTGGCAGCCTTGATCTTAGCTGCCACCACCTCAATCCAAAGTGGAAGAGATGAACACCACTCCCCTGCAGACACTTCTAAGCCTAAGCTGATTTTGTTAACTAGAGCTTAGTTTTGGAGTATTTGTATTTGAGGCATCCTGCAAAATACTTACGGGTGCTAAAACAAAATATTTGAAGACATAACGCCTAAAATCATAGGCGATCCATTATCAGTTTAGGCCATACAGTTGCCATGAGTTGTTTTCTGTTGATGTTATTTTTGCTTTTCGTCTTTCACTCAAGTGTCAGACAGCTTTGATGCACCTACTCCTTGCCAGGCACTGTTAGCCTTTGGGATACTGGGAGGGAGAAGCATATTGCAAACCCTTTATTCTCATGAAATAAGGATGCAGGGTTCACATGTTTACTGCAACAGATCCATTGGTTATTAAAAAAATTATCGTAAAAGTTGAAAAAAAAAGAAAGGAAATTAGTTCCTCATGGAAAAGGGAATGTAAAATTAGAACTAATTTTTTATAAGCACTAATAGCTAAAGTTCTGTTATTAAGTGAAACATAGACCTACAACAATTGCCATTTAAAATGCAATTATGAAAATGTAATTTCCCATTTCTTTTTATCTTTTATCTAAGTTTCTCTACATTATTTATTAATTAGTTCTTGCAGGGATCCCAAGAGATAAAGATGATATTACTAATATCCTGGTTGTACAGACTTTAGTAGCTTACCCTGAGTCAGTAAAGTTGAGCTTAAAATAGAGACAAAATGAACAAGGGAGATTAGGTATTTCATTGGATGCAAGAATTTTAGAATTGGAAGAGACCTAATCCAACCTTTACATTATATATAGAATAAGAGAAGGAGGATGAATGACTTGCTGTAAGGTCTCACAGCTCTCACCAACAGGTCCAATTTCTAAACCACCCCGCATTCTATTTACCATTCCTTCAGTTAGCCATTCCATACCAGTTATTCCCTAACTGTGCAGAACTGAGTACTGGGCAAGGTGCTGTGATTTTGTGAGCCAGAACCGTCCGTGGTTCTCGCTCATTAGGGCTCTTCAGTCTATTGGAGGGTGCAACAAAGGGTTAAAGATGTTGGAATAGACGTGCAGGGACCTACAGGAGCTAAAAAAGTTTAGATGTAATCCTGGTATTCTTCTCTAGAAATAAGCCTCAATATGCATGGAGAGGAAAGGTGTGGCCAAAGGACATTTACAGCAGGATGATATATACATAAGCTCTAAGGTGGGTCAGACACTCAAATGCCTGCAGGAGCTGAGAATTTCAAACAAAAGGGTGACTTGTGCGTGGTGTGAGTGCACATGCAACACTGTGTTGAGGGCTGTGGTTGCCAGAGGCTGAATGCCCCACTTAAAAAGGCACAGCCATACTCAGCCCTGCCTCAATATTCCCCTGTGTGTACATGAGCCCAGTGCTGCTAGAGCTTCTGATTTTTTTTTTTCCCAAAGATATCACGATATAGAGTTTGTGAAATTTCCTGAAGCTCTTAACTAGGCTGCTGGCCTCATAGGAGCAGAGCTAGAGTAAGTTGTCCATCCAATTAGCAAATACACAATATATGAAGAACATCTTTAAAATGAGTTGTGCTTAAATTCACTCCTTTCCCCTGGAGATATTTGCATAGGCTTGTTCACTGTGTTTTTCTGAATATCTGGTTGTTACTAGTGATGGCCTACACTGCTCAAAACCTTAACAACTGAGGAATTTCCAAATGCTGCATTTTTTATCCAGCCAAATGGCATGGTAATGGTATATGTGAACTTATGGCCTCCCTTTTATAGCAGTGCTGGAGTATCTAATTTACCTTCTGGGATTAATCTCTCCTTATTATAGGTGTTAAAGGAGCCCATTTCTACAAGTGGAGTGTTCAGCAGTTCTTGATGTCATGTACCATTTTAACAGGCTTAATGAAGGTCAGGCACAGTGCAAGGGCTTTATATACATTATTCCATTTATCCAAATGGTCACCCTATGGGATGGGTACTATTACTGTTCAAATTCATCTGAAAAACTGAGGCTCAAATAGGTTAAACAACTTTCAAAGTCACACGTCCATCAAGTAGTTGAGTGTAATTGGAACCTAGATAATAATGATTTTAAAGTCAATGTTTTTGCTATTGTATCTCCCTATGATGTAAACACAAGTGGTCAACTAGTGAAAAATTCAGTACGTACCACATACTTTCTCTATACAACAGCGAACAATCTAGATCACGATTTTCTTTTCAGTTTAGACTATAAAATCATATTTTCTTTTGAGTCTAGAGTAGAAATGTCTAGATTTTCTGATATCTTGTATGCAGAGGTCAACTCAATAGAAGGAAAGAGGCTGATTTTTCAGAACTTGGGGTAATTATTCTACTACAGTGGGTATCCCACCATTGTGGTAATATATACATATATACAAAGCAGATCTGGATAATAGAAAACTAACAGGAAAAAAAGCTTATAGTTTGAAATGGAAGTATCGAAGTTCAAAGTTGCAGGTCCTTTCGTTACAAATTAGTGATGGTGTTGGGGATGCATTGGGTTGGAGCAGGGTGAAGTCAATGGTATATGAGTATTGAGTCTTTCCTTCCAACCTTGCAGACAGACTAAGTTTCAATTACTTGCTCCATACCCTGCTAACTTTGTGAACTTTGGCAAATAATAACCGTTATAAGCTTATTTTCTTGACCTTGTAAAGATTGGTGAAAAGATTAAATGAAATAATATTTATCAAGTTCCTAGCAGAGTGTTTAGAACAGAGTAGATACCCATAAATACCACTTCTTCCCTTTGCTTTTCTCTTTATTGTTTCTCTGCTCATAGAAGACTTTCAAAGCCTGGGGAGTGCGGAGAATTCTCTTAGGGCTAACTAACCACAATGGGTCCAAAGATGCCCCCAGTTAGAAGGATAATGATGAATGTTTCCTAGTATTAGACACTGTGCCAAGTCCAATAATGAACTTGCATGTCCAGTAATAATTAACCTTCCTGGCAATCTTGTGAGAGAATTGCCATAATTTTAACCATTTCATAGACAATGAAGTTGAACTATGGAGAGATTACATGATTTGTCCCAGATTAACTTGTCTAATAAACTGTAGTGTTTGAAGATGAATTTGTTTCTGTGCTAAGAAGCCTAAACCTGAGCACAGCAGTAAAGAACAACAGTAGCTGGCCCTTAGCCTCAGTCAAGGTAACTACAGGCACCATCAATTCTTAAACTTGTGTCTTTACTTTTGACAGTGAAACATGAAATAATTTAGTATTTCTTCTCAGATGATATTTACTTTCTCCTTTGCTCCAATATTCTACCCCACAACATTTTGTTCTTTAATACAAAATTAATAAAATAATAATATTTAATTTAATATATATTAAATATATTAATATAATAGGATTATATGAGACTGTTCATTTAGAATATGCACAAATGTTTTTATTTAAATATAATTGCTCTTAAAATCAACACGGTGCTCCAAAATGTAGCAACATTTTGGGAATGAAAAACTGAATATACCAGTAACATGGATTATGTTAAGGCTTGCGCAGTATTTTTCTATGAAATAATTTTTTTCCTTCAAAGTATTCAGTAATCTCATAGCCAGCAGTTTAATTATTTCTATGCAAGTGTAATAACTTCCCGATAACCAAGAGCACTGTCTTGTGACAAAACTGGTTCCTACGTACTTTTTAATAAGGAAGGGTTCAGAGGGGTGATTTCTTGATATCCCTGAAGGCTTTTTAGAAGGGATCTTATCCAAGCAGTACATTTTCTAAACTGGTAAAGGGAGCAGTAAACTGCTCAGAAAGGCTAAAGCATCTCATTTTTTCCTTACGTTTTTGTTTTCTAGGAATAGTTCTCTGCAAGACCACAGGTGGTCATAAAAGCATCCAGACAACTCCACTCCTGCTCAAAATCCCAGAACTCTTAAGAAATATTAATATCTGCACTAAATTGCTGATAATACAAATAAGGAACAGAAATTCTATAGACTTGGAAATTCTGTGAAAACTCTTCTCTATAGTTTTAGCTCAGTTCTTCTCACATTCAGCTCTGACACTTCCATCTGTAATAATGACAACCAGTGTTCTGCTTGAGTGGATACCTAATCCTTCCAATAAGTGCCAGTCACTGAAAAATCTCTGTCCCATGAAGCAGAAACCTACTATTTTGCTGAATTTTACTGCTCGTTTTTCAGGAACAATGTGACCTGAAAATTTCATGCGGACCTCTCTACTGTATCAAATATACACAAAAACAGATCTGTTCCTTACGAGTTTTAAAAGTTAGATTTTTACATTGATTATAGACTGGAAAGAGATCTTTATGTTTTTGGCTGGTAATCCTATAGGCTGGAGAATTTAAGTAAGCTGTGATTCAGAATTAATTGTTTGCTTTAGAAAGAAAAAAAATTGTATTCAGCAAACACCCTAGGAGATTCTGATCTAGTGGCTACTTTATGCTGGGGCTTAAGAGGTTATGTTTTTTGTTTTAAATCTTCTCAGGAAAAAGTAGCAATATATATCGAGCATAGGTTAAAATATATGAATATATGTATTATATATATATTTTTTAGTCATTTATACCTATATATATTATGAATGTCTACACATTTTAAAAGATAATATACAAACTCTACCTACACTTTCTCCTAGAAATTCCTTATATACAAACATATCCTTTATTTTGACACATAAAATTCTTCATGTTCAGGACTGTTCAGTCATTACAGCTTTTTAAAAAATTATTTAAGAACGAGGGACAATTTAAATGTCCAACACTAGGGGATTTGACTAAATAAATTATTATCTAGCCAAACAATGGAATATTATGTAAGTATTAGAAAGCAAATGTTAGATTTATACAGTTGAAATTGATTAAAGAAAAACTATCCAAGATATATTGCTAGAATATGGTATATTGTAGTATAAACCAGAAAATTTAGCAAAATGATACAGAGAAGAAGGTGTTTACTTCTCATCTTAAATCCTTTTCTGTGAGCTAAATTTTATTCTTTTCAGTTTGTATTTACATGTATTACTTTTATAACTTAAATTCAAAATTCTAATGTCCTGGTGTTTGTTCTGTATTAGAACACTGTGGGCCTCATGTGATTCTGGTGTCCTAGGATAAAGTTTAATGACTAGAGTGCTGAGAGATCAAACCAACATTATTATTTAAAATTTTGCCCAGGGTGAAAAATATTTATCTTGTACTCAAAAATGATCACACCTCAGTTATCTTTTAAGTAGACTACATGCTCAAGGTTGCTTTATAATACCCCTTCTGTGAGAGTGAGATGAATATAAGAAAGTATACCATTTCACACCACGACCTAAAGATAGCACCTTATGGAGACCTGATGAAATAAGTGCAACTGATGAAATCAATGCAACTGTGTGATTTCCAACAAAAATAATAATAAAAAAATGAATGTGAAAAATTGACCTATGTTGTGAATCAGTAATGATATACTGACCCTGACAAAACTCAGTTCAGGAAGTTGACTGTAATAAATTGAAAATATCTGTCTTCTACGTTGGTAGATACTTTTTCTTTTGTTTTAGTAACTATTATATGTTAACTTTGTGATGAAAAGGCAGAGAGGTGACAGGGCCAACTCTCAGAACTCTGGAAGTTAGGAGCCTTGAGTGTCATCCTAAAAGGTGGAAGGATAAGCCTTGCACACACCACTTAACCTCTTGTGTTTCAGCTTTCCGATCCTTGGAGAGATGAGAATAACACTTGCCATCCACCCCCATAAAGGGGTTGAAAGGACTGAGGAAGTCTGTGGAAAGCACTTTGAACCTCTCAGAAGTAAGTTTTTACAGAAGTACAAAGCCTTACATCAAAGGACACGCTCTTACCTTTCTGAGACATCAGGGAACGGTTCCTGGATAGGATAATGTATAGGCCTAACACTGAGTGTCCTTTTCATTAAAATAATTGCCATGGGAATTTCTTTTCTTTTTTATGTGGACATTGTTCACATGCAGCCTTGACAAAACCCGACGTCCCTTCTCAGATCACTGTGAGGGGTCTCTGAGGCTCATTTTTGGCTCATTCAGCTGTGTTGTTCAGCCGACAGGTATAAAGTATGTTACCCCCTACCTCTCTCTTTAGGCATTGCTAGAAAGCAATCTTCTGGGGCAAAAAAACCACAGTAGAATACATTCCAGGATGTTATTTATGCTATGGCTGCATTTGAGGCAGGACAGAACTAATTCACTCACACCAATTGTTCATGCAGACTTTTTCTAGAATCATAGCTCTTTCTCCAGCTATCCATCCTGCATTATTGAGTAGCACGTGTGCACTAAGTCCTATAGAGGAATGTTATATCAGTCCTAGAAAAGGAATTTGCCTGCTAAATAGTGCTGAAATCGCATAGCAATTTAAATCTTTCTTCAAATCAACACCTTGAGCAGAAGTTTGCAGTACTGGTCCCACATTAAAATCACCTGGATGATTTTAACAAGATGAGTTAAATTAGAATCTCTGAGGCTGCTGATGCCTCTGCGGAGAGATGTTTGAAAAGTGGTGAATATATGTTGTAAACGTAAATGATTGGATGGATGAATAAATAGTTTTCCAGGTATTTACTGAGTAAGACCCCTGATCTAGAGGGTCAAACATGGCTATGATATCAGTACCATTGAAACTGTAAAGTGCTGGCTCTGTTCTGTGCAACTCCATCGATCACCACTGCATTTCTCAAGGCTCTTCTGAGTGACTCAAGGATTGCTTATAAGAGCATCAACTAGAGTGGTGGCTTGTTAAAAATGCATATTCCCAGGCCCAACCGCTGACCTACAGACTCAGAACCTCATAGCAGGGAGATAGGGTAGGGTTAGGCATTTAAAATCATTTTCTCAAGTGATTAATTCTTATGTATTAAGTTTTAAAACAATGTCTAAAACCCTCTCTGGACCTTTCCTTACCTATCTATCATTTTTTGACCTTTCTCAGTGTAAGGCCAAATGGCCCGAGGCAGGGGAACACAATCAGATTCACAGGTTGCATCAGACCGAAATTCTCCGGACCACCCAGTTCCAGAAACTGCCCTGGAGACATTCCGGACCACCCAGTTCCAGGAACTGACCTGGGGACTTTGAACCCAGCCCAGCCTTCCCGCCTTTCGAGGGGCGGGACTAACGGTCCCCCAGGATACCCGAAAAGACCACCAAATTAGGAATACCCTGCGCCCTCCCAGATTCACCACACCCCTTTCCCTTCTTTCCCTATAAAATCTTGCCCAACCCTCGCCCGGGTGTGACTTCTCTGGCCCCTTTCTCCTGGACCAGTGAACCTCGCCCGGGAGCGCTCCCTAAAAAGCTCACTTGAAGCTTTCCTCTGTTTCGCGGTGCCGTTTGTTAAGATACGACCTTACACTCAGGACCCAGATCCTCTGCTAAGCGTTTAGGGCACATTACCTCTTTTAATCTTTACAAATGATAGCAATTCTCACTCACAGAAGAGAAAAGGCCAAGAGGAGAGAAATGACTTGCTCAAAATTACATATTTAGGGCTTCTCTGGTGGCGCAGTGGTTGAGAGTCCGCCTGCCGATGCAGGGGACACAGGTTCGTGCCCCAGTCCGGGAAGATCCCACATGCCGCGGAGCGGCTGGGTCCGTGAGCCATGGCCGCTGAGCCTGCGCGTTCGGAGCCTGTGCTCCGCAACGGGAAAGGCCACAACAGTGAGAGGCCCGCGTACCGCAAAAAAAAAAAAAAATTACATATTTAGAAAAGGGTAAAACCAGTAACCAAACTGATGTTTATCTTTCTCAAAAACTCTTTTAACACTTTACTCCTTGACACTTACTTTATTCCCTCCAGTCATCAGGTCCTGGCCTCTCCTTATCCCATTGCTCTATATTTTAATATGGCCCCTGGAATGCTAAGCACTCTTATACTTACCAAATGATCACCTTCACTTGCTCCTGGACTCATCAACAAAGGAACCACTATTTTCAGTGATCTTTTCCTGAAGGTTCTAGGCCTTCTTACTTCAGGGGAAGCTGACCCCTCAACTTTGCTCATCACATCTCACTGAGACCAAATCGGTGTTGGATAAGCTCTTCTAATACTGCCCTGTCTGCTGCATCACATCCTCCTGCCTGCCTCTCTCCATCTTTCCCACAACTCTAGAGGGAGAGGCAGCTTTTGCTGTTACCCCACCCCTTCTCACTTCCTGAGCACTCTCACGCCCAAACTCGGGCCCCACCCTGGACTCTCCCTCTTCACTAGCTCTAATCTCACCTTTGTTTAAATATGTTTAAATTCCACCATTTCCAAGTACTAAAATTATCTGAGTTTGAAGGGTTCTCTTTCTGTTTTCTCAAACAATCTCTCCTGTTTCTCTCCTCTATTTTCTCATTACCACTTTCCTCCTTAACCCTATTCTCCCCTTGATGCACCTCTCTTCATTTATCAAAATGCATCTTCAGGCCAAATTCATTTGTCAATGTTCAGTACCTCCTCAGCATCTGCTCACGTGACACTTAACCTTCTTAAACTCTCCCTGCCCTTAGCCCAGCCTTTGTAGTTTTGTTTTGAGTTCTCTTGTTCTTTGCCTCTACTTAAACAAGACTCAAAACTTCTTTGAACCTCAGAATTTTTACCTCTAAAACAGAAGAAATAATATTGAGCTCAAGATGTCATTACAGAGGCACAAGGAAGTGAAATGTCTACTTTATTTATTGACATTCAGCAAACATTTATTAAGCATCTACTATATGTATAGCACTAGATTAAACACTGGGGTGTAAAGATGAAATTGACATGGTCACTGATGTTAAGGAACTTCAAAGTGATTTGAAGATCTTGACAATTAATTATAGTGCTTCATTCATTTACTTATTTATTCAATTAATTTTTTTTTTTTTTTGCGGTACGCGGACCTCTCACTGTTGTGGCCTTTCCCGTTGCGGCGCACAGGCTCCGGACGCGCAGGCTCAGCGGCCATGGCTCACGGGCCCAGCCGCTCCGCGGCATGTGGGATCTTCCCAGACCGGGGCACGAACCCATGGCCCCTGCATCGGCAGGCGGACTCTCAACCACTGTGCCACCAGGGAAGCCCAAACCACTAAGTTTTTAATTTGAGCACTTGGGCTGAGAGTGTGTCCTCAACCAAGGACTGGGAGAAAGAAGAGGTTTGTGGGTGGAAAGCAGGAGTTCCATTTTAGGATCTCAGGGCTAGGATTTTTTTTTTTTAATTCATTCAATTTTTTTCTCCCCATTTGATTTGCAAGCTCAGCAAGAGCAGGTGTTCCCTTCAATTATCCCAGTGTGCTCCCCAGACCAACAGTATCAACTTAACCTGGACTTGTTAGAAATGCAAAATTTCGGGCCCCATCCCAGACCAAGTGAATTAGAAACCCTAGGGGAGGGGTCCAGTGATCTGTGTTTTAACAAGGTTTCCTCCTGATTCTGATGCATGCAAGTTTGAGAACACTGGTCTAAAACACTTTAGATATAGTCATCAGAAAGAGCTGAACAGAAAATAGTTTGGGGTGACTGTTCAAACTAGCACATTTCTGACTTTTTTTTTTCCTTGCCTCTCGTCAAATCTCCTTTTATTGGTCAGCCTTTCTTAGCTGCTTTAATTTGTTTGTCCACAGAATCAAATGTTTTCCTACTTTTTAAAATTATATAGCAATAGTAACAACAGAACTTTCCAAAAATAATTCTACCGTTTCAAAACACTTTCTCATCTGGCATTTAATTTTAGCTTCAGAGGAGCTATGAAACAGTAGAGATGAAATTTCACATCATTAGATGATTTATTGACTATCACACGATAAGGTTAGGCAGATCTGAGACAAAAATTCATTGTTGGTGAATATGGGAATAAGCCTCAATTTCAAGTTTTCCTCGTAATATTCTGGTACTATCTAGAACATCATGGATGTGCGATAAATATTCATTGACTGAATGAATAATTCCTCAAACAGATTCTGTAGGTTGCAAGAAAATGCAGACAAACCTTAGCAAGAAAAAAAAAAAAGGAGAAAATGAGAGAGACAGAGCCAGAGCCAGACATACACACACACACACACACACAGAGAAATATAACAGAATAATATATAATCCTGTTCTTTTCTTTAATCGGAGACCCATTAATCAGCTCATCACATCTGGCAACACTATCCAGACCCAATATCCAGCAACATGGGAATTTGGGGGGAGACATAAATTATAATCTGAAGTTGACTAATCAGTTTCTTCCTTAGCTCTTTAAGAGTATAACTAATATAGAATTCTATAATTTTTGATGCTTTACTCTTCTCATACTTAACAGTTAATTGTGCATTTGAAAGTGTTTCTATGTTCTTGTATTTTGACCTCTGTTTTGAATTACCTGAGCAATGCAAAAAATTGGCAACATCTCTGTCATGCTGAGATTGCTTCTTGCCAATGTCACCTGTCTCTTTATTTTAAACCTGAAATGCATTCCTTCTCCTACTGCGTTTAGTCCATTAGGCAGAAGAGGATAATGAAACATTCCCTATTTGCATAAACCTATAGAATTTTCAATGGGCTTTCAAACTACATTATCTGACTTGGCTTAGTTTAGAATAACCTAGACACAACTGTTTGGTTTTAAAACCTACGAGGGAGCATTATTTCATTCATAGTTACATTCATTCAGTACATTCATTCAGTAATTTACTGAAAATTAATGATGCTGATAATTATACCACTAATAATAGCAAGCATTTTTTGAGCGCCTACAATGTTCCAGCCACTTGGCTATGTTTTAACATGGATGGTAACATTTCTCCACCCCATGAGAAGTACTGTTGTCCTTACTTTACAGGGGATCAAACTATAGTCCAAAGAGTATAAATAACCTCCCAAATCACACTCATAGTTACTAGTTGAGATTTGAGCCCAGAAATTTCAGACTTTAAAACCTGTGGTATTAACCCCTTTTCCACTCTCACTCCCTTAACACAATTACCAACACACCTTTGAAGCCTGTATTCAGAGTTAATGGTTCAGGCAATGAAAGGACTCATTTAGTTCATATGGTCAAAGGCAACAGGTCTACTCGAATTAAATATTTGCTTTGTTAAGCCACATGGGCATAAATACACCTGGTTGAAAAGTGAAAAATTCCTTCAATTTCCTGGTTCGAAGGTTAATCACAACCATGCCACAGTTCTTCCATAAAGGTTGTTGGCAATCTCAGATGTTCACACCATTTAATCCCATCTCTTATCTTTGTTTTTCACCACACTCCCCTCCCCCCATGTCATTTTCTGCCTCTTGTTACTGGTTCAGATGTTGGAACTCTTGTAATTTCAAAAACACGTGTTCAGCTCCTATTACATAGCAGGTCCATTTCGAGCATGAGAAATATAGAGATCAACGAAAGCAGTCTCTTCCCTAAAGGGTCTTACAGTCAGGTGGGGAAGGGAGTCATGTAAATAAATAAGGCATTTTGTTCTTTTTACATTTTAACCTCAGCTCTTTGCAACTTGTCTTATCTGTCACCCTGGGTGTCAGCTGCCCTGGTTCTTTCTGGCAAAAAAAAAAAAAAAAAGTCTCCTGCTTCTACTTCTAGTTAATGGACCACCATCCTGATGACTGGACATTTGGCAGAGTGCTCGAAGAAAGACAAACCTGTGTGTGTGCGCGTGTGCATGTGTGCAAGCTATGTGGAACAGAAATCCTTATTTCCTATCACACCTCAGTACAAGCAACCAGTTTAAAGCTTACAAAGCAGAAAAAAAGACTTATGGTAACTACATATAATTTAAGTCAAGAAGATGGGATGGCCACACATTTAAATCTGAGATTTTGACCTTGCCTCCAAAAAGGCAAGGATCCTGTATGAATCCTATTTCCCTCTAAGGATTCTCTTGCTTTAAGAAGCTATGCCTAACTGTGCTTTCTTAGAAGGTCTATTTGAAATATTCTGGGGTTTCAAAGTATCGCTGAATTATAACAAAAAGCCCCTATCCTAAAACTATGAGATCAAGATTATATTTTTACTTTTTTGGACAATCTGGAGAGGCAAGGTCTTCTCTAGAGGATCACATATAGCTATTGATAAAGTAGATATTGTGGACTGCCTTATGCTATAATACATTGATTTAAGCCAGACATTTTCATTATTACCAGCCTAATGTTCTTTAGTACTTTAAACGGCATGTACAATATTCAATTTCTGAGAAAAGGCAAACCATTAGATGTGAGGATTGAACTTCACTATCTTCTAGCTGTCACACACGCTTCTGATGTCCACGGTAGATAGAGCTTCTCTACAACGGTATATTATTTTGTAGAATCCAGAAATGGTCTAAGAATCCTTCTCTACA
Source organism: Orcinus orca (assembly GCF_937001465.1). NCBI lineage: Eukaryota > Metazoa > Chordata > Mammalia > Artiodactyla > Delphinidae > Orcinus > Orcinus orca. The sequence goes on along the minus strand of NC_064562.1, from coordinate 106,825,057 downwards.
CAGTGCTTCAAGCATTCACTGATGATGGATATGAGTGGGCCCATGACATTGGATCTATTTGCCAATACCACTGATTCGCAGTGCTTCAAGCATTCACTGATGATGGATATGAGTGGGCCCATGACATTGGATCTATTTGCCAATACCACTGTAAATCAAACTCTTTCATCTACTGAGGACAAGACTGGTTCTCAGAATGGTACTGTGACTTACCCAAGGTCAAGCAGGTCAGCAGTCAAGTTGCCACTACTGCCAAGATGACTTGCTGCCTCTACCCATTAGCCCAACTGCTTGGTACGGAAATCGTGTGAGGCAAGGGGATGAGTTTTGATTGAATTCTCAGCTGCTTTCTCATCAACATTAACACCAACAGGTTTTCACTGGCAGAGCTCCTTCCCACTCCCACAGTGATTCTAGAATTTAACTGCCAACTGCACTTCCCTGTGTTTAAAATTGTCTGCTCCTATTCATATATTTTTTTTTGCAGGGGCTATTCTTTCTGTTTCCATATAAGACTTGATTATAATATCAAACACTAAAGAAACTGAAATATGATCCATTGCTGAGAGAAAAGGGCAAGATTTTTCAAAAAGGATTTGTTCAAGATGATGTTTAACATGGCTCTGCTTACACATCACATAGATAATTAGAATGGTTTCATCAGTGTCGTTTCTGAGCCAGATTAGAGTATACATCAAGAAGAAATCCCTTGTGTTAAAGTCACCACCTTCCACTGAACCAATTACACTCCTTTGTCATGAACATCACTAAGAATCCTAGATTTAGGGCTTCGCTGGTGGCGCAGTGGTTGAGAGTCCGCCTGCCGATGCAGGGGACACGGGTGCGTGCCCCGGTCCGGAAAGATCCCACATGCCGCGGAGCGGCTGGGCCCGTAATAAGCCATGGCCGCTGAGCCTGTGCGTCTGGAGCCTGTGCGCCAAAACGGGAGAGGCCACAACAGTGAGAGGCCCCCGTACCGGGAAAAAAAAAAAAAAAAAAGAATCCTAGATTTAACACAGCATCTTCACACAGCTTGAAGGTTATTCATCGACCTTAGCATTATCCCCATCTGACTTGTCTTACTGGTTTTTATTCTTTGTAGTCTCACCCCATCCTCCCAGTTACTACATCCAGAAACCCAAGAATTACGTTCAACCCCTTCCATTCTCTCACCTTCACATCCGATGCATGAGCAAGTCCTATTGGCTTCACGTTCACAATATACGCTATCTCCATCCTCCTCTCCTGGTCACCACTCCTTCCCCACCCTGGTTAATACTACTATCCCCTCTCACCTCAACTAAAACAATAAACTACAGAATGGCAGCCCTGCTTCTTCTCTTCTTCCCCTGCTCCAATCTATATTCCATACAACGGTCAGGGAGATTTTCCTACTACCAGAACCACATAATGTCACTCCAAGGCTTGAAACCTGCAAATGGAAATCATCGCAGCCAGAATAAATCCTAACTCCTTTACATGGCCTACAAATTTCTGGACCCTGCATACTTCCTAAGGCTTATCTCATAACCTTCTTCTCACTCACTGTGCTCTTGGCATACAGGTCCATTCAATTTATCAAACTCACTGTGCTCTTTCCCATCTCATTGTCTTCCCACAAACAGTTCCTCTTTCTGGAAAATGTGATTCCCTGTTCTTCACAAGGCTGGATTCTTCTTCTCTTTCAGGTCTTGATTTTAACATCATCTTATCACGACACCCCCCAAAGCAGATGTTGTCAGTACTCTGCTCATCTTACCCTGCGTCTCCCTTTTATCTTCACAAACATGAACTCCCAGTGTGCTTTCACTCCCAACTGCTGGCATCTGTGTCTCTTTGTCAGAGGATGAACTTCAGGCTTCCCAAATGGCTTTGACTGTACTTGGAGAGCTGGAAGTGCCTATTGATTTATATTCCTCTCCACCTTGGAGCACAGCCTTAACCAATGCCTGATGGGTGAGGAATATAAATGCTCGATTTGTGATGGGTCCAACTCTGAAGCTGAACTACAACTCCCTTACAGCTCTCCTGCAGAACTGAGCCAAAGTTGCCCTCTGAGAGTCTTTGCTTGATATTGCATGCCTTCCTTTTATGGACCTATTCCCAGTTCCCAGCCACATTTCCCTGGGAGCACCTTCTCATATATTACATTGACACAAAATCTCACCTGAGGATCTGCTTCAGGGAAAGCAAGCAAGACTACCCCAACTTTTATCCAATTATTCTCCATCAATGCACCTCACTTCCTTTCATTTTCTTTCTAGCATGTGTCAAAAGCTGTTCTCATAGATTGAGTCACTTGTTCACTTGTTTATTATCTTTATCTCCCATGGACTGTGAACAGATCGAGGGCAGAACTGTAACTTCCGCTTTAACTAGTATATCCCCAGCACCTAGCACAGTGTTTGGTCCATAGTAGTTGCATAATTAATATTTGTTTAATGAATAATAAATAACAAACCATTTTCCAATGCTGCTCTTCAACCAGGATGAATTACCTGTCTCTTCTCTGGTTTCCATGGCATCCATCAAGTAGCTTCTGATTAGGCTCCAGGTTTTCATGGAGCTTGACTAAAGGGCAGCATGTCTTGGTCATGCTGACACGAGTACTCTGTCTATGTGACAATTCTAGTTGTTATAACATATCATTATCCTTTAGGAGTTTACTATGTGCCAGGTAGTCAGGTAGAGACACAACATCTTATTAAATGCTAACAAACACCTTAGCAAGGAAAGTACATTATCTATATTTGTCAGGAGAGAAAATTAAATTTCATAACTAAAGAATGTGCACAAGGTCACCCGGCTCATCAGTGGTGAAGGCTCTCTTAAAACTCAAGTCTGACTCCGAAACACATTCCCTTAACTTATCATGCTGCCTCTGTCCTACGTGGGGTTTGCTTAGCGTCAGTCATCCTCTTGGGGATTAATCAAGTGAAAAGAGTAAGCCTTCAAAATAGATATTTTGGGCTTTAAAATAGATGCCAAAGCCTAGAATGCCATGACTTATTCCAGCAACTTCTCAGCTCCTGCTGGCCTTGATGTTTAAAATGCCACCACCACTTCTGCCCTTGGCAGAGCCGGTAATCTAGCACAGGCTTGTCTGATCCACAAATTATAGCCCACTTTCTGCTAAAGATAAGGGATACTAAAGGTAAGGAAACGTCTTTGCTTTCTATGCCCCAAGAAAAATGTTAAAGACTCTGAGGTTAGAGAGGAAGAGTATGGGTGGACGGGTGTTTTAGAAGAGCTGCTGTGATACCCACAACCATTTCACAGAATAAATTTTGGTCTTATGGTCTAAGGAGACAACAATCTGGAAGGCTTGAAAAGCCAAGGGAATGATTTAGGAAAAGCACTGAATTATTAATGTATTCGACTACTTCTATGTATCCAACATATACGTATAGGAAATAGGCTCTTAATATGAGAAAGACACAGCAAAATAGGAACCAGAAAGAGTCCTTCCAACACCAGTGTGGGAATAGAGATGGATAGCATGTGGTGAAGAACATAATGTAGAACTTAATGTTTATGTTCAGTGGGCTTAGTGCTGAATTTGAATGCTGGCTTTATGTCTTACTTATTAGCCATGTTTCTTAATCTCTCTGTGCCTGAGTTTCTTCATGTATAAAATGAGGATAAAAATACTACACCCACCTCAGAGTTGTCCTGAAGATTAAATGAGTTATTATTTGCAAATTTCTTTGAATAATGCCTGACACATAATGAACACCAATATAAGTTTGTTCAATAAATAAAGCAAAGAGATCAGAGCTAGAATAAAATAGACACAAGATATTACAGGCGTACAGAAGGGAATACTTAATTCAGCCTAGAGTGAAGCTACAAAGACCACAAAAGGATCACAGAGATGTAAGATTTGAGGTGAGTCTTTAGAGATGATTTAGAATTCACCAATGAAACAAATGAAGGAAAGATAAGGGGTTGGGGGAGCGGTGGGGACAGGCAGAGGAACAACACAGGCCAAGTCTGGCAGATGAGAAGCTGCTTGTATATATACCTGAGTGTGTTTGAGCAGGTAGTAAGAAAAGAGGCGTGGTGAGATATAATTGTATTGGTTAAGAGGAGTCAGGCCATCAAGGGCTTTATAGGATAAAAAGGGAGTTCTGACTTTACATCACTGATGAAGTACTTTTAGAGAATGTTAAGCAAGAATTTAGTGATCAGATTTGCAATCTACAAAGATCACTCTGACCACAGTGTGGAGGATGGATTTTGTTGAGTGGAGCTGGGAACATGGAAACCACCTACTGGCCTGCAGGAGTCAGACAGGCAAGAGTGGCAAGGGCCAAAAATAATAAACTATTATGGGAAAGGAGATTTCTGGTAGATGATAGCAAAAGACAAACCAATTTTGCTTGCAATGGTCAAGTTTGTAGTAGGTTTTTTTGAGTGAAAATATTGACCTCTGAGGCAAAGAGATAGAAGCACAATCAAAAATAACCTTCACAATCAGAAATCAATGCTCCAAATAAAAAGCCAACAGTCTTCACCCATTTGATGAGTGGAAGGGCAGTTAAATACATGCCATTTTTTTCTGCCTTTTGCACACACGGAATAAGCCATCAATTTTTATGCTGCTTGGAACATGGAAAAAACAATTATATATTTGTAAGGGCTAAGAAACTGTGTAAAACGTCTATAAATAAGATAATTATTGGTGAATTAATTCAATAAGACCATAGTAATAATTGTTAGAATTTCTTGACCACTTGCTCATTTCCATTATATTAGCAAATTGCATATATTATCTCAGTTAGTCCTCTCAGTAATCCAATGAGATAGGTTTGTTTTTTTTTTTTTTTTTTTTTGTGGTACTCGGGGCTCTCACTGTTGTGGCCTCTCCCGTTGCGGAGCACAGGCTCCAGACGCGCAGGCTCAGCGGTCATGGCTCACGGGCCTAGTTGCTCCGCGGCATGTGGGATCTTCCCGGACCAGGGCACGAACCCGTGTCCCCTATATCGGCAGGCGGATTCCCAACCACTGCGCCACCAGGGAAGCCCGGTGTTTTTTTTTTTTTTTACATCTTAATTGGAGTATAATTGCTTTACAATGGTGTGTTAGTTTCTGCTTTATAACAAACTTAATCAGTTATACATATACATATGTTCCCATATCTCTCCCCTCTTTCGTCTCCCTCCCTCCCACTCTCCCTATTCCACCCTTCCAGGCGGTCACAAAGCACCGAGCTGATCTCCCTGTGCTATGCGGCTGCTTCCCACTAGCTAGCTACCTTACATTTGGTAGTGTATATATGTCCATGCCTCTCTCTCTCTTTGTCACAGCTTACCCTTCCCCCTCCCCATATCCTCAAGTCCATTCTCTAGTAGGTCTGTGTCTTTATGAGATAGGTACTATTAGTAGCCTTTCACAGATGAGAATAGAGGTTTAAAGAGATTTAAATACTTGTTTAAAGTCACAGGGACAACAGGTGGCAGAGAAGAGAACTCACATCTTTTCGAAGGTTAGGGATTTCATACTGATTACATGTGTGGGGTCAGCTCTTCTCATATATGTATTTGAATTTAGGCCTTCTTTTTAGGGAAATAAACATACAACTTCACAATGTGTGCCATGAACAGGAAAGACATTATTTTTCCTATTTCGGTCTGTTTTTGTACACATTATTCCTCGGTTTTCATATAATGTTTTTTTCATTGAGGTTCAGCATCTGACTTACACTAACAAATTATTACTTAAAAACAGAATGCCAAGCAAACAAAAAAAATGAAAAAAAAAAAAAACATTGAGGGTAACCCAGAATGACCATCTGATAACAGTTTCTTGTTAATAGAAAGAGATATAATACAGTCATGACAGGATAATGTGAGTCAGCCATGATGGAATTCAAATCCCAGCTCTACAGTTTACTACTGGAGAGATATTCAGCAAGTCACATAGCCTCTCTAAGCCTCAATTTCCTTATCTGTAAAATGGTGGCTACTATAATGCAGTCTATGAGATTAAAAGAGATGATACAGGCAAAGTACCTAGTTCAGCTAGATATTATAAATAGGATAACACAGTGATGATGAAAATAATGAATATTGGCTCAAGTTTGGTTATTTTTTTCCCAGATATAACAAACTCAAAAATTTTGTATTATTGGATTTGCCTAGGTGAATAATATTCATAGTGGCTGTTTCCCAATGTTTTCTTGTGTAATTTTAATTGAATTTGTTTTTCATTGAGTGCATTAAGCTGCCTTTTAATTCTCTCATCAGGATAATGTCATAGCCCTATCTTTGACTAATCTCAGGCCCCGAATGGAAAAGGTGAATTTTTAAAAACTCTTCTAGAGTTATTTTTATACCATCTATCCTGTGTACAACATAACAATCCTGCAGCTAAATTTTACAACACATTTTAAAAGGTCGCTTTTAATGATTTGGGCTTTTCATGTATCAATCTTTCTACATTTACATTTTCTGGAACATCAAAAGCAGAGTTTTCTTTAACTGAGTAAATATTCCAGTCTCAGTGTGTATTTTGAAATGACTATTTGCATAATAATATTTTTAGATGAAAACAGAGCCTCTGGCTACACATAAACAGGTTTTACAGATCTTTTAATTGGACCAACTGAAACACAGAGACCTTTAACATCAAACAGTGCTCTCAATGTTTATGAATATTTGTATAGAGATGCCATTTCCCATTCTAATCTTTTATTACTTTAATACAAATACTACTATATTTTCTTTCACTAATTAGCCATTAATGCTCCGCAAAATTAACTTGGAAGACATAGATCACTGACAGTTCTAAATTAATAAGCTTGACTTTGTCATGAGGGATGCAGGGGAGAACAGAAAGTTATAGACATATGTTGACCTCTGCTTCCTTTAAGGAGAAGAGTGTATCTTGTACACGTGGTCTTTGAGTCTGTGAGATACCTGAACTAAGGAGCAATTCACTCACCAATACTTTCTGAATACCATTTTTTTTTTTTTTTTTTTTTTACCGGTACGCGGGCCTCTCACTGTTGTGGCCTCTCCCGTTGCGGAGCACAGGCTCCGGACGCGCAGGCTCAGCGGCCATGGCTCACGGGCCCAGCCGCTGCGCGGCATGTGGGATCTTCCCGGACCGAGGCACGAACCCGTGTCCCCTGCACCGGCAGGCGGACTCTCAACCACTGTGCCACCAGGGAAGCCCTGAATACCAATTTTATGGCAGGCAGTGTTTTAGGTATGCGGTGGGGATCGGAAGGCAGGAAATCAGAGAATACACAAGATACAGTAGCCCCTGCCTGGAGGGATTTACAGTCTGGTTGGGGAGTTTGAATAGGAAACAGGTGATTAAAGTCCAGTTTGGGTGCCCTGGGAGGACAACCAAGAATCACCTAGTCTAGCCTTGAGATTGGTAGTCAGGGAGAGCTTCCTGGGCAAAAGTCATGGCTAGAGCTAAGATGTGAAAACTGAGGAAGGTAGACGGGAATTGGGGAAGGGGGAGATGAGGTGTGCCTACCCGGCAGGAGAAATGGTATCTGCAAATGCCCAAGTACTGGCATATTTCGTCTTGATTAGTAACTTACAAGTACTTCACTATGGCTGGAAAGTAGAGTTCACGAGATGGGGTATCAAAAGGTTAAACCAGAACAATGAGCAGGGAACTTATACACCTTGTTTAAGAGCCTGGCCGTGGTTTTATAGAGAGGGGTGGTAGAGTCATAACTTGGCTATAGTGAAGAAGGAGGACTAGAAAGCTGCTAAGAAGAAGATGGAGAAACATCTTAGAAGGTTGCCTTAATGACCTAAGTGAAACATGATTTTCTAGTGATAGAAGAAACAGAAAAGATGTATTGGATCAAAAGATAATTGGTATGTCTAATAGAAATGGTTTGGTGATTGATTAGGTATCACAAGTTAGGGGACTGCCTCTGTCTGAACAAATCCAGTGAATCCCTTTATTACATTTTCACTGTGACTCCTTCACTCCCATTCTTTTTTAGAGTGGCCTGGGTGAATACTGCCATGATTCACATAAACTAAATTAGAAACTTTCAAGCAGGAAAGAGAAAATAGATGGCTCAAAAGTTCGAGGAGGAAAATAGATGGAAGCTGCATGGCAAGAATTGGGACTCTGGGGTTCAAGAGCTCAAATTAAGCACCACCTGCAACAGCTGCATGACTCTCAGAACTGTCCTTGGTTTTGCATGTGACCTAAAAAGAAACAGTTTGGCAAGACAACCTAAATTGAATGCACCTCTGTTCTGCCCTGTTACTCTTCTGTTTTTGAGCAAAGCTTGTTTGAGTTTATCATGTTGAGCATCTGCCTCACCCAATAATTAAATCAGGTGTTGATGTGGAATGTGGGTGGCAGCTTTTCATACTCTAGTTAAACAGTTTAGCCACCAAGGAATATCATAGGCTCAAAGATGTTTCAAGCTCTGAGTGAGCTTAAACATTATCTAGGGCAGTGGTTCTCAATTTTTTCTTTTAATCTTTTAAAATTAAAGTAGCACTTACATGGAAATCCAAAATGCCAAATATGAAAAGGATGAAAGTGCTTTGGTTGAGAAGGCATGAGGGTCCAGCCAATGGGCCCTCACTCCCATCTCCCAAGAAATAGCAATTCAGCAGAACTCACAAGTGTTGCTGATGTGCACACCTGTATTCATAGACCTGAAAGGTGGCTTTTTGCTGAGGAGACGATAGCCAATTAAAAGTGTTCAGATGACAGAGCACCTAGAAACCATGCCACTGACAGTACAACAGTTTAAAATATTCACAAATTTAATTATGTCAAGTGGATCAATGTCAATTCCATTGTAAAAAGCAAGACTACTGCACATGAAATAATTACCCGTATGCACAAAGAGATCCGAAGACATTAAAATATGACCTGCCACTCTTTATTGGTTCCTCCATTAATAGATATTTGCTCATTCAATTTATCATCTTCCACAGCTATTCAGCATACATCAATAATTTAAGTATAGATTATAGAAGGAAACTTAAAATTGAAAAAGCTCTATCCACATTTTTTTTCCCTGAAAAATGGGAAATGCCTGCATTATTCAATTTAGGGTAGAGAAAAGCAGGTTGGTTCAGCTTGAAATACTGATAGTTCCCAAGAAGATGGTTTGGGAACCAATGTTTTAATCTAGTCATCTGATTTTAATATACGAAAGCTGAGGCATATAGGACCTTCTATGAGGTCATTAACCTAACGTTTACTTATTTATTTATTTTTTCTGCAACGGTGTCAGGCAGGTCATGGTCAGACACTAATGACCTGGTCTTTAGTCTAGAATCTCTAGTCTGGAAGATTCATGGCATAGCCTTTCATTCTTGTTTTTCGAGATCAGGTGAATCTGAGACATTTGATGAGCTCCTATTCTGCTCTTGTGTTTCCAGGTAGAACGGAGAAAATCAGATACAAAAGAATTGCTTTCTATTTCTAAATATTGAGCTTGCCATCTAGACAAATCAAAAGCTGTTGGTAGTCAGTCAAAAACACTGATTCATACTTCGAGACACAGAATCTTAGAGGATGTGTCATTACTCATGTAACTTGTGTTCATGCGCTCTTAACATGCGTTATTTATGATTTTCAGGGTACCGGTGCTTATAAATAGTTCTTGGAAGCAACTACACTAACATTTTCTGAAGGACTGATGGAGCCAAAAGGAGATACCTCAAGGGGGGCTTTTTGTCTTTGATCACAGGGGTAAGGAGAGGAGGTATAAACGTGAAAGTGGTCTTGGCCTCATAATCACTGCACGGTGCTTTCAAGCACTATCTCTGGAAGCCTAGGGTCAACGGGAGAAATAAAATCTTTCCATAAATAAATCAGCAGGTTGCTAAAAGGCTCACAATGAAAGAAAACAAGACAGACACTATTGGTGAAAACAGGAAAGGAAAAGAATTATCAAGTACTTTGGCAGTAATTTATCAAGAATGGGAAAGCAAATCATTTAGCAATCAAAAAAGCTCTTAAGATAGGGCAAGACAGAGAGGTAAAACAATTAGAAGCACTCACTTCATCAGCACCCCATACATTTTCCTTATTTTACTATTTTTTAAAGAGCCATCATCTCCTAGAGACTGTAGAATATGAAGAATGCCAGTTCTTAGTCAAACAGCATTATTAAATTACTAGCAATTTACCTTGAGAAGGTTATCATATAGTGGTCAGGCACATAGTCTCAAAGGCAGACTCCTAGGTTCCATTCCCAACTAGATATTTTTTGACATTTTTCTTAACCTCTCTGTGCCTTCGTTTCATCATCTATAATTCAGGATAAGAGTAATACTGCATAGGTTGTTGGAAGAGCAAATGGGTTATTACATGAAAAGCACTGAGAATAGTATCTGACATATTATAAATACTATATTAGAGTTGGCTTTTATTATTTATTCATATGTAAAAATAACACTAAATTTATGATAATAACTAGTGTTTTTTGAGTGCTCTCTGAGTCAGATAGCATTCTGTATGCAAGTATATCATTGGATCCTCATGGCAACCTATTAGATAGAAGTATAATTATCCCCATATTCCAGATCAAGAAATTCAGCAACTAAACCCAAGCTGGAAGTGCTTTACCATTTCTTGAACATGAATTTTGTATTCCCTTTTCTAATAATTCCAAACATTTCCTTCATCTCGTAGAACAATTATAGAAATGAATATATTTTGTATATTTAAAAAAAGAGCTAAACCAAGGAAAGAAGAATTAAGGCATGCTATTCTTATTTAATTCAGCTCAACAATTCATACCTCCATAAGCCATGACACTGCTCTCATTTTATTTCACTTTAATGTCATTATTTTACTAGGCGACTTGTACATGTAAATATTTTATACAGTCTTCTTTTTTGCCATTAGGATGAGGAAGCATATATATGCTAATGGAATTCTAAGGTCCTCTGATTTTTCCTTTAGGGCCAATTATCAATTATCTACAGCACAGTTATTGTAAGACTAAGCAAGTTTCACTTCCATATTTTCTTAACAGTATCACCTTTTTTAGATGAAGCATTTTAGTGGCAATAGCTTTATGAATAACATGGCTAGATAACAGTGTCTCATCGCATTGTGTCATTGCCAAGGACAATACAGGAAGATTCTGTTGCTCTGTTGACAATACAGTTGCCACTATTTATTCTTACTTTTAATTATTACTAATAGTACATCAAAAGTTGAAAAAGACAATTGAATAAACATTTCCCTTATTGATTTGACCTCTCCTAAGAGTACATGATCCCTTTGACTTCATTCCATGTAATCTAAGTGTCTGCCTCACTACATCCCAAGTGCCTGCCTAATCAGTCCATTTATAGACCCTTTCTACTGTGGATTGTTACTAATGGAAAGCATGTTGGGTGGAAGCAACATGATGCAATGGAGAGATTACGTATCTTCTATGGGAGAGAATTCAGCAGTATTCCTTCCTTCCTTCCTGTATTACCTATCTGTACTACCTGTATTACCTATAGGGTATTACTTCCTTCCTGTATTAACCTATCTCTGTGAAAGCCATTTCCATCCAACCAGTCACTCAAGCCAGGAATCTGAGAGTCATCTTTTGACAGTGACACTGAAAAGGGGTGCCTAGTGGCATCAGCAAACTCTTTGTATCCTGTGATTTGGATAATTGACATTTTCTCAATCTTACGTAGAATTCTTTTCTAACAGGTTTAAGACAAACAATGTAACATCTATTTCTATCCAAATTGTAGGGCAACTAAGCTCCACCTTTACTGAAAAGCTAAGGCTGCTACAGTTCTACCAACTTTTTCTCTTACTACACCCAAACCCCCATGGAGATTTGATTACTGTTTCTGTATTCTACAGCTGTATCTTGTGCTTACTTCTACTGTTGAAATTCCCACACTGTATGTATGTATGTGTGCATATATGTATGTGTATGTGCATGTGTGTGTATGTGTTTCCGTTAGACTGGAGCTCTCCACAGGCAAGGTCTTATTTATATCTGAATTTCAAGTGCATAGTACAGTTCCTGGTACATGGTAGGACAGGAGGTGCTTAGAGTAAACAATTGATGGGTAACCTTGGAGAAATCACCTAACTTCTCTCTGCTTAAATTTACTCGTCATTTAAAAAAAAACAACACATAATAATGTATGCCCCATAATACATATGTTCTTGTAAAAATCAAACTACTTGTAAAAACTTTCTATATGCTATAAAGGACCATGCCAGTGTGTGAGAGATTAATATACTGTAGATCTAATTAAGGAGGAACAAGGAAGGAAAACTACCCTGGAAAACGCTCCAAGATGTGTACTTCTGGGAAACCATGTCTCAGTTAACAGTCAACAATTTGAGGAAAAGTTTAGGAATCTAATGATAAGAAGAAGAAACTTTATTTCTCTCTTTGGGATATGACATTTAACAAATTAATTTAGAATCATTAAAGACCAACAGAGCTAAGATGAAATTGAGAACACTTGTACTAATCACTTCCAGCTTTAATGTAGAATGCTATGTATCTAAAAGGTTACTACAATGGAAAAATTCAATTACTAGAGATTCCTAATGGGCTTTTTACTTAAAATAGCACAGAACTATAATGTCTTCAATTCTAATGAAAATCATTATATTTCCTCAAATACTGTGAATGATTTGGGAAATACATACAGTCTCTCTAAGCACAATTTCCCAGCATCTGAAGAACTCTGGAGCCCAAAGTCCAAATATTCAAACATCTTGGCATGAGTTTTAAATTTGTTGACCCCAGCAAGTTCACTCAGCTATGGTTTCTGTTCTTAGATGTCCCATTTCTGTTTGATTTCTAGAAAAGGTGGAGAAGATCTCATTTCACATTCACTATGAAGACTGTTAATTTGATTTTTTCCTTCTTTTTTTTTTTTTTTTTGCAGTACGCGGGCCTCTCACTGTTGTGGCCTCTCCCGCTGCGGAGCACAGGCTCCGGACGTGCAGGCTCAGCGGCCATGGCTCACAGGCCTAGCTTCTCCGCAGCATGTGGGATCTTCCCCGACCGGGGCACGAACCCCTGTCCCCTGCACCGGCAGGCGGACTCTCAACCACTGCGCCACCAGGGAAGCCCGATTTTTTCCTTCTTTTAACAAGTGATTTTTTTAGGAACTTTTGAAAAATTAAATGTGATAATCTAGGTCCACAGAATGCCAAAATTTAAAAGAACTTGATCACCACGTCCCATTGTACCCAACCTTAGGACAATTCATAAAAGAAAACTAGCCTAGGCCATGCCATTAATATTCAGAGTATGTTGGTCTAGGATGCAGCCCAGGATTTTGTATGCTTAAGAGGCACACCCTGCAGACTCATGGATCAGCATTTGGATCTATGGATTTCTAATTTATATATGACAACATCCGAGATCCTGAGAGGAAAATGCTTTCCCCAGACTCCCCAGATTCTCACAGTTGGCTTATGGCAGATCCGTGATCATAATCCAAGTCTTCTGACGTTCAATCCCGTGCTCCTTATCTTATGAGATACTGCATCCTAGACAGTCATACTCCTGGGCATCCATATTCAACATACACTTTTCTGAGACCTTATTAAATCCCATTGGCCACATTAGATCACAGTGATAAACAAATGTGTAAAACAAATGATAAAACAAATGTATAAAATGTATAAAACAAATGTTTATCACAGTGTTAAATCTGAACTCACAGAATTCAGCCTAGTGAAACAGAATGAACAAATGGGCCCTCATATCCTACAAGTATTCATACTTAGAGTTATGAAAGTTGGTAAAATAACTCCCATATATTTATGATCTTAGTGTAGGCCAGGTCCCAATGAAACACAGGAATTCACACAATCCTCCCAACAATCCTATGAGTGGTCACGGCTGTTATTCTCATTTAAAGATGAGAGGGGGCTTCCCTGGTGGCGCAGTGGTTGAGAGTCTGCCTGCCGATGCAGGGGACACGGGTTCGTGTCCCGGTCCGGGAAGATCCCACATGCCGTGGAGCAGCTGGGCTCGTGAGCCATGGCCACTGAGCCTGCGCGTCCGGAGTCTGTGCTCCACAACGAGAGAGGCCACAACAGTGAGAGGCCCGCGTACCGCAAAAAAAAAAAAAGATGAGAGGGGCTCCGTCCGAGCAGGTAACTCTAGTACAACTTGACAATACATGCCTGGGACAGGATTCAAACTCTATTCTCTCTGATATTTCCACAATCCACCTTGTCTCCTTCTCCCTCCTATTGTAAAACAAACACCAAAAAAAAAAACAAACAAAAAAAACAGATAATTCACAGCAGGGCATTTTTCATGAACTTTGTAGAAAGCCAAGTGCTTAAGCCTCCTCTTAATGCACAAGGGAGCAGCATGAGTTGATGACTATTGCCCTCCTGCATCATTTGTGAATGGTGTCACTACGCTTAACCCAACTGGTACAGCACAGTACTCCACAAAAGTAGTAATCACTGTGAACAGCGCACAGCCACCCTCCACCATGGTCCTCAGGAAGCCGAAGAGGTGTTAGCACAACTTCCTCCTACCTGTCCCTGTGCTTTCTGGAGACTAGCAGTGAGGAAAGGGTGAGGAGAACACAAGGCCGCGATATCTTATTGTGCCAGGGAAGAATTCTGTCCAAGTTGGAATTATAAAACAGAATGAATACGTCATTTACAAGTGTACATATATTGGTAGGTCTTCATCCTAACCCAACAATCCTGTGAGTGAAAAATATTTTTTCCCATCCAGGGAAAGTAAAAGATGTTTTGGTTTCTTCTCCAAATGTTATCTCAGCTAGGAATAAATCAGATCTGAAAGAAACCTGAAAGCAGCACAGAATGGGTGAGGAGCTGAGCTTGCTCTGGGTAATGGTGAGACCTTGAGTTTGGTGGCCTTGGGGAAGGCTCTGGGGGAAGCAGCTTCTCTCAACCCTCTGCTCCCCTTTCAACACCTGCTCTGGAAGGTTTCACGGTCTGGAGCCACATGGACCTGAATCTCAGTCCTTAACAGCCGTAGGCAACTGCCTAAACCTGTACCATAGGGTTATTATAAGCATTAAATAAAATGTAAAGATCTTGGTATGCATTTACTCCTGAAAATCAGTAGTATTTCTTTCATTATCATGTTATAATTATTAAGTATCTGAAATCAACAATCAATGAAATATGGTCTATGAAAATACTTCTTTTATATTAATATATGAATTGAGATTTTAAATATAAAATGTGCCAGTGATTTTATAAAAAAAAATTAACAGTCTTTCATAAGCAAATGTGGTTTATTGCATAAATCCACAGTACCTTGGGTAGGGAAAGAAATATATTTAAACACAAATAAATATCAAATAAACCACACGGTAGGAACTATGGGTCTCTCATGCCTTTACTGAGTATCAGGCACAGCTGTCCTGATTTTACGCATGTGAACAGTGAGGCACAGGGGGGATACATTAACTTGCCCAAATTTTTCAACTAGCAGGTGCCAGACTCATGCTTTGAATGCAAGCAGCCATACTTGAGGGTCCGCACTCATGGTCACTCTATTGCACCACTGTTCTAAACAGCAATTCTATCCATTTCACTGGATTTCCTTAAAATATTGCTGGCCTCTGGCTAAGTGGAAAAAACCTCAGGCAGTATGAAAAGGGAAACAAAATTAAGAATTCTTTTTTCAAAATTGAGTTCAGCTCAGTGGAAGAGTTCAATATCGACGCTGAATTACTATCAATAAAAGTGACTCATTCTAATCAATTATTTCATTCAAATAGAGTGATTAATATCCACAGAACTCTTTCACTGTGGAATCACTGAGTACCTGTCACTGCAGTATATGCCATTTTAATCCTCTCACTCTCATGAAGCAGGTAATTTTTTTTTCTCATTTCACAAACGAGGAAAGCAAGGGCAGATAGAGTTTATCACTTACCCAGAATCATTCAGCCAATAAGTGATGGATCTGGGATTTTGGTCCAGTTTGGCCTAAGTCCGCTCTCAGAGTGTAGTGCCAAGAAATGAATAGAATCACCACGGCTTGCTCTGACCAAAGAAAAGTAGGGCAGGACTATAATTTCTGTATCCTGGACAGTATATTTTTATTTAAGATCATATTTTCTGAGAGTAAAATCACATTCTTCACTCAAAAGGAACCTACTCATCAGTAAAAATTAATGTCATTTTCATGAGCTGAGGACCCTTCACTTTGTATTTTTTAGGACCCTATGGTCCTAAACGGTCTACGGATTTTTAGTAACTGGGTGTAAATCCCACATTGCTTATTAGCTTTGTGACTGTGAGCAAGTTAAGATTCTTGTGAGGACTGATGGAGGTAAATTTTTCTCACACACAAGAAAAATCATTGAGTGTGTATTCCACAGTAACCATAACATAAATCTTACTTATTATTTCATATATCTCTGTGAAATTTCATCATTCTAAATTCAGCATTCCTCTTCTCCCACTCCATCCCCTTGTGGATTTTTTTTCTTTCTGACTTTTCCATCCCTGGCATTGTTTTTCACTTCCCTCTATAATTTCTATGTAAGAAATAACATGTAACACCCTGACTTTTCATTAATGAGAGCATCAGAGTTTCTGGGAGGTGTTTATTTGATGAGGTTGTATATAAATTTTAGATCTAGGAATCAGAGAGAAATAAAATTTTCTGCCTAAAAGAGGAGAAAAGAGCTGGATATCTGGGGACAAAATTGGTGAAAATCTAGGAGTGAGGATAGACCAAGAAAAAAAAAAATTCCCTCAGGGACAAGGGGCTGAAGCAGACTTGGCAGAGAAGAAAGTTTTAGTGAAGTTTTCACAAGTTGTATCCCGGGTACTGTATGGTGTGTATTAGAAATTCTCCCTCCTCTCAAAAATTTTCACTGGAGCCAGCACTGATCCCTGATATTTTTGTGATAGTGGATCATTTTTGAGGACATGATGAGTTTCACATGTGGGTCAGTGAGGCACGGTGCAGCCCACAAGGACGTAATGGCCTGAGATCCACAGAGCCAGGAGAGCAAAAGTCAGTAGGAATCCACAGGTATCATTCTGAAGCCTAGGGCCTCAACCCCAGCCGTTGCTCAAAGGCCACGAAAGCACCTGGGTTGCATACAGATTTGGTGAAAATATTAGCTATGGCCTCATCTGAGTCATGCTTCATATAAGTTGAATTGCATCCCATTGCCCACCAATATGTTAAAGTACTAACATAATTATGAATGTGACCCTATTTAAAAATAGAATCTTTGCTATGATTAAGTTAAGATGAGGTCTTTCGGGTGGACACTGATCCAACATAACTGACGTCCTTATAAGAAGAGAACATTCGAGCACAGAGATAGACATGTAGAGGGAAAATGATGTGAAGACACAGGGAGAACACCAACTACAAGGCAAGGAATGCCCAAGGCTACCTGAGGCTGGGAAAGAGGCAAGAAACAGATCCTCCCTCAGAGCCTCAGAGGTAAATAAACTCCTTAACACCTTAATTTCAGACATCTAACTTCCAGAACCGTGAGACAATAAATTCCTGTTGTTTAAGGCACCCAGTGTGTGGTACTTGGTATGAAAGATTTAGAAAACTAATACAATGCCTGAGCGAAGATAGTGCCCACTGGGAATCTTAATTACAGCTGATAATCACTCGAATTATCCCTTTTTGTGTATAGTTGCTAAATTTCTTATTGAGTAATCTAATTGCAATATTCTTTGTATCCATATGCTTAAAAAATAGCTAACTTTGATTAAATGCTTACTGACCAAAGGTATTTATATATGTGGGTCATTTAATCCTCACATCAACCACATGAGCCAGGTGTTATTACTATCCCCGTTTTACAGATGAGAAAACTGAGAGATAAGAATATTAAGCAATTTGCCTAAGGTCACAGTGCTAGGTAGTAGCACAGCTGGGGTTGTACCTGGGCAGACAGATATCACAGTGTGTATACACACATACTATAGGATGCTGCCTTAGCAGGAGTTAAATCAACTCCTTCATTGCATTTCCCTCAACTTTAATTCAATGGCCTTTCAACAAAAAGTTATGGGATGTTAAGATTTCCTTTTTTAAATAAAACCATGCTGGCTGCTAGTGATCAAAATTTTCCTCCTTCCTTCTTCTTTCTTTTCCTTCTCTCTCTCTCTCTCTCTCTCATTTTCTTCCCCTCCCTCCCTCCCTTCCTTCCTTCCTTCTTCACTTCTTTCCTTCCTCTTTAAATGCTCAATGTAAAAAAAACAAGAAATGAATGATCATTTACACAATAAAAAATTTAGTTATATAGCAACGACATATTTTGATGTGTTCATTTTACTTATCAAATACTCTTGGTCAGAAAAAGATATTAGATGCTAAATTTATAATTATGAACAAGTTTCAGCTACCATACTTAACAATATTACAGTTTAGTTATAGTAAAGTTTGCTAACTCTAAGGAGAGCTGGGAAGCACAACGGAGCACCTAACAGAGTCTTGCCTGGATAAATGTTTCCTAACCTTACTATTAGAGTAAGCACACAAATATACTCATGCCTTTTAAGTCAGATCCTGTATCACTGGATCCTGAATTAATAATAGGACACACAGTGTATTGGGTCTGAAGCTCTTCAACTTGACCTTGGACACAGTGCATTTTATCTATTTTATTTTATTTTATTTTATATGTAGTGAATACTGCTAGTTTTCCTATTCAATATCCATCCTCCTTTCTTCCTTTCTAATGGAAGCCTGATTTTGTTCGGGATGACAGTGGTCCAGCTATAGACCAGACTCCCTTACAACTAGAAATGGATTTATGGCATAGTTTTGACCAAAGAGATCTGCTAGGGACTTCTGGTATGTTTATTTATTAATTAATTCATTTATTTATTTTAATATTGGTGCTACCCTTTCCTCCTTCAATATTTCTTCTCCCTCCTGTTTGTAACATGAACATGAGGTTGAATTTGGAGCAACGATGTTGAGACCATGAGTGATAAATGTGGATGATAAAAACCATATGCTAAGTTTGGTGGTGGTAAAAATACAACTTGATTAGGCCTTTGGCTTTTTATTGAGAGGGCAGGGGGGAAAAGTCTCACAGGATTAAGCAACTGGAGTTATATTTCTGTTTCCTACAGCCTAATCCATTATCCAACTGATAAATGATAGGAAATCAGCTCTAGCCCCAGAGAAAAGACCCACAGATAGGAACATTTCAGGATCTTCTGATGAAATGGCTGGATTTTTAACTGAGTAGCGGAAAGTGAAAACCACTAATACACAAGGTCTGCTCAGTCACACAGGTGATGCAATCACAGTATGTTATTATCTCACTCTGAAATATTCATAGATAGCCTGGGATGGAAAGGCAGAGGCCAAACAAGTGATAAAAGGGATTCAGAAGAAACATTCAGTACAGGGAACAAAATAAAAATAAATTAAAAAAATATATTTGACAGCTTCAGATAAAATTTTTTAAAAGGTCACAAAAATGGAACAAGAACAAGTAGTCATTGTAAAAGAGGCAATAATTAGAATAATAATGAACTCTGGGAAATAAAAAAAATGTGTTAGCAGACCTAAAAAGGAACACATTAAAAAAGACAGAGACATAAATCTGAGAGATTCTTACATAGAGAGATATGAAAAAAAAGTGCTGGAAAATAGGAGAGAAACAAAAAAGTACAAGATCAATTCAGAAGACTCAATATCTGACTAACAAAAGTTGCAAAAAGGAAAAATAGAATCATTGGTAGATAAATACATTTCAACCCAATAAAATGGAAAGTTTCCCCAGAATTGAAGGTTTAGGGTTTCAGATTACAAAGACCTACCAAAGGCACAAAGCAGTGAGAGGCAAGAAACCCACACAGAGAAACAGGATTTGGAATTTCAAGATATAAAGAATTTCAGGAATAAAGACAAAATGCTAACACCTTCCAGAGGGGAAAAAAGAAACTCTTTAGATTAAAAAATGACAGTGGGCTTTTAAACAAGATACTAGGAGAGTGAAAAAGTAAAGCTTTTAAAATTCTGAGGGAAGTTGTTCTCCAACCTAGAATTCCAACACAACCTATAGGTCACATGGAATGACAAAATTAAAAAAAGAAATTGAGAATGAAAAATCTCTTTAAAAAATGACTTCTTTCTGTCTTAGGAAGTGATGGAGGGCATACTCCTCTAACTGGAGAGAGTAGCAAATAAGAAGAGGCCATAGGATGCAACCCAAGAGAAAGCAAAAGGAATTCTAAGTGAGACTCCAGTGGAGGCTTATGCAACAGATCTAGAGAACAAGAGCTGTAAATTGGAACAAGGAGGGATTTCCCAAGGGGAAAAATGCATTTAGGGGATTTTTGAATATGTTTATTTGTACTGAGAGGAGAATTACAGTTTGAGATTGAGATTGGGATTGGGAAACCATACTTCCATGGAATGTTTAGGCAAACTAAAAAGAAAGAAGCCATTATTAACTCCAGGGAAAATGAGAAAGTAAAGCAGTTGCTGTCTACTATCTTGAAAAGCTTTGAATAATATTATATGGTAAGCTCTTGAATGTTGAGTGAAAACCTTGTGAGAATGGAGGAGGGGACTTTGGTGTAGAAAAAGGGGTGTTGTAAGGAAGTGTCATCCTCATTTTCTATGCCAGGAAGACTACAGGTAATATCTGAAATTGAAAAGTCAAGAAATGTAAGAACAAACTTATTATAAAAGTCTATAGTAGAAGAAACAGTCCAAAGGTTCAAAGATGTTGCATCTAGGGAGAGGAATTCAGAAGTAGAGTCTCACGCGGCTGGTTTTTGGTTTCTCATCTTATTTGCATGTTTTCCTGTTGTGAGAGGGGGTCACAACTTCAAGGTACAATTTCCTTTATTATATTTTAGTTCATTTATCACTTTGATGAAAGTGAAAATGAAATAATACTATTTGATTTTGGATTTACCTTTTGAAAACTGATCACTTGGTACTGGCCTATTGTTTCACCATACAGAATTTTTTAAACGTCATACGTATTGGCTACTGTTCCTAGTTTTTCACTACTATGACTGTGTAGGGCATATTTTCTACACCTTTATCAAGTTATTCCCCTTCCAGTATTTTAAGTTAGGTCTTTATTATAATCTTGGTTCTGTGACTTTCATTTATCCACGCGTTCAGTCATTTGCTCTTGAAATATTTATTCAGCCAGCACTAGACTAAGCCTTCGGGATAAGCAGTGGACATAATAGACAAAACTCTGCTGACATCAAGCTTTTATTTTGGGTGTGTTGGGGTAGCATGACCTTGGCCAAGTCATGTATTCTATTTGTTCTCCAGTTCCCTCCTTTGTAAAATGGGCATAATATTACCTGCCCATTCTTTCAAAAGTGAATTTTGAGGACATGTCCAGATTTAAAGTTTTCTGTGCTAAAGAAATAATCTCAAAAAGTACCTTTTTTTTTTTTTTTTTTTTGCGGTACACGGGTCTCTCACTGTTGTGGCCTCTCCTGTTGCGGAGCACAGGCTCCGGACGCGCAGGCTCAGTGGCCATGGCTCACGGGTCCAGACGCTCCGTGGCATGTGGGATCTTCCCAGACCGGGGCACGAACCCGTGTCCCCTGCATCGGCAGGCAGACTCTCAACCACTGCGCCACCAGGGAAGCTCCAAAAAGTACCATTTTAATATTCAAAGGGTTAATTTCACAATCATTTCTAGCACCAACAAACTGAACTATTAGTGATAAAGCCATTGACAGCACAAAACGACTGCCACATTTGTCTTTAGTGCTACCAGGCAGATTGACGAATTCTGCATCTAGTCACTTGGTTTTGTCTAAATAGTGCAGGTTTTTTGATGTTGTTATTAGCAGAATATGCAAACCATATCCATTCCATTCTTTTTCCCTGCCTATGTTAAAAATCTAATGAAACTATTCAAAATAGAAATGCACTCAACTGCATATGATGCAAAAGAATGATTCTGCTGAACACAGCAACTACATAATGCACCACATTCCCTACCCATCAGCTTGGATACTGAGACTACTTTGTAAATATGCAGAGACAAGCCCTTTTTATATTTATTGGAAGGTCAAGAGTTTGGAAAGTGTGAAGGTATAGGCAGACAGGAATATAGTATCACTTATTTATTAAACAATATATTGAAAACAGAAACATACCAGGCACGTTGAAAAGTGTAAAACAAGCACCTGCGACCTCCACCACCCCAGTTTATGCCACCATCACCTCTCATCTTGGTAATTGCAAAAGCCTCCAAACTGATTTTCCTTACTTCTGCCTTGCTCCCTTGCC
This sequence comes from Orcinus orca, assembly GCF_937001465.1. NCBI lineage: Eukaryota > Metazoa > Chordata > Mammalia > Artiodactyla > Delphinidae > Orcinus > Orcinus orca. Next base: position 106,802,844 of record NC_064562.1, on the reverse strand, counting down.
CATGAAGACATCAGCTAGAGTGACTCATTAAAAATACAAGCCATATCATAACATCTGAACAAACCTTTATCTTCTTCCCCAAAAGGCCAAATTCCCTGCAGTAAACTACAAAAAGTATGTGCTGAATGAAAGAATCAATCAATCACCGGTTAGACTTAGGTCACACATATGACTCAATCCTTGCCCTCTGTGATCTGTTAGGTGTTAAAATAGACATAAAAAGCAATCAGAACATTGTAAAACAATCTATTCCTGGGATCCAGGACAAATGGTATGAATAAGGACTTTTGGGGAAGTTAGGAGGAGAAGTTCAATGTTGGCCATAGTGGTTTGGATTCCTTGTAAACACGAGTTAGAGACAAGAATGTCCTGGAAATTATGCTGTTATCTAGTTAAACACAAGACAGAAAATACACCTATAATTCTAAATCCATACGTATCATCTCTCTGATTCTACAAGATCTAATTTATGTTCCCTGGAATAGCTTAAACTATCACTCTAAGCACAAACTAGTTACCTCTGTTGATGTAGTAAGAGTACCCGACATAAAGGAGACACACATGGCATTGAATTAAGACACTGACTTGAGATGTCAAATTTAGAACAGTGGCAGGCCCATCTTGAAGGTGGTAGATACACTTGAGCTCAAGTAAACTCTCATCTGGCAACCAATAAACTGCAATTTGATTAAGTGGTATCTTTGCACATATATGGTATAAATCCAATTGATATTCTCTGTAGTCTTTGAGACCCTGAATTCAATTGTGATTCAACAAGGAGAGATTAAATTATACACAGTGTCAAGAGAGCATTGGGTCTATTTTTATTGCATTCTAATGATTTGAAAATTGGTAATCTGTGTACATATGGCAACTTCCCATTGATCTGAGTATTAGATTAAGTGAAACACTGTGGCATTGCCAACTAACTAAGTTGATTACATCTAATGAGATAGAGACACGGAAACAGCTATGGGCCCTTCATCACAGGCTGCAAACTTTCTGCAGATTCTTTAGCAAAGAAAGAAGAAAAAGAAATTCTATATATAAAAGAGTGGTTTTCAAGCCATGCCTGCCCCTCTCACCAGCAAACCTTCAGTTCTATACCACTGCATATTATTTACTTGACTAACTTCTAAAATAGTTGATTCCCAGGTAAGAGAATATGATCATCAAAAATACGTGAAACAATTAAAAAATGTTTTAAATATCAAGGGAGTTCTCATAAGTAAAAGATATTCTCAGCATAGGTAGAGGTTAGAAATGTGTTTCCCAGATTTCATTTATTCACAATCACCTTTAATATCTCTACCAAAATCTATATTTCACTTACACTAGTGTTATTTTTCTTAACGTAATTCACTTAAATATATTATTTTTAAAGGAAATATTGTATCACTACCAAATGGCAAATAAGTGTCAACTGCCATAAAGAGTTAACTACAATATAAATATAATGAAACAACATCGTTTTCAAGTTTTATGTCTGAGCTCAGGACTTCATCTCTTTTCAAAGAAGACACAAACAATTGTTGTATTAAAGACTGGCACCAAAAGGAGAATATCTCATTTCTATAATCAAAGGATTGAACTAGGATTAGGAAGTGTATAAATAACTCCCTACTAATACAATATTTGTAATGATTGTCCATGTATCACCTAAAAGCATCTTGCATCATGATAATACTTTTCTTAAACTTTGGGGAAGGATAATTTAGGGAAAAGATTTTCATTTTTTTTATTAAACTGTAACTCACTGACCACATATTGGGATAAAACACAGACATGCACATGCACACACACAACTGAAACAAAAGTTTCATAAAACAATACTTATCTTAACCACATCTGGAATGTTTTTTCTACTTCATTAGAAATACTGGTAAGACCCCACAAAAATGATGTCTCAACCAATAATGGCATATGACCATTAACTGTGTAAAACACCAACTTGGAGGAATGGGATAGAGTGGTGTTACCCTCATTTTAATATCTTAAATGCTAGCATAATGTGATGTGCCTTAACAGAAGTATGAATTACAGGTTGGGGAGAACTCAAAGAGCTACATTCATTTTATAAATGTCCACATTATCTTTTATATACAGTCGTTTTTTTCATATTTCCTGTCCTGGCCTTCAAGGCAGAACCTTGCATGTACCTGTTTTATATGCATTAATCAAAGTGTTTTCATAGAACATCAGATTCACAAAGTATTGATACTGCTAATTAGTAAAAACAGAATCCATGCTTACTTTTTTGTGTGTGCATGTGAAATTCCAGCTTAAATGAAATTTAGATGTTTTAAAATATATTTTTAAAATTGGTAGTTTTACTACAGAACTTCTCAGAACCTTTAAAATGCTAACAAGCATTTCCCATAAGGGCATATGTTATCCAGTGTTCTTCAAAATGTTTTGAGCATGAAATATTTTTCTGGGCAGAATATATTGGAAGATACATATTTCTCTTGATGTATAGTGGTAAGTTGTGTTGTTGCTTTCAATGCTTTCCATAGTCCTCCATGCCTCTCTGATACACTTTGCTTTTGCTAAATAAGCAGTCACTCCCTCTCGATCACAACGCAAACTTCATCGCCATTTCTCACTCATGGCATTTCCTTCACTGCCAGCTCATATTCAACTGTTAAAATGCATTTATCCTCCACACAAAGACTTGCACACAAGATAGACAAAAAGTAGAAACAATCTAAATGTTCATCAACAAGAGAGTGGTTAAACAAAATGCACTACATCCATACAATGGAATACTATTTAGCAATAAAAAGAATGAATTATTGATATATGATACATCCACAGATCTCAAACATTAAATTAAAAAGCCAGTACAAAAAGCCACATATTCTATGAACACATTTGTATGAAATTATCAACAAAGGAAAACCTATAAGGGCAAAAAGTAGATTAGTAGTTGCCTGGAGCAATGGATGAGAGTGGAGATTAACCATAAAATGGGCAGAAGGGATCCTACTAGGACAATGGGTATGTTCTAAAACTGGATGGGTATAATCGTTGCACAACATGGTGAATTTACTAAAATTCACTGATTTGTGTACTTCAAATTTGTGGAATATAAATTATTCCTCAATAAAATTATTAAAAATTCCAGCCAGCCACCCAGCCAACTATCCATTCACTCACCCAACCTTCTTTCCTTGAAGAGTCTTTCTCTCCTGCCTCAATCTGAATGTTGCCTGTCCTTGTTTTGAAAGAGCACACCATTTTGTTTTTATATATGTTGGACTCTAGTCATTTGCCTTTCAACCCTTCCTTACATTATATTAATTTGAGTACTTGTCTAATAGCCTTACTGGACTGTAAGTTTTTGAAGACACAAACTATACCTTGGACTAGTCCATGTAAAAATAAATATTGTTGACTCTAAGTATAGGAAGCAATTCTATTTAAGGAAGGTTAACCATAATAAAAAACACACATGGAGATGCCCAGTAGTGGTTATTCTTAAATTGGCTGCTCTGAAATCTGAAATTGACCCTTTTTACTTAACTATAAGTAGTACTTCAATACCTCATCATAACAGCTACTAATTCAAGGAATAATAATAATAGCAGCAGCAAAGGCAGAAACATCAGGAGAACTAACTTTACTGAACACTTACTTTGGGCTGGTGATGGTGCTAGGTGTTTCTCATTGTGTGGATATTATTCCAGAAAAAGAAATGAGGCACAGTGAAGTTCAGCCACTTGTCTTAGGTTGGGTGCTCTGGGAGCAGAGCCTGAGGCAGATTTCCCCTGCACATGGCTTATGGAGGGAGTGTTTTCAAGAGAAACTAGAAATGAGATGTAGGAAGCAAAAGAGGAAAGAGGAAGGAGCTAGGATACCTCCAGGAGAAGTCTAGCTATAGTCTAATCCATGGGGAGTTCAGGAGGATAAATAGGAGAGCAGAGTCTGTCCTGTCTTGAGGCAAAAGGAGGTATATACTGACAGTGTCCCAGCTATTGTGTTTGTGCGTGTGTGTGTGTGTGTGTGTGTGTGTGTGTGTGTAACTCCCAGGCACCTTGGCTGCAATCACCCAAGGGTAATTCTCCAGAGCAGGTCTCAGGTGTGAGCCCTCAGTAAGTGTCAACATTTGGGGGATGGACACACCCACCAGGAAGAGGGGTTCCAAGAGACCTGACCAGACACCAACAGCATCTACTATAGCTCTTGGCCCAAATCACATCCCTAGTAAAAAGTATACCTCAGATTAAAACCCAATAATTCTGATTTCTACATCAGTGCTCTTAACTCTACCTTTTTTCTTCAGTATCACATTTTGTTATGTTTTGCCCTTAAAGCATGCACAAACACACACATACACACACACAAATGCACAAACGCCTCTGTTACAGCCTAGGTTGATCCATTAGCATTTATTTTTAAATTAAATATTAATTCAAACTAGGATAACAAAGTCAAGCCTATCTGACACCCTTCTTTAATCTTGCTTTTAATGAATAGATAAAAATAATTTTTAATTACATGCATTATTTAAATAGCGTCTGAGGAATTTGGAGGTTGCAGGAAAACAGCTGACTTCTTCCAGCATTTTAAATATTCTCCATGCCAAATCTTTGTTAGAGTAACACATTTACATTCTATGAATAAAGATTTGCTTAGAACTTCAGTTCAGACACTGCTCCAATCACTACACGTTCCAAATGAATCAGTCTGAATTTTGGAGAAATTACTATGTATTTTCAATTTTCTTTTTATCAGAGATAAAATCATAAAGGCAAGTGGAATCTGATGTTAGAAATTACAACCTAAAAATCAAACAAACATACCAAAGCATAACATGATGCCTGCCATCTAGCACTGCACAAAAGAGTTGGCTTTGTTCAACAACGGCACGACTTATTGCAATAACACCAAGCACTATCTATAAGGAATGACAAACTCTAAATGAAAATTTCTTGCTGGAGCCCCTGGAGCCTATGTTCATCCATTTCTCTCCTGCCCCCCCAATTCAGCATCCTTTCTATTTAAACGCAGATATACAGGGGATTTCTATGTCCTCCACTCACCTTGCATCCCTCTCTTTCCTCTACTCTCTCTTATTTTACCTATTTTGAAAGCCAGTCTCAGAGCTCCCAACTTTAGAATAAGTAGCCAAGAGGTCAGGACATTTGGAGTAAATAGAATGTTTGATTAGATGACATTGTGTGTATGCATTTCACGTAGAAAATAAAATGCTACCCTGGATGGCTGCGTGTGATAAAGCTGCCATGCCCTATTACCATGACACAATAATTGGTTGAGCAGGTGAAAATTAACATGGCTTGAGCATGTTATGTGATAAATGGCATCCCAAACTGGCTACATTTTAAGCCTTGGAAGTGACAAAATGGGGAGATAAGGTATATTGCTTTGGGGTAAAGGAAGTATGAGTCAGAGACCAAGTCCCTGGAAGTATTTTCTCTGAAAAGGAATCACACAGAATGAGGCATCTTATATCCTATTTTAAACCATAGCCAGAAACATTTCTCCTCAATGAGCAATTTGCAAGACACTTCCCTAAGGATTCCAGATGTATGTCAGATACCTCTCTGTAAATTTCTTTCCATTCATTGGAGAAGGAAAGGGAGGTAATATTTATGACATACGTTATGCCTTCCATCTGTTATTTAATTTTCACAAAGAATACTTGAGGATAAAATATTATCCTTCTTTGCTGACAACAAAACTGACACTCAAAGAAATTAAAAATAAAGCAAAAAAGAAAAGAAAAATAATAACACAGATTCACTAAAAGAAAGAGCTTGGATTCAAATCCAGACCTTTTTGACCCAGATGTTCATGCTCTTTTCACTCTTTCATGCTGCCTATAGCTTAATACACCATTTCCCAAACGTGTTCTGTTGAATGTTAATAGAAGGCAGGCTTTGCTTAAGGTGCAGTAAAAGCAGGCCAGTTTGTTTACAAGACTTCTCAACACTTTTAATATGGCCAGGTATATTCGGAGTCTCCAAAGGGGGCTGCAGCACAGTGTTTCCAAAATTCCATGATCATAGACGCCTTTTCCTGCCTGACCGTCAACTCTACTGAAAACGCTTTAGAAACTTTGGTTACTCTGGTAGTATTCCCCAGCAGGAGACAAGAGAGAATAGCAAACAAAAGGGCTTAAGTTTTTTTTTATTTCTTAGACTTTTGCATTGCCTGAAATTTTACGAGCTTGCATTAATTTGGGAAAGAAAAAACAAAGCATCGTTTATACGAATTAAAATAATACTAATAATACTATGTATATTTTCATTAGAACGTATTTATAAATATATTAAAAGAAATGTCCTAAACAAAGTTCCATATCTCTTATAATCACTATGTAAAGGCAAAAATGAGATTATATTCATGTAATGTCTGATGAGTATTATAATCAGCCCTCCATATTCTCGGGTCCAGCATCCACAGGTTCAACCAACTGCTGATGGAATTTGGTTGAGTCCTCGGACGCAGAGCCCTCGGATACAAAGGGCCGAATGTACTACTGTCATTTTCTATGAAGGACTTGAGCATCCTCAGATTCTGATATCCAAGGGGGTCCTAGAACCAATCTCCAGCAGTTACCCAGGAAGAACTGTGTAATAATAAGTCAATAATAAACAAAGTTATGTAAGGTCAGACATTGTACTAATTCATTTAATCATCATAACAACCCCCTGAGATAAATATTATCTCCATGTGATACATGAGGAACATGGAACACAGATAGGTTAATTTACTTCTCAGAAGTCCTATTAGTGCCCCAGCAGGTGTGTGGCAGAATCTTGTTACCAAATGTTTTTTTTATTAATTCCATACTGTTTATGACCCTCACTTAAACCTGTTTTGCAACGGAGTCTAGATGCCTTTGTAGGGTTTCTGCAGCCTATGTAAAGACGAATAAGGGCTCTTCCTATTTTACTTCCCCTCTTTAACTTTCCACCCCTACTTGCTCCTCCTCTTGAACTTTTGGGAAATATGATACGTATATAATATTAGAAGTATTTCAGAATAAAAAACTATAACATTTGATTTAGCAGTGTAAAAGTAGTCGTATTTTACAGTCACCTGTCTTACTCCCTTATTCTTATCCACTCGTGGAGTTTCTATTAAGTACTACTGCAGGGGACATAAGCATGAGTTACAAACTCTTTCTGCCTGAAAAAAGATGCTTGGCTTTACCGAAGAGGAAAGATGTTTAACTACCAGAAGTTGGGTTTGTTCCTCCGGTGGCAGGATTAGTGTTGATTCATGCACAGCCTCTCGTGAGGTCTTCCTTGTTACTAGAGGCATATGCACCTCTATATGATGACCAGTCCAGGGGAAGCTGCAAACTCAGTACTGGCTCACAGCACAGCTATCCCCCAAGGTGCTAACTGTACCTGCAACCTGCCTGTTTCTCTGTGAAGCTTTAACCATGCACAGGGGTGTGCATAGACCATAAGCAAAACACATCCAAAACAATGCAAAGTGAAAGAGACTTAAGCTAAAACAGAAGCCACTATCACTATTACAATAATAATAATAATAGTGATAAAAAAGAAAGAGGAAAAAATGGACAAACCCCCTAGACTAGATTTTGAAAAAGAATCAATAATTATTAAAAATAATAAGAGGAAATGCTTACACAGTGCTTCCCTTGCACCAGGCACTGCAGGTGCTTTACATATCTTAACTCATTTATCCTCAAAACCCTATGATATCACTACTATCAATATTATTACCTTTTTACTCATCTCCAGGGATGAGGACCCTGGAGCACAAAAAGGATAAGCAGTGTGCCCAAGACTACAGAGCAGGTAAGTGCCGGGGCTAGGTTTCAAACTCAAGCTGTCAGACTCCAGAGTGTCAGACTATTAACACCATCAGGCCATCTATGATACAATGTGTAAAAGTACTGATTCGATGACCCCCCTCTGCTGGCTACTGCCCTTGATTTTGTCATATATTAACTCATTACTCTTCACAGGAATGCTAGAAGGTCAGTCTTATCCCTACTTGTCAGAGAAGGAAAACTAAGATCAGATAACTAGCTAGTGGCTGAGTCTGGATAAAAACAAGATTGTTTGAAACCAATGCTGTGTTCTTTCCACAATGCTATCATTTCAGGGGAGTTGTTTTTGGACTTAAGTTCTGTCAAAGTGCAGATCCTATGTTACTTTCTTTATATTCCCAGATCAGAGCCTAGAACCTCAATGTAGAGTTTTTTCCTCCCCCAAATTGCATCAGTTTGAATCAAGGTCAGTGTAGTTTTCTTCACATTCATTATGTAAGAAAAAAAAAATCTAGTAATGAAAAAGGAAAATTATGCAGATCATCCCTATGGCCAAATTTTATAAAGTACTTTTGAAAGAAAAAAAAAAATGTATGAGGGGTATTTAGAATTCCTTGCTAAGGAGCCATGCAGTGGAATCTTTGCAATGGTCTTAACTTCTTCCCTCTACTTCTTGAAGCCTCTTTATATCACTCCTTTCCTTTCAATCTGTTCCCCGGATTAAATAATTCGTACCTAGGTTTTCGCATGAATGGTGCCCACTCAGACGCAAGCAAGCTGCTGTCCGGAAAGAGAATTATTTCAGCTCAGAAGTGAGGGAAGCCAAGGATTGCCAAGAAGCAGCAGACTCCCCCTCTGCCCTCTTCTTCCTTGCCCCGCCCTTTCTCACATATCACACAGCCAGTCCAGTCTTCCCTTTCAGAGGAAATGAAGCAAAACACATAAATGGAGTGAAATGGTTTCTTCCTCAGAGTCGTAAAACTACAGTTTCTTGTAAAAGGTGCAGAAAATGAGCTCCTCTTTCAGATAAGTGAGGCTCTTAGGTAAAATATCAATATCCCAGGCCTCTGATAACTTCTTTGACATATGAATACCTATAGAGACAGCTCTTTATCAACCACTGTGGAAATTGTTTGACTTGAAGTTGAAAAATGACTTCAAAGTATAAAAATCTGACCTTCAAGTTCCAAGATGTTTCTTCTGAAGGATCTTAAAGATAAATAAACACAGAACTCCTCAATTTTAAATATGTTTTCTGGATCAAAAAAAGTTTTTAATTTTTAAATTGATAAATGATTGTGTTCCAATGGGTACTGTGTTTCTCCTACTGGAAAAAAATAATGTGTATTTCATATTAATATTCTTTTCCTTTTAAAAGTAACCTCTAAGGTATTATAGAAACACAAGCCCAGGGCTTCCCTGTTGGCACAGTGGTTGGGAGTCCGCCTGCCGATGCAGGGCACACGGGTTCGTGCCCCGGTCCGGGAGGATCCCACATGCCGCGGAGCGGTTGGACCCGTGAGCCATGGCCGCTGAGCCTGCGCGTCCGGAGCCCATACTCCGCAACGGGACAGGCCACAACAGTGAGAGGACCGCGTACCGCAAAAAACAAAAAAAAACAAAAAAAAACAAAAAAAAACAAACAAAAAACACAAGCCCAAAATAGACGAGTTCAAAGGAGAAATCAAAAATGCCAGCGTTTGTTCTCTCTGCACCCTGTGTATACATTTTAAAATGGGGTCATCATTTTGCATACTGTTTTGAAATTTGTTCTTTTAACTTAAGAAATGTGTTCTAAACATCTTTTCAACACAGTGGTATTTGACAGTCTCATAAGACATATGCTAGGCAAATGGGAGCATTTGTCAACATGCAAATGAAATGGGGCTCTTGCCCACACTGAATGAATTCAGAACTGAAACATGGCCAAGAGAGGTGACACTGATCGGGTGAGGCAGGAATCCAAGCTTAGGAAGGGCAGCAAGTTGAACCCACAAGAGGCATCCAGGAAACCACAAGACAGGGCCTTTCCAAACTCAAGGAGGGAGGTGTAGGACCTGGTGAGCAAAAACTGGGAAGACGTAAAAGCATTTACCTGGGCACTTACTAGCGACCAGAACTAGTCTTTCTAAGCACTTTATGTCCATTAAAAATGTACTGTTTGCAGACAATAGTCTGTGAGCTAGATCTATGAGAGGATTTTACAGAAGAAATAGAGGATCAGGAAGGTGAAATAACTTGCCTGAGATCACATAGCTAGTTAGAGACTGCAGGGTGTTTGTATTCCAAAGATATATGGCATATTCCACTTCAACCCATAGTCAAGCTTCATTTTCCCTCCAGTGCTCTTTTTCATTATGCCTTTGTTCTCGTACATATGGTTAAGTATAAGTCCATCTCCCAAGGAATCTTCACAGGTCTTGGTGCAAAAGAATCAAGAATCAGGTTCTTCAAAGAGCTCAACAGCTCATCATATCAACTGATAAACTTCATGGCTTATGTTGTGGGAGTGTGTGTGTGCCTGTGTATTTGTGCGCACGTGTGTGTGAAGTATTTAAGTGTGTGCACTCATGAGTCTAGTGTATGCTTACACAAACACATATTTGGGTACAAGTGTGTATGTATACATGAACATACAAAATTACATACCTCATTGATTTTAATAGTCATTGAACACACAGTTTTGAAGGTAGGGCATCAGATTAGTAACTACTAGATATCGAACTTCCCAAAAGCTAAGAAGAAACTGGTGGCTAAAAGTTGTGGAAACAAGAAAAGCACAAATGCATCATCACTAAAAATATCTGATGAATAAAGCTTTGTTTCAAACTCAGAATTTAAGCAGAAAATTCCTTTCTGTGTATTTGAATTTTACTCCATTTATGAAGGAACACTAAATACACAACTTTAAGGAATTCGTCTGTTGTTTGAAGAGCAGTCTGAGAGTATTTTCTCAAGCATTTTCACCATAACAAATAAACTAATATTTGTAAACACTGTTGGATCCTCTACCCCAAGCAATTTTACTAGTTGTTTTGATTTATACTACACCATTATGGCCACAGAATTGAGAAATAAAATTTTCAATCACTGGTCTCCACCTCATCACACAGCTGGAGGATACAATCCTCACCTGGTTCCATTTCAAGTCTTCTATAGTTGGACCTCCACAGTCTGAGCCACTATATCTGTTTTTGCATATTTGGAGATTGTATTAACCATATTCCCTCTAATTCCCTTGCTATTTTTCTCATTTTTCCACTTGCTACCCCGTTCTGCCCTTCTCTTTGAACATGTCTGGAAAGAATGATCTAGCAGTAATGTACCCAAAAGAGTGCTTACTGTATCCCAGCCAGGGAGAGTCTTCTTTTAAAATGATGACCACAGATCTCAAATGGGCACTAAGCACTGCCCAGCAATGGTCTCACATTTGCTCAGTAAAGTCACTCCCCCAAGCTCTGAAAAGACTATACTATACTTTCTCTCTCTTTAAAACATCCATTACTCCCCACCCCACAAATGCTTTTTACCTCACTCTGCTTCATTTTAACAGAAGAAAGCAATCAGACAGTGTCTCTCAACTTCCCGTTATGAATGCACCAACATTTACATCCATATTCTCTGCCTTCCCCAGCATCTAATACAGGGAAGGAGAGTCTCTGCTGCAACCAAGGCCAACTCCTCTGCAACAGCAGGGACCTCAGTGTTTTTGTCCTTGTCATATCTCCAGCCCCTAGAACAGCATCCAGTAGAAGCTTGGTAAGTATAGCTTAAATAAATGTATGTATGAATGAATGAATACCTATGAACATGAAAGGGTCCATTTGTCCTAGATGAAGAGGAGGGCAAAGGTAAGCACAAAGATTTCTAGGGTGGCACTCCGAATCTGTAGCGTACAGCTAGATAATCGTATATAAAACAAATGATAAATAAATAATAGATGATGCTTACCCATGCCTCCTTTCCTCAGTCTTTGCCCTACCTGGCTTTTATACTGTATGTACAATAAATGGCCACATTTATAGAGCACCATAATAAAGCCAGGGACTGTCCATTCTTCTCTTTTAGTCTTCACGAAAATGATCAATTTACATATGATGAAACTGAGGCTCAAAGAGATCCAGTAAGTTGCCCAAGGTCAACTAGTAAGTGAAGGAGGTCAGACTCAAATCCACATCTGTTGATGTGAAAGTCCATGCTCTCTCCACTCAGCCATGCTGCTAGTCAGCCCTTGGGACCTTCCTGCAGGTTCAAGCACAACTAGTTCCTGAGTCAACTCTGTGGGGAACTGGACTTCATTCCCCCTACAGCCAGCCACACCTAGAGATGTCATGCTGCCAGATGGTCTCTTCCTTATCGTGCCAGTCGTGAAGCCTGGGTAGCCATGGAGATTCACAGAGAGACATGGGGACCCCTAATGGGAAGTTTGTATCCAGCTTCCTGTCTTAGTGGATGAACCTCTATTTCTGTATCCCCAGCTACAGACTTCATGTGCCAGAAAATGCAAGGTTTTCTAAGCTCACAGTAGGGGCAGATCTTGGTTAGGTCAGGCCTGAATCTTATATAATTTGGAAGATAAGAATCTTTTAAAAAAGAGGGAAAAATGACATATACAAAATTTGGTGTGGAAGTTAATATTTATTTACAATGGGAATGGGGAGGGGCCCACATACTTAAGGAAATCTATAGCTTAACCTTCATTTACGTCAAGGTAATTCTGTCTCTGACCATGACCTAGCCCTACCTGAGAGGCAGGTACATGGTGGCTGAGAACCTGTGTTCTCCAGTGGACAGCATGGATTTTAATCCCAGCTAGACCACCTCTAGGTATATGATCCAAGTGTTGAAACTTCCACAGCATATACTTTCTCATTTCTTTAATCTTCAATTATATGACTGGTTCATAAAAATTGTTGTCAACATGAATAATGCACAGACAAGTGCTGGCCATGGTGCCTGGCATAGACTCCGCAAATCTCTCATTCAGGTGTTACTGGTATTATTAGCATCTGATGCCAACTTCTTGCTCACCGCTCTGGGACCTCCCTACTCGAGGCCCCACTCCTATATTCATGTGATGCCTGCCTGAATGCCCAAGCACTAAGCATTCGGTGTGTCTTCACCACTGTGGATCACGTGTTGGCACACCTCACCAGTTTTTTTCAGGAGACTTATTTCTGCCTGTGTATCAGAAACCTCCCCCTCCCCCACATCTTCCTGAGACAAAACACCAGAAAATAGCAATGTAATGAAAAAATGTTCATAATACAATCTTAAGAGCCAGAATTCCTGTAATTATGGCTAATAAGATTATTCTTACACGGTTTTGTAAAATTAGATACTATAAAATGTAAAGTTATTAGCTTCTCACCTAGAATGTAATTTATCACTCTATCATAGATTGTATACTTATTATGGTATCTAATGCTACCAGTTAGTTTTGTCATTTCTAACAAGTCAGTTAACCTTCCTGGGCCTCAATTTACTCATAAAATGAGGGGGTTGGACTACAGTGTCTATAATTCTTGCTAGTTCCAAAAAAATGTCATTAGTACAAATATCTGGGATCTTATTCTCATCTCAATATGGAATGTGTCCAATTTGAATATTTATCTTTGAAGCTAATATGTGGGAGAAGAGGAGTTACTCAAAGGATAACAACATGGCTTTCCTTTTTGTGAAATCTGCCTCTTTGCCTCCACTATCTTAACACTCTCACTATGGCAGGTGCTCAAGCAATATTACTTGATTGTTTTTAAAATACCTTCTCTAGCAAAGTCTTACTGAGACAATTTACACTGTTCTTATAGATGCAATTAAGAGTAGGGTTTGTATCCTAGGATCTTGAAGCAGCCTGGTAAGGAGAAATGAAGACTAGACCTGCTTTCCAACCTCACAGGGCTGGTAAAAGGGCAGATCGAGTTCAACAAAAAGAAAGTAATATTTAGTCCACAGCATATGCTAAAGATCGGTCATGGGAAATAGAGGAAGTTCTTCCAGATAAAAGAAGTCTGACAAAAGGTAATGAGTCAATGTCCTGGCAGTTGTCTGGGGCAGGGCAAAGAGGTGTCTGGCTACCCTTTGCTGACATTGGGGCAGGCAGATATGGTGTGAAAAATATCAAGGCCCAGAAAATAAGCTGGAATAGGGGACTCATAGAGACTTCCTAGCCTAATCTTTCAGTGACTTCCCAGTACACAAACAACAAAACTCAAAGTCCTTGTGATGGCCATGTATGCTGTGCCCTTGCCCATCCCTCCACTGTTACCACCAACCTTCCAGCTCACTCTGCTCCATTTCCACCAGCAAATCTGTGCTCCTTGGACACAAGAAATACACTTGTAAACAAAGGCCCTTGTACTTGGTCATCCCTTTGCTTGTAATCCTCTTGTTCCAGACTCTATGATGTCACATACACTCATTTCATTCAGTTATTGGCAGTAAGATCAATTCTTCAGAAAGGGCTTTTCTGACCACTCTATTATAACATGCCTGTTTCTGTCCCCTTATTACATTTTGTGCTTGTTTCTATTAAATATCAGATTATATATTCCTTTGTTTCTTTATCTTTTTGTCTTGTTTCCCCAATAGTATATAAATTCCACAAGGACTTGGACTGTGCTCATTACTGTGCCTAGAACTATGTGTGAAGCATAGTAGAGAAACACATATTTAGTGAATGAATGAATGAATTATACTATAACTACTCTGTCTTCCATACATTTCTGTAGCATTTATAGTTTGTATCTCAAAATTTAGCAGATCAGCTTGCAAGAACAAAGATTTTGTCTCTTTCCTTAAGGCTGCATCTCCAGTGTCTAGAACAGCGGCTGATACTTGGGAGGTGCTCAATAAATAATCTTAAATGTTGTTTACTGTGAAAATAAAAAGTTCCTGTACTGTAGTTTCAAGGAAGGAAATGAATGATCATTTTTCAATTATATTAACAAGTAGCACCAGAACCAGTTTTAAACCCAACTCAATTGATCAATGACAACTTCCCATTAATAATAACCACTCTTTGGAAAGCTGAAAACTCTAAATAACATTAGCAGTGTTTTTCTCTGAACAACTGTATCCTACAAGTGCGGCTCTCACTTGCTTAGCAAGCAATGAATTCAGCTTTTGGTTTTAGATATTGAGTGGTGGTTTCCTTTTTTTGGAAAGAAAGATGATGTGCGTGGCCATGATGGCAAAACACACACATCATTTATAATATTCTAGAGCTGGCTCTAAGCACACACGAATAGTAACATTTCAATCTGTACAACACACAGGAGAGGGAGGTGCTATGATTATTCTTATTTAAGATATAAAGACACTGAGGCACAGAAGGTTGGGGTGCTTATACAAAATCATACAACTAATACATATTAGAGACAGAACTTAAATATTGTTAATTCCAATTATTTTGGCTTCAGAGTATGTTCTTAGCATCTATACTCTACAGCCTCCCTGTAACAGCTGAACCATACTATTGGTATATTTTTAGCAGTAAGATTCATCTTGATGATGTTCAATGCTTTTCAAATAATTGCCCCCAACCGCCTGGACAGTGGGGGTAAATTTCACCAATTTCATGGGTGCGAGACGGTGCAGGCAATAAACAAGGTGCTTCTTGTTTTTAATAATCAGAGTGGTGAACAATTAGGATAAGTACACTTGTGACTTGTAAATGTATCTACTGGTTATTAAGCCTGTGCCTTCCAGAAATTCATCCATTGGGGTCACTGAATGACTGTCAGGGGGTAATGACTCTCTACCACTAACTTATTCAGACAAGTCATCAAGGTGGAAAACACCTCAATTTATGACCAAGTCCCTCAGCCTAAGGATTCTTTGTGGTGGCACCTGTCTCTAATGACAAAGCTAAGGCACAAAACCACTTCCCATCACCCACATCTTAGAATCCTTGAACTTTAGAGTGATTGCTCCACTAGCAGAATTAAGGAGAGCTATAATTTGGATAAATATTTGGTGCAATTTAGATTATATTTGAAGTTTACTGTCTGGGTATAATCCATTAGATTTTTTCTCTGCAGAGACAAGCCTGTCAAAATCAAGTCATTCAGTAAGTCATTTATTCTCTCTGGGACTCAGTTTCTTCATCTATGAAATGATTGATTTGGAATTGGTAATTTCTAAGTATTTTCCATTTTATGAAGCCTTAATAAATCAGAGCTTCAATTACGTGATTTATAAATGTATCTTTCCTTTTTTCCTCTTCCTCATTTTCTTTTTGTTCATTATCATAGCTGTGTTTTTACATAGAATGCCTCTACATAGAAGCAGAAGTAAAACAAAAAATAAGGCAAATTTTTGAAAAGTAACAATTTTTAGGGATAGTCTGTATTAAAGTTTATATTAAATGTGGCTTTTATCTATCTGTGTAAAATGTATCCCATTTCTGAATATTTATTTTCTGTAGTATAGTGAATGTCATTTGGATCAGTACCACCATGAAGGTATTGCAACTATTTCAGGTTCCTTCACTTATTCCCCTGTGACCTCGAGCAAATTATTAATCTCTCTGAATCTCCATTTTCATCCATCTGCAAAACAGAAATAACACCTACAATCTCACTTGCCGGATAAGATAATTCCAGGGCATAGTATATGTAACACTCCTCTTACTCTGTTTGCCTAGTAGTGAATTCTCAGCTAAGTTAAGCTTTCCTTCCTCCCTTGAACTCTGTTTCCCATAGCTAGAACTGTGTTCCTTCATGCTTTATACCTGCTGATAAAGGCTGGAGTATGTGTTTTCTGTTGATGACCATGCTTATCAAGACTAAAACCCTTGTTTTATACTAGAAACCAACACTGGATGCACTTGACCCAAAATCCAGTGTGAATCATCTATTCCTTTATCCATGTTCCAATCATTCCTGCTCATAAATCTTAGACCCTTTTATAAATAACCCCCTTCCCGGACTCAGGGTCTCATCTTTACACCGTAACATAATATATAGAGTTTTCTCCTTCACCAGCCCTTCTCTGTCCCACCTATTTCCAGCAGTCCCACCTGTCACCCACAGACAAACCAGACAGAAACTGGGCTCAGTCTGAGACAGAACACATATATCGACTTTCTTCTCAATTTTTACCCCAGAGCCCAACTGAATACTGTCTTTGATTAGACTGAAATTTAATGAAGATTCATTTATGTTGTAAGATTTTATGTCTAATTTATAAGATAGGGGCTTTATAATATTCTCTATGCTATGCGTAGAATACTACAGTCAGTATGTCAGTATGAACATTTTTGCTTATTAAACAACGTTAGTGATTGAGAGTGTTCACACAGAGAATGTATTCAAGAAAGCCTTGTAGAAAGAGTTAATGGATACTTGACTTAACACTTTCTCCCCTTCACCAAATTATTTGCCATTGCCACCATGCTGTAATGTCTAGGAAATTAACAAATAGGATATAGAACCTGATGGCCTGAGTTTGAATTCCAGCTTTATGACTTATTGGTTGAGTAACCTTGAGCCAAGTTACTTAGCCTCTATAGTTCTAAATTTTCTCATCATTAAACGGAGAACAATAGTACCTACCTCAGAGGACCAGGGTGAAGATTAAATATTAGTATACTAATATTAATACTAATTCTATACTATCCTAGAGAACATTTTAATACACAGTTTAATATCATACTGGTGTCTAAAACTTGCCTTGCATATTGGTAACCCTCAATAAAGCAAGATATTAATATTATTTATCATTATTTCATTTTATGGATAAAAAATATGGATTACAGAGGTCAAGTAACAGCCCCAAATCATATGACTATTAAGAGGTGAAACAGTGATTAGAATCCAAGCAAAATAATTCTGGATCCTCTGAATATAATCTCTGACCACACTAAATCCTCTTCTTCCAATAGCCCCTTTGTCAATATTAATGTTTTTGAAATATTAACTATAAAAGACCCCAAAGAAGATCAAACTGTATGAGTATTCCCTTTATTCCACATTGAGATTGTGTAAAAAATAATTTAAGTTTTCTAATATCTCTATAAACTCTTTTACCTTTCTTAAACATTTCACTTTAGAAAGACTTTCCAGATAGTTGAAATACACATAGCTTTGGTATCCCATTGCATCTGGAGAAGCAGAATTCTAGGAGAATTTTAGAAGTCTGCTTTGTAAATTTCAATTAAGCGATCCGAGATAGAAATCATAACCCCCTCCCAGTCGTCTCCAGTCCCTTGGTCCTCATTAAACATCATGGAATGGTCACACAGTCAGTACAGTTTTCCAGTTGGCCCAATTTATTGACAGACCCAACACACCCACAATTCTGTCAACAGCACAGCAGAATTAAGAACCAGGGTTCTGAAAATCCATCTTTGAGTATATGGCTAATGCCTTGCTTAGACCTCTTGGGGAAGCTGTATTACAGCATCACAGATATCTGCTAAATAAAGTGAGCTCAATAAATACAAAAGAAATTCTAATGTGTATTCTACAAAGGGATTAGATTATCAGTTAATTTCTTTTGTCTTTTTATCAAAGAGGATTACCAATAAAAGATTTTTTTTTCAAGTCACGTGTGTTATTGCATTTTTGTAAAATTTTGCCTTTTATCAAGGTTAGTAGTAGGGAGAAGAATGGTTCTTTCTCAATTCAGTAACTACTTCAGCATTTAATACATATTTGGATGAAAAGTAGATATTTTCACAGCCCAGTGTTGCATATAGAGATAATGAAATAGCTTTGCCATTAAAATTTTGATTCAATTTCTCCCTGGAATGTGTCAACAGAAAACCACTTTCATTTTTATAGCTGGAAAAGAGGTAATTTACTCTTGTGAGGTTTTAGGAGTGTTCCAAACCAGCATAACCGTGGAGCTTCCTGAACTCCTCACTAAGTAGAGAGAATCTGTGAATTCAAAACTCTGGCATTGTGCATTATCCTCAAAACTTTGCTCAAGTTAAAAATATTATTTGCATGCATACTGACCTGGTATTAATATTTCTTTTCTTAAAAAGAAATATTGAACTTTGAATTGCAAAAATGAAAAGAAAGAAAAGAACTGAACTATGAAATATTAATAATGATGTGTTTATCTGTTGTTGAAATCCCATGTAAGTTTTGAGAAACTCTATCACACGGATGCCTAAAATAGCAGCCCCAAATGTCAAATTCTAGAGCTACAGGAAAGGACATTTCTCTATTCTCCTGAAATACAATGAAAATCTCCTGAGGTATGATGAATTATCCCACTATGGAAGAGAAGGAAAGATCAGCCTAGTAACAGCACTGCATATCAATCCCAAAGTAGGCCATTGATACCCATTTCATAAAAAAGGATATCTGTTATATAAATGATCAAAGTTTAATTACCTGATAGACTTATAGAACTTTTTAAATGGAAACTTCCATGAAGGTTATCAAGTCCAGTTTTCTCATTTTAGACAACTAAAGAGGTAACGTAGCTTACCCAAGGTTAGAAAGCAAGAGAGTGGCAAAGGAGGGGTAAGAGTCTGTACTCTTACTACTGTCTTATTTTCTCATATTAAAGACTGTTACCTGCTAAATGAAATTTTTTGTTTATAAATACATGCCATGGATCTATGTGTAGCATTATGTGTTTATGCATATCATATATAGACTGGAAGAGAAGGACCCAGGACATCCAGGACCCACTCCACAGTCTCCTGCAAAGAATGGAAGCTCAAAGTACTCAAAGATAAGCAAATACAAATATTTCAAATTTTAATGTTACCAATTTATTTTGAAGTACATTTTTTCTATACATACTTAAAGCAAGATAATAACTATATTATGCAAACATAGTATTATACATGCCCTTGAGGACATAATGCATGTTGCATATATAACAATACAAAAAAACTACATTCTGAATCATGACTACACTATAAAACAGTTATAAGTTTAGATGAAAAGGTTTAATTGTTTAGGGGGAAAAAAACCCCTCAAAATCATCCTCATAGGGCTTTAACCTAGGTTCAAATTTTTCTACTTAATACTCAAATTTCTTTACTAGGTCACTTGAGCAGACAGAAATAAGGAAGGTGAAAGAAATCATTATCCTCAACTTAGACATGTAAATGAGGGGGGAGGAAGAGAACTCTTATTTGAAAATAAATCTGAATGAAATGAGCACCCGTGTTTGTTTTGAAGAAAGCTTCAGAAAAATCTATGAAGATGTTATTTTGATATTAAATGTTCTTTATACTTTTTATTCATTAAAACTAGGTTGTAACTTTAAAGTGTGCGCATTCTGATCTATATATTCAAACTATATTCAATGAATTAGAGCTTATCAGTCTGTTTATTTGTTTTATAGCTCCAGTAAACAAAGTGTGTGGTCAACTTAAATATTGTTTTGAAGGTTTTCTGACTCTAGCATTGATTTTGGCGATAAGTCTTATACAAACCTCAAAATGGAAAGCACTATTGCTCTCTTTCTCTATCAACTTTTACATATTGAGTATAATTCCTCCTTTAGGTGGTCATTAACATTTTACCATTTCAAAATACTTTCTAAAACCTGGAATTCAGATATGGGTTTATATTGAAGTTTATGAGAAAGCACATTCTCTCCATAGTATTAGTACAATGTTGGCCTGGAAAATGCTGATACTGTAATATATAAAATACAAGATAGAAACTGTTCATGCAAATTAGTATATTTTGAAATATAATAAAGAATAGGAAAAAATAGTTTCATAAAGGTTAGCAGTCCTTAGAGGAAGGAAACACATGCTATCATTTGGGAGAGTAAATGTTCGTGCTCCTAAAACAAAACCAGTATCAGAGGAGGTTTCAATCACAAAATGCACAGTAAAATGTCAAAAGAGTTTAAAGAATGACCACAAATCATCCATGAACTCAGGTAAAAAAAAAAAAAAAAAAAAGTCCCTCAACACAGCTAGAAATACCAACACTACTCCAAGGAACTGTCAGTCTCAGAGAGAATAAAAACCAGGGCATTAAAATGGGAGGTCCCGATCACATTTGCCAGGAAAATAACACACACTAAAGGGCAGAGAAGCCAAACCAAGTTATTGCTTTATCACAACAATGCAAAAGATAAAGGCAATTTTAAAGAGCAATCACTACTCCCAGAATTCAGAATTTTATCCTCTTTTTAGAACTACAAATATTGCCATCAGAAAGGGCTTGCAAAAAGCATTCTGCAAACTTACTTCAAAATTACTTCAACAAACCCTGCTTTCCACCCTATCCCCCCACACAACCAATTACAAATGTAGGTTTCTATAACCTACATCTGAGTGACACACTTACTGTAATTTGACGTTGGCTATTTGTAAATGCAGCCTTATTTATGTCACATGTGGCAGTCATTCTCCAGAGGACTGAATTAGTTGTGAATGTAAATACATTTATAACATATTTGCATTTTTACTCAAGTTTAAAATTTGAAACAAGAAGAATATCAAAGCATAACTACTTCAAACATCACCTAGGGATGCTTTTAAAATTGCTCTGACAACTTTACAGAAACAATTACTGGCCATATGCAAAAATACTCTCAAATGTGTTCCACACAGTAAGAAAATAATCATCTGAATTTACTCAGAGAAACATCAAATTCAGGAAAAGATACAGGCAAGTACACACCTTATTTTTTAAAGAAAGAGAGATTGTTAAGGAGACTAGGGGAATGAGCATCTGATGAATGTAAACAGCAACACCTGAAAAACAATTGGCTCTTTGGAATCTATGTTAAGATCTGTCATATGAATTGGGGACTCTGCCCCTTAGAATCTCCGTTGGGATGTAAAATAAGTAATGTTATAAATACTTCTTGAGACACCGTATAAAAAGCTTATCATTCTTAGGCTCCAAGCTTAAACCACAAGAAATTATAATCAATGTATAACCATTTCGATTTGATGAATGCATTTACATAGCAATAAACAAGTGGACCTCACAATATATCCAAATAAAATTTGCTGATACAATGAAAGGGGATATTAGATAAAATAATATAACATCAATATGGACTAAATACTCTCAATATAAGCAGACATACCAATTATAAACATTTTATCTCAGTTTAGGTTCTAACATTTTGATTCAAAGTGTTTCTCATACTTTTAACATTCTTTTGCTCTGAAAACATTACTGAAACTTGCAGAAAGTTTATTTTATTAATCTTTCCTATCCTGAAAAACCCACCTCTCTTTATGTCCACCCTAGAGTAACATTTCTCTGATCTCATTTCAGGTGCCTCTTATACTCGCTTAAGAAATTTTTATTGCAAAACAGAGAATTTTTAGAAGTCACTAAAAAGCACTCCCTTACCTTCTAAACCTGCTTCAATCAGCCCAAACTGTTCCAATAATTTAACAAAAAGCACAATGACGATCAGAACTGCTATCATTTCAAGCCCTTCCAAGTTCATGGTCAGCTAGGTCATGGTCCGACCACAGCTACTGAGAAGTGCTCCTCTGCCTGGCTTTCTTTGTAAAGCCATTAAACTACATTAAGAAGGCTACTGCCAGAGGAGAAGGGGAGGAGGAGAGCTAGAGAGAGAGGGAGAGAGGGAGAGAGGGAGAGAGAGAGAGAGAGAGAGGGAGAGAGGGAGAGAGGGAGAGAGGGAGAGAGGGAGAGAGGGAGGGAGAGAGGGAAGGAGGGGAGGAGAGAGAGAGAGACAGGGCGAGGAGACGACGAGATGGAGAGAGGGCGTGAATGAGAGAAAATGCGTTCATCCTGTCTATTGTAGCAGAGGCTAGAAGTGGCAGTCGGATAAAGTCGGGCCTGTCGAATTATCAGCTTCCTCTTTATCACTCTTACACAAAGAGACAGCCACGCATGAAGTAACGCGCAGATCACCCGAAGACCCGGGAGATCACCAGGAAGGTCCGGAGAAAACAGGACGCACGGCAGTGATGGCTCCGCGGCCCCGGGACCAGCGCGCCCGGCGCCGCTGTGGCTTTGTTGGGCTGGTCAGTTGCCTTGGAAACGGAAACTAACCAGAGTCTGGACTCCCGCTGCAGACAGGGACCAGAGCACCGCATCTTGAAATAAGAAGAAAAACCGGAAAATGCTGAGGCGAAATGACAGCTTGGATTCAGCTGCTTCAGAAACCTTGTTTACTAGTCAGGAAAAGCAGTGTGTATTTTGTCCCAACTAGCTGAGCGCAGAGAGAAATGCGGCTTAAGGGACTTGTTCAATATTGACTTTCTTTTTTCAATGAGTTGCCTTATCCTGGGGCTCTGTGTGAGTCATTGCGAACTAATACTCTGGTTTGAGTAGTAACTATCACATCGTTTCAAAGCATGATTACGATAAATTAGTAAGTATTCTTAATGTTTGTAAACCTTAGAGTTGAGCAGTTCCCTTATGTATTAGCTCATTGCCATTCAATACACCAAAACATGTACGTATTTTTTTTCATTGTGTACCTTCTATGCTTGTTTGTATGTTTTTAATTGATTGGAGTAAATTTGAAGCAAGAGAAAGTTTCAGAAGAAAAAAAAATCAATCAGAAACAAAACTTGGTTAGAGTTTCTGTCTTTAACTTGCACAACCATTTCACGTTTGTGTTTCCTCCATTACTGTACTGATCAAATAGATCAGGCCCACATTCAAATACAGAATTTAAACAAAAGAGAAAAAAACAAAAAAGAAAACCCCAAGAGTTAGAAAGCATCTCAGAAACCCAATTCAAGTCTCCTATTTCAGAGATGAGCAAACTGAGGAGCAAGGAAGAGGAAGAAACATCAGGCAGAGGCAGGGCAGGGTAGCATGCAGGCATCCTTAACTTCTGGTCAGCTTTTTTTTTTTTTTTTTTTTTTTTTTGTGGTACGTGGGCCTCTCACTGTTGTGGCCTCTCCCGTTGCGGAGCACAGGCTCCGGACGCGCAGGCTCAGCGGCCATGGCTCACGGGCCCAGCCGCTCCGCGGCATGTGGGATCTTCCCAGACCGGGGCACGAACCCGCGTCCCCTGCATCGGCAGGCGGACTCCCAACCACTGCGCCACCAGGGAAGCCCCTGGTCCGTTTTTGAAGCAATACAGAGTAATGGTTTGGAGGATGGACTCCAGAGTCTGACTGCCTGGATTCAGGACTGACCTCTTACTAGCTGTGTGACCTTGGGTAAGTTACTTAACATCTCTATTCCTTAATGTCCTCATCTGTAAAAGGGGGCAAGGCAGTAGCACTTAGCTCATTGGACTGTTGAGGGGATTAATGAGTAATACTGTTAGAACAGAGTAAGTGCTCAATCACTGCTGGCTCTTGTTTCTATCACAAGTCTCTCCATGCTCTATGCATACCACGTAGAGTTGCCAGGGTAATTACTTTGAGATGCAAGCCTCATCTTATTGTTCCCTTAATCAGAAACCTTCCATGGCTCCCTATCTGCCTACTGAATAAAGGCAAGATCCTTGGAACAGCGTCTTGTTCACTACATGATCTGGTCCCAGCTTGAGGACTGCACCTCATTGGCCCTACTTCTGTTCATTCACTCTTCCTGACAGCTCAGCTTCCTTCCTCCAGACTCATTCTGAGCTTCTCCATCTCTGAGCTTTGTTCAAAAATACTGCATGTATGTGGAAAATCCTTTCCACACTAACTCTGCCTGTCGGGCTCCTAAAACTCTTCCATGAAACTTCTCCAAGCAGAATTGGAAGAAATCTCTCCTTTTTTGTGTTTTTATAGTACTTGTTTTTCTCTTACAGTACTTTATATTATAGCCAATTGGGTGGACATCTTCACAACTTAAGAGTAAGTTTCTAGAGGGCATAAGTCACATCTTCCTTCCCTTTAAGCTCCCCACATGCCTCCATGGAGGGCATATAGACGTGCGGTATAGATACTTGTTGGATAACAAGTCACCATTAATTATGTAATTACCACATACCAGATGCTTTACTTTGTTTTTCCCTCTTACTCTGAAAATAAATATAATTAGATGAGATTTACAGATAAACACTATACCTCATAGAATTTAAATAACATGGGGCTTCCCTGGTGGCGCAGTGGTTGAGAGTCTGCCTGCCAATGCAGGGGACACGGGTTCGTGCCCCGGTCCGGGGAGATCCCACATGTCGCGGAGCGGCTGGGCCTGTGAGCCATGGCCGCTGAGCCTGTGTGTCCGGAGCCTGTGCTCCGCAATGAGAGAGGCCACAACAGTGAGAGGTCCGCGTACCGCAAAAAAAAAAAAGAAAAAAAAGAATTTAAATAACAGGCTCAAGGCCATGCTGCTGTTGAGTGATGGGACCAAGATTCAAACTCTGATTTGTTCAACTCAAAGTCCATTATTTCTTCCAATTATTCCACACAGCTTTAAATGAAATAAAAATCTAAGCATTGGCACAAGTACTTATCAGCCCAGGAATGAAGGTTACACCCCAAATGACCCTCCCAAACTGTTTTGTGACATTCTAATTAATCCATTAACCCCCATAACTTTGCAACATGAGAAGTTTCCAAACTAGTAGTTAACTGAATTCATGGCTCTTCCTTCCTGCTCATTCACAGGATTATTATTACTTACTTAAACACACATAACCTGTGGTCCTCAGATGGGATTTTTCTATGTTTTTCTACCCCGGGGAACTCAGTAGAGCCCTTCAATTTGCCTCATAAATAAAATTCAATGATTGAGTTTTTTATGTTCACATTTAAAACTGATGTCTTGGTAATAAAAGCAAAAATAAACAAGTGGGACTACATCAATTTAAAAAGCTTCTGCATAGTATAAAGAATCAACAAAATAAAAAGGCAACCTACAGAATGGGGGAAAATATTTGCAAACCATATATCTAACAAGGGATTAATATCCAAAATATATAAGGAACTCATACAACTCAATAGCAGAAAAAGACAAACAACTCGATTAAAAAATGTGCAAAGTCTTGAATAGACACTCTTCCAAAAAAGACATACAAATGGCCAGCAGGTTGGGAAAAGGTGCTCAACATCATTAATCACCAGGGAAATGCAAATCAAAACCTCAATGAGATACCACTTCACACCTGTTAGGATAGCTGTTAACAAAAAGATAAAAGATAAGTATTAGCAAGGGTAAGGAGAAAGGGTAATTTTATGCACTGTAAATTAGTACCATTGGGAAAACATTATGAAGGTTCTTTAAAAAATTAAAAATAGAATTACCACATAATTCAGAAATCCCTCTTCTGAGTATATATTCGAAGGAAATGAAATCAGTACTTTGAAAAGATTCCTGCACGTTCATTATTCACAACAACAAAAATATGGAAACAACTTAAGTATCTGTCAGTGGATAAATGGATAAAGAAAATGCCTCACACACACACTCACACACACACACACACACACACACACACACACACACAGAGGACTATTATTCTGTCTTGGAAAAGAAGGTAATCCTGCCATTTGTGACAACACGGATGAAATGGATGAACCTGGAGGACATTATGCTAAGTGAAATAAGCCAGACACAAAAGGACAAGTACTGCATGATCTCACTTATTATGTGCGATCTAAAAAATTTGAATTCATAGAAGCTGAGAGTAGAATGGTGGTAACCAGGGGTGGGGAGGTGGGGCAGGTGGGCAGATGTTGGTCAAAGGGTACAAAGTTGTAGTCATGTAGGATGAATAAATTCTAGACATTCAATGTATAGCATGATGATTACAGTTAACAATAGCATATTGTATACTTGAAATTTGCTAAGAGAGCAGATTTCTGGTGCTGTCATGACAAAAAAAAAGGTAACTGTGTAAGGAGATAGATATGTTAATTAGCTTGACTGTAGTAATCATTTCACTATGTATATGTATATCAAAGTATCGTATTGTATACCTTAAATATATATAATTTTTATTAAAATAAAATAAAATTGATGCTTTTGGACTGAGAACTGTGTGTAGGCAGTTTGCTAGTGAAAAGTGCCCGAATAAGGATCTTTCCACCCAGTCTGGATGTTACAGTTATGGGTTCCTCTGGAACTGAATTGTTCTTCCCAGTGCCTGTGGGGTTTCCTTTCAGACTGTTTACCTCATACGCTCAGGCCTTTGCCCTTGCCATTCCCTCTGCTGGAATGCTTATTCCCAGACTGCTCCATGAATAAGCGGCTTTATTTAGGTCTTGGCTCTAAAGCCCCATCCCAGAGAGGCCCTCACTAGCTGCAGTATGTGGAACAGCACACCAGCCCTCAGACCTTGGAGTCACTACTCTCTGAACAAGTGTTATTTTCCTCCAAAGCACTGTCACCACTTGTTATGTATATCTGTCTACTTATTTATATAATATCTCTTCCTACTAGAATATAACCTCCTACCTATGAAAGCAGAGATTTTTATCCATCTTGTTCACTGGGATATCCCTGAACTTAGCATAGTGCCTGGCACACAAGAGGCAGTGACTAGTTTTTGAATGAGTAATGTAACCGATACATTCGCCTTCCCTAAAAGCCACCTGCTCTCTCACTGATTCCAAGGCCTCACTCTCTGTTATCTAGAGTGCCAAGTCTGCCTGGGGATTCTTGTAAGATTTCTGCACACTCTCTTAGGAGGCTACAACAGCATGGTGCTGCTGGTACCTCTCCTTAAGGTGAGCCACGCGCCTGCACACCAAAATGTCTTGGCCATGTTCTTTTCTGTGTTTAACGTGAGTAGTATCTGTGATTCCTGACAACATGACCAAGGAAAGCAATACAAGGAAGGCATCAGAGAAGGTGTCCCTGTCCAAAATACCTGAACACCATTGATATGGAGGGTGAGAAGACCCTGGCATGGCATCCACTCCCATCCTTTGACTGCAGCTGGAAGAACACTGCAGTCTAAATAGGTAAAGTGACTTTGTCAATAACTCTTAGCTTCGATTCATAGCTTGGACTCAAATTAAAGCATTAATCCAATGTTTTTTCTTCCTACAGAGCCTGGCCTTCCCTTTTACAAGAGAAAAGCTAGAGTAATCAATAGAAAGAAGGGACCTGGGCACAGACTCCAGACCTTTGACCTCCCTCAAGTGACTTCAACTCTCTAAACCTCAGTTTGCTGGTCTTCAAAATGGGGCCAACATACCTCCCTTGGGGGTTTTCTTAGGATTAGGTGCGATAATATTCGTAAATGATAATTAGGCTCATGGAGCACATAACTTGCCAAAACACAGGGCTAAGCACAGTGACTGTCCTGCCCTCACAACCACTCTGAAGAAGATAAAGATTTTCATCCTCATCAAACAGATGAAGAAGTGGAGTTTTAGGTGGAATTGGTACATTGCCCCATGTCCCAAAGCATCAGAGGCCAGTCAAGCTGATAGCTATACACTGACAGTGGCCAGATATACACTAAGTGCTTGACACATGCTTTCCTTCACTAACTCCACAGGGATAAATAACCAACACTTTATGGTGACTTTTTAGAAGACGGCTTACCCTTTCTGGGTTGATGTGATTTTAGACCCAGGAAAGTTCTGCGCCCCTGCCCTGGGGGTGGTTGGAGGCGGAGGGGTGAGCATGAGGTAGTGGTGAAAGAAAGGGGATGCTGTTAGGATTGTTTACCAAAAGCTTTCCATGACATACTCTCAAGAAGCTAACGAGGAGGGTTAAAGGCAGAGTCGGGTATCTGTTTAAAAGAAACATCAACAAAGCAACTTGGGGGAGTCGCTCAGACTCTGCTGCCACTACAAGGTTTCCTTGGCCTGTCCCCAGAAAAATGAACACTTAATTAGAGATACTTTTGCACTTCAGAGCATATCCCTAAAGTACTGTTTTTTTCAAAATCACCAGTTACTGGAAGGAATGAACCCATTTCTGCTTCATTTTCAGCAATATGGCTTTTGCAAGGAAAACAATGTTTCCTTCCAAGATGAGAGATGAGGCTGCCCTTTGATGAACTGAGGCAGGAAACAAAGGGATTCTAGTTATTTGTATCTGTGTCTTTTTTTTTTTTTTTTTTTGCGGTACGCAGGCCTCTCACTGTTGTGGCCTCTCCCGTTGCGCAGCACAGGCTCTGGATGCGCAAGCTCAGTGGCCATGGCTCACGGGCCCAGCCGTTCCGCGGCATGTGGGACATTCCCGGACCGGGGCACGAACCCGTGTCCCCTGCATCGGCAGGCGAACTCTCAACCACTGCGCCACCAGGGAAGCCCTGTATCTGTGTCTTTTGATTCCGAGTTGGGGATGATATTAAATGGGGTGGGCTGGAAGAGCTTTCTCCATACCCTAGTTCTAGAGTCTCAATTAGTTAGCCTGGTCAAAAACCAAACTTCATTCCATATATTTTTGATTATGCATTCATTCACTTGTTAGATTTATGGTCCAGGTACTATACAAGGTGGTATGAGAAATAAAAACCCTATCTTCAGTCTTTGCAAAGCTTAAAATCTATTAAAACAAAATTTAGATGATAGTGCCTAATATTTTTAGGATAATCACTATTTGACAGATTAGTGAACCAAGCACTTTATATGAATTCTTCCACTGCATCCTCACATAATCCCTATGAGGTAGGTGCCATTATCTCCACTGTGCAGGAGAAACTGAAGAATAGGGGGCTTAGTAGATTACATCAGGAAATACCCAAGCCAGGATTTAAACCTAGGTGTGACTCCACAGAGATCATGATCAGATAGTGTTTTAGATGCACAGCAGCATCTGGTGAAAGCCTTTAAGGAAGTATGGAAAGTACCATGAGAGTGGGAGGTCCCACTTAGACCTGAGTGGGAGGGAGGAGAATGGAACCAAGATCAAGTTCACTGCATCTGGCTTGTACCATACACAACCATACACACATATTAAGTGGCATTTTTTTTTTCATAGCAAGGGCAGTCTTCATTACAAGACCGGTGGAGAATAACACTAGTCTTACCAGAGAATTCAACCAGAGCCTGGAAAATACTCAAAGCCAGCTAAATCACTTGCCCTGACACCCCCATGAAGTTCCTGGCATCCTTCAGGCCGTTGCCCATTGTGACACACAAAATGAGCATCAGTTGCCTGCCTCTTTTAACTCCTTCCTCTCCTTTGGCAGTTACTCAAACCAAGAGATTCCTGGCTAAATCCTATGACTGAGTGAATAGGGAGGATAAATGAACTGAAATAAAATTAAGCAGCGAGGCATCAAATGAGAAATGTATCAATATTAATGTGAAGAAATAATGACCCACATTTATGGAAGTGGTAGGATAATGCAGAAGTTAGGAGCATGCTTGGGTTCAAATCCCCGTTCTGCTACATCAGAGCTTCCTGACTTCGAGCAAAGTTGCTGAGATGATTCATGTAAAGCACTTAGAACAGACTGTCACATGGTAAATGCTCAATGAATGGTAAGTGTTATTGTAATTACTTATTGAGCCCATTGCTATACATCAAGTGCTGTTCTAATTGCTTTATACAAATTATCTCAATAAACCCAAATAGCTCAATTAGTTAAATACTATTATTATTCCCAGACACCATGTGGATACGAAGGAGTAGGGTATCTTTGGGACTTCCCTCGCGGTCCAGTGGTTAAGACTTCTCCTTCTAATGCAGGGGGTGCTGATTCGATCCCTGGGCCAGAAGCTGAGATCCCATATGCCTCGGGGCCAAAAAAACAAAACATAAAACAGAAGCAATATTGTAACAAATTCAGTAAAGGCTTTTAAAATGGTCCACATCAAAAAAAAAAAAAAATCTTAGAAAAAAAAAAAGGAGTAGGGTATCTTCAATTGAGTTGGGATTCTAAAGAAAAGACATTGCTCATACCCGCTCATCAGGTTTACCATCATCTTCATCACAAGTGATATGAGGATAATCTATTCATTTACAATGACTTGACTTTTAAATTGCTCTTCTTAAGAAAAATGGAAATCTAGATATCCTTGTTGCAAAGGAAAAAAAATGTAAATAGCATTGAAGAAACTTTCCTGGGCCCTGGTTTTTGAGAACATCTTAATCACTTTCCATTCTGGAACACTCCACAGAATGAACAGGTACAGTGAGGTGTTAGTGTGGCATCAGACTACAGACTCAGGTTCAACTGGATTTTCAGAGCCCTGCCATGTGCTAAGGAAATTCATTTTCAAGGACATATTCCACTGCCCCTTCGGTCTCATCAGCCCCACCTAGGCATCACACTCACATTCCATGACTAGATATCCTGGATGGTCAGGGACCAACACTGCACCAGACTTCACCAGGCAACCTTGTCCTCAGGATAAACAGCAAAGGCAGTCTGCTCAATGGGTGAAGGTAGTTAAACAGAGGAAAAACAGGCATGACTCAGACACACTTTGAAGCTGTATATTAGTGCATCTTTATAGGATTGAAGACAAATTGAAAGAACTGTAAATAGTAGCAATATTATCCAGGACTGGCAAGAGAGAACAGAGAACTATTATACATATATATTAACTGGCGGTGCTCGAAATTTAGAGTGCAACAGAATTACCTTGAAATCTTCTTCCAAGTGAATCCTCAGGCCTTCCCCAGAGATTCTGATTTAATAGGTCTTGGATAGAGCTCATGAATCTCCATTTTTATCAAACTGTCCAAGGATTCTAATGCAGGACTTCTCGACCACACCATGAGAAACACTGCATTAATCTGCTTAAACACTCTCACCCAGTAAGTAACACAGCCTCCAGGGAGACATTTCCCCACCTTATTAAAAACTAGCTGAGAGTCACACATTTTACAAACGCGACAGGGTTAAGAATAGACAGGGGCTCCATCAGTTTCTCAAACTTGTCTAGAAAGTCTTTTTTTGTTTTCTACTAGAAGTAAGATAGTTGTAAATCATTTGTGAATAGATACAAGTTTCCATACCATGTTGTCAAAGTATTTTTTGATGATTCATTCCCAGCATCCATCACTTCTTCTTTCACCAAGGGACTTCAGATGCAAACTTAAATGGAAACAAGACTGTAAACCGTTCCACACTTCTCTGCATTGTTACATATCCTCGCTTCCATCTTGAATCTATCTCTACAGCATCCTCCTTTTAGCTCTAAATGTAATCACTTAAGTGAGGGAGAACACTGATATGCAGCTGTCTCAATAACCAAGCAAAGTGAAATAAATAGCAATTGATGGATGCCAATGTTTGGAAGTGTGAAGCTGATTTAGATAAAGTAACATTTCAGTTTGAGATCTAATAAAAAACAAAACAGCAGCCACAAGGAGCCTTTTCCCATTACTCTGCCAGGGATAATCTTTATCTAAATCAATACTATAAAAGTAACAAAAGACACAAAGTTGTCTGATGCATAATTCATTTATTATGAAATCATGTAAGACTCAAATAATGGAAACAGGATTATTTATGTGATCATTAAACCCAGGGCAATTTCTACAGATTTTTAGCCCTGCTTAATGGAAATCTTAGTTGCAGATACATATTTAGCCAGATTTCATTCCAAATATTGTTCCTTCCAACCAATCATTCCTCATTACAGTTGACATGCTGTACTTCCTCACTGTAATAGAGTATAAAAATTGCTTATTCTTTTATTGCACCGAAGAAATACAAAATATGAAAAGTAATACACAATCCCCTTGACAATTATTCATGCTACTTATATGTTGTAGTTTAATTACTAACAACTCTAACTTAATCACTTTTTAATAAACTTGCTTTTCAACAGGAATATTTCAACTATACTAGCCATGATATTGACATCACGCAAGAATCAAATTTTGCATAATAATTAAGCTTACGTTTTATGTGAAGCACACACATAAGACTTATGTTTAGTAGGACCACACTGAAAAGAAAAATGATCATCAGCGCAATGGAAATGTAACTCATTAAACAACACAAAGTGGCCTCAAAGAGTTAAAAAGATTAACTTTTATATAAAATTGATGGCATACTATGTTAAACTTATATAGAGAGCCATGAAAAGCTTAAAACATTTTTAAAGGGGCCTAAGAACAAGCTAGTCCAGCATGACCTGCTAGTTTGATAACTGAGGAAGGCACCTCTCTGCACTGTGGCATTAGTATAGTCGTTTTCTACTGCTGCATAGCAAATGATCACAAACTGAGGGACTTAGAAAAGCACAAATTTAATATTTTACTGAGGGACTTCGAAAAACACAAATTGAATATTTTAAAGTGTCCATGAAGAGTCTGGTTATGGGTTTTCTGAGTCCTCCACTCAGGCTTAAATCAAAGTGTAGACTGGGGCTATGATCACATCTGAAGCATTGGGTCTGCTTTTGCAAACACTGGTTGTTCACAGAATTCATTTCCTTGTGATTGTATGACTGAGGTCCCTATTTTCTTTTTAGCTGTTGGACAGGGACCACTCTCAGTTCCAAGAAGTTGTTTTTTAGTTCTTTGCCCTCTCTACGACAGGGCAGTTTTCTCCTTCGATGCCAGCGGGAAAGCATCTCTTATGTTTCATATCTCTCTGACCTCTTCTCAAGGATTACTTGATTAGGTCAGGCTCACCCAGGATAGTCCCTTTTTGATGAACTCAAAGGCAACTAATCAGGAAACTTATTTACATCTGCAAAGTCACTTCTGCCATATACAGTCCCGTAATTATGGCACTAATACCATATCACTACCACAGTTACAAATCCTACTTAGATATCATAGTTACCACAGATCCACAGATATCATAGTTACAAATCCTACTTATGCTCAAGGGAAAGGGAGTTTACAGGGCATGTACACCAGGGTGTGGAATCTTGTGGCCATTTTAGAATTCTGCCTACCACAGTATATTTCTACTCTAACTTCTGAATAGCATTTCAGATGTCCTGTGGTTATGGGATGCTGAAAGACAACTTTTATTCTATTATTTTTCTTCAAACTAAATTTGGGAGGATGCTCAGCAGAGAGCTATGAGGCATTTGGCTGCGGAATGCACAGGAACCAACAGACAGATTTGAAGTCCTGGAGTGGAAGCTGTCCACCAGCCACTCAGTGCAGCAAGAAGTGAAAATGGCTAGAAAAAGCCACAGCTGCACTTTGGTTGTCCACTCTGGCACTAGACTGCACATTGACCAGCTGGCTTCATCCACTGACATGCAGAAAGCAGAGAAAACAATCTACGAAAGGGTGAAGAGTAGCATGTTTGGTGCCCTAATGCTATAGCTTCCATATTACCTTCATTATAGATTCTTCATAGACTAGATCTTTCTTCCTGCTTCTTATAGCAAGGAACTGTGGCCTAGCTCTGTTCTTACTGTGGTCATGGCCAATTTTACAGATATCTCTTTTACTCCCATCACAATAGACCACAGTGAAATTATTGCCTGGGTGCAAACCCTAATTTGACAGTTTATTGGCAACACAGCTTTGGGAAGATACCATCTCTTAACCTTAGTTACCTTGCCTATAATATATACATAGTAATAACAAATCAGAGTTTCTGAGTCGAAATACTTAAAACAAGTGAAGCAACCCAGATAAGTACCAAGAAAAAAGAAAAGAAATGGTACTGTTGTTATCGTTATTGTTATACCTAGAATGAGGTGGGTGTTATAGTTACTTTGCTCCCAAGGTATACCCAGAATCTAGTGCCATGTCTGGCCTATGACATCCACTCAACGTGTGCCTGTTAAAACTCTGTTAAGCCTATCTTCCCCGTTCTGATGTACCCTCAGTCTACACTGTTGTTAGAGTGATAGGAACATGTCATTCTCCATCTTCAATTTTCAGTGGTATCTCACTGACTCCAGAATGAAATTCCCAAACCACAGCAAGGCATACAAGTTTCCTTCCAACCCTTCGAGGAGATCTCCAGCCTCATCTCCCAACAATCTGTCTTCAAGTCATGCTGAACTACTGCTGTAGCCAAAATACCAGGTTTATTTCTCCAACTGCTTCCTTTTCCTTCTGAGAAATTATTATCCATAATTTAAGAATCAGCTTAAGTGTTTTCACTTGGGTGGGGTCTTTCACAAGCTCCTAACCAGACAAGATTGACCCCCTTTTCCTTTCTGCTTTGTACTTATCTCAACTATGATCCTTTCAAGATTTATGAACTGGTTGGCATAACTACCTCCTTTATGAAACTATGAGTCCTTGAAAGGAGGAATCATAGCTTATTAATCTTTCTAGCATCAGTACTTATCCATGTGACTAGAATACATTAGTTGATCAGTAAATGTTGCAGTAAGTGAAGGAGGATTGGAAGGAAGGAAGGGCACAAAGAGGATTTAAGCCAGATGCATAACCCTCCGAAAAAGAATCACCATGCCTAGAATCCCACCATTAATTATATCATTTTTCATGTCCTGAAAATAACTTGAATGGCAGAAAACATTAATCACTAACACCTTGGTGTGAGAGTTCCTTTCATTACTTTTGTGCAAGAAAAGTGAGACCACTGGCAACATGGCTATTTGATGCTTGATGACAGTAATACATAAAGAAGGATATGTATCTAAGAACCAGTTTATTAGCAGGTATAGAAACTCATCCAGTAGAACAGCTGGTTGAACTGGAAAATCTAGAGTCATTCTAAGAAAATCCAGAACATTCTAAGACAGTCCAGAGGTTCTAAGACAATCACTAGTCTGAAAAAGTGTGCCTTCCTTAGTCTTTGTTAAGGTTTTACTGTACTGAACATCCAAATTTATTTTTCTAAATAATAATTTAATAGCCACTACCCCAATGGTGGTTGATGCAATCAATCAAGTTCATTGATGCACACTGACGGATGCAGGCTCCCAAATTATCAAGCCAGCTTTTCAGTGGCCAGCTTCTGCTCTGGGAACAACTAGCTTAGGGTTTCATATACTCCCTTTCTTTAGGGACTCAAGGGACTGCCCGACACGGTATTCTCATCGGTAACATCACTTTTTTCTTATGAGCTGCTCTGACTTTCATATTTCTTGAATAGCCAGCTTTTAAGAGACACTGGAAAGGTGTCTTGTAAGATGGAAATGCTTGTCATTAGCAAGAGGAGAAAACTGGCATTTGGTCTGGGGTACCGCATATTTCAAATTGTTTTTACGTAATCTTGGATTTGATCAAACTCTCAATTCACGTGGCAACTGATTCTTTTTCATAATTTTTAAACCCTAATGACTTTAACATAAAGTTAATCAACACATTTTCATTAATAAACATAGAAATCATTTTGATTAATTAACATAAAATTGTGAAAATCTGTTCGTTACTCAGTGTCCAAAAAACACTTTCATCATTTTTCTATGACTCTCTATATTTTGGGGGGGAAAAGCAATAAAATTCACGGAGGAAATCAAATGGGCAAACATGTATTTATATCAACTGCGTTTTTTTTTAACAATTAGATCATTTCAAAAATATAATAAATAGAACATTCATTTCTATTATTTATCTATGAGTTGATAAAGTATGACTATAAAGAACAGAAAGTGTATGTATGTGTGAGTATTTACTGTCAGAACTTGTGTATCCAAATGGGTCTTTTACCCTTCAAAGAAGCTGTGGGGGAAAGTTATGCAGTGGTTCCGATGATGCTGCCTTTGCTCAAACATTTTCTAGCTCCCCTTTTGGGAATTCCTTTTAAATTCTGGCTACTATCAAGCTCAAACCTTCCAATCCTCTGTACCAGTGAGAATGAGAATGAATGGGATTTTTAGAACCATATGTTTACTGGTAA
Organism: Orcinus orca; assembly: GCF_937001465.1. Classification (NCBI taxonomy): domain Eukaryota; kingdom Metazoa; phylum Chordata; class Mammalia; order Artiodactyla; family Delphinidae; genus Orcinus; species Orcinus orca. The sequence goes on along the minus strand of NC_064562.1, from coordinate 106,766,546 downwards.
GCATTTGTGAAAATGACAGATGACTCTCATGGCAGATGCCTTGTGGGCCCTGCTGATGAGTAACCTGGTAACGGCTTGAGCTTCCCATGGTCGCTTGTCTCTCTCACCTCACCAGGAGTGTCATACCTGGCTAACCAGCAAATATGGGCTCCTGAAGCTTGGCGTGGCTGGCCAAGGTTCCATCTGCAAATGGTTTCCTCATGCATAAAGGCAATAGAACCTAAAGTCTGCCTGAAGCCCACTAGTGTGCTCACTGCCATTAGCATGAAAAATAACTCAAGCTTTATCCAACTCACAGAAAAGGCACAGACTCTTCTCATCATATTTAAACTACTTTGTCTTGTAAACTGCATCACCAAAAAGGGAGATTTTCAAAGGAGAGAGCAACATGGCTACTTTTCATTGACTTATGCACAGGTTTGCTAGGGAAGGAGGTTGAAATCCATGGTTAGAATAAGCCTTTTGTGTTATCATTGAATTTCAATTATGCAGTATCCTTGCCTACATTACCAGAATAATTAGAAGTTCAATTCACAGCATCATTGTTAGTCACAGCAATCCTAATAATTAACATCTTGCTACCCAGGGTAGAAATGAGCCTCTACAATTCTATTCCATTTGGAAAAAGCATCTTGGATTCACCATTCCCTTAAGCTCCTGACTTGGAAAGTTAGAAATGGGATTTTGAAAAGGTCATTTTTCTATATATTATATCAGTTATTTACTTTTGTATTTTTGAGACTTATGCACTGTGTATTAAAGTACTTTTTTACTATTGTACCACTAAATAGCAGAAAAGAAAATGACATACTACTCTGTGCTTTCTTCTCGTTCTAAAATCCTGTTACTGTTGTAGTGCTCACTGATATGTGTCCCTACAACTCTAAGTTTCTACATGAACTTGGGATTCACTTTATTAAAGATCCTGGGCATAAAGAGAAGCTTATTTTTCTCTTTGTGGACTTAATCCTGTAACTTCACAGGGTTAGTAAAAACCCTTTAGAGCTTAGATTTTTCCAAGATTTCAGAAATATGGAGTCATTCAATCAGGAATTGTTTAAGAAAAAATTATATTTAAGCCTTAAATAAGCAACGGAGAAAACGCAATATAATTCTTCCTGTTAAGAAAATCAACTCTGGAATATTACTAATTTGATAATGGCTGTGCATACCTGGGAAGAATGAGTTGCAACTCTAAGCAGATAATATACCAGACCAATTTGAAGAGAGAATTTATGAAGTAAGTCATAAAAAAAATACATTAAAAGACATTCAGGGAGGTACAAATTCTTATGTGGTACTCAGGGCCTGCTCTCTTCACAGGCAAAAAGAGGGAAATGCCAAAGATAAGTTTAAAGGGGGCCAAGGCCCATCTGCTTCCCAAGATCTACCAGGCACCGTTCTTTCTTTGCTCCTTCAGACAGGCTTTGCTTGCAGCTGTGATCACCTGGTCCCATTTGCATGTGGTTGGATCAATTACCTCTGAAGTAAAAATAGACTTAAGCAGCAACAAAGCAACAGATACATTATGTAGCACAGAATGACTGAAGCCCTGCTGTGATCTTAGGATCCAGTGAATAACTAGTTTTTCCTTTTAATTAATTTGTTTATTTTATTATATTATATTTTTTGCGGTACGCGGGCCTCTCACTGTTGTGGCCTCTCCCGTTGCGGAGCACAGGCTCCGGACGCGCAGGCTCAGCGGCCATGGCTCCCGGGCCCAGCCGCTCCGCGGCATGTGGGATCTTCCCAGACCGGGGCACGAACCCGTGTCCCCTGCATCGGCAGGCGGACTCTCAACCACTGCGCCACCAGGGAAGCCCTTTCCTTTATATTTAAATCCATAGCTTACCTCTAATACCTGTCTACCATTTACCAGAATTCCTCTTTTTGCTTAGAAAGTCCCAAATACTGGTTACCTCCCTGGGTCTCTGGAGATTGCCTTCTCCTCAGTGTCCCACTGCGGTAATCTCACTATCCACGCAATATGAGCCTACTACTTCTTGAGGAATTTGTCTGATCCTTGAGTTACCTAGTAACCTGTTAAATATCAGTACCCATGAGATAAGGATGACCCGTCAAGGTTAATGCCCTTCTACCCGTGGTGAAGTCAGACAAGCTTTGCCTTCTACCACCCTACACAGGCATACACAGATACATGCATGCACACAGTCGTATATACAATCAGTTAAAAGTCTGTTTCCTAGCAATCCACTGAGTTCCACTGAAAAACGATCCTTCTGAGTGTTTTTTTTAATTGAAGTATATTTGATTTATAATGTTGTGTTAGTTTCAGGTGTACACCAAAGTGATATATATGTGTATATATGTATATTCTTTTTCAGATTCTTTTCTATTATAGGTTATTACAAGATAGTGAATATAGTTCCCTGTGCTATACAGTAGGTCCTTGTTGTTTATCTATTCTACGTATAATAGTGTGGATCCTTTAATCCTAAACTCCTAATTTATCTCTCCCCCCTCTTTTCCCCTTTGGTAACCACAGTATTGTTTTCTATGTGTTTTTTTGCTAATTATTGTTTCATATTTACAAATAGTAAAATCAACTTAATGGGTTCATGGTCAACAATTTTTTAAAAAATGGAACAAACTAATATTGAATTGAGTACACTAGAAAAAAATGGAATGAAATTCATTCTTAAGGATAAGAGAAGAGAAGAGAATAGGTGAATGCTCTGAAAGTAGAAAGGGTCTGTAGTATTTTGTGGAATTCTTTTCTAATTATGTTTATGTGTTCTAGGTCATGACAAAAATACACTTCTTACTGCAGTTCATGATCAAATACTTTTAAAAAAACATACATTAGAGCACTTGGAGAGTAAGGCATCATATCTACAAAATACCTAAATGAAATTACAAATCTGTCACCTTAAGTGGGTTACACATTAAGCCAGTACTTCCTTATAGATACAACAACAAATGTAGTTTCATTTGCTAAATTTGTTATTTTCAAGAAAGCAGATAAGCAAAGCTCTGAGGGAATGGGAATCTAGATGAGCAAATTCTGATGGCAGGATAAGGAAATAATAAGGCCTGTATCTGAACAGTATACTGGGTGAGTTTGGGGCTGGAAGTGCCTGGGTATGCAGGGGCTAGCATAATCAGGGCACCCACATGAACTTGGAAGAGTGAGCTAATGACACTAGAGAGAAGGGCTTGGCAAAGGGAGCTCCATATGTGTGATTATTCCAGTGTTGGTGGGTTGTGTTGAGCTGAACTGGTGAAGAACAATGATGGTGATACCTGATATTTGTCTATATCTTCACAGTTTTCAGAGCATTTTTCACACCTATTATATTATTTTATCCTCATGAGAAGGGGTGGAACTAAAATGAAGCAAGTGAGGCACCAAAGTGCAAACTTTAAGGAGGTACTCGTTCTCAGGGTCCCATAAGTGTCCTGCACACTTCACTCATGTCATCCTAATCTGGTTGTCATCATGAGAGGAGATATCATTAATTCTGTGTTAGATATCAGGAAATTTAGGTACACAGAATTTAAGGGCAAGTGTCACTAATAGTGTTGAATCTGGGTTTAAACACTTGTCCCCCTGACTCCTGGGAAAAATGCAATTTTTATCCATTTCAGACAACCTCAGTAAGGACATATTACATGAATTTGCAAAACAATAAACTAGCAAGATAGGAATCATACTACACTTACTTGCTATGAAATGTTCAGAAAGAATGGCAAACTGTAGCCAGTAAGGTTTCAGCCTTGGATCCCTGCATTACATTTGAGGCACTTCCATTTCAGAAAGACACAGACAAATTGGAAACCATTTAGGGAATGATAAAAAAAAAATGATTAGAGAAAAGAAAGGTCTGATTTATGAGGCTATATTAAAGGAGATAAGTGCCTATTACTCGGCTAAGTGACAATGAGGGATATGATAAGAATCTACAAATATTGGGAGACTGTAAATACGGATAATACAAAGGACTTTGAAGTGTGCTACAAGATAGAACTAGAAGGAATGGAATGGAATAAAATGTGACATTGCAGACAATAAGAAGAGGACTTTGGGAAAGGGATTCATTAAGTTGAGTAGTAAAACATAAAAGAAGGGGGAGGAGAAAGGGGAGAAAGAGAGAAGAAGAAGAAAGAACGGGAGTATGAAGAAAGAAAGCAAAAAAGGAAAAAGGAAGGAGGGAGAGAAAGAAGGAGAGAGAAAGGGAAAGGGGGGAGAGAGAGAGGGAGAGAGACAGAGAGAGAGGGAGAGAGACCGAGAGAGACAGGGAGGGAGGGAGGGAGGAAGGAAGGAAGGAAGGGAGAGAGGAAATTTCAAAATTTCCCCCCTATATATATTTTTCTACAAAATACACCAGCAATATTGATATTGGTTTCTGAATAGAATTTTTAAATATAAAAGACATGAATAATTATCGTAATTTTAATAAATAAATGTTCATTGGTGACTTACTAAAAATAGAATCCAGAGTGTAAGGAATGCTTCTGTAAAACAGCTCTGTTTTACAAAAGAAGTTACCAAAAAAAGAAGAAAGAAAAAGAAATAGGAAACTATGTCTTATATCTATATAAGACATATCTAATAATAGGAAATATCGAAATAAATTTCTGGCAGGTCCCAGGCAGCATAAACATCTTCCCAGAAAACTGAGCCACAAGGAGATGGCATCAATACTCTACCTCAGGGGAGAAGGCTGCCACTAAATCAAAAGGAGACAGTAATGGGGAGCTGATGAAGCCCTGCAAAGCCATTGCTGCTATTACATTCAGGACCTGGGCACAGGGAACTTGCCAACCTTTGGCTAGATTGCTACGCATAACAGTTACTGTAATTGAAACTGAATTATAAGACTGCCCTGGCACACATCCTACTTTAAAAATCCAACACATAATAATGTTATTAAAATAGAGACATCTGGAAAGAACCTATGGCCCCATTGTCTCTTTGTAGCTGGCACCTGCCTTCTTAAGGCAACCTTCATGTTTCTTTCCTCTACTGTAAAATGGCAAAGTGGTGAAAAAGGTGCTCCTTTTAGGTGAATAACAAGGTTAACATGGGTTGAGCACCAACTAGGTTCCAAACACTGTGCCAGCCCTGTCTCTTTTATAACCTCCTACACCACTGAGATCCATATTCTTCATTTCACAGATTAAAAATCTGCGGTCAAAGAAGTTAGGTAATTTGCCCTAAATCACTTAGATAGTAAGAGAAAGAGCTAGAAATGAATAGAATTCCAGTCTGCTTATCTTCAAAGCATTTCTATTATACCTTCACACTCAGCAAGTTGCCCAGTGCATAACACATAGTAAGCATTCAATTAATATGTATGGATTTGAAGGGAATTGATGGTGTAATTGAGATGTGAAAGGAATCTCCAACAACTTTGGCCATAACTTGAAGTGTTGCCAAATTTTCACCAACTGTTGAATTGTATATGAGCCAATTACAGCCACATCTATAAAATGGCATTTTTAAAGAACAAAGTATCTTTGCCTTCTTTGGTACTTATGTTACCACAAAACATACTAGATTTCCTTGGATAAAGAGAAAATGGATCTAGCATCTGCTTTATTTCAATAAATGCTAAACTTGTACAAAACGACATATATGATCACTTCATGCCTTGTATGGTATTAGACTGACTGAGAAGACTGACAATCATTATTTGATTACCTAAATATAAAAAGTACTGTTTATGTGTTCCCAAGAGGACACAGAGAAACTGGAGACCCAGTCTCTGTACTAACAGAGCGTATAATTCCACTGGAAGTCAAGATATAAATGCATGGGAAGGTAAATCAAGGTTTAAATAGCCATTTGAGATTTCCTATCCAATAGATTTCATTCAACTAATATTTAGAGAGCCATACTACGCACCAGAACATGCATTAGGTATCAGCATACAAAAAAAGAGTAAGATGGGATCACTGGCCTCAAGAACCCTATGGTCTAGCGGGGAAGAAAACTTTCAAATGTACAGTTTCAAAACAAAATGATTTGCCCTTTAGAGAAAGGCATATGGTACTAAGGAATGCAGATGAGGAAAGGTTTAACTCTGCTGACAGTGGGCCTGAAGGTTTTATCAACGAAGACTTTCCAAAGGAGGTGAGGCCCAAGCTGGGTCCTGACAAATAAGTAGGAGTGTTCAGGCCCAAAAGGGAGAACACTCCAAGAAGAGGAAATATTATGAACTAGTTTATGCAGGCATAAAAATAATAGAAGAATGTGGCAGGTAGTGATAAGGAAGTCTTAGCAAAATTACTAATATTTGATGGGCAGAATGGTATAAATATTACTTTAAAAATATTCAATTACAGTTTTTTTCAGGTTCACTTGAACGCCATGAATACTGAGATGGATTCAAGGAGCTCTCAAGCAGTACCTTAACATTCAACCAGCACATTGGCATGTTTCCCTTCTGCACTGTAGGGTAACTCATTAAAAGGAATGTATTCAGACAACATAAGCTAAAGCATGCCTTCCTGTTTAGATTAGCATATCCAATATATGAGGACCATCATTAACATTTTATAAATCATCTATCATATAATTTAAATGTTCAATAGTGTTCAAGAGCATATCCACTTTTGGGAAACTAATCAGAATTGCAGCAGAGGCATCAGGAAATATTTGATTAATTAAAAGCTAAGAAGTGAGAATCATTTCTTTTAAATGCCCATTTATAAAAGTGTATACATTGATCAGCATGGATATGTTACAGAAATTTCTGAATCTGAATAAGTCTTAAATCTCACAAATAATGCTGTGAAGCATTCTTTTGAAGCGCTGAGTGTAAGGAACACAGTGGAATCAAATTTATAAAAAATATAGACAATAACGTTTACAGCCACAGAATTCTGATTATAAGAATTCCAGGAATTAAACAGTTGCACTCTTCACTTTCCTACAAACATAAACTAGAAAACTGAGTGATGACATTCACCTTGCCCATTTCTAAGGTTAGGGAAAGCTTTATGTATTAATTCTCTCAAAGTGAAAACAAGGAATAAGTTCACATTTAACCCTGGACAAATTTAATTGAAACCTCATAAAACATTCCACATGAATGGTTTTCAACAAAAACGTGATGTCCTTAAAGAATAACAAACTCTAGAGCTTCCTCTTCAAACATAATCAATGTTGTCGTTGAACTCGGTCACTCGTACCTCCTGTGAATGATTGCCTTTTGCAAATGAATTTTAACAGAATTTCCCCACTCCACTCTCAGCAGTGTCTTTACCTCTCCCTCTTTATTTTTTGCTTCCTGAAAAGACTCCACTTTTTTCTTAGCCATGCCTTGCCCATCACTTCTGGCAGGACTCAGTTGCACCTTTAAGACATTGAGCAGCTGGTTCAGAAAGCTAAGACCTGTCCCTTCAAATTCAAACCTGAATCAGGCACTGAATTATATTGGATTAAATCCTGATTTACTCCAAGCCCCATTTTCCTATTGACTTCTGTTTTCCCAGTTACGGATAATCTTGCCTGGTTCGTGTATAAAACTGTATCCTGCTCTCCCTTGGTTGATGGAGTCTCTCATTTTGACTTCCTATCACAAGCTTTGACTGCAGTCTTTGTGTCTTGCTCTTTTGGATAAAACCACTACTCAGGTATGTTTTTCCCTTCTTGAGCCCAATACGTCCTGGTTTCTGTTTTACAGGTTTTGCCTTGTGTCAACTTAGAGCAATTTCCTTTAATGCTCATTTCTTTCAAGATACATTTTTAAAATTATTTTTTATTCTCCTTTCCTTCTTTTTTCTCTCTCTCTCCTAACACACACACACATACATTTTTACCACATTATCAAATACTTGTTTACAATTGTCTCTAGGAATTTCACATGTGATTATATGTTTATAGTTATATAGTTTATATATATATATGCATATATATAATATAGAGGTATATAGTTTATATCTCATATTAATACATAAAATCTAAACACAAGGAGTCCTTCTATTTCCCTTGCCTGAAAACTGAAGCTCAGTAAATTTTATTGAGTGAGTAAACTTGTTGGGCTCATTCATTCATTTATTCATTCAACAGATATTTACTGAATGCCTGATATATGTTAGGCATACTAAGTGCTACACTCGACATTAGATTCATCCACATGACATTTCTCATACTGCTTTACTTTCTCTACCTTGCACAGATCTTTTTCATGGTCTTCTTAGAAATCTCTGTTCATCATTCATGATTCAATTTAAATATCAGGTTTCCTTCTCTGGCCTTCTTAGAAATCTCTGTTCTTCTCTGGTCTTCTTAGAAATCTCTGTTCATCGTTCATGATTCAATTTAAACATCAGGTTTTTCATAAAATATTTTCTAGCCTTTAAAAGTTGATCAGTCCCTTCTCTTTAATATCACCCCAGAATATGGCATTTTACCACATTTCACGGTAATTACTTGCTCATGTGTCTGTCTTCTCCCGACTAGACCCACTCTGTGGGAAGACAGGTGATTTCTGCCTCCCCAGTCCTTGTGTCTACTATGTATGGCACATAGTAGGTCCTCAATCAATAGTAAACTAAATATGATAATAAGGGCACCTCTATGTGCCAGATTTAGTATAAAATCAACATCCTGCATTTTAATAGTGTAACCCATAAGCAAGCCAAAACAAGTAATTCCAGGGACCTCTAAAATTTTAGAAGCCTTTTAGCGTTAATTTAGACCAGCTTATTTTTTTAATGGAATCATAAACACTAAATTTAATTGTCCCATCTCCTAAATGCAACACGTTGCAAAACCCATTGGGAATTTATATTAATCCCCCTTTTGTAACCACAGAGCGAATACTGTAAGTTAAGTAATTTGATACACTATGTGGATGAAGAATGTCACCTGAAGAATATCAGTAAACAAAAGATGTTGTGGCCATCAAGCCCTCAGCCACTGCAGTAGCCCCAACTGTGTACCCTGAGGGGATTCAGGATGTAGAAAAACAGGATACTGGCCTTTGATGGTTAAGGTGCATGTCAAAGGAATGATTTCAATGAGCCCAGATTCTTACATCTTCCCACACATAGAAAAGCAATAAATTCATTAACCTGAGATGTCTTTTTTCCTTTAATTAGCAGCAATCTTTTGTTGCTCAACTACTTGGGGTTTTTTTGCGAAAACTTTAATATATCCTGGCCTCTCCCTTACCTCTTCAGAACAGTCCCTCAGAGCTATCTGAGAGGTTGTCTCCCAGGCTTAAGTCCTCAGTTATGTCCTCTGAATAAAACTTAATTCTCAACTTTCGGGTTGTGCTTTTTTTTTTTTTTTTTCAGTTGAATACTATAAAGGGCTGAATCCAAAGATTCTGATTGTTTATTATTAGAAGAATGGCCCTTCCTCCATCATTTACCTACAGCCATTCAATTTTACCATTGTTTATGATAATGATTCCTCATTCATATCTCCAGCTCAGAAGTCCCTGCACTCCAAATTTCTTTTCCGTCTCAGTACACGTCACCTCCATTGGAATATCTCAGAGACATTTAACACATGACGTGTCCAAAAGAGGACTCTCAATTCTATCCTCATTCCTCCCCATCACTGTAAATGGCACATCTAATACCTCAAGTAAGAAGTCCAGGCACAGTGACCTTGATGTGGTCTTAACTCTGCCTTTTCTCTCTCTACTCTTCTCCAGCCCTTAATAAGTCTTCATCCAAAACAAAGCAAACTCTTCTGTCTCCTGTAATGTACTGTACTAGTAACAATCCCTATTACTTCTTGACTTTGGTACTGAAACAACTTCTAACTTGTCCACCTTACTTCTTCTCTTATGCCTTGCAATCAAAGGGGTTTCTTAAACTATGTATTGGATCATCTTATTCCATATATATATATATATATATATATATGTAAAATAACCATTCAGTGGCTTCCCATTTTATTAGAATAAAATTTCAAATCCTTTTAATGACTTATCAAGTATTGCCTCCCTCTCTAATAGTTCTGAAATGTTCCAGCCTCAGTGATCTTTGAGCATCTGCAACAGAAGTTCTTTATGGACTCAGAACCTTTGCACCTGTTATGCCTTCTTCCTGAAATGTTCCTCCCCCTTATTCTTTTCACTGTTGGTTTCTTCTCAGCATTCTGACCTCTGTTCAAATATTACTTTTTAGAGAGACCTTCTCTAACCATGCTATTTAAATAGCTGTCCCCTCAACTCCACAGAAACACATAATTTAAAATATATTCTCATCATCTTATTTGATTACTTCTTAACTCTTAACACAATTGGTAACTTTAATAATACTTCTCTTTACGTGGGTCTGATTTGTCTTCCCCCTTAGCATATAAACTCTGTCATGCAAAAACTCTGACTGTCTGACATTTTATCTCCAGGAACTAGTATGGAGCAAAACACTTAAAATAATATGTGTTGAACACAAATGCAGTAAAATAATTAAAAATAAATAAACTCAACAGGCCTGAATGAGCATCTACTCTCTGCACATAGGTATATCCTCACATTCATACGCCTTTAATATTCACAATAGTACTGTAAGGTACAGACGCTTATTCCGACATAAACCAAGAAGGAAAGTAAGTTTCTCAAAGTGTTAGAATCATTTTTAGATTTTAACCGAAGTTCTTGAATCTAATCTCAGTGCTCTACTTTTTTCATAATCTACATTATCAAAACCATTGTTTAATTTAAAAACAAATTTACCTCTTGCTGACATTTCACCATGAAATTTTCTTCCACCAGGTAAATTGTTTTTAAAAAGTCAAGGGTAACAAAAAACCATAACAACACACACTGGCTTTCTCTCTATAAAAACAAAACAAAACACTCATCAATAAAAAATCTCCTACATAAATCTGCCACACTAAAGTAAAGATGGGTTAAAGAGAGAAAATGGATCCTTCTGGTGATAAGACTTAATGACTGGAGACCAAAAGGCAATCGTCTGCTTGCTTTTTGATAACTTAGCCCAAAAACCTTGGGGTCTTTATACCACGACTTCATCATATCACTTCAGAAATAAACTGCAGTAAAGGCATTATTTTCCTAAATACACTAAAAACTGTGACAGAAAGAGTTTGTAATACAAGTTCCCACTGTCTGTTGCAAAGCCAGTTCAGAAAGGCAGCCACAAAACTCATCTTTCATTCATCCAACAACCATTCATAGAGCACCTAATAGTCAAGCAGTAGCATCATGGTTGAGATCAAGATTCAGAAATCAAGGATTCAAGACTCTCCTCAGCTTTGTACAAGCATGTGGCATTGAACAAATTACTCAGTTTCTTTATCCTTAAAATAAGGGCAATATAATATCTACTTCATAGGCTGTGGTAAGGAATAAGAAAACAAAATGAGTAAAATGTCCACTACATAGTAAAGTCTCAAAGAAAGGTTAGTTTTGCCAAAGAATAATGTATCCTGAGGGACAGATGTTTAAGATATCCTGCATTTGAGAATATAAGTTTTAGGAGAGGATGAAAAGGTACCTGGTGGAGTGGGTGGAGTTAAATAACTTTGGGTCTTTTAAGGATAAACAGTGCCCATTCTCCATTTTTAAAAACAGCTTTATTGAGGTATAATTTGCATGGCATTAAATTCACCCATTTAAGTGTACTAAATAAATTAATAACTTTTAGCAAATTTACTGAGTTGCACAACCATTGCCAAATTCCAACATGAGAAGATATTTTTTTAATTGTTTCTAATATTCTCCAATTATCTTTTTTTTAAATTTATTTATTTTTGGCTGTGTTGGGTCTTTGCTGCTGCGTGCGGGCTTTCTCTAGTTGTGGCGAGCTGGGGCTACACTTCGTTGCCGTGCGTGGGCTTCTCATTGCGGTGGCTTCTCTTGTTGTGGAGCATGGGCTCTACGTGCGTGGGTTTCAGTAGTTGTGGCTAGCGGGCTCAGTAGTTGTGGTGCATGGGCTCAGTTGCACCATGGCATGTGGGATCTTCCCAACCAGGGATTGAATCCATGTCCCCTGTATTAGCAGGCGGATTCTTAACCACTGTGCCACCAGCGAAGTCCCTAGAATATTTTTATCACCCCTCAGAAGACCTCTCATGCCCATCTGCGATCATTCCTCCCAGCCCCAGGCAACCTCTAGCTTACTTTCTGTCTCTATAGATTTGCCTTTTCCTGATATTTCATATAAATGGAATTACACAATATGTGGTCTTTAGTGTCTGGCTTTATCATGTCACATAAGGTGAAAGTCAGCCCTGTGATAGCATGTATCTATACTTAGTTCCTTTTTATTGCTAAATAGTATTCCACTCTATTAATATACTATGTTACTCTATTCACCAGTTGACTGACATTTGAGTTGTTTCCAGTTTTGACTGCTACCATAAACATTTGCTTACAAGTCTTTTTCTAGATACGTGTTTTCATTTCTTCTGGGTATAATCCTAAGAATCTCCCTTCCCCACTTTAAGTAAAGAATCTGCCCCTGACAGACTCCAGTGCAACTCACTGGGGAGAGGAGTAGAGTTCTGATGCCAGCTCACTTGTAACTACTGAATCAGCTCATACGATGAAGTAGAGAAAGCACATCAGTTCTTGTTTCTGACCTTTTACCCTATAAATTTCCTTGTGACCCTGGGACAGAAGCAGCATACCTCTCAGAACCTAAGTATCTCCATTTGTGAACCAAAGGCAGGAACTAGATGTTCTCTGAATTGGCTTCGACCTTTAAAAGCATATAGTATTTTCAGTTACTAAAGAATTTAAAAACAAACCAAGAACACAATCAGTGAATCATCTCCCTTGCCTCTGGCATTTTCTGGCCTGGCACTATGTGGGAGACCAGAACTAGTTACAAAAAAAGATACAGAAATGGATGACACAGGGCTTCCCTGGTGGGGCAGTGGTTGAGAGTCCACCTGCCGATGCAGGGGACACGGGTTTGTGCCCCGGTCCAGGAAGATCCCACATGCCGCGGAGCGGCTGGGCCCATGAGCCATGGCCGTTGAGCCTGCATGTCTGTGCTCCACAACGTGAGAGGCCACAACAGTGAGAGGCCTGCGTACTGCAAAAAAAAAAAAAAAAAAAAGAAATGGATGACACAGAAAGTATTTGTATACTCTCCTAGGCACACAGAATCCAGGACTTATAAGTCGGCACTCTAAATGTGTCTCTTTTGCTTTTGAGGTTCTTCTTGCATATCACTGTATTTCTCTGACCATAGTTTCTAAGGCAGTCATTTCACTCAAAGTTAACTGGGCATAAAACAAACATCACTGCAACAGAATAGGGTGGCTTATTTTACCAAACACTTCAGAAAAATTTAAATCCAAGTGACAACCATTCCCTTCAAAGCAGTCATCTCAATGATTAGACTTTTTTTTTTTTTTCATTTATTCTGACATTTCTCAGAGCATATTTCACTTTGGAACTGCCTTCCAAGCTGGTGGCAGAGACAATTTTCAAAATTCATTTCAAAAACTTATTATTAAATATGTAACATATAGCAAAAAGTATAAAGGATAATAAAGTGAACATGCATGTACCAATCACAGAGCTTTAAAAAGTTCACTGGCAATGCTAAGAAGACTATCTGTACCCCTCCTTGGTCACATCCACCTCTCCTCAATTCCCTCTGTCCTATCCCCAACACCTTCCTCATTTGATCATAGCTATTCCCACACATATATTTATACTTTCCTACATATATATGTTGTCCTAAGTAACACATGATATTGTTTTTTCAGGTTTAAATATTTACATAGATGGTATCACATTATATGTATTCCTTATCAATTTTCAATTTTCACTCAATATTTTGTTAGATTTATCTATGGATATTTATCTTTGGTGATTTGTGAGTTCCTCATCAATATTCACACTGTGGAACATCACGTTATTTTAAATAAGTCTCAATTATTTATCTTACTATTGAGGTATATTTAGGTGGTATCCAATATTTTGCTACCATAAACACTTTACCAATAAACATTTTTGTTTCTAACTCCTTTGTGAACACATCAAGGGGTTTCTCCAGGGTATATACCTAGAAGTGGAATTTCCATATTGTGGCAAATGGACATCTTCACCTGTACTATTTATTACTAAATTTTCTCCAAAGTGTTTGCATCAACTTGCATTCTACCCATCAGGGTATAAAGTTCTCATTTCTCTATAACCACCCCAAACTTGGTACAGTTAAACATTTTAATTTTTTTTTTGAATTTAATTTAATTTATTTTTTTATACAGCAGGTTCTCATTAGTCATCCATTTTATACACATCAGTGTATACATGTCAATCCCAATCTTCCAGTTCATCCCACGCCCACCCCCACCCCCCACTGCTTTCCCCTGTTGGTGTCCATACGTTTGTTCTCTACATCTGTGACTCTACCTCTGCCCTGCAAACCAGTTCATCTGTACCATTTTTCTAGGCTCTACATATATGTGTTAATATACGATATTTGTTTTTCTCTTTGTGAATTACTTCACTCTGTAGACAGACTCAAGGTCCATCCACCTCACTACAAATAATTCAATTTTGTTCCTTTTTATGGCTGAGTAATATTCCATTGTATATATGTGCCACATCTTCTTTATCCATTCATCTCTCGATGGGCACTTAGGTTGCTTCCATGACCTGGCTATTGTAAATAGTGCTGCAATGAACATTGGGGTGCATGTTTCTTTTTGAGTTATGGTTTTCTCTGCGTATATGCCCAGTAGTGGGATTGATGGGTCATATGGTAATTCTATTTTTAGTTTTTTAAGGAACCTCCATACTGTTCTCCATAGTGGCTGTATCAATTTACATTCCCACCAACAGTGCAAGAGGGTTCCCTTTGCTCCACACACTCTCCAGCATTTGTTGTTTGTAGATTTTCTGATGATGCCCATTCTAACTGGTGTGAGGTGATACCTCATTGTAATTTTGCTTTGCATTTCTCTAATAATTAGTGATGTTGAGCAGCTTTTCATGTGCTTCTTGGCCATCTGTATGTCTTCTTTGCAGAAATATTTATTTAGGTCTTCTGCCCATGTTTGGATTGGGTTGCTTGTATTTTTAATATTGAGCTGCATGAGCTGTTTATATATTTTGGAGATTAATCCTTTGTTGATTCGTGTGCAAATATTTTCTCCCATTTTGAGGGTTGTCTTTTTGTCTTGTTTATGGTTTTGTTTGATGTGCAAAAGCTTTTAAGCTTCATTAGGTCCCATTTGTTTATTTTTGTTTTTATTTCCATTACTCTAGGAGGTGGATCAAAAAAGATCTTGCTGTTATTTATGTCAAAGAGTGTTCTTCCTATGTTTTTCTCTAAGAGTTTTATAGTGTCTGGTCTTACATTTAGGTCTCTAATCCATTTTGACTTTATTTTTGTGTATGGTGTTAGGGAGTGCCCTAATTTCATTCTTTTACATGTAACTGTCCAGTTTTCCCAGCACCACTTAATGAAGAGACTGTCTTTTCCCCATTGTATATCCTTGCCTCCTTTGTCATAGATTAGTTGACCATACGTGCATGGGTTTTCCTCTGGGCTTTCTACCTTGTTCCGTTGACCTATATTTCTGTTTTCGTGCCAGTACCATACTGTCTCGATTACTGTAGCTTTGTAGTATACTCTGAAGTCAGGGAGTCTGATTCCTCCAGCTACATTTTTTTCCCTCAAGACTGCTTTGGATATTCGGAGTCTTTTGTGTCGCCATACAAATTTTAAGATTTTTTGTTCTAGTTCCGTAAAAAATGCCATTAGTAATTTGATAGGGATTGCATTGAATCTGTAGATTGCTTTGGGTAGTATAGCCATCTTCACAATATTGATCCTTCCAGTCCAAGAACATGGTATATCTCTCCATCTGTTGGTATCATCTTTAATTTCTTGCATCAGTGTCTTATAGTTTTCTGCATGGAGGTCTTTTGTCTCCCTAGGTAGGTTTATTTCTAGGTATTTTATTCTTTTGTTGCAATGGTAAATGGGAGTGTTTCCTAATTTCTCTTTCAGATTTTTCATCATTAGTGTATAGGAATGCAAGAGATTTCTGTGCATTAATTTTGTATCCTGCTACTTTACCAAATTCATTGATTAGCTCTAGTAGTTTTCTGGTGGCATCTTTAGGATTCTCTATGTATAGTATCATGTCATCTGCAAACAGTGACAGTTTTACTTCTTCTTTTCCAATTTGTATTCCTTTTATTTCTTTTTCTTCTCTGATTGCTGTGGCTAGGACTTCCAAAACTACGTTGAACAACAGTGGTGAGAGTGGATATCCCTGTTTTCTTCCTGATTTTAGAGGAAATGTTTTCAGTTTTTCACCATTGAGATGATGTTTGCTGTGGGTTTGTCATAAATGGCCTTTATTATGTTGAGGTAGGTTCCCTCTATGCCCACTTTCTGGAGAGTTTTTATCACAAATCGGTGTTGAATTTTGTCAAAAGCTTTTTTTGCATCTATTGAGATGATCATATGGTTTTTCTTCTTCAATTTGTTAAGGTGGTGTATCACATTTATTGATTTGCATATATTGAAGAATCCTTGCATTCCTGGGATAAATCTCCCTTAATCATGGTTTATGATCCTTTTAATGTGCTGTTGAATTCTGTTTGCTAGTATTTTGTTCAGGATTTTTGCATCTATATTCATCAGTGATGATGGTCTGTAATTTTCTTTTTTTGTAGTATCTTTTTCTGGTTTTGGTATCAGGGTGATGGTGGCCTCATAGAATGTGTTTGGGAGTGTTCCTTCCTCTGCAATTTTTTGGAAGAGTTTAAGAAGGATCGGTGTTAGCTGTTCTCTAAATGTTTAATAGAATTCACCTGTGAAGCCATCTGTCCTGGACTTTTGTTTGTTGCAAGATTTTTTTTTTTTTTGCAGTATGCGGGCCACTCACTGTTGTGGCCTCTCCCGTTGCAGAGCACAGGCTCTGGACATGCAGGCTCAGCGGCCATGGCTCACGGGCCTATCCACTCCGCGGTATGTGGGATCTTCCTGGACCGGGGCATGAATCCGTGTCCCCTGCTTTGGCAGGCGGACTCTCAACCACTGCACAACCAGGGAAGCCCTGTTGCAAGATTTTTAATCACAGTTTCAATTTCATTACTTGTGATTGGTCTGTTCATACTTTCTATGTCTTCTTGGTTCAGTCTTGGAAGGTTATACCTTTCTAAGAATTTGCCCATTTCTTGTAGGTTGTCCATTTTATTGGCACAGAGTTGCTTGTAGTAGTCTCTTAGGATGCCTTGTATTTCTGTGGTGTCTGTTGTAACTTCTCCTTTTTCATTTCTAATTTTATTGATTTGAGTCCTCTCCCTCTTTTTCTTGCTGAGTCTGGCTAATGGTTTATCAATTTTGTTTATCTTCTCAAAGAA
This sequence comes from Orcinus orca, assembly GCF_937001465.1. Classification (NCBI taxonomy): domain Eukaryota; kingdom Metazoa; phylum Chordata; class Mammalia; order Artiodactyla; family Delphinidae; genus Orcinus; species Orcinus orca. The sequence continues at coordinate 106,749,252 of NC_064562.1, read as the reverse complement.
CCAGCTTTTAGTTTTATTGAGCTTTGCTATCGTTTTCTTTGTTTCTACTTCATTTATTTCTGCTCTGACCTTTATGATTTCTTTCCTTCTGTTAACTGTGGGTTTTGTTTGTTCTTCTTTCTCTAGCTCCTTTAGGTGTAAGGTTAGAATGTTTATTTGAGATTTTTCTTGTTTCTTGAGGTAGGCTTGTATAGCTATAAACGACCCTCTTAGAACTGCTTTTGCTGCACCCCATAGGTTTTGGATCACTGTGTTTTCACTGTCATTTGTCTCTAGGTATTTTTTGAGATCTTCTTTGATTTCTTCAGCGATCTCTTGGTTATTTCGTAACGTATTGTTTAGCCTCCATGTGTTTGTGTTTTTTACATATTTTTCCCTTTAATTCATTTCTAATCTCATTGAGTTGTGGTCAGAAAAGATGCTTGATATGATTTCAATTTTCTTACATTTACTGAGGCTTGATTTGTGACCCAAGATGTGATGTATCCTGGAGAATGTTCTGTGCACACTTGAGAAGAAAGTGTAATCTGCTGTTTAGGGATGGAATGTCCTATAAATTTCAGTTAACTGTATCTGGTCTATTGTGTCATTTAAAGCTTGTATTTCCTTATTAATTTTCTGTTTGGATGATCTGTCCATTGGTGTAAGTGAGGTGTTTAAGTCCCCCACTATTATTGTGTTACTGTCCATTTCCTCTTTTACAGCTGTTAGCAGTTGCCTTATGTATTGAGGTGCTCCTTTGTTGGGTGCATATATATTTATAATTGTTATATCTTCTTCTTGCATTGATCCCTTGATCATTATGTAGTGTCCTTCCTTGCCTCTTGTAACATTCTTTATTTTAAAGTCTATTTTATCTGATATGAGTATAGCTACTTCAGCTTTCTTTTGATTTCCACTTGCATGGAATATTTTTTTCCAACTCCTCACTTTCAGTCTGTATGTGTCCCTAGGTCTGAAGTGGGTCTCTTGTAGACAGCATATATATATGGGTCTTGTTTTTGTATCCATTCAGCAAGCCTGTGTCTTTTGGTTGGAGCATTTAATCCATTCACATTTAAGGTAATTATCAATATGTATGTTCCTATTACCATTTTCTTAATTGTTTTGGGTTTGTTTTTGTAGGTCCTTTTTTTCTCTTGTGTTTCCCATTTAGAGAAGTTCCTTTAGCATTTGTTGTAGAGCTGGTTTGGTGGTGCTGAATTGATTTCTCCATCGAATCTGAATGAGATCCTTGATGAGTAATCTTGGTTGTAGGTTCTTCCCTTTCATCACTTTAAGTATATCATGCCACACCCTTCTGGCCTGTAGAGTTTCTGCTGAGAAATCAGCTGTTAACCTTATGGGAATTCCCTTGTATATTATTTGTCATTTTTCCCTTGCTGCTTCCAATAATTTTTCTTTGTCTTTAATTTTTGCCAATTTGATTACTATGTGTCTCAGTGTGTTTCTCCTTGGGTGTATCCTGTATGGGACTCTGTGCACTTCCTGGACTTAGGTGGCTATTTCCTTTCCCATGTTAGGGAAGTTTTCAACTATAATCTCTTCAAATATTTTCTCAGATCCTTTCTCTCTCTCTTCTCTTTCTGGGACCCCTAAAATGCAAATGTTGTTGCGTTTAATATTGTCCCAGAAGTCTCTTAGGCTGTCTTCATTTCTTTTCATTCTTTTTTTCTTTATTCTGTTCCACAGCAGGGAGTTCCACCATTGTGTCTCCCAGGTCACTTATCCATTCTTTGCCTCAGTTATTCTGCTACTGATTCCTTCTAGTGTATTTTCCATTTCAGTTATTGTATTGTTCATCTCTGTTTGTTTGTTCTTTAATTCTTCTAGATCTTTGTTAAACATTTCTTGCATCATCTTGATCTTTGCCTCCATTCTTTTTCCGAGGTCCTGGATCATCTTCATTATCATTACTCTGAATTCTTTTTCTGGAAGGTTGCCTACCTCCACTTCATTTAGTTGTTTTTCTGGGGTTTTATCCTGTTCCTTCATCTGGTACATAGCCCTCTGCCTTTTCATCTTGTCTATCTTTCTGTGAACGTGGTTTTTGTTCCACAGGCTGCAGGATTATAGTTCTTCTTGCTTCTGCTGTCTGCCCTCTGGTGGATGAGGCTATCTAAGAGGCTTGTGGAAGTTTCCTGATGGGAGGGACTGGTGGTGGGTAGAGCTGATTGTTGTCCTGGTTGGCAGAGCTCAGTAAAACTTTAATCTGCTTTAATCCGCTTCCTGATGGGTGGGGCTGGGTCCCTTCCCTGTTGGTTGTTTGGCCTGAGGCGATCCAACACTGGAGCCTATTGGGGCTCTTTGGTGGGGCTAATGGCGGACTCTGGGAGGGCTCATGCCAAGGAGTACTTCCCAGAACTTCTGCTGCCAGTGTCCTCGTCCTCACAGTGAGACAGAGCCACACCCCGCCTTTGCAGGAGACCCTCCAAAACTAGCAGGTAGGTCTGGTTCAGCCTCTATGGGGTCACTGCTCCTTCCCCTGGGTCCCAATGTGCACACTACTTTGTGTGCCCTCCAAGAGTGGAGTCTCTGTTTCCCCCCGTCCTGTCAAAGTACTGCAATCAAATCCTGCTAGTCTTCAAAGTCTGATTCTCTAGGAATTCCTCCTCCCATTGCCAGACCCCCAGGTTCGGAAGCCTGACGTGGGGCTCAGAACCTTCAATCCAGTGGGTGGACTTCTGTGGTATAAGTATTCTCCAGTTTGTGAGTCACCCACCCAGTGGTTATGGGATTTGATTTTATTGTGATTGTGCCCCTCCTACCATCTCATTGTGGTTTCTCCTTTGTCTTTGGATGTGGGGTATCTTTTTTGGTGAGTTCCAGTATCTTCCTGTTGTCTACACATTTTAATTTTTACCAGTTGCCAATTTGATTTTTAAAAATCTAATTTAACAATCACTGAGTATCTACCCTGGATATACCACTGTACTTGGTTCCATATAGAATGCAAAGTAAGATGTAATGGATTTGGAGGAACCTAATATACAGCCTTCACTCCTTAACCTCCTCAGGCCTCAATTTCTTCATCTGTGATATTAAGGGCCCGACAAGAAAATTTCTTTTCAGAAATTTCAGACCCCTTTTACCTCTGATCTTGTCTCTATGATGCTCCATGGGAGCTTACAAACCCATAGAAGAAACAGCATATACGTAAGTAACTGTAACAGCAGCAAAATACACAAATAAGAGATTAGGAGAGTATAGAAGATGGGATCCATATAGAAAAGAGGGAGGAACTGGAAAGACTGTATCAAAGAGGTTTGGATGATGATCTGCATCCAGGATGGCATGGAGGACACTTTCAGGAATGAATGGAGGAAAGGAAAGTCAGAGAGAGGAAAGAGCCTGGGAAGAGGCCTAAAGATGAGAGAGTGAAGGGAACAAAGGTAGAGGGGTGGTGTGGCTACAGTACAAGATATGAGGTAAGTGCTGGGGTGCAGGGGGCAGGTACGTGGTATTTTTATTATGCCAAAGTGTAATAAATCTTCATTATTTTGTTGATGATTTTATTTTTAAAACCCCCCAAAGCAACTTGGAATCAAATCTGTAACTAAGGCAGATGGTCAATTTATTTTCCCTTGAAAATGAAGCCATAAAACTAATTACTGTGAGGCTCATAGATTGACTGGATAGTCACTTCTCAAACAAGATTGCCCAGGGATTTTGGTAAACAGAAAGAAGCATTGTAGAAATAAGAACGTAGCCTCCTCAGCTTACTACTTTGAGTAAACATGCTCCTTTGGATTTTTGAATTCTGGTGGGTTGGTTTAAAAATGTCCATTATTTACAGTTATACCTGGTTCACAAAACTCTCAGAACCTGATGGAATCTTAGCATTCCCAGGCAAAATTTCTAAAGTACAAAATATATTTTATTCCTGAGAGGAAAACAAAATCCCTTCTAAGGAGCTATAACATTTTATACTAGAATGGCAGAGAATTTCACTTTGAAAAATAATTTATGTATCTGATTCTGAATAAGCGTTATCATTGGTTAAGAATATGGACACAACAGGCAAAATATTTACATGGATACAAATCTTGACTCTCCCATTATAAACTACGATATTTATTTAAGCAAGTTATTTATACTGTTTCTAATATTAGAATTGCATTTGGCTACATGCAGCAAAATATCTAAATCAATTTCCATATGTTTAACTCACTACTCTTTTTCCCATAAAATAAGAAATCAGAGGTAGGAAGCTCAAGCGTGGTACAGCGGCTCCACTGTACCACTCATTGTTATCAATGGGTCAATATCCTTCTCTATCTTTCTGACTCACCATTTTTTTGTGTGTGTTTTTTGTTTTTTTAATGCTTCACTTTGTTAGAGCAGTTTTAGTTTCACAGCAAAAATTGAAAGAAGGTACAGAGATCTCCCATATACCTCCCGGGTCCACACACATACAGCTTCCCCCACTATCAACATTGCTCACCAGAGTGGTACATTTGTTACCAAGAATGGAAGTACATAATAATCACCCAAAGGTCATAGTTTACCTTAAGGTTCACTCTTAGTGCTGTAAATCTATGGTTTTGGACAAATGTATAGTGATGTATATTTATCCTTTTAATATAATATTATTTTATAACCCTAAAAATCCTCTGTGTTCTGCCCATTTATCCCTCCTCCACCCCAAAAACCACTGATCTTTTTACCGTCTCCATAGTCTTGGTTTTTCCAGAATGTCATATAGTTGGAATCATACAGTATGCAACCTTTTCAGACTGACTTCCCTCTCTAAGCAATATGCATTCAAGTTTCCTCCGTGTCTTGTCATGGCTTGAAAGCTCATTTCTTTTTAACGCTGAATAATATTCTGTTGTTTAGATGCAGCACAGTATGTTTATTCATTCACCTACTGAGGGACATGTTGGTTCTTCCAAGTTTTTCAAATTTTGAATAAAGCCGCTATAAACATCCTTATGCAGGTTTTTGTGTGGACACAGTTTTCAACTCATTTTACTAAATTCCAGGGAGCACGACCGCTGGATGGTATAAAAGAGTATAGTTAGTTTTGTAACAAGCGCCAAACAGTCTCCAAAGTGGCTATACCATTTTGAATTCCTACCAGCAATGTATGAGACTTGGTGTTGTTCTACATCCTCACCAGGATTTGGTGTTGTCAGCGTTCTAGATTTTGGCCATTTTAATAGGCTTGTAATGGTATCTCACTGTTGTTTTAATTTATGTTTCCTTGATGACATATGATGTGAAGATTCTTTTCATATGTTTATTTGCCATCTGTATACCTTCTTCCCCCCCCCCCTTTTTTTTTTTGGTGAGAACAGTATGTTATACCCTCTTAGTAAGTTTCAATTAAAGAATCAGTATCAACAACTACAGTCACCACATTATACATTAGATCCTCAACCCTTATTCATCTCATAACTGAAAATTTGTATCCTTTTACCAAACTCTCCCCATTCCCTCCACCCCTCTAGCCCCTGGCAACCACCATTCTACTCTCTGTTTCTATGAGTTCAAATTTTTCTTTAGATTCACATATAAGTGATACCATGCAGAATTTGTTTTTCTCTGTCTGGCTTATTTCACTTAGCATACTGCTCTCCAGATTTATCTGTGTTGTCACAAATGGCAGGATATCCTTGAAGGCTGAAGAGTAGTCCATTGTATACCACATTTTCTTTATCCATTCATTAACTGACGGACACTTAGGTTGTTTCTGTACTTTGGCTATTGTGAATAATGCTGCAGTGAACAGGGGACTGCAGATATCTCTGCAAGATAATGATTTTATTTTCTTTGGATATACACCCAGAAGTGGATCGCTAGATCATATGGTAGTTCTATTTTTAGTTTTTTGAGGTCCCTCCATGCTGTTTTCCATAGAGGCTGTAGAGTTTACATTCCCACCAACAGGTGTACAAGGGTTCCTTTTTCTCCACATCCCTGCCAGCATGTTTTATCTCTTGTCTTTTTGATAGTAAATGTTCTAAAATGTGCGAGGTGATCTCTCACTGTGGTTTTGATTTGCATTTCCTTCATAATTGGTGATGTTAAACACCTTTTCATATACCTGCTGACCACCTGTATGTCTTTGGGAAAATGTCTATAACAAAAATAAATAAATTTGGCTATATCAAATTAAAAAATCTTACTCACAGTACACGAAACCATCAACAAAATGAAAAGGCAACCTATGGAATGGGAGAAAATATTTCTAAGCCACATATATAACTGGAGGTTATATACAAAATATACAAGAAACTTATGCAACTCAATAGCAAAAAAAAAAAGAAAAAAATGAGCAAAGGACCTGAGTAGACATTTTCTATCATTCTTGATATGTAGCTTTGAGTTTGAGGCAGAAACAAGGGAAAAGGGGCCAAAATATTTCCCTTTGCAATACTTTGCATTTTTATTCAGAAAGGCACTCTATTCAAGGGACTGTCACTTAAGTTCCACTGGCCAAAACTAAGAAACAGGGTCACACCTTGTTGTGTGGAAAACTGGAAGACCAAATACTTTTGCTGAGTACACTGCTACCCAACACAAAATCAGGGTTCTCTTACTGAGAAAGATGTCAAAATAATATTTTGACAGACAACTAATAGTGCCTGCTATATACCATCATTAAAGAGTTCCTTGAAAGTTAAAAACAAAATGAATGAAAGTCTTAACATACAGTAAACATTCAATAACTCTTACTTCAAAATAACTGTATTAAGGTATGATTGATCATGTTATATCTATTCCTTCAAGGACATGTTAATCCTTCATGGCCCAGATCAAATGCCACACCTACTAAGATAGTTCCCTGATTCTGCTACTCACATCTTTTTTATTACACTTGATGAAACAAATTAATCTTACAAACAAGCAAAAAAGAGGCATGCATTGAAATCATAGAATTGAGAAGACAGCTAGAGATAGCTGCTAAGGCAGTTTCATAGAAGTAAATACCACGAAGGGTGTATTTTGAGCTCCATGAACTACTATAGGAGGGAATAAGCACCTGCTTCCCACCAAGGTCAACAATGGAATTGTCCCTAAATAGGTGAAGTGTTTTGCTGCTAGATAGATAAAGCATGATTATGCTGCACTACGAAGTCAGAAGCACATAAGTAGTTGACTTCGGCCAAATGACAGTATGATAGCTCAGTGTTATCCAATTACAAAAATAGATATTTGCTCACCTTAATACTTCTGAGTGTCTACAGTAAGAATGAGAGAGAAATTATTTCAGAGTAAATGGTGTGAATCAATATAGATGCAGTAATGCAGAGTCCTAATTCATAGAATGACAGGCAGAACGCTTTAGTTTGAACACAGGATATGGAAAGGCAATTACTTAGGAAGCAAAAAACTATGCAGCATTAGCAAGAAACTGAATATATTTAAGTAGTAACATGACAAAATCAAAACCACGCATTTGGAGGCCCAATCTGGTATGTTGAACGAATAGGAAAGCAGAAACAATGATTTTCTGAATGTGGCAATACATCTAAATATGGGATCTGAAGTGGAGATGGACAGAAAGGGAATAGATGAGAGAATTAGGGAGGCATAGCAGAGAGAAAATGTCAATTGAAATTATTTTTAGAAAGCAAGGATGAAAGCATTCAAGATTTCCTATGAATTCAACCTTGACTGAACTGTTGCTTCCATGAAAAGTAATGAGATCAGAAGAGGAAAAACAGCCATAAGAAGTAAGATAAGACATTGCATTTTATATAGTATGAAATGCCAATAGAATATCTCTTAGGATATATACAGAATTTGGAATTATATATCTGGTGCCAATGAGAGAACAGAGCTGATGGTATAGAAAGTCCTTTGTCTTTTTTCATAATGTTCTATATTTTTCCTCTAGTCTTGCTGTACACCATATTCTTATCTTCATCAATCACTCAATTACTTTGCACATGTCTAATTCTGTTCAGTTTCTATGCCCTTCTGTGTAATGCTATCTCACATGACCCCTTTAACCAGTAATCACTGTACACTTCAGGCAGCATTTTTCCTATTTTTAAAAAGGTAACTGAGTCTCAGAGACAGCCTACATCCTTTCCTAACTTTTTTCTTTACTCGTGAACCAAAGGAAAGGCTTATTACTCTTTTTTTCCTTCCTATTCTGTGAGTTATGGATAAGATTTTGGGCCCATGCAAAATCATTAAAATTTTTTTAACTGTAATTCTTTTTACAGATTTATGACCTGTTAAAACTTTCCAAGATCTATTATCTCACCTGTTGGCAGATTTTTCTTTAATGAATGTTTTCTCATTTTAAAATATCCATTTACATTGCAAAAATCTTATCAGGATTAAACAGATTATTCCTTCTAATTATTCTTGCAGGTCTGATTTCAGAAAACTATTTGAAGCCATCTGTTATGTAAATTCAAATTTGTTGCACATGAAAGAGCAGAATTTGATTTATATTATCCCTGGTTAGTTCTAGTATGTATAGAATAATAACTTGGCAGGATCTCATGCATAGCAGCTATAGTAGGTACAAATCTACAAAATGACTGCCACTGAGATTCCAGATCCCACACATTTACTAAGGGCATCTAAAGGGCATAAACGTTTCAGAATTCTGTCTATAATCAGTACACGCCCTGCTGATATAGAACCAGAAAAACATTCTACTCTTAGCAAAAAAGTATGTATCTCTGTTTTTCATGCAATATCTCAAATACACAGACAAGGGTCCAATCTGGCAAGAGTCAGTAGCCAAGTTTATGGGAACTGAAGCTTCAGTAGAAAGACCTTTAGTGGATTCATCAGGTTTGCCTCAACCTGGCCAGCTCCATACATTACATTTTCTACATTACAAGTACATAAGGCAGATAAAAGGCTCCGTTTTGAGTTGCATACTATCCCCCAAGTTTCATGTCTACCCAGAACCTCAGAATGTGACCTTATTTAGAAATAGGGTGTTTGCAGATGTAATTCATTAAGATGAAGTCATCTGGATTAGGGTGGGCCCCAAATCCAATGGCTGGCATTGTTATAAAAAGAACATGTGAAGACACAGAGGAGGAAGAAGGCCAGATGACAAAAGTAGTTTGGATCAACGTAGCTATGAGCCAACCAACACCAAGGATTGCTGGCAACTACTAGAAGCTAGAAAGAGGTAAGAAAATATTTTTTCCCTAGAGCCTTCAGAAGGAACATGACCCTGAAGACACATTGATTTCAGACTTCTAGCCTCCAGGACAGTGAGAGAATAAATTTCTGGTTTTTTAAGCCACTCAATGTTGTTAGGGCATTCTGAGAAACGGACAGAGGCTCTCAGTGACACCCTGACCACTCTTACTTTATTTGCTTCCCTTACGTAAGTACAGACTCAGAGTGGCACCACCTCCACGGTGACCCTTGTCCCACAGACTTGATAAGTAATTGTACAAGACAAGGATAAAGCACACGCACTTCGATATCTTTATGCAAAAGTGTTTCCAAATGAAAAATAATTTAAGGAAAATGGTAACAAGTTTAAAATGTCATTTTAAGTAGTTTCTTTTAATTCACAATTCTTACTGCTTCCCTAGATGTGCAAATTATCAGCACCCAGGGGATCAGTAAGAAGAGAAGACATGTAACAGTATTTTCTTCTTGAAACACTTAGTTCTAAGTGGAACTAAGAAGAAGTGGAATCTTCTGCGTCTTTCTGTCTACTCCTCTTCCTCAGTGGTTCTAGTTCCTACCACCCCTGGAATATAAACCTCTCTTTGATTCAGTTCTTGGCCCTCAGCTCTTTGGGCTTTCCTGGGTGGGCTTGTCCTCCCACATGGTTTCTACTATCACTACACTTCTGATGGCATCAAATCCACAAGCCTATCTGATGTTTGACCTGATCTCTAGTCTGATGCCTTCACCCACTTTCAGTAGTTGGTTGACTTGTCACTTCAAACTTAACACTGGGAAGAATGCAAGATCTACACTCAACGAGGGGCTATTCTGTAGTATATATCAGATTGTTTCCATTGTTCTTTTGTTCCCTGTTACTAATATTCAAGGAGCTGTTTTCCTCCCCTGCACCACACCCACCAGAAACAAGGATTCGGAGAAACCACAGACCTAAGTGGAGTCTTGGGGGCATGTTTGCAAAGCTGATTTTTTCCCTTTAAAAACAAGAAACAAGAAAACAGGCTAAGACTACACAGGGGAAGGAGGAAAGGAGGCAAGAGTGGTGACTCCAAAGTGTAGAAGGATCAACCAGAGGGACAGAGCTAGGAGGGGTGGGATCCTCAGCAAATTAGGACAGGAAGTCTCCATCTCAGGGTGAAGGGGTAAGATGGGAGAGAGTCAGGGCACTGACTCATCATCTAGGGATAAATAAATTGAATGTTTTGCATTTTTTCTATATATAGGGGAAAACATTATTTTAGTATATGTACAGCTGTCTTCACATCACTTCACTGAATCCTCAAAGCAACCTATAAATACAGCATTGCCACTATTTCTCTCTTGAGGAAACTGAAAGATTAAATAACATGCCCAAGTACACACAACTACTAACTGCTAGTGTTAGAACTCGAACACACTTCCTCTGACTATAAATCCATTGTTCTCGTTCCAATCTTTTACATATGATCCTTGATTTATGTGGGTTTTTTTCCTGCCCTCCGAGCACTGGATGAGTAAAATCACAAATATTTACCAACCATTCAGTGATTTATAATATGACCTAAATTTTTTATTCTTCCCTATTCTCTACTAATTACATGTATGCAACATCTGATCATGTTGTTAGATGCTGAAAAAATATTCTGAGCCTTCGCTGAGCCTTGAATTTTCCTCTTAAGGTCCACTTCTTGCCATCCACTTCCAGAAGGCGATGCTTCAGCCTGCTTGAAACCAGCAATATGTGAATAAGAGAAAGAAAAGGTTTGTGAAAGATGGACCCAATTATAGCAGTCTGCATTTTCTTATAATACTGGTGACAGCAGGGAAGTTGAGAAGCTGCTTTTAAGTCTATGATAAATAGACTTAAAAGCATTCTGCAAGTCCAAAGTCAATAAAAATGTATATAATATACTTGGTGTTAAGGTGGTAAATGAGGTCACAAATGCACTGAAAGCAGAAGAAATATTGAAAAGCCAAGGGCATATTTAGGTAGATACTCCTTAAAAAAAAAAGTGGAAAGAGAGGCCAGAGAAATTTCAGAAAGAAAGAAATCCATGTACTTGGTATACCTCTACTTTGGACAGGGAAGGCAGCTCTTCAAGGAGTTATACATCCCCTTCTTCTAAGTATATTATCTCCCTTAAGTCAGTAAAATGGCTTGTATTATGATAAGCCTGTTCTTTATTAACCCTGGAACAATTCAGCCCATAGAATAAAAAGGCTACTTGCCTCACCTATTGGAGAAAAAAAAAAAAAGCCTACTTGTCTAAGAATCTCTTTGCTAGGACCTCTGAGCCCAGGGCATTGCTCTAGGAGCAATAATTCTCAAACTTTATTGTCCATGAGAATCACCACGGAGCAGAAAACGCACATTCTCTAACTTCACCCCCAGAACTTTTCTTAGGAGAAGCTTTAAACATGCATATTTTAAAAGCCCCCTAGCTAATTCTGATTCAGGTCAATCCTCCTTGCCATGCCTGAAACTTATAAGGAGGACACAACTACTGTTTTTAACTCATTAAATTTTCACAACACTCTAAGGCAGATGCTGTGAACTCCATTTTACCAATGGGAATACTGATAAACATCATAATTGGTAAATTACCAAGATTAAGTCCTCCCATCTATCCATCCCATCGCCTTGCCTTCTTCACTTCATCACATAGGAGTATAGCTGCTTAGAGAAATAGGTTAGCAGAAGAGGCAAAGAACTTAGGAAGGATACAATTATTTGAGAGAACATGCATTGACAAAGGATCAGAAGTTCAGTCAATGAGAATAAGAAGAAAACTTTCCCGTAACCGCAGAACCTAGTAAGTCTGGAGGACCAACCTACAAATGGAAGCTGGGTGTTGGGTAAGGGATTTAATTATTAGAATCCTTATATGGACTATTGAAAGGAACATTAAGTTGCCAAGAAGAAGAAAGACTTAATATGGCTTTTTTTTTTTTCTTTTTTTTGCGGCACGCGGGCCTCTCACCGGTGTGGCCTCTCCCGCTGCGGAGCACAGGCTCCAGACGTGCAGGCCCAGTGGCCATGGCTCACGGGCCCAGGTGCTCCACGGCATGTGGGATCTTCCCAGACCGAGGCACGAACCCGTGTCCCCTGCATCAGCAGGCGGACCCTCAACCACTGCGCCACCAGGCAAGCCCAATATGGCTTTTTTACTATGGAAAATGAAAGGTCAAGAGAACTGTGTCAGAGGATAAGCAGCAAACTAAGCCCTGAGGCCATCTGGGTATGTGGCATTAGATCCATAAACACATTTCTTAGTAAGATTTCAATAGCTAAAGGTCTTAGAGACCAAATTGTGAAAATTGGAAGACAGTTTTTAAAAATAGTGGGACAGCAATACTATGGAGATAATAAACATATCCATGGTTGCCTGGGGTGGAATGTGAAAAATAATAGGCAGAGAACAGAGAATTTTTAGGGGAATGAAAATACTCTGTATGGTATTATAATGATGGTTAAGGCATTGTACATTTGTCCAAACTCATAGACTGTACAGCACCAAGAGTGAACCCTAAGTTGAGCTATGGATTTGGGTGATTATGATATGCCAAAGGAGGTTCACCCTTGGTTACAAATGTACCATCCTGGTAAATGATGTTATGCACATGTGAGGGTAGCGGGTATATGGAAAATCTCTGTACCTTTCTCTCAATTTTGTTGTGAACCTGAAAATGCTCTTAAAAAGAAAAGAAGAGTCTTTGGAAAAACAAAACAAAAGAAAACAGTAGGACAGAAAAGTTTTATTTATGGAACCTTAAAGGAGCAGCCACTGATCGAAAGGAGAAGATAGGGAATTTACCAAGCCCCTCTAATCCTGAGATACAGTTATGATGCAAAGAGTAGAGAAGATGAAGTAAACCAACCTCAGAACTGCTGCTGGCCTGGCATATTCCAAAGTGTGTTCAAATACATCATCTCATTAAAGCAGCACAAAATTGTTGATGTTTATAGTCAGAATAGGCATCAATATCCCCAATTTCCAGAGAGTGAAATAAGAATAACATCTCTTCCAACTCCAAAAAAATAGGTAATTCTTAAGATCACATTGCTTGTAAAGGTAGCATCCGGGACTAACAACAGGTTCTAACTCCTATGACAGTGCTCTATCCAAATATCAACACACCAGAGGCACAAACACTGCAGAATTCAAATCTGGTAGAAGAAAGATCTGGCCACTGCACCCACTTATTCTGTAGGTGTGTCGGTTTTAAACATATGTCCATACATTTTTTGATACTCCTCTCCTTAAGAGATGCAACTTAATTCTTCTCTCCTTGAGTGAGGGCTCGACTTAGTGACTTCCTTCTAGAAAGAAGAATACTACAGAAGTGATGAGATATCACTTCTGAGATTAGGTTATAAAAAGACTGTGGCCTGCATCATAGGTGCACTGTCTCTCTGTCTCTCCCTCTTGACTCTAGGCTCTGAGAAACGACAGTTGCCATGTCATGAAGCAGCCCTTGTAAGATGGAAGCCAGATACCATGTGCAAGAACATTCAGGCAGCCTCTGGAGAGGTCCAATGTGGTGAGGAACTGAAGCCTATCAGTGACTTAGAGTGAACTTGAAAGTGGATCCTCTCTCAGTCAAGAATTAAATAAGAATTAAATTAACTGCTGACCCAGGCGGCAGCTTGACTGCAACTTCACGTGAGATCCTGAGTCAGAGGCACTCAGCTAATTCACAAAATCTGTGAGATAAGAAAGGTTTGTTATTTTAAGCCACTAAGTTTGGGGTAATTTGTTACAAGAGATGGATAAGTAATAGAGTAAGGAACCAATCGATTGATTTTTGCATTACAGGTAATCCTGAATTATAAGCAAATCGCATATTCAGACAGGAAATCTTTGCCCTATGCCAGGGGAACCACTGTAAAAAGAAAACCAATGGCAACAACAAATTTAGAGCAGATGAAGGAAAGAAGCTATCATGATCAAGGAGAGTGAATGGGGAGTTCTCAAGGGTGTGCTCCCAAGGAGCAATTTAAGATCCAGGAGATAAGTATAGTGGTTAAGAACATAGTCACCAAGTCACCTCCATGTCTTGAACTTGTTTCTGTTCCATTTATGATATTAGGTGAAATTCCACAAATTAGAGATTTAATTGAGCTAACAACTATCCCATTACAAATATGTAAATCCTCGGAGGGTGTTTAAATGACTAGTTATCCACTCATTAGTTTGAATTAAAGTTCATTACTTTCATAACTCCTTGCCAACACAACCTGTGCTGAGAAATGTGGGAATGGATGAAGGCAGCACGGTGTTAGCTCTGTTTGGAGCACTTTGGGGACACAGCTGGCCTGGGTAAGGGCCACAGAGGGCTGATACCTGGGAGAGGAATGATCTAGTGGGAAAGCAGCACCCTGGGTGGAGTAGCATGATGCCAAAGCATGTAAAACAAACAAAAAACTTTGTAGCCAAGAAAAAAGAGTTTTCTTTTACTTCCTACTGCAATCAACCTGATACTCTTCACAACATGATTTAACCTAAGTTCTAACGGGCCAGCCTGTAAACCTAATTGAGATCCATAACACAGTTCTCATGAGGAAATGATTCCCCAAATTGTACCAACAACTAGAATGTTGAACATAACTCATTTGTAAGCTGGGATAACGGCTGGAACATAGTGGCTGTTAAATTTGGAAAAACACAGACTTACAAACTTTTTAATGGTCCTAGTCTTTAAATTTTAAGGATGCTTTTGCTTTATTCTTTACTCAAATCACATTCATTTCACAGTGTTTCTCAAACTTTATTGTGTATATAAATCACCTGGGGATTTTGTTAAATGATTGTCATCAGACCCAGGGTTCTGCGTTGTTCTAAAAGGCTCCCAGGTGATATTAATCCTGCTGGAACTAAGACTACCCTTTGAGTAGCAAAACTTTACCCTGCACAATTTAAGAAAACAACTGTGGATTTTCCATGCTGCAAAAGATGACTCAACACTGAACCTTATGGCTTTAGGTCAAACTTCACCAAATTAGGATGACACTTAATAGTAAATTCATACATCTAGGCCTAAAATCAAATATTATTTTACTTATTGTGAAATTTAAGATCCAGGAGATAAGTATAGTGGTTAAGAACATAGGTCTGAAGTTAGATACACACAGATGAGAATTCTAGCTTTATAATGTTCTGGCTGTGTGACCTGGGACAAGTGAATCAGAGCCCAATAAAGAAAAATTAAAAAAACAAAACACATTTGGTATTTTAAGCCAAAAATATTTAATATAAGGAATGTATTATGCATGTTAATTACTAATATTCATTACAATTAATATTACTAATGTTAATGTTTAGAAGCCAAACAATGACCAACAGGGCTAGGGAGAGGATAGCAACAACTAGATAGAGGAAGCCACAATCTTCCTTATGAGTAGAGGGACAAAAGGAGGAGGTGATGTTATAGGACTGTCCGGGGAAAGCTGGAGCCACAGAGGAGATGCCACTGCCAGAGACACTGCTGAGGCAGGAGTGGGGAGATACCCTGACTACTCCCTCCCACCCTCCAATCTCCTCCAGTATATTCCACAGGCTGAACTTAGACATAGACTGACAGCGAATCACCCTGAAATGTAGTCCCTTGTGATGTAGGTCAGAGTAAGGGAAGAGCAGGAGATGGATCTGAGAACAAACTGGCCAAGAACCAGGACATCAAGTTACTGATGCTCTAATATTCCATCTAATACTCAAACACACCTGTAATACAGATATTGTGTTATTTAAATGAGATATGTTACATACAAAGCTCTTAGTAGAGGCTTGGTACATAATTTTTGCCATCATCATCTTCATCATCTTTTTGTGGTCTGAGAACATTTTCTCTTCATCCCTTTCTCTATCACTCATTTCCTCATTGGTATGCGGAGTGTTAGGGAGATTAGAAACAGAATATTATTAGTACAATAATACATCAAAATTATGCTGTGAGAAATTATCTGTATTAAGTAGAAAAATATCTATTTGTTTCATCCACACGATAGACTCAGAAAAGCTTGAAGTCTTCTACCAGGCACACTGTAAAGACCCAACATTTCTCAATGAAGTGGACTCAGGAGAGACACTAGAACCTTTTGAGGACCATATTTTGGATTGAGACATGCAGTGTGGGGTTGAGAAAAAAGAAAGGTTCAAGGGAGAAGGAAGAAGAGGGAGGGAGAAGAAAGGAAAGGTGCTCTCATCCACCCATGAAGGTCAACTGTGAGTGCCTGAGGGTTACCCGGTGGAACGTACAGATATACACTGTTATCCTTATCTGGATTTCAGGAGTGTTGATACTGACTGCTAATTTGATTGTTTTTTCTCTTGACTAGGACCAACCCTGCCTGCCTTTCCAGATGCTGTGGCCCTAACTGTGGAGTTACAGCATTACTGAGGCACTAACAATCCTCGGTGATGAAAAGAACAGTTTTCCTCAGTAGACCTGTTCCCCAAGTTAATTTATCAAAAGCTTACAAAATAGACCCAGATGTCTCTGCTAGGTTATACTGCAAAGAAATCAGAGTGCTAGCGAATAGCTCCTCTGTGGAAGAAAACATAACCAAACCAATTTATATCCTGGACTGTGTTTTTACGGCATACAAAATGCAGCATTCTGTCTCGCGGTTCCATCCTGGTTCATCTTGTTTGAGAGTCAGCAAGCCAAGCCCATACTGAACATAACAGTCTCTCCCTGCGAATGACCGACACTGCCTTAGCTAATTCATTCTAACCTTAAACCAGTTCATCTGAAGATAGATCTGTTTGAACAGCAAACACTATACAGAGAAGAGCATTAAGGTAGTTGTAAAAAAGGAGTCAAAATGTATAGTTCTGGGGTATTTCAGTGCTGCACTGTAATATTTTATCTATTCATTCCACATTTATTGAGTTAAAAGATAATACAGAGCAATAATCTAAAGACTTTACCATCTGGCATATGCTGGGAGCCCAAAGAACTGGTGCAGAAAATGAGTGCTGTGAGTTCTGGGGAAGGAGGGTTAGCTGAGGATTGCAGGATTCAAGATGTCTCCATGGTAGAGTAGGGATAACGTTGGGTTTTGATGGGCTGGTTGGAGCTGGCCAGCTAGAATGAATGGAGGCTTCCTGCTGGGAGCGTGGCTTCCGCAAAGGCATTGTGGTAGGAATGGAGGAGTGGGCTGAGCATCGGTAGAGCAAGTGCAAGAGAGTGTTCGAGAGCCTGCACCCTACTACAGCTCATTTGGCCAAGTTAGAGCCTTGGCTTTCACACTTGGTAATTGAATAAATAACGTTGCCCGAGTCACGTAACCTGTTTCCTCAAGAGCAAAATAGGAATAATACTAGCACCTGACGCATGGGGTTATTGCCAGTCTCAAAGAAACAGAGAAACTGCCTAACATACTATAAACACTCAGTCAATATTTGCTACTATTCTTTTATCATTGAAGAGCAGAATGCATTTATTCTTCCCATAGATATTTATTGAGTGTCTGCTATATGGAAGGCAGAAGAATAAACTGAGTCAGAATATGAAATGATTCGATGGTAGGCCAAGGTGCAGACGTTCTCTGGGCCACTGTTGGAGGAACTGGGGTTAGGCAGAGGCAAAATGAGGGCTATTTTTAAGGATTAATCTAGCAGTATAGTGCTAGTATAGTGCAATGTGTCATCTAGCAACTTCTTTTATGAACCTTTAATGAAGCAGTAGATAAACTGCAATGAGGAATCTCTTGGCACCAGAAAATGGATTTAATTCCCCAGCAATAAATCTGGGGGCCCTAACAAGTAATTGAGACTCTCATCAATGACTGACTGCACCTTGTGGAATGTATGGACTGCTAACATGGCCAGCCACCAGAACCTGGGGATCTCTGGGTGCCTAAGGATGGAGGGTGAAGGGGCAGGTTACCCAGTCTTCCCCCGACTCAAAATGGGGGGCAACAGATTGCAATAACAAGTAGCTGATACCACAGGAAATGTTTCTATCAGCTCTCCAGGGTCATAAAGTATGAGGGAAGCAAGCACAAGGGATGGAATTCTCAGGGACATTAACTTTGATCTAAAGAGATAGAGCAACAGTTCTCAACCTTATGTTTTCATGCTGATTTACATAATGAGTTTCTAGTCTAGGAAATACTCCTGTGGGTATACCAAGGTTATGTGCAATCTCTTGCTATATTCCTATAACTCCACCTCTCTCAACATTTATCAACATGAAAGTGTATTGTAATTACAGGAGAAACTACTCTAATTTATTTAATAAGCCATTCATCAATGTTGATACTTTATCAGTAGTAAAAAAATTATTTGGGAAACCTAGAAAACTGATACGTACATACCAGGTTATCACTAACATTTTAGTTAAGAATTATAAGTCAAAGACTACTTGAGTCATCTTCTATTTCTTCCCCCTTATCTACACTCCATTCCTTCCAGATGTCCTTTTATATCTTTTCTGATAGGAGCCAGTGATTGAGAGTCTTATAGAAAACAAAGGTTCTCCACATCTCAAACTGACTGATGATGGTACACAATGACATCATTGTGTGGGAAGGCCACATATTAGACAGGTTTCCATTATGGTCCAAGCATCAGAAGAAAAACTTTCTTTCCATCTTACAATAAGAAAAACCACTTGTGAATGTCAGTTAACTTTTCTTACTTATTTGTTCAACAAATATTTGAGTGAGAACTCTATGCCAGGCACTATTTTAGGTACTGGAGATATAATAGTGAATTATTATACGAAAAGCCTTGCCAATGTGGGCTACATTCTGGAAAGGCACGGTAGAGTGAAAGCACACACTTTGAATCTTGGATTTGAACCTTGGTCCCATTCTTCACTAGTGGGTGTGTTCGCCCAAACTATTTGATCTCTCTGAACTCCACATTTCTCATTTGTTGAAATGGAGATGATTCCGACCTCATCAGGTTGTCAAAGGATTGAATACAATAATCTAAAGTGCCTGGTCTATGGTGGGCACTGTTCTTTTTGTAATATCCTGAGGCATTTGCCTTTTAAGACTGTAATGAGTTAAATTGTGTCTTCCCCCAAAAAGATGTGTTGAAGTCCTAACCTCTAGTACTTCAGAATGTGACCTTATTTGAAGATAGGAACTTTACAGAAGTAATCAAGTTAAAATGAAGTCATTAGGGTGAGCTCTAATCCCTTATGACTGGTGTCCTTATAAAAAGGGGAAATCTGAACATAGAGACACATACAGAGAGAATGGTATGTGAAGATGAATCCAGAAGCTGGGGTGATGCTCCTATAAACCTAGGAATGTCAAATATTGCCAGTAAACCACCAGAAGCTAGGGGAGAGGCATAGAACAGATTCTCCCTCACAGCCCTCAGAAGGAGCCAACCCTGCTGACACTTTGATCTCAGACTTCCAGCCTCCAGAGCTGTGAGACAATAAATTTCTGTTGTTTGAAGCCTCTAGGGTATAGTACTTTGTTAAGCAGCCTTGAAAACTAATATAGATAATTTTGCCTTTAGGGGTGGGTTTGAAAAACATTTTTTATTCTATTTTCTTAAAGACGAGGACGTAATATTCTTCTTTTTTTTTTTTTTTTTTTTTTGCGGTACGCGGGCCTCTCACTGTTGTGGCCTCTCCCGTTGTGGCCTCTCCCGTTGTGGAGCACAGGCTCTGGACACGCAGGCTCAGCAGCCATGGCTCACGGGCCCAGCCGCTCCGCGGCATGTGGGATCTTCCCAGACCGGGTCACAAACCCGTGTCCCCTGCATTGGCAGGCAGACTCTCAACCACTGTGCCACCAGGGAAGCCCATTAATCACTATAGATACAATGAACAAATTGAAGTTCAGAGAGGTCATAAGTATTTATAAACTTTACAGGATAATTATTACTCTGCAAACACTGTGCCCTGGCCTTCTCTTCGATTAAAAATAAATCAAGAAAGCATGTAAAATACCACTGTAAACATTCAAGACCATTTAAAGCACTTCCATTGCCTTGAAGGACACTGACCTGTGAAACACCTGCAGTGACTGTTTCCAGTGGTATAAATTTCTTCTTGTGACTTTTAACAATGTCATCAGCTCATGACACACTTATAACCACACTATGAAATAGTGCTCTTGGCAATCAAATTGGTCCCGGCTTCAAATAGTTCCTGGAGAATACCATGAAGAAATCAGATGAATGAATCCCTTCCATTCCACATTTATGCAATTTACATTGGATGAAGAGATAAAATTTGGAAAATTGGTCATTCTACTATTAGTCACCAACACTGAGTTATCAAGAAAATAAAGACAAATCTGGAAAAAAGATTCAGATTTAATTCATAACCTAATTTATGCAGGAACAAGAATTTGCAAGTAGTTTGTATTATAGATCCATTCACTCATTCAGCCATCTATCTATCCATTCATTCAAACATATTTATTGAGCCCTACTATGGGTAACCCCTGTCTCAAAATTCAAACTGATTTTTGTAGGATTTATTTTTTAAGGGGTTTGATTCAATGAGTATTTTATTGAATACATACCATACCAGTCCTATCAAGGATACAGTTAAGATTCCTGCTCTGAGGAACTTAGAAGGATGAATAAAGACTGTGGTAGGGCTTCCCTGGTGGTGCAGTGGTTAGGAATCCACCTGCCAATGCAGGGGACATGGGTTTGAGCCCTTGTCCAGGAAGATCCCACATACCGCGGAGCAACTAAGCCCGTGTGCCACCACCACTGAGCCTGCGCTCTAGAGCCCGTGAGCCACAACTACTGAGCCCACGTGCCACAACTGCTGAAGCCCGTGCGCCTAGAACCTGTGCTCCACAACAAAAGAAGCCACCACAGTGAGAAGCCCGCGCACCACACAAAGAGTAGCTCCCACTCGCCGCAGCTAGAGGAAGCCCGCGCGCAGCAACAAAGACCCAACACAGCCAAAAATAAATAAATAAATTTATACAAACAACAACAACAACAACACTGTGGCAGGAAGGGACACATGCACACCTGCAAAAGGTGTGCAAAAGGGGGGGTGGGGGGAGGAAGTTGAGGGATCAGGAGAAACACCACAAGTAGGTGCTATGTAAGCTGAGCTTTGAGGATGGAGTAAAATTCCAGATAAACTGAGAAGGAAAGGCACTGCAGAGTGAAAAAACAACATTAACAGTGCCAGGGGAGCACAGGGAATGATGAGAGAACTGTTTGCTAGCTCAGAGAAGCAATAAATACAGAGAGTCAAAAGGAGAGAGGCTAGATTTAAGTCAAACTATACAAAGCCTTGAAAGCCACACTAAGAAGTTTGACATTTATGAGCACAGGAGTAGCATAATTTGGCCTCTGTGTTAGGATGATAATTCTAGAGTGAATTGGAGAACCTAGAAATTTATGGAAGGTAGACCAGTTAGGAGACTGTGGTAGTCCTTTAGGGGGCTTGAAATTAGCTAGTGTCAGCAGGAATATAAAAAAGGGATTGAATAAGAGAACCATTGAAATTCAGGTAGAATATAGCAAAGTATGGATGTCCATTTTCTTAAGAAATTATTTGTGAACACTAAATTTAATAATTAATGAAGCTGATACAGTGTCATATTTGTAGACACATAAACTTTTATTTATATTTTGCAATTTTCTTTTTGTTTTCTGGAGCAAAAATATTTTGTTTCAGGTTTCAAGTATTTTTATAAGTTTTTGAAAAGCTCTTTGGCCCAAGGCCTGTGATCGTAATATTTACTGATTAAATAGCCTGGGTATTTCTACACTTAATATGAAACCCAGACACCATAAAGAAAATTACTGATAAATTTGGTTATATAGAAACCTAAAATACATTTGAACACACAAAAATTTAAAAGTTACACCACACACACAAAAATACTATATACAAAAGTAAACCATAAACTGGGAACCATATTCACCTACATAACACAGACAAGAGGTTTTTTTAATATCCAAAAAAAAAAAAATCAATCCGAAAGAACAATGGGCAAAAGAATAAGAAAAATCAAAGATGATTCCTGGGGCTTTCCTGGTGGCGCAGTGGTTGAGAGTCTGCCTGCCGATGCAGGGGACACGGGTTCGTGCCCTGGTCCGGGAAGATCCCACATGCCGCGGAGCGGCTGGGCCCGTGAGCCATGGCCGCTGAGCCTGCGCGTCCGAAGCCTGTGCTCCACAACGGGAGAGGCCACAACGGTGGGAGGCCCGCGTACCGCAAAAAAAAAAAAAAAAAAAAGATGACACCTATGTTTTTAGGCTGGGAGAACACATAGATGTTGGCGACATTATCTCTAAAATAAGGAACAAGAAGAAGGAAGAGCAGGAGTTTTTGGAGGGGAACAGGAGAAAATTATGTAAGGGGGAGAAATAATATTGCTTTGGGACATGATAAACATGTGGTGCTAGGTGATACCTACATTGATAAGTTCAGAGGGATGTAACATTTGAATCTGCAAAAAAAAAAAAAACCCACTCATGCCATACACGTTGTTATCTCCATTTTTATTGTACTGTGTGACTTTCTGAAGACATGTTTTGGGCTCAAGAGTTTTAGCAATTTTTCTGGATATTCTTTTAAATGTATTTATATTACATGACCACCCTGGCCAAAGAGCTCCTTACCTAAGATGGTCTCCCTTACCATGCTGAAGAAATACGTTTGAAAGAAACATGAATTATTGAAAATTCCTAATGGTGTCCTTACCAGTAGACACATTTATGTCGTTGGAAATAAAAAGCTTAAGAGGCAAAGACTGTTAATACCCATTATTAAATTTTCGCTTGTATTTTTGGCTACAATTTACATTCATCCACTTTACTTTTTTGTTGTTCTTAATCACTGAGAGTGTTTTACTAATGATTATTTTACATGATCTCTGCCGGGTTTTCTTCTCCCTGTACACAGGCTTTAGTCTTCTTAGCTCTTTAAAAGCCCCCTTATCAAGCCTACTTATAACGACTGTCCTTTGCCGCACCTGGCCTTATCCTTCACCATGTTTTCAATAGACTCTACTGCAGTGAGCGTGCGTCAGAATCACCTGGAGGGCTTGTTGGAACAAAGGCTGCAGGGCACTACCCCTACCGTTTCTGACTGGTAAGTCTGGAGCGAGCAGGTCTGAGAATTTACATTTCCTTCCAGGTTTCCAGGTGATGCTGATACTGACCTCACTTTGAAACTCAGGCCTCTACCAGCATGCCTCATGCCTCGTACTGTTTGCCAATTTTCACAGCTAGAGCCACTTAACTCATACGTGTTGATTCTGCCCCACCCAGGTAAGAAGGAATCCAGGCCTTTCATTGGTTCCGTAACGACGTAACTTTATGGCAGATTTGATGTGGGTAGCAGAGCTGAGCCTTTGCTGAGTTTTCCATTTCCCGTACATTATTCCTTCCAGGATTCCTTGCTGGGCATTGCTATTTCCTCTGGGACTAGGACACTTTTTTTTTTTTTTTTTTTTTTGCGGTATGCGGGCCTCTCGCTGTTGTGGCCTCTCCCGTTGCGGAGCACAGGCTCCGGACGCGCAGGCTCAGCGGCCATGGCTCACGGGCCCAGCTGCTCCGCGGCATGTGGGATCTTCCCGGACCGGGGCACGGAACTGTGTCCCCTGCATCGGCAGGCAGACTCTCAACCACTGCGCCGCCAGGGAAGCCCTGGGACTAGGACACTGACTTCCCTTGTTCAGTTCCTTCTGGAAGCTGAAGATGAGCAGGTAAGTTCACTTCCCACATCTGGGAATTGACCTGGTTACCTTCTGGACATTTGTGGCCCTATGCTCATCTTGGTAGTGTTGGTTTGCCTGCGCTGATTTCTTTCTGCTGATTTCTTTCCGTTGCTTGTTGTTAAGAGTTTGAAGTTTGCCTTTTCTGGGTCAGTGACTCTAGTGTCCTGGGTCTGGCATTCCCGAGCCTGATTTCAAATACCCAGGCTACCTTCTTCTCTGCTTTTCAAACATGGATTATTTATTCAGTTGAACAACGTTGTTGCTATTTCTATGAATGCTGCCCATTCTTTCCCTCTCTTGATTTCTCTGTGTGTTTCCAGACCCCTCAACCCCAGGCTCCATGTCCCACACGCTCTGAGACTCACTGCTGGCTTGATCTTTTTCCTCTATGAATGATTACTTTTCTGGTAAGATCATGTACCTTGGCTGGAAAGTTCTAATGCCACCTATATGCATGACCTAGATCCAAGTCAACTTTTTTTTTTTTTTTTCCTTTTTTAAACCTGTGTCAAGGAGGTCTACGGGCTTGCTATGCAAGTGTATTCTGAGGATGAGTGGCTTTCAGCATGTTAGGGGAGCTTGTTAGAAATGCAGAGCCTCAAGCCCCACCTCAGATATACTGAGTCAGAATCCACGTTGTAACAAGAGCCCCAGGTGATTTTTATGCACATTGTGAAGAACTGGTGTATGGTATAGAGCCTATAGGATGAACTGCTCCCACCTGAGACTAATTGTGACTCTCAATATTACCAATCACTACTTTTTCCAACTTCCTTATCCCGCCGCTAATGTACTTTTACAAACCCGTGTTCGATGAGTTTCCCACTGACAATGTGAACTGTGACCAACAAACACATGATTCTTCAGAAACCCAGAGTCTGTGTACATCTCACATTTGTTTCTTGGTTAATCTTTTGCACAAGGCCTTTTCAACTATGTCAATATACCAAAGGAATATTTCTTCATGCTTTTGGCCATGATCTGATGTGGGCTCGGATGACAGGCAGCCTGAGGGTCTGGGGTGGATGAGTACCACTCAAGTTCAACAATAAATTCTTAGGTGCTTAATGTAATGCTGGCCCACAGTAGTTGATCATCCAAACATCTCTCATCAGCATTTATTATGGAGAAGGTGTTGAAAATATATCAGACTGGGCAAACTAACTCTACCCCAGAGCTTCTGTGGTGGGTGGCACCAGCAGTACTGGTCTTGACAGGGACCAGTGAATGGCCTTGTTGCCAGAAATCTCATCCCTGAAGGAGCAGGACTCCAGCCCGTGACTGAGTCCACAAGTCAGGTCCAACCATTGCAGGGAGGGGGCAAATAAGACATATATGGGTGGTCAGAGCCTAAGTCAAGACTGCCTGGGCTTCCCTGGTGGCGCAGTGGTGGAGAGTCCGCCTGCCGATGCAGGGCACACGGGTTCGTGCCCCGGTCTGGGAAGATCCCACATGCCGCGGAGTGGCTGGGCCCGTGAGCCATGGCCGCTGAGCCTGCGCGTCCGGAGCCTGTGCTCCACAACAGGAGAAGCCACAACAGTGAGAGGCCCGCATACGGCAAAAAAAAAAACAAACCCAAAAAAAAGACTGCCTATGTTCCGGATAGGGCTACAGCCCCAAAAGGAGGAAACTGCCACATTAACTTGGAGACGCAGGTAGACAGGGCCTTATTCATAAGCAGAGCCATAGAAAGAACATGGGTTCTAGAATCCAAGCTGGGTTTGTGTGACCTTGAGTAACTTTATCCTCAGATGGTTTTCCTAGGCAAATGATAATGCATGTCTAGGGCCTAATAGAGGTCTCAAATAGTAGATGCTTAGTTAAATGGTAGTTGCTATTATGTTTATTATAGAGGGAATCATAGTCTTATGTGAGGCTATGGACCTCAGGGCTGCTCCAGGTTCTTTGAATTCTGACCCTATTGGTTGCAGGGTTGGGTAGCTAGTGTAGTACCTTGCTGAGGATCTGAGCAGAAGAAAGGAGGCATGCTCAAAGCACAAGTGCTTGTGATTTGATGACTATCAAATCTGTGTTTGGATTCCTTTTTCTTTTGTGTGTATATCTATTATAGATTTTTTGTTTGCAGTTACCATGAGGTTTTGGTATAGCAATCTACATATATAGCAATTGTTTTAAGTTGCTGATCTCTTAGTTTCAAATGCATTTTAAATATCCTGCATTTGTACTCTTCTCCTTTCACAGTTACTGGTTTTGATATCATATATGTGTCTGGATGATTTCCTACCTTTACTGTATGTTTGCCTTTACTGGTGAGTTTCCTATTTTGTAATTTTCTTGTTTTTAGTTGTGGCTTTTCTTCTCTGCCTAGGGAAGTTCCTTTAGCATTTGTTGTAAAGCTGGTTTGGTGGTGCTGAATTCTTTTAGCTTTTGCTTGTCTGTAAAGCTTTTGATTTCTCCATCTAATCTGAATGAGAGCCTTGCTGGGCAAGGTTGGTTGTAGGGTTTTCCCCTACACTTTAAATATATCCTGCCACTCCCTTCTGGCCTGCAGTTTTTGCTGAAAAATCTACTGATGGCCTTATAGGAGTTCCCTTGTATGTTATTTGTTGCTTTTCCCTTGTTGCTTTTAAAATTTTCTCTTTATCTCTAGTTTTTGTCAATTTGATTACTATGTGTCTAGGCATGTTCCTCCTTGGGTTTATCCTGCCTGGGACTCTCTGCCCTTCCTAGACTTGAGTGACAGTTTCCTTTCCCATGTTAGGGAACTTTTCAGCTATTGTCTCTTCAAATATTTTGTCAGGCCATTTCTCTCTCTTTTCTCCTTCTGGGACCCCTATAATGCAAATATTAGCACATCTGATGTTGTCCCAGAGGTCTCTTAAGTTTTCCTCATTTCTCTTCATTTTTTCTTTATTCTGTTCCGTGGCAATGATTTACACCACTCTGTCTTCCAGCTCACTTCTCCTGCCTCATTTATTCTGCTATTGATTCCTTCTAGTGTATTTTCATTTCAGTTATTGTATTGTTCATCTCTGCTTGTTCTTTATATTTTCTAACTCTGTTAAAAGCTTCTTGTAAATTCTTGCTCTGTGCATCCATTCTTTTTCCAAGTTCTTGGATCATCTTTATGATCATTACTCTGAACTCTTTATTGGGTAGATTGCCTGTCTCCACTTCACTTAGGTGTTCTTTGGGGCTTTTCTCTTGTTCCTTCGTCTGAAGCATGTTCCTTTACCATCTCATTTTGTTTAAGTTTGTATTTTTATGTCTGTGGTAGGTTATTACATTTCTCAACCTTGGAGAAGTGGCCCTCTGTACAGGATGTCCTATGTGTCCCATCCACATACTCCCCGCTTGTCGCTCAAGGGCCAGGGACCAGCCGTTCCCAGGGTAATTTCTGACCTGTGTTTATGGACTCAGTTCCACAGGCTGTGGGATCATAGTTTTCTTGCTTCTGCTGTCTGCCCCCTGGTGGGTGAGGCTGGTCTGGAGGCTTGTGCAGGCTTCCTGGTGGGAGAGGCTGGTGCCTGCCCACTGGTGGATGGAGCTGGGTCTTGGCCCTCTGGTGGGCGGGACCATGTTAAGGGATGTGTCTAGAGGTGGCTGTGGGCTCAGGAAGCCTTTAGGTCGTCTGTCTGCTGATGGGTGGGGATGTGTTCCCATCCTGTTGGTTGTTTGGCCTGAGGCATCCCAGCACTGGAGCCTCCAGGCTGTTGGATGGGGCCAGGTCTCCGTGCTTATAACCCAGGCCAGATGTCTCCCTTCAGTGAGAGTTCACGTGATGGCAGTGTCTGATATCTCTGCCACTGCCACCTGTGTCCACATCCCCAGGGGGAGCTACTGCCACCCCCAGCCTCCCCAGGAGACCCTCCAGGAGCAGCAGGTAAGTCTGGCCCAGGCTCCTTTGGAGTCACTGCTTTTGCCCTGAGTCCCAGTGTGCATGAGATCTTGTGTGTATCCCCCAAGAGTGGAGTCTGTTTCCCCCATCCTGTGGAGTTCCTACAGTCAAGCCCTGCTGCCTTCAAAGCCAAATACTCCGGGGGATTCTCCTCCTGATGTGGGACCCCAGGGCTGGGGAGCCTGACGTCTGGCTCAGGACTCTTACTCCTGTGGGAGAATTTCTGTGATATAATTGTTCTCTGGATGGTATGGAATTTTTCATATCAAGCGCACTCCTCTTACCACCTCATTTTGGTTTCTTCTTTGTGTCTTTAGGTGTAGAATATCTTTTCTGGTAGGTTCCAGTCTTTTTTATTGATGGTTGTTCAGCAGTTAGTTGTGATTTTGGTGTGCTTGTGAGAGGAGGTGAGCTCAAGTTCTTCTACTCCACCATCTTGTCCCTCCCCTTTTCTCAGAATTTAGAATTAAAAGATATTTAATCTTTTACTGATTAGTAGACACAGTCTTACATTTATTTCAATTTACCAGAAAAATACGAGCAAGAAAAATGATTTTGACAAATTACCCATTATATTCTATTTGTGAATATATTCCAAATTTAGAGCAATCTTATAATAAATTTTGTTTATGTCTCACCTAGTTTCATAAAAGGATATAAAGAAGCTTGCTTATCTATCCAAGTACAAGTCATTCAGAGCTTTAAAAGAGAATATTGATTTTGGTGTTTTGGTTTTTTGAGGCCTTCTTTTTAAAGAATTGATATGCTGTGAAGGAAACTTTATGTTTAATTAGGTTTTTTGTGGTTTTTTGTCCAGGTAATGTTCCTAGTCAGTGCATAATTATCTTTCAAAAGTACAAGAATACACTGTAGATTAATGGATTTCTTTAAACTAACAATGAGCCCTCTCCATCTACTTTGTTGTGTCTTCCACAACAGCCTTTAACAGAAAGAAGATATTGTGTTTCTAAAACTTCCTCACAATATACCCCCTTTTCTTTTATATGTTAAAAAATATTCAAAATAATATTGTTAATCATATAAAAATAGGTGAGGCAGTCTAAGAACGAATCAGGAGTTTTGAATTGAAATTATGAGTCTCTGCCTATCAAGTTTAGGTAAAAAAGCAATTATCCTCACATTCTCTCAAGTCAGGGGCCAAGTATCAATATTCCCCAGTATCATTCTCAAGTGTTAAGTCCATAAACCTTTTAAATTTTGCTTTAGATCAGCATCCACTGCTACACCTTGGCAGCCCAGAGGTGGAAACTGGCTCAAAGATGTGTTTTTCTTGGCCATCACACCATTCTTCTTCTTCTTCATCCTCATCATTTTATTTACATGCTTCAGGCAGATATATACTCTGCAGTTCCCACTTCCTAAACTACTACTATCTTACTCTTGGATACTTTGGATAGTTAGAAAGGAAAAGCTTAATGCTGAAGACAAAGACTCTTGGGTCAGATGCCTTAGTTTTTAACCTTGCTCCAGCACTTGTTAACTGTTTCACTTTTCAGTGCTTCAGTTTCTCCATCTATAAAGTTGGTATAATAGTCCTGGCTTCAATTTCATGTAGTGAGAATTAAGTGCAATACTGCTTAAAAATGCCTCAGACATCATCTGGCATGTAAAGATGCTCAAGAAATGTTAGCCATTATTCTTGTCCGCTCCCTAAAATGTTCATTTACGACCCCTTCTACAGTGGACTTTACCCAGAGAGGGACATTATCCAGGACAGTTAATACTCAATGTTAACTGTTTTTATGGTCTGGCTCCTAAAAGGATTTGAGTTGTAATTGCTGCTAAAGTTTACTTTATCTAAAGAACTAAGTACAACTTTTAAAGTGGCTATGATCTCAAATCCTCAGGTCTCTTAGATTATGTTATTCTACTTTTCTTTCCTTTTTTTTTTTCCATTTGCAACTGAGCCATGTTCTGAAAATCACACAAAGATTAAAGAATGAAATACATGAATAAAACATAAGAAACTGTAAGAAATAATTCTTGTATGTATTATTCAGCCAGACCTCCACTCACCTATTTTACTGTAATTAATGATGATAGTAATAACAGCTAGCATTTATTGAGCCAAAGTGCTAAACACTATAAACATGAACTCTCACTGAATCCTCTGTTACTCTTTGAGATTGGTTCTCTTTTTTATCTCCTTTTGATAATGAGGAAACAAGGCTAAGAGAAGTTAAGTAACTTGCTCAAGACCGCACAGTAGCTGGTGAGAACTTGCTCGGGAGTAGCTAGTGAGTGGTGAAGCCATGCTTTAGATGCGTGTCCATCTGATTCCATGTTCTCTCCTCTTATGCTCATCTTTCTAGTCCCTCTGATCCTTGCGTATTGCACTTTGAAGACCATCCCATCCCTGCAGCCCTCCTTGATCCAATTACTACCCAGTTGGATATGCTTCTCAAGTTGTACTTCTGAGCCCTTCTCCTGGGCATTATTTCAGGCTTGCTTTCTGGTCCCAAGTGGATAAAAAGATGTTTCTCAAGCCTTGCCCTAGCCCTGCGGGGCCTGACCTTTTAGGATAAATATATCTACAGTGAACCAGGAGTGTTTGTCCCCCTGTTTTTATCACCAACGGCACTAGCATTAGGAAAATCACCAGGCGCTTACATTTTTCATTTGTAAAATAAAAATCCGCAGTGTGCTTCCAAGTTATGTAGCTCTTCTGGAAATGAGAAAATTGAACTTTTCAAATTTTTGCTTGCAAGCTGTGCTGTAAAACATCATTACTGATTTTTTGATTTGCACTTTCTGGTCTTTGCAATTCAAAGATGATGGTTTTGAGTGTCATCGCTCTCCATGTGAACAGCAGGAACACAAAAAGGGACCAAAGCTTGAGGTGGTCCCATCCCCCATGCTGAGGGTTGAGATAAGATGTCTTCTTTGAGATCTGAAGTGCATAATTAGGAATTATCTCCATTCTTTTTCCATAGCATTTAGGAACCTGTAAGGATGTAGTCACAGAGGCCCTAAATGCTGGTACACTAATTCACCAAATCAGAAAGTAAATACTCAGGGCTCAGAAAACGCTCTCCTCTTCATTATCATTTTGAGTCCAGAAAATAGCTACCCGATAAAATGTGAGTGGTTTTGATTGTGGTGGCTGGGAGGACAAAGTGGGGCTAAGCTTGTATGGCAGAAGCTATTCATCTTCAGACCAAGAAAATCTGAGCCCTATTAGGTCTCTATATCTTAATGGTCCTTCTTTTGCAATTCTCATTGTTAACACTTAATTGAAGTAATATTATATTAGGTATTGTGCCCTCAATTGGACTTTTTGGCTCCAAACACACTATACCCCCAGCAACCGTGTTATTTAGACATAAAATATTAAATTCATTCATGTATTCATTCTTCTATCAATGAATCCAACCTAATACGTTTATTAAACAGACATTTATGTAGAGCCTATTAAATGCTAGGTGCTGGGAGATTAAAACTGAATGGCATGGTTTCTGTCAAGAGGGATATATTATGAATTTATGAAAGGCAGAACACTATCATATAGTGTGATGAGAGCTGTAACAGTGATGTGTAGAAATTGTTCTGAGAAAAAACATTTGGACAGAGTACTCAAACACAGGAGACATCAATAATATGTATTAAATGCAAGAACATGTAATCCACAGATGGAAGGATCTTAAGACAGTATCTCATTATAAACTAAATATTTATAATATGCATGTTTTATGATAGGAATTAATACATGAATAACAAGCAAATGCATCTATGTTATGGGAAGAAAAGATATCAGAGGAAAATAAAGAGAATCTCAAGAACCGTATAAGCAAGTAGATCATGAGGAGACACGAACCAAATTAACTGTAGTAAAAGATAACATGAGATAAGAACAATGAGAATCATATAAATAAAAGGTGGATGATTTCATAGTATGAGGAGTGCTATTGGTCAGGGGCATTCATCTTCAGAGAAAACAAATGCATGTGTTGGACTTTCGCAAAGAACAAAGTCAGGAAAGGGCATTACTAGTGGATGTAAGATAGGGTAGCACAGCAAAAGTAAGAAGGTGGGTAATTACGGGACATGTTGAATTTGGCAGGAGTGCCAGGATGGAAGGGAAAGCTGGGAAGGTAGGTTTGTACCGGAAGAGAGGGTAGTGTTCTCCTAAGGACTTTATGGTGAGCAACAGGGAGATGTTAAAGTGTTTGGGGCCAAGGACTACCATGATTATCTCTAAAGTTCAAATACGTCAATAAATACTATCTTTATTTTCCAGATTATATCGAAAAAAATTAAACCTTTTCCATTCCTGAAGCAGTTGTATTTTCTCCATCACGTTTAGGTCTGATTGATTTGAAACGATCTGCAGTTTGTTTCTTACTCTATTTTGTTCTCTCACCCAATAGCTATTTATTCTGTTTCTGTTGTGGTTATTAATCTTGGCAGTGAGCATTTATCTAAAACACCTTCAGAATAGAAATTATTCAGATTAGCAGTAATTACAAGCCTGAGATCTGGATAATGTATTTGTGTTCATTAAGGAAACATTCATACCTCAGTTTTAACTACCTCACATCCATCTAACAAACTCAAGAATACTCACCCTCTGAAATATCTGAAATTACAAATGTTAGTTTTTATGTAAATTATTCTGCTCTTTTTCTCATGGTGACTATTCTCGCCAAGTCAACTATAAACAGGTGATCGTCTGGGGTAAAACACCTAACCACGTTCATGTTGCTTGACCATTCTATCATGAATACACAGTCCTTTGATATAAGCAACAAATCTGAGGCTTAGGAATTGAATTTCCCACACATATCTATTAAGAGAAATGTAGTCACTATTTCTTTTAATGGTTAAATGTACTCTCGAATATACAGGGTTTGAATGCTGTTTGTGAATACGTTATGCTCAGCCAGCTAACCCAGGGGTGACAAAGAAGGAAATATTACATGGTTGGTTTGGCAAAGAGCAACCCCTTTTTAAACCTTTTAAAGCACTCTAGTTCACAACCTGCAGAGGATGCTACGTTGCAATGAAATTATCATGAATCCTCCCAAATTTCAGCCGTTTAAGCAGTTTGTCTACCTCGTATGGAAATCTCCCTTGTAGCTTTGTCTTTAGAAGAAAAACCAAAGCCAGAGGGAAAACAAGGAACCCCCTGAGGTTTGAGCGGTTCTTGCTTTAGTGCTTGCAGGGTCACTGCCAGGGTAGAATAGCCAGGGCATTGAGCATGAGAGTGCAACAAGTCTCAAGAAAGTGGTGAAAGGAATGTTACACAGGTAGCCCTTTAACTACAAAAGACAGCTTTTTTTTTTTTTTTTTTTGCGGTACGCGGGCCTCTCACCGTTGTGGCCTCTCCCGTTGCGGAGCACAGGCTCCGGACGCGCAGGCTCAGCGGCCATGGCTCACGGGCCCAGCCGCTCCGCGGCATGTGGGATCTTCCCGGCCCGGGGCACGAACCCGCGTCCCCTGCATCGGCAGGCGCACTCCCAACCGCTGCGCCACCAGGGAAGCCCCGAAAGACAGCTTTTATCCTAAGGTTGAAGAAAATCCCGCTTTTGCTCTCCAATACCTAAGTCTTAAGCCTACAGTTGAAGAGGGGGAAAAAAAATCAATCCCAATTCCACGATCCCTGGCCTTAATCCAGGGGGAAAAAGAAAGAATAAGACAGAGAGAAAAGAGAGATGGTTCCAGTTTACCCTGTCTCAATCATACCTCAAATAAACACACACAAAAAATGAAGTCTTACTTTGGCAAAATTACCCTAAAGTGGCCTGCGTAAGTAGACTCATCACCTGGCGTCTTAGACCTATTTTGTCCTGCTTGTACTTGCTTTACCCACTCTCTCCCAGCCTATCTTGTTTTATTTTGCTTACTTTGTTTTTCTGCCTATGTTTGTTTTATTCTCTTTATCAGGGCCTTAGCCAAGCATTGTTCTGCATGCTAGAGATCTGACCTACTCATTGCCTTTCAAGAGCTCACAAGATGGTGGTGGTAAATGATGATGGTGGTCAAGATCAAGGCTGGGGCCAGGATACTCATTTCGGGAAAAGTCAGACATTTTATTTTCAGAAGCATTTTACAACTTGGAGAACATTTACCATTCCTAAAAGGTTTTGATAAGAATGTCTCCCAACCAGTGCAGCTGTATCAAAAAGCAGACACATGATGGAAATCCATGGCTCCACAAGGAGCGTGCAGTAGTTGAAATGCACCTGTGTAGGAATTCCTATTAACAGAAGACACAGAGCTACATTTTACCTGTCAGGAAATTTTTAAGTCTACATATGCAAAGTCAAGGCTGTTACCAGCTTGTAAACACAGAGTCTGTTGGGAACATTCGCAATCTGACATCTTTCCATGTCTGCTCCATTTGATCCGAGATAGCAAAAATGCAAGCGATTCCCCAAAGACTCCCTGTACAAGCAGGCTTGTAGCTATTGTTTGTAACTGGCAGAGATTCTGAAACAAAAATATCTTTAACTCTCAACACCTCCTGCTAGGCTAAGATAAAATGCCATTTCAAACTGGTCAGCCTGGGTGTTAGAAAGAAGGCCAGATTTGAATTCAGAAAGATGTGAGTTTGAGTCCAGGCTCCTTTATTGTCAGTATGAGAGTCTGTAAGGTATACTTTGATGGGGGTAGTGGTACCTGCTGAGGTTCGTGTGATGAATGGAAACAATGTATAAGAGAGTATTATTGAAGTAACTAGAATTTAAGAAGTTTTCACTGAAGAAAAATTATGGTGAGTCACAATGACAGTAGTATTGACTGAACAATACAAGAGGATAAAGCTCACATTTGTGGTAAAGCTTATTCTGCTAGTGACATCTCAAATTACTTAAGTAAAGCATGTCTAATATACATACATAAGAGAAACAGATCCAAAGGAAAAATAGCTAAAATATATAAGACACGTACTATAAGCTAAGACATGTTCTAAATAATTTACATGTGCTAACCACTTTTACTAAGCCCAATTATTATTTAAATATTATCTTCACTTTGCAGTTGTGGTAACTAAGACCCAGGGAGGTTAAGTAATTTGACTAGCATTACACAGTAGTCAGTGCTGCAGCTAAGTAGACTCAAACGGTCTGGTACTAGAGCCTGTGCATTTCCTTACGGTACTATACTTCCTATACCATTCCTAGGCAGTCAACAGTTTTTGTTAGAGAAGAAAGGAGCCCCATATAGTGTCAATGTAACTAAGATTCTTGCCCTCTAGTTTTAAGATGAAAAGAAAAAACTGATATACTACTTCTAGTATCTGGTTAATTGGTAAAACACTGTAGTATAGTCTATATGTGCTCCAGATTATATAGGTTAAGATAATAAGAAGAGAGTAAATTTGGAATGACCAAGAACAGTCTTCATTTGTCGATTCAGCCATCCTTTCTGGTTGTAGCAAAGTGATGCAGAGTAAAACTTTAGAATTAGGTAGACCTCAGTTCTAGTTCCAGTTTTATCACTCACTAATTGTGTAATCCTGAGAAAGCAAGATTACATGATTGAGTCTCCTAAAGTATAAATTTTTTCTAAAGTATTTTTCAATGGGGTATTATGAGAATTAAATGATATCATGTTTGTAGACTTCTAAGCACAGTATATAGTACAAAATTAAACTCAATATATGATGGTTATTAATATTAACATTCAGGCTTTTATATGTTATGCCGATTATGTTCTGAAGCTATCAAGATGAATAAGACACACCTCTTGCCCTCTATGAGATCCAGCGATCTAGTAGGGACACGGCATAAGTGTGATAAATGTGGAATGGTTAATTCTACCAGGGTTTAGGTATAGAAGAATCAGGAATGGAATAATAATGATAATTTGTTGAAAAAAATTTTTTTTTTGTGGTACGCGGGCCTCTCACCGTTGTGGCCTCTCCCGCTGCGGGGCACAGGCTCTGGACGCGCAGGCTCAGCGGCCATGGCTCACGGGCCCAGCCGCTCCGCGGCATGTGGGATTCTCCGGGACCAGGGCACGAACCCGCATCCCCTGCATCGGCAGGCAGACTCACAACCACTGCGCCACCAGGGAAGCCCTGTTGAAATTTTTTGATGTTTCAAGCACTGAGATAAGTGCTTAGGCATCTCACGTGCTATGTCATTTAATTCTCACTATGACCCTAAGAAGTAAGAACTAATATTATCCCTATTCTACAAATGAAGAAAATAAAGCTTAGAGTAATGAAGCTATCTGCCCAGAGTCATACACTCAGGGAGAAAAGAGTGGAGAACTTAACCCAAGTTATTCCTAACATGAAAAACGAACAAGGCAGCCTTTAAGCTGAGTCTTCAGTGATGACCAGGCATTCTGGTCATCAGGTAGCAAAGGGTATTCAGGAGATAGGAAGCAGTAAGAAAAATGGCAAAAGGATATCAAACCATGTGACACATTTAGGAACTTTGGGTAATTCAGTATTCATTCAAGGGCTATTTATTGAGGGTCCATGATGTGCCAGGAGCTTTTTAAGATATTGGATATATGAAGCTGTAAGAGACATAGACTGAAATTCTTGCCTGTGTGGACTTTATTCTCTTGGAGAGAGACCAAAGTAACACACACACACACACACACACACACACACACACACACACACACGTACACACACTCACAGAAAATAAGAAGTTCTTTATAAAGTAAAACATAAAAACAGTAAAGTATAAAACCTATGTGCTAATTGCTATTGAGAAAAATGAAATAGGGAAGAGGTTGGAGTACGCTGAGAGCAAGGAAATTTTCTGATTTTAAATAGACAGGGAAGGTTTAGTGAAGCAGATGATATAAGAATAAAGCTCTGAAGGTGGGGGACAGTGAGCCATTCAGGATATCTAGGGGGAAAGTTTGCAGGGTAGAGGCGACGAAGGCCCAAGAAGGAAGTGTGACTGGCATGACTGATGAGCAGACACGAGGTCACTGGATTTAGCGACATGGAAGCCACTGGTGACCTTGACAGGAGCATTCCGAGGAGATTGGTCTGAGCAAAACCCTGATCAGAGAGAGCTAGAGAGAGAGAGACGGGGGAGAAAAACTAGAGACTACGTACTTAGGTAACTCTTTGGAGGAAGGAACAGAGGCAGGCAGAAGTGAGGTTAAGAAAAGCTTTTCAGATGAACATAGAGGGGAAGAAAACCAAAAACAAAACTGGCGATGCAGGAGAGAAAGTGGAGAATTCCAGAGCAAAATCCTTGAGTAGTGGGAGGAGTAGGGTTCACAAGTATGGATAGAATATAACATGTGTGGATAGAATATAAAATGTGTGCTCGCTTATTGATGGGGAGAGTGATGGAGGCCAAGTAGGGCAGTTCAGAGATTTAATTAGAATTTTGTAGGGACCAAATCATGAAGGGTCTTCCATGCCAGGCTCAGAGGTTTGGACTTTTGAAAATGGGTGTCTTTAAAAAATTTTAGGGACAGGAATGAAATGTTGGAATGAGCTTCACCATGAAGGTGAGACTTGTGCTGAGCTTTGAGGCATTTATGGGGTTGGAAAAAGGAGACGGTAAAAGACAGAAAACATTCTAAACAAAAAGGTCAACACGTCACAATTTCATGAATTTACTAGTGATAAGCTGGAATGAGAATGAGTTTGGTGTACAGGAAACCAGTAGATAATGGGTCCTTCTGGGGAAAGACTAGAAAATAGGAATTAGCTTACTAGGTCCTGACTCTACCACATACTATCTCTGTAACATTGGGCATGATACCTAATTTCTCTTAATCTATTTACTCCTTATAAAAACTAGGGATACTAACAGTACCTCCCTCATAAGGAGAATTACATCAAATAATTTGGATGAAGTATTAGCTTTGTGCCTGGCACACAGTAAATTTTCACAAAATGTTAGCTGTTACTATATGTAGTATCTTGGGAGCTGGGAGGGTATAGGAGAGATTGGCCCCAGGTTTACGGATTGTTATAGAAGGAAATGTGATTGAAAGCACTATGATTTCAGGAGGCTGATTATATTACATGAATCTAAATACTGATCCCTAATATCCAAATTCATAATCTAAAAGGCCAAAGCTTATAACAGAGTTTATGTAGACTAACCCTTGTGATAATACAAAGGTCAAAACAGCTCTAATAAAATTAATAATTAGGATGTTTAAGCTTTGGAAATGGAAGGATATCTGAATGGCTCTTAAAACTTAAAAGAAAGGTGTCATTTTAAATAAACATAATGCCTATCTCCTTCTGCCATATTTTCATTTTTTATGAATTCAAATAGGCTAGCAACAAAATTCAGTGCTTCAGAAGAAGGTTTGATTGATGGTCACTTCTGTGTAATGAGAGTTATTTGAATGTGACAGCAGGCATCAACATATTGAAGAATTCAGCCAGAAGGACATGCATTATACTATAGCCTGCCTCACAAGGGGTCTTCACATTTACCAGAAACCCAAATGATAAACAGATTCTTATCTCACTTATCACAAGAATAAATTTCTACCTATGTGTTTCTTAATTTTATCTTAAAATTACTTTTCTTTAAAGTTAATATGTGCTTAATGAATCAAATTGGATAGAGTTCTAGTTTGAGTTTTCCAGCTCAGTCGCAATAAATACCTTGCTTTTCTCTGAGAAACAGCATCAGTTATCACTCAGTTCTGTTTTATGCATTAAAGATCACAGCAGGTAGGTTTTTAAAAGGTGATCATAAGGTTCTACTCTGTTTGGGGCTACTCAGCTAATATCTGCAACTAGAAGTGGGAAAAGACACTGATTTGGTTTTACGATAACAGATTTAACTCTCAGCATTAAGAATTTTTGTCAAAGGGGATGCTTAATTGTAGTAAATTCATGAAATCTCATTCTTTGATCACAAAAAACCACAGGAAGTAGGAACAAAACAATCGCAAGGGGCTACCATAGGAACAACTAGATAGTAGTTAACAGGTAGATATCAGCTTTTGTGTTCAGTTCTCCAAATACTGGCTATTCCAAAATGTTCAAGAGTGAATACAACAGCTTTAATCAAGTTTGCCTGGCACATTTTGTTGCCAAGTTGACAGGCTCCCAGGTAAAAAGGACACAACTTCTGAAAATGTATGGTTGTGTTGAGAGGATTCAATTTAAGTGAATGCAAGCCTACCAGATTATTGTGCATAACAAGTAATTTAAATATAATTTCTTCATTAATTGGTCTTAATGTAGTAGATAAAAGGGCTCAATAAATAGATTATATTGAAGAACAAGTCTCCTAGTGGCAAATAAGGCTATGAGAACATCCTTAAAATACAAAGATGTGATAAAAGAAATTTTGGGTGAAATTTAGAAAGTAGAGATAGAGTAGCCAGTTGAACACAACTTGCAGTCAAGATGGTGTGGTGGACCTGCCAAGGTTTGCATGATGGACATCTAGGGTTTGGTTCTTCTCGGTATCTGTATTCTTTTCTTTTGATAAGAAAAGCTGGGTTTTCCTTTGGGGAATTGTCTCTGTCCCATCGCACACTGTCACATAATCTTGGTATCAGTGTGACTGAAGAGAAAGATCAAGGGACACAAGCCAGAAGACTGAGGTCCATGGCCAGGCTCTGTCCCAGTGTAACTCTGGGCAAGTCATTTAACCTTCAGGAAAGTTTTGTTTTTTCATTTTTAGACAAAAACCAATACTAGTATTAATACAAATACATCACAGGGTTATTTTGAGGATTACATAAGTAATACATGAGAAAACATTGCTGCACAGATATTAAAAATACCCAGGGGACGCTTGCTAAGGTAGCCCAGTATGACCGACGCTGATTGGTGAGCTTACTACAGGGTAAAAACAGAAAGGCAACAATAAATGAACTGGAGGAGCTTCAAGATGGCGGAAGAGTAAGACATCACCTTCCTCCCCACAAATACATCAGAAATACATCTACATGTGGAACAGCTCCTACAGAACACCTACTGAACAATGGCAGAAGACCTCAGACCTCCCAAAAGGCAAGAAACTCCCCACATACCTGGGTAGGGCAAAAGAAAAAACAGAGACAAAAGAATAGGGACAGGACCTGCACCAGTGGGAGGGAGCCGTAAAAGAGGAAAGATTTCCACACACTAGGAAGCCCCTTCGCGGGCGGAGACTGCGGGTGGTGGAGGGGGGAAGCTTCGGAGCCACGGAGGAGAGCGCAGCCACAGGGGTGTGGAGGGCAAAGCGGAGAGATTCCCGCACAGAGGATCGGTGCCGACCAGCACTCACCAGCCCGAGGGGCCTCTCTGCTCACCCACCGGGGCGGGCGGGGGCTGGGAGCTGAGGCTCAGGCTTCGGTCGGATCCCAGGGAGAGGACTGGGGATGGCGGCGTGAACACAGCCTGCAGGGGGTTAGTACGCCAAGGCTAGCCGGGAGGGAGTCCGGGGAAAAGTCTGGAGCTGCCGAAGAGGCAAGAGACTTTTTTCTTACCTCTTTGTTTCCTGGTGCGCGAGGAGAGGGGATTCAGAGCGCTGCTTAAAGGAGCTCCAGAGACGGGCGCGAGCAGGAGCTATCAGCGCGGACCCCAGAGACGGACGTGGGAAGCTAAGGCTGCTGCTGCCGCCACCAAGAAGCCTGTGTGCGAGCACAGGTCACTCTCCACACCTCCCTTCTAGGTAGCCTGTGCAGCTCACCACTGCCAGGGTCCCGGGATCCAGGGACAACTTCCCCGGGAGAACGCATGGCGCGCCTCAGGCTGGTGCAACGTCACTCCGCCGCAGGCTCGCCCCGCACAACGTGCCCCTCCCTCCCCACAGCCTGAGTGAGCCAGAGCCGCCAAATCAGTGGCTCCTTTAACCCCGTCCTGTCTGAGCGAAGAATAGACGCCCTCAGGCGACCTACACGCAGAAGCAGGACCAAACCCAAAGCTAAACCCCTGGAGCTGTGCGAACAAAGAAGAGAAAGGGAAATCTCTCCCAGCAGCCTCAGGAGCCACGGATTAAATCTCCACAGTCAACTTGATGTACCTGCATCTGTGGAATACATGAATAGACAACGAATCATCCCAAATTGAGGAGGTGGACTTGGGACCAATGATATATATATTTTTTTTCCCTTTTTCACTTTTTGTGAGTGTGTATGTATATGCTTCAGTGTTATCTTTTTCTGTATAGTTTTGCTTTCACCATTTGTCCTAGGGTTCTGTCTGTCCGTTTTTTTTAAATTACTTTAAATTTTTTTAAATAATTTTTTTTATTATAATAACATTTTATTTTAATTTTATTTTATCTTCTTTCTTTCTTTCATCTCCCTTTTTTTCTGACCCATGGGGATGACAGGCTCTTGGTGCTCCAGCCAGGCGCCAGGGCTGTGCCTCTGAGGTGGGAGAGCCAAGTTCAGAACACTGGTCCATAAGAGACTTCCCAGCTCCACATAATATCAAACAGTGAAAATCTCCCAGAGATCTCCATCTCAATGCCAAGACCCAGCTTTACACAACGACCGGCAAGCTACAGTGCTGGACACCCTATGCAAAACAACTAGCAAGACAGGAACACAGCCCCATCCATTAGCAGAGAGGCTGCCTAAAATCATAAATAAGGCCACAGACACGCCAAAACACACCACCAGATGTGGACTTCCCCACCAGAAAGACAAGATCCAGCCTCATCCACCAGAACACAGGCACTAGTCCCCTCCACCAGGAAGCCTACACAACCCACTGAACAAACCTTAGCCACTGGGGGAAGATACCAAAAACAACGGGAACTATGAACCTGCAGCCTGCAAAAAGGAGACCCAAAGCACAGTAAGTTAGGCAAAATGAGAAGAAAGAAAAACACATAGCAGATGAAGGAGCAAGGCAAAAACCCACCAGACCTAAAAAATGAAGAGGAAATAGGCAGTCAACCTGAAAAAGAATTCAGAATAATGATAGTAAAGATGATACAAAATCTTGAAAATAGAATACAGAAAATACAAGAAACGTTTAACAAGGACCTAGAAGACCTAAAGAGAAAACAAACAGTGATGACCAACACAATAAATGAAATTAAAAATTCTCTAGAAGGGATCAACAGCAGAATAACTGAGGCAGGAGAATGGATAAGTGACCTGGAAGATAAAATAGAGGAAATAACCACTGCAGAGCAGAATAAAGAAAAAAGAATTCAGGAAAATCTCAGAGACCTCTGGGACA
Source organism: Orcinus orca (assembly GCF_937001465.1). Lineage (NCBI taxonomy): Eukaryota > Metazoa > Chordata > Mammalia > Artiodactyla > Delphinidae > Orcinus > Orcinus orca. Next base: position 106,707,513 of record NC_064562.1, on the reverse strand, counting down.
ACATTAAACACACCAACATTTGAGTTATAGGGGTCCCAGAAGAAGAAGAGAAAAAGAAAGGGACTGAGAAAATATTAGAAGAGATTATAGTTGAAAACTCCCCTAATATGGGAAAGGAAATAGTTAATCAAGTCCAGGAAGCACAGAGAGTCCCATACAGGGTAAATCCAAGGAGAAACACGCCAAGACACATATTAATCAAACTATCAAAAAGTAAATATAAAGAAAAAATATTAAAAGCAGAAAGGGAAAACCAACAAATAACACACAAGGGAATCCCCACAAGGTTAACAGCTGATCTTTCAGCAGAAACTCTGCAAGCCAGAAGGGAGTGGCAGGACATATTTAAACTGATGAAGGAGAAAAACCTACAACCAAGATTACTCTACCCAGCAAGGATCTCACTCAGATTTGGAGAAATTAAAACCTTTACAGATAAGCAAAAGCTAAGAGAATTCAGCACCACCAAACCAGCTTTACAACAAATGCTAAAGGAACTTCTCTAGGCAGGAAACACAGGAGAAGGAAAAGACCTACAATAACAAACCCAAAACAATTAAGAAAATGGTAATAGGAACATACATATTGATAATTACTTTAATGTAAATGGATTAAATGGTCCAACCAAAAGACACAGACTAGCTGAATGGATACAAAAACAACACCTGCATATATGCTGTCTACAAGAGATCAACTTCAGACTTAGGGACACATACAGACTGAAAGTGAGGGGATGGAAAAAGATATTCCATGCAGATGGAAATCAAAAGAAATTTGGGGTAGCAATTCTCATATCAGACAAAATAGACTTTAAAATAAAGACTATTACAAGAGCCAAAGAAGGACACTACATAATGATGAAGGGATTGATCCAAGAAGAAGATATAACAATTGTAAATATTTATGCACCCACCATAGGAACATCTCAATACATAAGGCAAATACTAACATCCATAAAATGGGAAGTTGACAATAACACAATCATAGTAGGGGACTTTAACATCCCACTTTCACCAATGAAGAGATCATCGAAAATGAAAATAAGGAAACACAAGCTTTAAATGATACATTAAACGAGATGGACTTAAGTGATATTTGTAGGACATTCCATCCAAAAACAACAGAATACACTTTCTTCTCAAGTGCTCATGGAATATTTCCAGGATGGATCATATCTTGGGTCACAAATCAAGCCTTGGGAAAATTAAGAAAATTGAAATTGTATCAAGTATCTTTTCCGACCACGCTATGAGACTAGATATCAATTACAGGAAAAAAATCTGTAAAAAATACAAACACATGGAGGCTAAACAATACACTACTTAATAACCAAGAGATCACTGAAGAAATCAAAGAGGAAATCAAAAAATACCAAGAAACAAATGACAATCAAAACCTGACGACCCAAAAGCCTATGGGATGCAGTAAAAGCAGTTCTAACAGGGAAGTTTATAGCAATACAATCCTACCTTAAGGAACAAGAAACATCTCAAATAAACAACCTAACCTAACCTCTAAAGCAATTAGAGAAAAAAGAACAAAAAACACCCAAATTTAGCATAAGGAATCATAAAGATCAGATCAGAAATAAATGAAAATGAAATGAAGGAAATGATAGCAAAGATCAATAAAAGTAAAAGCTCGTTCTTTGAGAATATAAACAAAATTGATAAACCATTAGCCAGACTCACCAAGAAAATAGGGAGAAGACTCAAATCAACAGAATTAGAAATGAAAAAGGAGATGTAACAACTGACACTGCAGAAATACAAAGGATCATGAGAGATTACTACAAGCAATTCTATGCCAATAAAATGGACAACTGGAAGAAATGGACAAATTCTTAGAAATGCACAACCTTCCGAGACTGAACCAGGAAGAAATACAAAATATGAACAGACCAATCACAAGCACTGAAATTGAAACTGTGATTAAAAATCTTCCAACAGGGGCTTCCCTGGTGGCGCAGTGGTTGAGAGTCCGCCTGCCAATGCAGGGGACACGGGTTCGTGCCCTGGTCCAGGAAGATCCCACATGCCGCGGAGTGGCTAGTCCCGTGAGCTATGGCTGCTGAGCCTGCGCGTTTGGAGCCTGTGCTCCACAACAGGAGAGGCCACAGCAGTGAGAGGCTGGTATACTGCAAAAAAAAATATATATATCTTCCAACAAACAAATGGCTTTGTTTGTTGGCTTCACAGGCGAATTTTATCAAACATTTAGAGAAGAGCTAACACCTATCCTTCTCAAAGTCTTCCAAAATATAGCAGACCCATTCTATGAGGCCAAACCCATTCTATGAGGCCACCATCACCCTGATACCAAAACCAGAAAAAGATGTCACAAAGAAAGAAAACTACAGGCCAGTATCAGTGATGAACATAGGTGCAAAAATCCTCAACAAAATACTAGCAAACAGTACTCAGCAGCACATTATAAGGATCATACACCATGATCAAGTGGGGTTTATCCCAGGAATGCAAGGATTCTTCAATATACACAAATCAAACAATGTGATACACTGTATTAACAAATTGAAGGAGAAAAACCATATGATCATCTCAATAGATGCAGAGAAAGCTTTTGACAAAATTCAACACCCATTTATGATAAAAACCCTCCAGAAAGTAGGCATAGAGGGAACTTTCCTCAACATAATAAAGGCCATATATGACAAAACCACAGCCAACATCATCCTCAATGGTGAAAAACTGAAACCATTTCCTCTAAAATCAGGAATAAGACAAGGTTGCCCACTCTCACCACTATTATTTAGCATAGTTTTGGATGTTTTAGCCACAGCAATCAGAGAAGAAAAAAATAAAAGAATCCAAATCAGAAAACAAGAAGTAAAGCTGTCACTGTTTGCAGATAACATGATACTGTACATAGAGAATCCTAAAGATGCTACCAGAAAACCACTAGAGCTAATCAATGAATTTGGTAAAGTAGCAGGATACAAAATTAATGCACAGAAATCTCTTGCATTTCTGTACACTAATGATGGAAAATCTGAAAGTGAAATTAAGAAAACACTCCCTTTTGCCATTGCAACAAAAACAATAAAATATCTAGGAATAAACCTACCTAAGGAGACAAAAGACCTGTATGCAGAAAATTATAAGACACTGATGAAAGAAATTAAAGATGATACCAACAGATGGAGAGATATACCATGTACTTGCATTGGAAGAACCAACATTGTGAAAATGACTCTGCTGCCCAAAGCAATCTACAGATTCAATGCAATCCCTATCAAACTACCACTGGCATTTTTCACAGAACTAGAACAAAAAACTTCACAATTTGTATGGAAACACAAAATAACCCGAATAGCCAAAGCAATCTTGAGAAAGATAAACGGAGCTGGAGGAATCAGGCTCCCGGACTTCCAACTATACTACAAAGCTACAGTAATCAAGACAGTATGGTACTGGCACCAAAACAGAAATATATATCAGTGGAACAGGATAGAAAGCCCAGAGATAAACCCAGGCACGTATGGTCACCTCTGTTTGATAAAGGAGGCAAGAATGTACAGTGGAGAAAAGACAGCCTCTTCAACAAGTGGTGCTAGGAAAACTGGACAAGTATATGTAAAAGTATGAAATTAGAACACTCCCTAACACCATACACAAAAATAAACTCAAAATAGATTAAAGACCTAAATGTAAGACCAGACACTATCAAAGTCTTAGAGGAAAACATACGCAGAACACTCTATGACATAAATCACAGCAAGATCCTTTTTGACCCACCTCCTAGAGAAATGGGAATAAAAACAAAAATAAACAAATGGGATCTAATGAAACTTAAAAGCTTTTGCGCAGCAAAGGAAACCATAAACAAGACCAAAAGACAACCCTCAGAATGGGAGAAAATATTTGCCTATGAAGCAACTGACAAAGGATTAACCTCCAATATTTACAAGTAGCTCAATATCAAAAAAACAAACAACCCAATCCAAAAATGGGCAGAAGACCTAAATCGACATTTCTCCAAAGAAGATATACAGATTGCCAACAAATACATGAAAGAATGCTTGACATCATTAATCATTTGAGAAATGCAAATCAAAACTACAGTGAGATATCATCTCACACTGGTCAGAATGGCCATCATCAAAAAATCTACAAACAATAAATGCTAGAGAGGGTGTGGAGAAAAGGGAACCCTCTTGCACTGTTGGTGGGAATGTAAATGGATACAGCCACTATGGAGAACAGTATGGAGTTTCCTTAATAAACTAAAAATAGAACTACCATCCGACCCAGCAATCCCACTACTGGGCATATACCCTGAGGAAACCATAATTCAAAAAGAGACATGTACGAAAATGTTCATTGCAGCTCTATTTACAATATCCAGGACATGGAAGCAACCTAAGTGTCCATCAGCAGATGAATGGATAAAGAAGATGTGGCACATATATACAATGGAATATTACTCAGCCATAAAAAGAAACGAAATTGAGTTATGTGTAGTGAAGTGGACGGTCCTAGAGTCTGTCATACAGAGTGAAGTAAGTCTGAAAGAGAAAAACAAATACCATATGCTAACACATATATATGGAATCTAAGAAAAAAAAAAAAGGTCATGAAGAACCTAGGGGCAAGATGGGAATAAAGACACAGACCTACTAGAGAATGGACTTGAGGATATGGGGAGGGGGCAGGGTAAGCTGTGACACAGTGAGAGAGTGGCATGGACATATATACACTACCAAATGTAAAATAGATAGCTAGTGGGAAGCAGCTGCATAGCACAGGGAAATCAGCTGGGTGCTTTGTGACCACCTAGAGGGGTGGAATAGGGAGGGTGGGAGGGAGGGAGATGCAAGAGGGAAGAGATATGGGAACATATGTATTTGTATAACTGATTCACTTTGTTGAATCATATAACTGATTCATGTAACTGATTGTATAACTGATTCACTGTAAAGCAGTTATACTCCAATAAAGATGTTAAAAAAAAAAAACAGTAAATGAATTGTATGGTATGTACATGATCCCTTAATTGATTGTTGTAAACAATGACGGCAGCTTATTTTCATCAGGGAGTGGCCTTTTCATTATTGACATGAGGATAATAAATGTATCTCATATAAAGTGAGGGATTAGATTAATGCCCATTTGACATACCCTGTGAGCCAGGCTGACATGAGGGAGACATTGGATATATTAGCTTTGGCTTCCTGGGAAAGGAGTGCAGCCTGGTGAGATGGTTGGGCAGAGAGCCCCAGGCCTGCCCACCATTCACATCTAGCGAGCACTACCATGGAGAGCATCTCTTGGAGTTATTTATACCATCAAGGCTAATTCTGTTTTCCTTTTGTAAATGCGATAGAACCACTTGCCCACAACATGTTTACCTCAGGATTGTACAGTGCCCTAACGACAGTAGAAATACAGCTTATTTTACGTTCATTTTTTCCCTTACACATTGGACACACAAAAGAAGTGGTACAGAATTCAGAGGTAATGGGGAACGAAAAGCACTTAGTGTGTTAATTTAAGGAGTGTAGTAAACTTCATGCAGATTTAAATTTCCCAACAGCTTGCAGATGGGTTACTCAAGTATTCAAAACAGAAGTTTCTGGAAGTATATTAGTCATAAAGACCACAGAATGTAGCTTTTTATGTCTGTTTTCTTTTACAGTCTGTCTCACCCTGAGTCATATAGTCTAACAGGGTGGTACATGGGTACCTGACTGCATCCAAGAATGTCTGTGGAAGCTGAGCCCCTCCACAGTGGAATAAGAATAGAGCTCTGAAGTAAAACCAGCCTGGGCTGAAATACCAGTTCACCTCTTCTTACTAGGGTGGCCCATTGACCTTGGGGCATTTATTTCTATTTTCTGAGCCTCAGTTTCTTCATCTATAAACTGAGGGACTGACAATGTCCTCACAGTGCAGTGGTAAAGATAACATGGGAAATGTACGCAGAGGGCTTAGGTCCAGTGTAGGGCATTTTATTGTGTATTAAATAATTACAATTATTAGCCTTCTCAATAGAGTGTGGGGGAGTGAAAAAGTCCCACATTCTAAAAGGTATTTCACCTGCCAAGTCAGAGTGTCCCCCCGAGGGAGGAGGGATTCCAAAAACAAAAAAACAGGTAGCCAGGGTATCTCCTCTCCTTGAAATCAGTCTAATCCTTCGGCTTCTAGCTTCTACTCAGGAATAGCTTAATCCCTGGGAAAAATTTTTGTGTACTTTTCACTAAAAGTACAGATATAACTTCTGTCCAAATTATTATTGTCCAACTTATTTTTCTTCTTTCAAAATTTTTGTTATAGATAACAATTTTAAGTGTAAAGGAGTTTGAAACAATAACATTGCCAAAAATTTGCCACTTGAAAAGTTTTGCTAAAGTTTTGCTAAAACTAGCTTCTAAGGATTCTTCAATATATGCAAATCCATCGATGTGATACACCATATTAACAAACGGAAGGATAAAAGCCATATGATAATCTCAAAAGATGCAGAAAAAGCTTTCCGCAAAATTCAACACCCATTTATGATAAAAACTCTCCAGAAAGTAGGCGTAGAGGGAACTTAACATAATAAAGGTCATATATGACAAACTCACAGCCAGCATCATTCTCAATGGTGAAAAACTGAAACCATTTCCTCTAAAATCAGGAAGAAGACAAAGATGCCCACTCTCACCACTATTATTCAACATAGTTTTGGAAGTTTTAACCACAGCAATCAGAGAAGAATAAGAAATAAAAGGAATCCAAATCGGAAAAGAAGAAATACAGCTGTCACTGTTTGCAGATGATATGATACTAACTATACACAGAGAATCCTAAAGATGCTACCAGAAAACTACTAGAGCTCATCAATGAATTTGGTACAGTAGCAGGATACAAAATTAATGCACAGAAATCTCTTGCATTCCTATACACTAATGAAAAATGTGAAAGAGATATTAAGGAAACACTCCTATTTACCATTGCAACAAGAAGAATAAAATACCTAGGAATAAACCTACCTAGGGAGAAAAAACACCTGTATGCAGAGAACTGTAAGACACTGATGAAAGAAATTAAAGGTGATACAAACAGATGGAGAGATATACCATGTTCTTGGGTTGGAAGAATCAACATTGTGAAAATGACTATACTACCCAAAGCAATCTACAGATTCAGTGCAATCCCTATCAAACCACCAATGGCATTTTTCACAGAACTAGAACAAAAAATTTCATAATTTGTATGGAAACACAAAAGACCCCGAATAGCAAAAGCAATCTTGAGATAGAAAAATGGAGCTGGAGGAATCAGGCTCCCTGACTTCAGACTATATTACAAAGCTACAGTAATCAAGACAGTATGGTACTGGCACAAAAACAGAAATATAGATCAATGGAACAGGATAGAAAGCCCAGAGATAAACCCAGGCACATATAGTCACCTTATGTTTGATAAAGGAGGCAAGAATATACAATGGAGAAAAGACAGCCTCTTCAATAAGTGGTGCTGGGAAAACTGGACAGCTACACGTAAAAGAATGAAATTAGAACACTCCCTAACACCATACACAAAAATAAGCTCAAAATGGATTAAAGACCTAAATGTAAGGCCAGACACTATCAAACTCTTAGAGGAAAACAAAGGAAGAACACTCTATGACATAAATCATAGCAAGATCCTTTTTGACCCACCTCCTAGAGAAATGGAAATTAAAAAAAATAAACAAATGAAACCTAATGAAACTTAAAAGCTTTTGCGCAGCAAGGGAAACCATAAACAAGATGAAAAGACAGCCCTCAGAATGGGAGAAAATATTTGCAAACAAATTAACGGACAAAGGATTAATCTCCAAAATATACAAGCAGCTCATGCAGCTCAATATTAAAGAAACAAACAATCCAGTCCAAAAATGGGCAGAAGACCTAAATAGACATTTCTCCAAAGAAGATATACAGATTGCCAACAAACATGTGAAAGGATGCTCAACATCACTAATCATTAGAGAAATGCAAATCAAAACTACAATGAGGTATCACCTCATACCAGTCAGAATGGCCATCATCAAAAAAATCTACAAACAATAAATGCTGGAGAGGGTGTGGAGAAAAGGACACCCTCTTGCACTGTTGGTGGGAATGTAAATGGATACAGCCACTATGGAGAACAGTATGAAGGTTCATTAAAAATCTAAAAATAGAACTACTGTATGAAAAGGTGGAATATTTTGATATATATATGAATCTTTTGATATATATGGAATCTTAAGAAAAAATCGTTCTGATGAACGTAGGGGCAAGACCGGAATAAAGATGCAGACATAGAGAATGGACTTGAGGACACAGGGAGGGGGGAATGGTAAGCTGGTACGAAATGAGAGAATAGCATTGACATATATACACTACCAAATGTAAAATAGATAGCTAGTAGAAAGCAGCTGCATCGTACGGGAAGATCAGCTTGGTGCTTTGTGACCACCTAGAGGGGTGGGATCAGGAGGGTGGGAGGGAGACACAAGAGGGAGGGGATATGGGGATATATGTATACATATAGCTGATTCGCTTTGTTATACAGCAGAAACTAACACAACATTGTAAAGCAATTATACTCCAATAAAAATGTTAAAAAAAAAAAATAGTATACTTCTTCCCACATGGCAACATGTTACTTTTTCTTAAAGCAGAAGTATTTCCCAATCACTGCCTTCAAAATAAAACTGAGAACCTGACGACGGTATTATGCAAGTTCTTTCATGATCTGTGTCCAGCTTCGATGCTAGACCATACAAAGCATTTCTCCAGTCCTGACAGCCTGTATATCTGTAGTTTCTCAGACGCATCCTGGTCTTTCAAGTAATCCCTGTCTTTTCATATACTTTTCCTTCTGGCCATTTTTCCCTCCCGCACCTCATCTGGCTAGCCAGTTACAGCCTATCCTTCTAGATTCATTTCAAGCACACCTTCCCAGTAAAGTGCGTTCTACATGTCCCCATCCACCACGTCTTGCTGCATTTCTGGCTCTTCCTCTGTTTAGTTAAAGCATCCCCTGCAGACCTGCACTATGAAGCTTATTCTGTGTTAGATTTGCCTGTTTTCCTTTTTCTCCGCAGCTTGTTCGTTCATGCCTGGAAAACAGGTGTGTGTCTTTATCTCCCCACAAGGCCAGGCACACAGTGCAACTCAGTAATTATTCACGTTTGGCCCTGTGGCTTATGTCCAAAGCAAAGCTGTTGCAGGCAAGATTAACACTAAGAAATGCCAGAGTAACTGAATAATCGCATATAGCAGATTATTATATCCACAGCAGAAGAGGTTATTTTAAGAACTACTGCTTTTGTGTCTGAGTAAAGATGGAGTATCAAACGTAATTTCTTTACCATCAAAGGAAGCTACCTTCCAAGATTGGAGAGCCCTCTTTTTAAAAGTAAGGAATTAAATTAGAAGAAGCATTTGCATTTTCACATTAGTCTTCTCTGAATATGCATGGCTGGTTGAATTCTGTCTGACACCTTCACAGAACTCACTAAAGTAAGCTTTCCATTACTAAATAAATTGCATCTATTCTAATTAAAGATACGCAGAGAATACTACCCAGACAGGAGACGTAAGGTGGAATCAGGAGCTAGGGCTTCCATGGTAACCCTGCCAGGGACAATGTAATTGATTCATATGGTTCCTTTTGCTACGTATTGATTCCATGCCAACAAGCCTTGAATACTGTCCATCATTTCACAGAGCTATTTATAGACAAAGTCCAGCTATGACAAATAAATGGTGATGGGCATTCAGAGATGATTACTAAAAAGAATAATACAAAATACTCCTGCTTTCTAGCTCCCGTGGCCATTAATCATCAACAAGGTTTAAATAACTATATAGTAAATATAAGGATAATTTACTGAAATAAAATATTTGTATCAGATCTTTTTTGTGTGTGTGGTACACGGGTCTCTCACTGTTGTGGCCTCTCCCGTTGCGGAGCACAGGCTCCGGACGTGCAGGCTCAGCGGCCATCGCTCACGGGCCCAGCCGCTCCGCGGCATGTGGGATCTTCCCGGACCGGGGCACGAACCCGTGTCCCCTGCATCGGCAGGCGGACTCTCAACCACTGCGCCACCAGGGAAGCCCTGTATCAGATCTTTTTATGCAAAGGATCTGCTGAGGGAGGAAAAAACTAAAAACTCAGGTCTGAAGTTGCAGGTACCACATCATTGCACGGTATTGGTACCTCATTCTACCTTATTGTTGGTTGTTAGCATTCGAGTTTATCAAGCGATCTGTCAGAATATTAAGCACATATAAAAGGAAGTGATAAATTAATGCCACATGGATATAAAGATTCAGAAACTGAGACAAAGCTTCAGTAGCGCAGTTGTTTCTCATGCCCTTTAAAGCATATTACAACTCCTCTGGTTGGGATACTGGTGAAAGAAGTGAGTTGTGTGTCCGTTAATTTTTGTAAGCCAGACTTCTAAATGATGATACCTCACATTCCTAACCTTCAGTTTGACTGCTGAACTTGCCAGCAGTACCCAAGGCTGAGCAATGAGTGTTTCACTGGGAGACGGTAGTCTGTGGAGGTAGCGATGGGGGTGGTGGTGATATTTACTATATGGGTGGGAGGCAACCTGCATCAATATCCTTGTTTAACCAGCTTGCTCAAACATTCACTTCACTCCAAGTATTTCACATGCTTTAAACTTGATCTTGAATTGCTGCCTGGGTTACACTTAATAGCCTGCAGATTTAGAAGTCAATTCCTGAGATGATCGTCAAATTACCACATAATTCTTTTAGCTTAAACCTAGTGGAACGCTCAGATTGAGCTCTTTCAGCTCAATTTTGTTCTCTGAAAATCTTAAGATTTCAAACTTTCATATATCTTACTCCTTGGTTAACAAAAAGTTAGTGCTATCTATTTTTAATGTTTTTTTCCCAGTATCTCTTGGTATCTACAACCATAATAAATTCCTTTAATAAAAATGCTCCAATGGATGCATTTTTAAAAACATTTGCTGCACAATATTATCTTACAGTGGCAGTGATAGAAATCAGCTCTCTCTTTTTAGAGGGTGGGATGTGGGTAGAGAGCCTTTATCAATTGGGTCTAAATTCTATAAACTGAAAGTCAAGGCTCTTTTCAAAAGTTGGCCTGTGGTTTCCTTTCCTCTTGTTTTCATTCTGCCACAATTACTCTCTTGCATTTTTACCTTTTGAAATATTACCAAATATTTATGAACCACCTAAAACCTGCCCTATTCCCTCCCAGTCACATTTGATCAGGTCACATTTTCAACCCTCATAGCATTTAAAAATAGTTTCCAGATGTCCTTTAAGATGAATTGCCTTGTACTTATAGATCCCTAAGTGATTATAGGGATTTAGCCTTATTTATCACTATATTCTTTTTTTTAATTTTCTTAAAATGTAGAAAAGAAATGTGGCAAACTACTTGTATACACACTACATAGCTGCCCTCATAACATTAACAATTTTTAAATTTTTTTAAAAATATAGTTGAAATCATTTTTTTCCTTCTTTTTTTCCTTCTTTCCAGTCTAATTTCTTCTCCCTTTCTACTCTGCCCATAGGTAAGATCACTCAGTGAATTTATTGTGTATCCTTATAATCCATTTTAAAACTGTATGCATATAGATATGCATATAGTATAGACATGTATCTATGCATGTATAGTATTGTGAGGGGTTTCTTGATTCATATAAATTCTATCAGAGAATAGAATTATTATATATATTAGTTTTGGTGTTCATTATTTTTGAGATTTCTAGAATCTTTAGATTATCAGCCTACTTCATTCTTTTTAACTGTTAAATAGTGTCATTGTATGAATTTACCACAATGTGAATATCATTGGCTGTATCTTCAAAATATATCCAGAATCCATCTACTTCCCACTATCTCTACTGTTACCTCCACCCCCAGACCAAGGTACCACATGTCTCACCTGGATTATTAAACAGTCTTCCAACTGGTCTACATGTGACCTCCTTGGAGACTCCCAAAACCTATTCTCAATGGAGTCAGATGGATCCTTTTAAAATGTACGTCATATTGTGTCATTAACCTATTCAAAATCCTCAAGTGACTTCACACCTCTCACTAGACACTTTAAAAACTGCTGTATTAAATCTCCTTTTACTTCTATGTGGGAGAGTTTCTCTAGGGCAAATTCCTATAAAGGAAATTCTTTTTTAGACACTGAATCACACATTTTTTTCAATATTACTACTTTCTTCCATGCTACTTTCTCAAGTGATTATACCAATTTATGATCACACCAGCAATGTATAAGCCATTTTTATGCTTTTGTAGCATCCTGGCGTACAACCTTGTACACAATAGATGGTAAATAATTATTTATTTAACTCTTTCGTCTTTCAAGGGACAGTTCTGCAACATATGCCCACCTTAACTCTTCTTATATAACCCATTCAGAAAGATTTATGCTTGACCTTGCTCTGTGGAAATTTTGTAAATACTTTTACTATGGCATCTGCATTTCATATTGTAATATGTATTTCTGCTTCCCCCTCCCCCCTCCTACTTATAGACCTACTTGACCTCAGGGACAGGGTCTTCACTGCATCCTAGTATCTAAGAAGGAAAAATGAAAATTTTCTACTTGTGGATCATCTGTGACGAAGCACAGGGCAATTTCCTTGCACACGTTAACTTTTTCATATTTACAGTTATTACTGGTGATAGATACTCTTATTATTCCCATTTTACAGATGAGAAGATGGAGGGCCACAATTTTCTCACTGTTACAGAACCAGGAAAAGGCAGGGCCTATGTTGTAAAACTGCCAGACTCTAAAACCTAAGCTCATCCTAGCACACCATGTGCTTCTTTTGTCTCCTTGTCTGATATACAGGAGGTGCTTCATATATAGTTGTTGCATATATTCCTTAGATGATACTATATAGATATTGATGGATTCTATTCTGTTTAGCCAATATCAAATTTTGTTAATGTTTTATTTACTTTGATCTTAAGTATTTTGATTCTTAAGTAGAGATGGCCTCAACAAGTGGAAAAAATATATAGTTTATCTGTCCTTCACCCTTGGGGGGTGTGTGTGTGTGTGTGTGTGTGTGTGTGTGTGTGTGTGTGTGTGTGAGAGAGAGAGAGAGAGAGAGAGAGAGAGAAGGAGAGGGAGAGTGACTGAGGGATTCTATATATTACTTCTATACCCAAGGTAAAGTATAGATCACTTTTAATTTGAGGATTTTTTGATGATTATTGATGGGTTGGTTTCCAAGAATGACTCATTAAAATGCTAAGAAAGATGGAACATCCTAAAACTTATTCCAACCAACTTGCTGTGAGTGAAGAAAGTCAGACACTTTTTAACTTGAATTAAAAATCAGATTTTTAGGTATAGATTACATACTATTTACTATATCAGACATATCTATTTCATTTATACCTAATCTCCAAAACTCACTTTTCTCCACAGTGCAGTACTTTTCCCCACCACTCACATATATACCATATTCTCATCTGTGTCATTGATTGAGGAACAGCCCACTGACTTACAATACAGCAAGAGGCATTTGATAAACTTGGCAAAAGGTGCCTGTTCTAAACTTAGCCCTATTAAGCTTTGGAGGCAAGCTTAAGTGTGTTTGCTGTTTTGCTTCTTTTAATCTGAAGGGTCAAAGCTCTTGTTTACTGGTAGTGAAAGGCAGCTGTGGGTGAGATCCGCAGTGTCAGTGTCTACAGATTTGGCAACGAGTTTAAGTAAAGAACTAAGAGGTATTCTGAACCTTCATTAATAACTAAATGTCAGCTTGAGGGAAGGTACAATATGTCATTTTTTCCAGTTATCCCACTGGCTTTATTGAAAACTCAGCTTTAAACAATAATTCTCTGCCTTTTCACTGTCACCCAATTAAGCTTGAAGCTTTTATTTTACTTTTTCAAGATCTCTGAGTCTCTTCGGGAGGAAAGAAACATGAAATGGATAGTTTTCACAGCATTGCAGGCAGGGTAGATTTGTAATGATTAGCAATGACACATACTATTTTGGGACTAGTTTTGTCATTCATATGCATCTACACTCCAAGTAGGATTTTTCCTTAGCTTTTTTTTTTTTTTGGCGGTACACGGGCCTCTCACTGTTGTGGCCTCTTCCGTTGCGGAGCACAGGCTCCAGACGCGCAGGGCCAGCAGCCATGGCTCACGGGCCCAGCCGCTCCGCGGCATGTGGGATCTTCCCGGACCGGGGCACGAACCCGCATCCCCTGCATCGGCAGGCGGACTCTCAACCACTGCGCCACCAGCAAAGCCCTTCCTTAGCTTTTATAAAAGTACTTGGCATTCTTGGGTGATTCATGTACATAGTGAGAATAACAGTAGATTTCTTTTCTAAAATCTTTTAAGGTTATGTTGAGTTTTGCCACTGAAATCACTGAGACTGAGAATTTTAATTACATTCATCTTATTCCCCCCACCCCAATAAAAGATAAAGAGGTAAAATGTAAACTTAGAGGAAAATCATGGGTCATGTGTAATAGAGCTTTCCCATTGAATTGATGATCAGTGCAGGTAAGTTAAAATTTTGAATTCATTATAGTTGATTTATTCTTAGTTTTAAAATCTTACTTAGGTTTCATAGTCTCCCCAAAATTAACTATTTATAACCATGTCAGAGAGCACAATGGAATTGAGAGACTGGCATTTCAATCTTCTTACCATTTTGGAATTACCAATGAGTAAATTAATGTTTCCGTTACTGCCAGATTTAGTTTCCATCAACAGCAATTCATTGAACACCAACTAAGTGTTCAAGTAGATAAGCCCTGGAGATACAGCAGTGAACAAAAAGAGACCCAGTAACTCCCACGTGTTGTTGACAGTCTAACATGGAGGCATGCATTAGTCAAACATATGTATTTAAGTTAATAATTGAAAGTATGAAAGTGTTGTAAAGGATGCAGGAGAATTCGCAGGAGCTAAGGCAGCCCAGACCAATGGAACATAGCAACTAGTTTGAGGGAAGGGGAGATATCTCAAAAAGTTGTCTTAAGAAAATATTGTATAACCTAGATGAATGTAGGATGAGAAGAGACGGAAGGACAGATTTCCCGACAGAGATAACAGCACATACTAAAAAACTGTAACACTTGGAATGTTCAAGGGACAGGAGAGAGAATGGCAGGCCAAGAGCCCAGTGAGGTAAATGACAGCATTCAGGGCATCATAGACTATGTGGTGAGGATTATGGCTTTCATTTGAAAAGCAATGAGAAACATAGATGAGTTTTAAGCAGGGCACTGATCTGACCAGGTTTATGTTAAAAAGAGATTACCCAACTGAAAACTGAGTATAATTAGGGCTTGTATTGGCAGCTTCAAAGGATCAGTATAATGACCAAAGAGGGCCATATGAATAAATTCAAAGTAAAAATTAAAATTACAAAGTATCTAGTAGAGTTAATGAATGCACTCTCAGGATACAACTTTAACTATGAGGGTATATGGTTCAATCTATTATTCAAAACAGACCAATGCTCAAACTTTAGAAACCTGCTCTAAAAATGGAGTGTTAATGGAAGATTTCAAGAGTTAGTAACATCTTCACCTACAGTAATCTTTGAATCTCGGTAATAAAGAAGCCTACTGCCACTTAATGTTTTATCTATTGAAAAGGAAGCTGAACCCATGGCTCAAACCCTGGACCATCCAGGAATCAATATACTTGGAGTTGTAAATGAGACATCACCCTTTGATATAATTATTATTAAGATAATAATTCTAAAATAAGATATAATTCATCACATATTTATGAATGCCTACAATGTTCCAGATACTGGGTATATACAACAGTGACTATTATGGGCTGAACTGTTTCTCCCCAAAACTCATATATTGAATCCTAACTCCCAGCACCTCAGAATGTGACTGAATTTAGAGACAGGGCCTTTAAAGAGATAAATAAGGTAAAAGGAGGTTATACAGGTGGGACCTAATCCAATGACAGATGTCCTTATAAGAAGAGGAAACTTGGACACCAAAATAGACACCAGAAATGTGTGTGACAAGAGAAAGACCATGTGAGGTCACAGCAAGAAGGCCACCGTCTACACGCCAAAGAGAGAGGCCTCAGAAGAAATCAAACTGGCAGACACCATGATCTTGAACTTCCAGTCTCCAGAACTGTGATGAAATAAATTTCTGTTGTTTAAGCCACCCAATCTGTGGTATCTTATTATGGCAGCCTGACCAAACCAATACAGTGACAAAGCTGTAGATCTTTCTTCAAGCAGTTTACTGTCTAATGGGAAACAGAGATAAGCAAAGATACAGAAAGACAGTAAGTTTCATGATAAGGGCAATGTAAGTTGCTATGAAGTAACTTAACTTAATTTGGGGATCAGGGAAGGCTCCCTGGAGAAACTGACATCTAGGTTGAAGGCTAAGTAGAAGTAACAAGGCAAGGAAGAGGGTGGAGGAGTGTTTCAGAAAAAGAACGTAGGCAAGAACGAGTGCAGAAGCCGAGAGGACAAGTAGGAATCCCTCCATGCATATTTGCTGATTCTTTTATAGGCTTATCTATTATACTGTGGTTAAAATATCCTCATATTTCATCTGGATTGATGCAAATTCCTACAGATTGTTTTCCCTGATTCCATTCTTGTTCTATATTACCTTGTCTCACCAAAACAATGGGAAGAGCCTTCAAAAACCTAAATTAGATAAGGTCACTGCCCTTTTTAAAGAGCCTTGAGGACTTCTCACACTACTTACAAATTAAATAAGCACATAATAAATAGATAACTTCTTACCTGCAAAGCTCCATGTGACCCAGCACATGCTTACCTCTCACACCTCCTTTAATTCCACTCTCCATCCCCTTATCCCATCCCATCCTAGGCCACACTGGCTTCTTGCTGCTCCACAAAAGCTTGCAAAGTTCACCCCTGCCTCAGGGCCTTCGCACTTCCTCTTTCCTTTATTTAGAGTACTCTTTCACCAGAGTTTTGCATGTCTATCTCCTTATCTTTCAGGTCTCATCTAAAATATCACGCCATCAGAAAAGTGATCTCTAACTTATCTAACTGTACCTCCTTCCTACTCCTCCATGGTGATATCTATTGTATGACCCTAGTTTATTTTTTTCTCATAGAACTTCTATTAAACCATAGTGTTTAGTTAAGTGCTTCCCCTGACTCGCCGTTGTTCTTTCTCCCCACACTATGATTTAAGCTCCATGGGAATAGGAAACTCATCTCTTTGTCCACTCCTTTCCTCAGCTTAGTAACTCGCACACTGTAATTATTAAGTAAATATGTGTTGAATGAGGGCTGCCCTGGTGGCGCAGTGGTTGAGAGTCTGCCTGCCGGTGCAGGGGACGTGGGTTCGTGCCCTGGTCTGGGAGGATCCCACATGCCGCGGAGTAGCTGGGCCCCCGTGGGCCATGGCCACTGGGCCTGCGCATCCGGAGCCTGTGCTCCGCAGCGGGAGGGGCCGCGGCGGTGAGAGGCCCGCGTACCGCAAAAAAAAAAAAAAAACAATAAATGTGTTGAATGAATAATGTCATTCAAGCTGATTCTAATTGTAAATTCACATCATCCATCTTTAACATGAAACAGTGAACAGTGGGAAAATGTGAACCGTGCCCAGAGAGTAGAGACACATTTAACCCCAGGGTACAAGAAGATAAAGGCAGCAGTAAAACCGCATCACGTGGTGTGTTGTTAAGTCTATGTCTATTATAATGCACTGACCATTTCTTGCCTGTCCACAAATCACAGTGATCCAAAGGGATAGGAATTGATCCAAAAGATTTGCCAACTGGCATTGTCAGAAAGACATTTAATCATATATTCTGTGAATTATAGATGACAATAACTGGCCATGTCTCTATCACACAGAAGTAGTTTGGGGGGTATGGAATTGGTGTTTTAAGTGGCTGAGCTCCCTGGGTAGAAGGTTGGGAGGGGAGATAAAATAGACTGCAGCCAAATACTGTTAACTCTGTATATCTGCAACATAATTTACACTGATTTACTGGGTTATTCCTGGCACTAGGAGGGGTGCCTTTGCTCTTTCCTGAAGATAAACTTCCTCCATATAGTTTCAATGACATAATAAAGCAGACCTTGGGGCTTCCCTGGTGGCACAGTGGTTGAGAGTGTGCCTGCCAATGCAGGAGACACGGGTTCGTGCCCCGGTCCAGCAGGATCCCACATGCCGCGGAGCGGCTGGGCCCGTGAGCCATGGCCGCTGAGCCTGCGCGTCCGGAGCCTGTGCTCCGCAATGGGAAAGGCCACAGCAGTGAGAGGCCCGCGTACCGCAAAAAAAAAAAAAAAAAGCAGAGCTTGCTGGGACTTCATTGATACAGACCCTCAAGGTTAAAAGACAGTACTAGGAGCAACTGGATACAGGTGGGATAGGAGTTAAGTACAGAGTGCTTCACATAAGTGTCTGAGGCTCCTTGCAGGATACTGGTTCTAGGAGGAAATAAGAACACCAGAACAAAGAGCACATAGTGCAGTGGTTAGAAGTGTGCACTCCTGTGCTAGAATGCCTGCATTTGAATTTCTGTTTCCTCGTGGGGTGAACTCAAGCAACTGACTTTACTTCTTTGAGACTCAGTTTGTTCATCTCCATCAGGGACCAATGCTAGAACCTATAGGATGGTTGTGAAGATTAAAATGATTCAGATATTTTAAGCATCTAGATTAGTTTCAACGTCCTAATAAGTGCTCAGTAAATGTTTTTCATTACTATTATCATCATCATCACCATCAAGTACTGGATTGACATTGTGGAGCTTAGAGAGGGCGCTTAGATGGGTCAAGAGCTGGATCAAGCCACCTAGAAATGTTGCAGATCAGATGTCACACGGTTTATGTGTGGAAAGCCAGATTTAAAGAATCTGCTGGAGAAATTATTTCATTCCAAATACCACTAAACACACAATTTTGCCCGTCTCTTCATAATTTTGCTGGACATGTCAAAACTTGCTCAAACAAGGGATTGAGTAGATACACCAATCAACTTGAGAGAACTAGAACAAACCATGCCGAGGGAAGTTGATGATCTAATACTCATCAACCAAGGAAAGAATATTACTCTAATCTCTTTCTAAGACTATATTTTAGTCTATAATGGATGGTATAAATTCTGGGGAATGACGTTTTAATAGCAGATGCTCTAGAAACAATAAGGAAGGTGACTATTACTTTTCAGAACGTGGTGGTTTGTATGTAATTGCATTTTTCATTATGTTCTTATATCCGTGATCTTTTTTGAAATGGAATGGGCTCTCAGAAAATAATGGGAGATTGAACAACTGCTGAGACAATGAATTTCCCCCAGTAACAGACATGAAGCTGCTCAAAGAGTACATGAGGGAGATGGTCTCTGCTCCACTGTGTTTGCTCTCAGTCACCTGGCCCCTAAATTGACCTACCCTTAGGGCTACACTTTGACTGCTATCTATATTCCAACCAGATTCATGAGTGATTGTCTTAAAAATGAGAGAAGTACTTTCCATATTCTCCACACTACCTGTTGGCAAACCACACAATTTCCCCCTCGTGAGATACACCTTGACATAGAAACTCATTAATTCATAAAATATTTCTAAGAATTCCTATTAGCTACACATTGTTAGGCAATGCCGAGGCTGCAGTGACTAGAAATATTCAGTCTCTACCTTCATGAATCCTACTTTTTAATAGCTTCAACATACAGTACTGAGTTCCATGTATTTCCCGAGGAAGGGAAGATTATCATTTCTCGAGTGCTTATTGTACCAGGCACCATGCTAGACACTCTACAAATCTTCGGAGGGACAGCTTACCTTCTGACAGGTATAGCCAGGCAACTAGCTCCCCACTGTACCTATCCATCCGGTCTCATTATCTTCAAAGAAAGAATTTCCACACACTTTGAAAAAAAAAAAAAAAAACAGAATATTCAGAAAGCTTATTGCCTAGACACTACTCCTCTCTTGCACATCTTAAACTTTAAATTCTCACTTTAGTGGAAAGCCCCAAAGAGAAATAACTTCCTTTTGGTATGAGATGTATGAACTGCATTTTGGAGACAAGAGCCTGAAGATAGATTAATTTCATACCTAGACTCAGACTATGTTATCTTTAAACAGAGCAGGCAGGAGAGGAAGGGAAGGAATATCAATGGATGCCACTGCTTTCACAAGTCCTTTATGGACAGCTCAGTAGGAACTAAATAATTGGTAATAGCTATTGTGTTTCTCTGTATCACTAAACCAGAAATGAGTTTTCATGGAAATGTCACTCTGTAGCCAAGAGAACAATAAGGAACAATGATCAGTTTGACATTTTAAATAGGAGATGTGTTTTTCTTTGGTTCAATATAAAAGTTTCTATGCAATGTGTAATTATAGTTTACACCAGATTTCAGGTGTGCTTAATTACTGTATCAACTCTTTTGTTGATGTATCCTAAAATACACTTGGTTACTATTCTGAGAATGTCTTTAGCCTCTCTTCATGAAGCGAGGTGATCCAACCAACAAATGACATGTCATCAAAAATAACTTGTAAACAGGGGCAAGAGTTAGAAATTACACTTTTTTTTCATTTTTGAATAAACAGAACAATACACACTGTCAAATTCCTGGTTGAGAAGGTTAGTCAATATGAATCCTCTCTCTAGGCTGACCAACCATTTTGGTTTGGCTGGGACTAAAGCGGTTCTGGGGACATGGATTTTCAGTGCTAAAATGGGAAAATCCCCAGCAAACCAGGATGCTTTGGTCACCTTACCTCTCTCTTCAACAATTTGTTGTAATGACTGAATAAAACAATGCTTATTAAAGGCATATCATAAAAAGCTGAGTACTTATAAGCATTGAAAATGCCAGCTATTGTTAATGGACTTACTAGAGACAGGTGTTATATACTAAGCAGTTATTTTTGCATGAAGCTTCTCTGCTCCTGAATATCTCAGCTTGCATAATTGATGTCAGGGACAACTCAGACACCCTTTCTCTGGGGTGGGGATGGGGGCATTTACACACAAAACTGCATAGGAAGGAAGGTTTAGAGAGGGCCACTGGTTGCCTGAGAATAGGTTCCTGAGCAAGAATGAGGGGATCTAGAAAATTAGCTACAGGTAAGAAAACTATACTGATGATCACTATTTAAAAAATGTTTTTAAAATATATTTATTTTATAGAGTAGTAGCATTTTATATATACTACATAATTACATGTTATAATACATGTAAAATATATATGTACTAATATATTTCACAACTATCCCACCCACAAACTGTACCTCTAAGTTTTGCTTTTCTTGCCTGTAAAATGGTGTTAAAAATGTCCCCATTTCATAGGGAGGCTTGCTTCAATGAGTAAATGAGATAATTTATGTATATTACTTTTCATGTACGAAGTACTCATGTTACTTTTCTTTTTTTTTTTTATAACAGCTTTATTGAGATATAATTCAGGTACCACACATTTCACCCTTTGAATTGTACTGAGTGGAATCAATGGTGTTTAGTGTACTCACAGTTGTGTAACAATCAGCACAATCAATTTTAGAACATCTTCTTTGCCCTGCTCTCCCCACAAACCCTTGTACCCCACCATTTCTCCTTAACACCCTAGCCCTAAGCATGTCATACAATTATCTATTCTAGAAAGTAAGTATAAATAGAACATACTGTTTTTGTGGATCATACAATCATAGAGTCTTTTGTGACTGGCTTTATTCACTTAGCATAATGTTTTCAAGGTTTATCCATGTTACAGCATTTATCACTAATTCATTCTTTTTTTATTGCTGAATAATACTCCATTGTACGTAGTACATTATTGATCTTTTCACCACTTGATGGGCATTTGGGTTGTTTCCACTTTTTAGGTATTATGAATAATGCTGCTATAAACAATCTAGTGCAAGTTTTGCATGGACTTATGTTCTCATTTTTCTCAGGTATATTCCTAGAAGTGAAATTGCTGAGTCATATGGTAACTCTCCATTTAACCTTCTGAGGAACTCCCTGACTTTTTTTTTCTACAGTGAATACACCATTTTATATTCCTGCAGTAGTTCACGAGGGTTCTAATTTCTCTACTTCCTTGCCAACAGTTGTTTTTATGTGTTTTTTATTATAGCCATCCTAGTGGGTGTGAAGTGGTTTCTCCATGTGCTTTCGATTTTCATTTTCCTAATAGCTAGTGATGTTGAGCATCTATTCATGTGTACGTTGGCCATTTTTATGTCTTCTTTGGAAAAATGTCGATTCAGATCCTTTGCCCTTTATTAATTGGATTATTTGTGTATCAAATGTTGTTAATATGAATTCATTCCTATACCCTCTCAGTATTTAAAGAACACTTGTTATGTTCCAAGTACTTTATATTTATAGTCTCTAATATTTAAAAAGTAATCCTTCAAATTAGTATTATAATCCCTGCTTTTTAGATTAGGATACTAAAGATCAGAGAATGGAGAAATTTATCTAGCTAAAAATGTGGCAGATTTAGATTTAACAAACATGTAGCCTGTATGCTGATTTTTCTGAGGCTAGGTGGCTACCTGAGCATACTGGGGTATGTGAGCTCATCCTCTGTTTTGCTACCTTCTCTGGTTTCTATTAGGAATGTACCCTGAACGCACATTTTTGATGGCTCCTTCAACATAGTGAATAACATTCAAACTCCTCAGCATGCCACTCAAAGCCTTTCCATTCTTGGCAACCCCATCATCCCAGCCTCACTCTAAGCCATCCCCTAGCCCCTGTACATCATATATCTGGAAAACCACAAGTTTCCCAGTTTGCTAATAGAAGTTTGCACTCTTGTCTCCTGGAAAAATTCTACTGATTCTGTGGGCATCTGCTCAAAATTTGTCATTCACTTTGATACCTGCAGCCACATTCCTTTCCCTCCTATGTGCATATACCTCTTCTTAAGCCAAACAACACTGCTTTTGTAACTAGTATGTTCTTGATGTGTGCAAAGCAGTGGAAATATAATAGTGGACATGATTCAGTCCCTGACCCTAGAAAGCTTACATTCTAGTCCGTGTCTGTTTTCACCACTATCCTGTTAATGATCTGAGCCCAGGGATTATATCATTAATCTCACTACCAAGCACAGTCCCTGGAAAAATTTGGATTTTAAGGAAAGTGATTCTGATATGTTACTGGAACTACTGACCCTCATACATTCCATAGAAAGACAGACTCTTGCTAATAACAATAAATGGGGAGAGAATCCAGCAGTATACTGCTGAGAGCTGCACAGCAGCATTTCCAAGCTATCTGCCATAAGAGTTTTAGAACAAAACAATGTAACTCAAATGTGAAGGTGTGAGGGCACAATGAATATGCAAAGCTGTGAACTAAGTGTTAATTTTGCCTTGACTGTGTGAGCTAACTTTTTTTTTTGCGGTACGCGGGCCTCTCACTGTCGTGGCCTCTCCCGTTGCGGAGCACAGGCTCAGCGGCCATGGCTCACGGGCCCAGCCGCTCCGCGGCATGTGGGATCTTCCCGGACCGGGGCACGAACCCGTGTCCCCTGCATCGGCAGGCAGACTCTCAACCACTGCGCCACCAGGGAAGCCCATGAGCTAACTATTAAGAAGGTCATAATTAAGGGTGCATTTCTTATAGTACCAACAAGCATCTTAATCAACCTCTATGGCATTAACTCCAATTACCATTAGTATACTATGAGGATAGTGTTTTAAACTGCAACGAGTCAATAAATTCCAGATGGCATTTTGGGAGTAAATGTTAACAAAACCTTATCATTTTCCTGAGCAGTCACTTAAGACATGGATGGGGGCTGCACTGAGATGGAAGCAATAATGGGATATTGAAGAGCTATTGGATTTCACAAGTGGTATTTGTACTCTGATGTAAAACAAACAATTATCCTTAAGAATTTTTAATAATTATTTGATTGACGAATTTTAGCTTTATAGCTTTAAAGAAAGACATTTTATTTAGCTGAACAAACGGACAGACTAATAAACTCAAAATAAATGCTGATAAACAGGGTCCTTTGAAACTCTCATTATTAACTTACAATATTTGCATAAATTTGAACAAAGATGGATGGCTTTAAATGACTGTCACTAATTAAGAGACTGGAACAAACAAAAGAGTAATAAAGTATTATATACAAAGACAGGCTTATTAGCATATTCTATCCCATATCTCCATTGCAATGACATGAAGACAAATATTCCTGATTACACCTGAAGCAATAATGTAACTAAGGCAATAAATCATTTAAAGAAACCTAAGGGGGCTTCTTTTTAAACACATTGATTTAGGTATTAGGCCTGTCACCAAAATATAAACATAAAAGGGAATCAAATTTGTTGCGATGATATATTGTTCAAAGGGTTGTCTCACTTTCCTGGAAAAATTTAATCAGTAGGAGGACATGTAACTGTATCTGAGAGGTATTTGTTAAAGACTGTCAGGTTATTATCAGAAAACTTCTTTCAAATGTCCATTGGAATAGATATCATTAGCAGGGCACATCATGAGATCTAAAGTCAAGTCAAAAGTAGTTTAATGCTTGACTGTTGCATTTTTAATCTACTTTATCCCCTTAAAAGAAGATCTAGAAGATACTTTTCTACTTAATTTAACTCTGAAGTCTTATCTTCAAGATGTGTAACAAAGTTCACATTATGGAAGAAAATTTGAATATAGAGAAGCGAAGGAAGAGCAGAGTTATGCTATAACAATATGAGGTGCTCTACCTGTTTTTATTTTCATATATTTTTTTAATTTTTTTTTATATTGGAGTATAATTGATTAACAATGTTTTGTTAGTTTCATGTGTACAGCAAAGTGATTCAGTTATACATATACATGTATCTATTCTTTTTCAAACTCTTTTCTGATTTAGGTTATTAAAGAATATTGAGCAGCATTCCCTGTGCTGTACAGTAGGTCTTTGTTGGTTACCTATTTTAAATATAGAAGTGTGTATATGTCAATCACAAACTCCCAATTTATCCCTCCTCTCAACCCTTCCTCTCTGGCAACCATAAGTTCATTCTTTAAGTCTGTTTGTTTCTGTTTTGTAAATGAGTTCACTTGTATCATTTATTTTAGGTTCCCATATAAGCAATACCATATGATATTTGTCTTTCTCTGTCTGACTTACTCCACTTAGCATGATAATCTCCAGGTCCATCCATGTTGCTGCAAATGGTATTATTTCATTCATTTTTTATGGCTGAGTAATATTCCATTGTATATATGTACCACATCTTCTTTATCCATTCATCTGTTGATGAACATTTAGGTTGTTTCCATGTCTTGGCTATTGTAAATAGCACTGCAATGAACATTAGGGTGCATGTATCCTTTCAAACCATGTTTTTTTCCAAATATATGCCCAGGAGTGGGATTGCTGGATCATATGGTCATTCTATTTTTAGTTTTTTAAGGAACCTCCATACTGTTCTCCATAGTGGCTGTACCAATTTACATTCCCACCAACAGTGCAAGAGGGTTCCCTTTTCTCCACACCCTCTCCAGCATTTATTGTTTATAGACTTTTTGATGGTAGCCATTCTGACAGGTGTGAGGTGATACCTCATTGTAGTTTTGATTTGCATTTCTCTAATAATTAGCAACGTTGAGCATCTTTTCATGTGGTTCTTGGCCATCTGTATGTCTTCTTTGGAGAATTGCCTATTTAGGTCTTCTGCCCATTTTTTGATTGGGTTGTTTGTTTTTGATATTGAGCTGTATGAGCTGTTTGTAAATTTTGAAGATTAATCCCTTGTCTGTCACATCACATCATTTACAAATATTTTCTTCTATTCTGTGGGTTGTTTCTTCATTTTGTTTATGGTTTCCTTTGCTGTGCAAAAGCTTTTGAGTTTAATTATGTCCCATTTGTTTATTTTGTTTTTATTTCCATTACTCTAGGAGATGGATTGGAAAAGATCTTGCTGTGATTTATGTCAAAGAGTGTTCTGCCTATGTTTTCCTCTAAGGGTTTTATAGTATCCAGTCTTACATTTAAGTCTGTAATCCATTTTGAGCTTATTTTTGTGTATGGTGTTAAAAGAATGTTCTAAAGACAGTCTTGTCAATAAATGGTGCTGGGAAAACTGGACATCTACATGTAAAAAATGAAATTAGAACATTCTTTAACACCATGCTCTACCTGTTTTTAAAAACTCCATTGCAAAGAGTAAGGAAGAAGGCCCTCTATCCAATAATCCCCTGAATTCTATGCTGCAAGGTGTGCAGTATCCCAGGCCTAAAATTTATTAGTTTATTGGTACACAAAACAGAGCTGTCCTACAGACCAATGGTGACTATTGATTTGAACCCCAAGAAGTTTAAGTTATTAAGAATTGATATTTTTATCAAAATCTTGTCTTTTCAAACTATTTGAATCATGCTGTGATGTTGTATTTTATGATTTTCTTTTCTAGTTGTGATTATCATGTTCCCTACTACCATAATTGAATTTTTCCACTGAACTAATGCCTAAATTCTTTTATAGTTAGGTAACTAATTTTAAAGACACCTTAGATACTGTTATCAGTCCAATAATTAGTCATACAGATATCCAGAATCTACAGAATCTGTATGAAGACTTATGGCCTCACATCCCCTGATCAAAATGTCTGGATAATCTATCTATTTAATCATCAAATAATGACTGAATTCTTAGGTGCCTACTGTGTGAAGTATTATTAATTTATCTAAAAATAAATTTCTAGTTTTTGTTTATCTACTGAGTGGCTTTTGGAGGAATAAGTATGAACCTATGGACAGTCTAAGATTCTTTGAACAAATTTTAGGAAAAAGAAAACAAAAATCCATGGTTCCTTAATGGCAATGGATTATTTCAGCCTTACTACCATTTGCATAAAAGCAATATCTCTTTTACTATATGAAAAGGAAAAATATATTTTAAATTTTAAAATGCTGGTCTTTAATTCTTATAATAGACCATAGTACTCAGTGTATTGATAATCTTTTCCATTTCCCCTTTTCTTTTGGGGACAGTTCTGCCTCTAATTCTTCAACTTCTTCCTGTCCCAACACACACAGCTATAGAAGTCATGTGACCCAGAATTGTCCAGAGGATTCCATTTTCCTGATATCAGTGATTAATAAAAAAAAAAAAACAAAAAGGAACACATTTAAAAATCAGTGTTCTTCTCTGGGATTACTCACACAAACCCCAGGGTAAATATGTTTTCTTATTCTGTAAGGTTGGGACTTCTATGTTCCATACTACTTAAGAAGGCTAACTAGAGTAGGCTAGGATGATACCAACATGCAATGGGAAGCAGAGAAAACAAAAGATAAGAGATTGATGGAAAGAGTCCTGCTATTTCTGAGCCCCAATTCTAGTGTCGAGATTCCTGGTCTCTATAGATCATCCTTGGATTTGAATTAGGCACAGTGTGCTTCCTAGTAATATATGCCAATAAATCCCTTTTGATTCAGTGATTACTTTTTTCCCTGTAACTGAAAAAAGTCTTGGCTTGCACTTCTCCTTTAATGTTGCTGAATACATTGGTTAGCATGCTTCAACGCTCTTATTAAAATTATATTTATTGAACATCTACTATATGCCAAGCACTAGCCTCACAAAAACAGAAGTGATAATCCTTATATTTAGGAAGCGCTCACTCTATGAGAAACTTACACATAAACCATTAACTATAATAAAAAACTTGTATGTTCTATTAAAATGTATACAGTATGCTCTATGAACATGGAGAATTTTTTTTGGTATTTTTAGTCTGTGATTATGAGTGTTAGAAACCGTGCACCGAGAAAATGTCTATAGAGACAGTCATATACACATATGTTGTCACCATCGTCATCATCATTTTCATCATCATCAAAGAATCTCATTGTAACTGACACAGGAGTGGGGAGTAACCTTCACAGAATCTTAATTTTGACACTTCAAGTCATTTCAAAGTTCTAAACTACCTATTTGGTCTAAATGCAATTTATTCTCCACAAATTTTCACTTTGGTTCCTTCTCATCGAAAACTGCTCAAAATGGAAAAATGCTTTTATATTTAGATTTTTTGCTTTACGTTGATGGCTGAGATATATATATCCACCTTCCCTCTGTGGAAAGGACTGGTACTAAAGACCATGCATAGACGATTGCATTTAATTCTTTCCCAAACCATATGAGATAGACATTATTATTATCCTCATCTCAAAAGTGGGGATTCTGACACACAGTAGATTTGGCAAATGATCGAAAGTTGTATCGATATTAAAGGTGGAGCCAGGTCTTGTCAAATTCACCAGTGACCGTGTACGGATTATCTGAGTGGGCCCAAGGTAATCACAATTGTTCTTACAGGAGGGAAGGAGGCACGTTAGGGTCAAGGAAGGAACTGGAATGTTGGAAGAAGGGTTTGGAGTAATGAGGGGCTTAAGCTAAGGGATATGGGAGGTCGTTAAAAGCTGAAAAAGGCAGTAACAGATTCTCCCCTGGAGATTCCAGAAGGAACCTAGTCCTGCTGACAATTTAATTTTAAAACAGTGAAACAAATTTGAACTTCTGATGTGCAGAACTATAAAGGATAAATTTGTATTGTTTTAAGCCACTCAGTTTGTGGTAATTTATTACCACGACAATAAGTAACTAATACAGCGTCCCATGTTTTCCCACTAAGAGAAGTAAAACACAATGTTTACATGGCATCTGCCTCTGCATCTGTGAGTGCATTATCAGTACCTTCAGTTGAGGCAAAACAAGAAAATATATGTATATAAAAGGAATGCAGAAGACAAAGCCACATGTTCATATTCAGGTCTCATTAAAAATTAAATCTGGGGGGAGACCTTCAAGATGGCAGAGAAGTAAGACATGGAGATCACCTTCCTCCCCACAAATACGTCAGAAATACATCTACATGTGGAACAACTCCTACAGCACACCTACTGAACACTGGCAGAAGACCTCAGACCTCCCAAAAGGCAAGAAACTCCCCCACATACCTGGATAGGGCAAAAGAAAAAAGACAAAACAAAGACAAAGGAATAGGGACAGGACCTGCACCTTGGGGAGGGAGCTGTGAAGGAAGAAAACTTTCCACACACTAGGAAGCCCCTTCACTGGCAGAGAACGGGAGTGGCAGGGGGGAAGCCTCAGAGCCATGGAGGAGAGCGCAGCAACAGGGGTGAAGAGGGCAAAGCGGAGAGATTCCCGCACAGAGGATAGGTGCTGACCAGCACTCACCAGCCTCAGAGGCTTGTTTGCTCAACCGCTGGGGTGGGTGGGGGCTGGGAGCTGAGGCTCGGGCTTCGGAAGTCAGACCCCAGGGAGAGGACTAGGGTTGGCTGCGTGAACACAGCCTGAAGGGGGCTAGTGGGCCACAGCCAACCAGGAGGGAGTCTGGGAAAAAGTCTAGACCTGCCTAAGAAGCAAGAGACCATTGTTTTGGGGTGTGTGAGGAGAGGGGATTCAGAGCACCATCTAAATGAGCTCCAGAGATGGGCGTGAGCCATGGCTATCAGCGCGGACCCAAGAGACGGGCATGAGATGCTAAGGCTGCTTCTGCAGCCACCAAGAAGCCTGTGTGCGAGCACAGGTCACTATCCACACCTCCCCTTCTGGGAGCGTGTGCAGCCCGCCACTGCCAGGGTCTCGTGATCCAGTGACAACGTGCCCAGGAGAACACAGAGCGCTCCTCAGGCTGTTCCAATGTCAGGCCAGCCTCTGCCACTGCATGCTTGCCCCGCATTCTGTACCCCTCCCTGCCCCCAGACTGAGGGAGCTAGGGCCGCCTAATCAGCCACTACTTTAACCCCATCCTGTGTGAGCCAAGAAAAGATGGCCTCAGGCGACCTACACACAGAGGCAGGCCAAATCCAAAGCTGAAATCAAGAAGCTCTGTGAACAAAGAAGAGGAAGGGAAATCTCTCCCAGCATCCTCACGAGCAGTGGATTAAATCTCCACAATCAACCTGATGGACCCTGCATCTCTGGAATACCTGAACAGACAACGAATCATCCCAAAGCTGAGGTGGTGGACTTTGGGAGCAACTGTAGACATGGGGTCTGCTTTCTGCATCTAATTTGTTTCTGGTTTTGTGTCTATCTTAGTTTAGTATTTAGAGTTTATTATCATTGGTAGATTTGTTTATTGATTCGGTTGCACTCGTCTTTTTTTTTTTAATATAGATGTATTTTTTTTTCCTATTTCTCTTTTGTGAGTGTGTATGTATATGATTCTTTGTGTGATTTTTGTCTGTATAGCCTTGCTTTTACCATTTGTCCTAGCGTTCTGTCTGTCTGTCCATTTTTTTTTAGCACTTGTTATCATGGGTGGATTTGTTTTTTGCTTTGGTTGCTCTCTTCTTTATTTCTCTTGTTTTATTATGTTTTAATTTTTAATAATATTTTAAAATTCTCATATCAGACAAAAGAGACTTTAAAATAGACTATTAGAAGAGACAAAGAAGGACACTACATAATAATGAAGGGATCAATCCAAGAAGAAGATATAACAATTTTAAATATTGATGCACCCAACACAGGAGCACCTCAATACATAAGGCAAATGCTAACAGCAATAAAAGAGGAAATCGACAGTAACACAATCATAGTAGGGGACTTTAACACACCACTTTCACCAATGGACAGATCATCCAAAATGAATATAAATAAGGAAACACAAGCTTTAAATGATACATTAGACAAGATGGACTTAAATGATATTTATAGGACATTCCACCCAAAAACAACAGAATACACTTTCTTCTCAAGTGCTCATGGAACTTTTTCCAGAATAGATCATATCTTGAGTCACAAATCAAGCCTTGGTAAATTTAAGAAAATTGAAATAGTATCAAGTATCTTTTCCGAACACAACACTATGAGACAAGGTATCAATTACAGGAAAATATCTGTAAAAAAATAGAAACCCATGGAGGCTAAACAATACACTACTAAGTAACCAACAGATCACTAAAGAAATCAAAGAGAAAATCAAAAAATACTTAGAAACAAATGACAATGAAAACAAGATGATCCAAAACCTATATGATTCTGAGAGGAATATTTATAGCAATACAATCCTACCCCAAGAAACATCTCATATAAA
The DNA here is from genome assembly GCF_937001465.1 of Orcinus orca. Classification (NCBI taxonomy): domain Eukaryota; kingdom Metazoa; phylum Chordata; class Mammalia; order Artiodactyla; family Delphinidae; genus Orcinus; species Orcinus orca. The sequence goes on along the minus strand of NC_064562.1, from coordinate 106,676,435 downwards.
CAACCTAACCTTACACCTAAAGCAATTAGAGAAAGAAGAACAAAAAAACCCCAAAGTTAGCAGAAGAAAAGAAATCATAAAGTTCAGAGCAGAAATAAATGAAAAAGAAATGAAGGAAACAATAGCAAAGATCAATAAAACTACAAGTTCATTCTTTGAGAAGATAAACAAAATTGATAAACCATTAGCCAGACTCAACAAGAAAAAAAGGGAGAAGACTCAAATCAATAGAATTAGAAATGAAAAAGGAGAAGTAACAACTGACACTGCAGAAATACAAAGGATCATGACAGATTACTGCAAGCAACTCTATGCCAATAAAATGGACAACCTGGAAGAAATGGACAAATTCTTGGAAAAGCACAACCTTCCAATACTGAGCCAGGAAGAAATAGAAAATATAAACAGACCAATCACAAGCACTGAAATTGAGACTGTGATTAAAAATCTTCCAACAAACAAAAGCCCAGGACCGAATGGATTCACAGGTGAATTCTATCAAACATTTAGAGAAGAGTTAACACCTGTCCTTCTCAGACTCTTCCAAAATATAGCAGAGGGAGGAACACTCCCAAACTCATTCTACGAAGCCACTATCACCCTGATACAAAAACCAGACAAAGATGTCACAAAGAAAGAAAGCTAAAGGCCAATATCACTGATGAACATAGATGCAAAAATCCTCAACAAAATACTAGCAAACAGAATTCAGCAGCACATTAAAAGGATCATACACCATGATCAAGGGCGGTTTATCCCAGTAATGTAAGGATTCTTCAATATACACAAATCAATCAATGTGATAAATCATATTAACTAATTGAAGAAGAAAAACCATAAGATCCTCTCAGTAGATGCAGAAAAAGCTTTCCACAAAATTCAACCCCCATTTATGATAAAAACCTTCCAGAAAGTAGGCATAGAGGGAACTTACCCCAACATAATAAAGGCCATAGGGCTTCCCTGGTGGCGCAGTGGTTGAGAGTCCGCCTGCTGATGCAGGGGACATGGGTTCATGTCCCGGACCGGGAGGATCCCACATGCTGCGGAGCGGCAGGGCCCATGAGCCATGTCCACTGAGCCTGCGCGTCCGGAGCCTGTGTTCCGCAACGGGAGAGGCCACAACAGTGAGAGGCCCGTGTAATGCAAAAAAAATAAATAAATGAAAAATAAAGGCCATATATGACAAACCCCAAACCAACATAGTTCTCAAAATTGAAAAACTGAAACTATTTCCCTTAAGATCAGGAACAAGACAAGGTGGTCCAGTCTCACCACTATTATTCAACATAGTTTTGGAAGTTTTAGCCACAGCAATCAGAGAAGAAAAGGAAATAAAAGGAATCCAAATTGGAAAAAAAGAAGTAAAGCTATCACTGTTTGCAGATGACATGATGCTATACATAGAGAATCCTAAAGATGCTACCAGAAAACTACTAGAGTTCATCAATGAATATGGTAAAGTAGCAGGATACAACATTAATGCACAGAAATCTCTTGCATTCCTATACACTAATGATGATAAATCTGAAACAGAAATTAAGGAACACTCCAATTTACCATTGCAACAGGAAGAATAAAATACCTAGGAATAAAGCCACCTAAGGAGACAAAAGACCTGTATGCAGAGAACTGTAAGACACTGATGAAAGAAATTAAAATGATACAAACATATGGAGAGATATACCATGTTCTTGGATTGGAAGAATCAACACTGTGAAAATGACTATACTACTCAATGCAATCTACAGATTTAGTGTAATCCCTGGCAAACTAACAACTGCATTTTTCACAGAACTAGAACAAAAGATTTCACAATTTGTATGGAAACACAAAAGACTGCAAATAGCCAAAGCAATTTTGAGAAAGAAAAACGGAGCTGGAGGAATCAGCCTCCCGGATTTCATACTATACTACAAAGCTACACTAATCAAGACAGTATGGTACTGGCATAAAAACAGAAATATAGATCAATGGAACAGGACAGAAAGCCCAGAGATAAACCCACACACATATGGTCACCTTACTTTTGATAAAAAAGGCAAGAATATACAATGGAGAAAAGACAGCCTCTTCAATAAGTGGTGCTGGGAAAACTGGACAGCTACATGTAAAAGAATGAAATTAGAACACTCCCTAACACCATACACAAAAATAAGCTCAAAATGGATTAAAGACCTAAATGTAAGGCCAGACACTATAAAACTCTTAGAGGAAAACGTAGGCAGAACCCTCTATGACATAAATCACAGCAAGATCCTTTTTGACCCACCTCCTAGAGAAATGGGAATAAAAAAGCACAAACAAATAGGACCTAATGAAACTTAAAAGCTTTTGAACAGCAAAGGAAAACATAAACAAGACGAAAAGACAACCCTCAGAATGGGAGAAAATATTTACAAATGAAACAACTGACAAAGGCTTAATCTCCAAAATTCACTAGCAGCTCATGCAGCTCAGTATCAGAAAAAACAAACAACCCAATCCCAAAATGGGCAGAAGACCTAAATAGACATTTCTCCAAAGAAGATGTACAGATTGCCAACACATGAAAGGATGCTCAACATCACTAATTATTAGAGAAATGCAAATCAAAACTATAATGAGGTATCACCTCATACCAGTCAGAATGGCCATCATCAAAAAATCTACAAACAATAAATGCTGGAGAGGGTGTGGAGAAAAGGGAACCCTCTTGCACTGTTTGTGGGAATGTAAATGGATACAGCCAGTATGGAGAACAGTATGGACGTTCCTTAAAAAACTGAAAATAGAATTACCATATGACCCAGCAATCCCACTACTGGGCATATACCCTGAGAAAACCATAATTCAAAAAGATACATGTACCACAATGTTCATTGCAGCTCTATTTACAATAGCCAGGACATGGAAGCAACCTAAGTGTCCATCAACAGATGAATGGATAAAGAAGATGTGGCACATATATACAATGGAATATTACTCAGCCATAAAAAGGAATGAAATTGAGTTATTTGTAGTGAGGTGGATGGACCTAGAGTCTGTCATACAGAGTGAAGTAAGTCTGAACGAGAATAACAAATACCGTATGCTAACACATATATACGTAATCTAAAAAAAAAAATGGTTCTGATGAACGTAGGGGCAGGACAGGAATAAAGACACAGATGTAGAGGATGGACTTGAGGACATGGGAGGGGGAATAGTAAGCTGGGACGAAGTGAGAGAGTGGCATGGACATATATACACTACCAAATGTAAAACAGAGAGCTAGTGGGAAGCAGCTGCATAGCACAGGGAGATCAGCTTGGTGCTTTGTGACCACCTAGAGGGGTGGGATAGGGAGGGTGGGAGGCAGACGCAAGAGGGAGCAGATATGGGTATATATGTATATGTATAGCTGATTCACTTTGTTATAAAGCAGAAACTAACACACCATTGTAAAGCAATTATACTCCAATAAAGATGGTAAAAAAGGAAAAAAAATTAAATATGAAACAAAAGACATTACAGTTGATACTCTAAGTTTAATAAATTATATCCAAATAGCTAGGAGACAACTTCTGGAAAACATCAACTTACCCGGCTCTGCAGTTTCCATTTTAAACCCTCCCTTGGTGTTTCAATTATTACAGAGGATGTTGGGAACACTTGGAATGAGAGAAACATTGAGAATCATATTTCTATCATGAAATCATATCATCAGTGTTTATAAATATTTTAACTATTTAAAATAGAACATTGCCTCTGCCTTACCCAATGATCTAGAATTACTTTAATGAATTAGATGCTCTTGTGAATAAGCTAAAGATGCTAGTAGATCAATGTTCACTTTAACTCTTAAAGAATAGAGGTGGGATGTCCTGTATCCCTTAGCTGTCTGGTGTTGGGCATGTCATTCTTCCCTAAAGGGTAGTCTGCTTTGCACCTATCAATTGAAGGGAGGTGATGGACTACATGATTGAAAGTCATAAAAATAACATGTTATTCTAAGATGGCTGGGTACTGAAAGCCCCAGGTCAGCTCTCATGTATTTTTCAAAAATTGGAAGCAAACTCAATCACACACACCATGGGGTCACTCCCCACAGGGATGATTTGGGGAGTTAGTGGAAGGAGGCTGAGAAACCAGACCTCACAAGTTTGTTATAGGCAGCTGCAATTTTAACCAAGGCCTGGGCCTCTCGGACTCAATTTTTTTGTCAAGGTTAAGTCTGGCCAAGTCTATTCACATCTGTTTTCCCAGAGTTTAAAGCAAAATGATGAAAACTGCCTTTGAACTTGAAGGCTCTGTGATAAGAGAACAAATTAAAAGACATCTGAAGACAGGAAAAAGGGAAATTGACTTTTTTCTTCATTTGACTGTTCAGAAAAATCAGTAATTATACTTGTTATTTTAAAAATTTAACTTAATTCCTTTAATCTGAACATTTCAAAGTGCTTTCAAAAGCTCACAAATTACTATTAATCCCATGGCATAAAATGATCTATGTCATTATAATGGTATGCTATGATGTTCAAATAAAATCACAAGAGTTTTGATCATTCTGCTGAGATTTCAGTTTCTTTTTCCTCTCTAATAAATTAATTTGGAGAGAAAAACCAACTTAGTGTCAGTGATTGAGCAGTAATTTCAATGCATACACATCACATATGCAAATTTGCATAGACAGAGTTAAATTTATTTTTTTTAAGTAGCCACAAAGAACCCAAAAAAAGCAGAGAACAGTCTAACTAAATAGTAAACATAAAACTCACATTCAGTTTATACTAAGACTAACCCACCAGCACTTTGATCCCAAACACATAAGATGCTCTGGGATTCCTTTCTTTGTATATCTTTCTCTCATAATCTTCTTGCTACCATTCATGGGATGGGGAAATGTTAGACGAGAAAGGACTTCAGAAATCACCTGTTACGTAGCTCCTTCTCTTACATGTGTGGAAAGCGATAACACAAAATTAAAGCAACTTGAACAGGTTAGTAGAATAACCAGAATTTATGCTCAGAGCTTCTGCTGCCATCTCTTCTTTCAAAATCTCTTCAAAAAATAATTACAGGGTTTAGGAATCTATAACAAATGTGGTGAGTGAGTTTTCTTCTTCGTTTTTCCTTTTGCTTCTGTCACCCAGCATCCATTTTCCTTCAAAAAAAAAACTTAGCCACCACAATTTAATTTGTAAGTAATGACTCCTCTCTCACCATTAGCCCAGGCTTAAGAGGCGTAAGGTTGAGGCATGCAGCCCAGGTCTGAGCAATCAGAGCATGATGTTGTCCTGGCCAGAGAGTAGATTCAGGATGGGGCATGTGATCCAGAGTGGGCGTGAGGAATCTTCTTCTGGGTCTGCTCAGTGGGCAGGAAGCAGCTGCTCTTACCCACTTCGATTGACCCTAGCAGGATATGAGGCAAGCATTGTTAGCAATCCCCTAGCACCATACAAAGCCAGAAAATAAAGCCATTAGGGTAGAAGCCAAAAGGTGAGAGATTAAACGGATTTCTTATGCCATATTAAATTAAGTGCCACTTGAAGCCCAGAATTACCACCTGGGCCTTTCAGTTCCGTGGACCAATAAATTGTCGTTGCTGTTGCTGAAGCCATTTTGGGCTAGGTTTCAGGCCACTTGAGTCTTGTCTAAGGTTGCTAGATAAAATACAGGCTGCCTCGTTAAATCTGAATTTCAGAAAACAGCAAATAACTTTTCAATATAAGTATGCCCCATGCAATATTTAGAAAATTGGGCAACTTTAATCCTAACTCCTAGAGCAAGCTACTTCTAGATGTGGAGCAAGGTCAGTGAAGAAAAGGAAGACACCTGTGACCATAGAACAGAGACAAATAATACCATGGGATGTAGTGTACACTTCTCGTTAGAGGAATAAGAGCTACTTTACACAAATAACAGAGAAAAGAAAATGCAAGGTATTTATTGAGCTGCTGTTCCAAATCCTTTCTTTCCCATCCTATCTCTATGTTGGTTTCAACCCCAAAGTCCTGGAATTCATCCACTCAGGAAGGAGGCAGTAACAGCCATTATGTTAATTTAAGCATCACTCTCTCTCTCTCGGAGTTCAACTTAACTCAGACTGCCTATACTACAGATATGCAGGGCATTGTTGGCGAGAGTGGGTAAGAAGGTCCCAATTCCTCCACTTCAAAGGCCTTAATCTGTCCAGAGGAACAAACAGAGGTGGAAACATGAGAATTGTAATGCCTGTTGCATTGGTACAGAGAGAATAAGAAGGTCAGTCTCGGAGGAGATGGCATTTAAGCTGGACCTTGATGGAGAGGTATGGGGTGAGGGTCCCAGACTGTTCATCTCAGAAAGAACAAATGCCCTCTTAACAATTCCTCTCTCCTTCCTTCTCCTTCTTTTGCCCCATTGCTCTTCTTTTCTTCCCCCTTTCCTCCTGCTTTTCTAATAATAGTGATGTTGTTTAGCAAGATAGCACTGTCAAGGGCAAAGCTAATGGTAGGGTGGAGTCTAGTGGGCTTAAGTAGTGCTGGCTTGGTTAGGGCTCATGAATATAGAATTCAAACTATGTTACACTTGCATTCCTCAAATGCATAGAATTTTAGAGCTAGAAAGGACCTTTACCAAACCCTGATTTCATAGGTGAGAGAACAAATGGGAAATCAGATAGCTGATGACAGTTGCAGATCTGGGACTAGAACTCAGTGAGGTTGACTCTAAAATCAGGCTTGTTCTGCCTTACTTGAGGGCATTTAACCAGCAGGCTTTTTATACCCCAATATGATTCCCTCTCAAAGATTACCAGGTGAAAATATACACCTGAGTTTTATTTTCCTCTTATTCTCTGTCAACCTAGAGTGATCTCATTTAGATCTTTCTCAGATCAGGAAAAGCATGGACTTTCTCTTTAAGGAATGAAGATGTGTGCGGACTGTCCCATTTTACAAATCTCCTATGCCGTGCTCAAAGGGAAACCCAAGGGGCTCCCCAAACACTTCCATTTCTCTTTTTCTGGGACAGATCTATTAAGGTGTCACTGTTCAAAAAACTCAGCAGCAAGTGAACTTGCCCATGTTGGATGTGGGTCTGCTGAACTTGAGTCAAACCATTTCCCTATTCCAGTTGTGAATGTAGCAAGAAAAGGAATCATTTTCAGCTTCTTAAAAATCTTGTACTAATGTACTTAAGAAAGGCTGGCAACAGAGAATTAAGGAGCACAGGATCCTGACTGCTTTTACTTATGGCAATGAGATGCACACTGTAAAACCAGGTTACCAGTGAAAATGAGCCTGATGTGCTAATTCATAGCTCATTTTCTATACTTATGTCATAGGTTCATTATATAATTTAGCAAGATTCTGGGGCCTTTCTCTAGGGAGGGCAAGTTCTAGAAAATAGAGGTGCTAGACAAGCATGAGGGTAGTCCTTTGATGAAGGGAGATTTTAGGTCTCTGTTTTTCTGAAGCTCATGCTATTCACACCTCTAGCCTCTGATATCTTAATAATGAAATAATGGTGCAGATTTTTAATTCCCCCAAAGCATACACTTCTGCTTGCATGGAAAGGATCCTTCAGCATGTCATGGATGAAAAAGTGAGTAATGCCCTATTGATTTAAAATGAGGCATTAAAGGGTCTTTGATGTAATTTATCTTTTAAAAGCATATACTTTATCCTCCAGGTTACTTACAGTGGATACATTCTTAACTGCTTTGAAATGCAGAATGAGAAGAAAAAGTGATTTGTCTTCTTTATACTCACTGGCTAGATGGATTCTCTGGATTTACTTCAATTTCCCCGAATCTGAAGGCTACATTTTTTAAGAACGCAGAGTTATTCAAAAAAGATAGTCTTCTCATGGTTGCAAAGTCATATTTCTTCAATGGAAACATACATGGCTATTTCTTCCTCAAGAGTAAATGAATCCCAGCAAATTCCCATCTACTACTGTCTCTTCATATGACCATAATCATGGATACGATATGGTCACGCCAAATAGGAATAGCTCATCATGGAATTCTGTTCATAGAGAAAGCCAAAGCATTAAATGGCTAGTAGGCCCTGTCAATCCCCCAATGACTCCTTGTAGGTGGGAGGGACTACGTTCTTATGCTGGTTTCCTAACATAGCTCGTGGCAGACAGAGACAAAACTCTCTTCCTCTTCCCTTCACTACCGTTTCTAAAAGTCTTCAGCCCTACAATGGCAACTTTAGAATGGAATGCCCACATAATCCCACCTGCCAATCTCTCACCTGCACCTGCTTGTGCAGACTTCTCTCTCTAGTTATAGATGCACAGCCAGGCTCGGATCTCAGAGGTACTCTTCTACTCATTCTGTGGTCCCATTATCTCTCCAGGATGTACCTATTCTCTCTTACATCATCATTTTCCCTCTTCACTGAATTTTTGGCATACAAACATACTATAACAAATCCTATTTTTAATAAAGCCTTCCTTGGGCCCCTCATGCCTCTTAGACAGGGATTTCCTGTGCCCCTTTAAAATTAAACCCCTTTGCTTCAATATCCCCTCTCACTCATTCATAAACCTATAAACTCACGTCAATCAGAATTTAGTCTGTACCACTCCATTGTCATGGTCACACATGACACCTCTTTGTCAAATCCAGTGGTCTTTTCTAGCTCTCATCTTACTGGACTGGTCAGCAGCATTTGACACAATTGATAACTTTCTCCTCCTTGAAACATTTTCTGCCCTTGGCTTCAGTAAGATGTTCTTGACTCTCTACCTCTAGGCTGTTCCATCTCAGTCTCCGTTTTTTATTAACTAACAGTTTATTGATCTTTAGACACTGCAAGGCCTCAGGGTTCTGTCCTCCAATCTCTGTTATTGTCTATGTACACTCAACTGGAATTGCGTTGGCTCTGCATTGAAGATATACCCAAGAGTTGTTTATGACTCAAGATTTCCACTGCTAACACTGTAGTCCATATCAACATGTTCTCCCCTCTGTACAACTGAAATATCCTCCTAAGAGGTTGCCTAGCTGCCACTTTCGCCACCTACAGTCTGTTCTCTACCCAGGGGCCCCAGCAGCCAGTGCCATCCTTTTAAAATATAAGATCGTGTCACTGTTCTGCTCAAAATCCAGTGTAAATTCATCCCTCCACTTTTCCTTTGGAATAACATTTAAAACTTCAACATGATCCATTCTACCTTATGCCTTTACCCTGACTTACACTTACTACCCAGCAGTCACAGTGGGTTTGGTTTCTTACTCTTTCTTGAATATGCCAAGGACACTCTCATCCATGGGCCTTGTGCTCACATATTTCTCTGTCTGGAGAGCTCCCCCAGCAGATATCTGAGCAACTCGCTCCTCCAAATAATTCAGCTGTTGCCCAATAAATTTATACGTCCCATTCCTATTGATCTCTATTCCCCTGAGCCTGCTTTATTTTTTTAAGTACTTACTAAAACAAAAAGAATTATTTGTTATTGTCTGCCTCCTTCAGATTATAAGCTCCATGATAGCAGGGATTTGTTTTATTCTCTTCTGTCCCCCCAGAATCTACAACAGCACTAGTCACTTAACAGCTACTTAATAAATATCTGTGGTTGAATGAATCTCTATGAATCTCTATCTCTGCTATATAACATCATCTATGTCTGTCTTACTAACCCAAGATACCTCAGAATCTCAATCAGATTCTGAGTAATTTTTCTGTTTTAAAATATCCTAATCGTATACACAATTGAACATATAAATATTAGTTTACATACACATATGTATACATGCATACACATATAAAATATGAACAATTTTCAAATGATCTAACCAACATCTAATGTGAAAAGATGTTATAGATATATTCTAAAAATGTTAGAGTAATTTCTAGCTATTGTGTTTGGACCAAACAATAAGTGAATTATATACAATGTTTGAATGAGAGAAAAGTTTTAGATTTAGTGGGAATGATTAGATTGGGACATATTGTAATTACAGTTGATTTGTCATACATCAGAAATCACTGGTAACTAAATTATAATATAACTTTAAGATTTCTAAGTGTTTTGTAATAATTTCATAAAAATAGAAACTTCTGATATTATATCCTCTAAACTAGAACCTTTCAAGGAAAATCCCAGCAGATATTTCTTTTCTAGTTTTGGAGCCCAATACTATGAGGCAGGGAATAGTATGAGGCAGTATGAGGCAGGGAAGTGTTCAGGTGGTAGGGTAAAGAAATCCATCTCTGAAGCCACACAGATGTGCATTCAGATCTTTACTCTGCCACCTACCAGCTCAGCAACTTGCTTATCTTTTCTGTGCTTCAAGAGAATTAAAATGAAATAATGCCTATAAAGCAATAAGCATCATGTGTAACACATGGAAAGACCCAGCAAATGTCAGTCACTATCATTATTATTGTCATTACTGTTAGTCCAAGTATTACCTACAAATATGTAAACTGCTTATAGTCTGTAGGGCCAGGCTGAGATCACTTCAGCTAATTATCAAGGAAGTCTCAGTCCATCACAGGTAGTGGCCTGTCCTCTTTTACGTCTTAAAGACAGAAGACCTTGCTCTCCTTTCAAAAGCCAACATTGCTCAACCTCTCAAGCAGATAAATGACTAGTGGCTGAGGAGGTGGAAACTTAGAGGACTTTGTGAAGATACTTTATTTGGTTAGAAAAAAAACAAAACTTCTATAAAGAGGCACATTGAGACCCTTTTTTGCCTTTTCCTCCCTATCCAACAGAGCAGAGGATATAAATATTATCATCAACAAAATAGGCAAAAATGTTTTCATAGTTATAGTAAATGTTACTGGTTTTCCACTGAGTTGATATTCATACTAATGGTACCAAGTCAGAGGTGGGTAAAACAGCTAGTATCTCAGCTGTGGCATCAAGCAGTACTAGTAGTCACTGTATTCTTCACCATCACACACTGGCAGAGAACAAGCAGGCCAGTCTCAGTTAATAATGTATTTAATGACAATAAGTACATTTATTAAATCTCAACTCTTGAGCATGTCTGTTTAATATTCTTTGTGACAAAATAGGAGGTATATATAAATGGTACATCCGTTGCCTACCTAAGAATGTCTCAAGGAATGGCACTTGTGTAATTGTGAGCTGAATTAGTCACCTTTTGCAAGGGTCAGTGTTTTTACTTGAGAGAACAACTGACAAACTATCATTATTATTGGGAATGATCAGTGAGCTTAATCCTTCAGGGCAACAACTGACAGTATTTGCAACTAAGGATAAAATTTGAGTTTTCAAGCAGAAATTCGAATTTTGGAAAACTCTGATCTGCCACCATGAGCTTGGCAGTTCTGCAATACTTCAATCTTTTCTGATGAGATTGGTGGTAATATTAATGAATGTGATTTTTTGATATCGTACAATGAAATGTGACAACTTTTGGAAAATGTGCATAACTTAGTGACTCAGTATTTTCCAAATGACCAATACATCATGTTACAATACATGATGCTACAATACCATGCATGGGTAAAAGATCCATGGTTCAAGATGGATCCAGTAGATTTTTAGAGTGACTGCAATTCTACGTGGTTACGCCAAGTCTCTCCTCTCACCTCCTCTTTGTTAACTGCCTTCCAACAAGACTGGACTCCTTATGTTTTGTTTTGTTTTGGTTAACATGCCTCTGGGCTCTTCTCATGGCATTTCCTCTTCCTGGAGAACATAGTTACATAGCAGGTCTTAACTTGATTCAGATCTCTCCATAAATGCCCCCTTCATAGAGAAACCATCTCTAACAGCCCTATTCAAAGCAGCCTCCTCCATATGTTCAGTTTTCCTCATTGTCCTAATAATTACCGGCCATTCACTAACAAATTTATTAAGTGTTTCCAAGGGGATGTAAGCTCTGTGAACTTATTTATTTTGTCTCTCTTGTTCACTAATGTCGGCCAGAGCCTTGAACAATGTCTGGGGTATATTATGTACTCAGTAAATGTTGATTGAATGAATGGATCAATGAGTGAATAAATGTTTTAAATTTTAGTATTCTCAGGGTCAGAAGAGTAAATACCTTGAAAAAATTCACACAGATTTTTGGTGACAAAGCTAGAATTGATATCAGTTTAATGCCAGAATCCAAACTCTTAAATAGTACAGTTTTCTACATTTTGAGTTCTCTAAGTACTTATCCCTCTATTTCCCTTGCCAGCTTTTATTTTAGGCCATATAATATAACTTAATTTGAAAAGAATTTTTTGTTTTTGGTTAGGCAAGCTGTTCCTCTTTCACTTCAAATAATTTAATTAAGGAGAGAAAGAGTAAGATGTATAGTCATTTGTAAGAAGACTTACCTACTGTACAAACATAGGTCATCCAGAATGTTGGAATAAAGTTGTTCGATAGATGAGAACTTGCAAAACTTATCAATATTCACAGGGCAAAAAACCCAGCAGAATCTCCCTGGGATACAATTTTGATTTTCTATGGATAATTTACAGGGTTATAAAACAGCTCAAAACAGACACACAAACGCCATAGAATCAAAAAAAAAAAAAAAAAAAAAAAAACCAAAAAACAAGACAATGACCGTAGACATCAAAGATACCCAGTAATCATTCTTGGTCCATTTCAAAATCTTATACAATCTTTTAATACAAATTTTTTAATCAAAGGGCCATGAGTGTCTTTCAGACCTAATAACAACACAAGTTAAGATTTATCTTATATACCAATATGATAGTATAAAAATATTTGCATTCAGAGACTTCTCAAATCCTTTGTCTTAATTTTCTGTCTTCCCCACCCAAGTAGAATTCAATGTTGATCTGCTCAGGTTTTGGGTAATAGCCTGTTTTGCTAACCATGAGAAAGTGTGAAGAGACAAATTACAAGAATGAAATTTGGACTGACTTAAGTTATAAAGCTTCTGAAAGAGAGCAGAGAGGAGGAGGGACTGGAGGAGTATAGGCTGAGGATTTTTGAGGAGGGTTTGAGGAGCAGACTTTAGATGCAGCTCTTATGATGTGAGGGTTTGGGGAGAGAGAGATGCTTGAAGGTATCTGGAAGATGTTTTGCTGTGTTCGTTGAACGTAATTTTTTTTGGTGCAGTTGTTTCAATTCAATTGTTTCCATGCAATGCAATTTAATTAATCCTTTAGACCATTTTTGAGAAATGTTATGAAAGCCAAATTACTTTGCTATTCTAGTTTGCACTTGGAATTATATTTATTTTATTTTATATGTAACAAGCAAGGTGTGGACCCTTGTCATAAGAAGACTCGGTGTAATTATTGCTATAGGGATTTGCTAACCAAATTTAATTTGTGGAGTTTGGTCACATATAGTGTTGATATGAGCTATATTTCTTTTCACTTTTTCACTCATAGGCATTGCTTTAAGTAAGGTTAGGGTACAGCCCACGGACATCCCAGATTTGTTTCTTCTGTGATTTTTACAGTTGTACTGTCCAATATGGTAGTCATCAGTCATAGACTATTATTGACCACTTTAGATGTGGCTAGTGAGATTGAGAAACTTAATTTTTATGTTATTTCATTAAAATTTTAAAACGGATACTAAATTTAATTATTGGAAAACTTTTACGAATTTTTACAATAACATGTATGGGGATCTACTTTTTTGACCTATATATTTTATGAAATCTAAATACAGATCAGGTATTCCTGATGCAAATTTAGCATATGAATTGAGATATATAAAAGGCACACAAGATTTTGGAAAACTTAGTACAAAAAATAATGTAAAATATCTTATTATTTTTTTATATTGATTACATGTTGATAATATATTGGATAATTGGGTTAAACAAAATCTTTTAATCTAACATTGATTGGCTCATTCGACAAATGTATATTGAGTATTTGCTATGAATAGGCATTATTATCGAAACAGAGATGGCAAAGATAGTCAAGTCTTCATAGAAAAATGAGACTTGAATTTGTCTGTCATAAGTACTGAACAGAGGAAGGAGGAATGGTCTCAGTAAAACCACAAAGGCAGCAATAAAAGCAACAAGCCCTGGAAGGGTGAGAAGACCAGCCTGGTTGAACTGGAATATACTTTCAGAGAGTGAAAGAAAAAGTAATAAAGGACAGTTGTAATAAATGCGGTTGATGTGACTCCTACTGGAGTACAGTAAATACACTACAGAGTGTTCAAACAGCCAGGAAACACAAAGAAAATAGTGTACTTACTATACTTTGTTCAGATTAACAATGGAAATTATTTCTTTAGATTTAGAGGCATTTTACCTAAAGAGGTGCTGGAGATTGAAGAGAATTATATTGAACATTCTTGGAAAACGTAATTAAGGTTGTAGTGGTTTTAAAATAGGTCTGCAAATTCTTTGACAGTTCTGTCTTCCAAAGGTGATGCTTAGTTCTCCTCCTTGGGAACGTAGGTCAGACTTAATGATTCCTTTCTAAGCACAGAATGTAGCAGACGTGACTTGCTATGTGACTTGCAAGGTCATCTAAAGGATATCGTTTCTGCCTGGCTCTCTCTCTTGCATCCATCTCTCTGGGGGAAGGCAGCTATCATGTTGTGAAGACACTCAGGCTGCTCCATGGAGAAGCCCACGTGGAGAGGAACTGAGGTCTCCTGACCAAAGCCAGCACCACCTTACCAGCCACGTAGGTAAACCATCTTCGAAGGGGATCATCCAGTCACAGTTAAGCCTTAGGTGACAGAAGCCTGAACCAACATTGTGACTGCAACCTCATTAAATATGGAGCCAGAATCATCCAGCCAAGCTGCTTCCAAATTCTGGACCCACAGGAAACTGAATTATAACTAATGCTGACACTTATAAACCAATACATTGTGTGCTACTAATTTATGTAGCAGTAAATGACTAATGAAAACATACTGTTTAAAATAAATATGTCCTATGTTTTCTGACCTTTCTGATACTCTGTAGGTACTTGCAATGGGGAATGTCATGATGATGATGCCATCTTGGCAGTAACAGTCTGGCAACATTGACAAAAAGATCAGATGGCCAAGAGACAGATAGCACTGAAAGGTGACTGGGTCTATTTTAGTCTCCCAGAGTAGAGGTGACCTGGAGAAGGGCAGTGGTAGAAGAGATAGAGAAATGAAAGAGGTGAAACCTACAAATGTCAGGAATTATTCATTCAAAGATGACACCAGATTTTTGAGCTAGAGTATCTTGGTGGTTGACATTGCCTTAGGTGAAAAATCCATAGATGCTTAGGAAGAGGGGTTCACTTTTGGATAAAGTAAAACTTAGGGTCACAAATGCCTTGAGGTTGGATAAGGGTAAAGAGTCTATGTTAGTGAAAAGTGGACTTTCATGTAATTTTCAATTAAAAAGAAGAAAAGTAGCAGGAAAGTTAACTTTGGGATAGTGAGGAAAATTAATTATCTCAGGATATCGGATATCGTTCCCTGCACAATGAAGCATTTTAGATTGCTACTTCGGTTAACCAACTTGATTGTCTCCACAGCTTTTGGAGACTAGGGACCATAACTTCTGCTCCTGTGACTTCCTCCATATCTTGTTGGTTATTGGTAATCAATCATTTTCATATGTTTATTTGATTTTTAAAAGACCCAAAGGAGCCATTCTGATCGGTCTACAGCCTCATTTTTGGTTTATCTAAAATTTTCCAAAATTTCCAGACATTTCATCTTCCACCACATCCAACACAATTTTCCCACAATGGTGCACGCTATTTTCTATTTGCATCATTTTTCTCACAGTGATTGTGTTCCTTCTACCTTTAACATTACTCTTCTCCATCATCTCCCCGGAAAGTCCTTACTCATCCTGTAAGATTATAGGGCATACTGCAGTTGCTATGCAGACATTCCTCTGCTCCTTTCCCATTTGTGTAGCTGCTCTGTGTTTGGGGAGGAGCAACCACAGCACTCTGCTTCAAAGATGGACCTTCACTGTCAAAAGCCAGAGACCATAGTTCCATTACCCTTGCATGTAGTAGTGGGTGTAGGGCTGGGCAGGGAATCCATACATATGTCAATTAATCCATGGCATTTTCTGGGTATAATAACTGGGGAAAGAGTGAGCAGGGGCTTAGGTGATCCAGGTAGATTAACCACTGTATTTTTATTCAGCAGCTGGGGGAAAACCAACTCTTGATGTGGATGGTATGGCAGTAGGGTAGGCAGATAGGAGATGTGGTGCTGGTGGAGCTAGTTCCAAGCCATGAGAGAAGCCAGCCTGAGGGTGAAGCTGCCATAGGAAAGAGACCAATCCTGAGAAACTCACACAGAGAGAAGGCCATGGAGATCTGATCTCTAGCTCTGAAGTCCTCTCTACCTCTGGCTGTTTTCAGCTACTTGAGCCAAGATGTTTCCTTAATTGCTTAAGCCTAACTGAGCTGAGTTTTCCATTACTTGTAATTGCAAAGTGTCTTAAACAAAAATCCAGATAAACTTTAACTTCCTTTGTAAGGCCCTCCCAAATCTCTATAGGCAGGTCAGCTTATTGACCCTTCTTTTCCCCAGAACTCTGCTTATACAGCACTCATACTATTGAAAGTATTGAATTGTAATGAACTGTTTCATTATCTGTTTCCCGGGTACACTCTGAGCTCATTAAGGACGGAGACCAAATCCTATTCAGCATTATATCCCCAGAGCCTTGCACACTGCCCAGTTCCCTTAGAAGCTATCAATGTGTGAATGAATGAATCTTCGACTCCTTTTCCTTGTTCCTTATTTCAGCCCCTGACAAGAAGCAATATGTTCAATAGCTGGGGAAAGTAAGAGTTTAAGTAAAGTGTTTGGATTGGCGTAATGCAGTCTGCAGTGGTTCAACCTATTTTTCACAGGGTTATCAGTCTCTGCCCCAAGTAACCTTTATACCATTTCCATTAAGGTCAATTTCCTCTTGAAATTACCTATAGCTTCTGCACAACAGTGTGCTTTCATGTTCATTTATTCAACAAGTATTTATTTCAAGCTTGCCTCGTATTGGTCACTGGTCTGGTGATACAATAGTAAACAAAATGCTTTCCCTTACAATTCTAGCAGGGGGATTCAAACTATAAAAAAATATATAAGTAAAATATAGAGTATGTTAGATGGTGATAAGGTCTATAAAGAAAAAGCAAGGAAATAGGGCAGGGAATGCTGGAGGTAGTTGGATTGCAATTTTAAACAGAGTGATCAGGATAGCCTCACTGAGATGGTGACAACCAAAGGAGGTGAGGGAGATATATGTACATCTTACAGAAAAGTGTTCAGGAGGGAAAATGTTAAGTGCAAAGATTCTAATGTGGGAGCACCTGGTGTATGAGAGGAAAAACCAGGGGGCCAGGGAGACTGGAGCAGAATGAGTGAGGAGGAAATCATTAAGGAGGGCAGGGAACAACAGTATTAGAGAAATAATGCTGATCGGTAAGCCACTGAACTTGTCTGACTGGCTTTTTAATCAGAGAAAATTGAGAAGGTTCTGGAGGGATTTAACAGGCAACACAGGATGACAGTCTCACCATTAGAAGGCTCGAAGGCATGGCCATCTGTATTATTCTGGGGCTCAGAAAAGCATCTGCCTAGCTCCACACAGGGAGGCTTTATCTAATTAGTATTTGAATTTCGTATCAAGTTGCTCTGTTTCCTTCTAACGAAGCCCAATGTATTTAATTCTTATTAAATATTTTAGCTAACATGTCAGTTACACACTTTTTAATATAAGGGTGGTGGCATATAAGTGGAAATGAAATACACAGGGCTTCAAATTATGTGTAACTCGGTAGAGGGATTAGAAGGCATCTTGAAAAGATATGGAGTGTCTAATATTTCACTTTGTTTTTCCTGGGAGAGGACTACATAATAGAACCACCTTTCTATTTTCTCCTCTTGCAGGCCAGCTGCCTGTGATTGATAGCTATTAAATTAGGTTTTACCTCCTCAGATTTGTCTAGATTAAATACATTTATAGCACAGCAAGCCACTGAGAGACAAAGGCACAAGGGGCAATTTGTCTATTTTGGTCTTCATAGTTAACCATCATTTAAATATGCAAAGGAAAACAGTCTGAAGACAGGAAAAAAGGAAAATGAATAAAGTACACTGAGCATTAGACACACATAAAGCCCCCCAAATTTATAAATATAAACTAGCATGTGCATATATTTCTTAAGACAACTTACTTCAAATGCAGGAGCAAGGGAGGAATCCTATAGAATATGTAAGTTCATTGAGAGTGATTTGCAGTATGGTCCTCTTTCCCACCACGTCAGGGGAATATATATGTTAGTCCTATTTGAGAATTGATTTGGGAAGAATTCCACTTGTTCAGTATACTCAGAGGACAGAAGCACATGTTCCCTAAACAGTGATGCCGAGGTTACTACTTTGAAATGAGTAGGTCAAAGTCATGCTAGTAGGAGGAATATGCTTTCCCCGTGTAAAATTGTGTTTCCTTTAGAAAAAATGAATCATATTTGCTGCAGCCAAGTATGTTTGCTGTTGGTGATTCATAAGGAATCAGATGGCAGCTTCCACTCTTTGAAAGTGTGAACTAGAACTGTAGCACCTATCACTACTCTGTCCCTCAAGAGATCGGGCCCCCCACTCCCTCTCACCCTGTAGGGCCAGCAAAGTCTGTATACAAGGAAGCCATGTTTAACATCCTGCCCGAACATTAGGGAAGAACTTGCAAAGCACATGAACGTTGAGAGATTAAAGGCCTGCATTTCTATCACAGGTAGGAAAGCTTGGAGTTCCTTAAAATGTAGCAGAAGGAGGGGACACCAGACAAGGGACTTGAAAAGAGATTGTGGGAAGATAAAAGAAAAACAGGAAAATGCTGGGATTATCTCTAAGGATCTAAAATGTGTGACTTTCTTCCTAGTTTTGTGGTATTAAGGAATAAATTAGTTAAATATAGTAGCATTCCCAAGTCCTTCTCCTCTCTTCTGTGTTGAGCAGGGGACAAAGAAGAGCTCATGATCTCCTGGAAGGACCCAATCAGAGCAGGATCTGGTCAGCAGGTCACACTGGCCCATTCTATGTGACATACCAACAGAGAGAATGCTCCAGGGCAGCAAAGTCCTTCCCTAGCAAGAGAGGTCATGAGCAGCTTTCTGATTTTTATTCTCTTTGGGGAGGAAAGTAGGGCCTTCCTACATCTGCTCATAGATAATAGCAGGGCGATATAGAACAACAGAGAATTTCACTTTTATAGTAGATGCTGGCCCTTCAGTTACAGTTGGAGCCCTTGGGCCAGGGCATATACTTCTGAGATTTTCTTTCCTTCTCAGAAAATGGTTTCTCAGTGTGACCTAAGTTAGACATTAGAAGAGCTGATGGAAATGAGTATTTAAAGGGAAGGTAGAGGCAGGAACCAATACTCTTTAATGGTAGAGTTAGTTACCTATGCCTTTTGGGCCTCTATACAAGAAATTCAAAGAATAGTAGAACAAAGGAATTCCTCTAGAAAGTAGTAATGAGAACATGTTTTTAGCCTTGATTTGTTTATCTGGGTAACTGTTCAGCTTAAAACTGTGAGGGGTCTATGATGTTATAATCTGTATCTCTTTTTATACATATATGTACACGTACACACACGCACGCGCACACACACACACACACACACACACACACACATAGACAGGAACACGGGACCTCTGAATCAGGGATCGGAGTGTTTATTTCCTCACAGAGCAGCTTGAATCGGTTCTTGATGCCCAAATGTGATGCAGTGAGAGCCAGATGTGCCCTGTGTATACGTTGGGGTTTGTACCATAGGAGATGAACCTTAGAATTATGAAGTTAGAGTTTATACAGGGTGGCTTTCCTATCTGTCCCGCTGCCCGTCTGGAGAGAGAAAAAGCAACTTTTGCTTTTGCCCTGCAATGTAAAAATTCGTATTTGTGGAGGGAAGGGGGAAGGTCTCTACTCCAACATACTGGGATGTAATCCAATGTCTCTGGGGAGAGATCAGAGTTTTATTTCTCTATGGAGCGCTCCACCTTGAGGGCTACTAGTCAATCATCCTTTAACCCAGGTGCCAACGTTCTTTGTTCAGAAAGCCCCAGTTGTTCAGAAACATGAAAATATTCATGGTGCGTTGTTTCCCCACAAAAGCAGGGATAATAAAAATTCTTCTAAGTATGGTTTGAAGCTAGAATGAGATTATACAGAGATGAAGATAAGAAGCAAAGGGAAACAAGGGCAAGCCAGGAAAGAGATGAAGTCAGTGTGTACTTCCTTCAGCTTCTAAGGGGGGAAGCTGTGCCCACGCAGGGCCTTTCACTACGGAGTTTTCATCTGTACTTCACGTTGCACTCTTCCAGTAATGTGAATCAAGGCTGATGCATCCTTCTGCAATTGCCATTCTGCCATGGTAGTTTTCCTCTTTTCCACACTATTTTATAATGAGACAGAAACTTGTTCATGATGGTATTCCTAGGTATAGTACCAATGACAGTATCTGTAATGTGAAAAGTGTTGAAAAATTAATGATGCGGAGTACTATCCCCTTTCATCCCAAGCAGTAGCTTTCTAAATAGTTTCCTAGAGCATATTCCTCATTTCCAGGGAGTTATGTATATAGTAAGGTGATGGTGGTGATGATGATGATTTTGGTGGAAGAGAATGCAGAGCATAAGTGTACAATCAGATAGTTATATTGAGTCAGAGAAGACTGAGTTTAATGCCACTTCCACCACTGTTTTTTTTTTAAATTTTAGAAGCCTTTGTTTGCTCATCTACATAGTAGAAATAATATTATCAATAACAACATCCATTGTATCTAATAAGAGGATATTTATCTTAGAACACCTAAATGAGATATGTACGGTACTTAGCATTGTGTAAAGCACTTAGCAGCGCTCAAAAATAATTAGCTATTGTTAGTTATCATTATTGATTTTTTTAAAGGAGGTAAAGAAAGAGCATAGGAAGGCAAGCAAGCAGAAAAGTAAATGATTGATTTTTTTGATTTAATTCTATTTGGTGTTGCTCCTTGCCAAGTCATTGTTATAACCAATCCAAAGAAGAGATGGGCTGTGCAGAGAGATTTAGAAAAAAACTACGAGACCAAATGAATCTCAGTACATGCAGAAATTACATTGCCTACAGCTGTTAGATTTGGGCAGAAACAGATGAATAATTATAAATGAGCTGTAACTTTGATTTTCCTTCTGAATTTGCACAGGGGTCATTCTGACATCAAAAGTAATCACAGTCAAATAGACTTACAACTGTTGTAGCTTTGACATTTTGCATGAGCTGGGTCAGACCTCTCACAAGTGCTACAGCCTCACTTTTCTTTATTTGTAAAAGCTGCCCTGTGTGGCCACATGAAGTAGACAGACACTGACTGTATGCCTAATTTCCAACATCGGTGAAATACTCCAAGATGCACTAAAAGAAATGCACCAAAATATTATCATAATTGAGGAATGTATTATACTAGATATCTGGGTTTTTACTTATTTAATTTT
Source organism: Orcinus orca (assembly GCF_937001465.1). Taxonomy (NCBI): domain Eukaryota; kingdom Metazoa; phylum Chordata; class Mammalia; order Artiodactyla; family Delphinidae; genus Orcinus; species Orcinus orca. The sequence continues at coordinate 106,655,064 of NC_064562.1, read as the reverse complement.
TAAAAATTAATTTTTATTTTTGGCTGCGTTGGGTCTTTGTTGCGGAGCGTGGGCTTTCTCTAGTTGCAGCAAGCGGGGGCTACTCTTCGTCGCGGATTGCAGGCTTCTCATTACAGTGGCTTCTCTTGTTGTGGAGCACGGGTTCTAGTTGGGCAGGCTTCAGTAGTTGTGGCACTCGGGCTCAGTAGTTTTGGCACGTGGGCTCTAGAGAATAGGCTCAGTAGTTGTGGTGCACGGGCTTACTTGCTCCATGGCATGTGGGATCTTCCCAGACAAGGGCTCGAACCCGTGTCCCCTGCATTGGCAGGTGGATTCTTAACCACTGTGCCACGAGGGAAGTTCTTTATTTATTTTTTAATTCAACTGTAAAAAACAAAGTTAAAAGGACAAAATGCATCTTATTTAAATCTTGCCTCTATCCCTCCCCTTCCGCACTGGCATCGCTCTACTTCACTCCAGTTTAAGCTGCCATCATCTTGTTCCTGAACTGCTCTAATAGCTGCCCACAGGTTTTCCTCTTTACTCTCTTGTTCTATTCCTTGCCTCCAGCCAATCTGTTCTCCACAGCAATCTCTATGACATATACATCAGATAAAGTCAACATCCTGCTGAAAAGCCTCCAATAACCTCCCATTAGGGAAGTCCAAAATCCTTAAAATGGTTTAGGTGATCTTCCAGTTCCTGGACTGGCTTTTCTCCAGTGTCCCTTATTGCCCTTGATGCTCTTACCTTCTACCTATTCCACACATCTTTCATTTTTCATTGTTTCTCCTTTGGAATACGCAATTCTCTCTAAGTAGAATGACTGCTATTCAACTTTAAGAACTTAAAGTTTAAGAATGTTTTTTACTCTGAGAAGGCATTCTTCATTCTAGACCAATGTAGGACCTACCAAACTAAATATATGCCATTTCCTCTGGTGGAATCTATTTTTCCTCTACCATATCACTGTTTACATTGTGTTATTTATGTAGCATTGGTAGTCTCTGATAGGCCCTATGTGGACCATGTAACAGTAACAATTCTTTGCACCTAATCTACCCCCCCCTATTTAAGGAGGGGTATCCTTTTCCTACAGGTAGGATTAGAAGGAATGAAATGAAGCTTTTGGCTTCATAAACACTAACTTAAAGCTGAGAGCCTAAACACTATCACGAAAGCCAAGGTATTGAAATTATGGAAAAGGATTTTTTTTTAATCCTAAATTTTTTGTAGTATATAAACAGTGTTTTATTATAAGCCAAAGGTTGGAGAGAATTGGCAGGATTTATTTAAGGGAAGGGCCCCTAAGACCAAAAGTGGAATTAGTCTCCCGCCATTGAAAGAGAAAGATAAGTAGAACTGATATAGGAGATTAAATGTTTCTTTTCCCTCTTGGGGGTGATGCTCCAAGTGAAAACAATATGAGTTCACTTATCTGAGATGTAATTTCTGAATTTTCATTTTGCTCTGCTTATAGAAACCGCGTCCCTATGGCTCATTCTTTGCGTCTTTAACACCATGCTTAGCATACACACACAACAAGATCCTTTGTAAACATTTGGTGAATGACAAAGTAACTTAGTAATGCTAATTTAGGAAAGAGAACAATTTAGTGATTAATTTCTAACATGTTTCCTTAACTGTTTCCCACATCACTCTTTCTGTACCCCTTCCATCCCTGTACTTATGTCCATTGTACTTATGTCACATTGTTCAACCTAATTGATTTTTTAAAGTTTCAGAGTTTTTGAGACGAGAGGTGATGTGTTTTCACAAAATCCATGGACAGAAAGCCACATTACTAGCTTTGCACTTCATTTGAATGTACAGCATCCTGTATTTGAGCCATGTGACTTAAGATATATTTTTTTTTCATTCAGGGGTTCCTTGCTTTGCCAAGGTTGGATGGAAGACAGGTAAAGGGATGTGTAATAGTACATTTACCTTTTGCATCAGTAAAGGGACAGGGTCTCTACATTTGGACTATCCAGTTATAATAGATGTTTAGTAAAAACATTGAAGGAAGTTTCCTTTCTTTTTTTAGGCCCATCTCACAACACTCCTACTAAAATTGTACCTAAGGTTTCTAAATTATGAGAGAGAGAGAGAGAGAGAGAGGGAAAAAAAAACTCAAGTATTAAAAAAATAAAACTCTAGGATATTATATTTAGGTTTTCCATTTCTCCCCTATTGCATAATTTCTAATTCATAAACATTAAATAGGATACCCAGTGCCATATGCTGAGAGGTACAAAAGCTAGGTAGAATAGATCTTGCCCCCAGATGTGCTTAGGCTATTTTATTTTTATTTTCCAACTACTCTTCATAAATACCCTGCCCCTCATAACAAAGTTTTTTGTTTTGTTCTGTTGGTAAAACATAAAGGAGGACAAATTTATCCAGGTTTAAGATGAGACAGATAGAAAATTTTAAAATGGTGGAAGAGACAGTGAATAAGAGAAGCAAGAAAACTCAGGAGAGATGAAAGAAACCTAAGAATCCTCAACAATGTGTTTTCACTTAACCTTTGAAGGACTCTGGTTATATGTGGCATTTTCTCTCTCTTGCCGTAACTCTTTTACAATATTAATGAAATACAAAATAGGCATAAAATGCTTCCTTTCTCTAACGTAACTTGGAGTTCAATATTATAGGATTAAAAATGGCTAATTCTCCTAAGCCAACTTTTCTCAACTAAGCACTATTCATTAGATATTCTGGCTTTTCAAAAGACAACTAAAACTGCCTATGATAATACTACAGTTTCTTTTTTTCTTTATATTAGTTAGTAAGATATTAAAACTTAACTCACCCACATCTTTCTATACCTCATATTTGAAGGGAAATATTTAAGAATGTATGCATATTAAGTTCAGAGAAGAATTTCAATGAAAGTAATAGTTTAAAGAATTAATGAATAGATAAAATGAATACACAAAATTTAGGAAGGTTTTTCTGTATATTCAGATTTTATGCATATATAATTTATGTGTCATTAGCCTTTACTATAACTCTTTCAGAAGTTGTGACATAAATTACATTTTTTAAAAAAGAAACTGTTCAGAGTTTCAAACACATTTGTCTTCAGTGCTGTATCACGTGCTAATATATATTGAAAACAGTGTGTGGGAATATTACTCATCAAGAAAAAGAACACAGTATTAATACATGCTAGAGCATGGATGAACCTCAAAAACATTATGCTAAGTGAAATAAACAGGCACAAAAGATACATATTGTGTGATTCAATTTATGTGAAATCTCTAGAAAAGGCAAAGACATAGAGACAGAAAGTATTTTAGTGGTTTCCAGGGACCAGGAGTGGAGACAAGAGAGATTGCAAATGGACACTAGGGATCTCTTGGGTGTGACGGAAATGTTCTAAAATCAGATGGTTTTAATGGTTGCACACCTCTGTAAATTTAATGAAAAGTATTGAATTATATACTTAAAATGAGTTAATCTTATTATATGTAAATTACCCTTTAATAAAGCTATTTTAAAAGTCTGTACATTCACTCTTGGAAAAAGTAGTTAAATATTTAGAATACAACAGGAAGGAGAAAAGTGTATAACAAGAGGATTTTAAAAGTCTGGAAATATACATTTTTGTGGTATTAATCTTTTAGAGCAGACTCTTTTTTTGCTTCTTTACATGAATTACCTTTGAGTATTTTAAAATACAACTCCTTTTGGTTAATATGTGGAAAACACATATCCTTTGATAAAAAGAAATCAACATACCTTAAGACATGAATTGGGTTTATTTTCTGTAAAATCCAAACTATTTTTTTAAAAAAGAAAACATTTTAATTAAGCAATTATATCCTATTATTTTTCTTCTTTGCTCAAGATACTTTACATCAAGTTACATCCTCGATACCTTTCACATTGATCATTACCTTTCTATTCTCACAAATGCAGTCTAATTCAGGCTGGCAGCAAGACCAGCTCTTTTTGTGCTGGGCTTAGCGTTTTCCTAATCTGGAGGTGAAATTTCCAATACATGACTAAGAAAATGTTTGGCTTAGTTGGAGCCAGACCAAGAAAAGTGGGACTTAAAATAGGGACTTTAGGCTAGGAAACAGGTATGCCCATGAGGAAATTTTAGGTAAAGATATAATTTATTGCCTCAGTGTGGGAGCTCTTCTGACCCTGCCCTGGACGGTGTTCCTGGAGCATCCAGGTCATCCCTCAGGTGCCTGAGGCATAGCGAGGGCATCGTTTCCTATTCCCAGCAAGGCACTCGGATCCCCACTGCAGTGGTGTGTCCAGTGAACAGCTTTCTTGGGGGTCAAGATGCCATGTGGCTGACAGGGTCTTGGTGCTCCAGGGGGTGTCAGGCCTGAGCCTCTGAGGTGGGAGAGCCGAGTTGAGGACATTGGACCACCAGAGACCTCCTGGCCCCATGTAATATCAATCAGCAAGAACTCTCCCAGAGATCTCCATCTCAACGCTAAGACTGAGATCCACTCAATGACCAGCAAACTCCAGTGCTGGACACCCTATGACAAACAACTAGCAAGACAGGAACACGACCCCACCCGTTAGGAGAGAGGCTGCCTAAAATCATACTAAGTTCACAAACACAACAAAACACACCACCGCATGCAGTCCTGCCTACCAGAAAGACAAGATCCAGCCTCATCCACCAGAACACAGGCACTAGTCCCCTCCACCGGGAAGTCTACACAACCCACTGAACCAACTGTAGCCACAGGGCGCAGACACCAAAAGCAATGGGAACTACGAACCTGCAGCCTGGGAAAAGGAGACCCCAAACGCAGTAAGTTAAGCAAAATCAGAAGACAGAGAAACACACAGCAGATGAAGGAGCAAGGTAAAAACCCACCAGACCTAACAAATGAAGAGGAAATAGGCAGCCTACCTGAAAAAAGAATTCAGAGTAATGATAGTAAAGATGATCCAAAATCTTGGAAATAGAATAGAGAAAATAAAAGAAACGTTTAACAAGGGCCTAGGAGAACTAAAGAGCAAACAAACAGTGATGACCAGCACAATAAATGAAATTAAAAATTCTCTAGAAGGAATCAATAGCAGAAAACTGAGGCAGAAGAATGGATAAGTGACCTGGAAGGTAAAATAGTGGAAATAACTACCACAGAGAAGTTTAAAGAAAAAAGAATGAAAGGAATTGAGGACAGTCTCAGAGACATCTGGGACAACATTAAATGCACCAACATTCGAATTATAGGGGTCCTAGAAGAAGAAGAGAAAAAGAAAGGAACTGAGAAAATGTTTGAAGAGATTATAGTTGAAAACTTCCCTAATATGGGAAAGGAAAGAGTAAATCAAGTCCAGGAAGCTCAGAAAGTCACATACAGGATAAATCCAAAGAGAAACACACCAAACACATATTAATCAAACTATCAAAAACTAAATACAAAGAAAAAATATTAAAAGCAGAAAGGGAAAAACAACAAATAACATACAAGGGAATCCCCATAAGGTTAACAGTTGATCTTTCAGCAGAAACTCTTCAAGCCACAAGGGAATGGCAGGACATATTTAAAGTGATGAAAGGCAAAAAACTACAATTAAGATTACTCTACCCAGCAAGGATAACATTCAGATTTGACAGAGAAATTGAAAACTTTACAGATAAGCAAAAGCTAAGAGAATTTAGCACCACCAAGCCAGCCTTACAACAAATGCTAAAGGAACTTCTCTAGACAGGAAACACAAGAGAAGGAAAAGACCTACAATAACAAACCCAAAACAATTAAGAAAATGGTAATAGGAACATACATATCGATAACAACCTTAAATGTAAATGGATTAAATGCTCCAACCAAAAGAGGTAGACTCGCTGAATGGATACAAAAACAACACGCATATATATGCTGTCTACAAGAGACCCACTTCAGACCTAGAGACACATACAGACTGAAAGTGAGGGAAAGGAAAAAGATATTTCATGCAAATGGAAATCAAAAGAAACCTGAAGTAGCAATTCTCATATCAGACAAAATAGACTTTAAAATAAAGACTATTACAAGAGACAAAGAAGGACACTACATAATGATCAAGGGATCGATCCAAGAAGAAGATCAAACAATTGTAAATATTGATGCACCCAACATAGGAGCACCTCAATATATAAGGCAAATGCTAACAGCCATAAAAGGGGAAATTGACAGTAACCCAACAATTGTAGGTGACTTTAACACCCCACTTACACCAATGGACAGATCAACCAAAATGAAAATAAATAAGGAAACACAAGCTTTAAATGATACATTAAACAAGATGGACTTAATTGATAATTATAGGACATTTCATCCAAAAACAACAGAATACACTTTCTTCTCAAGTGCTCATGGAACATTCTCCAGGATAGATCATATCTTGGGTCACAAATCAAACCTTGGTAAATTTAAGAAAATTGAAATAATATCAACTATCTTTTCCGACCACAATGCTATGTGACTAGATATTAATTTCAGGAAAAAAACTATAAAAAATAACAAATGTATGGAGGCAAAATAATACACTACTAAATAACCAAGAGGTCACTGAAGAAATCAAAGAGGAAATCAAAAAATACCTAGAAACAAATGACAATGAAAACATGATGGCCCAAAACCTATGGGATGCAGCAAAAGCAGTTCTAAAGGGAAGTTGTAGCAATACAATCGTACCTCAAGAAATAAGAAACATTGCAAATAAATGACCTAAACTTACACCTAAAGCAATTAGAAAAAGAAGAATAAAAAACTCCAAAGTTAGCATAAGGAAAGAAATTATAAAGATCAGATCAGGAATAAATGAAAAAGAAATGAAGGAAACAATAGGAAAGAAGAATAAGACTACAAGCTTCTTCTTTGAGAAGATAAACAAAATTGATAAACCATTAGCCATACTCATCAAGAAAAAAAGGGAGAAGATTCAAATCAATGGAATTAGAAATGAAAAAGGAGAAGTAACAACAGACACTGCAGAAATACAAAGGATCATGACAGATTACTACAAGCAGCTATATGCCAATAAACGGACAACCTGGAAGAAATGGACAAATTCTTAGAAAAGCACCACCTTCTGAGACTGAACCAGGAAAAAATGGAAAATATAACAGACCAATCACAAGCACTGAAATTGAAACTGTGATTAAAAATCTTCCAATAAACAAAAGCCCAAGACCAGATGGATTCACAGGCAAATTCTATCAAACATTTAGAGAAGAGCTAACACTCATCCTTCTCAAACTCTTCCAAAATATAGCAGAGGGAGGAACACTCCTAAACTCATTCTATGAGGCCATCATCACCCTGATACCAAAACCACACAAAGATGTTACAAAAAAAGAAAACTAAAGTCCAATATCACTGATGAACGTAGATGCGAAAAACCTCAAGAACATACTAGCAAACAGAATCCAACAGCACATTAAAAGGATCATACACCATGATCAAGTGAGGTTTGTCCCAGGAATACAAGGATTCTTCAGTATATGCAAATCAATCAATGTGATACGCCATATTAACAAATTGAAGGATAAAAAGCATATAATAATCTCAATAGATGCAGAAAAAGCTTTTGACAGAATTCAACACCTATTTATGATAAAAACTCTCCAGAAATTAGGCATAGAGGGAACTTATCTCAACATAATAAAGGCCTTATATGGCAAACTCACAGCCAATATCATTCTCAATGGTGAAAAACTGAAAACATTTCCTCTCAAATCAGGAACAAGAAACAGTTGCCCACTCTCACCAGTATTATTCAACATAGTTTTGGAAGTTTTAGCCACAGCAATCAGAGACAAAAAAGATATAAAAGGAATCCAAATTTGAAAAGAAGTAAAACTGTCACTGTTTGTAGATGACATGATACTATATATACAGAATCCTAAGGATGCTACCAGAAAAGTACTAGACCTAATCAATGAATTTAGTAAAGTAGTAGGATACAAAATTAATGCAGAGAAATCTCTTGCATTCTTATACACTAATGATTAAAAATCTAAAAGAAAAATTATGGAAACACTCCCATTTACCATTGCAACAAAACGAATAAAATACCTAGGAATAAACCTACCTAAGGAGGCAAAAGACCTGTATGCAGAAAACTGTAAGACAGTGATGAAAGAAATTAAACATAATACAAACAAATGGAGAGATATACCATGTTTTGGATTGGAAGAATCAACATTGTGAAAATGACTATACTACCCAAAACAATCTACAGATTCAATGCACTCCCTATCAAACTACCAATTTTTCAAAGAACTAGAACAAAAATTTCACAATTTGTATGGAAACACAAAAGACCCGGAATAGCCAAAGCAATCTTGAGAAAGAAAAATGAAGCCGGAGGAATCAGGCTCCCTGACTTCAGACTATACTACAAAGCTACAGTAATCAAGACAGTATGGTACTGGCACAAAAACAGAAATATAGATTAATGGAACAGGATAGAAAGCCCAGAGATAAACCCATGCACATATGGTCACCTTACCTTTGATAAAGGAGGCAAGAATATACAATGGAGAAAAGACAGCCTCTTCAATAATTGGTGCTGGGAAAACTGGACAGCTACACGTATAAGAATGAAATTAGAACACTCCCTAACACCATACACAAAAATAAACTCAAAATGGGTTAAAGACCTAAATGTAAGGCCAGACACTATTAAACTCTTAGAGGAAAACATAGGCAGAACACTGTATGACATAAATCACAGCAAGATCCTTTTTGACCCACCTCCTAGAGAAATGGGAACACAAACAAAAATGAAAAAAAAATAGGGGCCTAATGAAACTTAAAAGCTTTTCCACAGCAAAGGAAATCATAAACAGGATAAAAAGACAACCCTCAGATTGGGGCAAAATGTTTGCAAATGAAGCAGCTGACAGAGTATCAATCTCCAAAATATACAAGCAGCTCCTGCAGCTCAATATCAAAGAAGCAAACAACCCAATCCAAAAATGGGCAGAAAACCTAAATAGACATTTCTCCAAAGAAGATGTACAGATTGCCAACAGACACATGAAAGAATGCTCAACACCACTAATCATTAGAGAAATGCAAATCAAAACTACAATGAGGTATCATCTCACACTGGTCAGAATGGCCATCATCAAAAAAAATCTACAAACAATAAATGCTGGAGAGGGTGTGGAGAAGAGGGAACCCTCTTGCACTGTTGGTGGGAATGTAAATTGATACAGCCAGTATGAAGAACAGTATGGACGTTCCTTAATAAACTAAAAATAGAACTACCATATGACCCAGAAAGCCCACTACTGGGCATATACCCTGAGAAAACCATAATTCCAAAAGAGTCATGTGTACAGTGCTCATTGCAGCTCTATTTACAACAGCCAGGACATGGAAGCAACCTAAATGTCCATCGACAGATGAATGGATAAAGAAGATGTGGCACATATATACAATGGAATATTACTCAGCCATAAAAGGAAATGAAATTGAGTTATTTGTAATGAGGTAGATGGACCTAGAGTCTGTCATATAGAGTGAAGTAAGTCAGAAAGAGAAAAACAAATACTGTATGCTAACCCATATATATGGAACCTAAAAAATAAATGGTTCTGAAGAACCTAGGGGCAGGAGAGGAATAAAGACGCAGACGTAGAGAATGGACTTGAGGACATTGGGAGGGGGAAGGGTAAGCTGGGATGAAGTGAGAGAGTGGCATGGACATATAAACACTACCAAATGTAAAATAGATAGCTAGTGGGAAGCAGCTATACAGCACAGGGGGACCAGCTTGGTGCTTTGTGACCACGTAGAGGGGTGGGATAGGGAGGGTGAGAGGGAGACTCAAGAGGAAGGGAATATGGGGATATATGTATACATATAGGTGATTCACTTTGTTGTACAGCAGCAACTAACACAGCAATGTAGGGCAATTGCACTCCAAAGGAGATGTTGGAAAAAAACCAAAGATATAATTTATTTCCCTGGAATAGTCACACTTGACATTTATTTATTTAACAAATATTTATTGAGTATCTACTCTGGGTCCCGCAATGTTATAGGCATGGGGATAAAACTCAACAAAAAATCTAATTTTAAGGTTCTTTTTTTTTTTTTTTTTTTGCAGTACGTGGGCCTCTTACCGCTGTGGCCCCTCCCATTGCAGAGCACAGGCTCCGGATGAGCAGGCCCAGCACCATGGCCCACGGGCCCAGCCGCTCCGCAGCACGTGGGATCTTTCCAGACCGGGCCACGAACCTGCGCCCCCTGCATTGGCAGACGGACTCTCAACCACTGCGCCACCAGGGAAGCCCTAAGGTTCTTTTTTTTTTTTTTCAATCCATTACTTCCAAAATTTCAGTAAAGTAATATTTAATGGCTTTTTAAAAAACTGAGATCAAAATGGTAGATAGTATTTTGTTAGTTTTAAATGTACAACATAATGATTTGAGATATATATATATATATAGCAAAATGATTACCACACTAAGTTTAGTTAACATCCATCACCATGTATAATTAGATAAAAATGTTTTCTTGTGATGAGAACTTTTAAGATCTCTCTTAGCAACTTGCATATATACAACCCAGTATTGTTAATGGTTTTTTTTTTCAGTTTTATTTTTTATTGAAGTATAGTTGATTTAAAATTTTGTGTCAGTTTCAGGTGTACAGCAAAATGATTCAGTGATACATATATATGTTTTTTTCACATTGTTTTCCCTTATAGGTTATTATAAATTATTGAGTATAATTCTCTATGTTATACAATAGGTCCTTGTTGGTTACCTGTTTTATATATAGTATTGTGTATATGTTAATCCCAAACTCATAATTTATCCCAACCTCCCTAATTTCCCCTTTGATAACCATAAGTGGTGTTTTTTGCACTTTATTTTTATATCTTTATTGGAGTATAATTGCTTTACAATGTTTTGTTAGTTTCTGCTGTACAACAAAGTGAATCAGCTATACATATACATATATCCCCATATCTCCTCCCTCTTGCATCTCCCTCCCTCCCACCTATCCCGCCCCTCTAGGTGGACACAAAGCACCGAGCTGATCTCCCTGTGCTATGCGGCTGCTTCCCACTAGCTACCTGTTTTACATTTGGTAGTGTATATATGTCAGTGCTACTGTCTCACTTCATTCATCTGGGCTTCCCCTTCCCCACCTGTGTCCTCAAGTCTGTTCTCTATGTCTGCATCTTTCTTCCTGCCCTGCCACTAGGTTCATCAGTACTGTTTTTTTTAGATTCCATATACGTGCGTTAGCATACGGTCTTTGTTTTTCTCTTTCTGACTTACTTCACTCTGTATGACAGACTCTAGGTCCATCCACCTCATTACAAATACTTCAATTTTGTTCCTTGTTATGGCTGAGTAATATTTCATTGTATATATGTGTCACATCTTCTTTATCCATTCATCTGTCAATGGACATTTAGGTTGCTTCCATGACCTGGCTATTGTAAATAGTGCTGCAATGAACATTGTGGCACATGACTCTTGGAATTATGGTTTTCTCAGGGTATATGCCCAGTAGTGGGATTGCTGGGTCGTATGGTAGTTCTATTTTTAGTTTTTATAAGGAACCTCCACACTGTTCTCCATAGTGGCTGTATCAATTTACATTCCTACCAACAGTGCAGGAGTGTTCCCTTTTCTCCACACCCTCTCCAGCATTTATTGTTTGTAGATTTTTTGATGATGCCCATTCTAACCGGTGTCAGGTGATACCTCATTGTAGTTTTGATTTGCATTTCTCTAATGATTACTGATGTTGAGCATCTTTTCATGTGTTTGTTGGCAATCTGTATGTCTCCTTTGGAGAAATTCACTAGGAGTGGGTGGGAGCTAGGTCTTGTTATTATATGGATAAGAATTATCCAGGGGTCTTCCCTGGTGGCGCAGCGGTTGAGAGTCCGCCTGCCGATGCAGGGGACACGGGTTTGTGCCCCGGTCCGGGAAGATCCTACATGCTGCGGAGCGGCTGGGCCCGTGAGCCATGGCCACTGAGCCTGCGCGTCCGGAGCCTGTGCTCCGCAACGGGAGAGGCCACAACAGTGAGAGGTCCATGTACCGCAAAAAAAAAAAAAAAAAAAAAGAATTATCCAGGTATGGCAGAAACAGGAAAGGATTTTCAACAAAGAGTTTCCCTGTCGTTTTTGAAAGTTCTTCAGGAAACTTACTGCCAGACATTAACTGTAGCCAACATGAATTCTCCTTCCAATGTAAGCATAAAACAAACTAAGGTATAAGGAGTGATTGATCGTTGTCTTCGTTTTCACGGAAAATTGGACAACATGCTTGAGCAGTAATGGGTATGGTAACCTAGAGGAAGGAATGGTGCTGAGAAGTGTCTGAGTGGGCTTTTATGTGTGTAGGACTCAGACAAATGGATGGCAGATAAAACAATTATTACAAGCTAAGGACCATCTCTATATTTTCTCATGCTGTTACTTCTGAAACAGAGAAGGGCACTGCATTGTCATTTTTAAAGTAGACACACTGAAGGATTCCAATTTTATTTGTATGCATTCCTTTTTAAATGTAATATCCTGACTTGCCAGCCACACAATTGTCCAGTAGGGACATTAGGCCACTGTGATACTGATAGGAGGCCACAGTGAGAAAAGGCATAAAAGTCAACTGAAATAAAAGTTGATATTTTTTCATCAGGAGAATTCATGTAACTCATTCTTACTTTGGCCAGAATTAAAATCAGCCTGTAGCTTGCAAAACCACTATAGCTGACATGAGGGAATGAAACCCATAATTATGCTTAGTGGTAGGAGGAAGCTATCGTGGAATCCACAGTAATTTTTAGACAATTTACAAATGCGATTCCTATAGAAATAATTCAAACTGACAACACCTAAGTATCATTTAAGGTAGTATGCCGGTTGGCTAACTGGCCAAGATAAAAGGTGATGCTCTCTGGTAGAAATGGTGGGAATTAAAGTACATATTTTCTAGTATGATTTTAAAATCAGCCTCTAAAATAAGGAAGGTTGACAAGAATCATCACTAAGATCCCTTTTTTATTCTGGTCATTTATAATTCTGTAAGTTTACTTGCTTAACCCATAAACTGGAAAGGAAAATATTCTAGAAAAACCCAAAAAACATATCTCTTATTATTTGACCAAAACATTCTTACCAAAACAATGTTTCTAACTTCTCTTCCAATCCACCTACCTCCAAAGTAACATTAATTAAGCGTTTTTAGTTTGATCTTTCCTTCATTCACCCCAAATGCACTCAGCACCCATCCTTTTTCAGTCACTGTGAGTGTTAAAAAAGGAACTTCCAATTCAACAAGACTTTCTCCTGACAAAATTGTCATTCTTGACAGGCTTGAAACACTTTGGTATCACTGAGAAACCTAAAACAGTATCTTGCACAAAATATGTTCTCAGTAAGACTTGGTAGAGTTAACTTTCTCCTTTTTGTTTTTTTCCTGCTTTTCTTCTCTCTTCTATCAGCCTTCCTTTCTTATTTAGTACAATTTACTCCTATTGACACATCTTTTATCCTAATAAACTGAAATAAAAATGACTCTATAATAGCCTATTCTTGCATCACATTACATATTTACATATATATTAATATATTACATATATTTTAATGATTTGCACAAATATTTCAAAGTGGTAACAGCTCTTATGAATGGCTTTTCTTCAAAGGGAAGGTAAACAGAAGAGCCTAATAGGGGAAAGGTTATCAGCAATATTCTATTATGAAAATGGAAGAGATCAGCACAGTATGAGGTAGGTCATGCAATAACCTTTGGGGAAGCCTGCCATAAACCCATTATCAACAGAGTGCAACGATGCTAAAGAGAGTGAAGAAGCCTCAATTAAATCTACCCCAGATTAATTCTATGGGTAATGACTCAAAAGTAATTTTCTGAGTATCTTTCAGGTAGATGTCAGCATCATTTAAACATCTTTTACAAAAGGTATACCATGTGTCAGGTATTTTTCTTTATCTATCCTCAAAATAGCCTGTGAGAGTTAAAAGCACTATAGATGAAAACAGAAGACTAATAGGTGAGAAATCTGAAGCTCAGAGAGGTTCAGTAATTTGCCCAAGGTCATATAGGTAAAGTGGCTGACCTAGGATTCAAAACCTTAGATTGAGTAAATCCAGCTCTTTATACTCCGCTATCCTGCTTCTAAATTGGATCATGAAATATAAGTGGAGCTGAAGATAAAAATAGGCACACTATTCCAAATAGATCCAAAGACCTTCAAAAGAAAGGAACTGATTTAAGATATTATTTACAGAAGAAATTCAAAGGATCAAAGCAATGTAAAAAATGGAATGGAATGTACTTCTGGTGTGCACTTCTTATAAGAACAATCTCATTAGATATAAAGAAATATGAGGGATGTGGAGGCAGAATGTTGTCAACTTGCCATAAGCATACCTTTAATAAAGTATACTGAATTAAAGAAGAAAAGAGGAGGGCTTCCCTGGTGGCGCAGTGGTTGAGAGTCCGCCTGCCGATGCAGGGGACAAGGGTTCGTGCCCCGGTCCGGGAAGATCCCACATGCCGCGGAGCGGCTGGGCCCGTGAGCCATGGCCGCTGAGCCTGCGCGTCCAGAGCCTGTGCTCCTCAACGGGAGGGGCCGCAGCAGTGAGAGGCCCGAGTACCACACACACACACACAAAAAAAAAAAAAAAAAAGAAGAAAAGAGGAGAAGGGCCATGATACCCAATAAATTCAAAGAAAAGGAAAGGAATATAGAACTGTGTATAAGAAAATACAGAAGAATATCAAAGAGAACTATGAAAAATTCAGGAAAAAGTTAAGAGTCTGCAGGAAAAAAATCTAAATAAATGAAAGAAAGATCTATCTCAGAACATTCTAATCACTAAAAAGTGAAATCAGGAACAAATCATAAATACAAAAGGCCATGAATGAAATACTGATCTTTATAACCCCATAGTATCAACCACAGTCCTCTGATTTGCTTTGACTCTGACTTTTCCCAGATTAAAGATTAAAGAGTATATATACTATACAATAGTACTGAAATGCCTTCATAAGATAACAGTAAATGATATTCAGACATGTACAAATTCAGAACTGGTCCCTAAAGGTAATTTTGTTAGAGATTATGTGCTATATGTATCTCAGGTAACAACCGGAGAAGAATGATACATTCCCAAAGAAGTACAGAACAAGAATTATCACTAAGATGATACAGAATGGAAATGTTCAAGAAAATATAGGGAGATGATTTAACTAGGGATAAAATCTCAAGTTAGATTAGTATCTTGTATCAGCATATAGTCATTTGATTAAAATGATTAAAAACAACTATAAGCTGCTAGGACAGATTAGTGCCTACAAGCCACCATTTCTCAGATGTCATAAGAAACACAAATAGGGAAAATTGTTGACAAAAAAAAATGTGGCTAATGATCGAAGTCTTGATCATAATGTTTGATATGGTGCACCTAAACACAGTGAGTTGTCATTTAATAAAATGTAATTTTAGGTACTGAATGCACACATGAATAAATGCTTTGGGGCTTCCCTGGTGGCACAGTGGTTGAGAGTCCGCCTGCCGATGCAGGGGACATGGGTTCGTGCCCCGGTCCAGGGGGATCCCACATGTCGCGGAGCGGCTGGGCCCGTGGGTCATGGCCGCTGGGCCTGTGCGTCCAGAGCCTGTGCTCCGCAACGGGAGAGGCCCCAGCAGTGAGAGGCCCGCGTACTGCAAAAAATAAATAAATAAATAAATAAATAAATAAATGCTTTGTACCTGCCATATTGTTCTCATAAGCTCATTAGGGAAATTAAATAAAATAATATTCATAATTCATTTACAGTGATTTAATAAAAGGAGCATAGAGATCTGAAGGCAGGGAGATTGTCCTCCATTTCTACCAGAGAAAACTACATTAAGGAAGCATTATGCCAGGTGAGACTGCTTAACTCTAAGCAAAGTCAGAAAAAGTCTAGACTAGGCTCAAGCCACTCAATGAATAATCACAGTTGTTTCTCCCGAGAGCCAGCAGGAGTTCCCAATAAAACTTAATCTAAGTTGCTTCCCATACTTTGACAGTAAGAAATAATCTCAGTATGATACCTGCAAAACACTTAAATCAGAATTGATTCCACATATATCAATTTGGGGGGAAGATATGCACTGCAAATGTTTAACAGAAATGATGATATTTAACAGCTCTAAAGAGTGCATCAATTCATAAGCACAAAACAAGGAGATAGTCATATTGAATCTTTACTAACACTGTTCAAATTAGTCAGCTGGGAAAAAGCCCAGGACCAATGGTGAAGCAACTGATTTTTCTGCATTCTATACAAATACAGCTCAAGAAATGGAAAATTAATAGTTAGACATGAAATTCCTGGAAAAAAATTAGGAAAGCAAATGGATAAGTAATCAATAGCTCCATCAATGTGTACCAGCAGCCTTGATAAAGGCAAACAAATGAAACCTCAGGAACCAAAGCAAAGCTTTTAAGGGTGGCATGCCACAAACAGAAGGTTTACATAGACCAGGTCAAATAATTGAACCACAGTCACAATCAGGCTGATTTGTTCTTTTACTAGTGCAATTTTCATACAATTTCTAGAACTGACATCTCTCAACCCCAGCTGAAGTTTCAGGTCTAAATTCTAGAATAAGTCTACAGAGCAGGCAGAAGAATCTCTAGATCAATAGCTAAAAGGTTTAGCAATCTCTAAGTTTTATATGTTAGATTAATTTAACTCATCCCAGTTTTTCATTCCCCTGTAATAAAACTGTATGTCCATATTATTGTCTGATGGTGGGTGGACTATAATTCACTATATGAAGTCATGTAATTTGCTTTAGTCAACTGGATGTTAGAAGATCTGATGAAAGCTGAAGCTTGAAATGTGCATATATAAGTGAGCTTTTTCTGTTACAGTTTAGTGATCTGCTATGAGAAAAACATTCTCTAAAACCTGTTGCCGTTTTAGCCTGAGCATCAGAACAAAAACTCATGGAACAGATCTAAACTGAAGCTTCAGCCTTTAGCCAAGGCTAGCTGAGCCACAGTATGAAGCAGAGATATAGCTGAGCCCATCTTAGATAAGACAAAATGAGTGTGAGAATAAATGCTCTTGTAAGCATTGTATTTTGGAGTTGTTGTTTCTCAGCATTATTGTGGCAATAGTTGACTGATACAAATGCTTCTGAGTGTTAGTAACCGCTATCTTAATTACCTTGCTCTTTTCGATCAAGCTCAGCCTTCTACTTTATCTCCAGTAACCAGACTAATGCTCTACTATACCCAATTTCCGTTCTAATCTGAGTCCCTTTGGTTGGAATTTTTGCTACAGGCTGTCATACTCCCGATATTCTGCCTAACTGAAACCTACTGTCTACCTGCTTCTATATATAAATATCATCATATGCTTTACACATGATGCAGGATAAATAAATGGTAATAACTAATAGTACCATTTATTAAGAAACAGTTACAGGTCAGGCACATTTAGTTATATATTTCAGTTAATTCTTTAAAATTTAAAAAAAATATTGCAAGGCAAATTTTATAATTGCCAGTTTCTGGGTTAAATTCATTCATTCTTTATAATGTCTATATTTGGAAGGCCTTCAGCTCAGAAAAGGTAAGTTACCTGCTCAAGACACCTCAGACAGTAAATACTAGAACCATGGTCCAAACTCAACTGTTGCTTTTTAGGCTATTCCATGTCACACATTTAAAATGGAGGGATCACAAAGTTTTGAAGTAATAAGATAGTTGTCCATGTTATGATTGATTGTTATAGTTTCCAAGGGATAAAAATTGTCCACTGTGTAGACCTAAAACTACTGATAAAATTTCCTTGGCTCGTCTAAAAAATAGTATCATGTCACTTGGCAAGTAAGTTCGAAGAAATGAGGATGGTTGGATAAGGTGATGCAATTTTCATTAAAAAAATATTATTCATTGCAGTCATTCTAAGAAAGATCAGTGGTGAAGTTTTAGTGTTTGGACATTTTCCAACTGGGAGACTGTCCTGATTCTCTTCTGAAGTGAAAGACCAGCGTAAGTCTGAACATAAGGGTTCAGTGCTTGGGCTCTGGAACCAGAGAGGACTGAGTTTACATCCTGGGAGTCTAACTTTTCCTGGCTTGATGAAGTTACTTATATTCCTGACACCTCAGTTTTCTCATCCATAAAATGGGGCTAATAGTAGTAACTACCTCACAGATTTGTTGAGGGAATTAAATGAAAAGTGTCCTATAAAATAATTTAGCACTATATCCAGATAAATATAGTTGCCTGAAAATATATGTACTGAACTTCTATAACATCACTGAGAATGGGAATTACTCTTCTAATGAAGAATGGACTTTTATTAAGGGCAGAGAAAGGCAGGGTAACATGCACACCAAAGGGGAGGAGGAAAAGGAAAGTCAAGAAATTTAAACTGATTTGGTAGCTGGTATAGAAAAATGTAAACCATGGCACGATGGAGAATACCTGGACAAGCAAATATACTGTATGAAAGGGCATAGAGTGAAAGGTATGATTATATATTGCATTTCACATAAGCAACCGAATGCTATTATAGTCAGTAGGACCAGGAAATGCTATTGTTTAGAGGTGAATAGAAGCAATTTAAAATGCAGCTACTTCCACTTTGTACTAGTGAGATTAATCCATGTTTTGAAGCTGCTGTTTTCACCTCTTCATTGTTTATGGGGTTTGAGTCTAATTGGGCTTGATTGGAATCGTGGGAAGCCACTAATTAAAATGATTAACAATATCAATAACAGCAAAGGGGATAGAAAAGGAAGCCTCTTATTTTTAATGGGCTGAACACTGTTTCTTGCTGGCTGAATGAATAGAAGTTAATTAAAGAGTGACACTGGATAACAAATTTCTAAAATGTCTATTTTCATGCTCTTAATAAAGAGCACATTTTCTAGACTAGGAGCTATATCAAAATCACAAATATGGACAAGGTGTTTTTTTTTCCTCCCCCACTAGCTGAATTAAAACCAATTTCTAACCTCAGATGTTTTCAGGCAACTTGTTATGGAGGTCATCTCCTAAGTGTTGTGTTTAACATTGGTAATATTTCAGACTTGCCATTGATCTTTAAGTTATTCTAATCTGCTTTTGTTACAAATACAATTTCTGCAAATAGGCTTGGACCAGAACAGATTTTAGATGCAATAGCAGGACAAAATCCAGGCTCAAGCAGAGAAGGGAAAGGTGTACCCCTCGAGCATCTCCTTACTACTATATCTTGACAACGCCCAGTGGCTTATTTCTAGAACACAAGTGAAATCATTTGGGCAGTACATTTTCACCCTCTAGCTCAAAGGGGGTTCCTTGTTTCATTCCTGATACCCAACCCCAGCTCCTCGTTGGCATAGGTGAACTCAGTGTCATGAAAATCATATGTAGTTACATTTGGATTGTTTTGCTGGCTGCTGAGGATGAGATATGTATAGTCAGAGCCTGAGAAATACCTGGTCTTTAATTTCCTTCCTACCAACATTTAATCCAGAAGGGACTCTGAATGAAGGCACAGGAATACTTTATAGAATAATATTTATATTCTAGAAACCTGAGAATATATAACAACTCTATATTTTGCTTGCATCTTTACATTTTGGGGGGAACACGTCCAAGTGACTTATTTAACTTTTGATTCATTTACCTGTCCTTGATTTAACAATAATTAACACTTGCACAGAACACCACTGTTTCCAAAATGCATTCACAAACCCACTACCTATTTCCTTCTTATCATATCTCCTCCATTCAGGGTTGGCAACAGAATGAACTTGTCTATGGGACAGGATCTTGAATTCTGAGAACTAAGCTCAGAGACATCTCTGCACTTTGGGGACAAGTTATTGAACTGATCTATATCTCATTTCCATATCTATAAAGTGGGAATAGATATATTATGTACCTAGTGGGACTACCATGAAGATTTAAAAACTAATTCTTGTAAAAGTGCTTAGAACATTGCTGGGCCCAGAACAATTACCTAATAAATGTTGCCTGGTTGACCGTTCAGATGACTATTACTATTCGGTGAGTTGTTTCAGGGCAGGGCAACAGATCACACTTACATTTGAATCCTCGGGACCCGGCACAGTGCCTGGCACATAGCAGGTGCTTAACAAAGAACCGTGCCACCATTTTACTAACTGACAAGTCACTTATAAGAGGACAAGTTAACTGTAGCCTCCAATCCTTCAGGTGGAGTCAGTAGAGGAAACCAAATTTCCAATTTAAGGGCAGTGCTCTTCCTACCTTAGCTCTATCCCTTCATAAGTTACTTATTTTGTCTCATCCCCTGACATATTAGAGTGCTAGGCAATGGGGATGGCCAGTCATAACCTGCTGGACTAATTTTCTCCTTTGGGTGCTCCTTTCACTATGTCTCACAACAGTTTCTCAGGCTTATTTTTTTATTTTTTTTTTCTTCATATGTCTGTATCCCTTTGGCACAATTGTTTTCTTTCTTTTTTTTTTTAATTGGAGTGTAATTGCTTTACAATGTTGTGTTAGTTTCTGCTGTACAATGAAGTGAATCATCTATATATATACCTATATCCCCTCCCTCTTGGACCTCCTTCCCACTCACCCCCCATTCCACCCATCTAGGTTGTCACAGAGCACAGTGCTATACAGCAGGTTCCCACTAGCTATCTACTTTACACATGGTAGCGTATTTATGTCAAACCTAATCTCCCAGTTCGTCCCACCCTCCCCTTCACCCCCTGTGTCCACATGTCCGTTCTCTATGTTTACGTCTGTATTCCTGCCCTACAAATAGGGTCATCTGTACCATTTTTCTAGAGTCCACATTTATGCGTTAATATACGATGCTTGTTTTTCTTTTTCTGGCTTACTTCACACTGTATGACAGACCCTAGCTCCATCCACGTCTCTACAAATGACCCAATTTCGTCCCTTTTTATAGCTCATGGAGCTCAATATCAAAAAGGCACAATTGCTTTCAACAACAAAAACAAACATTTTAAAACAAAACACACTTTCTTTGAACAAAATCTTTTATAGAAACCAAATTAGACAACAAGTAACACACAGTTCTGGGATATCTCCAGAGAATTCAAAGGCAAGAATTCTGGAACCTTGGACTCACCAGGCAGCCACTCCTCCTCCCAGTTTCTTTCTAACTCCCTTCTCCTAAGCCCCGGAGGCAGTTTTGCTGAACCTTCAGGGTTTCAGGGAACACCATCTTAGATCTCCGGCCGGGGGGCCCAGGAATTCTGGATGCCCCAGCTCCCATTAACCCCTCATTTCCTTCCACGTGTTATAGAACTGTTTCCAGTTTGCAAAGAGGGAAAATTGAAATATATAAATAAGGTATTGTGGATCTTCCAAAGTGGCTTAACTAAACTCTCAGTGATAGGGTTGCTAAGCAAGATAGCAAAGAAACGCTAACTCCTCTGTAACAAAAAGGGCTGATAAAGCTTTCATTACTTCAATTTCCTTTTAATTAAAACTGCTGTGGCTAAAGTGATCAGTCAACATGACCTCAATGGAACTTAAGCTTTTATGTCTCTTTATTTTACAGATGGCTGTGTGTGTGTGTGTGTTTGGTTGGTTAGTGGTCTGAAGGACAGCACTGATTAAATTTCTGTGCTCTCGTTATTTTAGTTCATACTTGTTAACTCTGTTCTTCGGCAATAGATTTCTTGAGCCTTTTTATGACGATGAAACATTCTGCTCTTGGAATTACTAGACAGTCCTCCTTGCCAGATATTTTCACAGCATTTGTTCACCTAAAAGCAAAATTTCTCTATCTGAAACATCTGTTTAGCCCTCCAGTTGAAGATAACCTGCCAATAGCAGGTTACATACCCCTCAAAGCTCAAACAAGGCCCAGGAAGGAGACATGATAAGGCCATTTTGGTGTTGGTGAAGGCAATATTTCTTTTCTAGAGCTAAAGTTCTCTAAGTATTCTGAATATAATTTTATACAATTTGCTGCTGTTTAATAAGTATATATAAAGTTAGCTTATTATTATATAGAGATATACAATCTTTTTTAAACTTAAGTCAACGCAGAATTTTTGTCATTTCCATAAACTGTTTAGTATATAATAATATTTCTTTCTGTGCAAAAATATAACTCAAATATGTCTTTTTTAGGGCTTTTTGTTTTCAAGAATGGCTAGTTTTTGTAAACATGAATGAGCTGGTGTATGTACAACTGAGTTACCAATATTGTATATGAAAAAAATCAGGGGATTTTCATAAAGGACCTAGATGGCTATATGAAAAAATAAGAAAGGTAATTATAAACTATTAGTGAAATACCATAAAGTAGATATTTAAACTAATGTGGACATGTAAATAAAATCAATTCAAATTGAAGTTCATTTACATAGGAATTTTATTAATTATAGATGTTTCACACGTTTGTGCTAATTTAAATATACATTTGAGGCTATAACTTAGAAAACATTGCTTTTTAAAACAAAAACACGGTTTTAGGAGAACTCCAGGGATACAACCAAGTTATGTTAAATACTAGAAATGATCAAAAGAGGAGAAAGGAATCAGTAAGAGGGAAGTCTGCACCCTGACCTGACCTAGACTTTCTGGTGCCTCTTGTATCTTGTTGGGGAGTAGGTGACTATTTCAAGGCCATGTTCATGCATACCCCCTGGATGTCTGCATTAGTAATCCCTTCCTAACTTCCAGTGGAATCTTAAACAGAATTAAGTATAGCAGAGCCACGGAAACCCTGGGTACGGAAACTCTTTCATATAACTCACTGACTGTTGCAGACATGGTTGGCTGACTAATTAAGCAATGCTCATTCCCAAACTCTTCCTTGTCTGCCTCCACTAGAAAGACTGTGAAAAGGACATCTTCCCAGACCCCCTTGTACGTTGGGATGGTCATGTGATACAGTTCCAGCCAATGGGGTGTAAACAGAAGTCTGCTGGATTGCTGGTAGAGTTAGTGCTTTCTGATAAATGGGACTGACATGCTCAGAGCTGACACTTCCCTTCTCCCTTCTTCTTGCCTCGAGCATGGATGTTTTGCCTGGACTTCAGGCAGCTGTCTTGTGAGTGTGAGTGAAAGATACAAGAGATTCCAAATCATGGCTCAACATGGTTGATCCACAAAACCAAAGTAAGTAATTACTTCCAAACTTCTTGGTATGAGAGGAAATTAAGGTCTACTTGTTTAAGGCAGCATTTGTTTGGTTTTTCGTTACAGAGGAAGCATATAACTAATAGACTTGGTGGCACAGTATTCATTTCACAGTCCATCCATTTCGCTTTGTAAGTAAATATCTTGAATACTTATAACTCTAACACACTTGACCTTAGAAAATCACAATCCACACTCAGACTTTTCAAATACTCAGGTTGGGAAATCCAGTGAATTTGCTTATTCTCTACCGAAATTACAGAGGAAATGAAAGCATTAAATTTAGAATCCTAGCCAAGACAATTAGAGTGGAAGAAAATAAAGCTTCCAGATTCACTAATATTCAACATAATATTGTTGCAATAGTGTTAATAGTACAAACAATACAAGTTCCTATATGGGTAATACATTTAGACCATAAATTTGAAATAGTAAAATAATGTATGTTTGTAAGTACAGCCTTTGCATATGATCATTATAATGAGGATAACCTCTCAGGTAACCTACTGAATAGAAGTACAGATCAATACTCTTAATGCAGAAAACATTTCAGGAAATATCAAAAGCTATCAATTTTCAACTAATTGGGAGATTGTTTTTCTAAGTGAATAGCTATAAAATTCCAGCCACTCAAATCACTGTAATCATTTTATTTGTCCTATTCTCTAGAGGAATTTTAAACAAAGCCTGGAACGATTGCTTTGTTATTTCAAGTCTGCCCAGTAATTTTCTGGTGTATTAAAAGACATTCAGTGTAGACACTGGTAGGGGGAAAAATTGGGTGTCTGCCTGGTGGAACTGCTCATTTTCAGTCAACATAATTACTTTGTATTAACACATCTGCTATTTAAACAATATCACACTTTCATTTTTTTCTTTCTTGCTAATAATTAACTTGATGGAATCATACACCTCTATTCAACTTGAATAAATATCAGAATCATTTCTATATTGTGAAAATCATGCTGAGCCAAATGAGATGATTGGGTTTGAGCTAATAAGTATCAGTCACATGACTCAATTGCATGACCTCCTGAAACGAAGCAAAACAAATCAAAACAAAGCGCCTAATTCCTAGAATATACAGCAATTTATGTAATATTGGAAATATTTTTAAAAAATCAAGGGATATAAAATATGTTTCCCAAGACCTCAAATATTGCTTTATACTGTGAAATGTCCAATCAGTACCAAAAGCTGTCAAAATAATCTTCCTTGCTCATAGTTTTGACTGCATATTTTCCTTTCTCAAACCTCCAGGGCTGCCTGTCACCTTCTGTATCAAATGTAAATTATTCTCAGTGCTTCAGGGGCTTCCACCTGCCCTTGTTTACAATGCCTTTCTCAATTTCCCTTTCCCCATTGTCCATTCGCTAGAGTCCATCTAATTCACAGGACTTTTCATACTGCAGTATAACTGATTGAAAGAATGATACACTGAGTCAGAAAACACAGAACTTGAGCAAATAAATTATATAACTTCCCTGAACCTTTTTTTCTCTCCCTAAGCAAAAAAAAAAAAAAAAAAAAAAAAAAAAAAAGATCGAGGGCTTCCTTCTCTATCTTTCTGTTATAAATACTCATCCTCCTATGATGACTTTCAAATCTACTGCACATTCCTCAGCTATATTGGAGAGAGGGGATCTGAGGGAGAATGACAAGGTAGGTCTGGAGGTCCTGGAAAAAGATATTATATTTATTGAACATCTAATCCACTGACAACTTTACTTCATTTAAGAAGTACCTGCAAATATCTACTGAAAAAGATAAGATACTCAAGACAAGTCCTACTTTCCATTGCTTATCAACTTATGTTTTACTTTTGTATTGTACTTTTATTATTTTGTTTTCAGTTTTTCAACTTTACCCCTCCCTCCACCATTTTTTTTTTTTTTCATTATTGCTGAGATCAGGATTTGCTCTCAGTAACACTGTCTTCAACTCCAGGCCCTGCCAGTGAGAGATTATAACTGACAAATTCAGTTAGAGGCTACCACGGACACCCTATTCCCCAGGGCTTACAGAGATTCCCCAGGAGGGAAAAAGAGTGAGGCCTTTAATAATTCTCCCTTCCTGGCACTTGTGGTTCATAATGTCATCATTGATACCAAAAGCCCTGATTGATTTTATCCACTGGGGACTAATAAATCAGTTAATCTTCAAGTAAACAATGAAGAGCCTTTAGTCTTAGGGTCTTTAGATCCCCTAGACTTAGTCTTTAGACCTTTAATCTCCACCCTTTGTTTTACAGTAGAATTGTTTATATTTGTTGTGTCCAATTCCTCTCCTCCCATACTCTCTTGAATTTATTCTAATCCAAAATTTCTCTTAGCAAGGACCGTAATGACTGCTACATTGCTAAATGTAAGATGTAATTTTCAGTCTTTACCTTACTTGGCATATTTATCAGCTGACCACTTCCTTTCCTTCTAAAAGTTTTCTTATCTTTCAGGACACAGTTAACTGCTTTTTTCCATTCTCACCAATACCTCTGCTTATTCTTCTTTGTTGGTGCTTTGTTATTTTCCTACCTCTGAATGTTGGAGTGCCTCAGGGTTCAGGGCATCTCCCCTTCTTTTTCTGTCTTTACTTATTCTCTCGATGACCTCATCCAGGCTTATCGCTTTAAATCCATCAATATCCTAACAACTCTCAATTTCATCTCCATGCCCTGGACATCTCAGGATTCATATAGACTCCTCTTAGATATCTAATAGGCACCTACAACTTTACAGGGCCACTGCTAAATTCTCAATTTTTCCTCTACATCAAGTTTCCATTTGATTTTCCCATACCCGATAGTTCAATGGATTTGGATAAGTCACTTCTCATATCTGTGACTCTGTTCAGCATCTATAAATTGAGTTTAATAATAATATTTCCCTTGCCTACTCATAGGAGTATTATAGGGATTAAATAAAAGCACTTGACAATACTTTACAAATTCTAATTGCTTTACAAATGTAAGTTATTTTTCGTGAAGATATTTTATTGAGATTCTATCATGTGCCAATCAGTATTTACAATAATTTCAAAGTCATAAAATAATCTGGAATTTGCAAAAGTGAGAATTCAAGGCATTAAACTTTAGATATTCTGCTTATAGATATGAGGAAAAATGGGTGGGTTTAAACACAGAGCAAAAATGACATAAAACTGAATGTAAATCACATGAGAAGTATTTCATACATTGAAAAGAATACTCTTTTTTTTTGATAATGGAAATTCAATGTCCTATTCACAGGCAATGGGATAAATTTCTTAGACCTGTAATAAGAGCTAGTGGTTGTTTGTAATCTGAAGATAGTTTTCATTCCATAATTATTGCTCTTCCTGATTAATGAGTAACAAGATCGCTTTCCCATCTGGCATTTTGTGGCTGAAAAGAGCAGTAGCATAAGGTGAAATGTCACTGCTAACATTTGTAAAATATGATCACAGACCCAAACATCAATGGTGGCATAAAATCCCGGAAAATATTCTAATGCAAGTGAATCCAAGTCTGTGGGGTAGTAAAAGAGATTGAAGTCAGAAACGTGGTTTGAATCCTAGTTCCACTATAGACACATGTCACTTAATCTCTTGGTTCCTGATTTTCTTTATTTATAAAACAAAAACAATAATAATCCCTATTTTGCAACATTGTTTGAAGAATCAAAAGCGTGTGAATGCCCTTTAAGTTGTAGTGTACTATACAGAAGTCAGTGGTTACTGCTGTTTTTGTTGCAGGGAAGATAACTCAAAAGTGATTTTCTCTCCACAACGACAAATGAAAGATTCCTTAATGAAGTCACATCGTGTAGTCACAAGGTTACTGACTATATCAGTGGTGTGGTAACAGTAATCAAAACGATCTTAAGGTGGTCTCAGTAATTTTCGCAAAAAGACATGTGAGAAAATGTGAAAACATCTTTGCTGGTTACAGTGTACCAAAGTTTCAAGTCTATTTTCTGGTCCAAAGTCAAGTGAAGATTGAAGGAAAAGGAAACTGTAAGAGAGCAATTCTTAGAGCTTCTGAACATTGAAGATGGTTAAGGATTTTTAGTCACTTAAAAGAAAATACAATGATTCCTTATAGAACCTAAGCTAGCTGAAATAAGTTTAGTATGTTGGCAGCTAAATAAAAAGGAAAAAAATAAGTGATTCTCCTTTTTCTAACCTTCCAGAAGCTAGCAGGGAGAATTTGCCTCCCCAACTTCTTGGTTTAAACCGCTAAGGATTTAGTCATTAAGCGAATCTGTGATAATTGCACATGTTGGAAATAAGCCAAAGAATTTCAAAAGTTAACATTCTAAAAGAAGGAAGTAAAAAAGCAGAATTCTATGAATTAATGCCACTGCATTGGAAATTCTATATTTTAAATTCTCTAATACGCAGCTAGGAGTACTTACATCCAAGATCCAGCCTACATGGAAGGAGAAGGCGGCAGTTAGAAGCTGTCAGGAGAGAAGAATCCTGGAGAGTAGAGGGTTAGAAATTCCTGGACAGGGAATGAGTCTCTTTTATGTGAGTTGGCATGCTCTGTTATCAGGCGTTTGGGCTCTGTCATCACACTGTCTAGGTTCCCACACTGGCTTCCACGTTTACCAACTATATGGTCTTGGGCACTTTATTTAACCTGAATGGGGATAATAGTAATAAGATCTCCCTCATGGGGTGGTTTTGACAAATACTTAATAAAGTGCTCAAACAGCACCTAGCACAAACTAAATACATAATAAATATCAGTCTCCATTATTGCAGCTACTATCATGATGACAGATGCTGTAATCAGCATTACCATTGTCACCACTAGTACTATCATTTGTCCTGCATGTGGAATTGTGTTTCTTTGGAGAAGTCAGAGTGTGAGAAGAAAGCCGAAGCTTCTGCTATCTCTGGGGGGAAAAAAGAATCCTTTTTGCAGGGCCTTTTAAAAATGGTTAATACCATGAAAGTTTTTAGTGTGAAGAGAGGCTGTATTCCTTAACAAAGGGAATACACAGTTTTGTTCTTATTTTAATTAATACTGATAAACCTGTTTCATTATTGATATGTGCTTATTCAAGAAAATTATTTTCACAGATGAGACACTTGGGGCTACCCATACTTTAGGTCACTTTTAACCACCAGTAAAGTATTTTCCACTGCTTTATGGCAGTCATTTTACACTCAAAGAGAAGGTTCTTTTGTTTAGGAAACAGAGGCTCATTTTATAGTAACATGTGAGTCAGCTGTGCTGATAAAACATGCAGACTTGAGGGTGAGACAAGCAGGAGACGTACAACTTCTAAGATTCCTTCCAATGCTGAGACTTTATAATTATCTGCAAGAGGATAATGGCTTAAAATTCGGGGTAAAACGATTATGACAGGTAAAGGTACGTAATAATCATTTATTGAATTCTTCATATGGAACTGTAGGCTTGATACCTAATGAACATAATTTCATATAATTCCTCCGGTAATCCTAGAAGATGGGTTTTACTAACCTCATTTTACAGGCGAGGAAACTGAGGTACAATTTGATGATGAGCAGAACTGAAAGCCCCATCCAGGCTTCTCAAACTACAAAGAGCTCACTTTGCACATTGTGAGACTTCTTGAGCCCTCATCCATTCGAGCCCTGCCCTTTGCTTCAGGCAGCTCATTTAAGCCTCACGACAGTGCTGCTGTGAGGTAAGGTGTGGCATCCACAGACTGCAGGTGAGGGGACTGAGGCAACACAGGATCCCCAGAAAGCGTATCTGTCATTCATCATCAGCAACACAGTAAACTGAAGCCTTAACAGCTTTTGCTTTTCAGGCTTTGGGGAACGTCTTCCCTGAACTGCTGATTAAACATGGTTCCCATCTCCTTTCACCTTTGCATACCTGTTTGCCAGGGTACATAGTGTGTGTGACTGCTTAGTACCCAGCTCTAAAATCAGACCACCTGCCTTTTTGAAGCCAGGTCCTATCACTCACTTGCTGCTGAACTTGGGAACTTCCTGTTTTTACAGCCTCCGTTTCCTCATCTAAAACCAAGGACCTCTAGAGGTTTGTTAGGAGGATTAACTGAGCTAAGCCATGGTAGAGCACTAGAGTTAATGCCTGGGACATAATAAGCACTCAGACACATTAAGTTTTGGTGGTGGTGTTATTCTTGGCCCAGAAGATGAAAGACTGTATTTCTTTTCTCAACATGTGGTCCTTGGACCACTGTCTCAATCTTCTAGGGCAGGACACCTCAAACCTTATGCTATTTAGTAGGTCTAGGGTGGGGCCTGAGATTTCACTTTTCTCACAGGCTCCCAGCTGGGGCCAATGCTGCTGGACCAATTTGCACTTCGAGTAGCAAGGAACTAGAGTACATCATTAACAGCAGATTCAGGGGCCTTGCGTAAGACTCTGGGGAGGAGGCCCAAGAGACTAAGTGTTTAACTCGCTCCCAAAGAGATTCTAAGGCACACTAAAACTTGAGAAGGCCGTGAGCAAGGCTTCAGTTGGTTCTATTAACATTGTTTGACAGTGCAATTCACTGGAGATACAGCCTGATTGAATTCCTGATTCATCATCATGACTTCAGGGTAAAATGCTTCTGATGCTAAGACACCCTCATCCCTTTCTGTAACAGAGGTAATGAGTCAATTTTCCAAACAGAATAAGTAGATAATCCTTCTCAATTTACTAACATAATTCCCCCAATATTAAGGAGCATTAGAAAAGGCATCCTTTTTTGAAAGCTCAACTAAGCAGTAGTTTTTTAGCACAAATACTAGTGGAAATAAAGAATTTTGTTCAAGGTTGACAGCTTGGTTTAACAGTTTCTGTTTTATATTAATGTTTTCTTCTTTTTCGTCTTCCTTCAATATATATTTTTTTTTTGCATATAGCACTATCTTTTTCAGATTCTTTTGGTTCAATTCTGGATAGTTTAAGTTTAAAATGAAGTTCATAGAAATGATTCAGGGGTAGAAATTCAAGGGGGATTTGAACAAATTAGTCTTTGCATAGGGTAGTGACCAGGGCAGCTCATAGGGTGACCAACCACCCTAGTTTATCCAGGACTGTTCCAGTTTTAGCACTGAGAGTCCTGAGTTCTGGGGAATTCCCTCAGTTCCAGGCAAACTGGGACAGTTGGTCACCCTAATGTAGACCTTATAGTAGGCTTTCTATTTAGCAGTTAATGTGAATCTGATTCAATTTTTCCTATTTTTTGTCTTTCAACAAATTGGATTGGCTTGGGTCAAGATGTGTCATTCTGTAAATTCAAATAATTTAAACAAGGAATTTCTCTTGGTCTAGGGAAACTTTACATTTGCTGCCTTCATTTTTAAGTCACTCTTAGGATATGTGTGAATCAGTTTCCAAGAGAAGCAGGTAAGCTCAGTAAGCTTATTTGTGGAGTCAGCTAGGCTGACCCATCCCTCCAGCTCCATGTAGATTTGCTGCTCTTTGATTATTCCTGGGTAGCCCTCATCATGCCCACATAGCTGGAGCAATTATTCCATTACACAGTTACATTTAGTTCATTTTACAGGATGAATTACAGAGTATGATGCTATTTATGAATTTCCAGACTCCCAAAGAGCTCAAGATATGCTGTTTAAGAACTCCAAGGGACACTTCTTCATATGACGCTCCTTGCTTATCCAGGGGATTCAGGCTGTCCTGAGCTTTTCCTATATCTTCTCCTCTGATGGAACATTTCTAATGAGTCAAATTCTGAATCTGGTGATCTTTTTTGTGGTCTTTGCACATTTCTTCTTCAGTTGTGTGAAGCACCATCATGTCTATTGTATTGAACATTTCCATTCTCACTCTCTGTCCATGTTACTAAGGCTACTTTAAAAAAGAAATCTTTCATTTAGTAAAGTCTAGGTTTCTTCCTTTGCTTCCACCTTCATTTCCCACTGAATGAATCAGGTCTCAGCTTATGATCATTTGTTATGTCCTGCTCCTTCTCCTGGACCGACCCTAGCAGCCTGACAGAGCTCTGGGCTATATTCCATGATCTCTTTTAATTCCTTGTTGGCAGCTTACTGGCCCCTTTTCTTTACCTTCCTGCCAAGTTTAATGCCTTTTAGCATGCCAGCTATGTTTTTCAGAATTTTTCCAAAATGAGATAAAAATATCTCCAGCTCTCAATTCTCAGTAAGCAATTTTTTCAGATAATACTTCACCATTATTTACTGTCTCAATTCCTCATCTTCTGAGCTTCTCCCTCCATAGAAAGAACTTCATAAAACAATCAGAAATGGCTTCATGTCAGTAAGAAATTTCTTCTGGTATTGAAGAGTTTTGGGGCTAGAAAACAGTAGAATGTAAGCAGTGCAAGACTAGTTCATTCATGCAAATAAAAATCACACAACCTGGCCAGCATCTCTCTTTCCTGCCTCTTGTAGAGAGTAAAGGCAGATGGAGGATGCTGAGGTCTGCGGAATTGGCATATGGCAGTCCCAGAACAAGGTTAATCAAAAGCAAATGTCAAAACCATCTTATATAGAGGACTGTAGGGGATGTACTCCTTCGTTGCTCTGTGGAAAAAGAGAATATCTCCTCAAATATGACATTATCTGAACCACGTATAGACACAAACGAAAATAAAAGAATCTCTATTCATTCTCGATTCCTGCCTGCCTGTCTCAATAGCCTACTACCTAAATTTTTAACCTCCATCTCATTCCCTATGAATCCATCCTACTTGCTGATGTCGTGGGGACCCTCTTACTATGTAAATTTGAACATTTTTATGTCCTGCCTAAAACTGTTCACCTATGACCTAGAATAGTATTTCACAAATAATTTCAGCTGACTGGCAAGAAGCATAGCATGAAAAAGGGTAGTGTGCTTAAACTACCCAGCCATGTTGACAGGTCTCACCTTAAGTTCATGGTCACTAACCTGAGAGCCCTCAAGGCTGCCTGGCCATTAAACCACATTACTGTGGTAGATACAGTAATATCTCCTACAGACCATACTTGCCCCCTCTCCCAGACAACTGGTTCATATTGTCTCTCACCTTTCTTGTACCTGTTCCATCCTCATTCTCAGCTTAAAACCTCCTGAAAAAATAGAAGCAATCAGAAAAGAAATTCCTCTAGCTTCTGCCACTATAGCTACCCACCTATCTGTATCTATGTTCATATACCTCCCTCCTTTCTTTTTTTATTTTTATTTTATATTGGAGTATAGTTGATTAACAATGTGATGTTAGTTTCAGGTGTACAGCAAAGTGATTCAGTTATACATATACCTGTATCTATTCTTTTTCCAATTCTTTTCTGATTTAGGTTATTACAGAATATTGAGCAGAGTTCCCTGTGCTATACAGTAGGTCCTTGTTGGTTATCTGTTTTAAATACAGAAGTGTATACATGTCAATCCTAAACTCCCAATCTATCCCTCCCCCCTCCCCCCTTGTAACCATAAGTTTGTTCTCTAAGTCTGTGAGTCTGCTTCTATTTTGTAAATAAGTTCATTTGTATCATTTTTTTTAGATATCACATATAAGTGATATCATATGATATTTGTCTTTCTCTGACTTACTTCACTTAATATGATAATCTCCAGGTCCATCCATGTTGCTGCAAATGGCGTTATTTCATTAATATTCCATTGTATATATGTACCACATCTTCTTTAACCATTCATCTGTCGATGGACATTTAGGTTGCTTCCATGTCTTGGCTATTGTAAACAGCACTGCAATGAACATGGGGGAGCATGTATGCTTTTGAACCATGTTTTTCTCCAGATATATGCCCAGGAGTGGGATTGCTGGATCATATGGAAATTCTACTTTTAGTTTTTTGAGGAACCTCCATACTGTTTTGCACAGTGGCTGTACCAGTTTACATTCCCACCAACAGTGCAGGAGGGTTCCCTTTTCTCCACACCCTCTCCAGCATCTATTGTTTATAGATTTTTTGGTGATGGTCATTCTGACTGTTGTGAGGTGATACCTCATTGTAGTTTTGATTTGCATTTCTCTAATAATTAGCAATGTTGAGCATCTTTTCACGTGCCTCTTGGCCATCTGTATTTCTTCTTTGGAGAAATGTCTATTTAGTTCTTCTGCCCATTTTAAAAAATTTATTATTTTTGGCTGCATTGGCTCTTCATTGTTGCATGCGGGCTTTCTCTAGTTGCAGCAAGTGGGGGCTACTCTTCCTTGTGGTGCGCAGGCTTCTCATTGTGGTAGTGTTTCTTGTTGTGGAGCATGGGCTCTAGGTGCATGGGTTTCAGTAGTTGTGGCACGTGGGCTCAGTAGTTGTGGCTTGCAGGCTCTAGAGCGCAGGCTCAGTAGTTGTGGTGCATGGGCTTAGTTGCTCCACAGCATGTGGGATCTTCCCGGACCAGGGTTCAAACCCTGGTCCCCTGCATTGGCAGGTGGATTCTTAACCACTGCACCACGAGGGAAGTCCCTTCTGCCTGTTTTTTGATGGGGTTGTTTGTTTTTTTGATATTGAGCCGCATGAGCTGTTTGTAAATTCTGGAGGCTAACCCCTTTTCGGTTGTATCATTTGCAAATATTTTCTCCCATCTGTGGGCTGTCTTTTCATTCTGTTTATGGTTTCCCTACTGTGCAAAAATCGTTTAAGTTTAATTAGGTCCCATTTGTTTATTTTTATTTCCATTACTCTAGGAGACAGATCGAAAAAGATATTGTTGCAATTTATGGCAGAGTGTTCTGCCTATGTTTTCCTCTAAGAGTTTTATAGTATCTGGTCTTACATGTAGGTCTTTAATCCATTTTGAGTTTATATTTGTGTATGGTGTTAGGGAGTGTTCTAATTTCATTTTTTTACACATAGCTGTCCAGTTTTCCCAGAACCATTTATTGAAGAGACCAACTTTCCTCCATTGTATACTCTTGCCTCCTTTGTTGTAGATTAGTTGACCATAGGTGCATGGGTTTATTTCTGGGCTTTCTATCCTGTTCCATTGATCTATATTTCTGTTTTTGTGCCAGCACCATACTGTTTTGATGACTATAGCCCTGTAGTATAGTCTGAAGTCAGGCAGCCTGATTCCTCCAGCTCCATTTTTCTTTCTCAAGATTGCTTTGTATGTGTCTCCATACAAATTTTAAGGGTTTAGTTCTAGTTCTGTGGAAAATGCCACTAAAAAACCCACCAGTGGGTAAGCTGATAGGGATTGCATTGAATCTGTAGAGTGCCTTGGGTAGCATACTCATTTTGACAATATTGATTCTTCCAATCCAAGAACATGATATATCTTTCCATCTGTTTGTTTCATTGTCGATTTCTTTCATCAGCATCTTATAGTTTTTGGAGTACAGGTCTTCTGTCTCCTTAGGTAGGTTTATTCCTAGGTATTTTATTTTTGATGTGATTGTAAATGGGATTGTTTCTCTAATTTCTCTTTCTGATCTTTCATTGTTAGTGTATAGAAATGCAACAGATTTCTGTGTATTAATTTTGTATCCTGTAACTTTACCAAATTCATTGATGAGCTCTAGTAGTTTTCTGGTAGCATCTTTAGGATTTTCTATGTATAGTATCATGTCATCTGCAAACAGTGACAGTTTTACTTCTTTTTTTCCAATTTGGATTCCTTTTCTTTTTCTTCTCATTTCCATGGCTAGGACTTCCAAAACTATGTTGAATAAAAGTGGCAAGAGCGAACATCCTTGTTCCTGATCTTAGAGGAAATGCTTTCAGATTTTTTCCGTTGAGTGTGATGTTAGCTGTAGGTTTGTCATAAATGGCCTTCATTATGTTGAGGTAGGTTCCCTCTTCCCACTTTCTGGAGAGTTTTTATCATAAATGGGTGCTGAATTTTGTCAAAAGCTTTTTCTGCATCTACTGAGATGATCATATGATTTTTATTCTTCAATTTGTTGATGTGACGTATCTCACTGATTGATTTGCAGACATGAAAAATCCTTGTATCCCTGGGATAAATCCCACTTGCTCATGGTGTATTATCCTTTTAATGTATTGTTGGATTTGGATTGCTAGCATTTTGTTGAGGATTTTTGTGTCTCTGTTCATCAGTGATATTGGCCTGTAATTTTTTTTTGTGGTATCTTTTTCTGGTTTTGGTATCAGGGTGATGGTGGCCTCATAGAATAAGCTTGGGAATATTCCTTCCTCTGCAATTTTTTTGGAATAGTTTCAGAAGGATAGGTGTTAACTCTTTTCTCAATGTTTAATAGAATTCGCCTGAGAAGCCATCTCATCCTGGAGTTTTGTTTGTTGGGAGTTTTTTAATCACAGTTTCAATTTCAATACTTGTGATTGGTCTGTCCATATTTTCTATTTTTTCCTGGTTCAGTTTTGGGAGATTGTACCATTCTAAGAATTTGTCCATTTCTTCCAAGTTGTCCATTTTATTGGCATATAGTTGCTTGTAGTATTCTCTTATGCTCCTTTGCATTTCTTACCTCCCTCCTTTCTGAAGCTGCTCCTAGTTAAGACCAGTTGCTCCATCTATGCACAAGACTCCTTTTCCTCTTCCTGCTCAAAGACATTGGTTCTCTCCCCCCTATATTGTTACTTTGTTCCTCAGCATATGAACATATTATTTTCTCATAACCACCACCACCACCACCACCACCACCACCACCACCACCATCATCATCATCATCATCATCATCATCACCATCATCATCATCACCATCATCATCATCATCACCATCATCATCATCACCATCATCACCATCATCATCATCACCATCATCATCATCATCATCATCATCATCATCATCATCATCAAAACCCCACTTACTCTCATTTCGCATCCAGCAACTGCCCCAAACTCCTCAAGAGAGTTTCTATGGTGTCCCTTCAACTCCTTTAGTCCAAATTCCTCTTTAACATACTTCAATCAGACTTTCGTCTGTAGTATATTCAGAATCCAACCACTTTCACCACCTCCATTACTTACACTTCACCCTAAGCTTTGTCCATCTCAAGCTTGAATTACCGCAATAACTTAGGAGTTGGTATCCCTGCTTAAAACTTTGTTTCCTGTAATCCCTTCTCTACGGAGGAGCCAGAATGGTCCTGTGGAAACACAACTTGGATGATGCCACTCCTCTGATCCAACCCTCCAATGGCTTCCAATCCTACTCAGAGTAAAAGCCATAATCTCACACAGGCCTATAAGGCCTTACATGATCTGGCCCCCTCCTACCCCTCTGACTTTCTTTCTCACCTCTCTCTTCCCACTCATTTTGTTCTAGCTCTTGCTCAAATTTACAGTCATCCACCTGCATCAGAGCATTTGCACATAATGATCTCTCTTTTTAATCACTCTCCCTCCCACCCCAGATCTGCATGGTTTGCTTTCTCACCTTTGGTTTTTACCCAAATGTCATCTTTTCAGTGAGAACATATTTAACTGCAGCACCTCTTGTTGGACACTGTCACTGTTTCACTTGTCACGCCAGCATTTATCATAACCAAACTCACTCTAATCTTCTTTACTTATTTAGTTTTTTGCCAGTCTCCTCCACTGGGACACAAGGTACATGAGAGCAGGGACTTTTGTCTGTATCCTCAGTGCCTAGAATGTTACTGGACAAATAGTAGGCACTCAACAAACATTTGATTAATGAAAGATAAAATAAATGCATTCATGAATAAATGAAAAAAAGAAAAAAACTGTAAATTCTAATTTAAGCAAATGTAAGTCAATTTATTTATTGCAAGATTTCTTAGGGTTTTTAGTTTGATAATGCTGTTTATGCCTCTCCTGGAGGAGGATATGGCAGATACAATTCCTGATGTTTCTCATACACATTTGATCACTGGTGTCTCAGGGCATCTTTTGAGATATGTTCTTTAGACCTGTGCTACTCAAAATGTAGTCTGTGTACCAGTGCTGGTTCAGAAATTGTTTATTAATTATATGCAATGAGAAAAATACAGAAATCAAGAGTAAATATTTAGAAAATTTTATAGTAACTTGACATTGCTGCCAAGAGCATTATCGGCAGGCTTGTTTTTTTGTTTTGTTTTGTTTTTCTCATTTCATTTTTCTAGTAATTCATCATTATTGTTTTTTAAAAAGTATCAGTTCATGACAGATTAAAAATAACAATAAAAACAAAAAATCTGGTCCTTACCACAGATAATTTGAGAAGCAATTTATTAAAGCACACATTGGGAAACATAGGTTAAAGTCTAAAAGTATAAAAAAAGCATTTTGAGATCCAGCTGCCACTTTTGTTTCTGGGCTACTTTCTTGCCATTTCTCCAGTTGCACCCTATATGCCAACTGAGTCAATTTGTTTTTCCGTGCCTCACATTTGTCCAGGCTGTTCATTTGCTTGATAAGCCTTTGGCCTCCTTACTGGCCTGGTGCACTTTTCTTTATCCTTCTAAACCCAGCTCCAAAGCCTGGCTCTGTGAAGAATCCTCAGATTCTTCTACACTGATCTGGGCTGCTTCTCTGTGCTTCCACAGCATTCTGGTAAACTTATCCCAAAATTGATTCCCCTCTCTTGAATCATTTTCTCTACCACAAATACGCATTGGCCACCTGCAGTGTGCAAAGATCTATAGTCTCACTGGTAGATATGAATAAATCCAAATTCTTGCTTTGGGAATTCACTCTCTAGCAAACACAACATCATCTACTAAGTAATTATTCAGAATTCATTGTTTAACAGATTTATTAAGATATAATTCACATACAGTACAATTCACCTATATAATTCAGTGGCCTTTAATTACTCACAGAGTAGTATAACCATCACCACAACCAATTTTAGAGCATTTTCATCATCTCCCCAAACATGTACCCATTAGTAGTCAATTCCTTTCTCTCTCAGCCCATATCTCATCCCCGGGGAAACCACTAATCTACTTTCTGTCTCTATAGAATTTCCTGTTCTGGACTTTCCTATAAATTGAATTATACAATATATGTTTTTCTGTGTCTGGCTTCTTTCACTTAGAATAATATGTTTCAAGATTCAACCACATTGTAGCATGAATCAATACTTTTTTCCTTTTTGTTGCTAAATAATACTTCATTACATGGGTATGCCATGTTTTATTTATTCATCAGCTAAGGGACGTTTAGTTTGTTTCTACATTTTGGCTATTAAAAATAATACTGTTATGAACATTCATATACAAGGTTTTGCATGGAAATATGTTCTCATTTCTCTTGAGTATATACCTCGGAGGAAAACTGCTGGGTTATATGATGTAATAGGTTAAATTGTGGCTCCCCAAAAAGATATATCCATGTCTCAACCTTAGAATCTATGAATGAGAAATTATCATAGATGTAATTAAGTTAAGGATCTTGAGATGAGATCATCTTGGATTACCTGGATGGGCCCTAAGTCCAATGAGAAGTGTCCTTATAAGAGACAGAAAAATACAGAGGAAAAGGCCATGTGACGATAAAAGCAGAGATTGGAGTTATGCAGCCACAAACCACAGAAACACTCAGAGCCACCAAAAATAGGGAGGCAAGGAAGAAGTCCCACCTAGAGACTTCAGAGGGAGTGTATCCCTATCAATAAACTTTATTTTAGACTTCTGACCTCCAGAACTGTGAAAGAATACATTTCTGTTTTTTTAGGCTACCAAGTTAGTTTGTAGTCATTTATTATGGCAGTCCTAGGAAACTAATATATGTGATAAGGCTATTTTAGTGTTTTGAGGATCTCCCAGACTGTTTTCCAAAGCAGTTTGTACCATTTTACATTCCCACTAGCAATGTATGGAGTTCCAGTTTTTCCATATCCTTGTCAATACTTCTTATTATCTGTGTTTTTTAATTATAACCATGATATTGAGTGTGAAGTAGTATCTCAATTTAGTTATTTTTTAATTGAAATATAAGTGACATACAATATTATGTTAGTTTCCGGTGTACTACATAGTGATTTGACATTGGCATACATTATGAAGTGATCACCATAAGTGTAGTAACCATCTGTACCCATACAAAGTTACTGCAATATTTCTGGCCATATTCCTTATGCTGTATATTATATCCCTGTGACTTATTTTATAACTGGAGATTGTACCTCTTAAACTCCTTCACCTATTTTGCACCCCCCCATCCCCTCTGGCACCCACTTGTTTGTTCTCTGTATCTATGAGTCTGTTTTTATTTTATTTGTTTTTTTAGATTCCATATGTAAGTGAGATCATACAGTATTTGTCTTTCTCTAATTTCACTTAGCATAATACCATCTAGATTCATCCATGGTGTTACAAATGGCAAAATTTAATTTTCTTTTTCTTATGACTAATATTCCTCTCTGTGTATGTGTATATATATGTATATAATATACCACATCTTCTTTATCCATTCATCTATCAATGGACACTTAGATTGCTTATAAATCTTAGGTACTGTAAATAATGCTGCAATAAACATTGATGTGCATATATCTTTTTTTTTTTTTTTTTTTGCGGTACACGGACCTCTCACTGTTGTGGCCTCTCCCGTTGCAGAGCACAGGCTCCGGATGTGCAGGCTCAGCGGCCATGGCTCACGGGCCCAGCCGCTCCGTGGCATGTGGGATCTTCCCAGACCGGGGCACAAACCCGCATCCTCTGTATCGGCAGGTGGACTCTCAACCACTGCGCCACCAGGGAAGCCCCCTATATATTTTTTTTAATAATTTTTTAAGTTGGCAAGTCATGTCAATCTGAGATCATTCTTTTTATAATTAATATAGATATTTATAGTTATAAATTAACCTCTAAGCACTGCTTTAGCTGCATACAGTAAGTTTTAATATGTTTGTCATTTATCTCAAAGTATTTTCTAATTTTGCTTGTGATTTTTTTTGACCCATTGATTATTTAGCAGTTTGGTGCTTAATTTCCACATAATTACAAATTTCTAAATTTCTTTTTTGTTATGGATTTCTAATTTCATACATTGTAATCTAAGAATATGCTTTGTATGATCTCAGTCCTTTTATATTTATTGTGGCTTGTTTTATGTCCTAACAAACATATGGCCTATACTGGAGAATGTTCCATGTACACTTGAGAAGAATGTGTATTCTCCTGTTTGGGTGTTCTTAAAGAGAGAGATTTATTTGTTTTCACTGTTTATAGTGTTGTTCAACTCTTCTATTTCCTTGATCTTCTGACTAGTTCAAGATGTATTTTTAATTTTAATATATTTTAAAATGCATTCATTTTGTTTTTCCATTTCTCTTAAAAAATAATAAAATAAGTAATAACCTGGTATAATCAACAGGTGGATGATTCCCTTTTCCAAATTAAAGCTAAACTTACTTATGGCTGTTTTCTACTCACAGGATTAACCAAATACCCCTTTCCTTGTCCCAATCAATTCTAGATCTGAGCAAAAAAGAGTGCTTTACCTAATAAATACCCCAGCATACAAGTTAGTGGGAATTAAAACTGGGTTTATTTAACTTTCATCAGTTGTCTAGGGCAATGTCCAGTGTCCTGAGAGCTCAGCAGTTGCAACCTTCTCCCTCATTCCTATTACATCGGCTTGCTTGCTGTCTTGAAGCAGAAAAGATCTCTGGATATAGACAGACATGGATTAACTGCTCCAACCAAAAGATATAGACTGGCTGAATGGATACAAAAAAAGACCCATACATATGCTGACTGCAAGAGACCACTTCAGATCTAGGGACACATACAGACTGAAAGTGAGGGAATGGAAAAAGGCATTCCATGCAAATGGAAATCAAAAGACAGCTGGAGTAGCAATACTCATATCATACAAAATAGACTAAAGACTATTACAAGAGACAAGGGCACTATAAAATGATTGAGGGATCAATCCAAGAAAAAGATATAACAATTGTAAATATATATGCACCAAACATAGGAGGACCTTAATATATAAGGTAAGTGCTAACAGCCATAAAAAGGAGAAATTGACAGTAACACAATAATAGCGGGGGAGTTTAACACCCCACTTACATCAATGGACAGATCATCAAGACAGAAAATCAGGAAACACAGGCCTTAAATAACACATTAAACCAGATGGACTTAATTGATATTTATAGAGTATTCCATCCAAAAGCAGCAGAATACATATTCTTTTCAAGTACACATGGAACATTCTCCAGGACAGATCATATGCTGGGCCATAAAGCAAGACTCTGTAAATTTAAGAAAACTGAAATCATATCAAGCATCTTTTCCAACCACAATGCCATGAGATTAGAAATCAACTACAAGAAAAAAAAGCTGTAAAAAAAAACCACATGGAGGCTAAACAGTATGCTGCTAAACAACCAATGGATCACTGAAGAAATCGAAGAGGAAATCAAAAAATACCTACAGACAAATGAAAATGAAAGCACGATGATCCAAAACCTATGGGATGCAGCAAAAGCAGTTCTAAGAGGGATGTTTATAGCAATACAATCTTAGGAAACAAGAAAAACCCCAAATAAACAACCTAAACTTATACCTAAAGCAACTACAGAAAGAAGAACAAACAAAACCCAAAGTTAGCAGAAGAAACAATAAAGATCAGAGCAGAAATAAATGAAGTAGGTATGAAGAAAACAATAGAAAAGATCAATGAAACTAAAAGCTGGTTCTTTGAAAAGATAAATAAAATTGATAAACCTTTAGCCAGACTCACCACAAAAAAAAAGGGAGAGGGCTCAACTCAATAAAATTAGAAATGAAAAAGGAGAAGTTACAACTGACACCATAGAAATACCAAGGATCATAAGAGACTACTATAAGCAACTATATGCTAATAAAATGAACAACCTGGAAGAAATGGACAAATTCTTAGAAGCTCCCAAACTGAATCAGGAAGAAATAGAAAATATGGACAGACCAATCACAAGTACTGAAATTGAAACTGTGATTTAAAAACTCCCAACAGTGGATATATGTATATGTATAACAGATTCACTTTGCTGTACACCTGAAACTAACACAACATTGTAAATCAACTATATCCCAATAAAAATTTTAGAAAAACTCCCAACAAATGAAAGTCCAGGACCAGATGGCTTCACAGGCAAATTCTATCAAACATTTAGAGAAGAGTTAAAACTTATCTTTCTGAAACTATTTCAAAAATTTACAGAGGAAGGAACACTCCCAAACTCATTCTTTGGGCCACCATCACCCTAATACCAAAACCAGACAAAGATACCCACAAAAAAAGAAAATTACAGGCCAATATCACTGATGAACATAGACGCAAAAATCCTCAACAAAAGAATAGCAAACCAAATCCAACAATACATTAAAAGGATCATATACCATGATTCAAGTGGGATTCAATCATATACCATGATTCAAACCAGGGATGTAAGGATTCTTCAATACCTGCAAGTCAATCAGTGTGATACACCACATTAACAAATTGAAGCATGAAAACAATATGATCATCTCAATAGATGTAGGAAACGCTTTTGACAAAATTCAACAACGATTTATGATAAAAACCTGACTCTAGAACTTACTAGATATGTGACATTGAGCAATTTACCTACCTTCTCTGTTCCTCAGTCTTTTAATCTGGAAGTCAGACATGAAAACATCAATTTTACAGGGTTGCAATAAATGTTAAAATATGATAAGGTCATTATAGTTCATGGCACATAATAGCACTCTCCTCAAATAGTAGCTTAAAACATACCAGTAACAA
Organism: Orcinus orca; assembly: GCF_937001465.1. Taxonomy (NCBI): domain Eukaryota; kingdom Metazoa; phylum Chordata; class Mammalia; order Artiodactyla; family Delphinidae; genus Orcinus; species Orcinus orca. The sequence goes on along the minus strand of NC_064562.1, from coordinate 106,612,364 downwards.
TCCTTACCTTCTCACTCTCTTTTCTGTTTATACTTCAACTTTCAGCTAGAAGTTGAGCTCATTCTAAAGTCAAAACTGCTGACCTGCTTTCTCATCCTGTCCAGTACCTGCAAACAACTGATACTTTTGGGGGCAAGAATGGGTAACAGGAGTGTTGCCTCTTCCTATTTCTTTGGCTACCAGTTGGAATTCTACTGTGAATGAATTGACTACCTGGTCCCATAGAGCTGCTAGACATTAGCATCTTTATGCTAATTCTTAGAACCTGAGGATAGATTGCACTGCTCCAGAGAAGGAAAACAAGATATGGGCAAAAAATAGGCCTTGTGGAACCCTTTGGCAGAGGTAGGAAATGGAGAAAAACTATCTCTTGTCTGTGTTTTTTTTTTTTTTTTACATTGGAGGTGGGGTAGGAAGTAAAGGAAAAAAGTCAGGAATGGAAGAAGGGAAGAAAAATGGGAAAGCAAGAAGTCAGGGAAGAAAAGGCAATACAGAATATTTATTGAGCCCCTACTTTTCACTCTGTACTTTGTTCACATAAACATATAGGGTGTTAACCCTATTTTAGCAGGTGAGAAAATTGAACTTCAAAATTTTTTTTAAAAACCTAATTTGGTCTAGTCATACAAGTGTTAAGTGGCAAAGCCAAGTACAGAAAAGAAAGACAACTGCACTAGACATTGCTTATCTTGCACCCCTCAATGCCTTGACCAAATACCCTCCTGGGTCCCAGAGAGGGAACTAGCAGGAGAGACTAAAGCATATAAAGGAAAAAGAGGAACAAACAGTCACAGACCAGAAAGAGGGAGCAAGGGTAATTACAATCTCAAAGAGCCTTTGGTGACCCACTGAAAAGCCACAGGGAGTCAGTTTGTTATAAGAGAATTCTTGGCCAAATTCCTAATTCAAGGCCCAGGTACTAATAAAATAATAAAAAATAAACTGTCCTCCTTGGAAGCCTATAGTCTTTAGGATCCTGCTTTTAACTCTAGTTGTCTATCAGAGGGTTGACAGGGATGAGGAGCTAGGGCTGAGTATCGATGCTTTCAGTTCTGTGATTCTCAAAATGTGGTCCCTGGACCACCAGCAGCATTATCACCTGGGAATTATCATAAATATAAATTTTCAGCACTCCTCCACTCTCAGACCCATTAAACAATAATTTCTGAGACATGGCCCATAAATCTGTGTTTTAGCAGACTCTGCAGGGGATTTAGAGGTATGCTTAAGTTTGAGAACTAGGTTTGGATAAGTCCTTTAGCACATGCTCTGGGTTCCTTTTACTATCAGGTGAGTTTAATGGGTCCTGCTGTAGGTATTGAGGGAACCTTTTACCATAGACTTAATAAAATGCTCCTTTCCCCTGGAAAAAGGTAAAGTAATTCAAATTCTCTTCCCTCATTTTAGCTGTGGATTGACTGAAATTAGGACAGTAGGCTATCAGTTCCCAGAATCCTAGTAAATTTGATTTCCTAACTGGGAAGAGGAAGGAAATTAGGCAAGTTAAAAAGTTAAGGAATTACAAAGAAATGGAAAGATATCCCATGCTCTTGGATTGGAAGAATTAATATTGTCAAAATGGCCATACTACCTAAAGCAATCTACAGCTTTAATGTGATCCCTATCAAATCACCCATGGCATTTTTCAGAGAACTAGAACAAATGATCCTAAAATTTATATGGAACCAAAGAAGACCCAGAATTGCCAAAGCAATCCTAAGGAAAAAGAACAAAGCAGGAGGCATAACACCATCCAACCCCAGACTTCAGACAATACTACAGAGCCACAGTAATCAAAACAGTGTGGTACTGGCACAAAAACAGACATGCATCAATGAAACAGAATAGAGAGCCCAGAAACAAACCCATACACCTATGGTCAATTAAACTTTGACAAAGGAGGCACAAATATACAAGGGAAAAAAGACAGTCTCTTCAGCAAGGGATGTTGGTAAAGTTGGACAGCCACATGTAAATCAATGAAGTTAGAACACACCCTCATACCATACACAAAAATAAACTCAAAATGGCCAAAGATTTAAACATAAGACATTACACCATAACGTTAGAAGAGAACATAGGCAAAACAATCTCTGACATAAATCATACAAATAATTTCTTAGGGCAGTCTCCCAAGGCAATAGATATAAAAGCAAAAATAAACAAATGGGACCTAATCAAACTTACAAGCTTTTGAACAGCAAAGGAAACCATAAACAGAATGTAAAGACAACCTACGGAATGGTAGAAAACATTTGCAAATGATGCGACTGACAAGGTCTTAATCTCCAAAATATGCAAACAGTTCATACAACTCAACAACAAAAAACCAAACAACCCAATCGAAAAATGGGTAGAAGAACTAAATAGACATTTCTCTAAAGAAGACATACAGATGGCCAAGAAGCACATGAAAAGATAGTCAACATCGCTAATTATTAGAGAAATGCAAATCAAAACTACAACGAGGTACCACCTCACACCAGTCAGAATGGCCATCATTAAAAAATCTACAAATAAATGCTGGCGAGGGTGTGGAGAAAAGAGAACCCTCCTATACTGTTGGTGGGAATGTAAGCTGGTGCAGCCACTACGGAAAACAGTATGGAAGTTCCTCAAAAAGCTAAAAATAGAGTTACAGTATGATCCAGCTATCCCACTCCTGAGCATGTATCTGGACAAAACTATAATTCAAAAAGATACATGCACCCCAATGTTCATAACATCACTATTCACAACAGCCAAGACATGGGAACAACCTTAATGTCCATCAACAGAGGAATGGATAAAGAAGATGTGGTACATATATACATGGAATACTACTCAGCCATAAAAAAGAATGAAATAATGCCATTTGCAGTAACATGGATGGACCTAGAGATTATCATACTAAGTGAAGTAAATCAGAAAGATAAAGGCAAATACATTACGATAACACTTATATGTGGAATCTAAAACATGACACAAATGAACTTATTTATGAAACAGAAACCAACTCAAAGACATAGAGAACTGACTTGTGGTTACCAAGGGGAAGGGGGCATGGGGGAGGGATGGAGTGGGAGTTTGGGGTTAGCAGATGCAAACTGCTATACATAGAATGGATAACAACAAAGTCATACTGTATAGCACAGGTAACTATATTCAATACCCTGTGATAAACCATAATGGAAAAGAATATTTTAAAAAGAACGTATACATATGTTTAACTGAATCACTTTGCTGTACAGCAGAATTTAACCCAACATTGTAAACCAACTATACTTCAATTTAAAAAAAGGGAATTAGGTGAGAATAATAAGAAAATTACTGATGGCCTTTATCTCTACATTTCAATTCTAGAAGGTGAGCATTTTATATTTTGCCAGGATTATATAAATGGAGCTGGATGACTTTTCTTATATTTTCATTTTGTGCTCAGAAATATTTGTATATACTAGTTCCTATGGGTTGTGGAAGGGGGGATGAGACAGTAAACAATCCACTTTAATCCCATATCATATTAGCCAGACAGGTATATCACTATTTTGTTTTCACAGGTGAGGACACAGGTTCCTGCACCTGTTGGTTCAGCTGTGGATGAGATTCAAACAATTCCTTCTGTCCCAGGATTTGACATTCAAGTGGGAGAAGACCACAATATCCCTTTGTGGCAGAAAATGCATCATACTTGATTTTACTAACAATGTCTAATAAAACATCTGATTAAATGATCTGGAAGGTCATTTAATAGATTTCTGGAAAAAACATGTATATTTAATATTATAGTCTGCATTTGGATAAAGAAAATGGAAGGCACTCACCAACCAGTTACATGAGTGAGAAAACCAATTTTGTATTGTTAATCTGCTGAAATTTGGGGTTTTGTATATTACTGCAACTATCAGTATCCTAATTAATGCATTTAATTTCTTCTAGATGATAATTTTATTGAGGATAATTTCCATGTTTGGAAAAGTATGGATTATATAAAGTTTCATGATCTGGGTTCTTCACTCATTGGTTTTGAGGAAACTGATGGGTTTTTCCCCTCTTTGTTCCTCTTCAAGGAAAGTGTACTATTTGAGATATGGCTCAGATAGATCTGGATCTAATTAGGCTCTACCACTAGATATGTGAGCATAGGCAAACTGATGAGCTTTTCTCCTCTCCTGGCAAAGTAAGGATTACAAATCCCTATATTCTAAGATTATTATGAATATTAGAATTAAAATCCATAAATGCCTAGTGTAATGCCTGGCTCTTAGCTAGTATTAGGAGTTGGTGGTAGAGTTTCAAAAATATGTGCTGCACCTTCCCGGAGGAGAATCATACTTTTCTGTCCCATTATCATTGGGTTTGGCCATACGACTTACTTGGTTAATGAAATATAAGTGGAAAAGATGTGTTACTTGCTTAGAAGTTGAAGCCTGACCTCTTTTCTTTCTGACATGATGACTGGCACTACTCTAATTAGAAATTGCTTCATAACTCTGGATCCTGAAATGAAGATGACACGGAGCAAAGCCAGAGTTGCCTGACAATGGGACAAATGACAACCTTTTGATGTTATAAGACATGGGGATATGGGGCCATATGTTACTACAGCATCCCCAGCTTTTATGACAAGTGCATCAAATATGTTTCTCAACCAGACAATATGGGAAAAATTCTTTAAATTTCCTAACTCTCCACCAAGAACCAGGATATCTAGCACTTTCCCTGTCCCTCCTTCCTTGCCTCCCATGAATAACTACTTTACAATAAAAACAATGTAGGCTCTGTCTTCTAAGAGGTGATAAGACTTACAGAGAATGAAGTATTTTCTGACAGTAGTTAAAAAGAGTTAAAAAAAAAAAAACCTGAAGATGAGATCTGATTTCCATGATGTCCTTTGGAAGTTCATATTTAATAAATAGAAATTAGGTCTTTACAGAAATTCAATTTACACTATTTTATTAGACTGTATAGCTTTAGGGAGTACAAATGAAAGCCCTGGATAAGAGCATGATACTTTACATGAGGCAAATTCAGTATTTGGGGAATAACACAAAAGGCTTGGATTTCTTAACAGGGCTATAGAGTAATAGAACTTGATAGAAAATTGACATCTCTGTAGAATAATTCTATATCAGACAAATGGCAAGAAGCCCAGGGTAAAAAAATAATTGCCTTTAATTATTTTCTGTCATGAGTTCTACTGATGAGAAATATTTAACTGAAATTTTACTTAAGAACAGGCAAAATGAAAAAAAATGAGTGTCAGTGTTCATTTTGTTGATAACTCTAAATTTCTCATTTTATTGTTATTAATTTTTGGAGGGCTGGGGGGAATCTACTGTACACCTGGAAATTTGCTACTCTACAGTCCTATTAACTCAGAGTCTGCAGATGGAGAAAACAATGTTTTCATGCTGATTTTACTATATTCACAGTAAAACACCGAAGATAAATTCCTTGAACTCCTGTGGGCAATGCATGCCACAGGCTATGTTCTTACCTTATGGGACATTCTTTGGAAAACCAAAGAGTTAGTTCAAAACTGTAATGTTATGGAAGTCTCACTCCTCCCACAGTTGCTACGATTCCTTGAAAAGAATGCCTTTTACAAATAACATCATCTATAATGATCATACCCTTATGCAGAGGCTGGCCTGGATCAGGTAAGAGTAAAGGAAAAGACAGGAAGAAAAGGCAGAACCTGTGTGTAAGCAGGAAGCAAGCACATTTTTTTAAAAAGCTCTGCCCTACATTGTCTTCCTTATGTTTTTCAGAGCTTTCCTTTCACACTTTATGCCGTATTTTTTATTAGAGGCTTAACTGACACCATGGCAACCTCTTCTCTCTAAAATATTGTTGAAAGGCACACTTTGAAGAATGCACACTTCTCTATTTTTACTTTAAACATGCTTTATAATTTGCCGAGTGTTTACACGTCAGATTGCACTTTACCTCCAGATCAACACTGAGTTGCATTCAGTGTGGATCAAGCATCCACTTAATCAAGCATATCCTTGTCTTGCAGATGAAATGAAGCTTGGAGAAGACATGACAGAAGTGACTAGGAACTCAAGCCACTGAACCCACAGCTCATATCACATGGGATATGCCACTACCTACGTGTGGAACCAACACTGAGAGCTTGATGAGTTGAGTTCAATTCCATTAACTGACATTTCCTAACAAAGGCAAGCTATGTGTTAAAATGGTGTTGCTAAAAACGAACCATGATTTAACTAATGTTCTAACAATCATGAAACACTTACAGCATATATTTAATACTGACCACCCTTGGTATATTTTTCAGGGTCTTTTTGGGTGATGAAAAATAAGTTCTCAGTTCCAGGGCTTGCAAAACTGTACTCTGGTACATTCCAGGAAATGCAAATTCAGCTGTATTGCAGCTGCACAGATGAAAGCTTTGTGAAACTCTGATACTATAGCCAAGGAACTATTCTTCTCTATTTCACTGGTGATTTCTGATTCTGACAAGTAAAAATTGCATTCATATTTTTTACCCATTTCTAGAAGATTAGAAATCTAGATGATATAGCCATGCTATTTAATTTTTAAATTCCATAAACTCAATTTAAAATACATAAACTATTTTATCATGAAGAACATATTTCTCTTCAATACTATTAAATTTTTATTCCTGCAGCATCTTCTCACAGATTAGTTCTCTAGAGGGAAAAGAAAAGAAAAAAAAAATATATATATATATGTATATATAATCTGATTGCTTTTCATATGAAGACCCAGAATGCTGCCTTCTAGATAAATGGAGTTTGGCTCAAATCTGGTATTTAATAAATAAACATCTCTAGCCCAAAAGGAAAAGTTCACTTTAGGTGTTTCTATCTTCACTTGAGAGCCAACAACATTCTATATTTCATGGAGGTAAAATGAGAGGAAAAGTAATATTTTTCTATCTATTTATCTATCATTTATCTGAGTTTCTCGTAACATTGTTGAAAGTAGAATTTATTAGCCCTATTTTAAATAATAAGACCCTGAAACACAGAGAAGAGTTTGCATAGCCTATGTGTTAGAATCTGTAAAACCCGAGGGTCAAACTTAAGTTGTCAGCCTCTTATACTTTAATACTCGTGTTTTCCATTAGACTCTCGGACAAAGTATGTGTGTTCTTCCCTCTCCCTGCAGGAACTCTGTCCTTTGAGTTCTGCTAATAAAACAGGGCACTGCTTTATTCTTTGTGTTCCTGTTCCCACTTCCCTTGTCTCCTTTAACAAAGCCAGGCAGGACTCTGCACCAGGCACTGCTCTAGGGGCTCAGGGTGCAACAGCAGCCTGAGCACAGCCCCTGACCCCCAGGGATGTACTAGCTGTGCTTATCGCCAGCAGTTTCTCACTTGAATAATATGTGTTGAATAAATTTTTAAAAATCAATGTGTGTTTTTAAAAGTTTAGCTCTGATCCATGGTCGGGATATAATGACTTAGAGTCCTATAATTTATTCTGACTATATTTCTAGAGCCAATTACTCTTTAGCATGTCCATTCAGGTTTCTTTTCTTTTGCAAACTACTGTCTTTACTAAACTTTCTGCAGCTCCCTAGGGTAAGTTTGCATTGCCAAGCTATTTCTCAGGAATTTGCCTGACACCCATAGCTTAGTGTCTGAAGCAAATGTGATGAGCTCATATCATAGTCTCTCCTCTAGGTCTTGATGAAAATATTAAATCTAGGGATCAAGACTGAAAATCCCATTGAATGCCATTGACTTTTCTCACATTCTGAATTTAGAAATACCCACTCTCTTGGTAGGACATACCAGTCAACAATATATCAACTAATCCACGTATCATGGGGGCCACAAATCCACAGCTTACTGAAGCGTGTCATGGGGCAAAACTAGTAGCCTTGCTGTGAAAGAAGGTATTTATAAGGCTTTCCTTGACACTCCAAACCTGCTCATTCACGATAGGAAGAGGCTGTGCTATTTGAAAAATCATTGTTAGTTCTCATAGGATCTCTCAAAACATTATTAAATCCATGTTATAATTATTTTCTTATGAGTGCATTGTGTATAGAAGGTGAGTCAATCCCACTGCAGACTCATTCTCCAGGCTCCAAATCAGTCTGAAATATCCCCCAAGTGTCATAATAACTGGAGTATTTTAGCCCAACGAATACAAGCCTGGAGGTATATTCCTACGTAATTTGTTATAATCTTCATTCACATTTTATTTCCTTATTTTGTTGTTATAAACAAATCCATTAAACAAAACCTGTCTTCAGTTCCTCTAACCTTTTAATATCAACCTATCAACACATCCTCCTACCATTCAAAAAATATCACATTTGATGTTAAGTTGGTGCAGCCACAATGGAAAACAGTATGGAGGTTCCTCAGAAAACTAAAAATAGAATTACCATATGATCCAGCAATCCCACTCCTAGGCATAGATCCAGAAAAACTATAATTCAAAAAGATATATGCACCACTATGTTCATAGTAGCACTATTTACATTAGCCAAGACATGGAAGCAACCTAAATGTCCACTGACAGATGAATGGATAAAGAAGATGTGGTACATATATACAATGGAATACTGCTCAGCCATAAAAAGAACGAAATAATGCCCTTTGCAGCAACACGGATGGACCTAGAGATTATCACACTAAGTGAAGTAAGTCAGAAAGAGAAAGACAAATACCATATGATATCACTTACATGTGGAATCTAAAATATGACACAAATGAACCTATCTATGAAACAGAAACAGACTCATGGATATAGAGAACAGACTTGTGGTTACCTCATGGATATAGAGAACAGACTTGTGGTTGCCAAGTGGGGGGATGGTTTGGGAAGGGATGGAGTGGGAGGTCGGGGTTAGCAGATATAAGCTATTATATACAGAATGGATAAATAACAAGGTCCTACTGTATAGCACAGAGAACTATTGATATATTCAATATCCTATGATAAACCATAATGGAAAAGAATATTTTAAAAAAGAATGTATATATATATGCATAACTGAATCACTTTGTTGTACAGCAGAAATTAACAACATTGTAAATCAACTATACTTCAATAAGAATATATTAAAAAATATAAAAAATATCTCATTCTTAGAAAAACTTCTGCCATTCTCCTTTTTGTAAGTGGCATTTGGTTTTCTATTTGATTTCTTTCACTGTTAGTATTTCTATTTGATGTGTCTTATTTTTTTAATCCCATAATCTGGTTAACTTTCCATTTACAAAACAGTTCAAATTAGCATCAAAAGACTCAGGGCTCTAGGTTGTGTTCATTGTTTGTTTATTTATTTATTGAGTCCTCTGTTATTTTGTAGGCAGTCTTTATCTCAGTAGAGATTCCATGACTTCTTTCTACCTAGGACTTGAGTCTTTAGAAATCCCAAAGGTAAGGCTCTTCTCCTGTATCCCAGTCTGGCACATATTACTTCTACTTCACCATCCCAGCTAAGACCTAAATAACTACTTTCTGCTTGCTGCTCCATAATAAAATAGGGTGATAAAGCCAGTTTCTCTAATGTTTAAAAGTACAAGTTTCCCTGGTGTCTTTTACAGTTGTAGTACCACAAAAATCTATATTGTATAGAAAAACAATTATCTGTAAAGCAGTTAAGATTCTCCTCAATAGAAGGAAAACTAACAAAGCAAAACAAAAGAAAAACACATCAAAGGTATAGTAATAAAAGGATGTTTTCAAGTCACTGAAGGAGTGAGGATACGAAGATGAGCTGGCTTCCCAAATAGCTACCACTCAGACTCCAAATGCACAGTTATTTTGGCCTCCATAAACACTGCTTTCCCCTAAAACCCTGACATGGGGGAATGACCTTGATTTTAGTCATCTCTCATTCCCTTATAGGACAGGAGTATCCAGGAGACAGCAACACAGTGAATGCCATAATAATAAGCAGTATGCCTTTCAGTAAAGGTTTCTGATCTTTCCAGCTTGATTATAGGGTTTATCAATTCAATCTGAACCCCTTATATACTTCTGAAGGAGAGGCTTTTGTTACTATGTTCAGCAGAATTAGATGATCTAGATGGCAACATCCCATAGGAAAAAGATAATTGGATTTAAAAATATACATAATTGGATTTCAGGGTTAGGAAACTTGAGTTCAAGTTCCAACATTTCTACTTACCTTGCTCAGTTTTCTAATTTCAAAATGAAATTTTAATTAATTACAAATACATAATGCCTACAATATGCCAGTCACTGCAGCAGATGATCTTTTAGGTGCAGTGGATGATCTTTAAGGCCCCTTGGCATTTCCCTTTAAGGACTGTTGAACCAGACCTCTGAACTTTTACATAAACTTCTGTGATTGAAAAGGAAGAGAAATGTGAAAAAGCCCAGTTTCCATAGGGCATGGGTTGGCCAGGAGACACTTACTCTTACCAACTCCTGTTCTTTACAGTATCCAGTCAATCTCATCCTGCCACCACCCAAGAAGAACAAAAGATGAAGCAAAATATAAAGTACATGAAGATAAAGCTGATATGATAAAACACAGCAAATCATGACAATAAATTAGAAATAATTTGCTGAGCATTGGCTATTGTTTAACTCTGTGGAAAGGCAAATGTGTCTGACATGATTCTTGTCCTCAAAAAGCAATATTCCATGACTCACATGGAATCAGTAATGCATTTTAAAAGGGATATATGATTGAGTATAAACAGTGTGGCTAAGACTTTAAAGCTGTAGGATTTAAGAACAGAGGACCACGTGAAGCAGGGTTGACTTCATGAAAGAAGATAGTACTTGTGCAACTCTGCAAGTATAAGGTTAGTCTTTAAAACATACACACACGTGCATATATCTTCATGTACATGTATATACACATGTATATTTACGTAACCTCAATGTTTATCATATAAAATGAAAATCATATAAAAATATTAAACAGGGTATTTAGTAAAACAATTCAGAATGAAAGATAAGTTTCACATACATTCGTAGAAAGCATAATATTGAAAAGTATGTGAATTAATAACATAGAGAAAACATTTACAAAATAAGAAAAATATTTAAAAATCATAAACATTAATAATATAGAAAATAAATTCAGAAAAGTTGAATTGTATAAAAAAGCCAGTTATTTGATATTATCAGTAACAAACAAGAAACAGATAACAAGTATTAGGAATAAGAAAGAGTGCACAAAGAGAACTTGGACACAAAGAGATTTAAAAATTTTTATAATAATATACAAATTTAAATGGTAATGGTTTTATAGGAAACAAATGACTCAAAACTTTAGGAAACCTAAGTAGGTTAAGAGTCACATAAGAAATTTTAAAGCAGTCATATAGTCACAGCCTACTGCATCTAAACACTTGGGAAAAATATTTTTAAGAGGAAAACGAAATCAAATTTTCAAAAATCAACTGTTTCCTAAGTTAACAAATAGAGAGATGGACAAATTCCCAGTTCATTTAATCCTACCAAGCCTAACTCTGATACCAAAAACAAATGAATAAAAATAAACCCAAACAAAACAGACAGGGATAGCTAAAACAAAACAAAAAAAAGTCAAAAACCAAATCTTTTTCGTATAGATAAAAAACTCTACGTAAAACAGAAAAAGAATCTTTGTAGGGTTATAAAATAAGGAATCTTCCTTAACTTGGTAAAAGGGTAATTAAAGAACCTCATCAAAACATTATACTTTACAATGATGATTCACTAGAAGCAGTCAGTTCCACTAAAATGATAAGAATACTTGTTTACATAAAACCAGGCAAACAAAAATCTTAGAACTAATAAAGTTGAATAAGGTAGTAAGGTACAAAATAATCATTCAAAAAGCTATAATTTTGTATATGTCAGCAATAATCAGAGAAAATATAAAAAATATTCAGTTTGCAAAAGTTAAAATCTATAAAACATGTAGGATAAGTCTAATTAAAATAATTAAAGACCCATATGCAGAAATCTATAGAACACAAATGGAGAACATAGAAGAAGACCTAAACAAGTAGAAATACATAAACTGTTCCTACTGGGGACACCCAATATTGTAGGGATATGACTTACCTCCCACCTAGTAATTTATAAATTTTTCACAATCCTGAACAAAATCTCAAGGGATTGTTTCATTGCATAAGGCATGCCCATTTAAAAATAGGGCTGATAGAATAAAGGAAAGTGAAAAGCAAGAGAAATTAAATAATAACTAGCAGAAACCTGTACTATCAGTTATCAAAACAATATTTACAGCAGTGGGATACTGGTACAAACACAGAAAATTTGATCATTGGAACAGATTTAAAAGTTCTGAAATAGAACAATGGATATCTGGAAAATCAAAATTGCTGTAGGAAGTATAAACTACTCAATAAATGTCACAGGTAAAACTGGTTATTCAAATGAAATATTAATAGATCCTGTACGGAGTTCAAGAGATTTGAGGGGGAGATCAAGTGGAAAAGGTAAGACCAGAAGTGGCAGTAGCATAGAGTGAGTTTTACTTGGGGCAGTTCTTTGATAGAATTGTAGGAGGGAGTGTCCCTCCCAGCGTGAGACCTTCCAGAGGTAGTGGTGCAAGGTCACTGCTCAAGATGGAAGGAGGGCAGAGGAACTTTCCAGGGGAGGAGAGTGGGAGAGAGGTTTGCCTAAGTGATGTTGCTCAGCCGCACTGGGGGTCTGACTACTCTGAAGGGCAGCACGGCTTGGTGTCTTATTGTGCTGGAGTTTGTCTTATTTATGTCTCATAGAGGTGGGTGCAGTTTTGTGGGAGATGCAAAGCAGGCAGTCTCTAACTGGCTAAGGATCTGCTTATTGGGGTTAGGGTTAAAACAACTGTATGTGTAAGAATTTGGTGCTGGTGAGATTTTGAGCTAATGGGCCCCAGCCTGCGTCTGAAGTAAAAAAAACTTAGGGCCAATATAATATAAGAGGCATCTCTACCACACTTCTTTCACATACCTATATATTTATGCATACATCTTAGATGGAATTGATAAAAATATGAAAAAATATTGCTAGAAATATAGGAGCATAAATTTACACTCTTGGGGTGGATAAAGCCTAAACCTAGAAGTCATATACTTAAAAAAAATAAGGTTGAATTTACTATATAAAATGTTTAAAATTCTATATGGGGCTTAATTAAAAACTGATGTTTATATATATTTCTACAGCATTTATAAAAATGCTTATGCATACTGATTGACCCATTTAATTTTCACTCCAACTTATGAGCTAGCTGTAGTGCTACTCCGATTCCACAGTTCATTACATAACTAATTATCAATATAACACACTAACACTAAATTGACATGCAGGACTACCATGCAAAGTTGTATAGGTTGTACACTGCACAGCTTCACTGGTGTGAGTTTTTTAGGGGGTGGCATTCTCACAGACTTGGAGGTGAGTCATACGCTCCAGGGTGGTACTGCGTATCAGCTGTATAACTGAACTTGGCAGCTTTCCAGAGTTTCTAAATTCCGTGAGGTCTTGCCACCTTCACACCTAATATACTACAGTCCCAGCTGCCCTCCCCCATCTACATCATGAACACAGGCTTAGCATTCAAGACTCAATTCAAAGGCCACTTTCTCTAAATGATTTTTCCTGGTCCAGTCCTGGCACTTAGAACAAGGTAAATCTGACCTCTGTCTTCTCCATCGTCCCATCATTCCTTCCACACACAACTCTTACCACAATGTTAACTCTTCATCTTGTTTATTTAGTTACTCATTTGGTTCCCCTATCAGATTGCAAGCTGCTTGAGCTCAGGAATTCTTATTTATTGTTGCATAAATGGTTCCTGGCACTGAATCTGGTACATGTCAGGTATTTAATAAATTTGTTGAATAAATAACAAGGTCCAGAGGGATACTCTACTGGGATATTCTACTGGATGTCAATCTACAAGATATCATTTTCTTTGCTCCCACTGGGTGATATTATCAAACATTTCATTGAGGGCACAGAAGAATTGAATAGTTGTCTTATCACACATTAATTAGCAAGGAGGCAGTTCTCAGCTATAAAATCTTTACAGTTAGCAAAACACTCCTATCAGCACTTACTATTAAACATTATAAATAAATACTGCAATATTAAGTTTTGTGGCAGTGTAAATAAAAGTGTTAGCAAGAAACATAATTACCACTCTTTTTTTTTCTTAATTATTAAATGCTAACACAGTACTCCATTTAAACCATTCAAATACTCCTCCCTGACTAACATCCAAAATTCTTAATATGGCCAAGAATGCTATTGATAACCTGGCCCTTGTCTCTCTAAGTTTCTATACTCCTAGCTCCTTCCATTCCCCACTCTCATGATTTCCACACCATACAGGTGCCACATATTCAGACACTTTGCAGCTTGAAATTGCCCTGATCCAATCTCAATACTTTAAATCATCTCTCAACTTCATTCTTTGTCATATTCTGTCACTTCACCCAAGAATATCCTTCCTACTCTTGGAGGATTTCAAACTGTTACTCATAATTTAGTTTCAGCTTAAAAGCCACATCACAGGAGACGTTCAAGATGGCAGAAGAGTAAGACGTGGAGATCACGTTCCTCCACACAAATACATCAGAAATATATTTACATGTGGAACAGCTCCTACAGAACACCTACTAAATGTTGGAAGAAGACCTCAGGCTTCCCAAAAGGCAAGAAACTCACCCCTGTCCCTGGGTAGGGCAAAAGAAAAAAGGAAAAAACTATTCCTTTTTTAGACAAAAGAATAGGGACGGGACCTGAACCTCTGGGAGGGAGCTGTGAAGGAGGAAAAGTTTCCACACACTAGGAAGCCCCTTCACTGGCAGAGAAAGGGGGTGGCGGGGGGAAGCTGCGGAGCCACAGAGGAAAGTAGAGCAATAGGGGAGCACAGGGCAAAGCGGAGAGATTCAAGCACAGAGGATCGGTGCCGACCAGCACTCACCAGCCAGAGAGGCTTCTCTGCTCACCCACCATGGCGGGTGGGGGCTGGGAGCTGAGGCTCAGGCTTCGGAGGTCAGATCCCAGGGAGAGGACCGGGGTTGGCTGTGTGAACACAGCCTGAAGGGGGCTAGTGCACCACAGCTAGCTGGGAGGGAGTCCGGGAAAAAGTCTGGACCTGCCTAAGAAGCAAGAGACCATTGTTTTGTGGTGCGTGAGGAGAGGGGATTCAGAGTACCACCTAAATGAGCTCCAGAGACGGGTGTGAGCCATGGCTATCAGCGTGGACCCCAGAGATGGGCATGAGACTCTAAGTCTGCTGCTGTAGCCACCAAGAAGCCTGTGTGCAAGCACAGGTCACCATCCACACCTACCCTCCTGGGAGCCTTGCAGCCCGCCACTGCCAGGGTCCCATGATCCAGGGACAAATTCCCCAGGAGAACACATGGCTCACCTCACACTGTTGCAACATCATATCGGCCTCTGCTGCCACTGCAGGCTTGCCATGCATTCCATACCCCTCCTTCTCCCCAGCCTGAGTGAGCCAGAGCCCCCTAATCAGCTGCTACTTTAACCCCATTCTGTCTGAGTGAAGAAAAGACGCTCTCAGGTGACCTACACGCAGAGGCGGGGCCAAATCCAAAGCTGAACCCCAGGAGCTGTGCAAACAAAGAAGAGAAACGGAAATTTCTCCTAACAGCCTCAGGAGCAGCGGATTAAATCTCCACAATCAACTTGATGTACCCTGCATCTCTGGAATACCTGAATAGACAATGAATCATCCCAAAATTGAGGTGATGAACTTTGGGAGCAACTGTAGACCTGGGGTTTGCTTTCTGCATCTAATTTGTTTCTGGTTTTATGTTTATCTTAGTTTAGTATTTAGAGTTTATTATCATTGGTAGATTTGTTTATTGATTTGGTTGCTCTCTTCCTTTTCCTTTTCATATATGTATATAGATTTTTCTTTGCTTTTTCTCTTTTTGTGAGTGTATATGTGTAGGCTTGTTTGTGTGATTTTGTCTGTATAGCTTTGTGTTACAATTTGTCCTAGGATTCTGTCTGTTTTTGTTTTCTTTTTAGTATAGTTTATAGCACTTGTTGTCATTAGTGGATTGTTTTTTTTGGTTTGATTGCTCTCTTCTTTCTTCTTTTTTTAAATTATTTTAAAATTGATTTTATTTATAATAATTAAATTTTTTAAAATTTTACTTATTTTATTTTTTTCTTTCTTTCTTTTTTTCTCCCTTTTCTTATTAGTTGTGTGGCTGACAGGGTCTTGGTGCTCCGACCAGGTGGCAGGCCTGTGCCCCTGAGGTGGGAGAGCCGAGTTCAGGACAGTGGTCCACAAGAGACCTCCCGGCTCCAAGCAATATCAAACAGCAAAAGCTCTCCCAGAGATCTCAATC
Source organism: Orcinus orca (assembly GCF_937001465.1). NCBI lineage: Eukaryota > Metazoa > Chordata > Mammalia > Artiodactyla > Delphinidae > Orcinus > Orcinus orca. Next base: position 106,596,061 of record NC_064562.1, on the reverse strand, counting down.
TCAACACTAAGACCCAGCTCCACTCAACAACCAGCAAGCTACAGTGCTGGACACCCTATGCCACACAACTGGCAAGACAGAAACACAACCCCACCTGTTAGCAGAGAGGCTGCCTAAAATCGTAATAACGTCACAGACTCCCCAAAACACACCACCAGATGCAGTCCTGCCCACCAGAAAGACAAGATCCAGCCTCATCCACCAGAACACAGGCATCAGTCCCCTCCACCAGGAAACCTACACAACACACTGAACCAACCTTAGCCACTGGGGGCAGACAGCAAAAACAATGGGAACTACGAAACTGCAGCCTGCGAAAAGGAGACCCCAAACACAGTAAGTTAAGCAAAATCAGAAGACAGAGAAACACACAACAGATGAAGGATCAAGGTAAAAGCCCACCACACCAAACAAATGAAGAGGAAATAGGCAGTCTACCTGAAAAAAAAATGCAGAGTAATGATAGTAAAGATGATCCAAAATCTTGGAAAAAGAATGGAAAAAATACAAGAAACATTTAACAAGGACCTAGAAGAACTAAAGAGCAAACAAACAATGATGAACAACACAGTAAATGAAATTAGAAACTCTCTAGAAGGAATCAATAGCAGAATAACTGAGGCAGAAGAACAGATAAGTGACCTGCAAGATAAAACAGAGGAAATAACTACCGCAGAGCAGAATAAATAAAAAAGAATGAAAAGAATTGAGGACAGTCTCAGAGACCTCTGGGACATCATTAAATGCACCAACATTCGGATTAGAGGGATCCCAGAAGAATAAGAGGAAAAGAAAGGACTGAGAAAATATTTGAAGAGATTAACATTGAAAACTTCCCTAATATGGGAAAGGAAATAGTCAATCAACTCCAGGAAGTGCAGAGAGTCGCATACAGGATAAATCCAAGGAGAAACATGCCAAGACACATATTAATCAATCAATCAAAAATGAAATACAAAGAAAAATATTAAAAGCAGCAAGGGAAAAACAACAAATAACATACAATGGAATCCCCATAAGGTTAACAGCTGATCTTTCAGCAGACTCTGCAAGCCAGAAGGGAGTGGCAGGACATATTTAAAGTGATGAAATAGAAAAACCTACAACCAAGATTACTCTACCCAGCAAGGATTTCAGATTCAACGGAGAAATTATAACCTTTACAGACAAGCAAAAGCTAAGAGAATTCAGCACCACCAAACCAGCTTTACGACAAATGCTAAAGGAACTTCTCTAGGCAGGAAACACAGGAGAAGGAAAATACCTACAATAACAAACCCAAAACAATTAAGAAAATGGTAATAGGAACATACATATTGATAACAACCTTAAATGTAAATGGATTAAATGCTCCAACCAAAAGACATAGACTGGCTAAGTGGATACAAAAACAAGACCCATATATATGCTGTCTAAAAGAAACCCACTTCAGACCTAGGGACACATACAGACTGAAAGTGAGGGGATGGAAAAAGATATTCCATGCAAATAGAAATCAAAAGAAAGCTGGAGTAGCAATTCTCATAGCAGATAAAATAGATTTTAAAATGAAGACTATTAGAAGAGACAAAAAAGGACATTACATAATAATCAATGGATCAATCCAAGAAGATGATATACCAATTGTATATATTGATGCACTGAACATAGAAGCACCTCGATACATAAGGCAAATGCTAACAGCCATAAAATTGGAAATTGACAGAAACACAATCATAGTAGGGGACTTCAACACCACACTTTCACCAATGGACAGATCATCCAAAATGAAAATAAACAAGGAAATACAAGCTTTAAATGATACATTAACCAAGAGGGACTTAATTGATATTTATAGGACATTTCATCCAATTACAACAGAATACACTTTCTTCTCAATTTCTCATGGAACATTCTTCAGGATAGATCATATCTTGGGTCACAAAACAAGCCTTGGTAAATTTAAGAAAATTGAAATCATATCAAGTATCTTTTCTGACCACAACACTATGATAGTAGATATCAATTACAGGAAAAAAATCTGTGAAAAGTACATGCACATGGAGGGTAAACAATACACTACTTAATAACCAAGAGATCACTGAAGAAATCAAAGAGTAAATCAAAAAATACCGAGAAAAAGATGAAAATGAAAACACTATGACCCAAAACCTATGGGATGTAGCAAAAGCAGTTCTAAGAGAGATATTTATAGCAATACAATCCTACCTGAAGTAACAAGAAACTTCTCAAATAAATAACTTAACTTTACACCTATAAGCACTTAAAGAAAGAAAAACAAAAATAACCCCAAAGTTAGCAGAAGGAAAGAAATCATAATGATCAGATCAGAAATAAATGGAAAAGAAATGAAGGAAACAATAGCAAAGATCAATAAAACTAAAAGCTGGTTCTTTAGATGATAAATAAAATTGATAAACCATTAGCCAGACTCATCAAGAAAAAAAGGGAGAAGACTCAAACCAACAGAATTAGAAATGAAAAAGGAGAAGTAACCGCTGACACTGCAGAAATACAAAGGATCATGAAAAATTACTACAAGCAACTATATGCCAATAAAATGGACAACCTGGATGAAATGGGACAAATTATTAGAAAAGCACAACCTTCTGAGACTGAATCAGGAAGAAATAGAAAATATAAACAGACCAATCACAAGCATTGAAATTGAGACTGTGATTGAAAATCTTCCAACAAACAAAAGTCCAGGACCAAATGGATTCACAGGTGAATTCTATCAAACATTTAGAGAACAGCTAACACCTGTCCTTCTCAGACTCTTCCAAAATATAGCAGAGGGAGGAACACTCCCAAACTCATTTTAGGAGGCCACTATCACCCTGATACCGAAACCAGACAAAGATGTCACAAAGAAAGAAAAGTACAGGCCAATATCACTGATGAACATAGATGCAAAAATGCTAAACAAAATACTAGCAAACAGAATCCAACAGCACATTAAAAGGATCATACACCATGACAAATGGGGTTTATCCCAGGAATGCAAGGATTCCTCAGTATATGCAAATCAATCAATGTGGTAAACAAATTAACAAATTGAGGGAAAAAAACATATGATCATCTCAAGGATGCAGAAAAAGCTTTTGACAAAATTCAATAATCATTTATGATAAAAACCCTCCAGAAAGTAGGCATAGAGGGAACTTTCCTCAACATAATAAAGGCCATATATGACAAAACCACAGTGAACACTGTTCTCAATGGTGAAAAACTGAAAACGTTTCCTCTAAGATCAGGACGAAGACAAGGTTGTCCAGTCTCACCACTATTATTCAACCTAGTTTTGGAAGTCAGGCCACAGCAATCAGAGAAGAACAAGAAATAAAAGGAATCCAAATCGGAAAGGAAGAAGTAAAGTTGTCACTGTTTGCAGATGACATGATACTACACATAGAGAATCCTAAAGATGCTACCAGAAAACTACTAGAGCTAGTCAATGAATCTGGTAAAGTAGCAGATTACAAAATTAATGCACAGAAATCTCCTGCATTCCTATACACTAATGATGAAAAATCTGAAAGAGAAATTAAGAAACAGTTCCATTTACCATTGCAACAGAAAGAATAAAATACCTAGGAATAAACCTACCTAAGGAGACCAAAGACCTGTATGCAGAAAACTATAAGACACTAATGAAAAAATTAAAGATGATACAAACAGATGGAGAGATATACCATGTTCTTGGATTAGAAGAATCAACACTGTGAAAATGACAATACTACACAAAGCAATCTACAGATTCAATGCAATCCCTATCAAACTATCAATGGCATTTTTCACAGAACTAGAACAAAAAATTTCACAATTTGTATGTAAACACAAAAGACCCCAAATAGCCAAAGTAATCTTGAGAATGAAAAATGCAGCTGGAGGAGTCAGGCTCCCTGAATTCAGACTGTACTACAAAGCTACAGTAATCAAGACAGTATGGTACTGGCACTCGCATAGCACAGAGATATCAGCTCGGTGCTTTGTGACTGCCTGGAGGGGTGGGATAGGGAGGGTGGGAGGGGGGGAGACGCAAGAGGGAAGAGATATGGGAACATATGTATATGTATAACTGATTCACTTTGTTATAAAGCAGAAACTAACACACCATTGTAAAGCAATTATACCCCAATAAAGATGTTAAAAAAAAAAAAAGACAGTATGGTACTGGCACTAAAACGGAAATATAGATCAATGAACAGGTAGAAAGCCCAGAGATAAACTCAGGCACATATGGTCATCTTATTTTTGATAAAGAAGGCAAGAATACACAATAGAGAAAAGACAGCCTCTTCAATAAGTGGTGCTGGGAAAACTGGATAGCTACATGTAAAAGAATGAAATTAGAACACGTTCTAACACCATACTGAAAAATAAACTCAAAATGGATTAAAGATGTAAATTTAAGGCCAGACACTACAAAACTCTTAGAGGAAAACATAGGCAGAACACTCTATGACATAAATCACAGCACGATCCTTTTTGACCTACCTCCTAGAGAAATGGAAATTAAAAAAAAATAAACAATGGGACCTAATGAAACTTAAAAGCTTTTCCACAGCAAAGGAAACCATAAACAAGACAAAAAGACAACTCTCAGAATGGGAGAAAATATTTGCAAATGATGCATCTGACAAAGGATTAATCTCCAAAATTTACAAGCAGCTCATGCAATTCAGTATCAAAAAAACAAGCATCCCAATTCAAGAATGGTTAGGAGACCTAGACATTTCTCCAAAGAAGATACACAGATTGCCAACAAACACATGAAAGGATGCTCAACATCACTAATCATTAGAGAAATGCTAATCAAAACTACAGTGAGGTATCACCTCACACCAGTCAGAATGGCCATCATCAAAAAATCTACAAACAATAAATACTGCAGAGGGTGTGGAGAAAAGGGAACCCTCTTGCACTGTTGGTGGAAATGTAAATTGATACAGCCACTATGGAGAAGAGTAGAGAGGTTCTTTAAAGAACTAAAAATAGAACTACCATATGATCTGGCAATCACACTCCTGGGCACATACCCTGAGAAAACCATAATTCAAAAAGAGTCATGGGGCTTCCCTGGTGGCGCAGTGGTTGAGAGTCCGCCTGCCGATGCAGGGGACACGGGTTCGTGCCCCGGTCCAGGAAGATCCCACATGCCGCGAAGCAGCTGGGCCCGTGAGCCATTGCCGCTGAGCCTGCGCGTCCGAAGCCTGTGCTCCGCAACAGGAGAGGCCACAACGGTGAGAGGCCCGCGTACCGCAAAAAAAAAAAGAGTCATGTACCACAACGTTCATTGTAGCTCTATTTACAATAGCCAGGACATGGAAGCAACCTAAGTGTCCATCCACAGGATTAATGGATAAAGAAGATGTGGCACATATATACAATGGAATATTACTCAGCCATAAAAAGAAATGAAATCAAGTTATTTGTACTGAGATGTATGGACCTAGAGTCTGTCATACAGAGTAAAGTAAGTCAGAAAGAGAAAAACAAATACTGTATGCTAAAGTATATATATGGACTCCAAAAAAAAAAAGTTTCTGATGAACCTAGGGGCAAGGACAGGAATTAAGATGCAGACAGAGAGAATGGACTTGATGACACGGGGAGGGGAAGGGTAAGCTGGGACGAAGTGAGAGAGTGGCATGGACATATATACACTACCAAACATAAAATAGATAGCTAGTGGGAAGCAGCCACATAGCACAGGGAGATCAGCTGGGTGCTTTGTGACCACTTAGAAGAGTGGGATAGGAAGGGTGGGAGGGAAATGCAAGAGGGAGGAGATATGGGGACATATGTATATGTATAGATGATTCACTTTGTTATAAAGCAGAAACTAACACACCATTGTAAAGCAATTATACTCCAATAAATACGTTAGGAAAAAAAATAGCCACATCGCATCCTCTGTGAAACCTTTTCCCCTCAACCCCAGCAGAATCATGGGCTCCTTGCCTGCAATTTTTTTAGTCCTGGGTATAAAACTCTATGGTATGCCACAGTATTTATAATTGTTTACTTGTCACATTTTACATCTGTCTTTTACCTCTTTGAAAGCAAGAATTGAGTCTTGCTTATTCATGAATCCCCAGTATCCAAGAAAACTATTGATGGCAGTCACATACTAGCTACTTAACCAATGAGTGGTGAAGCTGCAAACAGGAGAGTCTGGTTCAGGTCTGTCCCCAGTCACTAGTTTTGTGAAAAGTTCCCCTTGGAAGAAGCTCACTGCTGCCTTCCACAGCTGGGCCAGGCAGGGATTTGGTTTTCACCTTATTATTTTTTTTTCCCTGTGGCATAGGAAGGAAACTCACAATTCCAGGAAAATCAACTTCTTTCTCTTTCATCCATGCCAGTGCCTCACACCACTGGCCATCTCAGGGCAGCTTCCTGGAAACTTGGCAGCACAAATGAGCTTCATTCCTTTACCATAGATATATATATATATATATAGATATAGATATATAGATATATAGATATATATATATATATTCGCTCTGATGCTTTTTGATCATTACTAAGAATCTTCTCGACAGTACAGCACTGTAATGACCCGACATGTGTCTCCTACTCTTTTTTACAGTGAATTTTTCAGTTCCTTTCTCAATGCCGTGGATGGGAGCTGCAGGCAGAGACTTAGAAGTATGCTTTGAGCTTGGATTAGGGCACAGACTGAATAATTCCACAACTCAAAAGCAATCTCCAAGATAAAAGCTGAATTTATAAATTGAGAGATGCTCTGAACATAGAAGATACGAAATAAGTAATGTATGTTAGGTGGATTTAGTGTTTTATCTCTCTGTCCCCCAAGATGAAAGGAAATAGAAGGATTCATCTCAAGAACCTTCAGTGGAACCGTGAGTTTGGCTCATATTTGTATTTTATGTAATTCTAGCTCTACCTAATTTATTGACTGAAAAATTATTAAGAGAAAACAGAAACGCCTTTTTTTTCTTTTTAAAAACTCTACTTCACTTAGGACAGTACTTCTCAATTTTGTCAGCCAAACTCTCATTCTAAATATTCTCCCCAAATGTTACTTTCCTCCCATTATGCCATTTCCTAACAGCTGTACCATTTTAAAATAATTTTTCTAAATTTTAGAACAGTTTTATATTTATATAAAAATTGTGTACAGAGAGTTCCCATAGACACACACTTAATTTACCCTATTATTAACATCTTATATTACTTTGGCACATTTTGTTACAATATTTATACATATTTATTAATTAACTAAAGTCCACACTTTATTCAAAGTTCTTTACTTCTTCTCTAAAGTCTTTTTCTGTTCCAGGATCCCATACGTGATACCAAATCATGTTTACTTGTCATGTCTATTTAAGCTCCTCTTGGCTGTGACAGTTTCTCAGAATTTCTTTGTATACTTTGAGGAGTACTGGTCAGGTATTTTGTACAATGTCTCTCAATCAAGATTTGTCTCATGATTAGACTGGGGTTATATATTTTCATCACATCATATCAAGGCAGCACACTGTCAACATGACTTATCACTGTCGATGTTAACCCTGATCACCTCGGTGAGGTAGCATTTGTCAGGTTTCTTCACTGTAAAATTACACTTTTCTCCCTTTTTCTATGCTGTGCTCTTTGGAAGAAAGTCACTAGGTACAGTCCACACTTAAGGAATAGGGAGTTATGGCCCACCTCTGTGAGGGCAGAGTACCTATAAAATTTATTTGGATGGAGATTTGTCTATTCTCCTCCATTAAGTTACTTCATCATTTATTTACTTCAACATGGATGTTTATTTTCTATGTTGAGTTGTAATGAAATACCACATTATTTTGTGGCTCAAATTATTCCAGCTCTGGCCCTTGCGAAATTATTCAGTTGACTTCTGTGTCTCTTTGACAGCACTGTACTGGGGTTTTTTAATTTAGCATTTTCTTGCTTTCTGGCATTACAAAGTGATCCAGGCTTATCTTGTATATGTTCTGCTCAGTCCTAGCATCAACCATTTCTCCAAGGAGCCCTGGTTCCTTTTATTGAACAATGGTATTAATAACCAAAGTCTGGGCAATAGGTGTGCTCATTGCTACTTGGGTGTTGTTGCTTCTAAGCCCACTGAGCTGACAGAGCAAACAGAATATATGTCTGAATACTAGCCCATGCAGATATAGATATTTCTATATTTAGTTACTTGTACCTATATTAAGCTAAACATGACTTCATACTAATATGTCTGACTGTAATCCTTTACCACATGGACTTTTCTAGCCTCCTCTATTTATGTAATTGTTCAATTCATATATATATGAATATATATATATATGAGTTGTTAACCCATACCCCATATTTTTTCAAACTACATTTCATTTCTAATTTTGGATATTTTTTTGAACTTGAAAGAAGTGTGTAAGGAAAAGAGGAAAGCTAATGTCAAGACAAGTTAAATGTGGCAAAACCAAAGAATTTGAATGTGGTAAAGAAGCCCTATATTAAGGCAGCTGCAGAATCAGGAAACCTGATTAAAAAATAGGGAAGAAGGGCTTCCCTGGTGGCGCAGTGGTTGAGAGTCCGCCTGCCGATGCAGGGGACACGGGTTCGTGACCCGGTCTGGGAAGATCCCACATGCCGCGGAGCGGCTGGGCCCATAAGCCATGGCCGCTGAGCCTGCGCGTCCGGAGCCTGTGCTCCGCAACGGGAGAGGCCACAGCAGTGAGAGGCCCGCGTACCGCAAAAAAAAAAAAAAAAAAAAAATAGGGAAGAAGGGATTTTAATTAGATAGATAGTCAGAGGCTAGGAGATGAATTTGAATTAGATAGATAGTCAGTTAGATAGTCAGAGGCTAGGAGATGTACTGAAAGTAAAGTAGGGCTAAAGGGTTCGGATCTCAGAATCCAGATATCGTTAGCAAGGGAAGAATTGATGATATGTGGGCACAGGATCTCATCATTACTTTATTTCAGGGATTTTACATGGGTCCTGTGAGGAAAAGTCTAAGTATGGATGAATTGAAGCTGCTAAGAAAAGAAATGAAGAGCATTTGGCTAAACTCAAGCACTGAATAATATCCTTCAGGACCCAACATAAAGCTTTCTCTCCAAGAAGCATTCTGAGGCTCGTAGATAAGCATTCTTCATTTATATCTCACAGTAGAATGTTCACACTCTTACAGCTCTCATCACATACTGTAATGATTTGCTTATACGTTTGTGAGCTAGAGAGTGAAGTCTGTAAGGGCAAGGGCGATGCCTTAGTTCCTTTTGATCATCAGCACTTGGCACTGTGCTTGGCAACAAACAGTAACTCAGGGGCTTCCCTGGTGGCGTAGTGGTTGAGAGTCTGCCTGCCGATGCAGGGGACACGGGTTCATGCCCCAGTCCGGGAAGATCCCACATGCCGCGGAGCGGCTGGGCCTGTGAGCCATGGCCACTGAGCCTGCGCATCCGGAGCCCGTGCTCCGCAACGGGAGAGGCCACAACAGTGAGAGGCCCGTGTACCGCCAAAAACAAAAAAAAAAAAAAAAAAAAGCAGTAACTCAGTACATGTTGAATAAATAGAACAAAGAGAAAGTGAGAATCCCTGGCACTGAGGGCTTATGAACAAAGAGTTCAAGAAACTCTAGCACTAAACTCCCCCCAGCACTAAGTCAATGCCCTTCCAGTTCATTAAGAAGGTGGGCCCTTGGCATGATGATTTTTCCAATGACATTTTAAAAAATCTTTTTTTAATGCAATGATAGGTAATTCAGTAATCTGTCTGAAATGACTAAAATCTATGATGAAAATAAATTATATTAGCACATTTCATTAATCCTATTACTCTGCAGTCCCTTTAATGGGTAGCTCACTAGAATCTTACATCTTTCTTTTTCAGGGAGATATAGGTAAGAAATTATACTATTAGGCATTTCAGTTGTACTCTAATTGCTGCTTGATGCATTGAGAATACATTTCATTGCATCATCCTTTTCCGCAGACAATTCCATCTTTGGTAATTGCTTGGTGATGCAAAGGCCTGGAGGGTAGATATTCTGAGTTTGTCCTCTAATTAAAAGATGTCACTAGTTTTCTGTACAGTCAGAACATGGGCAACTTTTATCACTGGGAGCTTTTATTCCCAAATTGTTCGTAGAATGAGCTGAACTGTATAAACATTGAGATTTTGACACATTCTTCCAGTCTGGATGAAGAAAAACATGACATCCCAAAGTTCTTTGATTGGGAGAAAAAGTAAACTTTGATAAGTTTAGTGAGACTTGCAATTTCTTGGCTGACTAGAGTTTATTTTTCCAACGGTTAATTTAACTTGCATAATCTTATATGAAATATTTGAGGGTATAGAATACGTGGAAAGTGGTCTTTTTTTGCTTTGAAAGATATTTTTGATTTTATGTAGGTAGGCAATGTACTTAAAAGAGAACTTCTGAAGTATTTTCCGTTCTTACAAACTTACAGGTTTTGGGTTGGTAACATTGGGAAAGTCATTTAGCTCCCTGGGCTTTTGCCAGCTCCTCTGTGAAAAGGGGATAGTATTAAATTGGCTATATTCTTTATTTGAAGAAAGAAAGGTTTGAATAGCAGCTGAGATCTCTTCGAGCACTTAAATTTGATAGGAGAAAAATCAGCTAATGAAACACATTTATTTACTTTCCTGGGGCACAAATATCTCTCTGCTCACCCCATCATCACCCCCCAAAACTCAAAAACATAAAGACTTTTCTCTCTTAAGAGACTTCAAAATACTACCAAGGCAGTAAGGCTGAAGGAAAAAAAAAAAAAAAAACACAAAACCAAAAAGAAAACTACGGATATAGCTGGAAATATTACAAACATGAATTAGCAAATACTCATATTATATATCTCATTTAGGAAACAGGATTCCTAACAAAGAGATTAATTCATGTTCAGAGTCATTTAGAAAAACCACAAAAGTCAGTAGCACACACATTATCCATGTAATATTTGAAAAGTTCTTTGTAAGAAAATCTTTTTACTTAACCTAAAACATATTGTTCTTAGCTTTGGCCAGAAATAAATGCCAGTTTATAGGCTGAGGCAAATAGACGAAATTGGCATTAATCACGGGCTTCTCATGTCCTACATGCTTTACATATACATTTCAGATGAAGGAAAATTACGGTGTGTATTAGTGTGTGTCTGAGTAGATGGGAAGTTTGCTCAACTTGAAATTTTAAGAAAAGGCCTTTCTGAAATGGTAACAATTGAATTGAGACCTAAGGATCCACAGAAAGATTATTTGAAGCAAAAAGAACAGGTGCAAAAACCGGAAAAAGGGGGAAAAAAATCCCCATTACTCCCCAATTTAAAGTAAAGTCATGCTTATTAAAAAAGAAAAAAAAAGCATGGTTACAAGAAGGATGGTTTGAAAGGAGATAGAACATGCCGAGTGTGCCAGAGACTGGCTAGCTATTGACAAAGCTCTTCTGTTCTTCCTCCTGGCACATGTCAAGACAAGACAGCACATCCCAGGCACCCTTGTGGTCAGGTCTAGCCTTGGAAGCCATGTGTTAAAGCTACAGAGCCACAAGATGAAAGAAACCTGGGTCCCTGAAATGGCATTCAAAACAGAGCTCTATGCTTATCAGAGACACCTACCGGGACTTTATAAAGGGCTAGAAATAAATTTTTGTTCTGACAAGCCATCTGTTTGCTTTGGGATTTGCTTGTTATAACAAGGTTGCCTCAACTAACGGTCTAAGTGTTACCTTAACTAACATACTAAGAGGCATTTGCTCTAAGTTTGGGTGCTACTTCAAATAACATAGTCAGAGCTAAACTGCCAGCAACTCCGAAATTAAAAACCCAGGGAGGAGTAGTAAATGCAGGGCAGTAACCGATTAAATGAAAAAAATAAAGATCGTAAAGCTTGGGAGAATCACAGAATCACAGACTTACTGGATAAAACTCCCTGGCACACAATCTAAGAAGTGGACATTTTACCTCCAAGGATAGATTACCTACTGTAACCAAGGACAACTAATTGTGATTTTGAACAGGAGTGTGACAGAAAGTTTGCTTTACAGTTGAAATCTGATTACTATAATTTTCAGCTTAAGTAGATGGCCATTTAAAAAAAAAAAGATTGAAACGGAAATATCAGTACGACAGTCCCCAATTTATGATGGTTCTACTTAAATTTTTTTTATTTTATGGTGGTACAAAAGTGCTAAGTATTCAGTAGAAACTGTACTTCGAATTTTGAATTTGGATCTTTTGGGGGGCTAGCGATATTCTCTCATGATGCGTGGCAGTGACCAGAGCTCCCAGACAGCCACACAATCATGAGGGTAAACAACTGATACACATATGACCATTCTGCACCCAGACAACCATTCTGCTTCTCACTTTCAGTACTGTATTTAATAAGTTACATGAGATATTCAACACTTTATTATAAAATATCCTTTGCAATTTTGCCCAACTGTAAGCTAATGTAAGTATTCTGAGTACGTTTAAGGTAGCCTAGGTTATGCTATGGTGTTCGTTAAGTTAGGTATATTAAATGCATTTTCAACTTACGATATTTTCAACTTACGAACGGTTTATCAGAAGGTAACTCTATAAGCCAAGAAAGATCTGTAAGTATAATATATCCATTGACATATCATTTTATTAATTCATTCTTCAAGGATTTCCTTGGGCAGATATTTAAAACATCATTGTTGATGATATGCCACTGGTTCTTCTGCCAAGATTCCATTTTGTGAGTTCACAGCGTTGAGCAGATACATGTGGGACTCGTCAATTGAATGGTCTTAAATTCATGAGGTATAACAGGAAGTAAATTGATTTTTCTTCATCTACTGTCTTTAAACCTTCTGTGGGATATCTCTTCCCTATCTCTGGATAATATCTGGGGATCATTCCAAGCACTAGAGTCACTGATGTTTTAAGGAAGAATCCCATTTTGAAATCTAGGATTCAACCTCCTATATGAACCCATTCAATCCAGTCTAATAAACTTCATCCTCCAGTGCACACTTCTCCCCTGCAGCCTCCACCCAGACTGTGTTTCAGCCTTGAGAAGCTATAGTGGAGGAAGACAAACCTCTCTCTCACTTTTCTCTTCCTTTTACCTCTTCATCCCACTCACGCTGCTGCTTCAGAGTCCTCCAAAGTCTGAGCAAGGAAGGAGTTGAGAAGAGAAGGCGACAGGTTTTAGTTACATGGAGCTGCTTAGAGGCTCCTTTGGCTTTGGATTTTACTTTGGGGTGAGGATGCCAAATTCTGGCTCTCTATTGGGACATAAGTAGAGTTCCCACTGGGCTATTTGCAGGGCACTCTTCTCTCATACAGGTGGAACATTAACTGGCTGACCTCTAATTACAGATCCTGCACTTCCTGTTCATTCAAATCTACCCCACAGCTCTAAACACTGGGCTCCCTTTGCCTAGTAGGCAGTCCTCTTAGTTGGGGTCCCATTAGATGGGTTGTAATTATCTCCTAAGGCATCCACTAGGCCAGTGGGAAATCAATACATCCTTGTAGTAGCTTCAGCTCCTACACTCTCTGTCTTTCCTGTTCTCCCATCACAAAGAGCTCTAGAGAATCATTCACCTTCAGAAGTCTCCAGTGAGAAAGCAGGACCAGTCTATGCTTGGATGCATGCACACCACTAACTCCTGAGGAAATTTGTAAGGTCTCCTAAGAACTGTATCCTTACACTCCATTCGAATACAGTAGATTGGCCCTTAAGGTTCTGCTACTCAGCAACTTCCTGGCAGGGCAACAAGTCCTGTCTGCTCATCTAGCAGACAACACAGTATCTTTGAGATTATCTCTTGAGAATTCCTTCTTTCACTTGAACGGAGCACATCCTTGCCATTTACAGAGGGTAGGAGAAAAGCCAAAGACCTGCCTCAGTAGATCTAACACTCACTACCATAGTAACAAATTTCACCTCCCAAAGACTTTGGGCTTCTATTTAATAGGGTGGAAGGGAGCTCAAATGATCACTTAGGCAACCTCTTAGCAAGCTCCCGGAGGGGTTGTCTGGCAGCTACAGCTAAAGCCCAAACATAAAGATAACAGAAAAAGGTTCATTCTACTTCCTATTAAATATTTAAAGAGAACATTTATTATATGCTCTGTATAAAGGATTTTACAATCATTATCTCCTTTAATCCTTATGACAATTTTATGATGTAGAGAGGATTACTCCACAATGTCAGAGATGATGAAATAGCAACAAGCTGGGGGACTCTGCCCCACAGCTGGGCGATGCCATTTTAACTGCCTCAACGTTAAAAGATTCATGAGAAGACAAACAGGAGACACAATTATTTTTAATTAATATGAGTGTTGGCCTTAAAAATCTAGGAGAATTAATTAGAAATCTATTAGAAGTCATAAGGGATGGGCTTTAAGAATTAATAATCTTCTAAATACCAATGACAACAAAATAGAAAATAAAATGGGGGAAAATATCTAATGCAAAACTGAACTACCACCAATATTAATAATATAATTTAAAATATTTAGGAATACACCTAACTGGAAATCTGAAAGTCTTCTATAAAAAGTAAATCCCAATAAAGGTTTAGTAAGACATAATATTTTAAAGAGAGGTATGTTATATATTTATCTGGGAAGTTTGAACATGGCAAAGTTAACACTTCTTTTTCCAAATTAATTTATAGGCTTAACACAATTCTACATTAAAATATCCTAGGAGAGTTTAATTTTGAGCCTGACACAATAATGGGTTCTGGAAGAAAAGGTGAGTTAAAAAAAAAAATTAAAAAGATAACCAATAAGAGACATTTGCAAAAGATACTAAAGCAAGCTATAAATCTTAAATACATTTTTAAAAATATAAATGTGTGTGTGTACTGGTTATTGACTTATAGACTCTCAACTCCATATCTATCTTTCTTTAGTGATGTTTGAAAATGAAGCTAATCCCTTTAAATGTTATTCCTTTGCCAGCTGGCTGGATGTTAAGCTTAGTCAGCAGAAGGCACTGAGTAGGCATTACAGGAGGAAGGGCTTTTCCTTCCTGGCTCTGGCATGCTTTCTTGACGGAATACTACAGTGCACGTAATTTCTCCAGAACCATCTCCCTTCGGGCACAGCAGCCAGCAGCTCCGCCCAGCACCTCTCTTAGGCAGTTTTATAGTAGAGTGCCTCTAGTAAGACACCTCCTCAGGAGCTGCTTTCCCTAGAATCACTGCAATGCCCTCTCCAATAAGATCAGGATCCAATACTTGGGGAAGGGGAACTCAATAAGTGTCTCAGAGCAGCTGGGGTTTTTCTGGAAGGAGAGAAGGACAAGCTTTGAAAGTAGCAATCAAGGTTTAGGAAGACACTCCACCTACTGGTTCTATGGTATTGGTGGAGAGGGGTGGAGAACAGCACCATTTGACAAGACTGAAGGAGAAGCTGAAAGGAACAGTAAGAAGTGTGGACTTAAGGGACTTTGCCAAGGACAGGCTCTGCAATCCAGTGGACACAGTGGAAGACTCTGTGAGGTTGAAGAAGGGCAAGAGATTGGATCAAATCAAAGCATGGAACCAACCCCAGAATGTGAGGTTAAGACTCCAGATGATGATAGATGATGGGGATGGTTAGGAATTTGGAATGAGTATGATGAGTGGCAACATTGTTAAAAACCGACTTTTTTGTTGATGGTGGTAGTGCAGCCTGGATCCCTACACAGTCCAGAACTCAATGCACCCTTTGCATTTCCCTGTACAGAAACTTCACTCTCCACCAGTTCTGATATGATTACTACTAGAGGCTGCTGAAACAAACAGACCAACTTATTCCCTATTTCTTCCATAAGAGAAAGTGTGAGCTACACAGAGTTAGAGTTTAAATAAAGGGAGTTAACAATTCAATCAAAACAGTGTTCCAGTACTGCTAGGTCCTACATTAGTCTTTCTCAAAGTAGAGTCTGTTGACTGTCAACATCAGAAATAGCTGTGGGTGGCAGTTAAATAGCAAATTCTAGCTCACATCCAGAGGTCTGTGGGTGGTACCCAGTAATCTGCATAGTTTAAACCCTCAGTTGATTCTGATGGAGGTGGTTCAAGGGCCACTTTTGGAAAGACACTTTTAAGATAAATTAATGTTTTCACATGTTACAAGCTAAAACAAAAAGATATTACAAGCTAAATAAAAATGAACAAGAAGAAAAGATTTTCTTATGCTATTACACCATTCAACAGCTTTGGATTCCATTTCAAATGGAAGTTTATGCCTGTAGAAGGAGCTCAGGAGATTGGGAGTAAGACTACAGGTAATCAGAGAAAGAGGAAGGGATTGTCTTGGTGCTGGAGATAGGCTGACCTATGTCACTGAGAATCAACAAAGAAAAATCATGGGACCAAAACAGGGATTAGTGACAAGAGTGAATCAACCGCTTTCTTTCCTTGTTGTACAGTACAGTGGGACAGCTCAGACTGGGATACAGATTCAGAGTCTGGGTTCTTAAGCCCTAAGGGGAAAAAAAATGGCCTAGCCTAACTCTGGCAATTGGACAGACACCCAACACACTTCCAAACTGGTGCTGCCATCTTGATTATGGTTTGACCTTCAGCAGCTCCTAACTGATCCAACATGACTGGTCTCCTGCCTTCAGGCTCAACCTAATTCAGTCCTCTCAACATGCTTTAGCCAGAAATGACTTTCTGAGTACCAGGCTAATCACTGTAGTCTATATCATAATATTTAGTTCCCATTGCCCAGAGGATAATATCCAGTCTCCCTCTAATGGCCATGTGGAAGGGGTCATCTCTCCTTTACCTAAAGTAGACTAGTTGAGTTCAAATCTAGCCTTCATACCCACAACTATGTGATATTGGACAAGTTACTTAACTTCCTTTTGCTGACGTTTTCTCATCTATAAAACAGATGTATTAAATTATACGGGGCATCATTCAAATGAACTATGTTGTAAAAAGCACCCCTGGAGCAGGGCAGTGAAGCAATCTGAAAATACATACCTCACAAAATTGTCAGAAAGATGAAATAATTTGATACCCAGAAAGTATCAGCCTCAGGAAGAGCAGTCTCTATTATTACCCCTCTGTCATTTCTCCACATGACTCTTATTTTCCATCCTTAGCAAGTTACTTATAGTTTTGTAATCGATGCAGCTGCATACCTCATGCATTACCACCACTACCTTTCAGCTCAAAGGCATCCCCTTGCCCAAATGATGAACTCCTTCACATCTGTCAAGCCCTGGCTCAGATGTCTCCTTTCTGTGGCCTTCCCTGACTCCACCTAGTTTTTACTCCCACCTTTCCATTAAAAGTATATCAAGTCCACGCCTCCGTTGTTATAGTCATGAGTCTTTCATATTTATAGGTTTCTACAAGAAGAATATGCCCCAAACGATGTCATGAGTTAAACTACCTCCAAACCTGATGCCACAGCCTCCTAAACCTTTACTGTAATTAACCTTTCTCTAAATCAACCTGCAATTTCACTTACATACATTTATTTCAAAGGAAACTTTATATGACTATCATAAGTTAGTCAGTACATAAATTATTCTAAAATAATAATAATTGCAACAAAAAAAATCTGTGTCCATCTGTCACAGCAAAGCAACCATTAACAGTATCAAGGAAACAGAAGTAGACTCTAAGTGATAAAATAAAGTCTAACCTGTTTTTTTTTTTCTTTTCCTTTGTGCTTAGTCTAATGTCACTTGCTCACAGGGGCAGTAGGAAGAGGCCTTGCACCGGGCCCTTCAGACCAGAGTTCCCAGTGTGAAACGCCCGACACCTCAGCTTCATGGGCCTTTTGCAGAAGGGAAGCGCTGCATCACGCCGGGCACCTCAATCTGAGATGGCGGTGGCAGGCCGTGCGCCTGGCACTGCGATCTGGAGCCGTGAGCAGCACAGCGGTGCCACCCCTTGAGAACCCCTCCCCCTCCCCGCTGACAGATCCCTATAAAGCAGCCCTGCCCACAGCCTGTCCTGGTGCTCTCCCAGCCCGAGTTAGCACCTCTCCATTCTTTGATCAGAGTATAAAGCTCTCCTTTGCTTCTGAACCAAACTCAGTCTCCTTTTATTGGTGCAAGTGACACCAGGCAGGAGGACCCTTGTTGGGGCCCACTCAGAAGGGTGGGTAACACATCTGCCAGCTAACCCACCTGATCCCAGCACTCTGGTGGGAAATTCTGTACTAATATATGAAGACTCTTTGGATATGGTAAGTTCTACCTTTACATCCCCAGCGTCTTACTATGATGTTGGGCAAATAGCATCAACTAAGCAAATGATTCTTGAATTGCCACAAGCTTTCAGAAAGCCCTGGCTTCAAATCTCGACATTAAAAAGGGGGGTGGGGACTACAGATTTTTACAAATTTCGTTTACTAGTAGAGTGAGATTTTGTGGGAACAAATTTACCTGAATATCATTCAGAATTCAGAAGGAAGCAGAAGTTTCAAATCTGCAGTTGAAGGTACAGGTTGTCTATATTAATCACCAGACATAACATAGGTTAGATCTTACCTAAATGAATTGAAACTGAACAGTTATCATAAATGAGAAATTATCAAACAATTCTTTGTCATTGCCAGTTTTTTCCCCAAGAATCTATAAACACCAGGATCTTAGTTTTTGAGTGAGATTTTTTTTCAAGCTTTGCAATGTATTTTTCACTCAAATCTTCTGATTTATCCAATATTGCCTCTTCAATGTTCCCTGAATCCATGATACTCTTTCCTTCGGCCAAAACTTTCCCTAAAGTTTCTCTCTCTCCCTGAAATTTCATTACTTCTTTTCTCCAATACTGTCTCTTTCAGAAATAAATTATAAAGCCAGAAATGTGAGTTTTATCTTTAGTGAGGGAATACATTTTTCTTGCTAAAAAGCCTTGAAAGTTGGCATAATTTAGACTAAAAGGTAAAAACCTGATCACACTTTGCACATAATACAGGGTTCACTATAACCCTTAGCTTGTCCTAAGAGGATCTTCAGGTTTCCTTGCAAAATCATGTAGTTGCTAATACAATGTAAGTTTTTATAAGAAATATATATCCATAGTTTGTGGAATCTATATTGACCAGTTCTTTTTGATAAACACGTTTTCTTTATTATTAAAAGTGATTTTATAATCATATACACCAGTTGTCTCATTATGCAGGCATGAAATAAATGTGGTGTGGAGAACTGGGACTTGCTTAATGTGATAAAATTCCAGCCCACTGTCTTAACTTGGGTTTATTACAACATCTTAAAAAGTCTGCTGCTTCTGTATTTCATTTCTTTAAAGAATATTATATTTGATGGGAATGAAATTTAAGGCAAAATATAAACTGAGCTGTAACATTGCATCCAACGTTTAACTCACATAGTCTTGTCCTGTAATACTTGTCTTGCCTTTAATACTAGTCTTTTAGCCACATTCTCCCAAATATTCCTTTCTCTGTGTATACAGCCGTCTTGGAGGGCAGGGTGAAAATGGAGGGAGGCATTCAAAACAAACCATCAAATACCTAATATAACCGATAGTTCCTTGAGGTAGATATACAAACAAACCTGTCATCATAAACTTCAACCATCCTAATAAATCATGAATTATATAATAGCAATTACTGTTATAGTAAGAAACATAATCTGTTATACTTTACATTGAAAGTATAAGGAATGCAGAATGGATCCATCTACTTATTGGTCAAACTGGAAACTTAGGTGAACTATTCATTTCAAATCATGTATTGAAATCATATATACATATATTTTTCTTTCCAGAAAACATACTGATTGACTGGAATTTCTCCATAGAAGAGTGGAAAGCCTTTTCATTTTTCCTTTTTTATTGAGATGTAATTAACATACAACATTATAATAGTTTCAGGTGTGCAGCATGGCTCAATAATACTTACATATCATAAAATAATCACCAAAATAAGTCTAACATCCGTTACCACAGTTATAATTTTTTGCTTTTGATGAGAACTTTTAAGATCTACTCTCTTAGTACTTTTTTTTTTCTTTTATGGCAGGAAAATGACTGATGGAAAGATTTGCCAGGATAGCAATGGAGCAAGTCTGCAGGGAGATGTTTTAGCTTTGATTCCCTAGAATGCTGAGGCAAGATAAAATCAGACTGAATGAACAGCACTGGCCAATTTAGGCTTCAAATTTCATGATAGCAGTGTCTCAGTGTTTGATAAGGGAGAAGCTATATTAGCAACAGTTCTCAGCTCTTGATTTCTGGAAAAGTAGTTAGTGAGAATCCCCATGGAACAGTGACATACTTAATTACACAGACTATTGATAAACCACAATCTGATCCTGAGCCTCCCAAACTTCAGAAAGCATTAAAATCATCCAGGATGCTTGTTCAAAATACTAATTCCCATGCCCCACAGACTCTCATTATCTGGTTCTACAGGGTTTAAGGATCTGCATTTTAAACATCACTGAGGTGATTCAATCTACCCGTCACCAGAACTTGCACTTGTCTGTACCCAACCCTGGGCCAATGCTGTTGGGATGACAGACAGAACTGAAGACCCATCTCTGTGTTGCTGCTCTACACGAGGGGCCATTCTTTACGGAGGCAAATTTACCTAACATTCAGTTTGAGGAACGTCTATGCTGAGTCCTTCTAGTTCCTCAAGTTGAGACTAAAATGACTGTAGAGGTTCACATTGCATATCATCAGGTGATATTAAGGTCCTTTTAAAAATGTCATGAACAAGACCAAACTGTATTTTTAATTAGTCTCAGTTTGCATACATACACAGGCATTTTGACCATTTTACCAAATTTGCTTTGCATTTTAGTCAAAATCAATGTACCAATTTGTTGTGACCTGACCTCAAAAATCCTCAGGGTAAACCTATCACCCTTGTAGTGATGTAGCCAATAAAACTTTTAAAAAATATACACTATAGTAACAACTAATAAAAAGGGTATCCAAAAGTTTTATTTTAAAAATAATGGTATCCTAGAGCTTCAAATGGCCTGATTGATTCAACTCCCAGGTGGCGATCATTATAAAATGATCCTAAGTGGCACTGGCTGTTTTCAAAGTGGTGTCACATACATGAGTTCATTTGATCTTCACAAGGCCTGGAGAGCATTCAAAGTTTAGAGAGACATGTTCTTGAACTACTTTTGTGACTGCAGTTTCATAGATTTTCCCCCCAGGGCACTCATCTCATCAAATAGAAATTGCAATATTAAAGCAAAAAAAATTAGATCAAACCAAACTCAGAACTTATCATCTCCCCTACAAAATCATTTTCTCCTACTCAGGTTGGCAGGCTGGCACATTTCTGAGTTCAGCTTGGGAGTGGAAAAGACGTTCAGGACTGGCCCAGTAGACTAACACCCTTACCCTCCCCCATGATGGAAAGCTCAAGGAATACTGAAGCATTTCTACTTTTCTACATGTGTCATGCTGTTTTATGATTATGTAACTTTGCCCAAACTGTCACCTCTGTGTGGGACCTCTGGATTCTCTCTCTTTTCTGCCTGACAAATCCTGGTTTTCCTCCAAATTCTGCTTAAATGCCATCTCCCTTGGGGGCCTTCTTTTTGCATACCTCATCTATGTTATTTGTTTATGGTTGCAATTTCCCTCAAGTGTGATTGCCTGAAAGGTAAATCATGGGTCTTATTCATCTTAGGATCCGCATGCTGTCTCCCAATTGCAGGGGCTGCTAAATAATCCACGGACTACCTGAAACATAGAATTTAAATCTACTACATTCCTAGCTAAAGCTATTTGAATTTTATTAATAAGAACCCAATAACTAAAAATTTGGCAACAATCTATGATTACTTTCTAATGTTGGGGTAAAGGTGCTTTAAAGCAGTTTTCCAACGGCCGATGTGGTTTTTATTTTTCATCCACATTTTCTCTTTAGCAGGAGGATGGCAGAGCAGTTAGAAATGTAGACTCCAGAGCCAGACAGACTATCCTCAAATCCCGACTCTACCTCTTCACAGCCATGTGATCTTGGCCAAGGCATTCAGCTCAGGGCCTTACTCTGTTGTGTGAGTGAAAAATAACAGTAACTGCCTCATAGAATTTTTGTAGGGATTCAGAAGTAAATGCATGCAGAGTTCTTAAAACAATGCCTGCAACTCAGTGAATTCTCAATACAGACACTTTAAGAGTCATTAAATCTAATAACATGATTAAATCCTTGTGATCAGAATTATACATACAAAGGAAAGGTGGATATATTTATTCCCTGCTCCTATATTCATAATCCAACATGTTCTTTTGAATAAATTCAGATGGTTTACCTCCATACTTTTGCCAAATGACCTATCTGGGCAAAACTCCCAGTTAAGTCTCTAAGTAAGCACTGTCTCATAGAAATATCATGCAAAATACGGGTGTAATTTTAACATTTCTAATAATCACATCAAAAATAATAAAAAAATGAACTACATATTTTCTTTAACCAAATATGTCTAAATATTTTCATTTTAACATGCAATCAACATAAAAATTATTAATGGCATACAACGTGTATTTACACTTACAGCAAATCTCAATTAGAACTAACCACGTTTCAAGCACATGGTCAATGGCCTGTGTATTAGAAAAATGTCTAAGATGCCATCCGACTCAATAACATGCAGTTTTTAGATTTGTCACTGGGTGGTGCTGAAGCCAAATACTGTTCTTGAATAAACTAAAGGTTCTTAAAATGATGTAGTTTAGTCTTACAATATCATGTTCCATTGTTATGCTGATTCCAGATTCTACAAAGATAGTTATGATGAACTAATGGGAAAAAAGCATCATCTTATCATAAGAAACCAGCAATACTAAAAATCAGGCAAATCCCAATTTTCTTCAAACAGATATTCTGAAGTTTGCCAGGCCCATTTTATGTGCAAGGCTATAAGATTTTAAAATTTCTTAGGAACTACTTTATATAATGTGTTTAATTTCACCAGATAGATTGCATCTAATGGGATCTTTTTATCCCTATAAGCTTAGAACCACAGTTTGGAACCATGGTTTCTTTAGCCAAATTTCTTTTTTTTTCACTTACAATTTTGAACAACACTTAACACCGTACCTGAACACTATGACATCTGTTCTGGAAGGTACAGTAGATGGTATTTATTTTGCTGGCGAAAAAAACTTGGATTAGGAACAATGTGATATTTTCACGTAAGGATGTAGCACTTGAAAAATACATGTATTATTTTTCCAACAGTTATAACAGAAATGGTTTGTAAAGGAACTGTTACTTAAAGCAACTTTCTTACTCCATCCCTTTAACTAATTCAAAATTCTCTCATTCTCCATCTATCCTATTATGTTCTTTACCTCTTAGCCCAAAAACACATGCACAAATAAATTAAGTTTCCAAGCTCACTGGAAATGCCATCATGCTTACTAGGCTACAGAGTTCCTATACCTCTAATCGGGAATGGTCCCTTCTCTACCAGCTCTGAGAATTGTACTGTGACAGGTACTGCTAGCTGCCTACCCATTTTCTTCCCATATTCCTTGTTAACCTAACTCAGATTTTTCTAGGAGTAGCCAAATGCCTCATTAAATATTTATTTTCCCAGTGTTGATTGCAGCCAAGAGTAGCCATGTGACATACTCTGGCCTTTGAAATACAACAGAAAATTTGCCAGGGATTCTGGGAAAGCTTTTTGTCTCTTTGTAAGGAACATATAGGGCTGGTGCCATTCCTTTCCCCTCCTTCCTGCCTTGAACATGGATAATGAAGTTGATGCAACTGTCTGCTGCCATGAGGCAACAACCATGGGGCTGAACACTGTGAACAGAGGATCAGAGAGATTCTAAGTCTCAGCATTGCTGCCAGCTGATCCAAGACTAAGAAAACACCTCCCTCTAAACTTGTTATATGAGAAGACAGTAGCTCATTAATTTAAGTCACTGTTAGTTGAATGCTATGTTATTTGTAGCCAAATAGATTCCTAATATATGCATCTTCCCTGTTTCTGCTCCCTAATCCTCATTTTCCTCCTATCCAATCAATACGAATCTCTATGTCCCCTCCAAGCCTGAGTTGTCATCTGGCTAGTTGCAGAGATTTTCCCCCTCATAGTTCAGTACTCACAGAGGAGAGCTAGAAAAGTTCATCCCAGCTAGCAAGTATATTTTATATTATTGTGGTATTGTTAAGATTATTATTACCATGAATCTGATTCATTAAAGATGAGACTGCTATGAAAACTAGAAAGGAATAGAAAGAGATAAAGATGATTACCAGCATTTGAGTAGCTCTTTACAAAAGCCTTTCACAAACACTCTTTCATTTGACCCCAAAACAACTTCGCACTGTAGGTATGATTAATATTCCATTTTTATAGGAATGGAAATTGAAACTTAGAACGATTAAGTTATTCTAGAAGGTCAGCCCATTATGATATAAACTTCTTCCTGGAGACTCGGTACGACAATACCGTAAGTTGTATCATGCCTACTTAACACTGTTGTCTGTAGGGATGATAATACAGATTAACATTTATCAAGTAGGTACTATGGGCTAAGGGCATCCGGTGCATTAAGAGTTTTACATATATTACTTTATTCAATGCTCACAATGATGTTAGGCCTGGCACTATTATCATCCCCATAACAGACGAGGAAAGGGAGGTTCTGCCCAGGGACAATCCACCAGCCTTACCCTTGTATCAAGCTGTTCTCACCTTATCAACCCACATAGCACATTCCTACCCTTCTATCCAAGGAGGCTGGATTTTTGTCTTTGAGCCCAAATCAAGCTGTTAAACTAGAGTCTCCCCACCTTCTGCTTTTTGTTTGTCTGTTTGTTTTCTCCATTGCCACTGGACTGTAAATTTCACTTGTATTTAAGAATGGCAACCATCTGTCTCACATCATGAAAAAATTCAGCATTGAATTATTTGACTTGCTCTTCCCACTGAATTGATGTTAATGAATTTCAGCTCTGAAAACCTGTAGTTCAAAAGAACTCCTTGGATTCATAACTTTTAAATTAGCTTACAGTTTTATTCCACTTTCAAGAAGAAGGCTTAATTTAAAATGTACTTAATAAAAATGTGTGCACTTCAAAGATAAGCAAATACATTTTCATGTGGTTTAAAACAAGGTCTTCGTACTTATCCTCCTGATGTCATTGATACTATATTCCTCTTCAAAAATAAACTCAGGCAGATTTAGATAATGGACATTTTTGCTTGAATGTAGATTTTTTTAAAAATGCTTCCTTTTGGTTCTGTTAGTGGAATGGAGCATCATGGGTCTGGTTTTATCCAAGTTCTTGTCATTTACTAGTTATGAGACATTGAGCAAGTTGCTTATACTCTCTAAACCTCAGTTTTCTCATCTCTGAAACGGAGCTAACATATCGACCTCTTTTATTTCTCTTTTGAGTGTTTAAATAAGCAAGTGTATATAAATTGTCTGGCACGTGACTGTGCATAATAGCCACTTAACATTAATTCACACTCTTCCTTCCTTCAATCTCCCCAACAAAGATGGTCATTGTAATCTTGTTTCCCAGGTTTGTTGAGCCTTAAAATAGATGCAGGTATTTCCAGGCACTTGAAATTAGGAAACAGTATATTAAAAAAACAATAAATAAAAGTCATTTTTAGTATATAGCTACCACTTTTATGACCTAAAGAAAAAGTTGATATTGAATACTGTAAAGCTATTTTCTATGTTCTTTGAGGTAAGATTATTTACATTCTATTTTTTTTTTTTTTTTTTTGTGGTACGCGGGCCTCTCACTGCTGTGGCCTCTCCTGTTGCGGAGCACAGGCTCCGGACGCGCAGGCTCAGCGGCCATGGCTCACGGGCCCAGCCACTCCGTGGCATGTGGGATCTTCCCGGACCGGGGCACGAACCCGCATCCCCTGCATCGGCAGGAGGACTCTCAACCACTGCGCCACCAGGGAAGCCGTACATTCTATTTTTAAACCCTGGTGGGTGTCCTTATTCTTGGGTGTTGCTTCCTAGAGATGCTTAGAACTAGATAAATACCAATACTGCATTATACAAATGGTAAAATATATGTGTACAAAAAGAAGTATATTTCTAAAGAAGGTTGAAAAGATCTCTACCTTTACATGTAAAGCTCTTTCAATTATTTTGAAATGGCATTGATTAAGTTATAGAGAAATGCTCTGTTTGATAATGACTTGCCTTAATCCCTATCCATTCCGATTGCCTTCCACCAAAGATGGCATACAATCGCTCTCATCATAAGGAGGCTAACAGGAGCTCATGGCATCCACAGAGAGTAGCCGCCACAGTCACTGGAAGATGTGATTTCTGACTCTCAGGAGAGGAAGTGTCAGAATTTTGCTGCAAGTAATTCAAACTGTGGCTTTGGAAGCTGCTTTTTTATAGTCCCATGATACCCTGTGCGTAACTCTCTCAAGCCTGCTTTATATTCTAATTTTCATTTTATACACCTTTCTTTATCACTAAAGAGTGTCCCTATTGAGATTTCGAGACAATGCCTAATTTGATCTTGTACTAATAACATTAGCAAAATGTCTGGAACAGGGTAGTAGATATTCAATAAATTTTAGTGGAAGGAGAAAAGGAAAAATAATGAAGGCTGAGAGGAAGAAAAATTGCAAGGATATGAAGAAGGAAGTCTGTATCATTAATAGAATCAGAACCAAAAATTCATATTTGTTTCACTACACCAGGCTGCCTCTCTTAAAGCAACTATGTTTTGAACTGAGCTTATGTTACCCAAGTAGTCAATAAAGCAACCCTATCAATAATAGTACCATCACTCCCTCACTCTGCAATGACTTCACCTAACATCATCCTTTACCTGAAAGCATTTTTCTTTCATGCTATTTTTATTTTTAAATTGAATTTGAGGCACTGTAAATGACAACTGCTCCTTGGTAGAAAGATGACAAAAATATCTAAGCTAATGTATTATTCTGTGTTTCCCCACAGTGTGGCAGCAGAGACTTAAAAACTGGGAGAAGCCACCAGTGTTGGGGGGGAAAAGTCATTCAAGAGTCTGATTCAGGGAGACCCAGGCCACAGAGTGGTTCTCAGCCGGAATATGCATGGGGATAAATGCCAATCAATTTTTATGTACTTCAAACTCTGACAAAAGAAAATATTGGTTAATGAGCTTATGTTTACTGTAACACACCCACTGACCACTAAGGGCTTAAGTTCCTGCTTAGCTTTTAGTAGGCAATATTTTTTGGAAATGTTAATATTCGTTTTGGAATGAGTAAAGGTAAACACAGTAGCCTGATTTACATGATATAAATCTATTCAAAGAATGTCCAATTAATTGTACCTACCTTTTATTAAACAATGAAAAAACCTCTGTTTACGACAGATCATTGAAATGAAGACAGACGCAAACCCCTAAGGTTGTTACCAAGAGCAGATGAGGTATTTCACAGGAAGCACGCAGTAGCTGATCTGGCAAATGGGAGGTGAGCAGTAGATAAAGGCCATTATAGTATCACCATTTATGCCACCACTACTTTGTCACTCCACTTTCATGGCACCACTCTGTTCCAGGTGGAGAAACACAGATGGCAAGGAGGGCGGCCCTGCTGTGGAAGAGCTCATCCTTTAGCAGTAGACGTGAGCATGTAATTAAGTAACCTTGTCACTAAGTGAAATGAGACCAAAACCATTCACCTCTCCATGCAGGTTGAACACTGAGGACTGAAATGATTTACTTCCTACCCACAACATACTGTCTACGTTGACATGACTTCCTGTTCTTCTGTCTTCATTAGTATTCCTTTACTATTCTAGGAGACTCTTACACAGGCAAATAACTTGATAGCTCATTACAGGAATTTCCAGAAATACCCATTAACCCTTCACTGGGAAGCATCAATCAACAGTTTATAACCTGAGACTATACCAAATTTTCACCTTAAAATCTTGCCTTGCTGTTTCCATCAGTCCTGGAAAATTGTGTAGTGATCCTTACCCAAGTCTAATCAAGGCCCCTCATTGAAAGACCTGCCTTAAATCAAAGCTAAAATTCTCAGTAAAATCCAACCTTATCCCTCTTCGGAGACACTGCCCCAACAATCCCAAGGTGGAGTTCTCCCATACCAGGATACACAACAAACTCATCTTTGCCTTATCAACAGCTTGCCTCGGTGATATTTAGGGAGCTGGCACTGGACGGATAAGTACTACAAAACAGCATATATGTAAAATGAGAAGGGATTAATTGTCCTTGGAATGTCCACATTTTTAGATATATGGAGGTATTTTTATGTTTTGTATCTTTGTCATTAGATATCTTATACTCAAATCCTGTAATAAGAGAATGACAACACCTTGAAGACATCATTATGAATACAATCCTGTACTTTAATTTGCAATTACAAAAGTACTCATCCACATACTAATGAAATAAATTGTTGTATAAATATACTTACCAATTAATAAAGTTATTTTTAAAAGAGTTGTTTATCTTACAAAGAGACATTCAAGCCTTTAATGCTTTCAGGAGAGGAAGTGAGATCCAGAGTTTATATGCTCTATCAAATACCACATAGCCAGTAGGAGAAAGATTGGGGCTACAATTCTGTTTTGTAAAAAGTAGTATGGTATAAAGCATTTTGTCCAACTTAAGTAACAAACAGACCTATTTTAAATGAAAAAAATATTGAGGGATCCATATAGTACACCTATGAATCCTTTAACGCTAGCATAATGGAATCAGAAAAACATGGGTTTGAATATTAGATATTCCTCCTAATACCTGTGGGATTTTGTTCAATTTATTAAACAAATTTAAGCACATTTCTTCATCCATTAATAGTATTTATCCCAAAGGTTTGTTGTGAGAGTTGAATGGCAGAACATAGGGAAATCATTTAGCCTTTAAGGGGCATGCACTAAATGTCCAATATGTTTTTATTACCATCTTAATAATTTCTCTCTGTTAACATCTTATTCAACTTTGCCACTTGGCTGATTTTAGTTAGATTCCATTTTGATATCCAGAAAAGTAATAAAAAGAAGCAAAATCTTTGGCTTGAACAATGGCACAAAAAAACTTTAGTCCATCCTGCCTGGTCTATCTATCTGTGAGACCTGAAGGTAGGAGAAAGATTTAGGAGAGCTTGATTTACTAACAAGTTTAACAGAGGTGAAAAAGTGGCATCTCAGATTCAAGAAAACAGGTTAAAAATTGTAAACAGGCCCAAGTCTGGTATCCTTTCATGAAACAGACACAGTAGGTCCTCACAACAAAGGTGCTTCATAAATCACAGGATAATAAAGTCCCTGAGAAAAGTGAAGACATTAGCCTTGTGTTGTCACCTAATATTTCGAATGTGAAACTGTCAGACCTGTGAAACCAGAAAAATCTTAACTGTAAGATGCATCTTGACCATTTAGAGATAATGCCATTTCCCTGATATAACCTTAGAAACAAACCATTTGAGTGATTTGCATGTGCTGATACTGTTCCTAAGTTGTATTCATGCCTTCAGAAATGACAGTGATATGATGTCTTCAGTTATATTTCTCAAGGTAAAAACATTTTCAGTTCAGCAGAGAAAAGCGTGTCACTAACTCAAGGCAATTCGATCCCTACAAGGCTAGTGTTTTTCAATATGGCACATAGAGGAAAAGGGCAGATACTTTAGAAAAGCCATCATCAGATTGTTGATATTCACACAATAAAACATAATCACTTCAAGCCAAGTGTATGTTTCCATGGAGAATGTAGAGCCTACAAAGACAGCCCTAGTGGGGAAAAATAGTAACTAAATGACTATGGCTTTTCTTTCCTCTAAAGAATTAAAATTACGTTTGTGGGTAAACAAACCCAATCAGCACAGGGTCATTGTAAGGTTAGAGAAGGGAACGAGACACAAAGAATGAGAGGAAGAAATATTAAAGTAAAAGAAGGGATAGATATAGGAAGTAACAATTAAATTAGAACTGAATAAAAAAGTAAAGAAAAGGCTATCTCCTCATCTGAGCCTTTTCATTTATTTATTCCCAAATGTCCAGCCCCACATCCTACTTGGAGAATGGGGGAGAAAGTAGGCTGATTACTCCTTCTCACTGGAAATATCACTATCTAAGCCTGACCTATCCATCCTTTTGGGGAAGATCTGCACCTGAAAGAAGACTGTTCATTCATTTTCTACCCATTCATTCACTCATTCATTCATTC
This sequence comes from Orcinus orca, assembly GCF_937001465.1. Classification (NCBI taxonomy): domain Eukaryota; kingdom Metazoa; phylum Chordata; class Mammalia; order Artiodactyla; family Delphinidae; genus Orcinus; species Orcinus orca. Next base: position 106,565,951 of record NC_064562.1, on the reverse strand, counting down.
ATTTATTTTTACATCCATTCTAAACATGATCTACTGTTTATTCAGTACCAATTTTCTAATATCACCTAACACAACTCATTCTCTATACTATTCCACCCATCTTAAATCTCTTTCAGTGGCTTGAACATGCACCCTCTTTTCTCAGAAAAGTCGCCTTCTTTTTCTCACTAGCTTTTACTTATCCTTTGGGTTCCCGCTTAACCATCATTTCTCTAAAGAAGATTTCCATAAACTCCTTGACTTGGCTTGGTCTTAGTGACAGGTGCTCGTACTCTGGAAGAACTCTCTTCTTCTCTATTATCATACTCATTGCACCTGTAAGTTTCTCCCTCGATGGGCTGTATGTGTCCTATTCTCTAGTGCGTTGTGCTGTTGTCTTCTTGCAGACGAGTTGCACAGAGTAGTAGCTCAACAGATGATTGTTGCATGAGATAATAAAGAAATGAATCAAGAGACTGGCTGATGATCAAAAATGTCCAGTGAGAAAATCTACATTGAGCTGTAAGTTTGAGCAAGGTGCTATGTGAAGCAAGGGAGTGGGTATGGGAGGCATTGAGGAGCCCTCCTAAGGCTCTTCAGAAAAATTAGTCATTTTCCCTCTTCATTGCTATGAAGAATGATACTTGTATCTGCTCTATGATGTGGAGAGGGTCTCTTCTTATAGCCCAAAGCTTAGTCAAAGTGCTAAGTAACTCAACTCTAATGAATCACCCATAATTGAAGTCAGATGCCATCACATGTGCAGACCAAAAGAGCAGAGCAGGTCCTACCAACAACAATCCCTCCTCCACTTCTAACCATGGAAAATTGATGAGAGGATTTGGAGGAAAAGACAACAGAGACAAGACTGGTAGAATTTCTTTCCTCTTTTCTCTCACAACCCTCCACTAACTAAATTGGTTGCTGACACCCATGAGTCACTAGTTAACATCTGGGGTGCCTGGAAGAAGGAAAGACTTGCATCTATTTCTTTAGCTGTATGCTGCTTAGGTGCAGAACACTCAGGTCCACCTTAGTATAGCCAGCAAATCAGAGACGAGCCTGGTGATTTGTGCCTCGGAAGATCCGGAGTTTAGGAACATATGTGATAATAGAGACTGATGCCTGGTTGTAGTCTGGTCTGAAGAATAAGGAAAATTGAAAAATTGGTAGAGCAGCCCAGGTGTGCAAGAAATGTGGTGTAGTTTGCCTAGGCAAAATGCGTACAACTTATCCTAAGTCCATGGGACACGAAAAGGATGTCAGAGAAGATCCCAATGATGTCTGTGCCTCCCTGTGAAGGGTAATGATGGTTCTGGGGCTGCCTGAACAGTGGACAAGTCTGATACAGATAAAGAGTTCCCAGTGGAGGCAGGAGTTGAATAGCAACACCCAGGAAAACCATGAGTACCACACACTCAGAAACAGCTGCATCACACTGGAATCAAGGACTTTTTCCCCGTAAACAGTCATGCACACAGGACTTAAGTATTTTTCTTTCCCCCACTCTGCCTCACGTACTAGAGGAGCTAGGTCATAAACGAAAGGGGAGGGAAGGTAGAGAGTTTTGTACCAAACATGTGATAAAGAACTTCAAAATACTAAACTTTAATACCTGAAATTAAGTAAAAAGTTCTAGAAGATTCCCAAGATGTCATTAAGGGGCAGGAAGAAGGGGGAGGCATATTCAAATGAAGCAGTTATTGAAAGAAACAAAATCATTTCACATTTTTGCTCCAAAGAATTGAGATTCTTCAATAAACTGGTTATGCTTCTATTTATCACTGATTTTTCTTACCCAGTATGAGTTATTGTGTTCTTACCCTGCCTCAGGGTCAAGGATTTTGTCTTACTAATTTCTTTAGCTATAGTACTTAACCCTGTTGCTGACATTGATTAACACTCAAGAGTATTTGTTGAAATGAAGAACGTTGTGCACACAAATTCAAATTTCTCTTAGCAGAAGGTTGAGGAAACACCCAGTGATGTGAATACAATGCCATCACTAGTGTACTTCACTTTACAGTTACACTCTCTGTATCCACAGACATCTGTGACCCATCATAGAAGACTCCAACTATGAGACTTCTGTAACGACTACTACCGTTTATTGTGGGGTCTGCTATATGCTCAACATAGCACATTATCCCATTTATTCCACACAAGATTCCATGACTAGGCATTACTACTCCCATCTCACACAGAGAACTAAAGCTTTGAGAAGTCAGAAGTCTGGCCCAAGGTCATATAGCTAATAAGACATGAAAATTGGATTTCCCAACTCAGGTCTTTTTTATTCCAAATCCTGTACCTATTCCACTCTCCCAAGTTTCCACAGTGCCTCTTCTCTGAATTTTTATTACGATCAATTATAGCACACCAACTCACTCCACCAAATATTCACTGACTTTCCATGGAACCAATTAAGTGGCCTGGGCAAATGCATAAACAAGTGTGAGCACTTATGACTCAAGTCCAAAATCTCTCCAAAGAATAAGTTAAAGGAAGATGCTATCCCCCATTTATTGTTCCTTCTTCTCATCAATCCGTTCTAAGACAATAAGATAAACCATTGCATTTTCTTTATAATGGGAGGAGACAATCTTCCCTAACCATCAAGAAAACACAAATAGGCTGAACAGCAACTCTCTGAGGAGAGACACAGCAGGGGGAGGTGGAGCAGGTAAGAGTGAGCAGAAGAAGAGAGAGCAAAAGAATCAGTAGATTGAACCCCACAGCTCTCAGTTCACGTTCAGCTCTTAATCCTTCTACTCAGTGAGGCCTCAGGATGTAGAAAGGACCTGAAAAGATGTACCCTCACTATAGAGGGTGGGAAGTCAGGCCCTGAGAGGAACCTGTCAGTAGACAGTATTTCCCATGGGCCCATCAGCAGTGTGTTTGACCAGATTCTATAATGCGTGGGAGTGGTCCTATTTCTCATAAGATAGACACAATTTTCTTTGCTAAAGCATAGGTCCTTAAGAGCTAAGCCTGGAAAAATACTAGAACATGCCAGCTAAAAACAGCATTTCTTTACATACAAAAAGAGATTTTTAGAAGAGTGTAGTGGTCTTTTGTCTAGATCAGAAAGGAGGTTCTAAGAGGCTTGTATCTGAAATGATACAATAGAATCCCCTGTAAGTTGTCTAAGTGGCCAGAGCAGACCAGCCAATTCCAAGTGGCCTAACTGCCAGGGTATATTTGGAGACACTAAAACAGATACCTAATAACCTCCTAACTTGCTTGGAGTCCAAGAAGAGAGAATACAAACCCTGGCCAAAATCAGATTTAGATTTAATAGCAGCTAATAATAATTGAGTGCCTCTTACGGAGCAGGCCCTATTCTGAGCACTTTACATACATATTAATACACTTAAATCCCAAGCCTATAAGGAAATACCATTATTTTATCCATTTAACCCATAGAAGACAAAGAGACTGAATAACTTGCCCAAGGTCACAGAGATACAAATTAGTAGGGCTGGAATTTGAACCCAAGGCACCTCAAGCTCTCACTCCTAACCATTACATTTCACTAAAGAGAATAGTGTCTCTTCTTTTTCAGATGCTATTTAAAATCCGCAGACTCTCTTTCTTCTGTGGGGATATCTATTAGGACGTGAACTCAGCACTTGGCTTGATGTCCGAGCACAGTGCTTGGCACTCAGTAAATAATATTTTAAGGAAGAAGTCAAAAGAGGAAATTTTACAAGGCAGTGCATTCATGCTTTTACTTTTATCTCAGATAGTTCATTTTTAAATAAGAAAATGCTGTATGCCTATCTGAGAAAATACCTTAGAAAAATATTTCCACCAGATTTGTTTCAATATACTTTATCCCAAATGTGTGATATTTATAGACTACTTCAATTTGGGTAAGAAAGATTCCTGGGTTGACTTCTACGAGGTGAAAATGTATGCTTTTGAGGCATACAAAGATACTGGAGCATTCTTAATTTATTCCATTATCTTTTAATTAAATTGCCCTCTACTATCATTCTGTGAAGTAGAATTGTGAACTTGTTGGACCATAGAATTTGGCATCCAGTACTTTTGTCATAATCACTGCATCTTCTTCATTTGTCCTTCAGAGCTTTACCTATGCTGCACCTCTAATTACCATCTACAGCTGTACCTGGGTTTGAAGCACACTTTTTTTTTTTTTTTTTTTTTTGCTGTACGCGGGCCTCTCACTGTTGTGGCCTCTCCCGTTGCGGAGCACAGGCTCCGGATGCGCAGGCTCAGCGGCCATGGCTCACGGGCCCAGCCGCTCCGCGGCATGTGGGATCTTCCCGGACCGGGGCACGAATCCGTGTCCCCTGCGTCGGCAGGCGGACTCTCAACCACTGCGCCACAAGGGAAGCCCTGAAGCACACTTTTTGAAACACACTTTTTCAACAATTGGGCATCCAGCAGCTTCCAAAGTATTATCAGTGAATGTTCTAAGTAAGAAACTTAATGCATGTACTTTTTTGAGTATTTTCTTAGGGCTTATCACTGATCTATGCACTTTAACTCAGATTATTCATTTCATTGTATAAGCAACTACCTTCACATGTAAAATGGTAACAATAGTCCCTCTAAAGCCACGTACGGTCCTTGTAAGGGTTCAATGAATTCATGATATAAACTTTGTGAATAGACTTAGAACACAATGTGTTCTATGCAGTGTCAGCTGTTATTATTCTTTTTCTTTGAGTTCCTTGCTTGGAAGTCTCAAAAGGATCTCAGAATGAACATATTTGAAACTGAAATCATCCCATTCTCCAAGACTATTTGCCATACCCCCACTCCTGTCTTCCCTAAATCAAGAATGGCATTATCATCATCGTCTACCTCACATCAAAAACCTGAATGTAGGCTGTTGGTGGGAATGTAAGTCTGTCAGCCACTGTGAAAAAGTGTGGAGTTCCTCAGAAAACTAAAAAGAGAACTACCATTATGACCCAGCCATCCCACGCCTGGGCATATATCCTGGTAAAACTATAATTCAAAAAGATACATGCACCCCTATGTTCACAGCAGCACTATCACCATAGTGATAGTCAAGACATGGAAGCAACCTAAATGTCCATCAACAGATGAATGGATAAAGAAGATGTGGTACATATATACAACGGAATACTACTCAGCCATAAAAAAGAACGAAATAATGCCATTTGCAGCAAAATGGATGTAATTAGAGATTATCATACTAAGTGAACTAAGTCAGAAAGAGAAAGACAAATACCATATGATATCACTTATATGTGGAATCTAAAATATGACACAAGTGAACCTATCACAAATGAAACAGAAACACACTCCCTGACATAAAGTACAGACTGGTGGTTGCCAAGGGGGAGGGGTTGGGGGAGGGATGTAGTGGGAGATTGGGGTTAGCAGATGTGAGCTTTTATATACAGAATGGATAAACAATAAGGTCCTACTGTATAGCACAGAGACCTATATTCAATATCCTATGATAAACCATAATGGAAAAGAATATTAAAAAAGAATGTATATATATGTAAAACTGAATCACCTTGCTGTACAGAAGTAATTAACACAACATTGTAAATCAACTACACTTCAATTAAAAAGAAAAAAACCTGAGTGTAGGGATGTCTTCTAATTCTTCCTTTCTTGCATTGCCTAATCTATCAACAAGTCTCAGAGTGCCTATCAAAAATATATCTTTACTCTCTTAGGCACCATCATCTCTTGTCTGGACCACTGACATGGTCTACAAAATGCTCCCTCAACTTTCATTCTTAATCACCTTCCACCCTTCTCTTCATAGCAGCCAGAGTAATTTCTACTCATGAAGTGGATGGAAGTTGTTTCAATGATGTGTCTTCTTTAGAGGTTCCAGACAATCTGGAAAGCATATGTGAATCGCAAAAAAAAAAAAAAAAAAAAAAGACACACCTGTAAATGAACATTACAATAAAAAACCGTGGGCCATTATATAGCTCTTAGAAGCCTGCTGTCTTTCAGGACAATGTATCAACACATCTACCTCCTCTAGGGTATGATGGGGAAATGTAGTACAATTTCCAGAGACATTTTAAACACTAATTACTTCAACCTGTGTCTGTCATAGTTAAAGTAGCATTAATAGAGGCAAATGAGTTGACAGGTGATTGCAAAATAAAAGACTATTTTAATATAATAATCATTAGGATATTTTACTTCAGTCTACACATTATCATACCCCAAGCCAATTGACTAAGGAGTTGCGTTTAACCCTTCAGAAATTCCAGGAAAGAAATAACAGTAGGCATTGAATTTTTAAACCTTTTTATAAATGTTTTCTCAATGAATAATACTGTGATACAATGTTTTTAAGTAATTATGAATAAAGCAAAATACATTTTCACTTGTCACAGTATATTCTTGTTATGACCAGTTCTTTCTACCCAAAGCAGCGAAATGAAAAATAAGACAAAGAAAATGCAAACTAGTCCTTAAATTCTCCCACCCCTACCCTATTCATCTATAGCAGAGTGGTTAAAATCAAATCCTACCCCTCTCAGTTTGACCTTAGACTAAACTTTCAAATCTTCTAATGTTTGAGATCTTTACCTCTAAAGTGAGGATGAAATATCATAACTCTTACTTCATTAGGTTATTAAGTGCATTGAGTTAATATTTGTAAAGCACCTGGAACATTGCCTAGCACATAGTAAAAGATATTTTGCCTTTTATTTTTACTTCTGTGATTTTTTTTTGTAATGTGTCAGTGCATCTGATGCTAAAGATGATAAATTCTATAATTCTATACAACGTTCTCTTTTACTCCTGCCACTGTCAAATGCTATATTAAATATGAAATTGCATGGATGAGAGTGATTTGATATGATTCAGTTCTAAATACTATTTATGATATTTCTCTTTTTCAACACAATTACATCAAGCCGCTGAAGTACAGCTGACCCTTGAACAACACTAGCTTGAACTGAGTGGGCCCACATATATGCAGAGTTTTTTCAATAGTAAATAATACAATATTACACAATCTGTCATGATATGCAGGAACAACGGATATGAAGGGCCAACTGTAAGTTATACTCAAATTTTCAACTGTGGGAGTGTTGGAACCCCTAACCCCTACACTGCTCAAGGGTCAACTTTACTCTTTTAACAACATGTATTGATTGGATCAGGTATATCATCCTAAAACCTTAAGGTGATTTAGACAACATCCACATTGTATAATATTCCTGCCCTGTTTCTTTGCTAGCATGACGTTTCCTTTCTGTGAAGGACTCAGGTTTGGTGTGAGTCTGACCCTTCCCTGCTCCTTAATTTGCTCCACCCTTGAGAAGGTGTGAGACATACCTGACGGTGAACGTGGTAAGAACTAGTTGGCATACTCTGCCTTGCTTGGTCCTCTACTCATCTGCCCCTCAGGTAGGCCTGCCTTGGTGCAGTCCTTCTTATGAACGGGTTGGAGGTGTCCATCTTTCTGTGTTCCAGACATGGGCCCACAGAGGGTTTGGCTTCCATGCTTACCCTAGCATTTTATCACTTTGTCCACATTCAGATAGGGATAAGATTCTATTTATTGATAAGCCTTCTGAGAACCCCACCCCCCATGTTCATACAACTGTAAAATATACCTTGCACCTGACTTTTCTTCATATTTTGTCTGATGCTCCTTTCTGACTTATGCTACAGTCACTATGACTTTTCTTCTTCTTCCAATTTTGCGAACACATCAAGTTCTTTTTCATTTTTGCCTTTTACAACTTTTTTTCCTCTGTCTTCCCATTCTTCACATACTTAACACTTTTCATCCCTTGGGTTTTATTTTAAATATCACCTTTTCAGAGAAATCCTTTAAGTAAGCCCCCTGTTATTCTCTCTTATAGCATCTCATAGTTTTCTATAACTTATTTTTTGAACTATTTGCTCTCTGTCTCCCTCACCAGATTGTAAGCTCCATGAAAACAAAGATATTGTCAGTTTGCCTGTCAATAAATTCTTTGGCACCATGCACAGTGCCTAACACATAACAATACATACTTATAACAATACATAGTCAATGCATACTTGTTGAATCCATAAATGACTTCTGTCTTCATTAAACAAACCATGAATTCATCATATACCATGTGAAAAAAGGGCACTTTGCTAAGTTAGTCATGCGCCCTTGCCCTCTGGAAGACTGTTTTCCAATATAGTCAGTAGCAATCCACTTGAAACCATCAAATACCCATCGTTTCCTTCCGCTAGCTTTGTGGATTTCCATGCTCCATTTGACAAATAACAACTAACAAAGAGAACATCAACAAAGAACTACTTATTACAAGAAGGAGCAATTTAACTCCAAAAAAGTATCTCAAAGGAGACTTCTCTGTCTAGTTTTCTAACCGCATGTAAATCTTACCAAGTATATGGAAAAACACTTATGCCATTATATAAATTTGCTTTGTGTATCTTGTCTTTCCAATGATACAGAAAGATTATGGAAGTCAAAAGTCCTCACTTTAGCTCTGTAATCTTTAAAATGCCTAGTAATAACTGGATACTTTGTAGGTATTCCATAAATACATGCTGAATTAACTTTTGAGTTCTTACATTATGTATAATATTATGTTAGATACTGACAAAGTACTCAAATGTGAAGGAAGAGTAGAGAGGCTTACATTTTTAACTTCAGGGAAAATATCCAACCAAATCCCTATAAAAAATTTTAAAAACGAAAGATGCTTCACAAAATAACTAGTATCATAGAGAGTTACTCACTGTTATAGAAGTGCCTCATTTCCCAGGACCTAGAAGGTCATTCTTTTTTCATTTAAACAATAAGGATACAAGTGTTCATATTATCACTGGAATAATGATTATTGTGAAAAGCATGCTCCTATGCTTGTGGTTGCCCTAAATCAGGGATTTAGAGGTGTAGCAAGGAATCGGTGAACATGATACTGTGCTCCTTAAGTGAGGGAAACTATATACAATTGAATTAATTAATACCAATTCAATCCTCAAGTTATTGTGACACATTTTAGTAAATCAACAGTAATTATTTCCTGTCTAATCTTTACAATCATTAATAATCAGGAAAGGGCTGTTCTTGATTTGAAAATTAAGTTATATTAAGCTTATAAATGATATTGCTACAAAGAAAAATAAAGCCATTATCATATCACTAAATAAAGAAATTAACCAGAATTTTTTTTACTGTCATATTTCTTGGATGGATGGGTATATGGATGGATGTTGAGTGTATAGAAGGATGGATACACAGAAAAATATATAAATAAGCATCTGTATATAAGAAAATTGAAACTATGTGCCTTTCCTTGATTTGAACATATAATTTCAGTTCATTTTAACAGTTATGAATCGCCTATTATCCCAAGCATCATGCTACATGGGACACAAATATAAATAAGATCTCTATGAGATCTAGGGCTCATATTCTAGTGTAGTGGAGGTCATTATTTACAGAGACTAAATTTACAGCCTGATTTTCAACTCTATGGAGTTTCTACAAGCGAACAAACAAACAAACATAAAATTTTTCAAAGAAATGTTACTAAAGGATACACAGAGGACTCCAAGCTGCCTACAAAATGTTAGCAACTCACTCTTTTACTATCAGATGTCTTTTAATAAAATAATTGAGCAACTTGGGGAGATGCTTTTGTATTGGATATAACCCACAACAAATCACAAAGGGGTTCTTTTTAACGTGCTTTCAGGGGACAGAATGATGTTGCTTTATGCTTCTCCTACATGCATTTGTGTATCTTAGAGGACAGAATTTGGTCTACAGCATTTTGAACCTCATTAATTAGGATGCCACTCTTTAGAGGGCTGTGATATTCAGAAAATGCCTAGGCTGCAGTTTCCTCCCAAGTAAAGTTTCCATCAATGGTAGTAAATGAATATATATTTCCCAAGGTAATGATAAACATGTGTAAGGTGACATGCTGAGCATACTAAAAATAAATACAAAACTGAAAAGAATTTTCTAAGATAGTCCCTTCCTTATTCTGATATTCCTCTATCCTCTTCTCCTCACCAGGTCTAATATTAAAAAAAAACACACACACACACACACACACAAGAAATAAGAGAAAGACAAAAGAATCAATGCTACCTAACATATGAAGTCATGGACTCCTTGACATACCTTACACTTCAGCTCATAGAAGGTGATGCAGCACAAGAGAAGGTGTGGACTTGGACAGCAGAGAAATGGTTCAAATCCTAGCCCTGATAGTTCTAGTAGGGTGACCCTGCAATGTTCAGTTTTTCGACTGGTGAAATTGAGATAAAACCTAACTCAAAGGATTATTAGGAGTGTGAAATGGGTGATGGATATAAAGAGACTACCACCATAGTTGACATATAGTAGGTGATCAAAAATGTTAAATAACTTTTACATCATATCAGTTTTAGAGGAAATCTGTCATGGATAAAATAGAAATCATTCATCATGCTCTGAAAATTTTCTACCATGTCAGATTTTAAAACCAAATTTGTATAGTCATAAAACGTGAAAGCAGGACAATCGCATTAAATATTGTACAACTAGACTTCTCAAAATCAATCTGCATTTGTCTTTAATTAGTCAGAATTAGTGAGGATACGTTGCATTTAACCCCTGTACCACAGGGTCCAGCCATTTCCTGCTTGTATATATGTTTGCTGTTCCATGAAGGTATCTTCCTAGGTACAAGTCCCATCAATAGAGGCCAAAACCTTGCCTAAAGAATAACTTTTTGAAAACTTCCTGAAGAAACTGCTATGGGGTCAGCCCTAATCAGCACTTAATTTTAATACATTATCATCAAGTACTAAGGATTAATTTTATAATGATTAATGAAAGTACTTAATTGAATAGCACTTTCTGATATCTCCAGCTATTACAGGATTTTGCTCTCACTGATCCCAGATCAATGGTCCTTTAGATTAAAACATTAATTCTGCATTTCTCCAGGGCTTCATTTAAAACTCATCTGTGGCTCAAATAAACTATTTTTTGAATAATTATACAGGCTTTGTTGACTACTCAGAATCTAATTTTTGCTCTCCTCCATAGAAACTAAAGCTCAGTTTTGGAAATATGGCAAAGATGTCAGCTACACTGCATGTTCATTCCAGCTGTCCTCACAAGTGGTCATGTGACACTGCTCTGGCCAATGAGAAGAAGACCCTGCTTAGGATTTCTGCTAAAATTATGCTGTATTTTCATAGGTTTTGCTCCTTCCTCCATATGGCTTTTGTTCTTCTCTCCTGCCTAGAATTGGAAGGAAGGTACAGTGCAGTGACTATTTGGACATTGGATGGATGAAAACCAAAGAGGCTGGGACAGAATGAGGAATCAGAGACCCACAATTATTGATTGCTGACGCTTATTCCAGATAAATGGGTTTAGGTCATAATCGGTCTTGGAATGGGAAGAGAAGTGATAAAAGCTATGTGAACACAGTGGAGGGGGAAAGGGTACAAAATACACTAAAGCTTCTTAGAACTCCAGCATCCACTGGTTATCCAAAGATGGGACACAGAGCATCAGGAATATATACAAGTTCGAGACAGTGGTTAAAGTATACTTCTTCAAGTTAAGATTAGTTCAGGAACTAAAAATAGTCTACACCATAACTAAGAGAGTTCAGTTTTGAGAAGAGAGGGGTGACTGAAAGCCCAAACTAATGGAATCAGCTATATAATTTTATAGGAATCAATTTTCCTGGTCTTTTCATTTTTTTTACATTCTCTTGAAGAAGGTTTATTACAATGTAATATTCTCAGTTCTCTTTCCAGGCTTGTTACACTTTTTAATGCTACCCTGGGAAGTAGTAAATCCTTAGATTCCTTGGCAGGGTTCTAAGTGGAAAGAGTTGGGAACAACTGTCAAGAGAGACATTATAATCAACATTACAGTCTCTGATGCATGATCCCAGGTGTTATGAGATAAAAGACAAGACTGTTATTGCTTTGTGAATCTGAGGATGTCTGGTCTTTCTAGACATTAAATGCATCATGGCAAGTCCTGGAAACTTACACTTTGATCATGCTGAGTGAGCAGAGATGATTGAGCTTTTGCTTAAATCACAGCAGTCGGGAAACTCTAAAATCTTTTCTTTTAGTCATCATTCCACTATTCAATAATTAATAACTAGCACATATTGATCATGTACTAGATATCAGGTGCTGTGTAATGAAATGTCTACAACTGAGCTCATTTAATCTTCCCAACTCCAATATGAGGTGTCAATACCATCTTTGTTTTTCAGACAAATAGAATCATATGTGGCAAAGGCTAAGTTCCTTGACCTCTCTAAGACACAGTTTGGAAGAGGCACTGAGATATCTCAAAGAGTATTCATTTTTCTCACTGTAATTTTTGGTATAAAAAAATACGTTGGCAGGGCTTCCCTGGTGGCGCAGTGGTTGAGAGTCCGTCTGCCGATGCAGGGGACGCGGGTTCGTGCCCTGGTCCGGGAAGATCCCACATGCCACGGAGCGGCTAGGCCCGTGAGCCATGGCTGCTGAGCCTGTGCGTCTGGAGCCTGTGCTCCGCAACGGGAGAGGCCACAACAGTGAGAGGCCAGCATACCGCAAAAAAAAAAAAATGTGTTGGCAAATACATAATCTACCTTGGGCTCTGAGGTCATACATCCTATGTGCAGGTCTGTGTCCTATAGAAACTAAAATTGAGAGGAAACAATGTCACAAAAATGACTGCATTATTCTTTAAAATATTTTATTTACAATTCATTTTTGGTTAGTAACTATTTTTAAAGTCACTAACTTTAATATTAGTATTAATCCCTTAAATATTTGTCTTTTCTTTACATATTATGATATATTAATGTCTAGGATTAGGTAACTACAGTCTAAATGAATACAGTATACAACACAATAATATTTTAAGATATTAGCAAAAATTTTGGTGACAATATGGTAAAATGATTGTTGATATTATAATGAATTAATACATAGGGGAGAGGTACATGGAACATGAGATCTCTCATCTCTTTATAAATGTCTTAAATGCTACAGATGACTCATTGTGTAGGCTATTTCTAGATCATTGAATAAAGGGTTAGCAAAAGTTTCTAAGGTAATTAAAATATCATAATAAATGAGTAGATTCATCAATTTGTTTCTTCATTCCATAAATATTTACTGATAATTTTTTAAGGACCTTACTAAAAAAGACAGAAACCAAGTCTCTGCTTTCTTGGCACTTACACAACAGCAGACATTGTGTCCGCCTTCAGCAAATTGAAGACAGCAGTGCAGGTCACCAGAGGTAAGCCAATGCAGGAGTTACACCCACAGGGAAGAAACTGGGCTATGTGGGCTGGGTATAGGCAAAGACCCCAGAGACGGTTTCCCAGAGGCTGCAAAGTCGGTGTACATTCAGGTCTAAAGTCTAAAGGTTGGGGTTAAAAATCCTTAAAAAATGTGATTTGAGGGCTTATGTCAAAGCATATCATTCTGAGCTACAAAACCACTGGCAGAAGAGAAAAGCTGGTCCTATGATTTTGACAGAGACTGGAGACGTAACCTGCTCTTTGAGCTCATTATCCTAGGCTTCCAAGTGAATACCAACCTGCTTGCCTTGCCTTATCTAGAATTAGAAGATAAAGAGAAGGGAAATTGGAAAGTGGTTTTGAAAACTGCAGTTTGTTTTTAAACTTGTTATTACTGTAAAGTCAGAAGAGGGCAGGAATCTCGTATCTGAAAAAATAGTGATGGCAAGGGGTTTAAAAAATAAAAAGACAGTTATTGTGTGGGGTGGAATTTTTGTCTGTTTTCTAAATGTTGTATTAAAATGCATTATTGAATACATTTTAAATTCTATTTTAGGTGGAAATACATAAAGTACTTAGTGGTCAGCAATAATATAATGTACAAGTCATAGTATATGAAATTCTTATTATTTTAAACCTTGATATGGAAAATTATTACAAGAAGTAAGTTAAAAATGATGCAAGTAGGAAATTGAGAGTGTACTGCTATTTTCAGCAACCCTCAAGGTGGTTAGTGTGTGATAAATATTTTCTGAGTATTTCTAATATGTTGATATACTTTGACTCTTGGAACATTCAACTGCAATATGAAATCACTGTGATTTTGAAACAGGAATATGTTTATGTAAATATATAGATACAAAGAAATAGATGGGTATTTATTAAGAGAAGAAAAAATCAGATTATACTCCACTGCAAAAAGGTGGTTTTTTTGGCTAATAGTTTTATATAAGAACAATAACAAAATATTTCTTTGTTGTGAGTACCAAAGTACTAGGTGTTTTTTTGCAAATGCACTTTAAAAACATATCAATGCATGCAATCATCTCATTTTGTGGTGAGGTTCACAACATTTATAGTGATATTATTTTTTCCCCGTATTTAAAGTTCATACATTTCTATTATAATAATACATGATTTTAATAAAAACACAAAGTTATTTCAAAATGAATGCATTCCTTTTTCATGCATGTCAAAAATCAAATTGGGAAACACATAAGGAGGAGGAAAATATTAGAAATATAAACTGGATATCACATACATCAGCAACATTCTATTCTCACAAGTCAGTAGATACGTTCTGAACTAAAAATTATTTCAATAATTAATATAACTTCCTTTTTCGAAAATCTCTAAACCTAAGAAGGTTAAAATCAATCTCTGTGTATCAACTTGCTAACGAGTTAATTTAGCACTTTGTCTTTAAGTGGTTTTGTCTCTTTTTTTCCCAGTTGCTGATGGGCAATCAGCAATGTTAATCCTGCTTACTAATTGAAACATTTTCTAAATCATATGGATCTCTGGAGAAGATGCATTCTACTTAACCTTGGCATTTGTTTTAAGTTACAGAAATCTACCAGGTTATATTATCCAAGCTTTTTAAAAATCAGCTTTTATTTCTTTTCTAATTTGTATCTTAAGATTGTTACATGGCCCATTGAAAGCTAATTAATTAAAGAAAAAAAGAATTCTCCTCTACACCTGTCAGCCAGAACCAACAATAATATTTATAACTATATAGTATCTTTTTCCAAAAGAGTTTAAAATACCCTTTGGATGACTAATCACTAATGTTTAAAGTTCTGAAAATCTGGGGAATAGCTAGACATGTAAGTATCAAAACAGAAGCCATGAAGTAGTGGCATATTATGAACGTGGGCTCCTTCATTTAAACTGACTGCTAGAATGTTCTTTAAGGAAACTCCTGAGCATTTGTAGCAGAGCTGGTGGCATGTGCTCAGGCCCACTTCACAGGCTGGTGCACCAGTTCTCTAGTGCACAGTGTTGCTTGTAGCAGTGCACAGCTGTGCCCCTCTCCCAGGAATTGCCCTTGGTTAGAAATGCTCAACTGGAGTGGCCTGCGGCCAGTGGCTGAATGATGCAACATAGAAATGGCCAACCCCCTCATCCCAAAGTGGGGCAACTCTGTGGTGCCATGTACAAGCCAGAATCTTCCAGAGAATCAGGTTGAGGCAAAACTTCAGCTGCACTGACCTTAGTTAAGCACTGTCCTATAGTTAAGCGCTGTCCTACTCTGCCTCCCTCATTCCCTCACGTGTCCACCTGAGCACACTCACAATAAACAACCTGCACGTGAATCTGACTCTGTGGAACCTCACTTAAAACAGACCAACATCATTAATGTAATACAATTCCTTCAAAGCCCAGTTTACAGGCACTTCACACTGTCATTTCACTAAATCCTCACAACGGTTTTGCAGGGTGATCGACTGCCACTGCTTGGGATTGAGGGGTTTCCTGGGATGTAGGACTTTCGGTGATAAAACCAGAAAAGACCCAAGCAAACCAGGAAATACTGGTCACCCTATCCTGTCCTCAAGCCTCCTTTTTACCCTTTCTGATAAACTGAAGCTAGCAAAGGTGAATAACAAGCAAAGTCTCAAGGAAGCATAAGTGAGACCCAGGACCCCAACTCAACTATGTCTGACTCCAAAGATTATGTTTATCCCAACATACCAGGTGGCTGCCTAATATCTGCGCTACTCACTCCAGCCTTGTTTGCTGTCCAAAGTTTTCCTCTTTTATTAAAGTATTATAAAAGCTAATTGCATGTTTGCTTGATGGATTAACTGATTTTTAAAGAATCAAAGAGGCAAATGGAGGATGACATCAAAATGTGGCCCAGAACCAATAGCTTGTCTTGTCTGCTAACTGGCTTTAGCCAGTTAGCTAAATCTAATCCCATTTTAGACCATTTTCATCTGTTATATTCAAGCACAAATTTAATATCCAATGGGAAAATATCTTGATCAATAATGACTTTCTGGAGAGTAGCCATGTTGATTTTAAATTTACTGAAATTGATTTGGAATTTAGTAGGGATGGATAATAAAGAGAAAGCAGGAAGCATTTTACTAAGTGCCTCACTTATTACAGGTACTATGTTACCCAGGTATTTCATTTACTTCTTTTCAGTGAATCCTATAAAACCAACTTACTAAGAAATTGAGGTTGGACAGACAAAAGTGATGTAAAAGAAATGAAAACTGGAACAATTTTCACAAAGCATTGGGAAGTTAACAAGAAAAAGACTCAGAGTAAAACAAATGCTCTAGATAGCCACTGAGCTTTGGAAAGTCATCAATGTAGACACATAGAACATGAGACAGATGACTCCTGTAGAAGGCTTCATGAAAACCGAAAAAGCCTGAAGTTCCTTAAATGACGGTAATAGAGACACAGACGTAGAGAAAAAAAACATATGGAGATTGCTGGGGAAGATGGCGAAGAGTAAGACGCGGAGATCACCTTCCTCCCCACAGATACACCAGAAATACATCTACACGTGGAACAACTCCTACAGAACACCTACTGAACGCTGGCAGAAGTCCTCAGACCTCCCAAAAGGCAAGAAACCCCTCACGTACCTGGGTAGGGCAAAAGAAAAAAGAATAAACAGAGACAAAAGAATAGGGATGGCACCTGCACCAGTGGGAGGGAGCTGTGAAGGAGGAAAAGTTTCCACACACTAGGAAGCCCCTTCATGGGCGGAGACTGCGGGTGGCGGAGGGGGAAGCTTTGGAGAGCACAGCAACAGGGGTGCAGGGGGCAGAGCGAAGAGATTCCCGCACAGGGGATCGGTGCCGACCGGCACCCACCAGCCCGAGAGGCTTGTCTGCTCACCCGCCAGGGCGGGCGGGGCTGGGAGTTGAGGCTCGGGCCTCTGTTGGAGCCCCGGGAGAGGACTGGAGTTGGCGGCGTGAGCACAGCCTGCAGGGGGTTGGTGCGCCGCGGCTAGCTGGGAGGGAGTCCGGAGAAAGGTCTGGAGCTGCCGAAGAGGCAAGAGACTTTTTCTTACCTCTTTGTTTCCTGGTGCGTGAGGAGAGGGGATTAAGAGCGCTGCTTAAAGGAGCTCCAGAGACAGGCGCGAGCCACGGCTAAAAGCGCAGACTCCAGAGACGGGCATGAGACGCTAAGGCTGCTGCTGCCGCCACCAGGAAGCCTGTGTGCGAGCACAGGTCACTATCCACACCCCGCTCCCGGGGAGCCTGTGCAGCCCACCACTGCCAGGGTCCCGGGATCCAGGGACAACTCCACCGGAAGAACGCACGGCGCGCCTCAGGCTGGAGCAACGTCACGCTGGTCTCTGCCGCCGCAGGATCACCCCGCACTCCGTGCCCCTCCCTCCCACCCGGCCTGGGTGAGCCAGAGCCCCCGAATCAGCGGCTCATTTAACCCTGTCCTGTCTGAGCGAAGAAGAGACGCCCTCCCGCGACTTACACGCAGAGGCGGGGCCAAATCCAAAGCTGAGCCCCTGGGAGCTATGAGAACAAAAAGAGAAAGGGAAATCTCTCCCAGCAGCCTCAGAAGCAGCGGATTAAAGCTCCACAATCAACTTGATGTACCCTGCATCTGTGGAATACATGAACACACAACGAATCATCCCAAATTAAGGAGATGGACTCTGAGAGGAAGATTTATCATTTTTTCCCCATTTCCTCTTTTTCTGAGTGTGTATGTGTATGCTTCTGTGTGAGATTTTGTCTGTATAGCTTTGCTTCCACCATTTGTCCTAGGGTTTTATCCGTCCGTTTTATTTTTTTTTAATTTTTTTCTCTTAAAAATTATTTTTTTTATTTTTAATAACTTTATTATATTTCACCTTTATTTCATTTCACTTTATCTTCTTTCTTTTTCCCTTCCGTCCTTCCTTCCTTCCTTCCTCCCTCCCTCATTTCGTTCTTTCTTTCTTTCTACTTCTACTAATTCTTTCTTTCTACTTTACCTCCCTTTTATTCTGAGCCGTGTGAATGAAAGGCTCTTGGTGCTGCAGCCAGGAGTCAGTGCTGTGCCTCTGAGGTGGGAGAGCCAACGTCAGGACACTGGTCCATAGGAGACCTCCCAGCTCCACATAATATCAAACAGCAAAAATCTCCCAGAGATCTCCATCTCAACACCGAGACCCACCTCCACTCAACGACCAGCAAGCTAAAGTGCTGGACACCCTATGCCAAACAACTAACAAGACAGGAACATAACCCCACCCATTAGCAGAAAGGCTACATAAAATCATAATAAGTCCACAGACACCCCAAAAAATACCACCAAACGTGGACCTGCCCACCAGAAAGACACGATCCAGCCTCATCCACCAGAACACAGGCACTAGTCCCCTCCAACAGGAAGCCTACACAACCCACTGAACAAACCTTAGCCACTGGGGACAGACACCAAAAACAACAGGAACTATGAACCTGCAGCCTGCAAAAAGGAGACCCCAAACACAGTAAGATAAGCAAAATGAGAAGACAGAAAAACACACAGCAGATGAAGGAGCAAGATAAAAACCCACCAGACCTAACAAATGAAGAGGAAATAGGCAGTCTACCTGAAAAACAATTCAGAATAATGATAGTAAAGATGATCCAGAATCCTGGAAATAGAATAGACAAAATGCAAGAAACATTTAACAAGGACCTAGAAGAACTAAAGATGAAACAAACAATGATGAACAACACAATGAATGACATTAAAAATAGTCTAGATGGGATCAATAGCAGAATAACTGAGGCAGAAGAACGGATAAGTGACCTGGAAGATAAAATAGTGGAAATAACTACTGCAGAGTAGAATAAAGAAAAAAGAATGAAAAGAACTGAGGACAGTCTCACAGACCTCTGGGACAACATTAAATGCACCAACATTCAAATTATAGGGGTTCCAGAAGAAGAAGAGAAAAAGAAAGGGACTGAGAAATTATTTGAAGAGATCATAGTTGAAAACTTCCCTAATATGGGAAAGGAAATAGTTAATCAAGTCCAGGAAGCACAGAGAGTCCCACACAGGATAAATCCAAGGAGAAATACACCAAGACACATATTAATCAAACTGCCAAAAATTAAATACAAAGAAAACATATTAAAAGCAGCAAGGGAAAAACAACAAATAACACACAAGGGAATCCCCATAAGATTAACAGCTGATCTTTCAGCAGAAACTCTGCAAGCCAGAAGGGACTGACAGGACATATTTAAAGTGATGAAGGAGAAAAATGTGCAACCAAGATTACTAAGCAAGGATCTCATTCAGATTTGATGGAGAAATTAAAACCTTTACAGACAAGCAAAAGCTGAGAGAGTTAAGCACCACCAAACCAGCTTTACAACAACTGCTAAAGGAACTTCTCTAGGCAAGAAACACAAGAGAAGGAAAAGACCTACAATAACGAACCCAAAACAATTAAGAAAATGGGAATACGAACATACATATCGATAATTACCTTAAATGTAAATGGACTAAATGCTCCCACCAAAAGACACAGACTGGCTGAATGGATACAAAAACAAGACCCATATATTTGCTGTCTACTAGAGACCCACTTCAGACCTAGAGACACATACAGACTGAAAGTAAGGGGATGGAAAAAGATACTTCATGCAAATGGAAACCAAAAGAAAGCTGGAATAGCAATTCTCATATCAGACAAAATAAACTTTAAAATAAAGACTATTAGAAGAGACAAAGAAAGACACTACATAATGATCAAGGGATCGATCCAAGAAGAAGATATAACAATTGTAAATATTTATGCACCCAACATAGGAGCACCTCAATACATAAGGCAAATACTAACAGCCATAAAAGGGGAAATCGACAGTAACACATTGATAGTAGAGGACTTTAACACCCCACTTTCACCAATGGACAGATAATCCAAAATGAAAATAAATAAGGAAACACAAGCTTTAAATGATACATTAAACAAGGGGGACTTAATTGATATTTATAGGAGATTCCATCCAAAAACAACA
Organism: Orcinus orca; assembly: GCF_937001465.1. Taxonomy (NCBI): domain Eukaryota; kingdom Metazoa; phylum Chordata; class Mammalia; order Artiodactyla; family Delphinidae; genus Orcinus; species Orcinus orca. Next base: position 106,545,715 of record NC_064562.1, on the reverse strand, counting down.
GAATACACATTTTTCTCAAGTGCTCATGGAACATTCTCCAGGATAGATCATATCTTGGGTCACAAATCAAGCCTTGGGAAATTTAAGAAAATTGAAATTGTATCAAGTATCTTTTCTGACCACAACGCTATGAGACTAGATATCGATTACAGGAAAAGATCTGTAAAAAATACAAACACATGGAGGCTAAACAATACACTACTTAATAACGAAGTGATCACTGAAGAAATCAAAGAGGAAATAAAAAAATACCTAGAAACAAATGACAATGGAGACACGACGACCCAAAATCTATGGGATGCAGCAAAAGCAGTTCTAAGACAGAAGTTTATAGCAATACAATCCTACCTTAAGAAACAGGAAACATCTCGAATAAACAACCTAACCTTGCACCTAAAGCAATTAGACAAAGAACAAAAAAGCCCGAAAGTTAGCAGAAGGAAAGAAATCTTAAAAATCAGATCAGAATTAAATGAAAAAGAAATGAAGGAAACGATAGCAAAGATCAATACAACTAAAAGATGGTTCTTTGAGAAGATAAACAAAATTGATAAACCATTAGCCAGACTCAACAAGAAAAAAAGGGAGAAGACTCAAATCAATAGAATTAGAAATACAAAAGGAGAAGTAACAACTGACACTGCAGAAATACAAAAGATCATGAGATATTACTACAAGCAACTCTATGCCAATAAAATGGACAACCTGGAAGAAATGGACAAATTCTTAGAAATGCACAACCTGCCAAGACTGAATCAGGAAGAAATAGAAAATACGAACAGACCAATCACAAGCACTGAAATTGAAACTGTGATTAAAAATCTTCCAACAAACAAAAGCTTAGGCCCAGAAGGCTTCACAGGCAAATTCTATCAAACATTTAGAGAAGAGCTAACACCTATCCTTCTCAAACTCTTCCAGAATATATTAGAGGGAGGAGCACTCCCAAACTCATTCTACGAGGCCACCATCACCCTGATACCAAAACCAGACAAGGATGTCACAAAGAAAGAAAACTACAGGCCAAAATCACTGATGAACATAGATGCAAAAATCCTCAACAAAATACTAGCAAACAGAATCCATCAGCACATTAAACGGATCATACATCATGATCAAGTGGGGTTTATTTCAGGAATGCAAGAATTCTTCAATATATGCAAATAAATCAACGTGATACACCACATTAACAAATTGAAGGAGAAAAACCATATGATCATCTCAATAGATGCAGAGAAAGCTTTTGACAAAATTCAACACCCATTTATAATAAAAACCCTGCAGAAAGTAGGCATAGAAGGAACTTTCCTCAACATAATAAAGGCCATATATGACAGACCCACAGCCAACATCGTCCTCAATGGTGAAAAACTGAAAACATTTCCACTAAGATCAGGAACAAGACAAGGTTGCCCACTCTCACCACTCTTATTCAACATAGTTTTGGAAGTTTTAGCCACAGCAATCAGAGAAGAAAAGGAAATAAAAGGAATCCAAATCGGAAAAGAAGAAGTAAAGCTGTCACTGTTTGCAGATGACATGATACTATACATAGAGAATCCTAAAGATGCTACCAGAAAACTACTAGAGCTAATGAATGAATTTGGTAAAGTAGCAGGATACAAAATAAATGCACAGAAATATCTGGCAATCCTATACATGAATGATGAAAAATCTGAAAGTGAAATCAAGAAAACACTCCCATTTACCACTGCAACAAAAAGAATAAAATATCTAGGAATAAACCTACCTAAGGAGAAAAAAGACCTGTATGCAGAAAATCATAAGACACTGATGAAAGAAATTAAAGATGATACAAATAGATGGAGAGATATACCATGTTCTTGGATTGGAAGATTCAACATTGTGAAAATGACTCTACTACCCAAAGCAATCTACAGATTCAATGCAATCCCTATTAAACTACCACTGGTATTTTTCACAGAACTAGAACAAAAAATTTCACAATTTGTATGGAAACACAAAAGGCCCCGAATAGCCAAAGCAATCTTGAGAACGAAAAACGGAGCTGGAGGAATCAGGCTCCCTGACTTCAGACTATACTACAAAGATACAGTAAGCAAAACACTATGGTACTGGCACAAAAACAGAAAGATAGATCAATGGAACAGGACAGAAAGCCCAGAGATAAACTCACGCACATATGGTCAGCTTATCTTTGATAAAGGAGGCAGGAACGTATATGGAGAAAGGACAGCCTCTTCAGTAAGTGGTGCTGGGAAAACTGGACAGGTACATGTAAAAGTATGAGATTAGATCACTCCCTAACACCATACACAAAAATAGGCTCAAAATGGATTTAAGACCTAAATGTAAGGTCAGAAACTATGAAACTCTTAGAGGAAAGCATAGGCAGAACACTCTATGATATAAATCACAGCAAGATCCTTTTTGACCTACCTCCTAGGCAAATGGAAATAAAACCAAAAATAAACAAATCGAATCTAATGAAACTTCAAAGCTTTTGCACAGCAAAGGAAACCATAAACAAGACCAAAAGACAACCCTCAGAATGGGAGAAAATATTTGCAAATGAAGCAACTGACAAAGGATTAATCTCAAAAATTTATAAGCAGCTCATGCAGCTCAATAACAAAAAAAACAAACAACCCAATCCAAAAATGGGCAGAAGACCTAAATAGACATTTCTCCAAAGAAGATATACAGACTGCCAACAAACACACGGAAGAATGCTCAATGTCATTAATCATTAGAGAAATGCAAATCAAAACTACAATGAGATATCATCTCACACCAGTCAGAATGGCCATCATCAAAAAATCTAGAAACAATAAATGCTGGAGAGGGTGTGGAGAAAAGGGAACCCTCTTGCACTGTTGGTGTGAATGTAAAGTGATACAGCCACTATGGAGAACAGTATGGAGGTTCCTTAAAAAACTAAAAATAGAACTACCATATGACCCAGCAATCCCACTACTGGGCATATATCCTGAGAAAACCATAATTCAATAAGAGTTATGTACCAAAATGTTCATTGCACCTCTATTTACAATAGCCTGGAGATGGAAACAACCTAAGTGTCCATCATCAGATGAATGGATAAAGAAGATGTGGCACATATATACAACGGAATATTACTCAGCCATGAAAAGAAACGAAATTGAGCTATTTGTAATGAGGTGGATAGACCTAGAGTCTGTCATGCAGAGTGAAGTAAGTCAGAAAGAGAGAGACAAATACCGTATGCTAACACATATATATGGAAAAATGTCATGAAGTACCTAGGGGTAAGACAGGAATAAAGACACAGACCTACTAGAGAATGGACTTGAGGATATGGGGAGGGGGAAGGGTAAGCTGTGACAAAGCAAGAGAGAGGCATGGACATATATACACTACCAAACGTAAGGTAGATAGCTAGTGGGAAGCAGCTGCATAGCACAGGGAGATCAGCTCGGTGCTTTGTGACCACCTAGAGGGATGGGATAGGGAGGGTGGGAGGGAGGGAGATGCAAGAGGGAAGAGATATGGGAACCTATGTATACGTATAACTGATTCACTTTGTTATAAAGCAGAAACTAACACACCGTTGTAAAGCAATTATACTCCAATAATGATGTAAAAAAGTAATTAATTAAAATTAAAATATATAGTAAAATTTTGTAGGATAGCAATACAGATAGAAAAAAAAAAAAACAAAAAACATATGGACACCAAGGGGGGGAAAGGGGGTGGGATGAATTGGGAGATTGGGACTGACATATATACTCTATTATGTATAAAATATTGGGTTGGCCAAAAAGTTTGTTTGGGTTTGTCCGTAACATCTTATGGAAAAACCCAGACAAACATTTTGGCTAACTCAATAGATAGCTAATGAGAACCTATATGGCACAAGGAACTCTACTCAATGCTCTGTGGTGACCTAAATTGGAAGGAAATCCAAAAAGGAGGGGATATATGTAAACGTATAGCTGATTCACTTTGTTGTACAGCAGAAACTAACACAACATTGTAAAGCAACTATACGCCAATTTAAAAAAATGACCGTCACAGTTGTATAAAATAGTAGCTGAGTATGATCTTTGTCTAAACTGCTGAGTTTGAATTACAACTTTGCCACTCACTAAATATGTGACTCTAGGTAAGCTATTTACCATCTCTGTGCCTCAGTTTCCTCATCTATAAAATGAGAATGATACCTACTGGATAGAATCTATGAAAATTAATGTCTAAATGCATGTAAAGCACTTAGCAGAGTCCTGTGTTTACAGTAATCATGTATAGAATGTTAGCTCTATTTCTGTGAAGACAAATTGCTTGTGATTTTGTAGTATATTGTCTTTAGACTCCATAAAGTGTACTGGAATATCATATCAGTAACAACTTGTCCTTTAAATAATTACTAACATTAATTTAGTATTTATCATGAAAAAGGATTTTGCTAAGGGCTTTATATGGATTTTACTTTCATTTAACTTTAACAACATTTTGATGTAGGTACTGTTGTCCTCATTTTTCAGGTGAGGAAATAAAGTTCAATGAACTTTAATAACTTGCCTGAGTTCACAGCTATGGTGGTAGAGCCTATATTAAAATCCAGATATTCTGACGTTAAGTTCATACTCCTGAGAACTATTGATACATTATGGTGCCTTTTTAAGGAATAATGTGGACAGGTATAGAATGGTGCCAATGGTAACTGCAACTTCCCTGTTCATTTTCAGCTCTTACAGTGCTTTACAAAGTGCCCTGGCTGTTAAAGTGACTACTAAATGCCTGCCTGTAGGGTATATCATCCCAGAGCACATTTCCTGACAGAGCACAGACCAGGAGAAGCAGAGGGCCAACTGAGCAATTTCCCATCTGCAACCTCAGAGACAACTCAGGATTAGCACAGTATGGTGCTGAACTGTAGGCAGGGTCACAAATGAGGACAGAAGTTGAGTGAAGTATCCCCAAGTCAGGTCCTTATCTTTATGGCCCTGAGACATGATGTCATCAATTCATCCAGAGTTGATCCAAGTCGAAACTCTGGTGCTTCCAATGCTATGCTTCCACTCACTCCATTCCATTCCACATTCCATCCATTTCATCCCTTTCCATTGCATTCCACTCTATTCCTTTACATTCCACTCTACTCTATTCCAGTTCATTCCATTCCAATGTATTGATTACTTATCCCAAGTTAGACTCTAATAAAGAAGCAGTTGTTGCTACAAAGTTGAAAATGATTAGGTTTTGCTCTCAAAGAGCTCTCAGGCTGATAAAGCTTCATTCAAGAGGTTGACAAAACCAAAACCTAACTTAGTAACTTACAACATATCTCAATCTGTGAAACAGAATGCATTATAAAATAAACTGAATACTCCTGGCTCTAAAACAGGATTCGGTCACAGCGTTCTTCCTATCGCTAGACGAGTCTACTTAGAAGATTTCATTCTTGCGAACTTCATTGTAAGAGTAAAATAAGACAGTTTCAAGGTATATTTCCAATGAACCATGAAAACTAGAAAGGTGTGTTTCACTATTCTGAGAATACTTCCAACTAAGACCCAGAGTCTACAATCTCAAAGTTCTCTTTTCCTTTGAATGTGCTAAACCATCACTGCTAGATTTTATACGGATCACATTTTTTCTGTCATTTTTGCCAATCCCTCCTTTCTGTAAAGCATCATGACCTCAGGTAGCTAGGACAAATAGAGTGAAAATGTCATATTATTTGTAGGAATTCTAGACTCTGTTTTTCTAAAACAGCCTACTTAATTTCTGCAGAGATTTGAGAAGCCCCCTTGTTGCATTAACCCTATGTTTAAAAATTATACTTCCATATGAGTTGGCTGGAGAAACAAAATGTGCTCAACAGTTTTTGCTGTTACTTTGGGGGATATAGTCCAATCTTTGGGTTCCTCATTCTCTGCTATATATTATTTTCCCTTTTATTCCAGAATTTTTCAAAGATAAGCCTATGCACTATCTAAATTAGCAATCCCTGGGGTCGTCTACTCTCTGATCCTACCTTATTCCTTATTCTGGCTCTTTGGAGCTAGTACGCCAAAGTCTCCAAATACTCTCCCTCATTGAATCTTAGCCTCTGTCTTTATCAATCTGCTGGAATAGTGATTAGGGCCAGTGATGCTGCCATGGGCTTTCCTTAACCGGCCTGACAGTGACTCCTGGGCATCTCACCCATACAAGCTCATGCAAATTAGGCACTATGAGAGCAAGGAAGGCTCAGGTGGGGAGGTTTCATTGGCTCCTGGATGCTTCATTTACTTCCAGGAAGTCAAGAAGAGAAAACTGGGCTAACAGAGCATAAATGCTAACACCCATGGGTCCAGCTGATGCCCTGCTAAGGCTGAATATTTGAGATTTTGCAAGCTAGCTAGGCAATGTTACAAGTTAACATGCTATACAGATTCTGATGTATAGCTGCATTTGCTACTTCTGTTTTCTTAGTATAGTTTTGTCTGTTCTACTTTGTATTTTATATTTCATTTCAACAAATGACAACAAATAAGCAAGAGGTGAAAGAACAGAATGCTCTCTATGAACCTACTGTTATTATTTTATTTAATCTGCACAACTCTCCAATGAGAAAATATCACTGTTTTCATATTAAAAATAAACAAAACAAAAAGAGGATAAATAATTTATTCAAAGTTAATAACTCTCAGCACTAGATGTGAAGCCCTACTATACCCAATGCAAAATCTATGCTCTGTTCTGCTATACCATGTTACTTCCATTTCTTCCCCTCAAATCTGTACCACTTAAAGAAAACAACTATAAAGTATACTGCGGCCATACAGTAATGAGAGAGAATTTCTATAAAGTCACACAACAGTCTCATTTCCTCCGGGTCACACTCCATATCCATTTAGTGAAGAATCAGGGTCTGCTCTGGGCACCACTCATTAGGGATTAAATTGTAATAGATATTTCAGATGATCTTTTATTCCCCAAACTCTGCAGTAGATCAAGGTTCTGGCCACTGTAAACACTACCCAAAACTTTTGTTGTCATTTTTTTTTTTTTTTTTGTGGTACGCGGGCCTCTCACTGTTGTGGCCTCTCCTGTTGCGGAGCACAGGCTCCAGACGTGCAGGCTCAGCGGCCATGGCTCACGGGCCCAGCCGCTCCACAGCACGTGGGATCTTCCCGGACTGGGGCACGAACCCGCGTCCCCTGCATCAGCAGGCAGACTCTCAACCACTGCGCCACCAGGGAAGCCCTGCTGTCATTTTTGAATTTGTATTTTAGACAAAGTTCAGTGGATAGTATACTGTTGAAGGATGTTTTTAATGTGCTGCCTAACAGCAGCTTATGGACAGTGCTGCACACCACTGAACATTGCTTATGCTTTATAGTTCACGGTACTGAAAGAGCAGTAGGAAAATTTTAAACATTTATATTCTAAAGCACAGAAGCTTCGCAATTTTTGTGTGTTTGGCACAGCTTTTGGCACGCTGAAGAAACAAACAAAAAAATCACTATTTCTACTGGGTTGAAGAGTGTTGCCTAAAAATGTCACGTCTACGCTGTTAATGTGACCTTATTTGGAAATAGGGTCTTTATATATGTAATCAAGTTAAGATGAGGTCATGCTTGTTTAGAGTAGGGTCTAAATCTAGTAAGACTGGAGTCCTTATAGGAAGAGGGAAATTTGGACACAAAAACAGAAACAGAAAAGAAGACCAGGAGAAGACAGAGGCAGAGATTGGAGTGATGCATTCGTAAGTTAAAGAATGACAAGGATTGCCCTCAACCACAAGAAGGTAGAAGAGGTAAGGAAAGATTCTTCCCTAGAGCCTTCAGAGGCAGTACAGCCCTGCCAACACCTTGATTTTGGATTTCTAGCCTCCAGAACTGTGAGACAATACATTTCTGTTGTTTTAAGCTGCCCAGTTTGTGGTACTTTGTTACAGCAGCCCTAGGAAATGAATATGTCATTCATAAATGTCCACCTACTATGGGCAAGGCACCATGCTCAGTGTTGAGAGTATGGACCAGTGGGAATATGAGCCTGGCTTCTGAGGTCCATATCTGTTCTGTGCCTGCAGGTATACAGGAGGAAGGCAAACAAGTTCCACTTCCTTTTAGCTCTAGCCTACCATGTCTCTTCTAAACAGCCACAGACCATTATTATTTTTTTAATTTATTATTTTATTTGTTTATTTATTTATTTATGGCTGCGTTGGGTCTTTGTTGCTGCACGTAAGCTTTCTCTAGCTGCGGGGAGTGGGGGCTACTCTTCATTGCAATGTATGGGCTTCTCATTGCGGTGGCTTCTCTTATTTCAGAGCACAGGCTCTAGGCGTGTGGGCTTCAGTAGTTGTGGCACGTGGGCTCAGTAGTTGTGGCTCATAAGCTCTAGAGGGCAGGCTCAGTAGTGGTGGTGCACGGGCTTAGTTGCTTCACGGCATGTGGGATCTTCCCGGACCAGGGCTCGAACCCATGTCCCCTACATTCGCAGGCAGATTCTTAACCACTGCACCACCAGGGAAACCCCAGATTATTATTTTTTTCCCTCTTCCTCATTACTCCTCATCTCCCAAAACTGCCACTTACATAGTAAAGTCCTACTATTTCCTTCTCTCTCCAATATGTTATGCCTTGTACTTGTGTTTTCCTGCAATATAATAAAATGCACAGGTATAAACACACTCTCCACATGGAGCACATATTACATGCTGTATTTATCAAGCCTTGTGTCCCAGCACTGAGCTAGGCACACTCTCACTCAAGCTTCTACAATGCCAGTGTGTGCCCTGTGTGAATGTGGCAGGACCAAAACCACAAAACTATTATCATAAAACTATGATGTTCATTGGAAAACACATAGCTTTTACAATCCATCCAATGCATGAAAACAGTAATTGGACTCCCCCAGATGCAGTGGGCCTCCCATGCTTTCTAGTTTAACCTCTTACCATCACATCAGTTAAAGTGTCTTTTGTCAAACTTGGGGACCACCTTTTATAAGGTGGTCTTTATAAAATGCAATTCTTCCTAAATTAAAAGAATCAGCAGACAATGCTCCATTTAGAGAATGGAAGGGAGAGAGGGAGGGAAGAGAGAGAAGTAGAGAGAGGGAGGGAGGAAGAGAAGAAAGGAAGGGAGGGAGGGAGGGAAAGAGGGTGGATGGAAGGTGGGGGAACAAAAATAATGAGTGAATTCCAGGGGTTCTTCAAATTCTTAATACTGGTTTCCTTGGTGCTGTAAATTAGGAATTTTTTTAACTGTGCATAATGCTCCATGACTTTGTTTATAAATTTATGTAATACCTTATAAAAATGAAAAGACCACTGAAATATTAATGTCTGAATTGAGCTAACATTCACTGAGGGCTTATTCTGTTTCAGATGTTGTACCAGACACCCTTCCACATGCTTTTTAAGAATCCTATTGGCATATACAGAGAATCCTAAAGATGCTACCAAAAATCTGCTAGAGCTAATCAATGAATTTGGTAAAGTAGCAGGATACAAAATTAATGCACAGAAATCTCTGGCATTCCTATACACTAATGATGAAAAATCTGAAAGAGAAATTAAGGAAACACTCCCATTTACCATTGCAACAAAAAGAATAAAATACCTAGGAATTAACCTACCTAAGGAGACAAAAGACCTGTATGCAGAAAACTATAAGACACTGATGAAAGAAATTAAAGATGATACAAATAGATGGAGAGATATACCATGTTTTGGATTGGAAGAATCAACACTGTGAAAATGACTCTACTACCCAAAGCAATCTACAGATTCAATGCAAGAAGAATCAAGGTTGACGATTTCACAGGGAGCTTGAACCCTAGTCCATATAAAGCCAAGGAAGTAAGGTGGAGAGAGAGCAAGAGACAGATAATTCAATACAGCAGAAGAGAGAGAAAAATAGAGAAACAGACTTGCCATGACCCCAAATACTGTGCATATGCTTTTTCCTCTCTGATTTGCTAATGTATCCTCTCTAAGAGAAGACATGAAACATCTAAAATGTTTTTTTTCTTAAAAGTTATTTGCATCTCCTAATTGGTATGTCATTTCAAAATTGCACACTAGTACCAAATCTGAAGTTCTGAGACATTCTTACATCTTCCTTCCTTAAGTTGTTTATGCTGTGGAATGTTTGAGCCTATAATTAAATTACTGTCTCTAACAAATTAACCATATCCACACGTACATTAACATATAATTATAAGCATGGGAAAACATAGATGTGTGACGTAGAATGTCTAGCTGAATGGTTCTGCACAGATCTGGGCTTGCCTTTCTGGTAACTGGCCTCAATTCTGGGGGTAGAAGGAGGCAGAGAACATAATTTCAGGACAAAGAGACAACTTACCCTTATCTGAAATAAGGTAAAGGTGCGATAGCTGGAAATATTTTTGAGCAAATATCTACTCCAGTCTCCCTTCCTTTCTCACTATGGGAAAAATACACTTTTTAGTTCCTTAACATTGGGCTCGGCCATGTGTCTTGCTTTGGCCAACAGAACTCTAGTGAATGTGACGTAACAAGAGTCCTTAAATATATTTAAGGTTTGGCTTGCCTCTCGTGCTCTGGTGATCCACTATGATAAAACCAAACCCCTTCAAACTGCACACTAGAACACATAAATATGGAGCAGAACTGACAAAGCCTGCTGATCAGCTGAGCCTCCCAGTTGAACCGGGTCTTGATCCACTAAACCAGAGTCACCTACAGACCTGTAAATTTGAAGACAAATATTTGCTGTTGCAAGCCTATTGAATTTGGAATGGTTTGTTACACAGCATTGCTCTAGCAAGAGCTGACTAATAGAAAAGAGAAAGGGAGGAAAAATATCTAGAGATACAGATTTTGATTTAAATCTGATTCAGTTAAATACATACATATTTATATTCTCTCTCTCTCTATATATATATATACATACATATATATATAGCACATTCCTATGTATATGTGTAGTGTTTTCTTAACAGTGTGTCACACTTATAAAACTACTCTCTTTCGTAGATAATTTTATGCTACAATTTATATTTAAAGAGGTCCTTATATAATAATATTGCTCACAGTGAAATGTAACAGCAGTGCAGCTGCAAGTGTTATTTTTCCTTGTCGGACTATCAGCCACTGATTTTAAAGGGATCTTATAACTCTATAAACATAGGCATATGCAGAAAACGGCCTTTTGAGAAGGCTATGACCTTCTAAATATTCCAAATATACATAACATCTAATTTTGTGAGATGTTTGATTTTCATAAATATGAGAAAAATACTTGTAAATCACGTCAAGGTCACAACTGTCCCGCTTGCATCAAAATAACATCAAAAGAAAAACAGGAATACTGGGGCAGAAAGAACACTTCAAAAGCACTGCTGAAATAAATTTAAATGAATGGGAAAGCCGCCTTCTACTTCAACAGTTGTAAAAGCACATCATTGTCTATAAAGACTTCTGACCATAGGATTTCCTACTCCCTATGGAATCAAAGACAGTGAGTGGCAACACCACATAATCCAAGTGAATGATAAATATGTACAGTGCTGAAAATGTATATATTCTTACCAACTTCTGTATCTAAAAAAACTTGGATGATTTCAAATTGCTGAAATCATTACAACCAATTGCTGGAGCAGAATAAGGAGGGTTGGCAATGAGTAAAGGACTGTCTTACACATAGTTCTTCACCAGTAGGGACAGCACATATGCAATGACATGTGGCTGAAACTAGGAAACCCTCTCCCATTTATAAAATTATTATTGAGGCGCCATAATTTTTCTTTTTAAACTCAATTTTAATTCATATTCTAGATTCAAATTGTTATATTTTTAAACCTAGAGCACTGTTTCTCAACCTCAGCACTGTGGACATTTGGGGCTGGGTCATTCTTTGTTGTGTGGGCTTACCTGCTCATTATAAGATGTTCAGCAGCATCCCTGGCTTCTACATATTAGATACCAGAAACACCCTCTGACCTGAAGCTGTGACAACCCAAGATTTCTTCATACATGGCCAAATATTCCCTGGGGACAAAATTACCCCCAGCTGAAAACCAATGATCTAGAGAAATGTAATGCAATATGTTCTTTCTTCCAATACCAGATGCTAATCACAAGCACCAAAAGAGCCACAATTTTATGATGTTTACTATTTGCCAGACACCGAGTAACTCATTTTACTCCTCACAAAAGTGAAATGCCTTATATATTAGTATTACCTCCATATTATTGATGAGAAACTGAAGCATAAAGAAGTTAAGTGACTTGCTCAAGCAGTTAAATAAGACGAAAAGACAACCCTCAGAATGGGAGAAAATATTTGCAAATGAAGCAACTGACAAAGGATTAATCTCCAAAATTTATAAGCAGCTCATGCAGCTCAATACAAAAAAAAAAAAAAAACAACCCAATCCAAAAACGAGCAGAAGACCTAAATAGACATTTCTCCAAAGAAGATATACAGACTGCCAACAAACACATGAAAGGTTGCTGAACATCATTAATCATTAGAGAAATGAAAATCAAAACTACAATGAGGTATCACCTCACAATGGTCAGAATGGCCATGATCAAAAAATCTACATACAATAAATGCTGGAGAGGATGTGGAGAAAAGGCAACACTCTTGCACTGCTGGTGGGAATGTGAATTGATAGAGCCACTATGGAGAACAGTATGGAGGTTCCTTAAAAAACTAAAAATAGAGCCTGGATTTGAACACAGGAATTTCTCCCCTTATGGGGAGAAAGTCCTAAATGAAATGGGCTTCTATACATCGGGATTCCAGCAAGACCCTGGACACATGAGCAGTGTCCCCTTGGAGCTCTCTTTGCTCATCTATTACATCTGGGAGCTGAGCTAGATGACCTCAAAGGATCTGTGGGTCCCTAAATTATAGGTAGATCTATTTGGCTGGATTTATTTCAATAAAGGCAAGTTAACCACACATTAGATAATGTCCAGCTACAGCAGCTCACTTCCTAATGGCAGGCATCCATCTTCACTGATTGAAATTCACAGTGTTTTAGTGCCTACATTTCCTTAAACCCATCACTGTGAGAAAACTCTGCAGGAAGAGAGACTGCCCACAAAACAGTCTTGCAATTTTTTTCATGGATCTCTTTAAAAGGTTTTCAAGGTCACAGCCAATCACAGACATGTTTAGAGAGAATACACATAAGTTCTCCCTTCCTGCATAGCCAACGGCAGAAAGGAGTTAACTGCTAGCCAGATGACAGCCAAGACTAACATTTGAAGTAAGTGCCAGAAAATGTGATCGGCCCAAGAGTGTTAATTAAATTAATAATGAACACTGGAAGAAGCCAGTTTCCTCATCTGAGATGCCTACTGTAAATCCCATTCTCAAAACAAGCTGGAAGACTACCGTGCATGAGAAAATGCTAAATTCTATTCTGTAACCTCCCTGAAAATTTGCCTTCACTAGTTTATCTGTCTCTAACCTCTCTTCTCCCTCAATGAACCTATTCAGGTGTTGTTAAAACCACTTTTAAATCCACATTTTCTGTGGCTGAGTAAGGGCAGATGCGTGAACCCTAATAACTGACCATGGAAACTATGATTATACATCTGTCATGGGGGCTCATGGCAGAATGGGTGGTGAGTGTCCCTCAGTACAGCTAACATCTTCCCTATAAATGAAAGTCGTCTCCACATTATGCTAAGTGAAGTAAGTCAGACAGACAAAAATACTGTATGTATCACTTATATGTGGAATATAAAAAATACAACAAACTAGTGAATAAAACAGAAGCAGACCCACGGATACAGAGAACAAACTAGTGGTGACCAGTGGGGAGAGGAATGAGGGAGGGGCAGTACAGGGGTAGGATGTTAAGAGGTACAAACTATTATGTATAAAACAAGCTACAAGGATATATTGTATAGCACAGGGAATATACCCAATGTTACATAATAACTATAAATGGAGTATAACCTTGAAAAATTATGAATCACTGTATTGTACACCTGTAACATATAATATTGTACATTAACTACACATCAATAAAACAATAAATAAATTTAAATTAAAAAAAACAAAAAATAAAAAAATCCCACTTTTCTGTTACAATAACTGCTCATTTCACGCAATTCCTTAAAGACCATCTATCCCTGATGGGTCAAAATTCTTGACCACTTAACACCCCTCCCCACAGACATGATCCCAGACACGTATTCTTACAAATTCCAATGGAAAAATAATGATGTATACAGTTGCCTACATGGTAAATGACTTTTGGCACAATGGAGAGTCCAGGAGAGCTATGTCCTGAATTTATTATGATTTTTGACTGAGAAATTTTGTGAAAGTACACCATAAACAAAACTTTTAAAAAGAAAATACAGTTCTCAGTCTTTCTGAGCCAGAAACCCACAGTGCTATGTCTAGTGCCAAAGACTCCCTCCTCTGTCCCCTTCCATAGCCAGATGCATTAGTGCACTTTAAAATGCAACAAGATCCTATTGTATAACACAGGGAACTATATTCAATATCTTGTAATAAACCATAATGGAAATAATGTGGAAAAGAATATACATATGTATAACTGAATCACTTTGCTGTACACCAGAGACTAACACAACATTGTAAATCAACTATACTTCAATAAAGAAATTTGTTAAAAATAAATTAAAATGCTTAGAGGGTCATTTATGGTCATTCACTGCATATTCAGATAGTTTTATAACCCAATTACATTCTTGAAAATGTTAAGAAACAGAAATAATACAAACAAAAAAACACAGAAAACATGAGCCATTGTTATTATCATATATATGATATATACAAATGAATGTATTTATGAGTAAACTGCTATGTATAAAAATGTATCCTTTAATTGTTATACAAAACTGAAAAATGCTCTGTTACTTCCTCACTTCAAACTCTGAAAATTTTTCATAAGGGCATGATTATATTTGGAAAACAGAAACACACTTAGCTTTTTCAAGAGTAATGCAATGAGGCAAATGATAGAACTCTTTGATTCTCCTAGCTTTTAATGATAAATCTTCCCATATTGAATAATTATAATTTCTACCTGTACCAAATCCATAGCCAGTCTCACACTGCCTTGCCATTATGATACTAAGATATTTCCATACTGAATTATTAAATGATCTTTGGAGTTGGCTACAGTTCATAGAAATGTGACAGTCCAATGTGTCTTAGTGCTGTGAACTGTTACCAAAAGACTAAGCATCCTTGACAGCCTGATAAAAAATTAATTATTATTCTTTCAATGGAAAGGATATAATTCTGCCAAAAGCTATTAATTGTGGAGCTTTTAGAGCTCTCAATTTCTCTCTTGGTGAAACAGTAGGCTATTTCATGAGGATTAAATAGTATATACAAGATATCTAGCCTTGCCTGGCACACCTTGGGTCTTTATACCTTAGTTCCTTTCACTGGCCCTAGAATTTTTTGTCTTCCTTCCTCCATAAATGGCAATTAATCTTTGAAGAACAGACGTAGCAGTCAAAATGGAGAACGGAAGAAATACTGGATTGTGACAAAAGATTTCAGTTAAGAGATACTTAAATACAGTTAAAGTATTCAGGTACTCCAGGCAAGTTCAAATGGCTTGTCTGTCCAGTTCTAGATGATCATTGGGTTATTATATAGATTGAGAAAGATAGGGGAGAGCTTTATTAAATGCCTATTTGTTGCAAAATATAGGCATTCTTATTTTTACAACTAGTAAGTATGGAATTCATGTGGTAAAATTATATTATTGAATCATGTGATTAGGAAAAGGTCAATTAAATACTTAGTTTCCAAAATTCCATTCATTTTAAGAAAAACAAGCTTCTAATCTTACCATTTATTGATAATTCCTTCAAACCACAAACACAAGATCCTGCAAAGTGCTGATTAAATTAAGTTAGGCTATTACTGGATATAACAGAAATGCAGGTAAAGGATTAATCTGCAAAACAATTACTAATAAAAGACATTAGTCTTTTTCCTTTGAAGTCAACTTAGTGGATTGAGGTCATTTACCAATCTTGCATTAGAGGAGCTATTTTAAGCATCTAAAAATCGATCATTCCAAGATTGAATAAATAGTGTGCAGAGATCACTTTGCTATTTTTTTTTGTTATTATGAAGTTATAAGAAATCCCTACCTATGGAATATTTCTTGCCCATACCCTGATCGGATATAACCGAGTTTGAAAGTCTCTAGGACTGTGAATACTTTTATTTTCAAAAGGGTTAGAGGTTGAGAAGGATGTGGAGGACAGAGCGTTATCTCTATTTGCTGTAGCATAGCCTATTTTTTAAATATCTCGTTTTTTAGGCTTCTCTTGGCAGACTGACCTTTCCTTAGAGTAGCTTATCTTGGTGTGGAGCACTATTCCCAGGCCTCCTGGGGTTCACAAAGCTATGAAGAAGCAAAGTCAGAAAATAAAGGGGACGTGGGAACAAAATATACAATCAAAACAAAGTTTCTGCTAAGTTAGAGTAGGATGTTGAAGAACTTCTGAAACGCCAAAGGTGGCTTTTCAACGTCCTAGCTCACATCCTACTCAGCTGTCCTGAGAAAAGAAAGCAGCAGGAAGCTCAGCCTCCTGGGGAATAAGCACTAGGTGGTGACGGGAAAAAATAAAATCTTCCTTACAAGGGCAGAGAGCACTGATGAAAAAGGCTAATCAATGCAGCATACTTGTAGAATTGTAGGAAACCCCTGGAAGCTCAAAATGGGGCATAAAAGAGTTGAAATAACTTGTTCTGAGCACGGGTGTGCATAGTCTGAAAGTTGCTTACTGTGGAAAGATCAGGAACTTGAGTCAACCATAGCAACTTCAAAATGCCATCCATCTCTTTTAAGCTTTTTGCTAATCTCCACTAGCATATCTGTAAATTGAAGCCAACAATAGCAGCCTTGCAGAAGTGTGGAGAGGAATGAATTGAGATAATGTATATGAAAATACCTATTGTAATATTTGCATATCTTACACCTTCATGGAAGTTTGTTTCTTTTTTCCTAGGACTAATGCCAATGCTAGAAGGCAATGCTCTTCAAGGAATACAGAGACAGAGCTGGGGTTTCAGAGAGGCAGGTGTGCCACCTGAGACCCCTATTCTGCTTGAGGAAGCACCTTAGTAGTTACGTGATGTCAGGGCATGTTATTGTGATTTTTTGAGCTTCAATTTAGTCAGTTATAAAATGGGATCATAATAATTCACCATCTCATGTAGTTGTTATGAGCATTAAAGTAGAAAATGAAAGCAAATTTCCTTGCGTATTAATATTAGCCTTTGTCATTATTACCATCATTGTTGGTACAGGACGAGAGAGTCAAAAGTTCTACCAAAAAAATAAAAGGTTCTACCTTCTCCCTTTCTCTTCTTTTATAAAGACACTTGTCATTGGACTTAGGGCCCACCCTAAACCCCAGGATGATTTCATCCCAAGATCCTAACCTCAAAGATCCTTTTTCCAAATAAGGTTACATTCATAGTTTCCCCAGTGTTAGGAGATGGTCACATCTTTGCAGGAACCCCAATTCAATCCAAATGTGAAGAATATAAATTGACATGTTACGTAATGCCAAGTAGTGATAGCGCTCTAAAGAACAAGGGTTAAGGATGAATGGGGGATGATCTTTGGAGAAAGCAATGAGTAGAGGCCTTCCAAAGGTGACAGCTGAGCCAAGAGCTGAATGACACCATGAAAGAGTAAGGTATGCAAACAAATGGAGGACACATGTCCTAGACAGAGTGAGCAGCAAATGCAAAGAGAGACAGGAAAAGCAAGAAAGTTGGGGTGGCTAGAAGCACAGCGAGGCAGCAAGGAAGTAGGGAAAGAGATGAGGGGGTTGTTATGAACTGAATGCATCACCCCCAAATTCGTATGTTGAAATCCTAATTCCCAATATGATGACATTAGGAGGAGGGCTTCGGGGAGTTCATGAGGGTGGAGTACTCAGTAATGAGATTAGTGCCCTTAGAAGAAGAGACATGAGAGAGCTCCCTTCTTGTCTCTGTCCTCCACCATGAGAGGATCCAAGGAGAAGGTGGACTTCTGCAACCCAGAAGACTCTCACCAGAACCTGGCCATGCTGACACCCTGACCTTAGACTTCTAGCCTCCAGAATTACGAGAAATAAATTCCTGTTGCTGATGAGCCACCCAGTCTATGGTATTTTGTTACAGCAGCCTGAACTAAAGAGCATACAGGTCGTGAGAGGATTTTGCGTTTTATTCCAAGTTTGATGGGGAGGCTGAGAGCAGCACAGATTTCTTCATCTTTAAGGCAGACATTCTATTTTAAGCCAAACCCTAGACACAGGCCTAAACATTTAAATATTGTGTTCTCAAATAATTAGCTCTAATAATGAGACAGCACTCTAAGAGCAATCCTTTGCCAATATTAAAACCAAATTTGAGATTTCCTACCATTTCTTTTCATCATCTTGTGCTTCAGTGAACATGTCATGCGTCTGCATAAACGATTCCTTCTGCCTGCCTGCCCTCCCCGTGTGCCTCTTCCCTCTGCCGTGGTTGGTCAGAGGCAGCTCACCCTCCCTCCATGCTCCAGGGCATCTATTCCCTGAGCACTTCCTTCACTGCACTGTCACAGTCTGTTTACAAGGCTGCTTCCCCCACTGGACTCTGCAGTTCTTTATGGCCATGTCGATGTGTTACACATCTTTGCAGTCCCAGAAATTAGCATACAGCACAATGGGTGCCGAATAAATGTATGTTAAATGTGTAAACGAATCTCAGTCTTTTTTAACTTGATTTTGCCCGGGGTTTATTCATTCCATCCCATTAATTAATTAAACATAGACTCTCTTTCGGTGTTCAGTGAATTTGTAGAGGGTTAGTGCCAGGACACAAGCTAAACATTTTTCTAACCGTTCATTAGAATTGCTCTCAGCTACTGGCCTATTATTCTTGAATTGGAAATGCCTCAAAATGCTGATGCATGCTAGAATGTTTCCCCTACATTAAGTCTGAGATAACACACAAAGAAAGCTGCATTCACCCATCTGAGGCCACCCACCAAATCCCTGCAACAGAGCAGCCAAATCTGTGATTCAGGGAACTGCTTTCTTCCACCCCTGTTGTGTACTGAGCTCACTGAGGTGTGTTGTATTTCCAGGCACCCGAGTCCTGAAAAATCAATAAAATCTGTGAACCGTACACCCCACTGCACATACAAAAGCAGTGAAAAGAGTGCTCCCTTCAATGACTCCAGCATGAATGGACCCAGCAGCCATGGCCTTCAGTGATGCTTCAGGGCAATGGGGTCTTTGGAAATACTCAATTTTTTGATGAATCAAATTCTCCTGATTGAATGTCTCTAATGAAAACTCCGATGTGAGTATGTACAGTTGTGTTAAAGCATGAGAGTTGTGGAAATAAGAACACAGAACCAAAACGGATGCATCTTACAGAAGGAAGAGGCACCTGAACCATTTTAGACATCTATTCTCAGTTATTGGTGGGAATAAGAAATATTTCAGATGGACTTCTATGTCATGTTTGAAAAATGTCTTCCTTTAAATAAATATTGAATTTATCCAATTAGCCTGAGCATCTAAACAGAGAGGGAGGCCACCATTATAGGTGGCAAAAATAGAATCATTGTGACCAATGTCCCCTGTTATTCCCACGGTTGTCAGATCCAGGTCTCAACTCCAGATCCAGGTCTAGTTAGCTGGTCTGTCAGAGGCTGGAAGCATGCTGGCCCACATGTGTGTGCGGACACAGCTGTATGCTGTAAAAAGCCCAGGTTTAGTTAACTATGGAATGATTTCAGATCTCAAACATTGCAGGGAAAATATCTTTTGCTTTGTTGCATCACACTATACTATTGAGGTGAATGAATTTTGCTCAAAACATTTGTAAAGCCAACAGTTTTTTGTTTTTATAGGGACAAGAAACATATGTTTTAAAATGAATTTTGAGAACATTGAGAAATGTTCATAGATTAATGGCTTTCAAGTTGTATAGCCTTCAAGGGATAATTCTAAGGGTGTTGATCTGATGTCAATTCTCTTTGTTACATAGTTCTTTCATTTTATGAAGTGTTCTCTCAACAGATATGTTAAGTACATGGTTCAGCAATCACTATATCCAATTTAGAGATTAGGACCATCTAGTTTTGAGGAGTTAAATAATTTGTCCCAGTTCTCACAGTTGATTTGTGTCAGAGATGGAACACAAACTCGTCTTTTATCTCCTGGTTTACATAGGAATAAACAGTCAAACCTCCTGAGAAGGGTTACGCTCCTCAAGGATGGGATGATGTGTTTTCTTTCTTCCAGACGATTTCAGAAATGGTTGCCATTACTGATTTCTCAAACTGCCAGTTACCTTGAAATAACTCTACAGGACAGTTTATTGCAAAGGGTCCTCTGCGGAACACTAATTCCAAAATACATCAGTAGACATTACTGAAAACAATATTAAAAAGTTGTCATGGAAAACACTGGGTTAAATTATGTGAAACAGATTTCTTTACTGCAGCACTTAACAACCACCTTAAATATAAATATGTGTATCGCATACCTTCCAGTAGTGGGTAGAGTACACAGCACTTCCTAAATATGTTTGACCATATGACTGCTTTATTATTTTTCCCCTAGATAACTATTTAGGAATGCTCTACTGATGGAAAGTTTAGTGCCCTATAGTAATAGACCTTCCTAGATTTAATATACACCACAGAAAACACACACAGGGTAAATTATACTGTGACAACACTGATGTAATTACCCTGGCTGGTTTCACCATGGATCTTACCAGAATTGCATTATTTCACAGTCATAAAGATGGCAAGAAAGATCAGAAGAGTTAAATACAGTATTGGGGAAAGACAGAAATAAAAATGAAAATTGCCACCATATATACTTAGTCTTTAACATGGTTATAGAAAAATGTCCTGTATAAAGATAAAATTTATGACTCCAGTAATACTCCATTGGTGATTTTATGAAAAATTCTCCACTTTAAGCTCCCTGATTATCAATATTTTGCATCTTAAAATCAGAAAACTAGAGAGAACGTGTCCTGGCGACATGGAACAGAGAGTAGGAAATTTCCAAGTGGATTCAAATCCACCACTCAGGTCTCATTAGCACTATTCACTGGCCCATAGCAGTACTTGGTAGTGAGGATATCCTTGAGATAATGGTACATCTCATTTTCCAATTCTGAATCCAAAGTCAAACGTTTTGCAAATAACTTAATTTAGGCCACAGTGAATTCACTTTCCTTCCTGGGTTTTATAACTTCTATAGTTTTGTTTTTCTATAAAACAAGGGGTGGAGGAAATGAGTAAAGGTGATCAGAAGGTACAAACGTGTAGTCATAAGTTCTGGAGGTGCAATGTACAGCCTGGTATAGTTAACAATGCTGTATTGTATACTGGTTGCTAAGACAGCAAATCTCAAAAGCCCTCATCACAAGAAAAAAAAAAAACTTTGTAACTATGTGAGTG